>NC_089142.1:111818677-113018677 GCF_009819655.1 Sylvia atricapilla | reverse complement strand
AAATTGTGAGATTCAAAAGTTCTTCAACTGTTCTGCCCCAAGACTTTTGCAAACTTAGGAACAAAGCAGGCTAAGGACTTTGTTTCACAAACGTACCAAACACAAGACCTTGCACTGGCTTTTAAAAGCCAGGTTCCAAACTTTTGTGAAAACCTTCCATAAATATCATGACAAATGACAGCCTCTGAACTGCCACCAGAAACTGGAAGTTCTGTTTTAGCAAAGATACATAGTACGCTTGCAAGGGAAACAAAATACAAATCCCAAGACTGCAATAAAAACTTGCTTAACAGGTAGAATTTTATTTGTCCAAGTGAAGAATCAAACCACTGTATATCAGCCTATCCTGGAAAGACTGACGTTTTCAAGTTTCTAAACATATCTTTCACTAAAATTTACTAAAAGGACAGAAATTGCGCTAAGGATAATTATATCTCTATCCCATTTAACCATTATATCTCTATCTCACTAAGCATTTAAAGGTTAGGTTCCCTGTGAAGAGAAAATCTCTACTGCATTAAAGGACACATTACACAGCTGAGAAATCCAAGTCCTGCACTACACAGACTGAATATCACTGTCTGTATTAAGGGAACACCCCCTTCCCTCCACATCTGACATGGTCCAGAGGAACAAGAAGCTAAAATGAATTGTCCCTATCTGGGACCAGAAAATTCATCCTTGTGAGAAAGAAATGACAAATGAGCTCTGACACTGTCACTTGTTTTGTGAAGAGAGTAAACTGTGTGTTCCGTTCTCACCCACTCTCCAAATCTTACATATGTTTTATGAACTGAATTTTCTTACTCCTACTCCGAACACTTCGAACTGTTTTCCCATCTTCCTCCACGTGTATTTTGCAAAATAAAGTATGAATCAGAGTTGAATGACAAAACGTCTAACTCCACGCGTCTGGCCTGATCTGGAGGCAGGATCTTTGCAGTGATACAGACCTGCAACTTTTATTATTCCAAATTTTTATATTTCTCTGAATGCACAGGTTGTCTGGCTGTGTTTTGTGCATTTACTGCCCTGAGCTCAGATGAGCCCCAGAGATTTGCATGCTTTCCAACATGAACTCGGTCACTTGGCAGAGGAAAACACAAACGTCCTCAAATGAGAGCAGACACAGCAAAAAGACTGAATAGGCAACACGGAGAACAAAAAGAAGGATAAAGATGCATGGCACATACTGCACAGAACTGGATTCCTTACCAGACTCCAATGGTTACATCCTCCTCTGGCTGCAAGTAATAATTACAGGTGTGGTTTAAACCTTGATCCTGTGGTCTTTTCAAGTCAATGAAATATGGGACCCTCACTGAAATCAAAAACAAAACAAAAAAAATTAATTTTTTTTAACCTTTATTTTCTTATAAAAATGCTTAACCAAAGCACCGGAAGGCTGTACAAACTGATCCACTGTGCTGGGAAGACCCTTTTATGTAGAAAGATGAATTTGCTACAGCTGTGATTTAAAATATGAACAGCAAAGAGAGCAAGGTAAGAAGACACAGGCAACCACCAAAAAACAGGGAACAGGCTAAAATTAAGAGAAGGTGTGGGAGACAGACAAATCTTCCTTTGACAAACATTTAACCATTTCTGTCCATTCTGCCTTATAAATCTCCGCTGCATCAGTGGCGTGGTGATTAGCTGATTTGGATTCAGTCTCTTCCCATAAAATGGAGCTCCACTGCAGCAGAACACAAAGTCTGTTTCCTTGAGATGAGTGGACTCGCCTCACAGCTCACCTGGGGACAGGGATCAGGTGATTATCTCTGGCCCTGCCTCTCCCTCGGAGGTTGTGAGGGTCCTGCTTCCACTTCATCATCACTACACAAACTGATTTCATCTTGGATTTCTTGTTCTGTACAGGGCCAGCTGCTCCTGGCACAGGTTCAGTTGCAGTTTGAGTGGTCACAGTGCCTGCTGCTCTGCTGTCCTTCCCCTGAGGTGCTGTCCAGTAATGAGCAGTGTCCATTAACTAGCAGCCAGGGCCCAACACATTGCAGTAACTTCCCCCTCTTTGGAGCTGCCATGGTGATTTTCTTCTAAATATTTTGCCACTTTACCAAGGTCTTGTATCTGTTCAGGGGTGAACTTCCAAAACCACTGGAGCCGAATACTCCTTCAAAAGCTGGCCCATTTTCTCCCACTCTCCATGCTGCTCATGACTACCCACCTCCAAGGGCAGGTTTCTGGACAATTTCCCTAGAGGTCTCTGTCCTGAGTCTAAACACATTGTAGACCGTACTGAGGAAACCTGGCAAACACAGCAACAAGAAAATGCTACAGGACAATTATTTTTGTCACCTGTGAATGAGCAGAGGCAGGAACGTCAGTGAGACCTAACAAAGCTCTGCAAAAGCAAAATCACTGAAAACTGCACTATTCAGGTAGCTGTCAGTTCTGACAACCAAAGCACAAGAGCTGCCCTGCACATGTGCACACTTCCCAGCAACCATCATGCAAGGTGTGAAAACATGCAAAGCATGCAATCCAAATTAGACAAGTTATATAAAAAACAATGTATCCATAGTTGGTCCTTCTAGCTTCCACAGTCAGAGGAAGATATTTTTCAAAACTTCATTACAAAATACGAGTAGGATTAGATGCAAGTTTAGATTGCTGGATTTAATTTCACTTGCTTGCTGTCTATTAATGCAACTGTGTGAACCCTTCTGAAAAACGCATCTGACATATTGCACAGTTTTCCTGAAGTAAAACTCTTTTGGCTGAAAATTGGCTTCAGTTTGGTCACTACATAAATAAAGACATGCTACAGCCACCACCAGGGCCACAGAGAATGCTGTCCAAACCACAATCTTTGGACGTTTACAACTTGTCAAAGTTCAGTCCTTCACAAGCTGTTCACATGCAGGGTGAAAGTGAAGGCAAACAAGTGACAAAGACACCCCTCCCCTGTCCCCTCAGCCACCCACCTCACTGAGTCACTTACCAAAGTTTAGGAAGACCAGCTTTGCCTGAATAGCAGGGCAAAGTTTTACTAGAAATGGGATGGCTATGTACACTCCCAGCAACCAGAGTATTAACTTCCTCAACCGAAACCATAATCCGTATCGCCTGCATGAGAGGAAAAAAACCAGAGAGACAGAGCTGAATACAGCAGAAATTTTATGGAGCTATTTTCACAACAATCTGCGTCTTGGATTTTTTGAAAATCTGGTCATTTACACTTTAAACAAAAGCTAATTTCAAACAGTTTGTGTAGTTTCTGTTGTCTGAGAGAAGCAGAAGTAACCAAAATACCAGCTGATGACATATAGCCCAGAAAAAGGGAACAGAAACTCCCTACTGATTACATTTTAAAAGACTGTAACAAGAGCTTTTCTTTCCTGCTAACTTAACAGATTTCAGAATCTCTAAAATGCAATATCACATGTTCAGCTCCAAAAAGCAGCCCAACCATAATTCCCATTTAGCTCACCCTCAGATTTTGTTCTATTAGATTTCCACATATTTTGAGGAACTACGTGTAATGAGAGTGATAAAGTTACACACAATCTCATGTACAAACTGGAACAGACATTCTGCCTGGTCCACCTAAAAGGGTCCATACCTCTAAATGCCCTGGAAAGTAAGCCTTTCTAAGTTATAAAACGTAATAAATTTCATTATCTGTAGCATTATACTCTAAGAATTGTCCCAACATTGTATCTCGATTTTTTTCTTGAGTATTCTGATTAGGAAGAGTGAGCTACAAAAAAAAAAAAAAATATCCTAAAAAACAACAACAACAAAATCAAGTAACACACAGCAGCCAGTTAAGCAATGTATGTCAAAATTCCCTTTATTGTGTCAGAATAACTACCAAATACACACTCATATGTATGCCTATACATGCACATATGTTTACATAAAGACATACTTGTAAGGATTTACTGGACCAGCATTTCCCGTGCACTGAGGTTTCTCAACCAGCCCTGCAATCAAGAACTAAAATCCATGGGAAGCCTTCAGGCAACACAATTTCTGTTGCTTTTCAGCAGACAGTCTTGAGCAAGAATCCTGTTCCATGCCAGTGAGCAAGAAGTTCTCAGTAGTGGGAACTGCAGCCAGCTGGAATCAGAGAATTTTTCCAAAAGGCATGAAATTATTAATCTCCCATTTGGCAATTCTTGGAGCTGACACACTAAACTTGCTCTAGACTAGTGCCAAGAGGGTTTAGACACTGTCAGCTAGATGAAATTGTCAAACAGAGGGCCTAAGGACCCATTTTTTACACATCTGTACAAGAAAAATGAATGTACAGGTGGAACTGGGATGGAAATAGTTTAATCATCCACCGAAATTGTCAAAATCTCAATAGCTTTTGTGATCCAAAAGCCAAGACTCTCAAGAACAGTTTTCCAGCACAGCACAAAGGAGACATTACAATCTCCCCTGCTCAGCTATGTTTTTGGTATGATTACTAAGGTGCTCAGGGTGCACAGGGAAAAGATTCTTCTCTTATTCATCCAAAACCTGCCTTGACCACACTACTACCTGCCTGGGGCTAGATCCTGCTGCAGCCAAAGAGAATTCTCCCAGGGGATTTTTACATATGCCAAGATTTCCCTTCTGCAGAAGTGACTTCCCACTGGCTTAGGAAGACAACAGAGCCAGGTCTTAACTCCTCCAGGCATAACCAGAGCACATCAAAACAGAGGCTCCTCAGAGGTGCAAAGGACTGCTCCTGGCCCAGCCACCGCTGGAAGCAGGAACCCGAAACACTGAGGAGAACATTGGTCAAGAAACGCTGCCAGAGCCCAGGAACGACTGCAGTTTCTCCGTTTTGGAGACTGAACTGAGGCATCCCTTTCTTTGCTCCTATGCCCCATGTCAGATGCTAATCAGCTACATGACATTTACACCCCATCTCCAGGGAGATGTCTACTTACAATGGAACCAGGGCAAAGCTTCCATGCACCAGACAGCTTTTCTCCAGATAAATCCAAGAATATATGCTGCAGTACAGACATTACAAAATTATCAGGTAAATCTTCAGCGAGCAATTTAGCTAAATTAAACTCCTCTTGCTTGGTAGAAAAGCTATTTCAGGAAATATATCTGCCCTGCAAAAGGAAATTTTGGTGTGCTTAGGCAAAAGCAACATACTTGTCCTTGCCTTTTCACCAGAAAACTCAGCAGGTATTAGCTGGAAAACACAAGTGATGTAGAAAATACTATGTAGCTGCAAAAGTACATTCCCTCTCCAGGCTTACTTAAGTCTGACAGAAGGAAGTCTTTCCTGGAAGTGTGACATCAGAAACAGAAGATTTTCCTAGTAACTTCCCCCTGAAAGAAGGTCCCACATTCACCCAGAACAAGCATATTTTGCATTTGGGCACAGTGTGAGTATCTGGCTGCCAAGGAAAAGCTGGGGGTCCTCTCATATGAGCTTCTCCTGAGCGCTGCCCCCTCCTCTCCAGCAAACTTGGGATGTTTTGTGAACAATGTCCCACCACCACAATCCTGTGGCATGCTCCTGCATCCACATCCAGATTAAAACAAGTTCTCCTGCAGATCATCTGAATCACTCCCACACCAGGAGTGCTTCCATCAGCATCTCCTGCTCAGATTGTGCTCTCAGGGTGAAAGGGCAGGCCAAGGGACTAAAGAGACAAGAGACTAAAGCTGATCCCATCAGAGCTGCAGCAGAGCAAGGACAACATTTATCAGAAACACACAGGCTGTGCTTGGAGCCCCCAAAAGATCTATAGACAAATGCACCCACAGCCCTCGTGCCCTCTGTGATCTGCCTGGGGCAGGAGTGAAACAAAATGCCCCAATACAGACAACAGAGTGTGAGGCTCTGTTTGTTCAGTGAATGCTGTCACTCGTGTCCAGACTGCAAACTAACAGTGCTCTCCCAGCAGGAACTCAGAGCACAGGATGTGGAAAGCCAAGACCTTCAGCACTCAAAGTACCTCCTGATCACCAGGTGACAAAAGTGACTTTATGGGTGGCAGAGGGAAAAAAAAAATGGCATAACAAGAACAAATCACCCCACTTTCCTAACAGAAAACATATTAAAAAAAATCAATACATTTGTTCCCTCAGACAGGGATCAAGAGCATAAAATCAGGAGGTAGACAAGGACATGAGCAAAAGCTTAAAAAAAATAAGGGCCAAAGGAAATTTAAAGGACTGAGATGATTTTTTGGGGATAAACAGATTTGTACCCAAAACAACCTATTCTACAACTTGGAAACTGCAAAGGAGTCCCAAGGCATAGAGGGGCAGAAAGAAACAATACAGCAGCCATGCAAAAGGCAGGACAGCACACACATCAGGTCCCTGGCAAGCCTTCCAGCTCTCCTTGCTAGCCTTGTTTCAAACAAGAGATGGTTTCTAGCCCAGGGAGGATCATAAAGAGCACTCATCTCCCTTTTCTGCAGAAAGCCGGGACAGCGGTGTTGCACAGGGCTTCTCCTTGCAGGTCCCAAAGGAACATCCAGTCTCTTTTTCCCTCCACCACCTTATATTGAGCCACCCAACTCAAATAAGCCTTCATTTCATTTCACTTGTTCCTTGTCAAAAAGTTAAAAGAGAAAAAGGAAAAAACCTATCAGCCTTACAGCTCTGTGAAAGCACAGAGACAGCCCCATAGCTCCTCAATTTGGGTTCACAGGCAGTGTCTCCCCTCTCCATCTGGACTTGGTACCAGCAGCTTTTGGACAGCTTAAGCTATCCAAACACTCAACAATGCAATTGTCCACTCCAAGGTTAGTGTGAGTTCTTTACGGGTTTGCTGCAAAACCTGCTTTATGTGCAGTTCAATGCAGACTGAAAAGACGCTTGTGTTCCAGGGATTTACCCTCTCCTGCTTTCTGTGCACAGTGAACAAACCTGCATGGGCAAACAGGTAACCACATCACTCATTTGGGGGCTATTTTGGGCACTGCTATATAGAATTCACAATGAAATCTGCAGCCAACTCTTAATTCTGCTTCATTGTAGGTAGTGTATAGAGAAAAGGGAGGTTGAATTACAGAAAATTCATCCAATCCTAAAAATGGATCTTCCCTGAATCCATGAAAGCCAGTGGAAACATAGTATTTGCCAGAATTCTTAGCATCTGAGTGACTGATCTCTCCCTTCAGCACTAAGATCTTTTTAACAGGATTGAGTTCACTGTGAAACAACATAGAGGGAAATCAAATCCTCCAAACACATCTTCCTATTCTAGGGATTAAACAAACATCTAAAAACAAAAGTCAAACCCCAATCCTGGAAACAAGACACAAATGTAAAGGCATTGCTCTTTCCACCCTACCCCCAGCTTGTTTCATAAAAAAACTAAAAATGTCATGTACAAAAACTGCATTCTCAGAGAATTTCATTTTCCACCAGTTCCTGAAAACTTTTGCTCTTGGAAAGATCTAAAAAATAAAAAGAAATTTAGCTCTCCTAGATTCCCTTGCCATCTCTTACAAAAAGTTCCTTAAAATCTTGCATCTTTGCTCTGTCTGAAGAGACATTCTAGTCTCCCTTTCAAAAACTAAACTGCAGTCCAGCACTACCCCACCAGAAGGGAAGCTGGGGGTGCACAAGAAGATGGGAGGGGACACAGCTGGAACAGCTGACCCCACTGACCAAAGGGATATTCCAGACCATGTGGCATCATGGATCAGCATACACAGCTGGAGTAAGAAGTAGGAAAGGAGAGATATTCAAAGTGATAGTGCTTCTTTTCCTAAATAATCACTGGATTACTTAGAAAAACAACTACTAGTCTTAAAATGTGATTATTCCAAGCAGCTACGTGGTGCTGAGTTGACAGCTGGGGCTAAAACACAAGTATCACTTATCCAAAATAATGAAGGCACTCTGTTGAACATTTTTCATAAGGATAAAGGACTCAGCAATTTTTCAGGCATCCAGCAGTGGAATAAATTGTTACTGACACGTGCCACGTCTGTGACAGACTCAATTTGCTTTTTGATACTTCAAAGACAACCTGATCTTTCAACTTTTGGGACGAGGTAGGAAAGTCTGGGTACCTTATTTGTTCTTTGACAGCTTCTATAATTCAAGTACAAATCCATCTGCATGTAAATCCAAGCATTAAGAGTTGTTGGATCTGTTGTTGGACATATCAGTCAATTAATACAAGGTAAACTACTATTCTATGCCATCAGAGGTACAGAAAATGCAAATTCTACCTTCAGGTTTCTCAGAATATTGTGACAGCTTATTTTTTAAACAGACACACCACCATCAGTGATAGAAAGTGAAGGAAGTTCATCGTAAAAAAGACCCAACCATGTATCTGCATTGTAACAGATATATGCAAACACACATAAAATTAGCTTTTCAAATAAGTAAGTTTGTGGAGATGGTTTAATAGCTATGGTAGAAACACCTAAGAAGGTTCCAAAGAAGGAGCCTCCAGGCTCTCTCCTTTTGGTCATGGCATCAGCCTACAGAGATTGCACAACCACTGCCTTAGACACATTCCTTTCCCTCCCTTTATTACAAACTATCTATTCGCACAAAGCCTACAAAGCATCTCCTTTTGGCTGGAGTAAGAGCTTCAGCGCTGTTCCAGTTACCTGAATGCACGTGAGGTTCCAAACTGTAAGCTCTCAAATTCCCCCACTTCACTACCTCCTTCCCCTCTCACAGCCCAGACTCTCACAGACTGCTTCTCTGCCTCCTTCTGATTAATATCAAGTGATTAAGCATTAATTTAAAACAGTAAACAGCAAGCAGCCATCTTGACCATCAAGCCAGTCAAGAATTTAACTCTCTCCTTCCAAGAGATACAACAGCAAAGTAAAGGAGAGCATCTCAATTAATCGAGTTTTTCAGGAGGGACCATCAGGCTCCAGCTATTGAGACTCTCATAACCACATTTCAGCTTGGCGAAGAAGGAAAGAGCATAGACCTGATAGAATCAAGATCCTGATGCATCAGCATTCAGGGTAAGAGGAAAGCACTGCTGATCAGTGGGTCAAGAGCACTGAAATGCCAGCAAAGGTTATGCCAGGATTCAGAGCGCTGCAGGAAAAAAACAAACAAGCCCACGAAGGGAGGGGAAGGCAAGTCAGTGTACAGCATTAACGAGCTGAAATAACAGCAGTTTGCAGGTAATGTATGGGTCTTTGTCCACGGAACACGCTTGCAAAAAGCAGAACAAATGAAGCAAGGGAGGGAAGGGCTCTCACAAGCATTTAACAGCACAGGGAAATGGAACATCTAACTTTTTCCCCACCAGCAACCCATGCCTTCCCAATGCCATGGTTTGGGCTCTCCTCTTCACAACCACTGTCTAAGCTGACTTCCCCAAATGCAGTAGTAACACAGCAGGTCTGATTAAATCGCTATGCATTGGCATATCCTTTGAAGGATAGGAGCTTGGAACATCAGTCTTGATAACTTTAACATTCCAGCTGCATGAAAGCTACATGTTTCAAAGACCAGGAGACAAGAACGGCCTGAACATTTGGCAGTACCGCACCAATTTATTTAAAATGTATGCTGACAGCACGGCCTAAGCAGCAACTATGTTATTACTCCATGCTTGGGTACTCCGGTATTAGCATTAGTGTGAACCGTGTGTGAAAAGATTACCCTGAAAGCTACACTTTAAAAAGGAAGGGGCAGATGCTACTGTTGTTTTAAGTATGTAGCAAACAACGAATAATTAAACCCTGGGCAATTGAACAGTTGACTTTTGGGAGCAGGCTTGGGGATTAGGGTTTTAAGGCTGTTGACTTTTTCTGAATGCATCTTCTGCAACACCCGCTTTAGCTTGTGCCAAAACCTTTCTGGTACGAACCCTTGTTTAAATTCTAAGAACATACTTTCTCCAGAGCTCCCCAGCAATGCTGCTGACACTAATCAAATCTGAAGTCATCCACATCAGATTTTCGTCGAGCTCGGCATTGAGATACAACAGCAGTGGCAAGTACACTCCCTCCACAGTGTTTACCGAATTCTTCAGTTTTCTACTCATTTCACAGCTGACAGCTGGTTTATATTAAAGGCACAGCCCTCTCTCTGCTCCGTGAGCTGGGGAACACATTAGCTGTCTGCTAACGAAAGAGGAAAATACAGAACACAAATACCAAACGACTGAAACAGCACTGGAAGTGCAAAGCAGAAGCTTGAGACCCGCTGAGTCTGGTTTTTATGGGAGCAGGAAAGCTCATTTCTCCCAGCCACACTTGGCTGACAGGGAGGAGTGTCAAGGTGCACAAGCAAAGGTTCAAGAGCAGAGCTAGTTCAGACACAAAATGCTCCATCACAGCTCCTAACTTGCATTTAAAGCCACTAACCTGCTGAATGCACACCATAATTGAGGCAGCACACAGAACAGCCAAGCCAATTCCCCCCACACCAATTCCCACTTGTTAACATGCTGTATACCCGACAGACTTGCATGCCTGTGTTAACCTTGCAGCAAGAACAAGAAGCCAGATTCTCTGTTCTTGTGGGTACATGTGTGGGAACATCTTGTGGGTACATGTGTACTTCCAAGCAGCACAACTTTATAAGCATGAAAACACCTTCTCACATAGCAGTCCTTGTGAGGCAGTCACACAGCCTGAGAATTACCACTAGTAGCAGACTCTGTGGCTCTGGCTTTCATCTAAATCACCTGAGCAAAAGACGCATTTGTATATTGTAGACGTTTTTCCTTTCAAATACATGGAAATGGTCATCTTATACTTTCCAGCTGAAAAAGCTCTACTTTTGCTGGCAGAGATCAGAAGCCATTCCTTCTCGGAAGCCTGAAGAAAAATAATGTTTTTGTGTTAGCAGTGATGCTGCCACCTTTTAGATTCAGAACACATCGTTAGCAATACATTTTGATTACAATAGACCAACTGTTCCCCGTTGGAAGCATACAAGCAAACAAGAACATTAAACAATGCCAAAACATTACATATGCTGACTGTCAGCCCGGCACAGTTACATTCAGCTGGCAGTCACAGTGTCCTCTGTAACTGTGATCCGTTTAAAAAGGGAGGCTTAACAAACAGTGCATGGCCATAAAACAACAGCCAGAGTCAAGGAACAGATGTATGAGCAGATACAGAACTGCTGCTGGCCCTGACATGTTTTGAACAGAGGGCCCTTTTGCATATAGCCAGGCAAGATTCATCTGTGCTCATCTGTGCTTCATTCGGGGATTCCAGCTCTAGCTATCGTCTTGTGGAGGAAAGAACTCCAAAATGACAAAGGCTTTAAAAAGTTAAGGACAATTAAAAGTAAAGCCATTGCTAACACTAGAAAACCTTCAAGAGCCAACCCAGAAAACACAAACTCCAAGGTGAAAAGTGGGTGTTGGAGTTTTTACTTAACTGCAGGGAAACGAAAGAGATCCACAGAACATTCTGAGTCAGAAGGGATTTACAAGGACCATCGAATCCAACTCCTGAGCAAATGTCCCATCCAGGGACTGAGCCCACAAACTCAACTGTGCTGAGCTGCACTCCTACATCAGCCTGCCAAAGTTCAAAATGAAATGTGCTCCCTACTCTGGCAGTCAAAAGAGGAAAATAATGCTTTATAAGAGACAGCACAAGGCTGCTGGAAACTGAAAGCAAAGGTCAGTCACCGCATTTCTGCTGGATTTGCAAGAACGAGAGAATGGGCTATTTCCAATGACTGTGTGCAGTTCAGTTTTCACATTCAGCAGTATAAAACTCCTATTGTCAGCTTTATTCCTGCTTTCTAAAACTGCTCTGAAACTTGGTAATCAAAACTTTACAAAAAGTGAGATAGGACTGCTTTAAGGGAGAAAAGAGTGCCAAGCTTCCCTTCCTGAGGATGCCAAGAAGTCTTAAAATCCAATCAGTTCTTTAAAACACCTTGAACACACTTTGCTCCACAAGTAAGGATGCTGCAACCTGGAAGCCCTGACCCCAAGTTTTTTCCAGTTTACATCATCCTCATTTGTGTAGGCTGCTCTGTCTCAGAACAGTCACCCCAGGGGAAGATTTACTGCCAGGGCAAGGGAGACCAGGCTCTGCATAAAGTAAATGAATTTTCCATTCTCTGCTCTGAGCTTGCACAGTGTCACTCTTCCAAGAGAGTATTTCTTCAGTTACACCTCCTGAAATCCTTTATTCTGCATACCTTTAGTAAAAAGGGAGATGAGGCTTCACATGACCTTATGGCTCTCATTACTCAACACTAATCTCTTTTGCAAGAGGAATTAACAACGATTTTAAGTGGGTACAAATTGGACAGATACTTTTGAACAAGGGCAGCTGTGGGACTTATCTCGAATGTTTTCAAGTGTTTGTGTTTCAGAAGTTAATCTTCTAGTCTAACAGTCTTTTCTATTGCTCTATTTCTCAGTAAGAGTTACAATCTTGAAATAAATCTGGGTTAAATAAACACTTTAATTTGGAAAGTAAATAGTCGTGGTTCCGGTTAGCTCAGTGAATGATCAAGGCACTTGATAGTCTAAAATTAGGAAATTCTGCTTGAAAGTTTGAATTGCCTTCAATAGGAAAGAGGCAAATTTCTGAAGCCAAGTGTTGCACTAGTTCCATCAACTGCTTAGAGAGAGAGAGAGGGGGAGAGAGAGAGAGAGAGAGAGGGAAAGAGCTGCGTGCCAGCAAGGCAGAAGCCCACAGCCTAGATGGCAGCCTCCCTGTCTGGCTGAGGGATATACAGGGACACATGACAGCTTACAGAGGTGACTTACCTAGAACAGCTCCACACTCTGTCACCATTTCTATCCCACACTTACAACCCTTACCCTCTCTCCCCGCCATCCTGCCAGCTACACCTGTGTCCTGGTGACCTTTTCACTATTAGGCCATCTGGTTTGAACTGCTGACTTCCCTATCTATCAACCTTCTCCTCCTCCCACTTTTATCAATAGTAACTGACAATCAACTCATCCTTGGCATGGCTGATACGCAAAATTACACATCGTTGAAACCAAGCATCAATCCCACTATAATTCCCCAGCTGTTTCTCTCTCCACTGAGCCATTTTCAATAGAGATAATATGCTCTGCATCAGCAGTGCAAGCAATGTCAATAAAATAAACTACAGTACAAAGTCAAGTGCTTTGGAAAAACCGTTTGACTGCTGATACTTTGATCAACCAGGCTGTAATCTTGACAAACCTGTTACATTTTACAGTGTCCTTCCACACAACAGATCTACTTTCATTAGTATATATATTTAGCTGTTAAATCTTCTTCCACTGAATTTCAAATTAACTCTTGCAATTTAAATTGCACAGACTCCACCTCAGGCTAATGGCTTTAAAGTCTCCTAGGTCTCCTGTTACCCTTTTAATACAGCTGAAGCACTTTCTTTTAATCTTCTTGTGGTACTGATTCAGTCACGGCTACATTAACATAGTGCTCTCACATTACATCCTTAGTAAACCTCCCTTGCTTGCAGTCACTCATTCCCGGTGTAAGAAAGTGGCCACTGCTGTAACAGCAACAACAGGACACAGCACAGCTACCCACCGAGCCCACAAAGCCCCAGGTTTTACAGTTTGCTGTAGAAGCCTACTCACTAACTTCACATCCTGACATGATGACCAAAATAATCTGACCTGCCCTTCAGGCCCAGGAGGATAAAGTGACTTGGCTGCAGCCTCCTGAGCAGGCACCACTGCTCCTTCCAAAGGAGCCCAGAGTCAGCAGGCAGCGCTCCTCAAATACAGAACAAGTCCTGCTGGGGTACATCAGGCTCCTGAAGATATAGCAGAAAGGGGATTCTGCAGAGGAAATGATGTCACCACCATAAGTTTTAATAAAAACATCACATTGTTGTTTTCACCAAAAAGAAACGCATCTACTTTGCGTCCTGGAGAAAACCTACAGATTCACTGCAGTGACCTGCAACTGCATCTGCAGAGAGCTCCATTTCTGGATCAGCAACCACGTGCCAGAAAGGACAGAAAGGAAGGTGACAATGCTGAGAAGACTGTGGTCTCCACAGGCACCTTCATTCCAGAGCCGACTAGCAAACCCTTTTGGCCCCAGGAGTCACCAAACCCAAGGGAACTTTAGCTATACTCCAACAAGCAGAGACAATTCCAAGCAGAAAGTATCATAACCCAGCAGCAACTAGCAATACCACACTAATTATTAATTCAGACATAAGCCATCAAAGCAGAGATCTCCAGAAGAAATTTGAGGACTTGAGGAAAGTGCTCAGACTAGGAGACACAACAGAGAAGATGTAGCAGAAAAAAAATTCTGTGCTGTATTACAGAAAATCCAGAGAGGCTCACAGGTACACTGGATCCAAGGAAAGAAATTTTAGATCATCCTGACAGATCTGCAGGAGGATGCTATGAGTCTCAAGGGATGCTTAAGAGAGTAAACCACACCTATTTAACACCAAAAAAACCTCAAAACCAGTGACGAAAACATTGAAAAAAAAAATAGGCTTTAACAGTAACACACTGAGGCACAGAACTGCTACATGTCAACATGATGACTTCACAAATCTTTAAATCCTAAAAAATTAAAATTCTGAACTTAAAACAACCCACAATAATAAAACTGATAATTCTCCACATTGCAGGCAATATTGCTATTTTTGCCAAATTACTAACGTGTCTTTGAGAAAGAGTGGGGAGAAGATGAGCACACAGAGAGAGAATTATAATGGCTGGAAAAGATCAACAAACTGGGAAGATGCTGCAGAGAACGGATACCTAATGCCCCAAATTGATAGCTTGGGAGCAATTCAGAGCCATTCCCCAGCCATACGCTGCCCAAATGGCTGACAATGCATGGGACAAAACAGGAGGCAGAACTACTGTGATACTATTCAAATAAATAATTAAATTTTGAAAAAAAAAAAAAAAAAAAAAAGGCAGACATACATTTGGGAAAAGTTACACAACCTCATTTTTGACATATCTAAGCAAAATATTACTGTGCATGCTCTTCAAGAGAATTGCAACAAAAAAACCCCCAAACAAAAAAACCCCACACGACCAACAACAAAAACCAAAAAAGATCCCCACACACTAAAAAAAGTCGTCATACAAAGGAAACAGCTTTTTCATATTTTACCCATAAAAGGGACTGTGATTCAACCTGTATTTACTATGAAAGAAAGAACAGACAAGCAACCGGAAACCATTTCCCAGCTCCTTTGTGAGCTCTGCTCAAGAACAACTGAAATAGAGGCAGTTACCCAGTAGGAAGGTGGAATTGGTGGAAAAAGCTGCATGACTGATGAAATCTCTCTATGCAGGCAGCCTCTTTCCTCTTTTGAAAGCCTTGACAAGTAACTCGTTTAACCTGAAGACAGCAATTAAGAGAGACAATAACATAAAAGTCACTTGAGGTGAAAAAACCCTTAAATATATTGATGAAAACATGCAGGAGAACAATTCAAGTATTTGTCTGTCATCTCTGCGACAATGGAACAGACTGGAATAATCATAAAAGACTCTGCAAATACTTCTAAAAAATAACCTCAGGAGAAAGGGGGCTAGGTCTAGAGTTATAAGGATGGGGCACTGAGAGGACACAGGAACAGATAATAGAGGTGGCCAAGTTTGCTGTCAGAGGGAAGATAGCACTGGTTAAATCCAAAGGCATGGAGCACTTCAGCTGCTGGGGCAGGGTGGTGGCACCAAGGGTCACCACACATCACATTTGCCACGCCTGAGCACACTCACTGTTCCAGGAAAACTCAGCTGCATCAGAGGGGAAGACACCAGCAGGCTCTTCCCTTCTGCACCTCCCTGCATCTTCACAAAATACACTGGAGATGCTGTAAAAGCAACCTGCTGCCTCCCAAGAGAAAGCACCGAGAGAGCTGCACCACAACAAACAAGAACAAGGCTGACTACAGTGGAACTGAAACTGCATCAAATGTAGCAACAGTCCAAAAATATCCAGCTTGTGGGATGCACAGCCAGCAGGAGGGTCCCAAAAACACTCCTGGAAGGGACTTGTGTCTCCAGAAGCAAAGGGAGCAGGGACAGCTGAAGGGAGCCCGAGGGACAGGAGCTTCCCCAGCAAGGCAGAGCACAAAAGGAACACAGCTCACACACGTGGGCTCTGAAGTGCTTCGCGGCTCCACAGCACCTAGAGAGACAGTAACAACTTTTAACATTTGTAGCAAACAGTGTTTGTAGGAGAAATGGAGAATGGCAGAATTCACTCTTCACGTCTATAGTCTGACTATTGATTGGGATTAAATGAGGATCAGATAACGATGAGGTCACAGAAGTGAAGGGTAACATGCATGTGACCTTTCATCACCAGGATCAGGGTTCAGCAGAAATGAGATAGGAGAATTTGCTCTGCTATCTAGTGCCAGCATTGAGCTCATTTGATTTTCTCTATTCTCTGTACTCCCACATAAAGGTCTCCCAGATCTACGGCTGCTCAGACACATTTCCTCAGAACATCACAGCCACCAACCACAAAAATGAGTCACAGCAAGTACCCAAAACACAGTGCTACCCTAATATCCGTCTAGCACTTCCAACACTGTCACCTGGAAGACGCCACACAATACAAATACTAGAGGAATGGCCATCCACACAAAACACACGTACCAGGAAACACAAGCTCTGCTTATTACTTCTTTATTTACTGCATTATTGCATTTAATAATTTCAGCTCCTTTAAAAAATAATCATTTACGCACTTTTAAAGGAGCAACATGTAAACTGCTTAGGTAACTATCATATTCTGCTATCTATGGAAGAAAATGGAAATACCTGTATTTGTTCATTTCTGGTTGTAAACCACTTAAGAAAAGCCACACTGACTGCACTATGCACTAGCCAAAGCCACATAAATCTTATTTATCAGATATCCATCTCCAGTACACTTTGAGGCACATGCACACACTTTCTGTAACAGAGTAGTTGCCAATCAAAATGCACAGCCACCTCTTTAGAATGAGTTTCAGCTCCTGGATGAATGAGCACATTGTGATGGTTCGACTGAACAAATACTGAGGGGCAAACGCAGTGCTGGTAAAATTCAAATAACACTGCTGCAAGACCAAACTGCTGCCCGTAGCAAGCCAGCACTGTGTTCCGTAAACGTCACCTCATCAGCCAAAGGCTGTTTAGCCTTTGCCGAGGACATGAGCAGGGGAAGCTGTGCTGGAGAAGGGCACACAGCAGCCTCCTGGTCAGCGCTGCAGTTTCAGCTGCCTCTGCAATTCCCCCACACCGTGCTCCTGACCCCTGGAATATGCCACATTATCAGCCCCTGGCTGCAGAACTACGCAGCCACTCCACACTGCTGGGGATTGGTTTGCCTTTCTAGCCAGTGGCTTGTTTCATTTACAAATAAGAGATGGAAATCCACACGATGAAGCCAAACATACATGCTGCTTCCCCAGATCTGCAGAGGCTGAAGAACAGCAGCATGAAATTCAGATGGCCCAACTTCCCCTTTAACACAGCACTCAAGTGTTGGTTTTAACTATTTCACCGAGGATCAAGCTAAGAATAGCCTACTGTGGTACAAATTTTCAATTGCAGATATTATGCCACCTCCACCATCCCAGAAACCTTGCAGCTGAATTTTCACCTTACAGCTTTGGCAAGCTGGGGAGTAAAACTGATGCAACGCATCGACAACAACAATCAAACACTACTTTTATTTCCAGGTATAAGGAATGCTGCAATAACAGCATGACCTTGCATATTAAAACATGAGGATCTAGAGGGTCTAACAGCAACTTACTGGCCAAATAAGTGACCACAGCCAAGGCAACTGCCCAAGGGAGGTGACTGCATATGTACCCTCATGCTCCTCCTTAAGCACTCCCTGCTGTCCACCAAAGGTGGGATTTGGAGCTAGAAGGCTGTCTGACCTGACTCATGGTGATTGTACTGGACAGGAACCTTATCTCTGGGCATCACACTTTCTTCTGCCTGGACGTCCTGTTCCTGCACACTCACAGCTCAACACACTTTTGTTATCCCGTAAAACACACTGCTGGAAGGAATTGGCAGAGACACTTTGCCTGCAAACCACTGTCTGAAGGCTCACAAGGGGAGGAAGTCAGAGAAAGTCCACTGCAAGTCGGTAAGAAAGGCAGACAACACAGGACAGCACGAAAGAAAAAAAAATCAGAGAAATACAGATACTTCAAAATGTGGAAAAGGAAAAGCCAGCTTCAAACAAGATTTTCCTACAATGTCACCAGTTTAAGACACTGCTGTGTGGAATACAGGACCTGACCCAAAAAGGACAGGGGGAGGTGGGGAGCAGAAAGCAGGAGGGGAAGGGCCAGAATCCATGTAGGACTCCAAGAATTTCTGAAACAGGCTTCAAAAGCAGAACATGGAGAAAAACGAGGAAAGCCTGACTGCTGATCATTTTCAATTGTGTAAATGGAGAAATAAACGCAAGTGAATTTTTCGCAGACAGGATGTGCTTTCCCTATTTTTAGCATGGCCCTGGCAGTACAGCTGTGCTGTGTCTGGGATCCACAAAGCACCTGCCTGCCAGACCAAGCCAAGAGCCTGCACCCGGGGCTCTTAAGGCTTGCTCAGTGCTCACCACAGACAGCATTTCCATTTGAGTAAAAGGTACTTGAGCACCATTCATAATGCTGAAGAAGTCATCATTCAAGTGCCACTGGTCTAGAAGACATCCACTTGGACAAAGGGAATAGATATGCCAAATTTTAAAATGTTATAAAAGCAGAGCACTATTGCAGTTTGATCCACTGCACAGCCATGGAAATTGAGAGATCAACTCAGCGCCATTTCAAATTACTAAAATCTTGTCATAACACGTACAGAGCAGTGACAGCATCCCAAAGGTTTACCTCCAGGGCACAAAATTAAATCGCTATTACCCAATACAAGAAATCACATTTTAAAGCCTCTGCCTTTGAACATGACAAGTATCCACAGCTCTTTTCAAATGTTAAATGCTAATTTTGTCTATAAGAACAGAAAAAAATCTCAGGAAATTTAGCAGAGAAACATCCACAATAGCTCATTTAATTGAAATGCACTGATAAGCACCTTTTTTTTTTTTTTTTTTTAATCTGGCTGCTGTATTGCTGAAGCGTAGCAATTTGGTTTCAGCTACCCAAACCACACAGCTATTTTCATCATTACACATTCTTCACACTTTCAAAACACAAAGAACACCACCATACTAGTTTAGGTGAAACTAAAAGGTTGTATCTTGACTCGCAGACGCAGAGGGCCAGGGAAGCAAGTCTTCATCCCTCAAAATCTTGCACGATGAAGGATCCAGTTGATAAGCACCTTCTATTGTTAGTCTTTTTAGAAAGGTACACAAACATGTCCCCGCTATAAACATGCACAAAACGTTTAAAACGCTAATACAGCTGGCAAAAAGCCACGTCCTTCCAACATGTCATTTTCATGCCGGCTTCTCCTATTGACCCCTAAATCTGATCAATTTACGGGAAGGAAATCACTTTTGACAGCCACCAGCTTCTCCCAAAAGCGCAGACATCCTACCTGCAGGGCCCTGCTTCTCCACAGATGCTCTCTGACGGAAGGATTCCGTGCTAGCCGTTTTTCCTCGGGAGAACGCCCGCCTGTTCTAAAGGGGGCTGGAGGCAGCGGCGCCCAGGTACGAGCACCAAACCCCTGCCGTCCTCGGCCGGCCAGGGCTGGGTCCGCCGCTCTCTCACCCGTTCTTCGCACCGAAGGCCCCGCGGGGCCGGCGCCTGCCCTCCCGGCACACGGGGAGAGACGGAGAACGCGGGCTGAGGTGCGGAACGCTCCGGGCCCGTGTACCTGTCCGTCCCGCGGGCTCTTCGGCCCTCTGGTCGCAAACCCAGCCCCGCTCCCGGTGCCCCCGCCGGGAGCAGGCAGGCGGTGACACAGGGATAACAAAGACCGATGGAGCCACGGCGGCGCTCACCTGCCCAGCGGTCGCTTCATGCCCTCGGCGGCGGCGGAGGCAGGCAGGCGCAGGCTTCGCCTCAGGCTGCAGCCCTTGTCGAGGGGCCCGGGCGCGGCGGCGGCAGCGGCGCGCTCATGCTCCACCGTAACCGACTCGTTGCGTTTCCTCATGCCGGGGCGGGGGCGGCAGCGGCGACGGCGGAGACCACGGCAGCGGAGCAGGGCCGCGCTCACTCGCCGCGCGCCCTGCCCGGCACTGCCCGGCCGCGCCCCGCCCCGCGGCCGCGCCCGCCAATCCCCGCCTCCGGCCGCGCCTCTCGCCCCGCCCCTCTACCGCCCCCGCCAATCCCCGCCTCCGGCCGCGCCTCTCGCCCCGCCCCTCTACCGCCCCCGCCAATCCCCGCCTCCGGCGCCGGCCCGCCCGCAGCGCCTCGGGGCGGCCGCGGCGCCATCTCTTCTGAGGGCAGCGGCCCGGCCGCCATTTTGCTGTGGCGGGGCCCCGCGGTACCGGAGCCGGTCGGTGCGCAGAGGGAGCGGTGCTGCTGAGGGCGGCAGCTCTGTATGCCCATGTAAGAACCCCCCCCCGCCTGGTCTGCAGCTGTCTGTGAGGCCGCGGTCGAGCGGCAGTACACAGCTGGGCACGGAGATCGGGCACTGCCGGTTCAGGGATGTGCGGAGAGTCAGCGCCAGCCTGCTGACACAGTCGGCGGTGGGAACAGGGATAGGGAGGAAGAAGCTCTTTGATAGCACAGAAGGGTTGTGATACCACGTTGGAAAGTAGGTCCCCAGTTGACTTATGCTTAAAGAGGCACCACAGAGGCAAGGCAAAGAAGTTACAGCGCTTCCCTGGCTCTGCGTGGGTGTTGCAAAGTGTGGAATATGCAAACTTTTTCTTAGGAGAGGAAGTTCTCAAATGTATGATCTTCGTATACTTTTAAGCCTAGTCAGCAAAAAAGGAGCTTTTCCCATGTGTTAGAAAAACAAATTAATCGCCTTGTTAAAGTTTAGGTCTTGAGGTGCTTCAGTGATCTCAGACCTAGGGAGAGGTTAACAAAATTTGGAAAAAGGATACACATTGAGAGTGGACACAGAATTTATGGGCAAAGACACCTGGTAGAACTCCCAAAGGAAGTAAGCAAGAAATCAATAAAGCCAGCTTAGCAATTGTCCTGGTATCAGCTGCAACTGGGTAAAACGTAATTCCACCAGGAACTTTTATCTGCAGCCACCAACTCAGAGACCACGAGCCCAAGAAAGACACATCCATAAGAAGAGAAAGAGTGCATGTGCAAACTAATTAGCATGCAAAGCATTTCTTCTGAATTGTTGCTGAATGATCCTGTACCTGAGATTCCAGAGAAATACATAAATTAAATAATCCTAGGAGGCAATGGACCAAAAAGGAGAAAGCAATTGTTAAAATACCAGCCTGTACTATCCAGCAGTTCTGGATAACAAGCAGAAAGTCATGTAATTAACTGACATGTTTTATCTTATTTCTACCAGCTTCTCCAAACATTTGAGATTTTCTGAAATTTTCTCTTGATCAGATCACAATTGCAAAAATTTTCAGCCAGGTTTTCAAAAAGACTGGTTGGACTTTTGCATGCTTTGAACAGCAAAGGAGGGTGTCCTTGTCCATTTGATTTTGGCTCATTTTCCATGTCTCCTGTGGAAGACTGAGTTGTGCAGTTGAGGATGATCGGGAGCTTTGTCTGGTGATGACATCATGAGGGGTGGTCACTCCAGAATCAGGCTCTGCAAAGGCTCTGTGGGCCTTGGGAGTTGCAGTGTAGTGCTGTGAGGAGGGAACTGCAAGCTGCTCCACAGGCTTTGAAAGAAGGGGAATAGACTCAGCTGTCATAAAGCCTCTGAAATGCCTCAGAGTGAAGTTTACTACTGAGGACAACTAAGGAAAACTACTTGCATGTCAGTTTTTATGGAGTGTCTTAACACCAGCTGGCTTTTTCTCTGTGCTAGAAAAAAACCCAGGTATTTTCTTGTGGAGGCCTTAAGCTATTCTCAGCATTTCTAAATGCTTCCCTTCCTTAACTACATAGGTGCTTGCTTGGTCTCTCCCATCAGAGCAGATATTTAAAATTGAGGAATCACCACATCTTTTTTATTTTAATTATTTTTCAGTGTAATGTCTGTGCTGCTGGTACATAGAATATAGAATTGTAGAACCATACAATCATTAGGGTTGGAATAGACCCTCAGGATCTTTGAGTCCAACTATTAGCTCACCACTGCCATGTTCACCACTAAACCATGTCCCCAGATGCCACGTTTAGACATTCTTTGAACACTTCCAGGATAGTGACTCCACCCTGGGCACCCTGTTCCACAGCCTGACCCTTTCAGTGACAATTTTTTCCTACTCTAAACCACCCTGGGAAAATGGCACTTGAGGCTCTTTCATCACATCACTTGTGACCTGGGAGAAGAGGCCAACCCCCACCCTCACTACAACCTCCTTTCAGCAAGATCTGCCCTGAGCCTCCTTTTCTCCAAGCTGGAGAGTTTATAGGCACCTCTTGCAGCACTCCAGTTGTGTGAGTCATCCCAGTGTGAAGAGGTTCTTCCATTTGGGATCACTACTTGCCCTTCTGACCCACTGAAAAAGAGTAGTGGGCCTTTCTGAGTTGTCCTCAGAAATTACCACACACACCCCAGAAATCAATGCACAAAATCCATTCTGAATTCCAGGTTAACCTCCATGGTGGAATGAGGTTGACTGGAGAGATTGTTGAGATAATAGTCCACTACAAACCTTACCTCTGCTGCTGTTCTAAGCATCCCAAGGTGAAATTCTGCCATCTGTGGTCACCAAATACTGCAGCTGAACAACGCAAAACAGCCGAGGGAATGTGTTAACACAGGATTTCTTACCAGCCAGTACCTTCATGTAGTTCTCCAAAACGTGTACAGGAGGAACAGGAAAATCGAGTCAGAGTAAAGGTTGGGAAAGAATTTGGGATTTCTTAGCTCAAGGCATAGCAATAGTAGAAACTATTGCTATGGGCAAGGACACATTCCAAAGAGTTTCTGTGCATGTGGAATGATCCCAAAGAGGTCTGGAAACAGACCATGGGGCAAGGACACAGCCTGCTGGACTACACCAGTGCCAATCTCCTTCCCACCCTGAATTCTTCAGAGGCAGTTCCACCTGGATTTACCAGCCTGATCTGGAGATGAGGAAGAGTGATGGAAAGCAAAAGACAGCAAATGAGCACTGGATCCTAAGTAACATTTTCAAGAGAAGGAATGAGAGCTGTGTTTGGCTGTGCATGAGCTCAAACAAATCTCCCCAAAAGATGGAACCAGAGCAGGAAATACTGAAGGGACATAGAAAGACCAGGAAAAAGTTCTAGTTAGAAAACCACTCTGAGAAAAGTCTCTGGAGAGCACAAGGATATTCAAAGCAGCAGAGAAATCAGAAAAGCGGCAGAGCCATCTTCTTTGAGATCATACTTGAAAGGGGAATGAAAGCCAAGGAGAGGTGAATTGAGCCCGAGCTGACTCTGCAACCTGCTGCTAAAGGCAGCCTCTGGAAATGCAGAGAGGCCTGCTAGGAGGGTAGCTTTCTGTTCCTCAGCACCATGGCTTCTTCATCTGCTCACCCAACTGTCTCCTAGCTGGACCATGCAGAGGAAACTATCAAGAGTTCAGGTGGAAGATGGAGCCATGCTTCTATGCTGAATGCATCCTTCCTGAAGGTAGGAGAATCCACACCCTCCCCACCCCAAGCTGCTCCCAGCTCCCCACCTTGCAGTCCTAGGTCAGGGGCTGCCTTTGTGGCAAGACAGGACTGCTGGGTCTGGCACAGCAGGTGCTCCCCCAACCCTTGTCAGCCTCCCACAAGGTGCCCACCCTGCCTCCATCCTCCCGAAGCTCCCGGTCCCTCAGAATCCCTGCCCTTTGCCTCACAGCGCCCCTGGTGCCCAGGGCTCCCTCAACCATTCCCTGCTCCTCTGAACCTCAAAAAATCCTGCCCCATTGAGCCATCCAGCAGCACTGCCCATGAAGCTCCACAAAGAGTGCTCCCATCTGCCCCTTAACCCCTGATGCCCTGTTGACCCTCAGATTCCCCCTAGCCCTGTAGAACTTCATGATGCTCAGGGGCTTCTCCTGCTGCCTCCCGATAATGCCACCTTCTCACCCTGCCTGCATCCACTGGGACAGGAATTTCCCGAGGTTTTCTTCCAGTGCCGTCTTTTTGGAGATGACCTTGATGGCCACCTTGTGCCACAGTGTTAAACAGAAGTTAGGCCTAAACCTCACGGTATTTGGCCCCTGGCTTTGTCCCACTTGCCACTGGGACAAAGTCAGGGGCCAAATACCAGTTTGGTGAAGCTGAGTTTCACCAGCCTTCAGGACCAAGGAAAGCTAATCCAGAATTCCATGTGACAGCTTATGACAGGGAACGGTGATAAGTGCAAACTCTCAAAGCAAGTGGCTTCTACCTGCTCACACTGGCAGTTTCCTGCTCACAAGCACCCAAATGGTCATGCTGGGGTTGTGGCCAGGGTCACTTGTGCCTGGCACAGAGGAAGGACAACAGGAACCAGGACCTCACTCTGCTCCTGGGGATGGTGTGGAGGGCCAGTGATGGTCAGGTCAATGAAGATGACAAGCTAACAATAAGCTGATGCACTGATCTTCCCTTTCAAAACACTCTTAGGGAATTTTTTCCCCTCCATGCCTCCACCAGGTTAGTTCATCTAATGACTGAAAAGACTCCTGCTGAATCACCTCTGGTATCACCCAGTCATTTGCTTCTCTCCCCACTCACAGGCCACATTCCATGAGATCCTTACCACTGGCCTGGCTGAAGTGAATGGGAGCTCTTGCACTCCTGGCAACAGGCCAGCAGACAGCACCTTAAGAACATTGACAGTAGGGATTGACCTTAGACCTTTGAGACATCATCAGCCCTAACGAGATGGCCCTTTGCCAGCAGGTCCTGCTTAGGTCCATGACACCAAGGGCAGCTTGCTACCTGCTGGTTGCTTTTTGCCCACCTGGACCACCAGCCTGAAGGTGATCTGCGCAGGCTGTGGGACACCATGCTCCCACAGTGAGGATGCAGGATCACCTGCCAATGAGCTACTCGGGCTGCCCCGTGTGAGCGGGGAAGTGTCCTGGCCCCCTGTCCCAGAACAGCCTTCTCCATATCAGCAGCCACAAAGCTCTGGCTGTGCTGGGCCTCGCAGTGCTCACACGCCCGCTTCCATTCACCCTGGGATCCGCCAGCTTCACTCACGCCCTTATTCCCACCCAAACTGTTTGTCGGAGCACAGCTAACAAGTACCCGCCCTGCAAAGGTGGGGTGCGCACCCTGGGGCCGGCTCAGGCTGCTGGGGCTCCTTCTCCTTCTCGAGCGATGCAGAGGACAGCTCGGCAGGACAAGGAGCCCAGTCCCTTTTCCTCCAGCTCTCCAGGAGGCAGCTGCAGGCAGCGGGGCCCCGAGAGCCCCGGGCCGACGCCCGCGGTGTCTCGGGGAGCTCCGCACGCCCCGAGTCACTCCCGGGGGAAGCAGCAGCCGAGCCCGAGCACGCGCCCGGGCCGCTGCCCCGGAAGAACCGCTCCCGCGGCCCGGCCCCCGAGGGCGTGCCCGGCGCCCGCGCGCCATGCGGCCAATCAGAAAAATCGGCCGCCCTGCGTCAGCGACACGCGGCGGCGGCGGAGGCTGTTGCTAGGCAGGCCGGGGCGCCTGGCCCAATGGGAGCGGGGCGCTGCGGCCGGGCCCGGGCGCAGGCGGCGGCGGCGGCGGCGGCGGGCGCGGAGCGGTTGGGGGCCGGCGCTCATCATGCCCTACAAGCTGAAGAAGGAGAAGGTGCGGCCCTGGGCGCGGCGACGGCGCCAGGGGAGCTCCCGCGCGCGGGGCGGCGGCCGACGGCTCGTTCCCGCCGCCCCTCCCCGGCGCGGCCTTCCCTCGGCTCGACGCTCGGGCGGGGGCGCGCGCGGGGCTGTGGCCGGCAGGGGGCGGGGGCGCGGGCGCGCTCCCGCGGCGGGCGGGTCGGGTGGCGCAGGAGGGCGGCGGGGGCGCGCGCGGGCCCGGGGGAGGTCGGCCGGGAGGGCGGGAGGGTGCGAGGGGCGGCCGGCGGTGCCTCCGTGCGAGCCCGGCCCGGCCCGGCCCGCTCTGCGCGCTCCGCCGGCCGCGGGGATGTTCCCGGTGGGGGAGGTACGGCCGCGCCCGCGTCCTGGCCCCGCTGCTCCCTCCGCCGGCGGGCTGAGGGCCCGCATCCGCCTCTGCCGCCTCCCAGCGCGGCCGGGCCGGGGCTATGGGTGCCCTGGCACCGCGTATCTGCGATGAGGCCGCGCCCCGGGGAAGGGCTGGGTGGGCACCGGGCCCTGTCAGCCGCAGGTGCCCCGCTGTGCGGTGACAGGGACGGGAGATGCCGGCATCGCTCCGGGGCATGGGTCCGTGGGCTCGCCCTGGGCGTCAGCTGCCGGGGGAGCCGTTCGAGATGCCCTTCGCAGGGAGAAAGGGCTGAGAGTGGGTGTCCGGAGCGGGCCGTGCAGCAGGAGTGGTCTGTGGGAGCACACACCTGAGCTCTGCAGAGAGATGCTGAAATTCTGAACAAGGTGAAGTTTTCTCTGAATGTGTTCTCATCTTTTCAGGAGTCTCCAAAGTCTACCAAAAGCACCACAAAGCCTGGCAGCAGCAGCAGCAGCAGTAGCGGGAAGGATGGTGGGGCAGAGAATTCAGAAGAGGTAAGGGTTTCACCTTGGGTACAGCAGTGTGCATGTGCAGCTCATCTTTGGGGAGGAATTAAACCTTTCGGTTTAGCTACTTCAGGCTGTTCCAGCAGATAACACATGTCACCAGGATCTTAAGATGTCAGAGGAGGAAAATTGTCCTAAAGGGAACAATGACTATGGATGAGACTGGATGAGTCTCATACCCTACAGACTTGCAAAAAGACATTTGGCACAAAGCTGAGGGCGAGTGCTGCTCAACAGAGGTGGACAGGGCATGGCAAAGTTGGCTGCAGAAAGGGACAAGCCATGATCTTCAAGAAGGTGGAAGCCTGACAGATGGGAGCAGCTTCTGTGCTCCTGTCAGAGCAAAGCTCCATAAACTCTGTTGTCACTTTGTGTCAGAGTGGGAGAGTAGTGAGAGGCAATAGGAAAAGATCTGTTCTTCCCAGGCATTTTCCAGAGGAGTGAGATTAGGAAGTAATGGATAGGAACACTGGAAAGAATGAACTCCTAGAGATTAAATGGCTCTCCTCTGGTATAACAGCCTTGTTGCTGAATGCAGCATTCCTCACAAGAAAGCACAGTGTGTATCCCCAGATGTGCAGTCTCACTCTTGCTTTGGATGTTGCCAAGGTAGATACATTAGAATGGCTTCAGCATAATATGATAGTATGATAAGCTGTGTTTAGCATTTGCACGAATTTGTTCAGTGGAACTTCTCTGGTAGTCCTGAGTTTGCCTGGCATTCAGGCAGTGGTTGTGGAATTTGGGAATCGTTGCAGAAGAATGTTTTACATGTCTGAGGAAGCATGCATGTATGTGTGGTTTATTTATTTTAATGCTGCAATTTGGCAAACAAGCTGTGCTACTTCTACATCCATAGAAGCTTGTGTGCTCTAGTCTTGTCTGGAGCACACTGCACTTGTAATTTGGAGGGTTGGGCTTGGGAGACACGTAGGGCTGCTGAAGACTAGGAAGAAATGTGTAGTACAGTGGCATGGTTGTAGTCAATGTTATTTTAGAGTCTACTTCAAAGCTCAGATCTGCATTGCAGAGTCTCGGAAAACGACCCTGCTATGAGCCATTCAGTTTTGTGCTCATGCCTAACCTGCCATGTGGACAACAAGGAATCAGAGCCTTCCTTTGTGTTCCTTGGAGCAGGCAGCAGTTTTGTAGATCCTCCATCCTGGCCTTTGTCTCTATCAGTTTTGTTCTGTGTATACAGCTGAAAACAGCTTGGTGGGAGAGCTGCCTGCAGACTCCAAGGAAGTGAGAGAACTGCTGCATTGGCATTATGGGATCAGACTTTACTTTTATTTATGTGGAACTCTTTGCTGAGTTCACAGCTCTGGAAAGATGTAGGAGAGTCTGGGTCTTGCAGTGTATAACCAACAAAGCAGGGCACTGATGTGTCCATCCAAATCAGCAGTGGGCTGTGGCACTGCTGTCCTGGTTACAAGTGGTGCAGTGAGAAGAGAAGAATGTCACAGGCTGCAAGCTTCCTCCTGTGACCTGAAATGGCATGTAATATTTGCCTGGGTGCAGAAGAAACTTAGAAGTGATGTGTCTAAAATTCCCTCCCACAAAACATACCCAGCCACTTCCTCATACTCCAGACAAAATCCAACCCTCCTTTAAGATGGAAAGCTGGGTCTCCTTTGATCATAGGAACAGAGCAGAGCAGAGGGGAGTCACCTCTGCAGTGTGTACTGCCACAGGTCTCTCCTTCCTTTCTCTGTTGACTTTGCAGTGGAGTTTGTTCCCTCTTGGTGCTTTCCTGTCTCTGGAGTACTTTGCTACAGAATGGAAGAGAGCTCTTTGCTTGATAAGAAGAAATGTATACCAGTTTGAATGCTATTTTCTTGCTCTTCAGGAAACACAGAAAGGTATTTTGACTTTCACATTGCGTGAAGAGTTAGGTAATGTGTGCTGGGAGCAAAACTCCTTCCTTATGTCAGAAGCAGGAGGTGGTTTGACTTGTGAAATGCTGGGAGTGGTACTGCCTGGTGGGGTTAATGGGCTGAGCCCAACCTGGATACCTCTGCTGCCATTGTGAGGGTTTCATGCCCTGTGAATTCCCCTGTGGAATTATGGTTGGTTGGTTGCCTGTTCTGGGGTGAAAATTGGGTGCACTGAAGAGATCTTTCAGAGATCTTTCCTTTTTCTTCATATCTCAGTAAGATGCTTAATGGGCTTCCAGCAGGGGAGCAGCATGTGGGCAGCCCTCTGTGCTTTCCTCTCTCACACCATGCTCCATGGAGCAGGGGAAGGAATCAACTTTAATTTGTCTTGGTACCAGAAAGCTGTGACTTGTTTTGCAGGCAACTTGTCTGGCTGGTGGGATGAATAAAGCTCCTTGCAAAGCTGCTCTATTTTGATGGGTCTGGGCAAATGCAGTGGATGAGGAGCTCCTATGGGCATCTCTGTGGAGGGAGATGAAGAGGCTAGGAGTCAGTCCAGAACCCCCTAAGCAAAGTGCTTTGTTCTCTGCAGCAAAGAAGCTTTTAGTGGAGCTGATCTGGAAGGGCAGATATGTTGAAAAGCAGGCGCATCCACAAGGGAAGGCAGGTGTTGGATTCTCTCTTAAGTACAGGGGTACTGTGGGGAGACAGATGAAGATGGTGCTGAGGGCACTTACCCTTGATCTATTGCAGCTGTGTTAATTATCCAAGAGTGGGAACAGCCTTGCTCTCCCAGCTGTGGGTGTGATAAAGAGTGAGTGAGTCGGAGTCTGCTGGCTGTGTGCTGTGAGGAGGGACAAAAAGGGGTGGATGTTGTACAAGGGACAGACAGGGTGAGGTGGCTGTGCTGGGGATGGGAAAGGGAGAGCTGAAACTGCAGAAGGCAGGGGAGAAAGAGCCAGAGCTGTGTGGAGCTGCCCATGGGAGGGTACAGAGAAAAGGTATGAGAGGCTTTCAGATAGCGAGGTGCTGATGCTTAAAGCCTTCTGAAGTTTGAGTGAAGCGCTCTGAGTGTGGTGACCATCTCAACAACCACAGGATACTGCAGTGCTCTTAGTTTTACTCCAATATGAGCTTCTATCTGATGTGAATAGCTAGCAGAGCTTGGCCAGCCCCTGGCTTTGGGGCAGTTTCCTTCAGAAGAGACAAGGAGCACTGGAGTAAAACAGGAGAGCAGGAAGTGGGAAGTGAAAGGTGTGTTTAATTCAGTCTCTCTGGAACATGAGTGTATGAATGCAGAGAATTTCTGTGTAGCTGTTTAAGGGAGAAAAAGAAATAATATTAGAGACCAAGGCAGTGTTGAATGAGAGGATGAGAAAGAGTTATTCCTCCTGGCCAGAAAGACTGGGAGAGGCGGCTGGGTGGGGAAGAGAGTTAATGACCTGGAAGTGGGAGCAGGCATTAGCAGCAGTAAAGAGGGGGATTGTTCTGCAGCCTCAAGGGCAGCTTGGAGCCTTGCTGATGAGATTTGCAGCTCTGGGAGAGGGTGCACCTTTTCAGTGAGCTGCTGTATTTTCATGTTTTGCACATATCTCCATGGGGGTTGTTACTGCAGTACCTCGAGCTCATTATTCAGAGACAGGCATTACAGTGTGTTCATGTTACTTCTGAGGCAGAGAGCCTCATTTTAATAGGGAAGCTGTGTAACAGCAGACAAAGAGAGCAGGTACTGACTTGAGAGATGGGAAGGGAAGAGTCATCTGAGGAGGAGGAGCTGAGAGCAGATCTGGGCTGGGAAGCAAGCAGGGGATGCTCAAGGGACGAGTGAGGCAGAAAGGGCTTCCCGAGTGGTGATGCACCCAGCTGCAGTAGCAGTGCCTGCAGAGGTGAGGTCATGCACGGGTAGGGGAGAGCAGGAGGAGCCAGCACAGCACACGGTGGCTGGGGAAAGAGGATCTCTGCTCTCTGGGGTGAAGAGGAATGGCACAGAGAAAGCTCAGAGCCTGAGGCTCATTTGCTTGTGCAGGCAAGTTCCTACCAAGAAGGAGAGGTGGTGGGAACCACCAGAGGTGGGGAGGAAGTGCTCTGGAGGCAGGGAGCCTCTGTGCAGGAGTTCTGATTCTGTTTCATTTAGGGGTCACCTGTTCTATGGGCACAAAGGGCTGCTGCACTGCAGTGGGGAAAGTGGGGCTGCCCCACTGTGCTTGGTGCAGACACCTTTGTGCTATTCTCTGGTCACTTCAACATGTGCAGTGTAACAGCCACAGCAGTGTCCCCCAGGGTGTTGGCTTTGTCATGATGTGTGAGCCCTGCTTGTCAGGAGGGGGCTGAGCCTCCTCAGGTAGAAGGGGGCCTGCAGCTATGGAGCAGTTGGCTGGTGTTGGTGTCAGGGAAACAGTCTGTACATGAAGAGAAAAGCTTTCAGGTTCAGTAGTCTGCTGTGTTTTTGGGGATGGAAACTGCAGAGAAGAAAGTGTTAGGAAACTTAAAATAAGCCTCTACTGATTCATGTGGCCAAGGTAGGAGGTGTTGAAGGCAGCAGGACAGCAGGCCTGCCACAGGAAGCACCTCCTGAGAGCAGGAATTCAACTTGATACCAGAAAGTGCCTGTACAAGCAGTCCCTCTGAAACCTTCTGAGCACTGCAGTATGTGAGTACCTGTGGCCTCTCCAACCATCAGGTTTTCTCTAACAGTCTTGGTTGTGTGACTTTTGCATGTGTATGACTGTTTCTTAAATAGCTGGCAGCTAAACCTGAAGCTATGTTTTGTCTCTGTTCATGCAAGATATTGAAGACTGGTGGCAAGGACTTTTCCAGCCCCCTGAAGAAGCCTGTATGCATGCAGTAAACACACCATGCTCTGAACATTTGCCTGTGGTGTTTTTGGGTGGGTGAGGAGTACACAGGCATGTCCTATCACCTGGAGGGCCCATGTGTCCTGCTTCCTTCGGTGTTACCTGGGAGGCTGCCAGTGCATCTTCTGTTTCTCTCTGTACCATCTTTTCTCTGTGGTGGCTCAGCATTCAGACTTTTCTCTTATTCCCCGTGGAAGAAGAGTGATGCAGAGTGAAGGACTCCCAAAGGCATCTGGACAATATTTTGGCTCACTGTGCCTTGATACCCAAGTATTCAGGGTGAGGAATGAACTTCTCAGTGCTGGAAGCTGGCCAGCAAGGCTTTGTCCTGACTTCACTGAGCAGAGACCACTCTTCAGGATAAGTTGCCTCCAGTTTGTAGTCTGGGCCTGCTTTGTTTGGCAGACACTGCTGTTTTTATCACAAGCTCATCTGGCTCCCTCCTCTCATCACGGGACAGTGTTGCTCTGTGAAGGGAATCAAAACAAATGTAAACTGTAGAAAGTTCAAATTTTGTCTCCCCCCCCCACCATGGCTTGAAACAGAACCACTTAAGATTTGCTTCAAGCAGAGCCAGACCAGAACAATTTTTTTCCTGATTTCCCATTCAAAGTAATGGCTAAAAAATGATGTTTTGTGTTGGGCCATTTTCCACAGGGAGTCTTTGTGCTTGCTCTACAGATCCCATTCTGTAGAGCAGCATCTCCTTGTAGACAGCTTCTACCTTGCTGCCTTCCCTCATGCTGCAGGTGTAGTTACTCTTGCACTGCAGTGCTGTGCTGCACCTCTTTGGAAACCAGTTGAGAGAAAACACTGTGCAGAGTGGCTGCACTGGAGGAGACTGGCCATCTGGAGGATGGAGAGCTCTGCTGAGCTCCTGCACTCCCTCAAAACACTGCTGGTCACTGTTCTGGTGAGGTGTGCATTTGTACCACTGTGCTCTATGTGGCAGCTGGGAATTGTGGGGAAAGGAGGTGATGTCCAAGGATTTCACTCACCTCTGCTCCCCATCCATTGTGCCATTCCTGTTGTATTCTAATCATGTTCATCCTGCAGCTCCTTGGCTTTATCTACCAGCAGGAAGGAGGTGGCTCATGCAGCACAGCCAGGGTAGGCTGGGTACTGGTTCCAGCTAATCCCTCTGCTTCCTGGCAGGATGTTACCCTCTTTTGTGCTGTTTTCTACAGGCTGGGTCAGTGGGAAATTAAAGGGTCATTTATTGAGTCACTATGGTCCAAATGGGACTTGGAACCAGCAGATCTTCAGCAAGGTCAGAAGAGAGCTGAGCTGAGCAAACACTGGCTTGAGTTTCTGGTCACATGCTAAGCATGAAAAAGTGCCTCTGTTAGTGCAGTTTAGCAAGAGTGCAGTGGGAGAGGAGAATGCAGGCAGAGTTTGTGTGGTTAAAGGGAGTGATGTGGGAAAAGCCCAGACAGCAGTGAGGCAGAGATGGGAGGGAGCAGTTGAGGTGGGCTGGGAGAGCCCACAGCCTGGACCTAAGGTTACATATGTTTGTGTGTATGGTCCATGTGGTTTGTAGGTGCTCCTGGACCATGAGGGCAGCAGTGATTGTAGTGGTCTTCACTATTGCGTTTCCAAGGCAGTTATGTATGCTCTGTACTATGTACTGCTCTGCTTTTTCCCAGGTGATTCCCTGCACAGGGACAAAAAAGCAAATTGCTGGTTTTCTAAACTTGCTTGTTGTGTGTTGTACAGAGTGCTGCAGAGACAGCAGCATGCTGTGATTTCTGTTTAGACCACAGAAAGTTATTCATGTAACTTATCACAAGATATGACTTTGCTTTCCATGTCCATAGCACTGGCTGTGCCAAGAGGCTCCGGTGCCTTTGTGGTACCTTGCAGACATGAATAAAACTGATGATTACTTTGCAGGTATGCTGCAAATGCAACCAGCAGCTCTAGAGCCGGCAGGAACACGTGAGATGCACTCAACTGCAAGTGCAACAGTGAAACACCTGCTTAGTTTCTTCATTCCAAGAAGATGCTGATGGCATCTGTCTATGAGGCTTGTAGGTAAAAGCGTGTGAGTCGTTTTACTCTCTTCTCCCTCCTCAGGCCCAGCAGCCTCAGCAGCAGCAGCCTCAGCAGCAGCCAACTTCAAACAAGCGGCCCAGTAACAGCGCTCCCCCCCCAACCCAGCTGAATAAAATCAAGTACTCAGGGGGACCCCAGATTGTGAAGAAGGAGCGCCGGCACAGCTCTTCCCGGTTCAATCTGAGCAAAAACAGGGAACTGCAAAAGCTCCCAGCCCTCAAAGGTAAGGAGGCAGTGGGGTGCAGTGGACCTGCATGTCAAGCTGCAGTTTCTCCAGGCAGAGTGTGATGGTGTAAGGGCTCTTCCCAAAACAATCCCTCCAGTGTCCAGCTAGTTATATGGGCAGTGCAGCAGGGATGGTTCTCGGAAAGGTGCTTGGCTTGTTAGCAGGCAGAGAACTGATGGATGGCCTAAAATCATCAGAGTATTCTCAATGCAAACTTTGTACTTACCTTTCCAGCTGAGCTGTTTAAACCCTTGTGCTTCTGTGTACTGAGGATTGTCTCAGATTCTTCAGCTGGTTGTGCAGGAGGATGGTGAAGTGCAGAGACCTTGGTGCAGACTGTCCTTGGTTCCTACATCCACCCATTCCTGGGGAAGGACCAGGCTTCCTCCTCATCGTGTTTCTGTTGCAAACTGTGATAGTGCAGTTGAACCTGTCCACGTTAGGGCAGCTTAGTATTAGCATTTAGTGTCCATTATGTTGCAATTAAACATGAGTGTGGACAAGGAGACAGCATCTTCAGCAGTCATTGAGGCAGACAATTGCTTGATGTTGCTCACGGACACAGACAAGCCCCTGGGGAAGGCCAAGGCGATGTGTAGTTTCCAGTTGGATCAGAAATAGAATCTGTTAATGTACAGCTCCTGCCACCCTGGCCTCTCTCTTCCACCCTATTCTCTGGCAGGAGAATTAGGCTACAGTGTGTGCTGCCCAGCTCCCTTTGTGTCTCTGGGGTGGAGGACATGGCTGTCACTGGTCTGTGAAGGGCGCAGGCTAAGTTCCTTTTTCAGTGTACTTTGTACAGGGAAGAGATCAATGCTGATCAGGTTAGGATCAGGTCTGAAATCCCCTTATGGGATAGTTGCTTCAGAGGCCTGGCAGTCTTCCTGCCTCCCTTGTCCCATTTCCATAGCAGGGATAACACTGCCTCTCCCTCTTCCGCTCCAGCAGTTGGAGGGCGATGTGACAGGGGAGGGGGAAAGCACAGGGAGCAAACCACAGTGATACCTGGGTAAACCAGGAAGATGGCCTGCCTGTCTCCAAGGACAGATGTCCCTGCTTTCTCTGACAGATGCTCCTCCACACGAACGAGAAGAGCTTTTCATCCAGAAGCTGCGGCAGTGCTGCGTTCTCTTTGACTTCATCTCTGACCCCCTCAGTGACCTGAAGTTCAAGGAGGTGAAGCGAGCAGGGCTCAATGAGATGGTGGAATACATCACACACAACCGTGATGTTGTCACTGAGGCCATCTATCCTGAAGCTGTTATCATGGTAGGGCATGGAGCCAGCATTTTTGTGGCCTGTGTGCCAAAGGAATAGGGAAGTGTGGGAGGAGGAAGGGACAGGGATTTGTCAGAGAGGAGTGTGACCCCATCATTCCCATTCCTTGTCTACCCACCTCCAGAAAGAGAAGTGCATGTGGGGGTGGTGATAGTGACAGTGCCTGCTGTGGGGAGAGGTGCAAGCTCTTGTCTCTGGCACAGATTGCACTTGGGGAGGTCTTGTGCAGGCTGCAACCCTGCAATCTGCAGGAAAGGATCAGTGTGTGGGCACAGCTGGGGTAAGTCATAATGTGTTGCACCGCAGTGCAAGTTTGCTGTGTGGAGGACCATCATGAGGTGTCAGAATGTCATTCATGCAACTTTTTCACTCACCTCAGTTTTCAGTGAACCTCTTCCGGACACTCCCACCATCGTCCAATCCCACAGGAGCAGAATTTGACCCTGAAGAAGATGAGCCTACGTTAGAGGCTGCCTGGCCACACCTTCAGGTGAGAAAGGGATGGGGGATACAGAGCTGTTGAATTTATCTCTAGGAAGTTGAGAGTCCATGTAGAGCTGAAGGCTGCCAGCCCTGCCACTGCTGCTTCACCAGCCTGCAGGGCTTCCTGGGGAAAGACCAGGCCTGCCAGCCAGGGGTCAGAGGTGGCTCTTAGGTAGTGCAGGAAGCAGGGGTGTCCTGGGGAACAGGCTGATGCCTGTATGCAACAGGCACCTGCAGATGGATTTAGACAGATTAGGTGAAAAGGGTTAGGAGAAAAACCCTGCTCACTATCAAGCAGAGCTCAGCTGTGGAAGTCAGGAGGAAAGCTCAAGGCACTTGCACAGGAATGTGTTGTCAAGCAGACAACGGCAGGTGCTGCAGAACGAAGCAGAAAAAACAGAGAAGAAACAAGGTGTCATTCTGCAGCAGTCTTTAATCACTTCTCACTGCTGCAGTTGACATAGGGATGTGAGCATTGATAGAAATAGCGTGTCCTCAGCAGCAGAGTGCTGTGAATGCTAGGCAGCATTTGTTTCTCAGAATTGAGTCAGCAGCAGCCAGCATGGATTTGTGGCAATGGAATGCTGAGCTTTTTGGTCAGCACCTCAGTTTTTTTCTTTACTGCTGTCCTTGGCAGCTAGGACCTACCTATAGATTCATGGTCTTACCATTCCTTCAATTCCAAAGTCAGACCTTTCAAATGCATCGATCTTGTTTGGCCTAGTGGCCCCTCAGAACCACTAGGAGGGATGAGAGTGGACTCAGTCCTCTCAGAGAACAGCAGGACCAGAAGTTAATGTTTCAGCACTGACAGCCTTCTTTAAAGCAAGCTGCCCTTTGTTTTCCAAGTGGGACACAGCATGCAGCTCTCCTGGCATAGTGAGGCCAAGCCAACCTTGAGCCAGTACCCAGGAGGCAGAGGACACTGCATGTTTTTCTTGGGGTCTGTTTGATTTCTCTGCTCTTCTGTTGTTCCTTGGCATGTCTCAAGGGCATCCAGTGAGTCTGAGCCTTTGCCACCTCTGGAGATTTCTGATCTCTGTAGGGATGTGTGCTGAAGATGTGAGAAGAGTTTCCCAGGCCTAATGTCTTAATCTGAGTAGGTGGATGTTATCTTTGAGAGGACCTGACGTGACGAGATCTCAGGCAGATTTGAGCAGTTATGTGTCACCAGAGACCTCTGCCCATTAAAGCAAGGGCAGCTGAGTTGATCCCACTGGGTAAGGAAACACTGGGTTTTGTGCTCCTGTTTGGCCTTTCCAGCCTTTCCCTGAATCCTTAAGAAGGAAAACAAAATCTGAAGTAAACACTGGTGAGAGGACAGAGGGACTTCTAAGTAATCTCTCCTTTTCCCCTGACAGCTGGTGTACGAGTTCTTCCTCAGGTTCCTGGAATCACCTGACTTTCAACCAAATGTAGCCAAGAAATACATTGACCAGAAGTTTGTGCTATCTGTAAGTAATTGTTGCCCCTGCCACTGTGCACCACCTTTATGAAGGACGTGCAGCAGATCTTGGTGCTTGATGATGTGACTTTTCTTTATTTGTCTTGAATGAGCAGACAGAATTTTCTGTGCAGGGCAAGACTGTGTGTGAGCTGTAGTCATTGGAACTCAAAATTCATTGTACAGGTGGAGAGGGGCATGGGGGCCTTGCAACAGAAACGTGAGGATGTGCAGCTTTATAGAACATACAGGCCATCACTGAGCTTCTGAAGGTGAAAGAAATGATCATGGTTCCAGCTTGTGACTAGGAGGTCACATGTTTCAGGGAAATGACCACTGCACTCAGGGTGCTGAAGGCATCACTCAGCTGAGAGCTGTTTTTGCCAAACAGGAGCAGTGCCTGGTGTTGCTCGTAGCTTTGCCCAGACAGGCAGTATGCAGGCACTGACTGAATTTCTCTCTCCGCAGCTGCTGGATCTCTTTGACAGTGAAGACCCCAGAGAACGAGACTTCCTGAAAACTATTCTGCACAGGATCTATGGGAAGTTCCTGGGTCTGAGAGCATATGTGAGGAGGCAAATCAATAATATATTTTACAGGTGAGGTCTTTCTTAAGTGCCATTTAGACTCCCTGTCTCCAGCATTTTTCTTTCCTCTTGCTTATCAAACTGTAGCCAGCGTTTGGCAATGACTTCTCATCTTTCTCTTTAGGTTCATCTATGAAACAGAACACCACAATGGAATTGCAGAGCTACTGGAGATCCTTGGAAGGTAATGCCAGTTTTGGGAGTCCCAGTGATGCCTAGGGAAGGCTACCTGGAACACAGACTAGTGTTAAAGGAATAAAGTAGGTATTTATTAAAAGGTATTTAAAGGATACCCCTCAGGCAGTATAAGAGCCCAGCCACGGCTCTACCCAACTGGTTGATGGACAACTGGTCATCAGTTTTCACACTTTTATAAGTTTTGGTCCATTTGCATATTGGGGTTAATTGTCCAATTACAGCGTCAGGTTATGAGGTCTCATCCTCCCAGTTTGCTCACCTCAACTCACTGTTGTTTGCACTTCTTGGGCCTGAAGCTGCAACAGTGTCCTTGGTTTTAGGGATGGATAAGGATTTAGTCTGATTGAACTGTGAGGGGAACTTGCTCACACTTTATATGATGTTCAGAGTTACAAACTAATGTAGTACAGAATCTGGAAAATATGGAAGCTAAAACTTAAGGCATCATTTCCCCTTTTTAGAGGCTTGACAAGGCCTTTATCTTGTTGAGTCTTTATTCTAAATGTATACTAATAACAGGTATTTAGTAATAAATGTCTAACAGCAGTAAATATCTAATAATAGATAAGTATCTAACAATAGTAGATATCTAGCAGTAGTAATGTCTTGCACAGTTGGCTATCATGCAAAGAAGAATAATGATTATTATGAACAATTCTTCCAACACAGACGAGGAATCACTTAAAACATGTTTTGGTTTGCATCGGTCTCTATTTTTTCAGTTGTTTCAGGAGCAGAATCCTTCTTAACTCTAGAGTAGTGAATCCAGGGTCCTTTGCCAGCAATTTTGACTGCGATGAGAGTAGTCAGCAGGACTTGGAAAGGTCCTCTGCACTTGCCTTGTAGAGGATCACTGTCCCACCACTTAACACAGACCCAGTCTCCAGGTTGGAAGGGATGTGCAGGTGTATCCAGTCCTGTGGGCCTGGATAGTACAGTGTCGTTCTGGAGCTTTTGCAAAGTGGAACCTAAAGCCATTAGAGAGCTATGTAAATCAATCATGTTCCCCTTCATGTGAATTTCACCTGGAACATGTGGAATCTGATATGGCTGCCAAACAATATTTCATAGGGGCTGATGTTATCACCGGGGGGCTAGGTTAGTGAGAGAGGCCTCCCAGCCCAGTGTGCTGTGTGAAAAGGCAATGTCTTCCTTGCAGGAAGCAAGGAAGGTTCTTTTCCAGAGAATCTCAGTCTGACAGAGCATCAGGTATTCCCCAGAGTGCCAATAAATACAGTGGTAGCCTTCTCCTCCCCAGATCTGTCTCCTGTTGTTGAGTTTGAGTCCAGTCACACTTGCTATCTTGCCTTGGCAGGCAGTAAAAGAAGAGCTCTCACAGCTCTGAGAAGCCTTAGTAATGGGCAGCCTACTTCAGAGTTTCTGCTTCCCTTCTGTTTGTGGCCCTGGTGCGTTGCCTGTTTTGTAAAGCACAAGACTCAAGCACTGAGCTGCTTTGGTGCTGGCCTTCCCCAGAGGTTCTGCCTCAGTGTGTGTGGGCTCAGCCTGGCAGGGACAAAGCAGAGTCCAGGCTCCAGCAGAGGCATTTCCCTGTGTTGCCTACCAAGAGCACTCTTGCTGAGCTCAGTGTGCAGGCTGGGCTGCAGTGACCATGCTGTTGGTGGGTGCTTCCTCAAGGGGCTGGTCAGAGTGTGTCTTGTGAGGTGAGAGGAACTGTATTTCCTCTGGGAATATATTTCCTCTGGAAATACAGCTGGGTCAAAATTTAAACAAGACTCTTGTTTCTTCTCAGCATAATCAATGGGTTTGCTTTGCCTCTGAAGGAAGAGCACAAGATGTTCCTCATCAGAGTCTTGCTACCACTGCACAAAGTGAAGTCTCTCAGTGTGTACCATCCACAGGTGAGAAGTGCTTCAAGTTCCCAGGGCAGATTGGGATTTTGTAAAAGCTTATAGCCATTAAAAGCTCTATATGTTTATATTAGTTTACAAGGTAATTGTTTCTAGCTATCCACCAGGCCCCATTGTATGAAGTTCTTGCTGTGAGATGTTCTGGACTCTGCTCTAGTCCTGTACTTCAGTGGTTGTTCCATTCTTGTGGTGTCTGGGCCTGTGCCACTGGATGATAGGAGGGTATCCTGACACTGTCTTAATGCTGTGGCTTGCTTTGTCTTTCTGTACTGGAAGCTTGTGAAATATTTGGGGCCTGATGAAACCAGAGAGGTAAATTTCCTATCTGCAATCATGTGGTGCATCAGCTATTAGTCACCACTGAGGTATGTGGAGAAGTTGGCTTGCTAGTCTGCTAGATTGGTTTAGAGATTAATTTCTTCCAATCTTGAGTACATAACAGAAGACTAGAGGAGATCAGAACTTAGGATAGGAAGTGAAAAAATGTGGGTATTAGGTAGAGATGTCTGTTCTCTCAGCCCTGTTTCTGTGGCACAGGGCTTTGTGTCAGGTTTGTTCCTCTCCAATGTGTGCAGCTGTGCTTTCATCTGAATGTATTGGCTGTGGATTGCTCTGTGTTACTGAAGTTTTATCCTTTAAATTGCACAAATGTCCTGAGCTCAGGCCCTGACTGCTTGGTCTTAAAGTCTTCACTTGCCATCAGTGAACTGGATTTGTTTATGGCTGCAACATAATGGGCATGGGGTTACTTCCAGCCTAGGAGGTTGTAGCACTTATTCTTGGGTACACTTGAGGAAGCTCTAATCGTGCCATGTTTTTTTTCCTGCAGCTGGCATACTGTGTTGTTCAGTTCTTGGAGAAGGACAGCAGCTTGACAGAGCCAGTGAGTAACCTTACTCCACTTGTGTGTGACAGTCAAGTCCCAGAAAGCTTCACAGCTTCCTTAGAGCAGCCCTTTTTCCACCCTTGCTGTAAAGAGGCTGGGAGTCAGCGGTATTGTTTACTGGGTTTGCCTGGCTCCCTGGGGCTAGAAGGGATTGTACTGCTCAGTGCAAGCCTTTAGCATTTTCTCCTGAAAGCTTCAGGAAGGTGGGCTGCAATCTTCCTTTATGCTTCAGATCTTGGTGTAGCAGAAGGAACAGGATACCAAGCTGTTCTTCCAGGGCAGAGCTTCTGGCTAATGAGAGATACTGCAGAGAAAAAATACATGACCATCTGATGGAACCAGAGCTTGTGAGGGTCCTGAAATATTAAGAGTCCCCTCTAGGCTCCTGGAGTGTGCTGCAGGATTGTGGGGATGAGGTTAGGAACCCGGGACACAAGGTCTGCTTAGGCATGCCACTGTTCCTTCATGAATGTGTTCTCCTTCCAGCTTTAGCATTAGTTTGCTGCCTTCATAGAGGTAAGTCACATTTGCCTTCAGGATGTAGTGCAGGGAAACAGCAGGCTCTAAAATGTGAGCAGTGTAGACGGAGACCTCACATATCCTAGTTACTGGCTCCACAGACCCGCAGTGCTAACCAGGCTAAATGCCAGCTTGGCAGAGGGTGCAAGAAGGAGACGAATTTTTCTCCACCCACTGCAGGCCAGGAAATGTCTTCTACAGAGCTGAGCTTCACAGGCTCAAAACAGCAGATGGGCAGAGAACACATACTTCTGTCACTGTAGCAGGGAGCACCAAAAGTGTGAGTGTTTTAATGAGTAATGCTGGCTGAGGTCGTTCTGTTCCCTGGCTCAAGTGTGTGTGCTCTTGGTGAGCCTGCCTGTGCTGGGTAGAAGCTGGTCAGCTGTTGTCAGCTTTCTAGCTCCACAGGTCTGACACCAGCAGTGTGCTGGAGCAGACCTCCTGGCTTTTCCTTTAAACGTGGGTTCTCCATTTCCTTTGCTCCCAAGAGCCTGCTCTGAAACAAATTGCATAAAGTAGCTTCCTGATCATGCTGAGTACTTCCTGTGGCTGACATCCAGTCCTGCAGCCTCCTGCCAAAGCACCTCAGAGGTTGAGGGAGAAGAGAGAAACAGGAATCTCTCAATATTTCTAGGCTTCGCAGCTTATTCAGATAGCAAAGCTCCGTAGCTCATCACCTTTTTCTGGATAACTGTTTAGGGGGCCCCTGGATTACAGAGCAGGTCTGGCTTAGTGTTTGTGGGATGCAGTGCAGTGACCCAATTTCATTACCTTCAGTGGATGCTGTGTTGTGTTTCAACCAGGCATACCAAGACCATACTGCCACAACTTGTGTTCTGATGAAGCACCTTGCTTGTGAAGGTTTTGAATAGGTGCCCAAGGTGGCTGATGTTACTGAAGTGTGGAAGAATTACAGGGCTTGTGCATCAGCAAAAGTCTGAATGCATGGGGAGATGCTACCAGCAGTGCTGGAAAGGGGCCAGATTACTCCCTGGGTCCACACTTGATTCAAATGGGGCTCCCAGAAGCTTGCTCAGCAAAGCTTGACATGGTAGCTCTTCTCGCAACAGCAGTCTGAGAGACTGCCAGGTGAGCAAGGCCTCAGATGTGCTCAGTAATAGCAAACACAGATTCCACGCACCTCACACCACCTTAGTCCTAGGTGAAATTGCTTCTGAGTCATTGAAGCTAACTCTTGCCTGGGTGGCAGACATGAATAATGACAGACATTGGGGATAGTGAACTGCTGGCTTCTCAAGCCTTGAGTTGGCAGAAAAATAATGGTCAGATATCTTTGATCCTGCTGTTGCACTGCCCACCACTGACCCTCTGCTGCTCTGAACTTCCTGTTGGCTTCAGGATCAGGTAGCTGAAGTACAGAGGTTTGAGAGGGCAGCTCCTGTGGCAAACTGTGTGGGACTCAAGTGTCCACAGAGTAAGCATTTCTTCTTCTTACAGGGTGAGGGTCTGCAGCATCTTGGATCCTGCCTTTATTGTGTCTAGAGGACACAATATGACAGGAAGCAGTATTAAAAATAAATCTAGTGAGATACAGCCCTTCCCCATTCTTGTCAGCAATAGTTTTACTCAGTCAGAAGTTGCATCTGCATTGGCACGTTTAATTATAACTATTAAGTGTAAACTCTATGAACTTGTCTGCTCCATTGCTGGAGTCTTGCAAAAATGAGTTCTATAATCCAGTTACTTTTGTGTGAAGTAGTGTTTACTTTCCTTGTCCCAAACCCATCCATTGCTTTATTTATTCCGTGCTCTCCAATATTCAAGCTCTGTAGTGTTTTAAATAATGCCTCTTCAGAAACCTTTTCTATAGCATTTCCAGTTCTATTAGTTGATCTTCCATGGTTACTTTGCACTGTCTGCCAGCTGCTGCCCACTCCAGTTTCACCCTTCTGTGTTAAGCTGTGATGGGGGATAAAAAGTGATTTTAAGCTTTGTGCTTGGAATATGAAATTGTAGCAGCCTAGGCAGAGCTGCTGCCGTGAGTGTAACTTGACAGAGTTTGGGCTTTTGTCTCCTTTCTTCCCTGGTCACTCGCACTGACTTTCTGAGAAAATCTATTGTGTTACTTCCTTCCCTCTTGTCGTTGTGACCAGATACTTAAAAATTTATTTTGCAGCTGGCGTTGAAAATTTATTTGCAGCTGTATGGGTCTGTAACACTGTCTCTGTACTCTTCCCACTCAGGTGATTGTGGGCTTGCTGAAGTTCTGGCCAAAAACTCACAGTCCCAAAGAGGTGATGTTTTTAAATGAGCTGGAGGAGATCCTGGATGTGATTGAGCCATCCGAGTTTGTGAAAGTTATGGAGCCCTTGTTCAGGCAGTTGGCCAAATGTGTCTCCAGCCCACACTTCCAGGTAAATTGCAGCATTGACTTGTAATCCACCTGGCATGTGAGGGTGACACCACAGATTTTGGGCTTGTGTTTAGCACATGGAGGTGTGACCAGGGTGAGTACTGGGGTGACACGTGGTGGTAAGCAGTGAGACTCCTCAGCACAGCCACAGCACGAGCTTATCCAAAGAGAATGAGCCTCTCCTGCTGCTCTGTGCTGTTCTGCAGCAGGCTGGGGCTGGAGAACAGGTGCTCTCACACCTCTTGTTTTGGCCAGCAAGGACAGAGGAGATCCATCCAGGGTCACCCTGTTGAAGTAAAAGCAAGCACTCTGCAGTATTGAAGAGAGGCCAACCAAAGAGGCTGTGCTGGGGAAGTCCTTTGTTTTATTCTGGCACAGGTAGTAAAGAGTGAGGTGTATTGGAGAAGTGCTAGAGTCTGTTTCTTGCTTTCACTGAAGGGAAGCTGGTTGTAGTAGCTGACTAATACAATCTCTGGGGATGATAGTCTTAAGGTTTAAATTGTACAGTGTGGTGAGACCTGCTAGTAGCTCCTGGCAGGTGCTCTTGGCTCACTCTCTTAGAGTGCCATGAAGGGTGCCCAGGAAGAAGACAGCTTGCTGGTGAAACACATGGTCAACCCAGGTATAGGTGGAGTGTTAAAGAAGAAATGACACAGCCATCTCCCAGGTGAGAGTGACTGCACAGTGGGGCAGGCTGGCTTCAATCTGTCCTTGGTGTAGAGAGATACAAAGTCATGTGTTTACTAGACAAAAGTAAAGTCAGTCTAGGTCACACATGTGTAAAAAATCAGTTTTGTGTAAAGGACTAGGGGGAGCATGATAGAAACCAGCTGGACATGAATTACTGGTGTGGTGATGGAAACCAAAGGACTAATGTGACCTTTGGGTGTGGAGGCAGCTACCAGAAGGAACTAAGGAGCTTGAATAAAGTAGGGTAAAGGCTGGAAGAGAGACATCCTGTACTTGATAGCAGCCCTCATGTGCTGCCAAACTCTGAAGAACAATACTGAGAAACCTGGAGAAGGTGCAAACACTTTAGAGCTGAAGCGTGTTAACCCCAAAGGTGTCCCGTACAATCAGGCTGAACAGTCTTCAGCTTGTCTGAAGAGCAAAATTAGGAATTGACCTTTTGGTGAGTCTGAGCACCTTGGTGGGAATGAGTTTTCTCTGAGTGGATTGGATGTTCATCTAGCAGAAGGCGGCTTAACCAGATCTTGAAAAGCTATGTAAGTAAACACAAAGTGAAATTCATTTTATTCACTTGTGTGGAATAATATATTAGGAGGATAAAGCAAGTTCTGCATTTTCTGAAATGTCAAACTGAGTCTCTTTTCCTTGGTTTTTAAGCCATTCTCAAGCTAGCACTAAATGCAGGAATTAGCCTGCATTGGCTGTCACAGTGTGGAAGCTTGTTGGACTTGTTTGTCTTGTTAGAGCAGGATGGCTGCCCCAAGAGTTTTCATATTTTCACCTTTACTAGATTGGGGGGTTGAATTGTGGGACTGGTGACTGAAGCATGCCTCAAAGCCCTGAGAGGCTCTGTTGTGGGAAAACCAGGGAGGAATGGAACTTTACGGAGGACAGTCTGAGGAAATGAAGAAGGCTTGGAGCTAATCTGAATTGGGGCATGGAATAGATGACATTACTGTCCTTAAGTGTTGTGTGAAGGGTGTTGGAGTCCTCAGTATGTTGACAGTAGGTTTGTCTATTCAAGAACACCTGGTTTTTCTCAGAAAAGAGAGAAGTGCCTGGCAGAGGTAAGGCAAAGGAGGGATGAATGGCCTCACAGAAGTCCATGAAGCTCAGCACTGTGCTGTGAGGAAGCATGTGGGCTCCTTGGCTGGATGGTGGCTTCTCTGTCAGCAGCAGAGGTGTTCCTGGCAGGAGCTCTCCAAGGGTGCCTTTCTCTCCTGCTGCAGGTGGCGGAGCGAGCACTCTACTACTGGAACAACGAATACATCATGAGCCTGATCAGTGATAATGCTGCCAAAATCCTCCCCATCATGTTCCCAGCACTCTACAAGAACTCCAAGAGTCACTGGAACAAGTAGGTGTTCCCCTAAGCTCTGGCACTTGCTAGATTGTTTCACCCACTAGCAATCTTGGGGCATGCTGCTGCAACAGTGTGTGGATGGTGCTTGGTGGCACCAGCTGCTGAGGTGAGGGGTTGGTGGTGGTATCAGCCTGTATCATGGAAAAAGGAGATTTCCTGAACCCTCAGTTTTCTGTCAGCAGCCCAGGAAAGCCAAAACCCTTGTGCCCAACCAGTTTGCTCTTAGAGGGACCCTTCATTGAACAGTCCAGCTGGTTCAGTTCAACTGACTTATTCAGGGAGACATGCCAGCAGCATAAGAGAAACCATTCATCAGGTTTTCCACTTTATTTGATGATGTTCCATGTTGCTGGTGACTGCCAGTGCCTGGGAAGGACTTACACTGACAGTTCAGGGAATAACATTCCTTATTAACAGAAAATTGTGACAGGTTAAGGTTCAAGGACTGCCAGTGAAAGTGTCTGACTGCAAAAACATAATTCAAAGCAATTCAGAGAAGCTCTAATTCCCAGTAAAAGTATCCAGTGTGCAGAGTACATTTCTTACCCACAGGGGAAGAAGGTAGGTTCAGGCTATTGACTGATCCCAGTAGTTACAATGGAGTCTTCCGTAACTTACTCGTATTCTTAGCTTACTTTTATACTATTTGTTTTTGTTTAGTTGGAGCTTAAGGGACTCTTAGTCACACGTGCGTTTGTTACTGATGGGTGTAAAATTCTCTGGCTTTGCTCAAAGCTGTAGTCAATAAAGCACAGTGCATGTGCCCCATGAGGGGTGGTCACACTCTGGGAAGAGGATGTGTGTTCATAACAATTGTGTTATAATGAACAGAGCTCATCTGAGGAGGGTGATTTCACCATACCTCCTGGCTCAACCACGAGTCACCTCCTATCTCCCGTGGCTGACAGGCTCTGAGCAGTTTATCAGGGCAAAACACCCTTTGAGATCCCCTCCCTGCCAGGACTCCAACAGTGCTTGGCTGTGGTGTTCCCACTCTGCTCCACCCTCCCTTCCATCCCCCTCAGCAGGCTGTCTGTGGGGAGCCATCCTGGAGCAGGCTGTGAGCACACCAGCAGCATTCCATCCAAGGAGCTGCATTTTACCCTGTACTGTTACAGCTTCTGCTAGGACATGAATAGAACTTCTCAGTGTCTTCGGATTTTTCCCCCAGCCATCTCTCCACAGCATGGAACAGGGCCCCAGCAGACCAGAGTGGCTTGCTTCTGCAAGGGTTGAGGCACCTGCATTTACCAGCCTTGAGGCCATTGAGTCTGCACAGGGTTTGATATCTGCCTGTCACTAATGTTGCCAGTCTCTCAGAAGTGTGCAGTAGATTTTCCATCTGACTTTGGCTTCTTGTTAACTAATGTCCCACCCTTATGTTCTCTGTGACCAGAGATCTTGGCTAATACAGTGACTGACTCCTTGAGTACAGGAAAATTAGGGAAAGCAGAACTAACTGGGCAGCTGTCCATCTCAAATATTGTCCCCTGTGTCTGATTCCTAGATACTACTCTATTTTGTGGTTCTCTTATCAACTTCCTTTCTTCTGACTTCTTCATTTAATTCCTTACCTAGTTAAGTCAAGTTTAATTAATTTGATTTAACACACTTCCTGTAATGAATTAGCTAAAAATTAATTCTAGGGGAACTGGACAAGTCCAGAGCTTAGAAAAGGACTTTATATTCTTGTCTGAAACCCTTCACCAGTTCTGTGTCCCTGCAGCAGCCAAGGGTCATGATTCTACTGTTCCTGTCTTTTCTGGTCTCCTTCTCAGTGGTATTACAGAAGAAGTTCTGAAAAATTTTTCCTCTTATTTCTCCTTGTCTTTGTTTGAGCAACAGCCCCATCTTCTCAGGGCAGGTTGAGTGCCTCACATTCTCCTCTTCCTTCCCATAGTTCATCTACTTGGTCTATCAGCCTGCTTAAGTCCAGCAGGGCTGCATCTCTTCCATATTCCCTTGCAGAGCTGGTAGAGACACAGAGCTTAATCTGTTGAATCTCATCTTTTGCCTCTGGGTCAGGTATTTCAGAGACAGCTTCCACACTTGTTTTCATTCCCTTGGAGAGCCTTTTTGTTCAATAGGGAGTTCACGCACAGTGAAACTTGTCCATAAATCACTGGCACAGAGCTGAATTTTCTCCTGTGATAGTCTGTGTGCTGGTTTCCATCTCTTCAGAGCTGCTGCCTGTGTTTTGGGCAGATCAGTGGAAAAGCTCATGACCAAATACTGGCAGTCCAAGAGAGTCACTGTGTATGTGTGCTGTGAACAGTGGGAGGCACTAAAGGCCCCTTGAAAACCACCCTGAACAGGCCCCTTACATCTTTCATTTCCCCCTTCTAACTCCAAGAGATGAACACATGAATGTGTATTTTTGCACTCAATAATCTGACCACAGCAGGCCTGTCCCAGGGTCTTCTTTGTTCTCCATCTCTTTCTCCCTGTTGTATAATTCTGCTGTGTTTATGGAAGGGATTTTGCCTTGGTAAGAGCTGGGATTGTGGGAGAATCTTTTGTCACATGGCTGTAGAGTGAGTTGCTGCTGCTGTTACTTCTTGTCTCCGCTGCTGGTGCCAGCTGGGGTGTAAGAACCTGCCCACCATGACTTGTTCTCCTTTCCTTGTTCCTCTGCAGGACAATTCATGGGCTAATCTACAATGCACTGAAGCTCTTCATGGAGATGAACCAAAAGCTTTTTGATGACTGCACACAGCAATACAAGGCGGAGAAGCAAAAGTGAGTAAGAGGTTTTTGCCAAGTAACTTGAGCTCATCCTAAAGTCTCCTTAGGGTACAGTAACAGATGGTAGGTGCCAATAAGCAGAGGGGAAATGGAAAGCCGGTAAGTAATTCTGTCAAAAAGAAGGATTCCTTAGCCATAGGGATGAGGTGTGCCCTGATAGAAACCCTTTCAGTCCTGCTGAAGCAAGTAGCCTAGGAAAGAGTGACAGAGTGCCATGAGCAAACAGATCATCACGTAGAGAATACTCAGCTTTGTTCTGCCTTGGAAATACTTACCCGTTCATAAATGTTGTAGTGATGTCAGTAGAACCTTATTGCTTTAGAAAGACTTTTCTGAAGAATTTTGCTGTAGTGGGCATAATGCATCTTTCATGCCACAGGATGCTTTCAATTTTCCAGTGATAAAGATGGAATAATTCCAGCAGTTTCAAAGAGCGAATGGTGGGAATAAAATCTGAGCTCAGCAAGTACCTGTGCCATGATGCTGTAAAGAGGAAAGAACTCCACTTTTTCTGCTGGCTTGTGCTGATTTGGGTGCTTCTATGGCTTGCCTTGGTGAGCTGAGTCAGTCCAGTAAGCTGGAAGGAATTTTTTTTTTTTTATTGGGGTCTATTTTCTGCTGACTTAGTGACATAAAATAGTAAAACAGTGCTCCTCATTCCTGGATGAGCCAGGGCTGCTGGTGGGGAGAGCAGAGCTAATCCTTGCTGGGAGTGTGGAATTCTGGGGTACATTCTGTTGTTTTATGAAATAGGAGTAAATAACTCGATAAAAGTTGATATATAAATCAGACCTTCAGATGGTTAATCTGCTTATAGAGAAATTAAGGTTTTCTTAGGATCTAAAATGGGAGCAGGCAAGGTATTTTTTCCGCATTCTAGGGTGTTTGTGAAGCCCACAAAATATCTTCACATATATTTTAAGTCACAGTGACAGTAGATTTTCCACGAGATCTGCCTAATGTTTCCATCAGGAGTTCTCTTCCTGTTTAGCTGCTGACCTGCTCAAGGTGACTGTTCCCAGCACTGGTGTGTGACTGATGGAGAATTGCTCTGAAAAAGCTCAACAAAACAAGCTCAGTGCTGTCCAATAAAAGGATGGGTAGTGCAGTTTTCTGTTCATGTTTAGATGATTTTTTGTTTTGTCTAGTGCCTCCATGCCTAATTAAGCTTCAGAAAACCTTGTGCTGTGGACTAGAAAGCCGCATGTGTGGGAAGGATTGCATGTGCAAACAGACTCAGTCAATAGGGAATGGGGAAAAGGAGAGAGCTTATATGTTCACTGTTAGGCTGCAGCCAGATGTTGAGAAGTGTGATGATGGTTTAGTCTCGCTTTTAATTAGTTCACATGCCTACAAGTGACATGTCAGCTCAAGCCTGTCACTGCTGCAGCCCCAGCTGTGCAGCCACAGCCAGGGTGGCCATGAGGGACAGACTCTGCAGGGACGTGTGATGAGGCTGTCTCTGCTGTTCAGTGCAAATGAGCTGACTGCACCTTTCTAATCTCCCCAGACACCTTGGAACTGTTTGGATCATCAGAGTCCCTTAGAAAACCAGTGAAGAAGTTGGGGCAGATAGTGTCTTATCCTGAATGGGTTATTCATTTGGAATGTTTTGGGGTTGGTTTGTTGGAGGTGGTTTTGTGACCCTATGTTTTCTGGTGGAGTAATCTGCTGCTTGAAACCTTGGCAGCTTCATTCTCATTCTAAGCCTACATGACTTTGAAGAATGTGATGTTACAGAGTATAAGAACTTCTTTAACATGGATAGATAGGGCACTAGAGAGACCAGTAGGTGGGATGAAAGTCATATAGTTAATAGAAATAGAGCAGAGATTTTAGTGTAGATGTTTAAAATGTAGAAGAGAGTAACAAGGGGTGGTGGATGCTTACCTCTGTTTGCAGTGAACATTCACTGTCCTGGGATTTTTAAGTGGCCCTGCTGAATAGTCACTTCAAATGTGTGCCCAAATCTGTGCCAAGTTCAAGAGTTGTGCTTGGGCTGTTCAGACAGCTCTCTGGTGTGTTCTGGCTAGAGAGAGAAGGAACAGTGGGCAGTGGAACCCTAGTTCTCTTGGAAATTATAATTTGTCCCTCTGCATCTGTGGGGCACCAGGAAAACACATGTTTGAAATCCAGACTGGTGTCATGGCATTACCCCAGAAACCAGACACTCTCTGCTCTACTCCTGGCAGCACAAAGCCAGGGCTAAAGCACCTGTGCAGCCACCCTGTGCTCTGAGGTGAGCGAGGAGCATGCCTGCCTACTCTCTGCTAGTTGTAGTGTGTCCCCTCTTCTTGCCTCATCTCACCTGTAGATTTAGAATCAGGTAGAATTAGGGGTGTCTGGATGACAGAGCAGCTCTTCCCCCTTGCCTGCACTTTTCTGCTGTCTCTTGCTTTTACTATCCTGTGAATGAAAGGTGTGCTTTCCCCAGGAGTTCACACTTGCTCTCGCTCCCTCTGCAGGGGAAGGTTCAGGATGAAGGAACGAGAAGAAATGTGGCAGAAAATAGAAGAGCTGGCTCGGCTGAACCCCCAGGTGAGGGACAACAGGACCTAGGATAAATGAGGCAAGAATGTGCTGGGGGTATTAACCTGCTTCCTCAGCTCACGGGAGCAGGTTTTAGCATCTGATCTCAGTCCTGTGGACACTGCTGCAGCGGTCGTCTGTCTCTCCCAAAAAACGGTGTCCTGGGAATGTTTGCAGTTTTATCAGACTGTCCCTCTGAAGCACTGACCTCTAAGTACTGCCTTATAGAGAGCATGTGTTAAAGGACCACACTCTGAACGGCAGCTGTACATGCAGTACGTGTGCTGTGAGTCAGAGAGCACAGGAGAGGAGATTCTTCCCTGCCTCTGTCCCTGCTGCTGCCTTCTGGGGGCCAGAGAGGGCAGCTGGAAGGACTGTGCCGTGCCGTGTTAGCATGCTGGGGGAGGAGGTGTAGTGTTGGATGGAGAGCTGACTCTGCAGCTGTGTGTGTTGTCTGCAGTACCCCATGTATTATGCACCTCTACCCTTGCCTTCTGTGTGCTGTATGGAGACGGAGACCCCGACAGCAGAGGATATCCAGCTGCTGAAGAAAACGGTGGAGACGGAGGCTGTGCAGGTGCGTATGGGACTCAGGTCCTTTCACAGTTGCTCCCAGTCCAGCCAGGACATCAGCACAGCCAGAATTGGCTCTTTCCAAATGTTCTGAAGGTAAATGCCACTACTCTCACCCCTCATCATTAAGAGATCAACCTGTAGTCTGAAGAGTTGAGTTTATCTAACCTTCTCACTCTGGAAAAAGTGCCAGTGGGACTTTGTTGTGTCCTTTTGGTCTGTGTTTGGCTCTCAGACTGTTATGAAGCATGCTGCAGTGCCACCCAGCATATCCTAGAGCAGTTGGTAACAGGGGCTGAAGGCATGAAGGGGTTTCCTACTGATTCCTGACTCCTTTCATTTCTTTGTAGATGCTGAAAGACATTAAGAAGGACAAAGTTTTGCTGCGCCGGAAGTCTGAGCTTCCGCAGGACGTCTACACTATAAAAGCCTTGGAGGCCCACAAGAGAGCAGAAGAGTTTCTCACCTCAAGCCAGGAGGCTCTCTGACGGGCTCAGGAGCTGGCCCAGGAAGCTTTGCCCCATCCCTTTCCTCCAGGGGTCATGGAAATGCACTCGGTTCTCATGTATAAGTAAGGAATGAACATGGTGAGCTGTGCCTGTCCTCCACTCCATCTGCATACCTCCAGGGTAGATCTGGTTTTATGTTATAACTTGTATCTATCTTATCACTGTCCTGTCCTCCTGCTTTTTCTCTGTCCTCCTGCTTTTCCACCTTGGCTGTGCAGGCATGAAGGGAGCCTGCCTGACCTCTGCTTGTATCAGTCCAGGCAGGCCTCACTTCACTGCCACCTGAGCTGCTGCCACCTGATTCTTACTCTGCCAGGAAGGCAGAGCCTTGCTAGGCTCTGTTGGGCAGTGTTGTGTGTGTGGCTCAATGTGCTGCTCCGAACTCCAAGTGCCCATCACCTGCCCCCGTGCTGCCTGTGCAGCTGAGCCCTGTCATGGCCAGAGGCCAGGCTGAGCCAGGGGCAGCAGCAGAGTTTGTGAAGGCTCTGCTGCCCCTCCAGCCTGCCTTGGGGTGCAGCTCCACAGTTGAAGGGTCTTAATGTATGGCGGAGAAGATGTTTACTTCCACCTTTCTTTTGCTACAAGCCCCTTGTTCTGTTACCGTCAGTGGAGTGGGGGTTCAGTGCTTTGCCACCCCCAGGTAAGCTGGGTGCAAGCACTACATACTATTGCAGTCCTCCCTTTAGAGCATCCTTAGAAGCTCTCTTGTGAGAAAGTGAATTCCTTCTGCTGTTTGTGTTGGTCCGTGCTGACTCATCTCCTTCCCGATGTCTCGGGTTAATTGTGGGCCCAGAATTAACTTTGCGCTTTGTAGCAGGTGTCAGCCACTAACTTTCTTCTTCTACCTGCTCAATTAAAGTACTCCTGCAGCTCTCCCTTTGTCTCTGTATCCCATCCTTAGCTCTTCAGGGCCAGGGTTTCTAGGAAGCTTGTGCTGTCAGTCATTTCCACAAGCTAGTGGAAGCAATGGATACACCTCATGGGGTGTGGCTGACTTTGAGTGTTCAGTTGTCCTCTCATTATTATCAATGGCTAAGCACTACTGCTGAATCGCTTCCGTGGGTGCTCTGAGCAAAGTTCACCTGTCCTGTTATACTGGCACCCGCTGTGGCGTGAGGCCCTTGTTAGTTATCACATGGTGCATCAGGGACTCTGTGCTACTTTAGCATTTAGAAACACTTGCTGATAGCCCAGGGGCTTGTGCAGCACTTAAGTGCTACTGTGATCCAGCTTTCACCTCTGTTGTTTGTAGTGCAGATTTAGTGCCAGGCTAATGTGCCCCCTCAGAGGCTGGTTTGTCACAGAGGGGGAGTCCCTGCCTTTTACCTGCTGCACCTGCTTTCTTGACACACAAGCTTAAGTGGGTTTACAGTAGGGCAGGGAGCCTTCAGGGAGCGGGGTTGGTGCCAACCTGAGGCTGCTCTGCAATGGCACAGGATGTTGTAGAAGGTTCTAGTGTATCTGCTTGTCCTCACCAGTAAACCATTCCCAGGTCAGACGATCACCCCTCCTAATCTTTTTGCTGGTGCACAGCATGTCTTTCCTCTAACCCCAGCCAGGCTGTTTGGACCTGTGTATCCTGCATCCCTGCCTCGTGTAGCTCTGTCCCAGCTCAGCCCTCACCAGGAATGCTACCATCTCTTGGGAGGAGCTGGCAGCTGCCAGGGGCATATGTAAGATCCCCCCAGCCACACAGGACCCCACCTCCCCTCCGCCTCACACACCGGGCCAGTTCAGCAGGAGACTTGAGAAACACCTCAGGGAGGTTATTGCTTATTTTGAACATTAGTCTGAGCTCGTGATCAGCTGCCAATCAATTACCTCACGCCTGGCACAGCATGTGGACGTGCACCGGGTGGTGCTGGAGCAGCACAGTGGAAATGGGGCTGCTAGGCTTGGGCTGGGCAGGAGGCTCCTTCCTGCTCCAGCACAAGCTCTCCAGCTGCCTGCTTAGCACTGTGCTGTAAGCCGAGACCTCATTTTTAGATTGCTGCAGCATGGTGTGCCCTCCCTTGAGTCTGCTTGCTGCTGGGCAGCAGCTGCCTTTCCCCGCTGTGGGCTGCTCTGCGTGCAGAGGGAACGGAATCTTGTGGTGTGCAGAGGCTGGCACTGTCCTGCAGATGAGCTGTCTCTGCTGGCAGCCCCTGACCCTGGCCAGAGGAATGCTGCTGGGGTTGTGCCATGTGCAGGGGCAGGATTGTAACACATCATGATTATGTGCTGTACAGCTTTGATGTTCCCATAGCTTTTTGTGTCTTGTTTTGGGTCAGGGAACTTAGGCGTAGTACCTTCACATCATCCTTTGTTTGCTGCCTATTCATTCCAGTGTCCTGGACACCTCAGAAGGGGACCATGTGAGACAGGGGCGAGTGTGCTCACCCTCTCACCACATGTACTGCTCAGAGGCAGACCAGCATCTGCCACGCTACAGCTGCCCCTTGCTCAATACTTGGTTTCTAGCATTAGTGCTGCTCATTTCTGCCTATGCCTTTCCCCACATCAGCCAAATGGACAGAACTGGAGCTGCCTCTTCCTCCCCACCTGGCTTGCTCCTTCCAAGGGAAAAAGCAAAACTACTGCATTCACACCCTGGACACAAGTATTAAGCTGCTTACAGTTCATATGTACATATGGTGTACTTTATTTTCAGTAGAGCATTACATAGTATGAAAGTGTTGGATTTTGTACAGATGTCCCTGTATGTACAGAACTAAATAAAACCAATCTCTTGGAATGACACATCTTGGTCCACCTCTAATCTTCCAACACACAGACCCTATCCTGAGAGGCAGGGCCCTAGCCTGGAGAGTGACTTCTCTGGTGCTGTCAGCATGGGGCCAGGTCCAGGGTCGGTCCTGAGGGAATCCAGGCAAAGCCAGCCAAGCCCCATCCCCCCCATCTCCATCCAGGCAGGGACACCAATCTGCCTCCTCAGAGGTAGAGGAAGCCAACACAAGGTCACCACACTGCTGTATGCACTAGCCAGAACCAAGAAAAAGGAGTGGGAAGGAAAATAAGACAATGTCAGTGGAGCAAACTGGAAGGTTGATACTGGCAAGTCCTGTCAGCACCTGGCTCAGAGGCAGTGGGCGCTTCCAGGGTGGAGGGGAGGGCAGTGGTTCGCAGCTCAGCTCTCAATGCCACTGAGGCCGGGGGCTGCCGAGGCTCTGCCGGGCTTGCAGCGTGCGCTGCACCACGTCCTTCCACTGCTCCTCCGAGATCTGGCTGGCCCAGGCAGGGATACCCAGGGTGGGCAGCTTCACGCTGGCCATCGTCCTCTTCACCAGCTCCACATGCTCTGGAAACAGAGAGGCCGTGAGACCGCGGCGGAGCCCCGGGTGGGTCCCGCCGGAGACGCTCTTACCTGCATCCATGGGGATGGAGCTGTGGCTGCTCTGAGCCGTGGCGCCTTCCGCTGCCGCCTCCTCGTTCTCCTCCTCGCTGTCCACGGGCGGGTCGGGCAGGTGCAGCCTCAGCATCTGCGGAGAAAGGCGGGCAGCGGGGGTCAGAACCGCGGGTGCCCCCAAGCCCGGCCCGGCGGGCGGCGCTGGGCGGTACCTGTAGCCGCTCCTGCAGGCCGGGCCCCGCGTCTCCGAGGCCCTGCTCCGGTTCCTGGCTCAGCGGCTGATACAGGTACCCGCCGCCTTCCTCCTCTTCCTCCTCCTCCTCCTCCTCATCGCCGCTCCACCCCGCCGCGCCGTCAGGGCCCTCGGGCGGCCCGGGCTCCCGGGGACAGACGCGCTCGGGACCCATGGTACGCACCACCGCCATGCACCGGGCGCGACGCCGAGGAGGTGCCGCCGCCGCCGCCCGGAACAGCCGCGGCCACCGCGGGGCACTGTGGGTGTTGTAGTCCCGAGGCGGGCCCTGGTGCGGCGTGCGCTGCCGCGGGGCACTGTGGGTGTTGTAGTCCCGAAGCGGGCCCTGGCGGGGCGTGCGCTGCCGCCGCCACGCGCCGCCGGTGCCCTCGAGCGTGGCCATCTCGGTCCGGGCCGGGGCTGGAGCAGCGCGCCGCGGCCGGGCCCGGGCGGGGAAGCCAGGGAGCCGCCGCCGAGGGGGGCCGGGGCCCGGCACCGCGGAAGGGCCTGTCGGGGCCGCGCCGCTCCGGCGCGGGGGGCGCCCACGGACCCGGGCGGGGCCACGTCGCACTACAAGTCCCAGAGAGCGGCGGGAACGGCCGTCGGAACGGGGCTGTCGGAGCTCCTTGTACTGGCACAGGTACGGGGCTGGGGCCGGGGCCGCAGGAGCGGGGGAGCCGGCGGGCCCGTGCCGGGGCTGCGGCAGCGTGAGGCCGGGAGGCACCGTCGAGCCCCTCCGTGAGGGCCGGGGCCGCGGGGCCGCCGCCCTGCCCGGGTGCCCTCGGCCGGGCCCGCGGGCGGCGGGTGGGGGCGCGGGGCGGCGCGGAGGGGCTCGGGCCGGGAGGGGCGGCCAGCGGTGCTGCAGCGTGTCCAGAGCCGGGCTGAGGAGCTGCTGAAGGTGTAGAGAGTGAGCGCTGAGAGGAGCGGCTGAGAGAGCCGGGGCTGCTCAGCCTGGAGGAAAGGAAGCTCAGGGGAAACCTCACTCTCCACAACTGCCTGGTGGTTGCCAGGTGGGGGCCGGCCTCTTCTCCCAGGTAACCACTGACAGACAGGTCAAGAGGAAATGGCTTCAAGCTGCACCGGGGAAGGCTTGGATTGGATATTAGGAAAAAAACTCTTCACGAAAAGGGTAGTCTGGCATTGGAACAGGCTGCCCAGGGAAACGGTCAAATCACCATCCCTGGATGTGTTAAAAAAAATCTGTGAATGTGGCACTTTCGGGGCATGGGTTAATGATAGGCCTGGCAGTGTTAATGGCTGGACTCGGTGGTCTTGGTGGTCTTCTCCATCCTTAAAGGATTCTGTGACCCCACACATCCCTATCCTCCCCTGACAGCTCTGTGTCAGGGAGGGAGGCTGCCCTTCTGCCCTGGCATGACCTCTGCTGTGCCTTCTCTCCATCCCGTGGGCTCGTGTGCTTTCAGACCATTTATTCTCTCACCTGGTCGTGGGTGAGGGGGTGGCTGCTGTGGGGCTGTGTGCCTGGTCTTCCCCAGTCCCATGAGCCAGGCAGGTGGAAGGCTGGCACCCCTGAGCCTGCCCTGTGTGTGGCCAAGCCCAGCAGACCCCTCTGCCTGGGGATCAGTGTCAGTGCAGCGCAGGGGCACAGGAACAAACTGCTATAGCCCTGTGGAAAGCAAGAAATGCCCCACTGGCTGTCAGCTCGGCTTTCCTGTGCCTGCTTCCCCACCCAAGGGTCTCTGCTTGGCAGGCTGAGGCAAATTCCTTCCTGGGGAAGTGGGGATCAAACAGTGTTTCCAAAGCTTAGGCACATCCATAGAGAATTTGGGAAGCAAGGTGAAGAGTAGTAGCCAGCTCCGTAGGTGCAGAATCTCAGCTTGGCTTTAGTCAAAAATAAGTCAGCAGTGGGCAAAATATTTGGGGAAAAATAAGAAGATGGTGAGGTTGGCTGTAGAGGGGGCCACTGGGATAAATTTGTGGCTGAGCAGTGTGATTCCCATGGCTAACATGAGCTTCCAGAGCAGGCTGGGTTCACGAGCTCGGGGCTGTTCTAGCACTGTCCAGTTTGCTGGAGCTGGAATTGCATTGTGAGTGTCCAGGCTGTTGAATGTGCAAGCTTGCAGTTTCACACTGCCTTAGCACAAATGCTCCAAGCATTAGATAAATGTCAAGCACAAGTGAAGAAAGCGGGTTGTTCTCATGTTATCTCTAAGAGTATGTTGGATGTGCTTGAAATAGAACTGTCTATATGGACTGCTGTGAACTGCCTGGGCTATTTTAAGGGTTACTAAACCTTGTGGCTGGTGTCTTTTGGGAGACGGGACTGAGGCAGCCACACGGTAGGATTTGCACTCTGGAGCAGCTTTGCAAGGTAGGAGCAGCTTTGCTCTTCTTGGGGTGCTGCTGTAATTCTGGGGGTGACAGAATGAGTCCTTGAAAATCCAGACCACCTGCTGCTGGGTTTCTCCCCCTTGCTTTGGGAACTAGATGTAGCAAGGCTAGTCTGAGCAGCTTTCAGAAATGGCTCTAGGTTTCCTTCTTTGTGCACAGAGGAGTGAGTGAGAGAGCCCAGTGAGCTCCCTTTGAGCAAAGAAGTGGATCCAAGGATGTATGGGTTTGTTTTAAGGTTGTCACCTGGCTACTGTACTTGGAGGTGCTCAGTAGCTTTCTATCTTGAATGAAGCATTTTCATAACTAATTGTCGGGATTGAAAATAATAAGCCTAAAGCAAACAGAACAAACAGGTGAAAAATCTGACTAAAACCTATGATTACTGGTTTTGGTTTTTTGCTGTTGTTTTGGGGATTTTTTTTTATTTGTGCCACAGTGCTCAAGTCACTACAACAGTTTCGGAAGAAATACTAGTGAGAGATTATTGAGTGATATTTTTGTTGATCTCAGATGTCCACATGCTGTGTTGTTAGGCTCTTGTTAGGTGTAAGCTGGAGCAGTTGGGATGTGGGATGAAGGTTGTTTCAGGCATTAAGTGCATCTTCAGGCAACAGCACAACCAGAGATGTAGGAGTGCTGTTACAGGTGCTGTCTTTGAAGAATGCAGAGCTGAATTAAATGTGATTGTTCCCTGGCTAACAGTGAAATACTCCAGGTGCTTTGTGGCTGAGGAATAACTCACTGCTGTGCTCACTTAATTTCCATCAGCATCAGATACTTCACCAGTAAGTGAAGCATATCCTGATTTTTAGAAATGTCATTCCTGGTTAATGACAGGACCTACCAGGGTTTCAGAATTTCTCTGCATCCTCTGTGCTTTACTGTATTTCTGGAGAGACTGTGGCAGACCAGGGAAATGGGGAGTTTACATGGTTGGAAGTAGGAGATCTGTTAATTTTTGGAGAGTGGAAGTGAGGAACTAACATGGGTAAGTGGAAGCAAGTAGTAGCTTGAACAGACAGAAGCTGTGATTCTGTGTGTCTCATCCTGCAGTGCCCTCCCAGTTCCCTAACACAATTTGCCTCGGTCTTATCAATATTTTTGTGTTTTGTAGCCTACATCACTGTTGCTGGTGTCCTAAATGAGAAACCACAGAATGTATTTTGCATATTCTAATATTGTACAGTTGGAGGAAATGGTTAGTAAGTTGTTTCTTGTCAGTTTTGCTGTTTCCCTCTCTCCTTGGCTGTGTCCTCTGTGATCTTTAAAGAAATCTAAGCTGTAGGTCAATGCCAAGTGCACTTCACCTACTAAGAAATCCTCATAGGAATGAGATTGAAAAGTGGTTTATTTATGTCCTCATTTATATCATAGAAATTATCATTGGAAATCAAACTTGAAATGGAATTTAACAGTGTCCATAGTTGTAGGACAGAAAATGTAGGGTTTTTTTCAAAATATGCACCAAACTCCTATTTGCAAACAGTGCACAGAGGAGGCTTGGAGGAGGAAAATGCTTTGGGACAGAAGACTGGTCTAAAGAAACTATTCTAAATAAGGCAGGAGAGGAGAATCTGGAGCTGGGCATAGAAAGCATGGGGTGGGATGGGGGAGGCATCCTTGGGAGACAGGGCTGTGCAGAAAGGAGGGGAGGCAAGGCCTGTGTGTGACTGAAAAGAGGCAAACAAATGGCTGGCGATGGCAGGACGATGTGGTAGTTCCAGGGCAGGGCTGTGGCCAATGGCAGAAGAGGAAGACGGGAGTTTGCAGGGGTGCTTTGGTTACAGTGTAGGGCAGAGCACCTGCAGCTGGCAAAACCCTGACAGCTAGTTAAACCCTGTGTTTTCCCATGGCCCTGTAAAGATGACTTCACACTTCTGGTCAGTCTCTCTTCATGAAGTGTTTGTGTGGTGTTTGCTTTTCTTGGCTCTGAGGAGGGGCGGCAGGAGGCTGTGCTGGCAGAGCTCTGTGTTTGCTCTGGAGGGGGATCCCCGGACAGAGCCAAGGCGAAGCGCAGCCAGCTCCCATCCCATTGCCCTCGCCACCGCTCCAGACCTGCCAGTCCCCTGCAGAGCGCTGATCAGAGGAAAAACTTGCCCAGGAATTGTAGGAAACAGCATTTCAACAGTGTTGCTTCAGCCTCACCATCTTTCTTGCAGTGCCAGGGACTGGGGCTGGAGCTGCTGTTTCTCAGTGGACCAGATTAACCCCCTGGGATGAGGTTCTGGAATAGCAGAACTGCTGGGGCAGGGTAGCCAGCTCCTGTGGCAGTGACAGGACCAGCATCCTTGCACCTGGCTCAGGGGAAGTCCCAAGGGTGAAGAAGAGTTTTCCCACCTTTTCTGACAAAAAAGGCAGGGGCCTTGGTACAGTGCCTGCCTGCCATGCCAAGCAGCTGTGCTCCTCTACCTCAGCAGGAACCAAGCAGAGAAGTTGGAAGTAAGATTCATCCCCTTGGTCCTTCTGGACTGGGCTCAACCTGAAGGGGATTGAAAATATTGATGCTCGTGATAAAGACCAGTTAGGCTCCTTGAGGAATCTTTTACAGAATCACTTAAACAAGAAGAGATTATGAGGAAAACATTTGGTTAGATTTTTCAGGAATAACTTGTGATTGAGGCAGGAAACAGATTTAGATATGTGAAGCCTTAAAAATAGCTTGGAAGGTGACTTTGGTGGGTTCCATGGAAACTCATCTGTTCTGTAGCTTTGCAGAGGACTTATACAAGAGTGCTGCCTGGCTTAAAAAAATAGTTGCTTAAGGAAAAAGCCTCAAACCTGCTAGATCTGAAATGGAAGCATGGCCTGTGGAATACGGGGGCTGTTCTGGGCCCTGCTGGAGTGAAGCTTGCTGAGACTTTCTGGGTTACTGACTGCAGTTTGGGTTAGGGTGGTTGCTGCAGGAACAGGCAGGTTTGCAGGAGAGACTCCTGTTATAATAAGGCTGCAGGATGGTCTCTGTTTGGGCTTTGCACATGTCCTGTCCCTGTAACATTCACATACAGAGCACAAAAAGAACTCGAAAAAGAAGTAACTCCACGTATGGGTGGTTCTTTTGAGGTTTTTTGTTGAGTGTTTTGTTTTAATATTTTCCTCTGCTGTTTCTCAGAACCGATCCAAAGAGCACACTCTTCCCTCTGGGTGTGTTCTTTTCACCTTCACCGCTGGCTCTGGCTGTGTGTTTTCATTCATGCGGACAAATGGCTGTGACGTGTACAGTGACATGTGTGTCGCCAGGCCGAAGGTGTTTGGCTGGAGCTGCCCGAGGGGTTGTGTGTGCAAGGGCATCTCTGCTTGCTCCTCTGAGCCCTTCTCTGTGTCCCCTTGCCAATAGGAATGTTTCCAATTGAACAAGGATACCTTAAGGTAACCTTTGTAGCAGGCATTCCAGGAGGACAGGCGACCCTGCAGGATGTTTGGGGTTATTTTGGCGCTGTGTGTGTGTTGCAGGGGCAGGTGACCTTGCGGCAGCATGTGGCAGTGGCACTGGGGGCCCTGAAGACCAGCTGGCCTGCGGGGAGGAATGCTCCGGTGGGCAGTGCACTTGGAAGGCGGGCCACGGAGGGTGAACCACGCGGCCGTGGCCGTGGGGCACAAGGTCTATTCCTTTGGCGGGTACTGCTCCGGGGAGGACTATGAGACCCTGCGCCAGATCGACGTCCACGTCTTCAACGCAGGTAAACGTCTCCACCCTGCTGGGCTCAGTGACTGCCTTCCTTGCCTTCTGCTGCCTGACGTGTGGTACCCTGTGACAGGATGGCTGACTCCTCACTTCTGGAAAAAGTTATCAGAGTGGGTAGGAGCCTCTTTCCTTGTGCAGCCTTGCATTTTCAGCTTCAGGAGAGGGACACAGGGGGGCTGTAGTTCATGACTGCTAGGGTAGGGCCTCACTGAAGTAGTCCCATGGCTTGGTTTGTCCTTGTTTTCTGTGAACACAAACTCAGCTAGGTGCAAAGAGGTGATATCGAGCTGGCTCAGGTTCCCCCTCCAGTTTGCAGCATGTCCATGCTCAGCTGCCCGTAGGGTGCGAGCCAGGGCACTCAGTTAAGATTCCAGGTGTAGACATCTGAGCTGTTTCCCTGTGGGGGCACCTGACAGCTGGTGCCAGCATGAGAGAGTCAATACGACCATGTGGCTAGGAGGGAGGCCTTCCCATTTTGGTAAAAGCTATCATGGAGATTCACATAGCTCAGAAAAGCATCTGCAACTGGAGCCATTTGAGGATAGCCAGTACTTGTCATGAGGCTGAGTTGGAGCCATGGTTGTGCTGGCAGAGGCTGTATTTCTTGATTGATTGCTCCTTGAACTGAAGAGGTTACTGAGCTGGTCCATGAAGTATTTCCCTGTAATTAGGCAGTGATTAAAAAAACTGCACAGATGCTTGGGTGGCTCCAGCTAAACAGAACCAAGAATGGAGAACCAATGACTAGTTTTGGAGACTGGATAGCATGCTGAATACTCTGCTAACACCCACAGGTAGACAAACCTAGTTTGTCTGTAAGATGCAGTGAATTCACTCCTTTAAGACTTATGTACAGCAGGGATGAAAGCGTTGGCTGCAGAGGGCTGCCAAGGTGACCTGCTCACAGTGTAGGGGGGGCGTAGCTCAGGATTCTGTGAACAGTGACATTCGCCTCTGTTCAGAGGGCCTGGGCTTTCACACTCAACACAGCTGAATGTTGTAGAACATGCCAAGTAGAGCACCACTCTTCTGGGGAAGCATAATGACTATGCCCAAAGGAATGCTCTTGTGTTGTCTTTCCTTCTTACCACTCCCAAGTATTAAAGTGACAGAATGCTGCAGCCACCACATGGGAAGTGACAGTGGCTTCCCAAGTCCTTGCTCAGCTAGCACTGTCAGGTGGCAGAGCTAAAGCCAAGATAGCAGATTTTGAATGATCTCTTGTTAGTCTTCCAAAGATGAAGACTATGTTTTAGGTAGGAAGCATTTGGTCTAGCTTGACTTGAGCATTGGATGTGCTTCCTCAGTGGCCATTCAACCTGTGGGGTAGATGCTCACCTTTTGAGATGCCTGACTTTTCCCTCTCCCTATGTTAGTATTTCAGAGGAGCTGCAGACTGTTCTCTGCTATATTTTGTATCAGCTCCATGTAGAAAACAAACCTGGAGGCTGTGTGTGGCAGAGGGAGGGTGACTGGGCCTGTTATGTAATGGCTGTGTAACACTTGCTGTGAGTCTTGCACTGTCATTAAACCCTGTAATACCTGTTGACTGTTCTGGCTGCTGCTGGACATGACACACAGGAAGAGGAATCTATAATCACAAGGAGCTCCCATTAGTAAGGCAAGGTTAGCAGTGAGAACTTGAGTACTGATGGGGGTAGACAAGACAGACTGCCACCTCATTTATAGCTTGAAAACCAAAACAAAAGCAAACAAACCCTGTTTCTACAAAGCTTCCCTGTTTGTTTACTTAAACTGGGCTGCTGCAAGTCGAAGTGATGCCTTCAGGTGTTCCCATGCATATTATTGCAGTGAGTTCCATTCTTCCAGCTTTGAGTATCTTCAGCAATCTCACTAGCTTGAAATAGTGCCTGCATTTATGGTCACCTCTGTAATTTTTCATTTTTCTTTCCCTATTTGTTTGTGTGTGTGCTGTATCTTCACTCACAGTCTAGGATGAGCCAGAGTGGAAACCTTTTCAGTGAATTATTGTAGAACACAGCCTGTTTTTGTGTTCTGGGCCTCTGGAGGACTTCCTTCTGTGTTTCTTAACTAACTACTACTCGGGGTCAGACACAGCTTTCTCTTGTTTACTTGACTGCTTCTGCACCTTGTCACGGGGTAAACATCACGGCGCGGGGTGGGTTATGAACTGTGAGCAATTCAGCATGCTTAGCGCTTGACCCGGGCTCAAACCTGTGTTTGCAGTGTCTCTGCGCTGGATCAAGTTGCCTCCAGTGTGGACAAACAGCCGAGACCACGTGAGGGAGGTGCCCTACATGAGGTATGGACACTCAGCAGTGCTCATCGACGACACCGTCTACATTTGGGGCGGCCGCAACGACACGGAGGGAGCCTGCAACGTGCTCTACGCTTTCGATGTCAGTAAGTCCCAGCTTCTCACTCTTCCTGCTCACAGCAGCTTCTCACTCTTCCTGCTCAGACCTTCTCTCTACACTCCCACTCTGCTGCCCAGATTGTTTTCTTGTCCCTCGGTGGCAGGCTGTAGGAAATAGTGTCACTGTCTGTTCCAGCGGTTGGAGAAGTGGAGTATGGTGGCCATTGTGTCTGCCTGCTTAAATCTCTGTAAAAGCCTTTGGGCAGAGATTGCTGATGTTGTCTAATAATAAAAATGGTTTAAATTTTTCTATTAGCTTAGTGTGCTCTCTCTGATAGTAACTACCACTGAAGTGTTCTCTCTGTGTGAAGCAGTATTCCTTAATTGTGGCTGAAGGTTGAAGCAAGAAGGGGCTGGGCTCTTGAGGATTGTAGTTCCCCTCCAGGGTGGTCCTTCTTTCTGAAGATATGAAGAAGAATTAGGAATAAAGCATAGGAGTAGTCTGGGACAGGATGGCAAAATCAGGGAAGACAAGAGTCAAGCTAGATAAACCTTAAAAATAAACTCCTTGAGCCTTTTGGTTGGCTTCCCCATAGCACTGCTGGAGCACTTCTGGAGAAAAGGCACCATCAGGAACTGCATGGACACAAGTGTCAGGAAAGAAAAGGAGTATATCTGGATTCTGGAGGCAAGTCCATCTAAATACTGGCCAGTAACTCTCTTGCTGGACTTGCAAGGAAACTGCTTGCTCTGGTGCTTGGTCAAGGGGTCTCTTCTTTACCAGGAAATATCTTACAGCTTGTGGCACAGGGTTTCCCCCTTCCTTCCCCTGCATGCTGACACATGCAGCTGAGAAGCCACCAGTAAACCTCTGTCTGCACAGAGGCTTTGTTGTGGGACCTACCTAGTTTTCCTGGAAGCTTCAGTGCTTTAGCATTAAGGGCACATTAACAGAAAGTCATACTCCAAATCCTCTGCAGCTGTCTGTACACACAGGCCTGCCATTCCTGGAAAGTAAGGCTGGCAGTCACAATCCCATGTCTGTAGTCTAAGTTCCACTGCAGGAGTCACATTAGGCTAAATAAAGTCCTGTCTGAGTGCAGTTTTGTCCCTGTGGTGTTAAGCAGATCACAAATTGAAGTCTTTTCCATGTCTAATTTAACATGTTGCACTTGGGTGAGTTGTTGCTGATAGTGTGACTGAGTTTGGAAACAGCCCCAGGAAGAAAAGGAACTTGATAGCCCTAAGCTATCTCACTAGAGGCTCCCCAGGGATTCTGCTGACCCTTTGTGCGGTGCCAGATAGAGCATAGGTGGACAGTTGTGTCCACAGGCCAAGTTCAGGGAAGCCATCCTCATGCTTTGGCTCCAGGGTTAGGACTCTCTGAAATAAGCACTGGTTTTGGCAGCCCAGAGCTGTTAGGGAGGGTGGGGAGAATGTCTCCTGCAGCCTTGAGGCTTATCTGTGCCTCTCTGAGCTCTTGGGGCAGGTGCCTGTTTACGCTTGGCAGTTAGTCGCTGGCTTGGCTCTGTGTTCCCTGGCATGGAGAGCAGCTCTGGCTGGATTTTAAGTCATCTTCTAAATCAAGCCAGCCCCTGGAGTGTGCAGGCTAAAGGGCTGAATCTGTCTAGTGGAGGCTCACGGGGAGCATTGTGGAGGGTGGAAAGTGAGGAAGAGGGGATGAGTATGTAAGAAGTGGAGCAGATAAGACAGGGAGAGGTGCACTGCAGAGGTGGGGATATGCACAACAGCTAACATGGAGAGCTTGTGGTTAAGTGATTTCTTTGAGAGCTCTTTTTCCTCAGTCATGCCCAGTTACTGAGCATCTCCATGCCATGAGGTCAGTTGAGCCACTTAGCATTATTGCTTCATTGTAGTAGAAAGTGTGAATGCAGAGTTGGTAAGTGACTCACAAGTACACTTTGCAGGAAAGTCAGTAAAAATAACATTGTTCTAGCTGTGCTGTCCTACTCACACTTAAAATGTGAGCTCTTTGTCAGGTCTGGCAGTCAGTGGCCGTGCCCAGAGGCTGAGACTTGTGTCACTGTGTCCCTCTGTGGGGGCTCAGGCAGGTAGCCTTGCCCACAGAAGTTTGCAGTCTCTCTGGCAGAGCAGGTGCTGTGTAAGAAAGTGAGAATGCTTTTTGCCTTAGAAATTAAGAGCAGTAGTAATAGAACTATCCCACCCCTACTCCTACTGTGTTTTCTCAGCATTGCCTCTTGTTTTGTTTCAGACACACACAAGTGGTTCACACCAAAGGTGTCTGGAATGGTCCCAGGGGCAAGAGATGGGCACTCAGCTTGTGTCCTGGCAAAGAGCATGTTTATCTTTGGAGGCTATGAACAGCTGGTGAGTTGTCTCTGTAACTGTTAATTGCTGAGCCCTTGGGACAGAGGGTGTTGATACCCAGCACACTGATAGAGGCAGGACGCAGGCTTTTTTGTGTTCCCAGTCACTGTCATCTTGTAATGTAGCAAAGCTATGGCATTAGTACCCAGGTTATGCTAATTGTTTTGTGGAGAAGATGGTTGGAAAAGCAAGTCCAATAAACTGTTGGAATTTTTTTTTAACTTTCACAAAACATATTTACCACAAAGAGTTAAAAATATTTTTTTTCTGGCTCATTTCTCAGCCAAATGTAGATACATAAATACAAAACATTTTTTAGTAAGTATATATTGATCTGTGTTTATTTTAATTTGGCTCAGAAATAAGCCAGAAAAATCACTTTCTGCAGTGTTGCTGTGAAGTTTTTGTCCTAGTCTCTGGTGTATGTTCCCTGTAGTCTCTACCTGTTCTGCCATCTTGCTGATCCCTTTCAGCAAACACTTGGTTGCCTTCTCATTAAGAATACCTTGAGCCAAAGTTCATCCTGTAATAGCTGTCAGTGCGCCTAATGCTCTTTTTAGCAAATCTTTATGATCTGATCTTAAGAAGTGGATAAATATAATTTCAGCCTACCACCAGGTTCCAGAGAAGATGTGCAAAGTCATGTCTGTCTGTTTGGACGAAAGCTGAGGCTCTGTCACAGAAGTCTCTGGGTTATTCCCTCTTTTCTGAGGATGATGGGCCAAATCCATTGTATTGATTACAGCAGCAGGAGAGGTTCAGATGTGTCTTGTTTTTAACCAAGGCCAAATAAACCTCTGGCTGTCCTGCTGCTCTCTACCTTGCCTGGAAGAGCAGGAGTCCACACTGTTTGTGTGAATGCAATCTCTTCCAGGCAGCCAGCTGCAGATGGGTTTTGTGGGACCTCAGAACCTGGAGTGTATTTGTTCCTGGATGTTCAGCTTCCCAGAATAATCTTAGCTTCTGCATCTTGTTAGGCAGCCTTAGCAGAGCCAGTTTGACTGTCCTGCTAATGCCTCTTTTTCCTGCTGCTGCATGGAGAGGAGGCAGGTTCCCGCCATGAATGTATTGTGTGCAGGACAGCCTTTGGGGCAGGAGCTGAGCACCAAATAAATGGGAAAGCTGCAGGAAGAGACAGGACACCTTTGGGAAAAAAAGAGGCTTTGCTTTTCTCTTGTTAAGTGACAAGTGCTGCCTGAGCAAGCACCTTGTCTTTTAGGAAGTACTGACTCTAAAGGGATACTCCAGGTCTGTAGGGCAGCATCCTTTCTGGGGCTGGATGTGACCAGGCTTCTCAGTCCCTTTGTGACCAAGCTGCTTGTCTGTCTTCCAGGCTGACTGCTTTTCAAATGATATCCATAAATTGGACACCACAAACATGACATGGACCTTAATCTCTGCCAAGGTCAGTGTCTGGTTTTCACTCTGGTTTGTGGAGGAAGTTTTGCATCTGTTATTCTCTGGAGGAGCTGCCCACACTTGTCTCACAGCTTCTGGCTGATGTGGCTGGGATCTGCAGGATGGGAAGTTCTCCAGGAGAAGGCAGCCACCCAACTTTCCCACCAAGATGCATTATTTCCCTGGGTAATCTGCACTTTCTTTTGTCTTTGTTTTTAACTCTGTCCTTCAGGGTACTCCGGCTCGCTGGAGAGACTTTCATTCAGCTACCATCATTGGAACAAAGATGTACGTGTTTGGTGGCAGAGCTGATCGTTTTGGGCCATTCCATTCCAACAATGAGATCTACTGTAACCGCATTAAAGTGTTTGATACAGAAACCAACTCCTGGCTGGACTCCCCTCCCACTCCTGTGCTCCCCGAGGGCCGCCGGAGCCACTCAGCATGTGAGTGTGCCTATGCTGAGGGTGGAGTGTGGTGGAAGGAAATTTCTGCCTGCCTCAGAAGGGATGTCTGCTCTGCTGGGTGGGGCTGTGGGTTAGCAAGGGGTGCACAAAGCCCAGTTTCTGTGGAAAGCTGCTGCCCACCAAAAAACCTTGCACACCACACTGCACACGAAGGTGATCTAAGGAGAGGTGGACAGCCAGCGCCACGTTGCTTTGTGTTTGGTGTTGGGTCAGGGCCCTGCTGGGTGGCCCTCTGATGTCTGTGCTTACTCCCTACAGTCAGCTACAACGGGGAACTATATGTATTTGGTGGCTACAATGCACGCCTGAACAGACACTTCCATGACCTCTGGAAATTTAATCCAGGTATTTATGCTTTTAGCTTGCAGCAATGATAGAGCTCAGAGGAACATAGTGTCCAAAGAGTACTGCTTGAGGGGGAGCAGCAACTTGCTACCGTGCCTGTTCCTCCTCAGGATGTTTCCAAATCTCAGTTAGAAAATGGAAAATGAGATATTGCTGAAACACGTATTTCATTGGAAAAACTTTGTCTTGTTCTTAAATGTGCAAAAGTACTGACAGAAAAGAAAATATAGGGAAGCAATAGGGTTATGGAAGGGAGAGACTATAGCTGGAGAAACCATTCAACTTGAGTTGCAGGATCACCACCTCTTGGTACCAGCTCAAACTGTGCAGCAGAAGGGGTGGTTCTTCACCTGCTACCCTGAATATCAGTCAGCTGTGAGCTGTTTTGGAGTCCTCAGGAACATTTCATTGTCTAGACTCATTTTGTTTGCTAATTGCTTTGCATAGTGTAAAGTTACCTGAGAGCAGCCAACCTGCTGCTCCCCGAGCTGATTGTGAGCTGGTGTGAGAGCTCCTGCAGGTTTCAATCCCGTGCATGGTCACCCACCAGCATCCTTGCCACAGAGAGCAGCAAGAGCAGAGGCTGCTGTGTGTACCCGGTTCCGTTCCCCCGGCCCTCCTCCCGCTGTGCCAGCAGCCGACACTCCTCTGCCATCGCAGCCTGCCTGCAGATGGAGCTGCTCCTCCAAACCCCGGCCGAGGCAGGTGCTGGGGAAGGGACGCTGCCTGTCTGCCCCTGCAGCTCTGCCCAGGACAGCTCTCTGTGGTGTGGACCTGCTGCCATGGCACTCTGTGGGTCCTGCTGCTCAGGCCTGGCAGGTGAAAGGCCTTGATGGGGCCCTGAGCAACCTGGTTTAGCGCAAGGTGCTCCTGCCATGGCAGGGGTTTGGAACAAGATGGTCTTTAAGGTCCCTTCCAAGCTAACCATTCTAGGATATGACCTGCAAATCCTGTCTCAGCAGGCAGAGCTCCAGGACTGGGACTGGCATCTGAGTGGCACTTTAGTAACAACCTCACACAAGTGCATCATTTAGCCATCAGTGAGGCGGTCGGGGGGAGGGTAGATTTTGGCTAGTTGGTGTCTGTGGCATAGTGGGCCTCTGCTTTTCCTGTGATCTGTTTAAATTCATAGCCTGCTGATAGCTGGTCTTGGCCAGGCTCTTGTGACAAGCTGGTGCCCTCTTTTCCTCCCATCAGTTTCTCTTTCTTGGAGGAAGATTGAACCCAAGGGAAAAGGGCCATGTCCTCGGCGCCGGCAGTGCTGCTGCAGAGTGGGGGACAAAATCATCCTCTTTGGAGGTACCAGGTGAGTTGTGTGGCTTTGCCACTCCCTTCAGCACAGTGTCCCTTCACGCTGCATCAGAGGGACTTCAGGGGCATGTGGCAAAGTGTCAGTTTATCTGACAAGTGTAAGTAATCATGGACATCAGGGCTCCCCTGGAGAAAGGCCATGGAAGGGACTGAAGGTGTCATGTAAGCCTGTAGAGCATCTGGTGACAAGCCATCTTGTATATGCAGGGACAGAAGGGTGTAACAGGCTGCTCAGGAGGGGCTGTGCAGTGCTCAAACTTTCTGGTAAATTGGTGGTGAGGATAAAAGAGGGGATCCTGGCTGTCAGAAGGACACATATCTCAGTCTGCTGTGCCAGAGCAGACCTCAGACTGACTTATCTTCACCTACATGCTGCCCTGCTTCTACCACCAGAGCTTCTTTCTTCTGTTGGCAAGTGTGGGTTCTGCTGCCAAGCTGCAGTGGGATGTCTGCTCAGCTGGGAGCTGTTTGAGGAGCCTATACACATGACAGTGTTGCCTTCTGTGCAGTGGTTCCTTAGCAAAATTTCCATTCACAACAGGGACCTGGTGTTATGGATTTAGCTGTCAAACACTGGAAGTGATACGGTCAGGGTGCAGGGCAGCTGGATGTGGCCAAGAGCCTTAACAGCTGCTAAAAGAAAGGAAGTGGCCTATCACCAGGACACACTCTATGCTGTCCAGAGTGACAAATTCCAGCCCTGGAGCACAGTCCTGCTTGCCAGTATCTACCTTGCAGAGACATCTTAAATGCTGTCAGCTCTCCACGTGGTTTGGAAAGCTTTGGGGCTCTCTCTGGGATCTTGGCAGTGGCTTTTTGGGGATGCTTCTGAAGCCAGCTTGGGGCAGAGAACCAAGCAGGACAGGTTCTGCTTATGGCCTGACCATACCAGTGTGTGATGGGGTGAAGGGCCTTCAGGTTCCAGGGGTTCAGGGGGGTGTGCTTAGCTATAGGATGTCCATGTGACTGTGAGGGAGTGCTCAGTGCAGGTGAGGTATGCAAAGGTGCTGAGTTTATGCAGTCTCCTCAAAAGATACTGGGTGCTGCTCAGTACAGCAGAAGGCTTGGTAGGGCTTTATGGGAGTTCTGGGTGGTCCCAGATGCTGTGCTGTGTGTAGATTTGTGTTACAGCAGCAACTGAACTCTGATGTTCAGCCTGGGAAATGCTAGCAAACCACAACAAATTTGACACCAGCTTTTTGGAGTTTGGTTCACCCTTTCCAAGCAATACAGCAGCACCTTGTCTTCTCCACTGAACCACTTCAGAATTCAGAACTTATTTCTTAAGTCAATTAAGAACTTGTTTCTTAAGCCAGGCTCAACCCCAACAGAGGCACATTCATCAGCACTAGTGTGGCCTCAGAGGAGCTGCTGGCAGCCAGGAATGCAGCCTGCTTGAAGTGGAGTGAGGGTCTTGCAGGCTGGGGAGGGGGGGGTGGGCCGTGCTGGCTTCCTGTAGCAGTTATCAGGTGTATTCTGGAGCTGCCTGGCAAGATAAGGAGTTTTCCAGGAAGTCGTTGTAATGGAGAACTCCCAGTGGTCTGCCTACTGACCTGTGCTCCCTGGCTGGGAGGGGGAGGGTCGCACAGCACGGGCTATCCAGCAGGGATTCTCAGAGGATGAGCTCCAGGCTCAGCTTTCTAGGCAGCACTGGGGGATGGGCAGGCAAAATGTGTCCCTTTGTCTGCCCTTCCAGGATTCCCACATCCTGTAGACTGCTGAAGAGGCACTTCTGCAGGCTGCTTGCTCCTATGGCATCCAAAAGCTTTATGTCTTTGGTAGTCCTGCCCAGAGCTTGGTCTTTTTGCCCTAACTGTGGTCACGAGCAATCCATCACTTGTGTCCCGTTTAGGAAACCAGGAAGCTTGGTGTTCCCATTAGCTGTGTCACATTTTTGGCCCTGGTCACAAGCTCAAGCTCACCAGAAATTCAGTGTGCAGAGACCATCCACAAGGAAGAAGGCAGGGGAGAAGGAATGCTATAAAACAGTTTAGCTGAAGAGATACTGATCCAGATTTGGCTTGAGACTGTTTTCCCTGACAAGGCTTAGGAGTCCTGGCTCTGGTGAGAGAATAGGGGCTGTCACTGAGTGCAGGTTGAGTTGTTTTGCAGCTGCAATGAGCAGTTTTGCTTGGCTCTGGCTGGCAAAGGTGTGCCTTACATCCTGCTGCCTGGGAGTTGCAGGGGGTTGCCTCGTCTTGAACTCCAGGCTCACCCTGCCACTTGCGTTTTGGTGATTAAAACCACAGACATGGTGCCTGCTGGCTTTCCTTTGATAGATAAGGGATGGTCTAGGGTTTCCTGTGACGTGGATGTGAGATTAGATTGTGGTGTGGTGAGCACACGAGCTGGGGTTAAAGGGGCTCTTGCCTGTATCCGGGCAGATGGGTCCCATCAGCAGCAGCTCTCTGCCATCAGTGAGCTGTGCTCTGCAGTTTGGCCTGGGGCTGGGGCGACCTGGGGGCAGCTTCTGCCTTGTGTCCCATGAGGTGTGAAGCTTAGTGCTCATAGGGGGGAAATAAGTGACACTGGGGCAAGGAGTCACTGCATGAGTTCAGTCCCAGCTAAAAAATGAGGGCACACTAAGTTGGCTTGTCACAGACCAAAGCAGGACTTAAAACACTTTTCCTTTCTTTCAAATTCTCCAAGCAACCATCAGCCATGGGAGTGTTTTCCCCTATTTCAGCACAGACTGATCTCTCTGTGCAAGGAGATGTAGTGTCCAGTCTCTCAGGTGCTTTGGTTGTCCCATCAAGACCACTGTGACAGGAAATTTCTAGGCTGTCTGTCCCCTAGAAATGCCTGGTGTTTTAGTTCCTCATTAGCATTCTAGAACATCAAATGGGAGTATCAGCAAATTGGAATTGGTTTAAAATTATTGCTGCACTGCTCAGTTACAGTCTTCTGAAATGCCATCCCCATTTTGGCACAACCACTCCAGCTGCGGCTGGAGTCTAAAGTGATCCCTGAGTCAGACTGAGGAATGTCTCAGTGCTTGCCCTGCCATGCAGATGTTTTCTAGCTTCTTTCTCTACACTCCTCTTACAGCATCTCAGTGGCCAAGCTGAAATAATTGCAGTAGATCTTAACTACATGAGAACAGGAGTGATGGACAGTTGAGGTGAGGGGGAGGCTCATGGCTGGAATCATCATGGTTATCCATGAAAAGGAGGCAGATCCCCCATGCCCTGCAGAGGAAATGGTGTGGGTTTCTGCTCCCTGGCTCTGTGCAGATCTGCCTACTCTGCAAGGAGCTGGCAAAGTGATGATTTTGGAGGCTGCTTGGGGCATCAGAGGGGCAGGAATGATCACAGGGCCCCTGCAGGGACAGGCAGGCCAGGATCATTCCTGGACTTGCTCAGCCCTTGTCAAGCTGGTGTATAAGAATTTTGGCACTGACTGACACACTGTGCTTGGTTTCTGCAGCCCATCTCCAGAGGAGGGAATGGGTGATGAATTCGACCTGATGGATCATTCAGATCTCTACATCCTCGACTTCAGTACGTGAGCACTTCCTGCCCAGCCTGTACCTCTTGCCACAAGGTGCCCTGTGAGCAGGCCCTGCTGTGAAGCACCCAGCTGTGCCCTCTGTGACTCCAGTGCCATGTCCTGGAGCCAGGCAGCTGTGTCTGACCAGTGTGCTTGGCTTAAGGCAGAGGAGCAGCCAGAGGTGCAGCCATGCCCTGTGCACTCCTTCATGCAGACCTCTTGTGGGAGCACAGAAGCCACCCCAGCCTGTCCCTGGTGTGCACCCTGCCTTGTCCCTCAGACAAGGCTCTGCCCTGTTTCCTGTGGCACTGATTGCATCATGCTGGAGCCTCTGTGGTGTCCAGTCAAGGCCTGGTGTAGCTGAGCTGTTTTCTCTTCATAGGCCCCAGCCTGAAGACACTCTGTAAGCTAGCAGTGATTCAGTACAGCCTGGACCAGTCCTGCCTTCCCCACGACATCAGGTATGGTGTGCCTTGCTGAGAGGTCACTCTGTGGGTGCTCCAGCCCTGCCTGAGGGCTGCCCTTGGCACTGCACACCTTTGAGGTGGGTTGAGCTATAACTGAGGCTGAAGCAAAGCTGCTCCAGCCCTGGGCACTGTTTGTGTGCTTTCTCTCAGTGTATGCTCTTGGTGTGTTACAGATGGGAGCTCTCAGCCATGACAACGAACAGCACCATCAGCCGCCCCATTGTCTCCAACCAGGGCTGAAGACAGCTCGTCCTTCTACCACCCTGCCCTCACCCCTCCACATACTGACCTCTTGCTCCACTGCCTGCATGAATTTTTAGCTCTTTCAAGCAAGGAATGTGTGAGCTCGATTTGTCTTGCCCTAGCTAGGCCTCTCTCTGCCCTTGTCATGCTTTGGGCAGCACAAGTGGACAGGCGGAGCTGGCTCCTGGGGCAAAAATTGTCTGGCCCCAGCAGCACAGCTGTGACCCCTCTCCTCACTGGTGGCTCTAGAGCTTCCTTCCCTTTGTCTGTGGAACTGCAGCTGTGCTGTCCGGTGTCCAGCCATCTTCCAAGGGCCTGAATCAACTCTTACCACCAGCCACGGCCCTGGGGTTGATGTCAGGGTCAACCTGAACTGTTCCTGCATTGCCTGAAGAGAGCAGGAACCTCTACACCTGCTCCTGCCAGCACTGACAGCTTCCTGGCACTGAATGGCAGGCCCCAGCTCCAGGCTGAGCCCAGTGTGGGGGCATGGGCCCAGCTGGACACTGCCCAGCTCCCACTGTAAAACACCAACTGGGGGAAGTTTTATAAATGGTGAGGCAGACGTGGTTTCTGTGTGTCCTGGCAGATGAACGGGGGGGGGGGGGGAAGGCGCAAGAAGGGAGTGACCAAACCAGTGCTTTTTCCTGAAGCTGCAGGCCACTGGTGGCGTGTGGCAGCAGCAGGCAGTGGCTGATGTGAGCCACAGCCCTGCCCGGGGTGGGGAAGGGAAGCTGGGCCCCCCCAGCAGCACTGCCATGGGGTACCTGCCTCCTGCCCAGAGTTGTGCTCTCCTGCATGAGGACAGAAGGAAAACAGTGTATGTCTCCTGGGCTGTGCTGCCTCAGGTAGGTGGATCCTCTGTAGCTTCCTGTTTCAGGGCTGGAGGGATGCCTGGGACAGTCGTCCTGGATGGCACAGAGGACTGTGCTCAAGCCCTTTCCCACCAGTGAGAGGTGTCTGATGTGAAGAGGAGCTCCAGTGGCAGCTGTAGGGGGACTAGTGCAGAGAAAGCCAGGGAAGCCTTCAGGGTGTTTCTTGGGATGTAAAGTCACAGGGGCAGCTGAGATGGTGGTGGCTGCATGCAGAGGGTGGCAGAGGGCCCAGGCTGTGTCCCTGCAGGGCTGGCACATAGCCAGGGTCAAGTGCTCATCACACAGCACAAGGTTGCAGAGGTGCCTGGGCTCCTCAGCCTGCAGGAGTTGGCCAGTGCAAGCACAGTGGAGCAGTCTGGAGTGGTGTGAGAGCAGTGAAAACCCCGTGGCAAGAAAACGGAACGTGCCACAATTGTGACGAGAGCTCATTCTCCATGTTGGCAGCACCTCGCCGTGAGAGCTGACAGCATCACTGGCCTGGAGGGAAACAAGGTGTGCAGTGACAGCACATCTGCCTGAGGGGGAGCAGCCCCAGCCTGGGCTCATCCTGTGTGACCTTTGGCACCTGCAGGTTACCCAAGAGGACTCAGGTGAACATCTGCCCTGTGCTGTCCAGCTCTAATTCCCTTCCTCTATCGGCTGCCTCAGCCACAGGCACTCTTAAGCTGTGAAATAAATGGTGGAGGTGTTTTTGCCGTGCACTGAAGCACCAAGCTTACTCTCCTTACAGGGTGCCAGGCACTAGGAAATGCACTCTGATTACCCAGAGTCCCTATGCTGGGTTGTGTGGTGCTGAGCACAGAGACTCCTCAATTCTGTCCATGAATGGCTGTCATGTGAAGGAATCACAATCTCTAGGGCAGTGAGTGGAGACAACAGGCCCCAGAAAGGCTCAGCACCCCATGCCCAGCTGCCTGTAGGAGAGCAAACCTTTGTGGGGGAGAAGTCTTCTCTGGGAAGAAAAGAAGGGTCTCATCAGGGAGAGGGGTCACTGACACCCCACTCCTCTTCCAGAGTTGTCTTGGGTTCAGGGGTGCTGTGGCTCTAACCTGCCTCTGCCAGAAACCTACTGCAGGCCTGGGCATGGAACACTGCTCATCACTTTGGTCCAGGTGTCTCCAGTGTATTTTCTTGGTTTATCAGCTCCTTTTCCTAGCACTCATTTCAGTAATCAGTGATGCTGGAGAGCAGCTCCCAGTCAGGCACACTAGACACAGGATGTTCTGCCGGGCTGGCAAGAGCTGGGCAGATGTGTGTCCCACAGAGAGATCCCTGCTGCCTTTGTCACTGCCCCCTCCTGAGCGGCAGGTTTACTTTAAAGACCCTGGCTTCCTTTTATTACTTCCCCTCTCAGATTTCAGCTGGCTGCAAGGGCTATTTTTAGAAGGCGGGCTACTAAAAATAGCCCTGAGCTGTTTGGAGTTGCGTCACAAGGGGTAACTCTGCCGTGAGTGGCTTGGCCTCTGCACCTCAGGAAGGGTACAAAAGGAGGCCAGGAGCAGCAGGGTCAGCAGGTTCAGCCACAGCCGGAGGTGAAGGAGCAGCGGTTCCCTGCCAGCCTCAGGCCATCCCAGCCCCAGCATCATGACCATCTTCTGCAGCCACTGCCACCGACCACTGCAGGCGGAGATGAGCTGCCTGCCCAGCAGGGTCAAGCAGGCGCCCAGTGCCCCGAGGCCATTCAGGTGAGCTCCCTCCCCACTCCTGCCCTCCCTCAGGACTGGGAAGGCCTCCCAGAACCCCGGGATAGCTGGTGTAGGGTCTGATGGCCCTCGTGAGGAGCTGACACCAGCCTGGGACAGCGGGACTGCCAGCCAGTGGATGGGGAGGACGTGCAGGAATTTGGAGGGGCAGAGGTATTCCAGGTGGTTTAGAAGGAAAGGCACATTGTTACTGGGCTGGGCTGCACGTTCCACCACTGGATGCAGTTTCCATCCTTGTGGGGATTGGTGGCGAGGTTGTGTCACATGGGCTCTTCACCAAAGCACAGGTCACTGTCCAGCCTGCTGCCAGGTTGAGGCCCCAGCCATATATCAGCAGTGTGTGTGCCCCTGGGTAGGCTTGACCACCTCTGCCTGTGCCCACCAGGTTTGCTCTCCAGAGGCAGCAGCTGGCACAGGTGCTGAGCATCTCCACTCCATATCCCTGAGCTCACAATTCTTCCCACAATGACAGGCAGGGAGTGCTGTCCCTTTCCCTCCCTGGACACGTGTCCTACGTGGGTGGCTTTGCAGGTCCACTAAGAGTGCCTCCAAGGCTCGCCGAGACCAGATCAATGCGGAGCTGCAGGCGCTGCGCTCCCTGCTGCCCATCTCTGCTCAAGAGAAGGAGCGCCTCTCCTATCTGCACACCATGGCCCTGGTGTGCCTCCGGCTGCGGGGGGCTCAGCTCTTCCCTCCAGGTACCCTCAGCAGTGCTGTGCTCCGCTCTGGCTTGGCTCTGTGTGGGGCAGTGCCACGTCCAGGACAGCGCTTCACCCTCACTCCCCTGCAGGCTTGGCTCCTCCTGAGGGACCGGCCCTCGGCACGGAGCTGCTCTCCCTGCTCCCGGGGTTTCTGCTTGTGCTCTCAGCAGACAGCAAGCTAGTCTACATCTCAGAGAACGTGGCTCAGGTCCTGGGCCTCTCCGTGGTAAGGCCTGCTCACTGGGCATTTGCAGTGTGTCCCCATACTCACCCTGGTGCCCTTATTGCATGCACAGCACGTTGCCCTAGCTGGGTTGTGGCTCCAGCTGTGCACCCACGATGCCAGCCAGGGCCCACTGAGACAGGCACAGTCTGAGGGCAGCCCCCTCTTTGTCAGGTGGAGCTGCTCGCCCAGGGGGACACGGTCTTTGACATCCTGGACGGGCGAGTGGGAGAGGATGTGCACAAGAAGCTCCTCCTTGCCCGGGAGGAGCCTGGCAGGGGTAAGGGAGGCCTCAGCTGGCATCTCAGGCCGCCCTTCTCTGGCCCTTGGCTGTGATGAGAGAGCCGGGGCCAGCCCTGCTGGGAGCAGGGAGCTCCTGACCCGCTGTGTTTCCCTGCAGAAGTCACCTTTGTCAGCGAGATGCGCACGTCCAAGGCCTTTCGGCTGCAGCACGGGGGGAATCGGGTGGTGGCAGTGTGCGGGCGCTTTGTGGCGCTGCGCTGGCCACCCTCCCCCTCCACCACAGCCTTCCTGGCCCTCTGCACACCCGTCGTGCAGTCGCCTACAGATAGCGAAGCTTCTTCCCAGGACGACGTATTCCAGAGCATGCATCTCCTGGACATGACGATTATTGATGTCACGGAGAGGTGAGGGGTGCCTGCCTGCACCGCAGCCCCAGCTGTTCATCTCAAGCAGCAAGAATCATTTCCCTTCACCAAAGCTGTGTATGGGATGCAGGCCAGAACACTGCATGAGCACTGAGACTCACAAACACCTCCCAAACCTCTTCCCTCATTTACAGCTTATCTCTGCCTCTGTTGTTTCATTCTCCATCACGCAGCAGCTGCTCCTTACAGACACGGTGCAGGCTGTGTACAGCACTCAGTCGCCACTCCCCTTGTCTTCCCCAGTGTCACCTACCACCTAGGCTACCGCAGGGAGGAGCTGGTCGGTCAGTCGTGGTACAGCCTCCTGCACCCAGAGGATGCTGAGCTGGCAGCTGCCCAGCACAGGGCCGTGGGTGAGTGTCAGGTTATGCCTGAAATGGATATGCCTATCCATTGGATATGCCTGGATATGCCTATCCAGGACAGCAGCGAAAAAGTGAATTCAGCCCTCTCTGTTGTGACTCCCTGCTCCAACAGGGACGAGGCAGGGAAGTGGTTACACACCCCATACGCTGCCCATAAGCAGCTCCCAAGCTGGGGGTGGGCATCCTGCTCTGCCACGGTGTACAGGAGCGGGACAGGTGTACATCTCTTTGGGAGGGCAGGACTGCTACGGACCTGACTCCGCTCTGTGCGGCTTCTGTCCCGCTGGGGCCAGGCTAGTAGCCGGCGGCAGAGCTCCTCGGGGCAGCCTGGGGCCGTGCCCTGCTGCCGGCTTATGCTGTCCCTTCCCTCGCCCGCAGCGCTGGGGGCCGAGGTCGGGGCTGCAGCGGGGACCGCCGTGCTGCGAGCGCTGCGCAAGGACCGCGCCTGGACCTGGCTGCGCGTGTGGGCGCGGCGGGACGGCGGCTGCATCACCTGCACCTGCCGCTGCCTCAGGTGAGGGGGTCCCGGGCTGGGGCGGCGGCTGCATCACCCCCGCCCGCCGCTCGGCCAAGGCCGTCCCTTACCCCGTGTCCGCCGCAGGGAGGAGGAGGCGGCCCACCTGCGCGCCCGCCAGCCCCGCGCCGCCGCGCCGCCCGCGGGCAGGGACCTGGGCCGCCTGGCCGAGCAGCTCCGCGCCCTGGCCGACAGCCTCTCGCCGTCCGCCGCCGCGCCCCGCCGCTGGGCCCCTCCCGAGGAAACCGAGGACGATGCCTCTGTCTGCCTGGGGAACCCCCTGCTGCACCCTCCCCAGTTCCTCCGGTTTCCTTTTGAACAGAAGATAGGATGCAACATTCCGAGTGTGCTCTCACAGCTGTCGAGTCTACATGGATGCTGACATCCCCTGGGCTGCTGGCTGTACCTCTCCTAATGCAGGCCACTGTGGGTGACCACATCTCCTTTCAGCCCGCTGGTCGCTTCTCACAGCTGCAGCAGATCCAGCGGGAGGCCATGGCAAACCTTCCTTTCATACACTTCGTGCTCGTACGAGAAACTTTCTCCGGGCTGCGATAAATCCGGCATCGGGACTACTCAGTCTAGCAGCGCAGAGATCCACGTCTTGCACTTAAAACACTTACTACTTAGTCGGATACCGCCAGGGCCTTTGTGTACGCGACCCATTCCTCAGAAAGGAACGATTTTTGTAAAAAAAAAAAAAATCACAAAAACAACCCCCAAACCCACCCCTACAATAAAGGCCGCTCCTCAGGTGCCCGCCTTTTCCGGTTCCGGCGGGCGGCGCGGGCCGTTCCGGAGGCGCGGGGTCGGGCCCGGGGGCGATGGGGCTGCGCCGGGAGGGGCCGGGACGGGGCAGGGGCCGGGGACGGGGACGAGGACGGGGCCGGGGACGAGCCGCCGCCGCCGGCACGGAGAGCGAGGAAGAGGCGGCCGCGGAGCAGCCGCTCGGGAGGCTGGAGGCGGCGGAGGAGAGCTCTGGCTCCAGCGACGACAGCGATGAGGGCGGGAGCGTGGCGGGGGCCGGCGAGAAAGGTGAGGGGGCCCGGCAGGAGCGGCTCCGGGAGAGGCGCCGGCCTCAGCTCGGGGCATCACGGGCGCGCGTTTGGTGGGAAACCAGCTGGCAAATGGCTCGGTGCCCTCTCGTGTCCCAGCTCCCGCATCCCTCCCTGGCCCGCCCGGCTGAGCGGCTCAGGATCGGCAGCAGGGTCTGACCCCAGCAGGGTGAGGGCCTCTTCTCCCAGTCTCTTGTCTGGTGCGCGGAATCACAGAACCAGAAAATGGGTCGGGTTGGAAGGGACTTTAAAGATGACCCGGTTCCAGCCGCCGTGCCGCGGGCAGGGTTGCGGTGGAAGGTGTCCCGTGGCGGGGACAGGCGCTCCGTGCAGGAGGCGGGAGAAGCGGGGGATGCCAGGCGGTGGGCACAGCCCGGGCTGAGGGGCAGAGGTTCTCATCCATAGCAGCGAACACAGTTTGGTTTCCTCGTCTCAGAACGATCCAAGCGAGAATGAAAACGTTACGAAAAATACGGCGAAAGCCCTGGAAGTGAATTGTGAGGGAGTTGACTTGGTGTCAGCTGCAGGGCACGGCGCAGCGTGTCACACGCGTGAGGAGTCACCCTGCCTTGTGACAGGGTGTGTGTGTGGCGCCGGGGGAGGCGCAGCTCGAGAGGTGAGCTTTTGGCAGACAGATTCACAGGTGGGCACGGTGCCTCGCCGTCTGTTGTAGGCATTTTGTTTTCCTCTGGTGAGGAAATGGTGAGCGAAGCTCAGAGAGAGGATCACCGACAGGCACTCTTTCCTTCCCACAGCTGGATGGGAATGGGAACAGCAGTTTTGCTTTTGCCATCTGTCAGGGTGCTCTGTGATCTTGTTTCTGGAGAAGAAGGAGTTGTATTAGAGTGGTTTTGTCTCAGCAGGGAACGACTGGGCAGGTATCAGATGTTTCTTTAGGCCATCTGTTCTTGCATCCTGGACACTCTGATGTGCCCTGCAGGTTGTGTAACTCCCTGCAGGGTCAGCTGAGGAAGGCATGAGGTGTCCATGTGTCACAGGAGTCTGTGGGAGGAGAGGAAACACAGTGCTTGAAAGCAGGAAATGACCCTGTTATCAGCAGGTAACAGTAGCTTATCAAGAGGTGCAAAAAGAAGGAAACAATATTGGATGAAGGGGGGAAATGGCAGGAGGGAAAATTAAATGGACTACAAAGACAGCAGAGAACAGGTAAGTTATACTCTAAGGAGGAAAAAAGGAATGAAAAAAAAAAAGAGGAAATTAAGTCCTCAAGAAAGAATGCAAGGAACAAGGAAAATAAGCTAATCCTGCCTTTTTCACACACACAGTTGCCAAATCTGCTGCCCACCAGTGAACGCCTGCTAGGACCATTCACTTCTGCCCCAGAACAGGCTTCTTTTTTTATAGTGATGTCCAGTGATGTTTTTATCACTGTGAGTGGTTAATTTGATCTCCTACAAGTAGGATGTATTTCATGGACTGATACTACTGTGTGGAAATCGTTTTCCCCATTAGGTTTCAGGTAGTCAGGTTTGGTCTCCTATACCAGTATTGAAATGCTTTATCAGTGGAAACATTGCATGCCTTTGCTTTGTCTGATTTATACCAAATCTCCTTTTGTTATTATTTTATATGGTGTCTTTTATCTCATTTTCATTGTAGTCTTTGCTATTTAAACAGTATTGGTTTGGAATTGCAGCCAGTTGGAATATTGGAGTGCAAGTGATGGTGCCTTATCAAGTGCTGAGAGTACCTTGCACATCATTATTCCTTTCTTTTCATGCTTTCTTTGTCCTTTTGACTGTCCTTGTTCAGAGTTCAGATAAGGGGGGTGGTGTTTAGGGGAAGCAGTGCAATGAAATCATGCTGCATTCACATTTCCTTTGTCCCTTGTGCAGCAGACTGGATAGTCACTGTTCCTGCATCCCACCTCAGAGCACTAATGAGCATCATCAGAGCAGAATGCCTGAGCATTAAGAACAAGGAAAATGAAAACATTTATTGAGGCAGCTCTTGGCTGTGCCCATTATGTTTTCTGGACAGTGAAGTAGTTTCTGAAAGTCTTGGTTATTGCCAGGATGAGAGTGCTTGGGATGAGTCCATGCTCTGAGCCAATGTGACTGACCTCACGTTGCTGCCTGAATTTGGCAGAGCACTCACAAACCTTGCTCATGGGGCAGTGTTTGTGTGGGAAGGGTTTGGGAATGAGCGGGCTACAAGAGCAGCTGGGGGGGCACCTGGCATCCAGTCAAGGCATCACAGGCAGGCTGTGATTGTCCCTGCTGGGCCACAGTTGGGGTGTTTTGTATTGCAAAGGGTCAGAAAGACCATGTGGCTGTCACTGCTCAGAGGTGCTGGGCAGGCAAACACCACCTGAGTCAGTTTGCCAAGGCTTTCCCTTCCAGAAGGGACACAATTCCCTTCTTGTCCTTACATGAGACTGGAATGAGCATATCCAAGTACTGACTGAGGAAATGCTTTCAGTTGTTGGTTCTGAACACCTAGAGGTATAAATCTAGAATATGGAATAATATGATTATAGAAATGATAATATTTTTGCATTCTGGTTATAAGAAGCATTAAAGGTTACTGACATGAAGGGATATTAAAGAAACATTAAAGTGGGAAAGTCAGGATTTCGAGGTGACCCCTCAGAATTTGCAGTGCCCAGTGTAGAGCTCATACTGCTCTTTGTACCAGGTAAAAACTTTGTACTGGTCTTGTGTGTGCTGTTGAGTGAAGGGAGAAGCAAAGACACTCTGGGGAGAGGGGGAGGCTGCTCTGTTCTAGTGGTAGAGACTGGAGGGATCAGTGGGAGAGGAATCGAAGGCTGAGATGCAGTTGTACAGGGATGGCACCACTGTGCTTGTGTCACTGTCTCAAGCTCTGAGACATCCCCCTTGGTGGAGTTTTGGGGGGAGAAGTGCCTTGAGAAGCTGTTCAGTTCAGGTGTGCCCTGTGCTCTCTTCCAGCTCAGTCTGACATGTCTTTTGAGGAACTCCTGAGGGTGCAGAGTGATGCAAGGACAAGAGTGAGCAAGAAAGTGCCTGGTGGGAAGAAAACTGTGAAGCCTACCAAAGCTACACTGAAGCAGCAACAAGGCAAAAAGGGGTAAAGAGGCTCTTTTGTGATCAGCAAAATGTGTATGTGTGCTCTCTGCATTCCAGAAATTACACTGTCAGCTCCTCACAGCAGTGGCATTGCCTTGGAGCTGGCATAGATCTCCTTTAATGTACTGGACAATAATGCCTGTCACTGTAGCATTTCATTTGGGAATGGTCTGGGGCTGTTTTCAGAGCTCTTAATATCCTCTTCTCTTCACATCCCCAGCAGCCACCTGTCACTTGACAATTAAATTGGCACTTAATGCCTTTATACCCTCTGTATTAAGGCACTTGTAGCCCTTGGCACAGTGTGCTTCTCAAGCTCTTATGACAGTGTCCACTGTGACCTGAAATAGTTGCCCTGCTGGTTCCTAAACACCTTCCAGCTTATCAGTATCTTCTGCCTGGCTCTCACTGGCTGCAGTTACAGTCACAGACAATTGTTCTGGAATTCCATTCATCCTTCTGCTGCTGTCTGTGGCTTGTCCAGTTTGCCTTTTTACCCTCCCTACAGTACTTACCATCACAGACTTTTTCCTGTATTCAATACAACAAAAGCTATTGTATACCTTTTTGCAGTTCTCCACAGGCCCCTACTGGTAACAGCAATACTCTTACCCTTTATTTGCAGTATTTAGCTAGTTTTCAGTCCTCAGAGTGGCACCCAAGTGATTTGAATGGGTTTCCTGTGTTACACTGGCCCTCCCTAATTTATTTCTGAATCTCTGCTCAATGCACGAGCGGAGAACACAAAATACGTTTCTCCTGCCATAAAGAGTTGATTAGGATAATGTTTCTGTTTTACTTTTTACCCAGGACTCTGGGGGATTTTGTGTAGTGCAACATCTTCTCACAGTGTCTCTATTTCTGCCACACAGTTTGCATAATTCTGCTTTTGTTTAATTCCTCTGATCCTTTAAGTGATGTGTTGCTGTAAATCCCACATGTTTTTTCTCTCATGTTTTTGTTATGGAAGTGAGCTTCTTAAAGAGCTTCAGGAAAATCCCCAGGCACTGAGTTGGCTTCAGCAGTGACTCCAGAGCATTGTGCACTGTTGTAGCTTCAGTGGATAAGAATACACTGAACGCTGCCCTAAGAGGGATTTGGAAAACTTGTGCCTGTGGGCTTGTGTTCCTGCCCCAGTGTCACTCGTGGCTGGCTGTGGGTGCTCTCAGGAGGTGCTTCACAGGTTTCTCCTGTTTCTGATAACTTGCCTGATGTACTGACAAATCCCAGGATGCAGCACCCAAGTAATATGAGCAGACTGATAGCCTGTTCTCCTACCTTATCCTGGCCCCTGGTATGCCTGAAACAAGCTGTGAAGGGCTGTGTTGCACGGAGAACTTGTTCCTTAACTGGTTGTCACTGTGATCCTCATGGTCCTGATTAAATGTGGAGTCTCTTTCAGGACATGTGACAAATGCTGTGCAGGCTATTGTCCTAGGGGCTGAGTTCTTCCTTACTGGTATAAACTGGGCTTCCTCACTGAACCTGGCCACAGTGGAATTGGCCTCTGTGACTACCAGGCAGAAATTTCCAGCTTTGACACTCAAAAGTGCTGAGGGAGCTGGCAGATGTTACTGCTCAGCTACTCTCTATCATCTGTGAGAAGACATGGAGAGCAGAAGTGCCTGAGGTCTGGGGGGGAGCCAGTGTCATTCCAGTCTTCAAAAAGGGCAAGAAGGGAGGGCTTGGGAAACTACGGAGCAGTCCTGGAAAGGGGATAGAGCGCTTCATTCTGGAGGACATCTTTAAGCTTGTGGAAGAAAAGTAGGATCTTGGGAACGGTTTATATTGCCAGCAGGACAGGGAGGTGATCCTGCCCCTCTGCTCAGCCCTGGGGAGGCCAGTCTGGAGTGCTGTGTCCAGTTCTGCATCCTTAGGACAGGAGAGACAGGGAGCTCCTGGAGTGGGTGGGTCCAGTAGAGGGAAAAAAAAAAAAAAAAAAAAAAAAAAAAAAAAAAAAAAAAAAAAGATTAGGGGACTGGAGCATCTCTCCTAAGACAACAGGTTGAGGGAGCTGGGACTATTTAGCCTGGGGAAGAGATGACTGAGAGGGGACCTTATCACTGGAAATATGTTAAGGGCAGGTGTCAAGAGAATGGGGCCAGGTTCTTTTCAGTGGCACCCAGTGACAGGACAAGGGGAGGGGCAATACTGAAACACAGGGAGTTTCACCTGAATAGGAGAAAAAACTTCACTGTGAGGGTGACTGAGCACTGGAACAGGCTGCTCAGTGAGGTGGTGGAGTCTCATTCTCAGGAGATATTTAAAACCCACCTGGATGCAATCCTGTGCAATCTGCTCTAGGTAACTCTGCTTTAGGAGAGGTTCCTTCAACCCCCAGCCATTCTGTAACTCCATAAGAGGAATAATCAGTACAGCATATTTATTGAGGCAGGTGGTGGGGTTTTCACTTGATACGGTGGAGCTGTTCCAGATTCTCTGTAGGGTTGTTTTCACCTCACATTGATATACTTGGTTGTTGTAGCCTTCTGTGCTTTCTTGACTGAGTCACCTCTTTGCTTTCTATAGGTATCATGATGAGGATTGAGCTGGGACAGTCTGTTGTGCCATAATGTTCCTCTGAGGGTCCAGATGACCTCCCAGCATATTAGCTTACGCCTCATTCTGATGTCTGCTCCTCTTAAAATAATTTTTTCTTGTTTTCAGGCCATTGGAGCTGTCTGCCAAGAGGCCTGTACCTTTCCTGCGACAAGTCATCCCTGTTAGGAAGAAGGTGGGTGCTGCCCCTCCCCAGTTCATGACTTCCCTTGGTGCTGCTGCCAGGGAACACCCTTGGGAATGGGGCTACTGCAGGTGCCACAGGCTGCTTCTGGAAGACAAGGCTGGACCACTGGGGAGTGCAAACAGTGACAGTTTTCCTGGGGAGAACAGTGGGTGGGCTGGAGCAGCTGCAGGTCACCTTGAGAGTCTGTGACCCAGATGTTTCTAGAAGGTGCAATGTCTGCCACCAGTGACAGTTCCACTGCAAACCATGGTCATTGTTCAGTACTAATACTAGAAGTTTGGATGTCCATCTACTTTCTAAACTGAATGTAACTTTTGACTTATCGTTGCTGGATCATTGGAATGAAAACTGTAATTTCCACAGTTGGAGACCTCTTTTTGTCCCTCCCTTTTTGCATGAATGACCTGACCCAGTTGATCTGTGAAAATCTATATAGGTTTGAGTTCCCAAATCCATCACCTTGACAACACACATTCAGCCAGCTCATGGTCTGGGAGTTGCAGCTGTTTGACAGCAGCACTCCTGCTGCTATTCCTGGATATTCCTGGGTTGGAGACTGGCATATGGAGATGTCTGTGGCATGGTGAACTCCATGCAGGCATCACTTTGGGGATGCCACCTTGACTGTCGTACTCAGCCTTTGCCAGCTGCACTTATTTCAGTGGTGGGAGCATAACACTGCTGGGGAAAAAAAATTGGCTGAGCCATGAAGGGAGGGTAAGCAGGCTGTTAACGCGGTAACACTGGCTACAGCCCTTCCCTTTGCCTTCCCTGCTGGCAGGTCCAGAGAGACCCTCGATTTGATGACCTGTCTGGAGAGTATAAGCCTGAAATATTTATGAAGACATACAGCTTCCTGGACAGCATCAAGAAGCAGGAGAAGGAGGTGATGTTCTGTGCCTGTCCTTGCCTGAAAGAACCTTGCTCAGCAGGGGCTTTTCACAGTGGAGGTGACAGGCAGTCATGCAGCTTTCTGCTCTCTTCTTCAGATGGTTCAGAAGCAGCTGAAGAAATGCCGGAACATGGAACAGAAGGAGAAACTTCAGCGGCTCCTGAACCGTATGGTGAGTTCAGGGCAGCATCTCCTCTCTGCCAGGCACTGAGGTCTGCCCCAGTGCTGACACAGGCCATCCTTTCTGTACAGACACAGCAGGAACAGGCGCAGAAAAAGCAGCAGAAGCTGAGAGAGAGGGAGCTGTCTTTGAAAAGACAACAGAGGGAACTGGCCAAGCAGGGGAAGAAACCCTTCTTCCTAAAGAAATGTAAGTACTTGGTGTGAGCACGCTGCAGGAAGATCTGGAGGGAGTACTGTTGGCAGGAATTCAAGCCCTGGAAGCAAAGTGTCCATACTATTCCACAGAACCCTGGAGGGATTGTTCTAGTGCTGGTACTCAAGGGACAAGCTAAGCCTGGGCCAGGGAGGGAGAGGTGAGGAGGGGCTGCTCTGTAGAGAAGTTTTGGGCTTCAGTTTAGAACTTGACTTCTCTCTCCTCTACAGCTGAGAAGCGGAAATTGGAACTAGCTGAGAAGTATGCAGAGCTGAAGAGGAGTGGAAAGCTGGAGAGCTTCCTGAACAAGAAGAGGAAGAGGAATGCCATCAAAGACAAGCGCCATCTGCCCTCACAGAAGAACTTGTGACTGTTGGACTGTCGTGCTGTTGTCTGCACTGGCTCATCCTGCCTTGGCCAGGCCTGGAGGATCTGCCTTCCACTGTACAGTGATGCTGTAAGGCAGTAGAGCAGAGGCTGAACTGAAGGAAGTAATGGGGTTTTTGTAGCTGAAGTATCTTCTTTGCTTGTGGTTTACATCATGCCTGGGTGGTGACAAGTGTGTTGTGCGGATACTGATGATGATGACAGCTGTCTCTGCCTTTGCACCTGCTCATTTCTAGCTCTAACCAAGAAAGCCTGAGTCCTGCCCTGCACTGCTGGCTCTACTCCAGGTTCTTTCAGACATCCACTGAGGCAGAAAAGGATGTGGGACAATGAATGCTCAGAGCAGCAACCCTGACTTCAGATCAGGTTGCTCAGGGCTGCTTTGGTGGGATCTGGTAATGTCCAAGGACAGATGCCTTCGCCTCTCTTGGCCTCTGCTCTACTGCTTCAGATTCTCATGATGGAACTTTTTGTTCCCTCATCCAGGAAACCTACCTGGTGTTAGTCCACAATCGTCGTCTTGTTCTCAGTGAAGTGCCTGGCTCTGTCTTCTCAGCAGCTTTGTCACAGGCCTGAGGGATAGGTAGGAAAGGGGTGCTGTAAGGTCTCCCTAAAGACTTTTCTTCCTAACGGTGAAGGAATACTGTTTCCTCACCCTTTCCTAGCAGTGCTCCAGCCTCTGACAGCTTTCATGTACTCAACTGGAGTCAGCCCAGACAACCAACAGCTATCTTTTGGTGGCCCAGCATGGATCAGTATCTGGATGTAGCATCACAAGAGATTAGTAAAGGTGAGAGGATCACTCCACGTGGGCTGCTCCTGGTGATGCAGATCTAGGTGTGGCTGCCCTTCCTTATACACAAGGCATGCTCTGCCTGCTCAGGTATTGCTGCTTGGGATCTCTCCTTCAGAGCAGCTTGGTTTCTCAGGGTCATCTCCAAAGGGTTATTAGCGCTTCTAGGAAACTGATCCTGGATGAAAAAAGCACCTGTTTTCCTTCACTCCTGTTGTCAGTGCTGTTACAGTCAAAAGTGTTTGACCTTAGGGGAGTCAATGCCTCTTTCCAATATCCCACCAGCCCTCTTGCTTCTCCTTGTTCCATTAGCCCCTGTCTGCCATGGCTGTGCTGACAAGGGGATGGCTCAGATGACCCCAGAGTGGCAGGTCAGAGTGTGCTGGGAGAGTGCCTGGGCACAGCTATGCTCTGTGGGTGGCTGTGTGGACAGCCTACACTGCTGTCCCTCCAGATGGAGTGTGGGGACTTGCCATGGGTGTCCCTGGTCACAAGTGGTCGCAGTGGATGTGGCTGCAGTGGTGGCACCAGGTGGTGGCTGACAATGCTGCCGCACACACCCTGTCAGTGACACCCTGGGAGGCCACCAGAGGCTCACGGCACCTGTGGCCCAGGAGGAATGGCTCCAGACTCAGTGCCTGGGCTGCTCTCCCCTGCCCTGGGTGGTCACTGAGTGACCTCTCCACACCCTGCAGCTGAACAGACTGCAGACACCTGAACAGACACCCAGTCACACAAAGTCCCCAGAGGAACAGAGGGATCTGCCTGCTGGCAGGGACACAGACATGAAAAGGCTGCAGGGCTCAGGTCTTTTATTGCAAAGAGGGAGATACAAAAAAAGGACAGTCACCCCTTTTTGGGTCCCCCCAGGCCTGCAGCTGGCTGAGAGGGGTGACAGCAGGGGGAGACCAGGCCTTGCTCCCCCTGCATGGGGACCTCGGCTCACACAGTGGGGAGCAGGCTGCTGCCAAGGACCAGGACACTGGAGCCAAGGCCAACCACAACAGAACAGTGGGTGACCCGCTATGTCCCCATGTGGCACCTGGCTGCACAGGGAGCACTGGCAGGGAGCCTGGTACAGGGTAGGGCTGCTTGGCCTCACGCAGACACAGCTCACGGCAGGCAGCCCTGGCCTCCTCCCCTGCTCTGCTGCTGTGCCAGGTGGGGTGCTGAGGTTCCAAACTGCTCGGCAGTCTTGCAGAGGCTGCTGTGGGGCCTCGCCAGGCATGCCTCGGGGCCCGGAGCAGTTTTGCCCAGGGAAGGAGGGAGCAGGGTCGTTGCCCTCTGTCCGGGCAGGGAGCTCCGCAGCCTGCCCTAGGTTTGTGGGTACGGCCGGGCATGGGGATGCCCAGGCTGTGGCTCCTGCTGGCTCATCACGTGTTGTCCTGGGCGAGCCCCTCGGGGCAGGCGGGTTGTTCCCGGGCCTTGCGCGGCCCCGCAGGTGGCTGGGCCGGGGCACCGTGCTGCGGGTCTGGCCCCGGCGGGCTGTGGTGCTGGTGCCGCTGGTACTGCACAAACATACACACCTTCATCCCAATGGCCAGCATGTTCTTGCCCATAAAGATGCTGGAGACGCGGGCATCCCTGAAGAAGAGCATGTTGCTGCCTCGGATGAAGATGGTGGTGATGTTGACGGTGAGCATGCTGAGCATGGGGTACAGCATCATCCGGTGCGGCACGATGCCGATGCCCTGCATGCTGATCTCGCACAGGGACACGCACGGCAGCACCAGGAGCAAGATGTAGCAGTAGAAGAACATGATTCCCTCGGCCCAGAGTGGCAGCCCTTTCTTCTGAGGCTCCCACAGGTTGGCCTGGATGTCCAGCACATCCAGCATGTCCACAATGACCCAGAAAAGGCGGTTGCGAAGGTCCTCCTTCTTCTTGAATGTTCTGACATACTCCATGTGCTCCGTGGCCACCAACAGCACGTAGAGAGCTGGGATGCAGATGGAGAGCAGCAAGGTCAGCGCTTTGCGGGCTATGAGATCCAAGCTTTTCCGGTCAGCTTTGTAATTCTGGTACACAAAGTAGACTTTGATCTCCAGAACGAAGACATACAGGAACCAGAGGATCATGGCATATCCTCGCTTAGCTGTCTTTACCTCTGCCCCAACCCAGATAGCCACGTAGCGCAGGACCAGCAGGAAGCATATGTCACCCACTGCCACCATGACACAGATGCCCAGCTTCCTGGAGCCCTGGCTTTGCTCCACCAGGTAGGCATCCATGAGGACGAGGCTGGTCATGATGAGCACAGTGGAGAGGCACACGTGAGGCTTGCTGACAGGTGGTGGGGGAACCATCCTGCACACAGAGGAACAGGCAGGGTCATCAGGGAGCTGCTGAGATTTCCTATCCCCACCCTTGGGCCCCCTTCTGCCACCCATCTCACAAACAGCTGTGGGATGGCTGAAAGATGGGAGGGACTCATTAATAGATTTTTCCTATCCTATGTGCCTAGCTTGTTCCAAACCTGCAGATTTCTAGCCAAAGAGCTCCTGACACCAGCCAGGCCATCCTGGTGGTGTATGCTGAAACTCAGCTCCTAGGAAGCACATGGTGGGGCAGGCTGGACACTTGGGACACTTCAAGCACTTGGGATCCCATTGCTTCTTCTGGTAGCTCATCAGACTGGCCAGCCTCTGCCACCATGGAGGATACATGCCTTGTTTTCCATGGAATTTCCCAGCCAGTGGTACTGCTTATATTTTCCCCCCTACAAGGCACATTTAAGACTAGACTTATGTGTTTAACCCAAGCAGGTCCTTAAAGGCTACGATCCAGGACCGCTCTTTTTAGTCTCTTTATTTTCATGCACAGCACAAGATGAAGCCTGGCTTTTTTAGCCTGGCTGTCTTGTGGGATGGGAGGGAAAAAATTGGCCATTTCCTTCAGGTTCACAACCCTCACCTTGCTTAGAGCTATTTGCCAATGCCCACCCTGCCCCAAAACCATAAACTGAAAGCAAAGAGAAGCAGCACAAGCCCACAGATCCAGGGCACACGGAGCTCTCTGCAGCAGGCCCTGAATTTCTGTGGGATGCTCAGCTTTCCTGGGCTGGGGCAGAGCAAAGCACTGTCCCCAAAAGCACCCTGCCTGCCTTGTACAGCACCAGGGCTGTCAGACTCCCTCCCCCTGACCAAGCACAGCTGCAGGCAGCTGCCTTCAGAGGCAAGAAGCGAGGACAGGGGCCTCACCAGGCCTGCCAACTTGGCAGCTGCTCTGGAGGGGAGCCAGCCCCCCCGGATGAAATGGAGGATGAAACTGGGCTGATGACAGTGGCACAGTGCTGCACGAGGGCTGCCCACGCAGGCCCCGCCTCTGCCACGCCTGGGCTGTGCAGGGGCCCTGGGACACCATCCTGCTCACCCAGGGGACAGCGTGTGGGTGACACCTGGCCATGGAGCAAATGCCAGGGAGCAGGACGGAGGCCGCACACTTAATGGTCACCCTTGCACATGGATGCTCCTGGTGCTGAAATCGATGGCGCAGGGCCCTGGGCACAAGCTACCTGAACTCCTGCTTTTTGGCTGAGGGAGCAGGCGTCCGGCGCAGTCGTGCATCCCTGGGCCCAGCAGCATCCTGGCACGTTGCGGGAGGCAGCGAAGGCTGAACCTGTCAGACACAGGTGCCTCTCAGGGGGAGGGAGCAGATGCGGGCGCGCACGGGGGGAGCCCGTGGCTGTGGCACATCTGGAGCACGCCACACGGCCGGGGGCTCGCCCGCCTGGCACCCCACGGCCCGGCCCGGCCTCCGCGGGGGCTGGGGGTGCCCCAGGCCCCGGCTCAGCTCCCGGCTGGCGCCCGCCCCGGGGCCCGAGCGGGACCGCCCCGCCGCGCTCCGTCCCCGGGAGCGCCGGGGCGGCCCCGAGCCGCCCGGCCCGAGCCCCCTGCCCACCGCGGCCGAGCCTGCCGGGGGCAGGCGCTGCCCGCCGGCCGCGGGCCCGGCCTGCCGTTCCCCCGACTCCCGCTTACCTCGGGCGGCTCCCCGGGGCGCAGGGCGGCGGCGGCGGCCCCGGGCCCGGCGCGGCATCGCCCGGCGCGGCCCGGCGGCGGCGGCGCTTCTGCGGCGGCGGCACTCGGCCCCTCCCGGCGGGCGGCGGGCGGGGACTGCGGCGGCCCCCGCCTCAGCCGCGGGCCCGGCGCCGCCCGCCGCTCCTCAGGTCCCGGTGCCCCCGGCCGAGCCCGCTCCCGCCCCGGCGCCATCGCCTGCGTCCCCGGCCGTGTCCTGGCCCGGGCGGAGGCAGAGCCCGCAGGGCCGCAGCCCAGCAGACGGCCCCGAGCGGAGCTGCGGGAGCCTGGGCTGACGAGGATGTGTGCCCTGCAGGAGGGGCTGGGGCCGCGGCCTCTCCTCCTGGGCGGACAAGGCAGGGGAGGGCATGCACCTCTGACACCTGGCTGTGCCGGTCCGCAGGGCCCGGAGAGCCCCAGCCCGGCCGGGTCTAGTGCGGATGGGCTCGGCACCCGCAGGGGCTCGTGTGCGCATAAAGCAGGCCGGGAAGGCGAGAGGTTTCTATTATCCTGATGGACATACCTCTCTGCAACTGCTCCTCTATCAGCCTGAGAGTTTATTTCATTTAACTCCAAACTTTCTTCTAAGTGATTTAGATCTTAGGTATGAGGGTATTCCTCTCTGACTGTGAAGTGCTCATTGTAGATATATGTATTTTGGAAGACGGGGAAGCTCTGAGATCTCTGGAGATGGGCTATGAGCAAAACCAGGCATAAACCTGAGAGCAAGTGCAAGTGACAGAGTGCCAAGGGACATGCAGCCCTCTTTGCATCCAGCTGCCGATAGAGTGGCTGTAGGTCCTTGCTGGATCTAATGCCCTGGAGCATCTCAGCTGGCACCAGGATCATATAAATCTAACCTGTGGTGTCCTTGGCAAACGGAGGCACTGGACCAGCACCCAGGCTTAGCTCAGGTGTCCCACAGTGGGTGTGGACTGGTTGATACAGGCAGGTGTGAAGGGAGCAGAGCTCTGGGTTAGGTAGGTGCAACAAAGTAAGGAATTTGTGGGAGCATTTTCCTAACCCAGCAATAAACAGCAATCCCCAGAAAGGGCTGATAGAGCGGGGAAGCAAAGCAGCCAAAGCCTCAAAAATGAAAGGAGACCTTGCAACTTGAGTGGAGAGCAACGTGTCGAGGCACAAGAGGGCAAACCAACACTGCAAAAATCTGCTTCTTTCCTCCGGGGCACAGAAGCACTCGCTCTCACTATCCAAGCAGTCTCCTGCAGGATGCAGGGAGGAGCGAAGGGCCTCTGCCCATGGAGGCACCCAGGGACAGGGACACCACAGAGGTATCCATTGGGAGAGGAATGCTGGAGGAAACTACCAAGCAATGGGACTAAAGAGCAGATGATTCATGCATGAGCTGGAATCATGAAACCCCTGAGTCTCCACTAGAGACGAGGACGTGAGGTGACGACATTTGTGTGGGAAGCAGTAAAGAGCTGCTTTAACAAGGCACATAAAAATAAGAAGCCAGAGCAAGAACAGATACTTCTGTGCCTCTCTACACCACGATGCCAGAGTTGGTATGTGGATGCATCTGTATCATGGATAAAATGGAAGGAAACCAGTGAGGGCACATCAGGGTTCCCAGTCACACAGCTGCTCTCTGGCTGCTGCGGGCTCCAGACCTGGGTGGAAAAGCATCTTCAGCTCAGCCCAGCTCTGCCCATGAAACCTGCCCAGGGGAGCAGCAGGACTGACAGCCCTTGGGAAGTGCCTGGAAAGCAGTCACTTCAGCAGGCTGCTCTGGGTTCTGCAGGGAGGTTCCTCTGGTCTCCTGGAAGTGCGCAGGCATCACTGAGAACCTGGAGCACTCACTGCTATTAAAGTACCACACGAATACCCAGGAATGGTGACTCAGACTAGAAAGCAAACAGCTGGGGAGGGACTGCAATGGGATTTCTTAGGATAAAGACCCTAGATCTAGCAAGCTCCTCTGGAGCAGGCAGCTGCTTTTGGGGAAAGGCAATGGTGTTAGCCAGCTGAAATCAAACAATGATGGGTAAAAATGCTGAGAATAAGGCCATGACCATTGTGTGACGTTCTCCAGCTGCAAAACCAAGGTTTCCACATTAATTGGCAGAATGGTATGAAAATGCAGCTCATCCTTGGTTCAGCTGGTCTTACACAAACGTCTCTGCTAAGATCCCCTAGCAAATGTTCTTAGAGAACCAAGGCTGTCAAGGGTGAAATCAAAGGTCCTCTCGTGCATTAATGACTTACTAAAGGAAACCAAATGCATTAAAGCAGCAATCAAGTTGTTTTTGTGAGCAAGTCGGGAGCTCTGGGCAACTCTGTTGTGATCCAGGCCATTTCTGCCTCTCCCCCTGTAGCGTGTTCGAAGTTTTCAGATGTTTCGAGGAAAGAGTCAGTCGGAGGTCCCGGCTTCTTTTTGGATTCAACCCGCGGTGGTCCTGGGTCCAGCTGCTCGGTTCCTCCGCTGGCCGGCCCTGCTGTTTACCCCGCTGAGGGCACCCTCTCCTCGCGGCGCTCCAGGGATCGCCATCGCCCCGGGCGCTCCCGCGGACGTCTTCGCCGCCACCCCCGGTACAGCGGCTCACGCAGGGCCAAGGCCCTGGCCAGCCCCGCGGAGTCTCCGCCCCTGCCCGGGTGCGGGGACGGACGGACGGACGGACGGACGGACGGACGGACGGACGGACCGACCAGCCCCGGGGCTGGGACGCGCGCCCGACCGCGCCCCTGGGCGCGCCCCCGCGGGCCGATGCGCTTTAAAGGGAGCGACGCCGCGCCCTCCTCTCCCCGCCCAGTCGGGGCGGCAGCGGCGCTCCTGTTGGCCGGCCCCGCCCCGCCGGCCTCTCCGATTGGGCAACGGCCGCTCCGGCCGCACCCCGCTCTCGGCTCCGATTGGCTGTTCGCCGTCGCTCGCGGTCCCCGCCCTTTCTCCCGGCTCCGATTGGCTCGTCCCCGCGCCCCAGCCGCGCTCTGATTGGTCGCGGGCCGCGAAGGAGCGGGCGCGCGCTCGCGCGCGCGCCGGGGCGGAGGCCGTCGCCGAGGCGAGGGGCTCGCGCCGCCCCCCAGCGCCAACGGCGGCGGGACGGAGGCGATGGCGGCGACGGGCGGCGCGCCGGGCTCGGGCCCCGCCGCGGGGCCTCCGGCGGCGGCCGGCGGGGCTGTGGCGACGGCGGCCTCCATGGCGGTGGCCGGCCCGTCGGCGGTGCCGGTGCCCATGCAGCTCTTCGCCACGTGGGAGATCGACCGCTCGTCGCCGAGCTGCGTGCCCAGGTGAGCCGCCCCACCGCCGGGGCCGTGCGGAGCCCGGACACGAGCGGGGCCGGGAAGGAGGCTCCCCCCGCAGCATCCGTGCCCCGCCGGGCCGCGCTGCTCAGCGGCGGGGAGGCCGGCCCCGGGCACGGGCTGATGCGTAGCGAGCTCCGGCCGCCGGGCCCCCGCTGCGCTTCCAGCGGGAGCGGCCCCGGGGCCCGGCGGGGCAGAGGGGCACAGCGCGGCACCGCGGCTGCGTTGTCTCCATGTTGCAGCCTCTGGCGAGTGTGTGCCGCGGTGGCCGGGGATCTCAGAAGGGAGCGTATCGTCGTGGCTGTGCTTTAGGAAGCTGCCTTTTGCCCCCGAAGTGACCGGTGATGGCCCTACAGCCGCTTTCCTGAAGCCGGGCGGTGGCCGCCAGGCATCCCTGGGCCTGTGTCATCTACACTCCAGACCTTAGCGAACAACAGGAAGGATTCACTGTGCTGCCAGCTGACCTCAGAGTTGCATCTCTGGCGGAGCTGGGAGACAAGCTCGGTGGTGTGGGTGTCATCACTATCTGTGTGGGTAAGGGTATGGTCCAGCTCCATGTGCTTGTGAACACCTGTCTTGGAGTCAGGAGGTGCCTGATGTGTTAACGAGCTGGGTGGGTGTCTTTTGGCCCACTCATCTCACCAGGCTCTGCTCAGGTCTTCTCGTGAGAGTTACAGGGGAGACTGGGGAAGTCACCCTGGTTCCCTGTGGCCCTGGGCTGTGGCGTGTTGTCTGCAATGATGTATTCAAGTGTTTCGCAAAAATTAGAGGCGTAAAATTCAATGTTGCTGTAGGGCAACAGGATACTAGCCTTTGTGAAAGTGCTTTGCTAGGTGGATATATCTGTAGGGAAAAACTCAGTGACTGAGTGGCCAGATGGGCTGGAGTAGAAACATTCCAAACTACTCGAAGCTACTGGAGAAAGCCTCTGTGATTGTGGTGCCCAAGGAAGTGCTGGGCTCTCTGCAGGCAGCAGGTGTGAAGGAGTTTGCAACATGTGGCTACTGAAGAGCCTTTTGATGACACATGCAGAGGCTGTTGTGTGCAACGGGAAGCAAGTGATCATTTCATAGCTTTAAAGTGACTTGTGCTGTTGTTCATGTGTGGACAGGTTACTCCCAAGCTGGAATTTGGAGAGCAGGACAGAATTATGAGGTTGACTTCCTGTAGAAAAAATTTGCATATGCAGAGCACAAAGCATAGTGATGGTGAAGGATGTGCATGGACATAGGCTTCACAAATGGAAGTGCTCCAGGAGCTAGGGAGAGGAGAACTGCTTTGGGCAAACCAGGGACAGAGTGAGAATAGTGAGACTGAGTGTAGAGGAGTGTAGAAGTGGGTTACATGGGTGGCAGAATGCCAGTGGGTGAGAAGTGACGTGTAATCAGTCTGAAAGTTGTTTTTACAACTGGTTTTTGGCCCAGTGAATCCTGTATCTTCTCACAAGGACAGTTTCCATTAGCACTGTGTAGATGCTTTTTCTAACGCACGAGCTTCTTTGTGTGCTGATAGCCCAGGGGGCGGCCATCTGACACAGCTGCTTGCAGCAAACTTCTGTGAAATTCATCTGAAATATCGTCTCTGGAATATCTTCAAACACTGCATCTGCTGAGATGGGAAGAAGCTAATGGAAGCTGATTGTTCTTTCAGAGGCCACAGCTCTAACATGAAGTGCTGTCATGTCTGTGGAGTCAGCAGGTCTGGAGAAGTCCTGCCACTGGCCACAGTCCACAGTGAGCAGTGTGAGACTTATGCTTTTTTGTTTTCCAGTCTTCACTTAGCCGAGCTTTCCTGAGTGAGCAGGTCACAGGTGGGCACCTGTCAGGCAGGTGCTTTAGTTCACTGAAGCTGAAGGGAGCTCAAGCCCCAGACCTGAGCTGTTCATGGTGTGTCCGGGCACTTGTGCAGCCTTATTGCTTGCCCATGATCTCCCAAGATCTCATGGAGATCTTCCTCTACTGATCTGCTTGTATATAATACAGTCTTGGTGTGTTCTTCAAGGCAGGAGCTCTGCTGTACCATCCCAGTGCCCAGCACAGGTGGTCTCTGGTTCCACTGTGCTTTGGCGGTGGTAGTGGTGGCAAAATAATTTCCATTTTTGCCCTTGGGCTTCTCTATCTCTAATGCATGTATAGTCCGTGTTTTGTCATACTTGTGCATACCTGGAGAAAGAAGACCTTTGCACTGGTTTTAATGCTATAGAAGATGATTTCTTTTTCTAGAGTCTCTAGTTCAAGTCTCTATTGTACCTTCTTAGGTGTTCAATTTTCTGCAGGTGCAGCTGTGGCTGCTGCAGGAGTGGGACTGGGCTGGATCAACCTTTGTGGGCTTGCTGTGTGCTGGGCTGTTCATGCAGGACAGGTGGGAGGTTGCCCAGGCCTCTAGGGTACCAGAAAGACTCTGGGCCAATAAAAGTGTGCAGTGGGAAGTATAAGCCCCAGTGCATGGAATGGTTCAGTAGTATGGCTGTAGGACTCCTGATGTCTTGCCAGGAGCATCTTGGCTTTCTAAGCTCAGCTGTTGCCTGCAATGGAAGTTGTTTTTTCTGGCTGAATTGGGCATGTGCCACTGAAAGAAGTCCACATTTATTTTTGGAAATTGCTTCTCTCCAAATGGAGGTATCAACCCTCCTGCTGGGCTCTTTCTCTTTTTCAGGGCCAGGTTGAGAGAGTGACCTCCTGATGACCTTCTAATGAACTGACTGAGCATAACCTAGACCCAGCTGCCTTTGGCTTAAGTGGCTGCCAGGGGAGGCACAGCTGAATTTTATGGGCAGTGGGCTATTATGCAGAGAGGCAGGAGGAAGTAAACATCTGGAAACCATACAAAAGGCTTCAGTGGGGCTGCCCATTGGCTCAGAATGATTGGCTTCCCATCACAGTGCCTTAGAAGGAAAGCAAACCTGATGAATTCACGATGCAGGATGTGAAGCATACTTGGGCTAAAGTACTCCATCAATCAACTTTAACTTCTACTCGCAGTTGTATCAGTAGAAGTCTACAGCAGTGTTCTGAAGTGGGAGTGTCTTTATTGAGATGCCTTGCAATTAAGTCTCCTTAGGGGTAGGAGCAGGTTTTCACTGTGTAGAGACTGCCAGAAGTGATGTAGATGCATCGAGGTAATGTCTTACCGTATTTTCATTGTTTGGTGTGTTGGTCAGGCAGTAGGTTGGGAAAAAATGTGTCAAAGGACTTTGTGCGAACATGCTTGAGGTCTTGTTATTTCCACATAGTGGTGTTTTCCACCTCTTTTAATAGACTGCTCTTTTTATTTTTTTTTTCTTTTAACATCTGAGCGTCCATAAATGTGAGTTCTTAATTAGGAAACAAGATAAGATTGTGTTATGGTGTTCACTTTTTCCATGACACAGCTACTGTGTTCAGTGTTACGTGGATGTTGTTTCAGTGATAAGTAATCACATTTCTAGTTAGAGGTGAGAGATACAAGCTGTGATTTGGTTGCTGCATCAGAATTGCTGAGGTCAGGCTGCAAAGGCAGATTCTACCTGTGCAGATTATGCTGTGAAATGCCCTGTAAGGATTCAAATACGCTGCATTTAGTCCACAATGCCTTGTATCTCAGTACAATGCGTGAGGAAACATTCCAAGTCTTGCTGCCACCCACACAGTGTGCTCGAACACTGTGTCTCCTGCTTACGGTAGTTAGAAAAGCATTGATTGAGGGAAATGCATGTGGTTTGGGCTCACTTGGTGAGACTGTGTGTGTACCCTCAGGTTATTACATTCAGAAGGTGCTCTGAATTCTCTATCATTGTAAATTGCAAACTTTTGTTTTGGAAAGTTGCAGTCACATGAATGGGTTCTTGGAATGAGAGCAGTTGTTGCAAGTACAACTGGAAATATCCCAAAAGTGCCAGCTAGGGCGATCCTTTGAAGTTCCATGAGGTGGATTCTCTTGTCTCTGCAACCCAGTTTGGGCAGCCAGTGTCCAGTAGCTGACAGGTGAGGAGAGTAGGTTAACACTTTATTTGTGGATATGTGGTTGCATGCCTTCCATTGCCTGAGGTCCGGGAATCCTTTCAGTGGCAGCTTCTGCCTGTGGCGTGGAGGAACACGCTCTCTCTCCTCTGGCACAGCTGAATGGAGGGGCTGCTGTGGGCTGTTTACTCTCAGCAGAGAGCATTGCCTGTCTTTTCTACAGCCCCTAAGGCATTTGTGGCAGTCAAGAGTCTCTGAACTGGGTGTTCCTTTAAGAAATGCCTATTCCAGCTGGAATAATATCTATTTATCTGCCTGAGATGTTCTTGAATGGTTTCCTGGGTAAATCAGACATTTTCACGGTAAACTTCCAACCTCAGCGAAATCTTTTCTGTTTGGATAAGCTACAGAGTTGCACCTCTGGGAATGTTAAGCGATTCCAGATTGTTCCTTCAAAAGAAACTGTGATGCCCTGAGAAACTGGTGTAGCTTCAGATCCGGAGTGCTTGGGAGAGGCCATTGTTTCTTGTAGGGAAAGCAGTCTCATACAACTGGTGATATGCCACGTTTGAATTATGATTTCCTTTCAGTCCTATATAGAAACCGAAGTGTTCTAAACAGCCATCATAATGCTTATTATTCTTAATATTGTGGGCTTGGCTACAGGCCTGCAGCATAATATGTCTCATATGTTGTCCACTATCTGTAGCTCTCTGTGGCAGTGGAACACATTTGGGATTTCTTCTCTGGCAGTGTTTTGTTTTCCTTCTGAGCATACAGTAATTGAACAGAGCTTGGGACAAGTGTGCCCTGCTAATGTGATTGATAGGGGGTGTGCTCCTTGCAAAATATTAGTAGTGACTTCCCTGAGGGTTTAATTTGATTTGAAGCACCTGTCATGCTGTATCCTAGCCTTGTTTTCCAGCGCTTCATTCATCAGCCAGGCTGTGTTGCAACATTTGTCTGCTGGCTTATCAAAAATGTTGCATTGTTCTTTCTGTGCTGCCACAAGTGCACGTTCTGCTTCCTCTGGAGTCCTCCTCAGTCACTTGTGGCTGATCATGAGCAGCCATGTCATTCATGTATCGTGCACCCTTCTCTGGGATCACAATCCCCAGACCTTTATTCTGTCAAAAGAGTAAATGGATGAGCGCCAACAGCTTACAGGGTTCCCCCAGTGATCCATTCTGTGGTTAAGTTTGTGCTGATTCTTTTGTGTAGTTGTTTGAATGTGGAATGATTCTAGATTGAAAGTTGTGTCTCCTTGTCAACTTTAAAAGTTGTTTCCGAAAAAGAGCCAGAGGTAAAAAACATACTGCATTTTATAGCATGCCAGGTGAGCATATGGACAGAACTGTTTTCCAGATACCTTGTTATTATCTGGCCCAAGGTTTCAGCATTCAGCATCCCAGCTGGTGGGGAAGCTGTGCTTCTGTTTTGGTTTATTTTGGTGTTTTGGTTTTTTTTTTTAACTACATCAAAGCTGGTGAATACTGTTTTGGGAAACAAGAAGTGAGAGTGTCTTACTCTGTGTGGGATGTGGCAGCAGGAACTTGTCTCTGCCTCTGGGGAAGCAGACAGCTCAAGTGAAACTGCTCTTGTAGCTAGGAGTCTCTTAGATAAATGAGGCTTTCTCTGGATGCTTCACTATACTCATTGCAGTGCGCTGGGAGGAGAGATGCAATATTTCAGGTGCCTGAACATTGCTGCTTACAGAGACCACTCCCTGCTCTGCAGTGTGATTCAGCCTCGGTGCACACAGCTCAAAATGACACTGGCATTTTCTGCTGGCTTGTTGCAACGCTGTGCCCTTTATAATGCAGCCCACTGCCATCTCTCATGCCGTATTTCTCTGTATCGCGGTCTAACTCAGTGAGGGGTTCTCTTTAGTAAATTAGAACTCCTTGGCCTTTTTTCTATATTCTCCTTATTCACATACTCATGCTGATTTTTAAACTTCCATTTCTTATCATGTTTCTTATTCTTCAGTGCAAACATTTTAAGTAGCATGAGATCCAAAGCCGGTGCATGTGGGACCATTTCCTGGACAAAAAATGTCCAGATTCCATGCCCAGCTGTGTATTTTAACTGTTTTTCTGCATATGTGATAAATAAATTCTTATCAGTATAGACAGTTCAGGATGGCAGCAAAACTCACATCTTTAGCTCCATTTTTCCAAAACTGAAAACCACTAACAGTTAGGTGTTGGACTGTTGCAATGGTAGCAGGGTTAGAATAAGACCAACTCCCTGGTGAAGGATTCTGGTCCTCTTTTCCAGTTCTTTAATAGCTTTATCTACCAGGGGAAAAGATCCTGTTCATGCAAAGCCTCTCATTGAGTCTTCTGCTGTTTCATTTTCAGTAACAATTCAAGTAGTGTCTCTGAATCCGTGTTATTTAGATAAGTGTCATTTAGATTTACATTATTTATATACTTCTGGAAAAGCTCCTGTGTATTTAGCATTTCCCTCCATGTTCCTTAAGCTGTCTTCTTGTAGTCTATTTTCTGCCTTATCGATACATTCACTTTTCTCATTGTTCCTTTCCCTCAAAAGCCCTGCACATGCCTGCTGGTACTTTTGATATTTATCACGATTTTTTTCTTGCTTCTATCTTGACTTGCATACCTGTAATTGGGCAAAATTTCAATCAGAGTCTTAAATTTTCTCTTCTCAAAGTATTTTTATTTTTTTCTCATAATTTAAAGACTAACTTGTGAAACTGTAACAACCACATCGTATACTTGTATGGCTTGTGTTTTTCAGCTGAACTATGTTCTTGATCTGCTTGGGTTGTTTTTTAATGGATTTTACATTTTTTCGCTGTTAATGAATATCAGCTTTTTTCTTCTTCTAGACTTTCTGAACTTTCTTCTATGTGCATCCCTGAAATACAATCCTATAAGTTGACATTTCTTTCAGTTCTCTCTTACCTTATGCTCAAGGCTGCTTGTTCCAGGTATTCCTTCCTTTCCTTGCTCCTTTGTCGGAAGCAGACTCTGGATGTCCCATTTGGATTTCTCCTGCTGTGTGTATGAATGATTTATTAATTTTTTCCTTGCTGTTTATCAAGTCCCTTGACATTTCAGCTTTTTTCCCCTGCCTCTTATGCTCCTTAACCTCCAGTCAGACAAAAGGACAACATTCCCATTGTGTTCATCTCATCTGTGTGTTGCTGAAATGTTAGTATTATTAAGGAGTGATTTTATCTGTTGCTGTACTGATTTGTGAAAGTATGGACAAGTCAGCCTTGTTTCAGGCTCCTGCTCCACCCACAAGGATCTGAGCAGAAAACTGCATTATACAGGGACTGGTTATTAACCGCTTGTGTTGTGGAAAAGCCTAAGAAGGAATTTGCCAGCTTTGGTAAGAATTGTGGGGAGACAGATGAAGATGGTGCTGAGGGCACTTACCCTTGATCTATTGCAGCTGTGTTAATTATCCAAAAGTGGGAACAGCCTTGCTCTCCCAGCTGTGGGTGTGATAAAGAGTGAGTGAGTTGGAGTCTGCTGGCTGTGCTGGTACTTGAAGATCTCTGAAGTTCTGCTGAAGCATTCTGAGTGTGGTGGCTGTCTGGACAACCACAAAGTGTCATTCTTTTGAGTGAAGAGTCTAAACTGGGCAGCACTTTGGAATTAATTTTTTAATGTAATTTTTTTCCTTAGTTTTATAAAGAAGCCTCAAAAATGGACGCCCGTGCCGGTTTGGCACTGTTTCATGGGCTTGTATCACTTAGTCCCTCCCGTGTACTGTTGTCCCAGTACAATGTTTCTGAGCCTGCAAGGACTCCGGTCTCAGCTGCTTGCCCGCTGCAGAGAAAAGCAGAGAAGTGGATGGGATGACAGTCTTGGGTCCGTGCTACTTCAGGGGTAGTAGCAAGCTGTGATGAAATGTCAGCTTTACCTTAAGCATTAGTAGGAAAATTGTTAACTGTAATTGTTAACACAGCTTTAGCGAGGCTGCTGTGTTGCACACGATTCCTTTTGGCAGTGTGTGTGTAGATCTTACCAGGACACTCTGGCTAATGGAAGGACTTGGTGTGTATCAGTGACCTAACCCTGACCTCATTTCACCACTTTGCCCGTGGCACAGCGGGCTTGGAGGTGTATCCCAGTAAACTCTGCCAGGTGATGAGTGTGAGAATGTGGTCTGTTCTGCATCCCCATTAGCACTTTCTCACTTGGTTCAAAGGTACTTGTCACCATGTCTTAAGCACTCTTTCCTTTCTGCAGAAAAGGCTGCAAGTGTTGTGTTTGTAATCACGGCTTTGGGGTGGTTACTTCATGAACACGTTTTAGTTTAGCCCGGAGACAGTGAGCTGTTCAGCAGCAGGTCTCTGACAGGTTGCTCCAGCTGGAGGCTTGGAGCAGGTGTGGTGCATTCACACCTTGCTGTACCTTGACTGCTGCTCTCTGCTAATCTGGCACTGCAGCATCTTTTGTTAAAGCAGCCTTGGCTTTGGGGACAGCTGGTGCAGCAATTCTGCTGCATATGGAGACAGAAAATTTCAAAATCTGTTACGTTTTCGAAGGAAGTTCCATGACATTAGCCACGCTATTGCTGGTGCATAATTTCAGCATGGCTAAAATGAGAGAAGATCAGTGTGCTGCACACTACACTTCCACTATTTCCAGTCTGTCCTGAGATGGCTTTTGGGTAGACCCCTAGTGAACAACTGGAAGTTTTAACACAGTGATTTTAAGTGAAGCAGTGTCCAAGTAAAGATGGGATGTTTCCCACATAGTGTAGCCCTTCTATTGCCTAGAAAAAAATAGTTTTAAAAGTTCACTGCAGCATGTTACCACTTTCCTGTGGGTTGGTTAGTAAGCTCTTTCTAAGGTTTCTACGGAGGCTGTTATGCATCAGCAATGAATTTGGTCATGTGTTCTTTGTTAAACAAGTAGAAGTTTGAAAACATTGTTTGAAAATAAAGCAGAAAGATGACCTTGTGGTTTGGACACTGAAGTGAGGCTTAGATTAAGATCTTGCTCTTCTTGCTGAAGTGGCCCTTTCCCTCCCTGAAGCCACAGCTATGACTCATGTTCTTGTTCTCCCTACTTTGTTCACAGCTGTTTCCATGCCAAAGTGTTGCCTTTTCCTTGCGTGTGATAGAGAAACCACCTGAGAGAGAGAGCACTAGCAGAGCTTGCCTTGCTGTCCAGTCTGCCAGGTGGGAATCCCCTGGGACCTGGTGGAATCTAGACTAAGGTTTGGGGAGCAGTGTATGGAAATTATTTGGACTTCCTGCTGAGGTTTTAAGGGCTCTGTGCTGAGAAAAGACATTGCTCCTGATCGAGGCAGTGAGTATCTGCAGAGCTTGCAGTGGAACATGAGAGAGGCTGATGGCTGTGCATGCTGGGACAGGGTTCAGGCTATTTGGGCAGATCCTAATGCAGCCTCAGAAGATGCTTCTTGACAGTGTCCTTATTATCTGGAATTCAGCTTGTGTGACAGGACATGCCAGGAGGCCATGGCACAGTCTCACATCCTGTTGTGATAGATGCTATGTGATGTGCTACAGTGAAATGCTGCTTCTTTTGTGGGGATTTTACTCCATGGTTTGGATGAACATGGGTGAGGGGGAAGCAGAGGTGAAGTGATTCATCCAGTAGTTAAAAAGTGGCAGTGACAGATTAAATCTGTCTCTGCCTGAATCCAGATCTTAACTCTAAATTGCATCATTCTAAGAGCAATAAATTCTTGCTGTAGCAGGGCCCAAGAAATGTAGTTATGTCACCTCAAGTCTCCTGTGCTCACGGTGGGGCAACAGTTGCATGGTATGGTTTGTCCTCAATTAGTTTTCCTTTTTATCTATTGTCACTCCTTAAATGTTTGGGTATTGTGAACAATACAGCCAATGAGTTGTAGCTTCACACTGCTAGGAAATTGCACAATGTCTGTCCAGCTCTCTCAACTTCTCATCTATTTTCCCAGTTTTGTACTGTCTTGTCAGGGGCAACTGCCTCGAAGAACTGTGTTTCATAGAGAAATTTGTGGTTAAAGGGAGTTTGGAGGTCCTGTTATGTCCCCTGTGGTGGTGAACTTGGCTGTCTTCCAATCTCCTGTTTGCTGGCTAAGGTGTGCTCTGGAGGTAACTCAACCATCCTCAGGGTTTGCTATTTTTATTATAGTGGGATGGTATTGAGAATCAGGAGGGGGAAAGGAGGAGAGAAGGCAGCCTGGAAAAAGCAGATATGAGTGCAGGAGAGGGGGTGGGAGAGAACGGTGCATTTTCAGGCTAAGCCAGTGATGCATCTGTGTGGGTTTGTGGTGTGAAAGGATGCAGAGTTGAGAGATTGGTTTCGAGGAGTCTGTTTCATTCATGGTTTGTGCAGCAAGGTGCACTTGCTCCCTGCACAGGTAAATATGCCTTTAAAGCAATGAGTAGGAGGCAGAATTAACAACCCTAAACACCCCTCTCAAACAATTGGAATAGGAATAGTTTAAGAGCCACCCACTTGCCTTGTAACTTCTGCCTACTCACAGCCCAGCCAAGAGGAGGGAAAGGAAATCTCTTAACCTGATTATTGTTTGCGACTACAGGAAGCAATCCAGTTACAGCAATACTTTAATCCTCACACTGTTGGATCACACTTAGAACAGAGAAATCTTGGTCTCATACCCTTGCTGGCAGGGATGTGGAGTCTGTGAAGAAAATCATCAAACCTCCCCTTGCCTTGGCCTATGAAACTGTGATGAAGCTCCACGCTGAGCACTTGGAGTTTCTCCAAGGAGCGTGAGAACAGTTGGCCCCAAAATTTGAGTCCTGTCTATCTGTCTAGGTAAGGAATGACTTCCTTTGTAGATTTAAGTGTCTTTTGGGGGAAGTGTGAAGCTTTTAGCAGATCCTGATAGCTATGTGCTCTTGAGAAGAGGAACCTTGAAAAGCATTTTCCAAAGACTACTTCTACTAGTGCAGCCATGGTTATTTCTTCTTTGGGTGGCTGGCAGAGCTGTGAGATTGGGGAAGAAACCAGGCTGTAGACTGTGGCAGCTTGTGCCTGTGACAAGGGAATGATGTTCTTTGGGTGAGATGCGGAATGGTTGGTGATGGGCTGGCAGAAGTGGTCGAATTCCCAGCTAAACACAGATATGAACAGAAGGCAGAATAGGTATTGGCTCCCCAAAAGATTCTTTTGGCTTCTGAGAAACGATGAGGTGCTAATCTTGTGTGCAATCCTGATTGTGGCAGCAAACACTCCTGTTGACATGAATACGAGTAGGTTTCAGGTCCCAAGTGACAAAAGATTAATAACTCTGCTTAATTACAGCCTAATTTTTTTTCTAATACTATGAGAGTAAATGACTTTTCAAGGAGACCTGACTGTGAGATGTGCACGATATCAGAACTCTCTTTGGGAAGAAGGCAAAATTAAATAGATCAAAGTTTAAAATCCAGGCAGAATTTGTGTGAGAGACGCTCCACGTCTCTGCCTTTAGAGTAGGTGTGTTTTCAAGCCATGCAAACTTTGCAATGAGGTTAGAAGTGTTCAGTGTAGATCTGTCCCAGGGTGGTTACAGCCTCAGCTCTCCAGGTTATGGAACATCTTCCAAAGGATTATGGAAAGGAAGTGTAGAGGTGTGTGGGGTTTTGTCAGCACTAGTTATAATTCTGTTGTGTAAGTAAAGCACGTGACATTTCAGAAGTCAGTTCCTGTTATCCAGAGCAAACATTTGCTGCTGATACCTCTCTAGAAGGATGCCTGAGCTGTTGACAGTGCAGTGGTGAATGCATATGTGGTGTGGTTTCTCAAAGGGCAGACAGCAACATGGGGGCGCTTCCTCAGCAGGTAGAACAACAAATGCTAAAAAAAGAAATCTCCTAGAAAGAAGGAAGGAAGACAGAAAACAAGAGAGAAGAGATTAAAAAAAGAAAAGACATTGTTTGGTGGCAGTGGGGCAATTTCTAGGTGTATCTTTTGAGTGTCCTGGTTCTTACCTGTTGACTATGGGAAATGAAGCCATTGAAGGGGAAGTAACTTGGTTCTTTCTGGGGCTGAGAGAGAGAATCTCAGGCTGCCTCAAAGAAGACTTTTGAACAGCTGCTTCTTCCCTTATTTTGCAGTAGGAAATAGCCCCACAAAAATAAGTGGTGTGTGTTCTGTAGAGCATCTGTTGCTCTCTGGGCATGTAAATGTAAACACGTGGGCACGTGCACACCCTCCCCACTCCTCACCTGAAAGACAAAACTGGACCTCAGTGACAAGTTGCCACCCTTGTCAGGGACACTTTGGAAATGCATGCAAAAGGCCTGTGAATCTGAGCTGTGGTGGTGTGACTGTTAATCCTTCCTTCTTCTCCCTGTACCTGTGGACTCTTTTTGGAGTGCCAGTTCTGTGTGCAACCTGTAGGATGCGCATGGGGTCGCAAGTGACAGTTGCTGCTTTTGAATGGTACCTGGTGAAGGGGCGGTGATGGAGAGTGTTTGAAAAGCACGTGTCTGTGCAGAATACTTGGCTCCACCACCATGCTTGTCCTGGCATTATACCTGGGCTCTGCCTCTTGCTCATCTTCCCCCCTTCTCCTGGGACAGAGGTGCTCAGCCTTTTACAAAAGCAAAAAAATCCATTTAAAGCAAACGAGTTGCAGGCTGGTGTTGCCTGTGTCTCTGGTGCAGGTCCAGGGAGAGGGAACAAAGATGTTCAAGTGTCCTATTGAACTGGAAGACATTTTACAACTGTGTCATGAATTGTATAATTGTGTGACGATTGTCAACGCAGTGGGAACTCAAGCCTGTGCCGTTTGCTTATTATTTCTCTGGTTCTCACAGTTGTCTAGTTTTTACTATATCCTACAACATGTGTATTGTATAAAGGATGGGAGAGTCAGAGCCAGCCATGTTTTGCGCTTGCTGATTTTCTTTCCTTTGTATTTTCAGGTTATTACCTTGAGATTTCCCATTTTTTAGCTATGATAGAAATATTTGTAAGGATTAAACCTTAAAGTTTAGGATTAGATAAAAGGTTTGTTGAAGGAGTCTGTTCTGTGCTTGGTGACATTGATTTTGTGCGTGGACAGTCTCCAGTGTTTGGGAGGAGAAGCAGCTCCTGAACAAACCGCTCATGGACTAGACCCTAAATATGGTTTATTTTTTCCTCTCTAAGGCCTTGAGATATTAGGAACAAGGAAAAATCCTGCTTCTCCATGTGGGCATCTCTGAGGACAAAGGTGTTTTGAGTTCCCTAGGACCCACAGCGATATTTCTTCCTTGTCTGTCTTCCCTGCCCTTGCAGAATTTGGCATGTGCTTTCTGTTGCAGTGATAGTTTTTGTAAAGCTTTGTGATTATTAAAGGCAGGCTTTGTTTTCTTTTTACTTTGCCTGCAGAGGTTATGCTTTGGAGGATTGTCGTCATCTGAATAGCAAGGCTAGCAGCTTTCTTCCCCTTAAGAATAAAGATCTAATTTTGAAGATGTATCCAGATTTGGCACTGAAGGAAGATCTCTAATAAAAGCAGGAGGTTTCTGTCAGGACAAGCTGTGTGTTTCTTTGTGGCTGCAGCTACTAGATGAAATGGATGAGATGCTCCTAAAGCATATGCTTTAGAATCAGATCTGTCTGTATGCTGTGGATTACTGGGCTACATCCAGTGATAAAACTGGATGTAAAATCCTGCACCTAACTCTGGACAATTCTGAGGCCACATGGCCAGAGCATAACAGAACTGAGAGAGCTGAACTGTGAGGAGTGTGGTAGAGTTTTCCTCCCTGTCCTTTCAGATGCATTTCAAGCTGTTTCTCAATGGCTGTTGGCAGACTTCAGCCCCTCGCTGCCTTGCTCAATCATCTGCAGTGTGAATAGTTTGGTAACACATGAGAATTACAGCGAGCATGAGGTGGTGTGGCTGTATTGTGTGAAATCCTCTACAGTGCCCTGGGAGTTCAGATGGAAAATACGCTTGGAAATGGTGTTTGGGGGTTACTGGTTAGGATGAATTTAAGTGCAAATCCACCACTAACTCCCAGCAACTGACATCCCTAGCAGGGCATAAGTTGGTAGTAGTTGTTTTCTCTCTTTTGACTTAGTTTTCCCAGCAATCCAAAGGAGAAGGGAGTTATGTGGTGTGGATGCTGCAGAGCTGCCCCTTTGTAGAAGAGCATTGCCCTTTTGGGACCCTCTAGAGGTAGCAGCTGCCAGAGGGCAAAAAGAGGATGTGATGAAAATCCAAACACGGCTACTGGAAGGATGCTGTGCTTTTCATTTCTTCAACCATGGTAGCTGACTTCCATCTTCTCTTCTATGGATCTGGTTTAGTACGTTTTGGGTAGAGAAGAGACAACCTGCCAGCTTTCCAGCATTTTCCGAGGCAGTTGTCAGCTTCTCACTGCCAAGAGATATCTTCCAGTGTTCCATCTTCCCTCCTTTTCTTCCAGAAGAGATAGGAAGGAGCACGTAGACTATCTGTGAAGTATCTACTATAGTAATTATCTCCAATTGGTGAGGCTTCTGGGGGACTAGGTAATTATGAATGTTGTTTCTTAGAAAAGAAGAACCAAGTTTTCTCAAGTTACTTCCTCTCAGTTGCTTCTTCCCTGGGCATATGGAGAAAAGAAAAGGTATCTGCACCCCTTCTGGAAGTTGCCTGAATGTTTGACTGACTGTTGTGTGGAGCAAATCCTACAGATGCTCTGGTGTAGCTTTGTAAGATTGTTGGTTTGCATGCTTCAGGTATTAGGGGAGTTAAGATGTTTACAGTGTTAAGATATTTACAGTTCAAATATTACAGAATCCCCCAAGCTGGAAGGGATCCATGAGGATCATCAAGTCCAACTCCCGACTCCATACAGGACAACCTACAGTTCTCAAACTTGTCAAAACTCAAACTTGTTCACATGAGGGTGAACAGGCCCTGGCACAGGTTGCCCAGAGAAGTTGTGGATCCCCTGTCACTGGAAGTGCTCAAGGCCAGACTGGTGGGGTTTTGAGCAACCTGCTCTCACGGAAGGTGTGCCTGCTCCTGGCAGGGAAGCTGGAATGAGATGATATTTAAGGTCTCTTCCGACCCAAACCCAGTCTATGATTCTGAGATCACTTTCCCCACTTCTGAAGAACATCTTGTCACTCCCTGGCTGTGTCAGTTCAGGATGGGAATCAGAGCTGGCCAAAAGGTTTTAACTGTTTCTAAGTGTAAAGATTTTGGTGCTGTTTAATGCAACAATGACCTTGAAGTTGTAGTATTCAATGTTGAATTCAACTTGCATGAATCAATGCTGGACACTGTGTTGCAGGAGGAAATACTCCTGGGGGGGATAAATTTCAGAGATGGCTTGACACCAGCCCAAGTTTTGTTGCTCACTGATAAAAGATGAGCCATTTCTTAGTGGGTTTTTGGTGTGTTGCCATTTCTTCCTTGCCTCAGCAAATATGTTGTTTGTCTGTGCTCTACAGGAGGTCAGGCCAGACAGACCTAAATGATTTATGGCCCCCTTAATCTTAAAAAAATACTAGAAAAAGCCCAGTGGGAAGTCTTATATGCCGAGGTTTAGAGGCTTACATATTACATGCTGACACTGAATGGTTTTCTCATAAGTGTCTTTTCAAATATCAGCCTGTTGGATTTTTTCCCCAAGGATCTTGATTTGTATGGCACCTTTGAGGGGCTGCAGTGCAGGTAGCTGGGACACATGACCCAAGGCTGTTGTGTGAGCTCTCAACACAGCACAGCCAGTGTTGACTGTAGAAATCTCTGCAGCAGAGTGCAGGATTCAATACAGGACAAAACAAGTGAAATAAAAGTACTCAAAGCCAACAATACTGCCTTCAGGAAGCTGCTTCAGGAACTGGGGTGTGCTGAGGGAGAGAAAGGTGACAGGCACTCCAGAGTGGCTGATTGCTATTTTATCTTGACTGGAAGCCTCCCTGAGCTACATGCCTTTCTGCTGGGGTGCTGGGTGATACATGTGGCTGGCACTATCAGTGCTTCCTGTGGGTGATTCATGCCTTGATTGGGTTGTTTCGAAAGAAGGTGGGAGGGCTTTATTCCTTTCTCAGGCCTGATTCCAGATCCTCTGTGCTTAGCTCAGCAGGGACACCTGGAATGGTGGAAATGGGCAGCCCAGCCCCAGCTCTGGACTGGCACTGGTTCCAGCACATGCCTGATGGTGTGACCAGCTAAGCTCAGTGCTGACTGGAAGGAAACAACTCAGTGGTTTTTCGGCTCCTTCTTTGCTGGATGGACAGGCTGAGTGCATGTGTCACATGCTCAAACACACAGTGGTGCTCAGGAATTGGGGAGTGAAGGATACAGCTTTGGGGTCTGGCACCAGGGGATGGTTCTCCAGCTTCTCTGCCTGCACCCTCGGAAGGGGGATTGTCGTTGTTTCCAGAGCATCTGGAAATGTGTCGTTGTTTCTGTGAGCATCTCTGATAAGGGCCTGAAAATGAGTCTGGCAGGGAACTGTCCAGGCTCCTCTGGGACTCCTGAGGGAACCTGGTTATGGGCAGCGAGGTCACCCCAGATATCTGTGGGCTCAGTGCTGCCCTTTGTGTGCTCTCTGATGGGCACAGCCTGTAGCATAAGGTCCATAGAATGGAGCCATGCTGTTTTGTCTCTGGGAGAAAGGCAGTGGCATTTCTCCCAGAGGAAAAAAGGTCATTCTGGCTTAGTGCTAGTGTAAACAGATTAAACCCTTTTCTTTATTTCTTCACAATTTTTTTTCATTGATTAAAGTATTTCCTTTGATAATGTGGCTCTTTACATTTTGTTTTTGTGCTGGTTTTAATTAACAGTGATTTACATGTATAATTTAGTATAAGAAGGTATTTCTCACTGACCGCCAGTTCTAATGGGGATGTTATCAGGTGGTCTCTTCCCTGGGACATTATCCAGGTGACTTCTTGAAGAAAATTCTCTGCAGAGATGGAAATATGTCTCTAACTGAAAACAAACAAACAAAAAAAGGGTCTTCCAAAAGCACCAAAGCACAGTGAAGTTGCACTGAAGTATAGAGATTCCAAAGGACATTGCTACAGTGTGTGCATGTGTAAGAAATCTTCCTTTCTTACTGTGTTTGAGGCTGTTACAGAATTTCTTGTACACAGAGCTGTTTTAAGCCTGAATTGCCATGGTGTATCTGGGGCTCCAAGTAAACATCATTCAGCAAGTGAGTGGCAGGGGTATTCACAGGGCTTCGAAATCTTTTGCTAGAGACAATTTCATCAGGAGTGCAGCTCTTAGTCAGGGATGTGTGCTGGATAGATTACCAGTAGTGCTCAGATACCAGCTTTATCAAAAGAGGTGCAAGCTGGAGGAACAAGTGCCAGAAACAGCTAACAAATACCTTCACAGTCTTTGTTCTACAATTGAAGTCTTCCCTTTAATCATTTATTTTTACAGAGGGGTAACTGACCTTGAGTCTGAAACCCAGTGCTTCAGTGTCTGTGAGCAGCTCTTCTTGGAGCAGATAATGCAAGTTGTGTGGGAGACTGACTCAGCCTGCCTTCTGAGGAGTAAGCAGCATTAATCTGGGGAGGTGGAGAGCTGCTTCACACAGAGCTGTGCACACAGAGCACAGCTTCATGGAGACCCAGGGACAGGTACCCTGTGCCTCATGTAGCTACCAAACCTGTGAACAGAGGTGGCTGTAACTGATGCAGCAGCTTCTCATACTCATGGGCCCAATCTGTGTCCTGAGAGTTTGGTTGTCACCTGTATCTTTTGGATTTTTCCTTCCTATTTCATAGCTGTTCACATTGCTGGGTTAAATCTCTTTTCTTGTAGGAAGAGTTAAGCCATAGATCTTAGGTTTTCTGTCAGTGAGAGGTGTGCAGGTTTGGGGTTTATTATGTTTTACTTGTTGTATTTAGGTGCAGAGCTTTGGCATCCCACAGCATCACCAAAAGTGAGGCTGAACTTCCTTGTCAGATCAGGATATTTCAGAGGGAGGCAAAAGCCACACTGATAGAAATATGAGTGGTAGATTAATATCTTGTTTCAGGTTATTTCTACAATTGCTGGAATAATTTGATCTTTCTTTGTGGTGGTTATACGCAGTCAGAGGGACTGACAAGAGCAATTGCATTAAGCCTACTAACCCTTGCTAATGCTGTGAGCCAGAGGGACTGCATTATTGTCTAACTGAGACTTAAACCAGTTATTTAATACCAGGTACTTGAGTTCAGGTTTTGAGAGAGCATATAAACAAGAAAAAAGGGAAAATGCTCGGGTTTATTTCCTTGATTTTTGGAAAGCGCTGCAAGGCTCTTGTGCTCCAAATTATTATCAGCCTTTTTAAAGTGGTTCTGAGGATTACTCACTCAGGTGGGTCTAGTTTTGTTTTTGTTGCCTGTTGTGCTAAAGCAACTCGGGCTGCTTTTGAACAGAGAGCAATCTGTGGTGCTCACCGTGTGTGCTGCTCACAAGTGTAGATCTCCAATGTGTTGTTTCCTCAGATGGAAACACTTGGAGAATCAATCACAAAGGCAGTTCAATGATCTGCCTTACAGCACCTTCACAGCTTGGCGTTGCTGGATGCTGAGCCTGCACCGAGTGTGCCAGCTGTTCTGGTGTCCCTTGGAGATCTTCCATTCATAAGATTGAGCTGGACTGATCTTCCTTAGGCTTGCAGTGCTCTTGCCAGAAAACAGGCTACCTGGCAGTCATCCAGGTGCTAAAAGGGCTTTGCTGTCAGTTTTCTGAGTGTGGTGGTCTCCTGTGACATGGATTTGTGGAGTTGCTGTGGCAACTTGCATAGGTTGGGTCAAGCCCCTGCCTGGTTTCTGGTTTCCAGACTGACTTTGCTCTTCATCCCACCTTGGAGAAGGGAGACTGGGGGCTGGGCTTTTTTTCTTTTAAATAATATTTTAAACACATTCTTTTTATGCATCATGGGTTATTATGTGCATATCTTGATTGAAATTTTCTCATTTTTTCCTCAGGATCTGATCACCCATCCCAGCATAATAGTCTTGTTTTCCTGTTTCTTGTGAGGTGCCCTGCACTGTTGTGTACTTAGTGCTCAGGGCAAGCTAAACATGCATTGTCTCTCAAGAGCTGTTCCAGCTTTTATTTTCACTCTTACAGGTTCTGCATAACTGATATCTTGATTAAAATATAAAACATGTAATTTTGTCTCATTTATGGGAAGTTGAGTAGCAAGTGGGGAGAAAAAGATAAGCTTAGTGAAAAGCTACTTGGAGTTCTGTGACAGCAAGAGTTGCTTATCTTTTGGGCTTGATATGTGTCTGGTTCATCATCATAAGAGTTTAGAGTTGGAGATTCTGGACTGAGGACAGCAGAAGTGCCTTTATATTGTCCCGGTCATGTGGTTCATTTAAAGTAACTTTTGACTTAACTTTACACAGCCTTGAGCCTGAGATGTTCTGGGTATTGTACATCTCTGATAAAAATAACAGAGAGGCAAATATGTGCTCGGGACTGGGATTGTTGCAGAGCTGATAGTGATCTCAGAAACCACAGGAGTGTCATGTTACTCAGTTCCTAGATGGAGATGCTTTGAAATGCCTGTGTGAAATGCTCCAGGGCATTATGAACCTGCAGCCTGCATGTTGCAGAGACCACACATGGATAGAGAAGAGCTGTTCATTGAATGGTAACACAAGTTCTGATCTTCAGGCTGGGCACAGGACTGTACGCATTGGGTCTGTACAGTTAACTCACCTGTGAAGAGGAAGTGTGTAGGGGAGCTCTGGCACATTTGGATTGGGTTTGCAGTCCACCATGGGTCTCCTGGGTACGCCACAAACACACCTGAGTATCTGTTCTCAAACTCCTGTGGAGGTGAGGATAAATGTAGCAGATGGAGGGAGACTGGGAGTGATGCTGGGGGCACAAAATCACTTTTACTTGTTTCTGCTTTTGCTCTTTGAGAGTCATCTTAAATATTTGTATTACATCTCATTGCATTCTGTGTCTTACTTGCCAAGACTGGTTGCCTTAGTCACCAGGGCTGTGGTAACTAGGACAACAAGATTAAGCAGGCAAATGTAGAAATAATGGTAATAAATTTCTCAACTCTTCCTTGCAATTGGCTTGTATGAACAAATACCCTGCATGTAGGTGAATTGTGTCAGCAGTCTGTTCTCCCTTCCTGCCTGACACATGCTGAAATGCTGCTGGTGGCACTATCCTAATCGAGCTGTGCTGCTGCCCTCCTGCAGCTGGAAATAAGCCAGTCAGGGCCAGGTGAATGTTGCTGTCCACCTCCTTGCTGCAGCATGGCAGCCTGTGCTGGAGCTGGGGCAGAGGGCAAGGGACACTAGAGGCAAGCACTTGTGTGCTCACTACCTTGGTGGCAGATTCTGAGTGGGAAGTGTGGGACCAGTGTGTCTGCTGGGATAGGGAGGCTGCCTTACAGTGTTGGGGTTGACTGGTGGGTTCCATGCAGTCACTTTCTTCCACAGATGTTGTCCTGTCCTGGAATAGTTATTTACATGTTGATTTGGTTGCTCGCTGTTGAAGTGAAGAGAGTGTGGGAAATGGTAATTGTTGTCTTATTCCTCTTATTCCTCAGGATAGTGTTTGCACTGTGGGTATAGTTGGAGGTCAGCTTTTGATGCAGTTTTGCTTTGCTTTGAGAGCAGGCTGTTTCTATCCCACCAGGTAAACCCAAAATCCTGGCTTGGGACAATGAAGTCGTATCTCCCACTGCACCTTTGAAACATGCTGCTCCTGGAAGCTCCCACTGAGCTGCGTCTTGCTGTGTCCACCCTTTCTGCAGTAACAAACCCAGTCCTGTGTTCTCTCCTCTAGAAAGCTCCTAGCTCCATGAATTTGGGATAGCAAAGCACTTGCCTAGTATTCTTCACTGCTTTGTGCATTGTTTTTCTTCTCCCTGCTTGCTTCTGCCAGTTGAACGTGACAGGGAGCACAGTAAAGGGATTCCCTGGATGCACAGGCCTCTTTGTGGGTATCCAGTGCAAGCTTAATAGGCTCTTTTGAACACTTATGACAATCTCTGATTGATCTTTCATGTGGGGGAGGAGTAGGGTGATTGCATCCAAGGAGTTGTGCTAACAAAAGACCTTGTGCTTTGGTACCTGCCTTCCTGGGGAGCAGCTTCCTCTGCCTCTTCTCCATATGTGATTATCCTGAGGAGTGCATTCACCTCTCCTTTGAACTGGCAGCCTGTTTATAGCTGCAAGCAGCATTTCTATTAAGGAGCTGTCAGATATTTCTGGACTAAGTTTTTTGCTTTGAGTGGTGCCCTTTTGGTATGTCCAGATCCTGGGCCTTTAGTTATGTTTCTTTTTCTGATGTTGCTTTGCCTTGACTTTTGTCCTCTTAAAAACTGTAACTGGCTGCAATTTCATAGTCACTTGCAGTCTTGTTTCCTGCCCTTACTAACCACTGTTAGATTAAAAGATGTCCCCTCATGGCTGTTTTGAAAACTTTTCAGAATTAGTCTGGGCTGGAACTAGCTTTTATTTCTTTAATAGGCTTGTTTTACAGTTTGATCAGTGAACCAAGCAAAGCTACGTTTTTGTCTCTTCTGCTTCACTTGGCTGGTGCAGAGCTTCCTGTGGCCCAGCCTCAAGGTAGTATGTGCACTAGCAGATGTTTTTCTGTGTAAGCCTGTGTACAAAAGCTGCGGACAGCTCATTTCAGAAATGCTTAATGACTTCCTGTATAAAATTTGGAGTACTTAGAGAGAAAACAAGGGTGCTGCATCTGAACATATATAGAAGGCAGCATATGCCCAGATAATGGGCATGAACGAGTGCCTCTGTTGCACCAAGTGGTTCTGTGTGCAGCTATTGTGCAGGAGATCCTTCACTTCAGCCATAGATCCCTGTGGGTTGGTGGGAAGGATTGTATGATAAATCACCTGTCTCTCCATTTCCTGAGTTCTTCAATAGGCATTCTGGTGCTTCAGTGAGCGCTACAAAACCGTACTTTGAAGAGACAAAGTGGTTGGTAGGGTGTTGAACTTTTGAAGTATTTTACAAATTTAAATTTTCTTAGTCAGGGTGTCTTTGGATGGCTGCCTGTGCCCAGTGTGGCTGTAATACAGGATGTGGTGAGGAGGCACTGCAAGTTATTTATGGACCCTTTTGTTAGGGGAAATGTGTGCTGTGGTAGCTCCTGGCTCTGCTTGCAGCTTGCTGAGAGGGTGAATGGGCACAGTGATCCATGGAAAGAATGTCCTGTTCCAGTGGGACAGCGTCTGGAAGTGCAGTGTCATCTGTTCAGTCTGTGTGCTGCTTGCTGGGGCTCCCAAGGGCCCTGCCACCCTGTGAGGAGCTGTCTTGACACTGCTGAGCCCCAGCTGCAGCACCTTGGACAGTAGGGACAGCGTGCTGGGAAATCTTGTGGTGCCAGTGAGCAGGAATGGACAGCAGCTGCCTGTATGCTTTGTCTGGAGGGGACTCTGAGGGGAAATTTCCTCTGCTGTGGTCCACTGGAGCTCAAGCTGGTCCCTGGACACATTAATTTTTGCAGCATAGCTGCAAATCATGCTTTTTGATTCCTGCTCCCAGAGAACCTGATGTTACAGAGTCAGTGGACATGGACAAAAAGCAGCATTGCTGGCCTTTTCTGGTAAATACCATGGTATTCCTGAGCTAGGGAATTTAGCGTGAGCTATAGCAATGTGTACTGCCCTGTCACTTCCACTCCAGCTGCATGGGTTGTGTGGCATCCTGTTGGGTGGAAACAGCCCAGAAGCTTTGTATTGCAGTAGTGTTCCAAGATGGATGTCTCTGCCAGGAGGGGCTATTTTTGAAGGTGAGGAGAAGCAGTGCACACTGGAGTGTTAGCAGGTACCTCTGTGCTAAAAGGAAAACTGCTGTTTAGTACCAGGTAAGCTGCAGCTCCTTGTTGAGGAGTGTGAGAGAGCTCTGGCATGTCTGTGTTAGGTGACAGGCTGGAGTAGCCAAATGTCTATCTAGGCAGATCTCAGGTTTTTCACTCCATCCTCTGATCTTGTTTTCATCACTGAATGCACAGACTGATTGCTCTTCCATGATTTTAACAACTGCCCTTTCATAACTTCCCTGCTTTTCACACAAGGGTTTATTGTATGTGGTCTGCACAATGGCCTCACTGGTCTAGATCAGTAGCTTAAGAGACTTGTGCAAGAGAGATGTTTATAAACCTGTTGGGAAACAACTCTGCTAGGCAGAGTTCTGTATTGAATTCTGTCTGGAGAGAGGAGACTTGCTGGGAAGGGGAGGCTGAAATAGCCCTGCCAGTGCTGACAGGCCATGCTCATCCTGTCTGGGAGTTTGAGGTTCTGGTAGGTTTGGCATCACAGTGGCAGCTGCTCTCTCCTCCTGCAGTGGGACTAACCATGTGAGGGGGAATGTCCCCTCAGATCAGGGTAGGAAGGTTGTGTATCTTGTGTGTGATCAGCTCTCCAGGCTGGCAAAACTCATGGGAGCTCTGAATCCACAGCAGGGAGGATCAGGGGGAAGCAGTCCTGAAATCAGGAGGTGGAATTTGGGTTACATATTGATGTTGGCCATCTGTCTGTCTGCTGCCTACAGTGTCCCACACTTTTCACAGATACAAATCCACAACACAAACAGGTAGCAAGCCAGGGAGGTCCACTTCTTTTTGAGGCTGCCTGTGTTACTGAGTCTGAAACTCTGGAGCTGTCTGTAGCTATGGAGCCTGTAAAGGACAGTTATGTGCTTTGGAGCTGTTGGCTGCAAGCCTGACCAGAGGGAATCCCAGAGATCTTTGCTAGTTTGAGAGTGTCGCTGCTGTCCGTGCTCACGGGGGGCACTGGAGAAAAGGGAATGCTCCTGTATGGCCGTGGACAAACATTTGTGTGAGTTTTGCTGTTGCAGCCAGGTTTGCTCTGTCGTGGTTTGGGATCTCCTGGCCTCTGCATTGGTGCCCTCCTGCCTGGAACAGTCTCACTATGCCATGGGCAGCAAACAAGCAGAGAGATGTCGATGTTAGTTCCTGTCCTGAGTAGCTGTTCTTTCATTGGGAATGCAGTGTTGTCGGTAGTTCTAATCTTTGATGTGCCTTGCTAGCACGATAACATTTTGGCAGCCCAAAAGCAGCTGAAAGCCTGTAGTAGATGTAGCTTTTAGGAAAGAGAAGCACAGCACTGCTGCTGGTCCATCTGCCACTCCTGGTGTGACTCCTTGGGTGTGGGGCTGGTGAACACTCAGTGATGCATGTTGGCTGACCTCCTTTAGCAGGAGTGTTTCTATAGCATAAGCTGCTATAACCTTCCTGTGAAGGAAACTGTGGCTGGTCCAGGAACAATTTTGGCTGTAGTTTGGCTACGTGTCAGATACCAGTTTTGAAACCCTGAGGAAGATGATGATTTTGTGTATCTTGTTAGGTATTTAGAAAGATTTTTATATTCTCTTAGATAAATCAAACAATCTATTCTGTAATGCTGAATCAATCTTAATTCTTCCAGATAAAATCAGTGAGTCCAGTACCTTCTGTGCTTTCCTCCCTTACACCTGGCTGCTTTCACACTGGCAGCTCTAATGGCTGTTGCTGGAGGTGACTAGTAGCTACTGCTGCTGGCTGAGACATGCAGAGTGTTGCTGTGCTTTCTCTGAACCTCCTTATCTCCCTGGTGCACCTGACCCAGCCTGGAATGCCTGCTATGCCTTGTCCTGACTGTTGTGTCTCTGGGACACGACCTGCCCTGTTCTGTGCCTCTGTTGAGAGTGGCTGTGTGCTGTCTCAGTGGTATTGCAGTACATGAAATACATCTCTGAGGACAGAGGAGCGCTACGAGCTTGTGGAGGAAGAGAAGATGGTTCTTGGAAGGCCTCTGGGTGCCAGTCAGATCCCCTGGGCAGAGCTGTGTGTGGTCCCTGCAGTGGGTGGGAAAGCTGCTTTCAGAGTGTTTAATAGAGCAGCTGGGTGCTGACCAAAGCAGAGATCGTCTGCCCAGAGAAAAGAGAGTTAGGCACTCCTCCAAGGGCTGACTGGAGCAGGGCATGTCTGATAAATGTGCATGCACAGTGAGATGGTGATGTTTGATGCAGTTAAGAATGGCCTGCCTGGTCAGATGAGAACAGTGGGGGCTGATGGTGTGGATTTTCCTTTCCATGGGGATAGGCAAATGAAAAAAAATGAGGTGCTCCAATTTGGTACAGTGGTGCTGAGGTCCCATTTAATGCACTTCACTGGCCTCTTTTCAGTGATTGCAGTCTATCTTGAATGGCCATTCCAGAGGGGAAATGCTAACCAGGACAAAAGGCTGTGAGGAAAACTAGGCAGCTGCAAGAAGCCAGCCAGGAAGACAAGGAAAGGTAGATGTATCTGCTTGCAGGACATTGTTTTCTTCCTGTTTGCCTCCTGACTGAGGATGAATTGCTGGATGATACCTTGCTCTTGGTAATGTATATCCTGCTACTGATTCCTGTTATTCTTCTCCCCAGCATGACTTCGCCTATCCTCCTCCCCTGTAGTGCAGCCAAGTTGATGCTGTGGGGACAAGAAACCCCTTCCTTTGCTGTTAAAGCCCTCAAAGACAAAAGGGAAGAGGGTGTAATCTGGTCCTCTGGAGTGCCTGAGCATTGGCCTTGGGTTTGGTCTGTCTAGGGCACTTGGATGGAGGTGGGGTGATGGAGGGGAGGAATAGTCTTGTGGGAAAACAGGCTGGATTTTTAGAGGCAGGCAGAGCTGTAAACTGTGAAATGCTTCACAGGAAATGAAGGGGCATAACAACCTGGGGAGGTTTTGTCTTCTGTTCTTTGTGCCTTAGGATTTCCTTTGTATATGTCACTTGGGCATTGGGATAGGTCAAACCTGCTGCAATTTGCAGTAGCAGAACCCTGCTCTGGATCCAGCAGCAGGGCAGACATGTGCTATCGGTAGCAAGCTGCTGTCAGCCAGGATGCAGATGAGCTGAAATGTGTCTTTTATGGCAAGGAGAGGAATGCTGGTCAGCACTGGGGCTGTTGTGGTTCACACCTTGTACAGCTCGGCTGAGGGACCTGAGACACGGCAGGTATTTGGTGGCTCTGCCCTAGCTCCTTCCTTGCTGACCCCAGGAGGATGCTGTCGTGTTTTTTGGCCTTTGTATCCTTGTGTTACACATCTTTGGTGCTTTACTTGCTCATCGCAGGCTGCAGCAGTAGCTGGAGGGCAGAGTGGCAAGTGTTGTGCTAGCAAGCCTTGAGTCCTCTGTGTCTCTTTCCCTGGGGAAGCTCTCGGAGGAGGCTGACGTTGGCTTTTTCTCCCAGTCCATCTGTAACTGGCACACTACCCGTCCTGATTCCCGCTGAAGCTGCTCCTGTCCCAGTTCATTGCTCTGCTGGCAACAGGGACTGGGTTTCCGAAAGTGGAGTAGGTCTCTCCTCCCTTCTGCGTGCATCGGTGGTGTCTCACGCAAACGCACCCCTCGGGGCTGGGGAGGATCTCGCTTTCAGGAAACCGTGGCCCATTTCGGGTGGTGTCCCACCGCTGGCACACCCTTTGTGTGCTCTCCCCTTGCCACCTGCTCGGGCCCGTGTCCGAGGTGAGCTCTGTGGTCGGATGCGCTTTCACGAGCCGCTCGGTGGCGCCGGCCGGGTGCGTGTCCCCGTGTCCCGGGATCGGGGGCCGGCTGCCTTGTGCCCTCTAGCGGGAGCGTGTTTCGGGAATAGCTGCTGCTCCAGCGCCTGGCAGGGGCAATGCTGCATGCTACAGCAGCATCGGGAGCCCCGTGGAAATCCCGGCATCTTTCCAGGAGCCCGCTCTCAGAGTTTAATATACCTCCTTGAAGGGAAACCTGAGCTGTCAAAGTCAGGGAAAATATTGAAGAGCAGCTAAACTGACGCTATTGAAGGCTTCGTCCACATCTGTGCGTCTAATAAGGGTGGTGGTGCTGACAAGGATGCACAGAGGGACAGTGCTGGGAAAGGTGGATGTCTTCTAGCATTTGTAGGTGACATGGAAACTGCAGGAAAACCCAAGGCCCCTGGCGGCTGCCACTTGGAGAAACCAGTGCAAATGTTCAGGGAAAAACAGTCTTGTCCAGAGAATGAGCTGCCACTCCCAAGTGCTTGGGAAGCCAAACTGAACTGCCCAAGATATCAACAGAAAAAGAGAGCATTTAGTAGGCTTGACCCGTAATTTGGGGATAAGAACTGGCTCTGGGGCACAGAGCAGGGTTGGGCCGTGACTCTGGATGCACACTGGACTCTTCTGGCTTGTTCCAGCTGCAGTGTGGACCATACCAAGAGCAGATTCTCCAGATGTTCAGCACATCAGCTGGAACCCTGCTTTATTATTTGGATGAGATTTTCTTTGGACTTGTACTTATAATAGTGTACTTATAGTATTAGTAATATAATATATAGTAATATTGTACTTATAGTAATTACAATAATGTTTATGTATACTTTGGAAAAAATTCTAAAAGTATATTTTTATACATGTACGTTTATATAAGTAAGAGGGTTGTAAACATACAAATGATATTTGAAGACTTCCTCCATAATGAGGAGGACTGTTTTAGTTGCTCTTAAGAAGATTTGATTAGTTCTATTCATACATGAAGGGCATCACCTGTGACCCAGTTTAGTGACACAGTCAGAGCAGCAGAAGGCCTTTTTGCTTTTCAAAACAACATTTTTTTTTTTTAATTTGGGGAACACACTTGATTTCTTCAAGGAGGAAGCAATGCAAAGAGTACTGCCCAAGCAGGAAATTGTTGCATAATGCTTTATATTACCCCTTCAGTGAAAAGGAAAGCAAAAATCTACCTTTTGTTACGGAAAAGATAAAAAATAGATAAGAAAATGCTTTAATGTTGCCTTGCTCTGGTCTCTAGGAGGTAGGGGATTAGGTCCATTGAATCCGCAGAGAATTCTGACAGTTACTGCACTGCAATAAAAATATAAAATTGAGTGAATTGGTTCTTGAATAATGCATACATGACTTGGTATAACAAATGAGCATGCTTGTAAAATGGATTCTATACATCTGTGTATCGCTCTGGCAAAAAATGGGGGCACAGTGCAGCTCTGGCCAGACTTCAGCTGTATCCGAGTTTAAATGTTTAGGATTTATTTTGGGGAAGAGTAGAGGCCATAGTTAAGCTCCCATGTCTGGTTACTGAAAAGCAGATATGAGGATTTTTCAGAATTGTGGGATTTCATCAGCTGTGGTTTCCTGGGTTATAGGGAATTGACTAAGCCTCTGACAGAGGCAACTAATAATGAAAACACTGAACTTGTCACATGGGGCCCAGAGAGGGAACAAGCTTTTAAAGCAATAAAATGGTGTCTGCTCCTTTTCTCGGCTCCTAGATTATACAAATCCCTTCAATCTGTACATACATGAAGTACACATAGTGGAATGATAATGCAGGAACTGTGACTGCATCACAAACCAGTTGCATATTATTCCATTCAGTTGCATTGGGAAAACCAGCCTGTATCTATTCCTTGGAGAAAAAAATATTCAGTTTGTTGGAATCAGCACAGTTACCTGTGGTCCTGGATGGTCAGATAGGAAAGCTTCCTTAACAAAAGTAAGGAAAGTGTGTGTCCTCTGTGACCTCTTGATTGGATGCTTTTGCAAACAACCGCTGGAGGCAGTGCTTTGCTGCTGGCACTGAATTTCACAAAATGCATGTGGTAAGAGCTTTCTTTTTCAAGATAACTACAGGCCAGCTTGGTGAAAACATTACAGCTGTTTCAGGCAAACTTCAGAACAAAGCTCCAAATTCATCATTTAGTGAGGGAAAGAAGGCAGCATATTTTAAGATAATACCAGGGAACAGTGAGTACCTCTCACCAATAAATGACCAGTAGAGGAGTGTAGGAGTACTGAGGTTTCAGGAGACTGTCAGACTGCCCTGTTGGAGCTCATTTTCCATTGTTGCTATCAGAATGTTCCAGTCATATTTACCACAGCTCAGTATAACAGAGGTCCCTGCAGTGGTTCCGTAGCTCAAGAACAGTTGCTACTTGTTCTGTTTAATTATAGGAGCGAGTAAATCCAGATTTGTAGTTTGTCTACCAAAAAGTGTTTTTCAGGGATCACACTGTGATCAGTTCTGGACAAAACCATGAGGTAGTTGTTGTGGGATTTGGCTGAAATGTTCAGAGCAGCATCTGATCACTGTGGATTGATCCTGTCTCGTAGATATCTGCAGAGATTAGTATGAGACCCTCTGCTGCCCTGTACTGGCACCGAACACTCAGCACTGATGTAAATCTGGGTGATGCAGGGATTGGTTAAGTAACAGATCAAAAGAGGATCATCAGGGACAGTCAAGCTGCTTAAAAATTGTGTGCTCTTGCGCTGCAAGTACATTCAGTTTCTTGAACATGCATGTTAATCCCTGTGGGAAGGGTCGTGGTATTTTAGAAAGCACTGTTTTGAGAAGGGTTGGAGCTGCAGGGAGGAAGCTATACCTTTGAGTACCTCATGTCTTTGAGTGCTGCATGGAGGAAGAGCAGAGAGTGGAAGGGGGGAACCACATTCTGGCACATGGTATGGAAAGGATATGGGCTAGACTACAGCATCTCTCACTGTGTGAAATAGGTCTTGAAAGCTGGAGAGGGGTAGAAAGAGAAGAGTCCCATATCAGAGATGAAAGAGCTGCCCAGGTTGGCAGAGCTGACTGGCAGGCATTCATTCTTCCCCTGGAAAAAATACCAGGTAGTGCCTCAGAGAGGAGCATGAAGAGCTAATGAGTGAATTATTTTTGGGTAAGTAGTGTGTTTCTACAGTGAGGACAACTGCCAGGTAGAATTATAACCTTTCTACATTCTCCAATTAAGACTGAATGTCCTTATGCAAGTTTAATCTTTAAGGGATAACTTTTCCATGCAGATAACTATTGTGACTAAATTAGTGCTGCAAGGAAAATTTGAGTAGATGTACTGTCCTTGTCTTACATGTTCAGGCCTCATTTCTCTCCGTGACTTGTCTAGTGACAGTCACAATTAGCAGTGGTTAGTGGTGGTTGTTAGCTGAGCTTAGCCTCTTTGCAAGCTTTCCCTTAGTACATCTGATGGAGTTGCTGTGCCCCTTTTTCTGGGAGGAGCTCGGTCCCCCCCCTCTCTGCCTGAGAGGTGCCTCTTTGTCTTTGGCCGTGCTCCCCACAGCTCACCCCTGACCGTGCCTAAGTATTTTTGCAGAGGGAGAAACCTGCCTCAGATAGTAAGGTTTCTCCCTTCCTACAAACAAGCTTGGGGGAGAAGGGTGGACAGAGATGGGACCACTTACTGTACTGCTGGGGTGCACGGTGTACAAGAGCTTAGAGTCTGTGCTTTGGGCTGAAAAGAATGCAGCCATGTGGCAAACAAGTGTGCAGAGCTTCCCTGCACACCAGCCTCCTGACTTCTGGTCTCCCCTAGGAGGGACCAGAACATGAAGGGCAGAGCAGCAGGGTTGCAGTCACCATCCAGGAAACCTTCTGCACAAGCTAAGTTATTTTAGAAGGGAGGACAGGGACATGGTAGGAGGTGAGTGCTTGCCAAGCCCTAAACCTGATCCCTTTCTGCTGTAGTTCCATCTCTGGGATTGTTCTATGCTGCTGCTGTACATCAGCATAGCAAGAGCAGGTTTTTCCTTTAAAAATAAATAAAGCAAGCCTTCAGAGAGCACAGTGTGTTAGACAGAAAGTCATTTGGTAGTAGCCAAATCTGTTCTCCAGTCAGGTTCTCCATGCAGACCTGACTCTCAGGTCCAGCATGCTGATACCCACAAGAAGTCCTAGGACCCAGAGTCTACAGCAATGCAGCTGTGGAGCACAGAGGGTAATTTGCAAAACATCACTGCGCTCTTACCGTGTGTAAAGCCATGTCTGGCTTAGCTCCGTGACACAGAGTTCCTTGTAAGTAGTCTCCATGGGAGTCCTGCTGCAGGCTCCTTGGTAGGACGTTGGAGTGGCTGGCTGTCTCACTGGCACTGACTATTCCTTCCTCTCACTTAGCCTCAGGATCCTTCCTAGCTTTTTCCTGGAAGTGCCACTTACCATGCTGAGTCCCCAATATTTGAGCTGCTCAGGGTGGCTGAAGCTGTATGAAGCCTCCTGTGGGGCTGCTTCTCGAGTCAGCTCTGTGTGGTACCGTGCAAGAGAAGAGCTGAGTTGTGATGTCTGCATGGGAACATTTGCTTTAACTAAGTCCAAGATAAGAGTGGATTTAAGTGCTTTGGTTTATAAATAAACGGTGCTGTGGCCAAGGTAGATTTAAGCAGAGCTGGCAACAGCCCTGCTTGGGAAGGGATCTCTTTACCACATGGCCTGCTGTTGGACTTCCTGTTGCATGCTAATCCTTTAAGCCTGCTTTAGCTCTGTTAATTTTCCTTCTTTCCATTTTTCCCCAATGGGCTGTCTCTGTGGCGCGTGAATGCTGGCGTTCCTAGGCCAAGCTTGTGCCTGCAGCTGGGCCAGGCATCCAGGCTGCCTTCCTGGGTACCATGTGGCAGGGCCCCAGGGATGGTGGTGCCTGAATGTGTCCCATTTTCTCTGTCTTACAGGCTCTGCAGTCTGCGCCTGAAGAAACTCACGGTGCTGAAAGAGCTGGACAAAGAGCTGAGCTCTGTGCTTATCGCTGTGAAAATTCAGGTAGGCTCTTCTTGGTGCTGCTTGATGGCAGTGAGCCAAGCCCATCCTTGTGCCCTCTGTGAAGTGCTGGTCTGCAACCAACCCCTCTGTCTCACTTAGTATGCTCAGGGAGATTTTGGCTCTCAGGCAGGTGGAAGTGATGCCCCAGGGACAGCAGCAAGATAGCTGGTGCTGGCTTGTAATGGGAATGAGTTTGGTTAGGCACTGGAACAGAATCTGTCATGCCTCCCTGCCTGTCTCCGTCAAGGCCCTCTTCTCAAACTGCTGTTTGGGGTTTGTCATCCCACTGTTCCCTACCCTTTAAGAGAGAGTCAGTGCTTGATGGTTTCCAGCAGTGCCTTCCATCCAGATCACTCCCTGGGGAGGGAAGGGTGGGAAGGGAAGGCTGCAAGGGATCAGTGTCTCTGTGCATAATGTTCTGATGACATTTGTACCCTGTCTGACCTCACAGTTGCCTCTAATATCCCTTCCCTTTCCCTGTGCATCCCTGCTAGGCCTGGTGCCTCTACTGGGAACCAGGCAGAAGGGAAGGGAGAATGTATTTGTCACCAAGGGGACAGGAATTTGCCACCGTCCTGATATGTGAGATCCCTCCACCCTATCTGCAACTGGTGGTGGAGAGATGGGTTCCTGGGGGTGCAGGCACGTTCTTCCCACCTGCCAAATGACAGCATGGAAACAAAATGTATCTGGAGTGTGCTGCTGTGGCCACAGCTTCCCTGACCCAGCTGGGGTGCTGGTGTCCTTCCTTCGTTCTTGTCAGCTGGCACGAAAGCAACTGATCCCGTTGAAAGCACCGTGGGCTGGCAGCTCAGCAGCTTTGTGCTCCCACAGAGCTCTGTGTGCCGCACACATTAGGATCCAAATCCTGGATTAGTGCTGGAAGCTGCAGCATTAGTGGAGCTCTGGGAGCTGGAGTTTGCCTTCATGGCAGACCTGATTCACTCGCACAGAAGAAACTGAAAGGCAAGTGTGCGAAACCTGGGGCAGGACATGAGGACAGGAGGAGGCGGCTGTGGTCCACACACTGCTGGTGAGTGCCCCACATTGCTGGCCTTTCCATCACTGTATGGTGTCATTCAGGAGAGCCGGAAGCCCTGGGACCCCTGAGACCTGTGTCCCTTTGGTACAGGCTTTAGCAAGGAAACAGCCTGAGCAGCAGGGAGCTGCCTGGCTTGCCCTTGGAAACATGGAAGCAATCAAGGCTGGGCCACAGCTGACAGCAGCACAGGACTGGAGGACAGGCAGCCAGCTGTGCGTCCTACTTGACTGGGCTGGGGTGATCCCTGACTTCTCTCCTGTGTGGTCAGCCGAAGCTGAATGTGCTTCTGTGTCCTGGGGAACCTTGGGTTCCTGCCCAGCCCCACTTATGCTGGGGCTGATGTGTGCTGGGTGTGCATGTCCTCAGCTACAGCCCTCACACACTGCAAATGTGGGACTGTGCAAGAGACTGCACAGTGGGACTCCAGCTCTTTGAAACAGACCACCCCCTTCCCTCCTACAGGCCAATCTTGCACCCTGATGGCAAAAGAAATTAATAGGCCTCAGCAGTTTGAAGCCACAGGGCTCTTTTTCCTGTCAGAGAATGGCGGCTGGATTCAGGGATTCAATTCCAACATGGTCACCTCTCTCTGCATGGCCACGTAGCTGTGGTTGCATGCTGGTGTAGGCTCCCTGCAAAGCTGAAGAAAACAAGGAGAATGCTTTTGCCCACATTACCCCATGGCTCAGCATTCCTTGTGGGACTGGGCTGAGTTTGTGTGCCTCCCCAGGCTGCTTCCATCTGCCTGACCAGCCTCCTTGGCAGGGTTTGGGACTGCTGGAAGGCAGATGGAGGCTGTAGGCAGCTTCAGCACTGCATGCCTACAGAGTGGCCTCAGATGGATCCATTCCTCCTGCTCCTCTCCTAGGTAACAGATGAGTCACACTAGTAAGAAACTGTTTGAAGGCTTTCCAGTGAGCATTCCATCTTTTGGATGGAAACAACTGATGCACATAATTTATAAAGGACCTGCAAGTTCCCGAGGGGGCAGCTGGGGACTAGAGAAAAGGAGTGCTATATTTCTCTCATTTCAGTAGTAGTTTTGTTAGGGTCAGGAATCTGAAGGGCAGATTGCATGGAAATAAAGCTCTGACCCTGTCTGAATGGGGCTGCCACCCAGACAATAGCTCCAGTGCTGGAGACAGTCTGCTTAAAAGACATGCATGACCCAAAGGACAGTGTAGGCCCGTCCAGAGCTGCTGATCTCCTTTTCACTATGCCCTTCTGGTCTTAAAAGACATCTTCCAAGGGTGCCATGTGCTGCTACCTGCTCCTGCATCTGAAAAAAAACACTGTCAGGGGAAACTTTCTATGTCTACAGAACGTACCCATTTCCTAGAGGTGATTTGAATATATAATGTTCTATAGATTTGAGTGAGATAAAGCCTGAACTACTGTGAAAAAGGGGATTTGCTCTCATTCACTTGAGTGGTTTTTAAACCTTTATCCCTTATTACTTGTTTTAATAGACTGGAGACATCATAGAACATTTCCTTCTGTGTGTTGTTCAGCGTGGCACCGAGAGATCTGGATGTGCTGGCTCAGCTCCATAGAGCTGCAGATACCTGCCTTGGTATCCCAACTGATTATGGCATGAAGGGAAACACAGTGTTCCTCTCTGCAAAGAGACTGTAGGTCACAAATACTCTGTCTTGAGCCATGAATAGAGGAAACAATCAAAGAAAGAAAGAAGAAAACAAGCCCCAGCACTCCCAGAACTTTCAGCTCCTGTGACAGGTGTTGTGGATGCAGATCTTCCTGCATCTGGCTGCAGGATTCGGCTGGTGACTCAGGTTCAAGCCTTGGTACTGCTGTAGACAGATGGTATTGGCAGTCACTACATAGCAGACAAGAATGTGTGCTGTGAAATAGGCCGGGCTAAAAAGGTTGTTTGAGTCTGCCAGGCCCACTGCCCCAACCCTACTCCCTGAAGGAACTTGAGTTTTTTTGGTCTTCCTTACTATACAGAGTTTTCTGTTTATCCCTGACTCATGCTTTGTTTCTTACCTCTTTGTAACTACTTGTAGCATTTTTCACTCCTGCCTGAGCAATCCTAGCTAAACCCTAAATTTGTGTATTATATTAATGGGCTGTTCTCTCCTAAAATGCACCTTCAGTGCGAATTCTGGTTAGTGTTTTGCTGTCTGCCTAGTCCAGTACTTATATTAGTTGTCTCTCATTTTCCAGATGTGGTATGCTGTTCTAGCCTCAACCCTCTTATAAACCAAACCAATCAGGACAGATTTCTACCTGAAGTTTGGGATTGTACCTTGCAAACCAGACCTGGGCATCATGTACCTGTGTACTGTAGTGAAAGCTCCTGTGTGTTTTCAGTTCCTAGGCAGTAAAAACCTGTGACCACCACTTGTTGCTATTGCTTTTCCCTTCCTTGACACTCTTTGTCATCCATGATTTTCACTGTAACAGTTTGATATTAAGTTTTTCTGTAGCACTCATAGGGGGACTCAACTGTTCTGCAGAGAAATTGGTCTTGCCTGACATTACTCAAGTTACAGAACAGCTGAGCTACATCAGGTGCTCAGTGCCATGTCCAGTTGAGGTTTGAATTTCTCAAAGGATGGAAGTCCTCAGCATGATGTCCTTGTCCTTGCACTGTGATAATGAAGCGGCTTTTGTCCCAGTCCTTGCAATGCCACAGAGATGTGCACTGGCATTTCACTGAGGGATTGGATTCACCTAGCTTGGATTGAGGCTGGGCACGTAACTTCCATAGTGGTAAATGACAGTAAGGCACAGGACAGCAATGTTTATGAAACCATTACTTCCTGGACACACCACTCAGGATATCCTCATCTTTTCTTTGCCATAAGTCATTCCCCAGAAACAGCATCTTCAGAAATAGAATTGCACTTCTACTTGTGTTTTGATGAAAGATTGAATTTTTGGTGGATATCTCTGCAAAAAAGAGCAAATGGTAAATGTGCCAAAGTAAATAGTCACTGTCATTGTGACTGCCTATCATCTGTTATCAGAGAAGAGTTAAGGAAGGGTCAGTGTGTTCTTGGCCAGGAAAGCTCACAGATGGTGAAGGGGATGAGCTCCACCTCCTCTCTTCCGTTTTAGGAAGACCTTTTGGAGGAAAGTCTTGCTCCTGGCACCATCTCTGGGAACAGCCTTGCAGACGGCTTTTGAGAGGTGGGTTGTGCCACCCTGCAGCCAAGAGGGCCTGGTGCATTCAGACAGTATTTTTCTGCCCCCAAGTCATTCGGTGTCTCTCTCAGAAACCAAGACATAGAGATAGGGCAGAGTTAAAGGAAAGAGTTGGAGTGGGAACATGATTAGAGTGCCTCTGTTACTGCCCTCCTGGTAAAAACCATTTCTATATGTAGAGAGATAAAGACTGCTGCCTGAGGAAAAGACTAGAGAGTTTTCTGAGACATAAGCTGTTCTCCTGGACATCCTGACTTGGTGCCAGCAGAGCCAGCCAGCCAGCTAGCTGTGCTTAGACATGGATCTGCACTGTGCCTGTCTGCTTGGGGGAGAGATGTCTCCAGGACCTGTCCCTTTCCTGGCCAGGCAGTGTTTGTCCTGCATGGCTCCCTCTGGCTCCAGGAGTGTCCCTCCATGATATGGGGCTGGCACACCAGCTGCAGAGAGTTGAGCACAGCAGGCTTGTGAACAGCAGCTGCTCCCTGGCAGGTGGGGAAGGAGAAGGGGCCTCTGGCAGCTTTTGCAAAGTGTTGCTAGGCATGTGAAAGTGGCTCTGAACAGAACAGAGTCAAGGCATTCTCTTTTCCCTTGTGGCCTGAACACCATTGTCTTGTGTGTGTGGTGCAGTGGAGTCTGTGCTCGAGCTCAGTGTGTGTCTGCCAATCTTGTTGTAGGGTTCAAAGCGAGTCCTGAGGTCCAATGAATACGTCCTCCCGCCTGGGGGCCTGATGGAGACTGAGCTGGAGCTGACCTTCTCACTGCAGGTACCTGCTGTTGCCTGATCCCCTGGGCTCACTTACCTGGCACTTTTCAGCAAGCAACAACCTCGGGGCTAAGTGTGAAAGGCACAGCCACTGTGGTTGGCCAGCTGCTCCGTTGCTCCAGGGACTGTTTTGCTGGGCATTGGGATTCAGAGGATAGTGGATAGGTGTGGGTGGCGTTTGAGAGGCACCTCAAAGCTCAGCAGGTCAGATCCTGCTGTTCCTGAGCACAAATGAAGGGTTTTTCTGCCTGTGTGTCGTGCTGAGCCTTGCCCCCATGCTGCCACGTTCTGTGTGCTTCCCTTCCTCAGTACCCACACTTCCTCAAGAGAGATGGCAACAAACTACAGATCATGTTGCAGCGGAGGAAGAGATACAAGAACCGCACCATCCTGGGCTACAAGACCCTGGCCGTGGGAATCATTAACATGGCTGAGGTACAGGCTGCTGGGAGCAGGGGACTCCCACATGGCCTTCCTGTGTCAGCTCTGGGCAGGGAGCTGGGCTGGTGGACAGGGACTCATTGCTGTGGGTGTTCTGGCTTCTTGGCTGGGTATAATATAGATAATATAATATATATAGAGGGTGGGCTGCCAGCTGCCACTGTGTCACCCCATCAGGGAGCTTGTCTGTCTGTCTGTCTGTCTAGGTCATGCAGCACCCAACGGATGGCGGGCAGCTCCTGGGCCTCCACAGCAACATGAAGGATGTGAACATTCGGGTGGCTGAAATCAGCATCTACTCTCTATCCAGTCAGCCCATCGACCATGAGGATGGGAATATCCCCTCAGGTCCTAAAATCAAAGCTTCAGGTGTGTTTAGTGCTCAGACCTGCAGGCAAATGTTTGGGACACAGCTAACAGAGTGCCAGCCATGCCAGTCCTGTCACTGGAGCCATGATGGGCATCATGCTTAGCTGGGGCATTTGCACTGTGTGCTTTCAGATCGCTCTCCAGACATTGATAACGACTCTGAAGAAGAGGATGACAGCTTTTCCTCAGAGCAGGAGGCCAGTGATGATGCTGTGCAGGCTCAGGTAAGGGAGGGCCTGGCAAGATGCCTTATGTCCTGATCCAGTGTCTGGGGCAAGAGTCAGGCATTGAGGTTCTTGATCATCCTGAGCCCTCTCATCCACTTGTAAACATTTGGCATTGTTTCAGAGGGCTGAGAGCCATAATACCTGACTGCAAAAAGAACTTTGACAGCAGTGGGCTGCTGTCAAGTCCATGGTAAGGCAATGGACTTTGGAGAGCCATAGATCTCATCCATCTGTCTCTGGAGCTGCCTGGTCTGCAGCAGAAAAACCCTGCTGAGCCCTCCATCTTGCAGCATGATTTTCTCCCTGTGATAGCAGGTCAGAGACTCCTCACTGTCTGAGAGAGAACAGGGATTTTGGCAAGAAGTAGGTCTGAAGATGGTCAGAGGTGGCAGACCCATCCCAGCCCTATGACGAGCTGTGTCACTGCTATTTGCTGTGCTCTTGTTGTCATGCCTGTGCTCAAGGCCACGAAGAGCCCTGTGGCAGTGTGCTGATAAAGCACAGGGACAAACCCCTGTTCAGGGTTGTTGTGGTCTGAGGGTAACTGAGATTCTTAGGGCAGATTAGAGTAAAACAGCACTGGATGACCAGTGTTTATAAATAAATATCTGTGGGCCAGGTTTTTTTCACAACAACTTGGCTGCAGTGGAAAGGAGGTATGTGGCCATTTTGGTTATTATTACCTGTAGTAATACAGCAGTGTACAAGTATAAAGATATCACTTGAGAAAATACATAAGAAAAAGAAAGAAAGGTAAAGAAAGGATAAGAGTAGATATCGGAGAGGAAAAATATCACCACTTGTGCATTCTGACTTGATAGTTGCTTAGTCAAAGTGATGGTCACAGTCTAGATGGAGGAAGCCCCTGAAACAGAGAATTCAGTGGTTAATATACATTCAGGTTTAGGTGGGAATGCCCAGGTTCCTCCCCTGGAGTGGGGCCTTCTACACCGTCTGATGTAACACTGTGGATCTGATGCAACACTGGGGATTAGGTGCAGTCCTCTGGTGAAAGGCCTCAGAAATGAATCTGAGGGTGCGTGGGGGGGGTCTTTGATAGTTTGGCACCTTCTAAGACACAAGAGTTCTCTCTCACTTCAGTGTAGTTGAGCCAGTTATGCCCCATCAGAAGGGATGAATAACTTCAGGCCTAAGGGAGGGGAGGGATGGGGGAGGAAGTTTTACACCTGAGTCACTTGTGTAAGGGAGAATATTGGCCTGATGAAAAGCATTGTCCCACCCAGCAGGGTCTGCTTCTTGTGGCTTCTTCCTTTATCTGGCTCAAAACCCAGGTTGTTGCTAAGCCAGGGCTGGTTTGTCAGGGTCAATCTCTGGTGATGGCTGCTCACTCCTCTGCACTTAGGCTGTTCTTATGTAGATCAGGGGCTTCTCCACCACACATCCAAAAATTCTTCTCCTCCCCTTCCATTTGCTGGGTCTCAGCAAAGCACACCTGCTGCTTTTGCAAATGGCCATTCATTCAATATGGTTATCATTTCAGTCTCTCACAAGGATCCCCCAGATTACCTGTCCCATCATGCTGGGTCAGTACATCAGGGGCCCGTGTCTCTCTCGGAGTTGGGCATGTTGTTAAGGCTAATCCCTGGAAAAAATGTTTTTTGTGATTCATGTGCTGTGCTCTCTGAGCTAACTCTGGGGAGGAGAGAGCAGGAGAACAACACACGGGTCCTGAGGAGGCTGTGTCTCCTCTTAATCTTGCTGATACATTCTTCTCTGGAGGGTCATGGGGACAGAAGTGCTGGGAAAGAAGGTCTGAAGAGGAGCAGTGCTAAGGAGAGAGAAGGAGCTCCATAGAGGGAGGTAGCAGAAATGAGAAACAAGGCTTTGGGAGCAGAGTGGGTCAAAGCTTTTCAAAATGAAGGGCAAATGTGGGTCAGGAAACTTTTAGGAGGTGCTGCTCCATGAACTTAGTTGTTCCAATGTACTGTGACTTTTTGCCTGCAGGATCTGTTCGATGAAGAGGAAGAGTTGAGGAAAACCAAGAAGGCCAGGAGGAAAATGAGCCGAACCCCATCAATAACCAGAGTAACATCAGCATTTACCACATGATCAAAGGGTTGGAAGGGGATTCACTTTCTCCCCTCTCTGAAGGCAGTGAGGGAAGGGGGAGATGCTGGCACTGGTTCAGAGCAGGGGAGAGAGCCCTTGGCTCTGAGAAGGAGCAAAACTCTAGCTGTTAATGAGCTAGCTTATGGCACAGAGCTGTATCCCAGTTCATGGTCTGTACTGTGTTCAGCCTGGCTTTATGTCACTGGTGGCCTGGTGCAATATAGTTCTGACTTGGTGCAGTCACCTGGTCTCTTTCCTTTCTGGAGGAAAGGGAAGGTAGGTGCAAGGAAAGCTGAACTATTAGCAGCTCCTCTGCATGTCTGCAGAAGATCAGGAGCGTCTCTGCCAGACCCTTGCTCTCCAAACTTCTCATCCCTGTTGACTTCAGCCCTGCAGATCCCTGGCCACCTTCTTCCTGAGTTTGTTTCCCATCTTTTCTTGCTCAAAGGCAGTATTGCTCAACCAGGTGGTCTGGGGAGAAACAGGATTTAAATGAAGTGCTATTCCAGCCTGTAGCAGAGAAAATATGAGTCCTTCCATCCTCTCTCATGCCCAGACAGTGGCTTCTTGTGGAGTCCAAGGTAGTCGAAGTCCTACAGCAAATTTAGAGAGAGAGAGAGAACAATCACAGCTGACCTTGGAGGTCTGGACAGCATGTTAGAGAGAATAACCATGGCCTGTACGTTAGTGAGCTTGGAACGTGGTTTGATAGTTTTTCTGATCTTTTTTTCTTGCCTTATTTTGTTTTAGCAACCAAACTTCAAGCAGAAATTTGTGGCTTTGCTGAAGAGGTTCAAAGTGACAGAAGAGGTAAGAAATAGGAAATCTGCCCCATCTGGCAATGTCTTCTGCAGATGTGTAGGTGTCAGAGTGCAGGTTCCCACTCACTGGGAGCACAAGGCTCTTGAGCTCAGGGATGTGCCAAAGATGGTGTGAGACATGGCAGACACTAGGACATGGCTTTTCCAAAGCCTTCTGCCTCAAGAAGGCAGCTCTGAGCCTTGTGATCAAATCAAAAAGCTCGTTCTTGTTGTGGGGAGGTGCCCAGGGAAGAAGAGTGCTGTCACATGCTGACTCTGCACCAGGAGCTGGCATTGCAGGAGCAATCCTGTCCAGTCAGACTGACTGCAGGCTGACATCAGCCTGTGGACAGCTTCTTGTGTGACTGCCCAGCCTGAGTGTGTAGCACAGCCAGTGAGGGTCCTCCCAGGTGTCCTAACTGCCAGCAGGTGTGATGGCTGTCTGAGACTCATTTGGATGTTATGCTCATGGCACCTTCCTTTGGCCCAGTGACAATGTCACTGAATCCTTCCACAGCCTGGATTTGCCTCCCTGAGGTGCCAGCAGTGCCATGGTGTGACAGGCAGCTCGTACTTGCCTGCTGTGGGGTGCAGGTAAATCCAGGGCTCTTCACTGCTCTCTGGGCTTGCTCCCACAGGTCCTGGACTCTGACCCTGTAGACCAGACCCAGGAGGTGGAAGAAGACCTGGGCTTGCTCTATGACAGCCTGGAAGAGTGCAACAACAGTGACAGTGGCCCAGAGATCGAGGACAATGAGAGTGTGCACAGCACACCCAAGCCCACCCTGAGGTAAGGGTTGCAGGCAGTCTCTGGCCAAGAGCACAGCCCGTGGCATCTTCAGAAATGCTCTCCAACACCTTTCTGTTGCTTGGGCTAACGTAGGCATTGTCTTGTCTCCACTCCCATTACCATCTTCTATTGGCACCACTGGCTCCTCACTCAAAACTGCCCAATAAATCTGATTTCCTTCACATTTAGTCTCATTTTTCTCATTTTGCCAGCCCAGCATCTGGCACTGATCTACTGGTAGAGTCCTATTTGATCTAAGCCCGGCTTCTCCTAGCTCTTATCTTTCTGCCAGCAATCCTGGTGTTCTCTGAGCTCTCCACGCTAGCATGCCTGTCTTTTGAGCACTTTGTGACTGCTTGGAGCAGTCCCTGTGAGATGTGCATGCTGTGTTTCCACCCTGTGTGGAGATGTGACTAGCAACCATCAGCACTGTTCCTCACCCCATTCCCTGGGCACTGGTGGCTTGCTCTGCCAAGAACTGCTGACTTAGCACAGAAGTCTCTAGTGGATCATGCAGGGAAACCAGGCTTTGCTCCCATGTCATCTGTGTTCACCTGGCCTCTCTGCTCGTGGCTCTTGTGCTTTTGTGCTGTCTTTTTGTGAAGAAATTGTCCTTTGTTGTCTTTCCACTTGACTGTGTCATAGTGCACTGGGTCTCTTGTAGTCAAGCCAAGCTCACTTGGCATTGTTTCTGTAGTTGTTTTATATAGAATCATAGGATCATAGAATGAGTAGTTGGTATCCCTGCTGAAGGTACTTAGCAGGAGTAGCAGGCATAGTTTCCCACAGACAAATTGAAATTAAATCTGCTGGTTTCTGGAAGCCATGGGCCACTTGGAATAAAGCAGGAACGTGATAGAAGTCGTGTTTTCCACAAACCCACAAGTCATTGTGAAGGAGAAAGCAGGCACATGGGCAGGCTGCTTAAGTGATCTGCTTGGACTCCAGAAGGAGCTTGTCATGGTCTCTCATCAAAGGATACAAGTGTGCTGTGAGAGAAAAATAAAGGTCTTTCTGTGGTCAGATGTTTCATGTGTATAAACCATGAAACTGTAAGAAAAGTCTGTTGTGAGTATTTAAATGTAAGACCTCCATCTTGGTTCTCCAAGTGCCTACTTGCAAACATCTGGTCACTGGAACAACATTGCAGAGTGAGTGCTGGTTTGTGCTGGTGCCCACCATTAGAGTCTTCCTGGGGTGTTTGGTGCTGTTTCTGGAAGGACAGCCTGTTGGCCTCTGAGCTGTTCTTCATCCTGTTCATAAAGTGTCCCTGGCTTGGTTTGGTCTCTGCTGCCTCAGTTTCTAGCAGTGCTGAGTGTGTCCCTTGAATTCACAAGAGAATATTTGCAAAATTCTGGGACTGTATTTTTCCTATGGAGAGGTAGAAGCTGCCTGCCAAGGTGTTTCATGTAGACTTCGTGGTTCCCAAGTGCTGTGTAGCCTTCTCAAGGGGTAAACTACAGCCCAGCCTGTAAAGTTGAGGTGATGCTGACATGGGATTTCTTGTCACAGACAGCCTTGCTGGACACTGTAAACATCTCTGTGAAGGAAGGGCACTAATGGTGTGCAGTGGCTGGTGCCCTGGATTGGGCCAGTGGTGCTGGGAGCTGATCCTTTTGATCAGCCAGGGAGGACACACAGCATCAGTTGGCTCCTGCACTGGCTCCAGTTCCACTGGAGCTGGAACTGAGGCTGTTAGGCAGGACCTCCAGTCAGACCTCTTGACTGAAGGTCAAAGGTGAAGGAGCAGATGTCTTCATAGGTCACTGGGAAAATGGATGAGACAAGAGAGGCTAAATTCATTCAGAACAGAAGGACTGGACTTTACTTAAATCTCAGCGTGCTGAGACGTGGGCTTAGTCATGCCTGTAGGAGGAGAGTCTTTAAACTACAGAAATGAAACTGCAGGAAATTGCAGAGGAGCTCTGTGCTTAATGCAGTGTCCTCGAGGGATGATGGAAGTTTCTGAATTGCAAGTGAGGGAGGGCACAAACAAACACAGCTTTCATGGGGAAGGGGGAGACAGCCCAATTTAGATCAAGTGTTGAAAGCCAGAGGAAGTGTAATACAATCTAGACACATCCAGTGTCTAGGAGAAAGGAGGGAATGGAGATACCACTTTGTGATGCCAGTGGCACCGAGGGTATGTCACATTCTGGTGGGATTACTTGGGACAGTATAGAGGAGCATGGAGGAGATGCTGATTGAGAGGTGATCTGTTAAAAACTTACATATTTCTCTGGTTTGACTCTTAAGTTACTAATATAGTCTGTATGAATTGTATTTCTGGCTGGGAAAAGGCAAGTGTAGAGTAATGACTGTACAGAGTGGTGACAATGCCTGAGGTTTTGTAGCAGAGAATGGAGAGGAAGAGAGAGAAGAAATATGTTAGTAAAAGGAGATGTAATTTATACTAGTGTGGCCTGGAGAAAATGTCTCAGCAGAGCACTGTTGTGACTGTAAACCTGAAGCAACTGATCACTGAGCCAGTGAGGGGAAAATCAAGCCTTGACTTTTCCCGACCAGTGTATGAACACTGCTGCTGAAGAGCTGCTGTGTGTGGGAAGCATCACCTATTTACAGAGGTGGAATGTCCTTTCAGGAGCAGTAAAACCTGACAAACGCTGTTGTGCCTGACAGTACAGTATACTGTATACAAATGAGGAAGCATGCTAAAAGGAAAATAAAAGGAGCAGGCAGGGTCTTCAGAGGTCTGGAGGTATCCTGCAGGAAGCTGCAGGTAAATCCTGATGAGAAAAGTAGAAAAGAATGGAAAGAAACTCAGTGTACTGACAGAACTTCCCTATATCTTATGCCTCAGGTGCCATCCCTGGAAACCTGCAGCCTCATAGCCCCATCTGCACACTAGGTACATCAGGAGAAACATTTCCTGGGAGTAAATGAGCACACACACAAAGCTTAGAGGGAATCCAGCTCTGATCTCCTGCAGCAGAGTCACACATTGCAGGTGGATTCTGGTTGCTGTAAAGGTTCTGGGAGAACAGGCAAGTGAGATCCAGTGGTAGACCTTGCTTATTTCCTAAGGACTGGTCTTTGAGCAGCCCACAGGCTGTGAAAGGGGTCCTTGGGAAATAAATAATGTGTGGGAAAAGGGTGAGCAAAGGTGGAAGCTTACCCTGTAGTGGCAGAGAGTGTCCTGGCTTCCCCAAGGAAGTTCCTGTGTGGACTATGCTGACTTGAAAACAGGACCTTGGAGCTGCACTATGCAACTCTATAAAAAGGTCAGCTCAGAGACTGAAAACTTGGGAAATTTAAGTACAGTGCTGCCTGAGATGTGGTTCTGTGTGCAATACTGAGATCTTCAGAGCCTAGGGGAAGGCAGAAAGGGAAGGTGAACATTGCAGTTGGAAGTGTACAGCAGCAGCAGGCAGAGGCAAGGAGCAATCCCTGGAAAAGGAGCAGCAGAAGGGTAGGCAACAGAAGTCTATGGAAACTATGATGGTGCAGAGGAGACAGAGAGGTTTAGTGGCACACTGGAGTTGTGGTGTTGACAGACACCATATACCAGTGAAATGGGGTAAAGTGGCAGCTCCTCAGCTGCACTGCAGGGGAAGGGAACCTCCTGAGGCAGAAAGCACCAGGAGACCCTGCTTCCAGCTCCCCAAGGTCACAGGGCACTGCTGACAGGTCTGCTCCTCAGCTGGGCACCAAACAGACACTTGGCTGTCTGGCCTGTGTCCCACTGAGCACCTCTCCACAGAGCTCTGTGCTTGGGACAGGCCGGGGGGGGGTGTGCTGGGGTCCTGGTGACTTTGTTCCTCTCTTATTCCTGCCTTTTTCTCTCCCGTCTGTCTGTCTGTCCGTCCGTTCGTCTGTCTGTTTCTCTGCAGGCGTTTCTTTGAGGGAGTCTCTCATTCTGGTTCCCAGACTGAGATCGGCAGTCTGCACAGCCAGAAAGGGCAGGATCAAGAGTCGGGCAGCCCTGTGAGTTACACCACCACCACCACCACCACCTCCTCTTGCCCCTTTCCCTCCCCAGCTAGCCCAGCACCCCCACAGTGCCCGCACTCTGAGACCACAGCTCCTGGCAGCGCCTGCCTGGGGCTGCTCCTTTCCTTCTTTCCTCTTTTTCCCAGCACAGGCAGGCAGGTAGCGATGGGGACATCCCCTGGGGCTGCTCCCAGAGGTGCCCGACTCCCCTGTGGGAGCTTGTGTTCTGTGAGGCCAGGCATGGGTCACTGGCAGCTGCCCTGCACAGGGTGCTCCATCCTGCTCTGACCCCACTCCCTGTCCCCCAGGGCGAGGCAGACAAGCAGAAGCCGGGAGCACAGCGACCACAGGAAGAGCCAGGAACAGATGTCCCTGCAGTGGTGAGTCCGGGCTACGGGATGTGAAGCTCTCTCAAACCCCAGCCTGCTTTCTGGAGTACCAGGAGTACTCACCAGGCTGGGAGAGGGGCTGGGAAGACAAGTAGATTGTGCTGGAGAGCAGCATGAGTTGAAGGAGTGTTAGGGTCTGCAGGATGTGCAGTCCAGCCCTCCCAAGACCCTGCAGCCTTGGCTCTCCAGGGGGGCCACCAGGCCTCTGATGGGCACCCGTGGGTGCAGGGCTGCTCCCTGTTGGAGCAAGGAGAGCAGTGTGTGTGAAGTGACTGTGTGTGCCCTCAGGAGCTGGCGGCAGAGGAGTCATCTTCCCGGCTGGCCCCCACAGAGGCTGCCATGAGGGAGGGCAGCGTGGACAGACTGGCCCAGCTGGGCCCTGGCACCAAGGCTGAGCTCCCCAGTGCTGTATCCCCCAGGTAAGTCAGGTCTGTGCCCCTTCCCAGGGCTGAGTGAGCGCACACTGGCTCCCTGAACTGAGTAGGGGTTGGTGGAGATGAGATTTCCATGAGGTTTTCCCTCTCCTGCTTCTCCTCCACAGCAAGGCAGAGAGCAAGCAGCTGTGGCGTCCCCGCAGCACCTCCGTGAAGGACCGGCAGAGCTCCAAGGGACAGGGCGGCCGTGCCAGCAGCCTGGACAGTGAGAGCTCTCCAGACTCATGGCACAGCACCCAGGTGAGGCCCTGGGGAGCCATCCTACTTGGAGGCTTCTCACCCAAGAGCCCTGCCAGGTCTTCAGCCATGGGCGGTGTCCAGGGTGGCTGGCTGGGGTGAACCTTTGTGGTGCTGCTGTCGCAGGTGCCTCGGAAGTCTGTTTATGATCAGCTGAACCAGATCCTGGTGTCAGACGAGCAGCTCCCCGAGAGCATCGTGCTGGTCAACGTCGCTGAGTGGCAGGGGCAGGTGAGCAGGGGTGGTGGGAGCTGGATGCATGTGGGCAGCTGTAAACAGGGTGGATTCTCCCAATTATAGCAGGGCATCCTAGGGAAACTATGCCCTCCTCTCCCCCAGTGTCGCCCTTCCTTCAGGGAGACAATGCATTTACAGGGTGCTGAGCCACACACGGGAGTCATCCATCAAACAGCATCACTGGATCCTCAAAACATGATGTCCTGATCAGTCCCAGACAGGCTGGCTGTCCCTTAGGCCCTTACTGCTTGGTCCTGGCTCCCAGGAGCCCCATGGGTCAGAGCTTTGTTGGATTCCCTGGCAAAGGGCTCCCTTCCTCTGTGGGCACCAGGCCCTGGGAAGCAGCAGAGGTATATCCCACTGACAGATGGAAGTGTCACCTGCCACTCCAGGAGCATTAACTGCATCATCAGAGCAGGGTGGGGTATGAGGACGGGCCCAGCCCCTGACAAGCACTTGCCTCCCCCATACCTGGAGCTCTAAAGCCAAAGGTGAGCAGGGAAATGTACATGTGTGCAAACATGCAGTTAGATAAAACACCTGTGAGACCCCTTCAGGATCCTGCAGCTAAATCTGACATCTAGAAACAGTGCTGGAAAATTTGAGGTGGAGGAAAAGGCTTAGTGAGAGGCAGTGGAGTTTTGACTCAGGCCATGCATTCTTGGCTTGTTCCACTTGTCCTGGACAGGGAAAAAAGGGTCTATGCCCATTCCCAGAACCAGTCCCCTTGTCTATCTTGACTGCCTGTTTTACCACGGTTGAACTGTATGCAGACAGCTGAAGAGACAGAAAGATTTTGGAGTGTCACAGTGGGAGAGAACAAGAGGAGGGAATGAGCAGAGGCAGAGTGACCCTAGAGCTGAGCCCTGCTGTGTGATGGCAGAACTTAAATCAGAGGGTTTCTGGACCAAGGTGCTTATTTCAAGGAACACAGCCTGGTTCTTGGGACAGTTTTGCCCTTGCCATGGCAAGGGTGTTGACTACTGTGCTCAAAGGTGAGAACAGGCAGCTGGCTGGCCCCTAGAGCAGAGCTGGGAGGAGCAGGGATGCTCAGGATGCAGCTGTGAGTGACCTGATGGTTTCAGCCTCCCTACGTGGCACAGGTGGGGACAGGCGTCCCAGCTCTAACCCAGGGGCTGTGGGACCCAGGGCAGGCATGGGCTGGTGCTGAGCAGCACAGCCGTGCCTCCAGGGTGCTTAACCTGAGCTCTCTGCATTGGCAGTACGTGAGTGAGCAGCTCCAGGCGCACAAGCAGTTGGTGGTGTCCACCTGCTCCGTGGCAGACATCCAGGCAGCCTTCAACACCACTGTCTCCCGCATCCAGCGATAGTGAGTACAGCTTGGCTCAGCCTGGTGCCACTGTATGGCTTCAGAGAGGGGCGGGGTGTGGCCCTGGCACCCCAGGGCTCAGCAGGATCCTTTGGGCTTGTGGACATTGTTATAGAAACAGGTGTGGGGGATCTCAGTACTGCTTTTGCCTGTGGCAGTGCACACCAAGCTGCCATTCTCACCCTTGTCATCTGGCCTGGCAGATCTTGTCCCCTGGCCCACCTGGTGAGCCGCTGCACATCACTCATGGTCTCCTTTTCCTTTGACAGCTGTAACTGTAACTCCCATATGCCTCCCCCAGTGAAGGTGGTGGTGGCAGGGGACCAGAGCTACCTGAGTGTTGTCCTCCGTTTCTTTGTGGAGCAGCTGGCCAGCAAGACACCTGACTGGCTCAACTACCTTCGCTTCCTGCTTGTACCGTTGGGTGAGAGCCATCAGGAGCCCAGCCCCAGGGCTGTCCTCTCCCAGCTCCTCAGGCTCCCTTGCCTGAAGCCCACAGTGCCCTTCTCCTCTGCAGGCTCTCACCCTCTGGCCAAGTACCTGGCCTCGGTGGATAACAAGTACAGCACTCTCTTCCTGGACACAGCGTGGCGGGAGCTGTTCAGCAGGGCTGAGCCGCCCGCCGCAGGTGAGGAGCGGGGCAGGCTGGCAGCAGCAGTGCCCTGGGGGAGAGCCCAGCTGCCATCGACGTCTCCATGGCTCTTTGTGCCCGCAGACACTGTGGACATAGCAGGCCGTGTTGCCCAGTTCATCGCTGGAGCCAGCCTCTCTCACCAGCTGCCCATCTCTGAGGCCATGCTGACCTACAAGCAGAAGAGGTGAGTGTGGCCCCAGGGTGCCTGTCCTCCCTTATGTGGCCCTGTGGTCTGGGACGTGCCCAGGACAGGAATGAGGGACATGGGACGAGTGAGGCCCTGCATTCCACTGACGAGCAGCATGGTGCAGAGGGGAGCTGGGGTCCCACAGTGAGAGGCCCACAGCATCGTTCCCTGCCACCTCCTGGTGTGCTTGGCCCCCCAGTAGTTGGGGACCAGCTGCCAGGGCTGGGACGGGCTGGGTGGGGCTGCAAGCTGGTACTGTGCTGTCCGGGGGTTGATGCTCGTGTTCCAGCTGCACTCTCACCTCTCCCTTCTCTTGGTTTCTGGCACCCAAGGAAGAGAAGCCTCTATTTTGATTTTTATATCAGGTATTGGCTTGTGCTTGCTGTGCCGCTGCCTGGCCCCTCCCCACCTTTCCCCATGTGCGTCCACCCCTCCTCTTGCTGTGCAGAGGAGCCGTGACCCCACAGAGGGGCAGGGCTGCCCTCCCGCATGCAAGCCCTTTCCCAGCACTGGAGGGGACAACTCTTTGCCTCCTTGTGTGGTGTGCCCTGTGCTGCCATGTCGGGGACAGGGGGTCTCAGGGGAGGGAGGACAGAGGAGATGGTCCTAGTGGGTGTGAGCCAGCACTGACCCCTGCGAGTGCAGGGCTGCCTGGGGACGAGGTTAGCAGCCACACAGCAATCGGTGCCCAGCACACACAGACCTTGACCAGCCTCTCTTTCTTCTGCAGCCCTGACGAGGACTCCTGCCAGAAGTTTGTCCCCTTTGTGGGGGTGAGTTGAGGGGCCAGCAGGGGCTGAGGGGAGAGATGCAGTGCAGAGTCCTGCTGATGTTTGGTTTCCTCTGGTTTGTCCTTGCAGGTGGTGAAGGTGGGCCTGGTGGAGCAGTCTTTCAGTGCCTCCGGTGAGTCCCTGGCAATCCTCAGCTCACTTCTCCAGGGGCGACCCTCTTGTTGGTGTCCCCCAAACCCTTAAACCCACACTTCTCCCCCGCAGTGGACTCTGATGATGCCACAGTCTGCACCCCTTCGCTGCTGAGCTCAACCCCAGCCTCCAGTGCAGCTGTTCCCTATGGCAAGGAGACCGTGAGCACCCCACCACCATCCCCGTCTGTCAGCAGCAGCCTCTCGGGTGCTGGGTAAGAGCAGCCCTCAGCCTCAGGCAGTGGGGAGAGGAGCAGGGGCAGCACCAGTGTGCTGCATGTGTGCCCGTGTTGCCCAGGTCTCTGAGCCCTGGTGTGGAGGTGATGGGCCTGCAGGTGGACTACTGGACAACACAAGGACTGGACAGGAAGAAGGAGGGTGAAAAGCGGGAGATGGGTATCAAGAACACGCTCAAGAGCAACTTCCGCTCGCTCCAGGTCAGCCGCATCCCCAGCACAGGGGAGCTGGTGTCCCCCAGCACCATGGCCATGACCGTGGTCACCAAGGAGAAAAACAAGAAAGGTAACCAACTCTGGGGTGCTCTCTGCCTCTGGGGCCACATCCTTTGTGAAATGGGCGGGAGGGACCCTGCAGGAGGGCAGGGCTGAGATGTGGCACAGCAAGGGTCAGTCAGTGCACTGGAGCAGGGTGGGGACATCCTAACATTGGTCCTGTCTGGCCTTGGTCCCCAGTGATGTTCCTGAGCAAGAAACCAAAAGAAAAAGACTTGGAACCCAAAAGCCAAGTCATCGAAGGGATCACACGCCTCATCTGCACCGCCAAGCACCAGAACACCATGTTGCGAGGTGAGGGCAGGTCCCAGCCCCCTGGGGCTGTGGTGGGGCAGCACAGGCTGGCTGTGGTAGGGCTGTGCCTCACTGCACCCTCTCCTCTCAGTCTCCATAGATGGGGTGGAGTGGAACGATGTCAAGTTTTTCCAGCTGGCAGCACAGTGGCCAACACACGTCAAGTACCTCCCTGTGGGCATCTTTGGCTACTCGAAGAATGTGTGAGACATTGGGGCATCCCTGGAATGGAGCTGCAGTGGGTTGCAGGAGGAGACAGGGAGCTGGACATGCTCTTGTCCCCATCTTCTGCAGACCAGTCCCTGCCTCCTCAGTGAGGGGGGGACACCACACCTGCACCCTGTGGGCCAAGACCTGTGAAGGTGAGGCCAGTGAGACTGGGTCCATGCACCCTCTAACACCAGCGAGGACACCATGCCATCTGCCTCCCCTGTCCCCCAGCAGCAGCCTGGGACGAGGGTTGGCACCAGCCAGAAGGGCCCCAGGAAGGGCTCTGGGCCCCACTTTCTGCAGATGCACCTGCCAGGCCAGCGCTGTAGCCAGCCAGGGTCCCAGCTGGGCTGGACCCAGGCAGGTTCCCCAGTGCTGCAGCCAGCCAGATTGCTCTGTGCAGGGGGCAGGTGCTGAGCAGGGTCCACCACCCCTGTACCACCATTGCCAGCCCCACTGCCAGCCTTGCACTGCTATGCTGGCCCTGCCCTCTGCAGCACAGCCTCAGCAGCTTTTCCAGTCCCCCTGCCGCCCTGCTGCTGAGGCTGTCCTCTTCATCTCCCCATCCCTTCCCAACAAGCCCTACCCTATGGTGCTGCCAGCTGGAGGTGTGGGATGAGGGCACCTGAATTTTTTTTTTTTACAAGATTCTATTTTTTTTAAATTTATTGTATGGTTACTTTTCGGGATTAATTTTATTAAATTAATGCTGTTACCATTATGGCAGAGTGTGTGTGTGTGTGCGCGCGTGTGTGCGCCCCCATGTCTGAGGGCATGATTCAGCACAGCTGGAGAGAACAAATTTGGGCAAAGTACAGCTACTACCACCACTCCAGCAAACACAACTGGCAGGGCTGTTTGTGCACACAGGGGCAAGGCCTGGCCACACTCCCTGCTGAGCTCCCCGACAGACTTCAAGGTGGGACTGGGTGGAGATTGGCTCATTTACTTATATAAAACAATTGTTTAGGAAGAGACAGACAGGATTCAGCCTGAGTCCTCCCAGCCAGGTCCTCGTCTACCTGAATGTAGAAAAAGTCTGTCTCCTTTCATCAGAGGCCAGGCTTGCTGCTGTCTTGATCTCTACAGTCTGAAAGGCAACCTGTGGCTGGACCTGAGAACTGGGGAGTGTTGTGGACTCAGCAGAGACGTATTCCAGGACATGGGGCCTCCCCTCCTGGTGCCGCAGGTAGCCCTGGTTCAGCAGGTGCAGGATGCAGGACAGCACGTCCACGCTGTGGCAGCAGAAGCTCAGGAACTGCACCGCTGGCCCCAGCTGGCCCTTCTGACAGGCATCGATCACCTGTGGCAGCAAGGGAGCCCCACTGCAGTGGCTGCAGCCCCCAGGCAGCCCCCCAGCCCCCTGCAGCAGCCCATACCCTGAACACCAGGCTGTCCATGTGCAGCCGCTTCTCCGCCTTGAGGATGCGGGTGATGAGGCAGCACAGGATGTTCCTCTTCCTCTCCAGGGCGCTCACCTCGGCCCTCTCCATGCGCAGGTACCTCTGCTGGGGCAGCAGCCTCAGCTGGCGCCCCGAGCTCTGGGCCAGCCCTGCCTGGTTCAGCCGCAGTGCACCTGCAGCCAGCAGCACCCCGGGCTCAGCCAGGCCTCCAGTGGGCCTGCAGGAGCCCCAGGACACACCTGTGGCTGGGGGAGCCCAGCTGGGCCTCCTGAGGCGGCTGCCCCATGGGCCACCTCAGCTCTGGCCCCACACCTGGCCCTGAGGCACAGCCACGCACGCGGCCACTGGCCCCAGCCCCACACGCAGACCCCAGAGCCAACCACCCACGGTGACCCAGGCCCTGTGCGTGGCCCCGAGCCCCAGCCCCACACTGGCCTCAGGCCCCACCCTGACACACACACCTGTGCCCCGAGCACCAACCCCATGGACACAGCCCCTCAGCAGCCCCAGGAGCTGGTGCAGCCCTAAGGCCAGCACCCCTCGGGGCTCAGGCCAGCCCCTCCCCTGGGTGCCCCAGCCCCACACTCACCCCCAGCAGTGCAGCTCCCCAGCAGGACGCCCTGGCCGTGGGTCAGTGGGGTCAGGGCGTGGTGCACCAGGTCAGCAGGCAGCCCCGTAGCCTGCAGCAGGGTCTCCACAGCCACCTCCTGCAGCACGGGGGGGGAGGGCATGGCCAAGGCTCACGGGCCACAGGCCTGGCCTCATAGTGGCCTCCTGTGCCCAAAACACGTCTGGAGACCCCAGCACCAGGCCAGGGGTGGGACACAGCCCTGCCATGTCCCAGCCTCCACTGCCTCCCTGGCCCCAGCCCTACCTGGGCGCTGTTGAAGCACAGCAGGATGTACATCTGCAGCGTGGACACGTGCAGGATGCAGTCTCCAAACTGCAGCTCAGCGTGGCCCAGCCACGTCCACTGCAGCCGCCGGGGCTTGGTGCACTCCCAGCCCAGCTGGCTCTGGCCTGCCAGGGACAGTGGCAGTGCCAGGGCTGGCTCCAGCCCTGCCAGGTGCTCCCAGCCCAGCGGCACCTGGGGCTGAGCTGCCCTCAAGGGTCAGGGCTCAGCCCCAGCACTCACTCTGCCGGCAGAAGTCAGCAAACTCATCCAGGGGCGAGCTCAGCACGGCCGGGAAAAACCTGGCAGGGTTATCCATGTAACAGAGCGGGGACACGGGCCAGCAGCGCGGGGACAGGGCCAGCACCTTCACCTCTGCCACGTCTGGCGCCGCTCCCAGCTCCTGGGCACAGGGGCACGGGGCAGCCCGAGTCAGGCTCCGGGCTCCCTGGGGGAAAGCGGCGGCTCCACCCTCCCCACGCCCCCATCCCTCTCACCTCGGCCGGGCCCGTGCCCAGCTCCAGCAGCCGCCTGTCCTGCTCCTGCAGCTGGAAGAGGCAGAACTGCCGCTGCAGCTCCTCCGACTCGGCCAGGTTGCTCAGCATCTCCTGGGGAAAGCGGCTGGGGAAGCACAGCCCCATCTGCTCCACGATGCCTCCTTCCAGCCACGAAGGCCCTTGTGTCAGCAGCCGGTCCCCCAGGTAGAGCCTGCCACGGCCACCAGCTTCAGTCAGGCCTGGGCCAGCCCTGGGGCCACCAGCCACCCGCCAGGAGAGCCACACAGCCCCCGGGCCTGGCAGGACACACGTCTGCTGTCCCTGTCCCCAGCGGGAATGGGACTGCGCACGCTGGCAGCACACACGGGCCCCTCACACCCCACAGCCCAGGAGAAGCAAAGCAGGAGCAGCACTGCCGCACCAGGCCAGATGCACCAGGGCCCTGCTTCTGGGAACACACAGCAGCCTCACCTGTAGAAGTGCTCAAAGGTGTGGGCAAGCTCCAGGCCACTGAAGACGACAAAGGGCTCCAGGAACTGCTGCAGCCACTCCAGAGGCCTCGTGCTGCCCGCAGCCCCGCGGAGCTCCTGGATCTGCACGTCCAAGTAGCGGGCAAACTGCTCACTCACCTGCAGGGGACAGGGCTAGCTGCACACAGGACGCTGGCACGGGCACCACGCACCTGAGCTGGGCACCATCTGTGGCGCAGGGGGAACAGGACACCCCCAGCCAGAGCCTGCCCCAGGGCCGTGGGCCAGGGCAGCGGGGCCGCGCTCCTCGACTCACGTGCAGGGCAGTGAGGAAGGAGAGCTGCAGCAGAGCCCCCGCAAAGCCCTGGCCCAAGGCCAGCACAAAGGCGGCCTGCTGCCCGAAGAGCTGCTCCGTGGCCCCGCGCAGGCGCTGGTACAGCCGGCAGTAGCGCTCCACAAGGTCCGGGGCCTGCCCCGCCGCCTGCAGGAACCGCTGCACCTGCGGGAGCAAGGCCGGGGCTGAGCCGGAGCGGGGTGTGCCCCTGGGAGCAGCCAGCCCTGGCTGCCCTGCCCTTCCCAGCCCAACCCTGCCCTTCCCAGCCCTGCCCAGCCCAGCCCTGCCCTGCCCAGCCCAGCCCTGCCCTTCCCAGCCCAACCCTACCCTTCCCAGCCCTGCCCCTGCTCTTCCCAGCCCTGCCCTGCCCAGCCCAGCCCTGCCCTTCCCAGCCCTGCCCAGCCCAGCCCCAACCCTGCCCCTGCCCAGCCCCTGCCATGCCCTCCCCATGCTCCCAGGGCACTGCCAGACCCCACGCCCTGCTCCAACCACCCAGGGCAGGTCCCACAGCCCTCCCAGCTGGCCCTCCAAGCTCTACCTGCTGCTGCACCACGCCACGCCAGCACTGCGAGATTCCCCACAGGCCTCTCGACTTCTCCATCTTTGCAGGCCTGGCCTGCATCTCCTTGTTCTTCCCCTCCTTCCCACCTGCCAAGGGTCAGCCTCAGGCTCAGTGGGGCTCCACGGGCAGGCCCCACACGCTCTCCTGCCACAGCAGGGCTGAGGGGACACGGGGGAGGCACAGCCACTGCTGGGGCACGAGCACACGGACCTTCCCCGCTCGGGAGCCTCTGCGCCACAGGACGCTCCCCAGAGGAGCCCCAGGGCCCCAGCCCGGCCCCGGAGCAGCGCTCACCCCGCCCCACGCAGGGCAGCAGCCCAGGCTCACCAGCTGCTCGGGGCTGCTCCGGCTCGGGGCCGCCGGGGTCCACGTGCACCAGGAGCTGGGTCAGGCGCCGCACGCGGGAGCCGAAGGCAGCCCCGCGGGCCCCAGCACGGTGGGGCAGCTCCTCGCTCTCCAGGTACTCGCCCAGCAGCCAGGCCAGGGGACTGACTCCAGCGGGGTCTGCGGGGCCAGCCACGCTCAGAGCCAGGCGCCTCTGCCTGGGGCACGGCCCGGGAGGCTCCCCGAGGGCGCAGGGTACCTGGGCTGGTGATGCTCTGCACCAGGGGGGTCACCAGGGCCTCCCAGAACGTCCTGCCCAGGGCCTGGGCTGCCTCGTCGTCGGGAAGGAAGCGGTTGGCAAAGCCCTGCTCGTGCTGCAGCGCCCGGTTCAGTCTGCAACAGCCACCGGGCAGCACGCCGTGCCAAGGGCTGGGGAGCTCCAGGGGAAAGCACAGCGGAGCTGGCTCCCTGCTCTGCCCCTTGCCAAGGCACCAGGGCTCGCTGGCCCCACCAGCCCCCAGCAGCCAGGGAGGGCCTCTCGCTGTCCCTGCGTCCTGCCCCAATGGGCCCTGGGGCCCTGGCAGCCCCTGCCAAAGGGGGACTGTGCAGTGCCTGCGGCCACGAGATCCTGCTGTGCCTGGCCGACCTTTTGCCACATCAGGATGGGCTGGCCCTGGGGGGGGACCAGCATCCCCCTCTGGGGACTTAGCCCAGCTGAAACCCAGGGGACCCCAAGGTGGCCCTGGCCACCCAGGACCTGATGGCCAGAAGAAGCAAGAAGCCACCTCCCATGCAGGTGGCACACCCAGCTGCTCCTGTCCCAGCCCTGCCGTCCCCTCACAGGCTGCCAGCCGTGTCCCCTCGGGCCCTGGGACACCAGGGAGGCGATGGCACGGCCAGGACACGACTCACCTGCCAAAGAGCTGCAGCAGCTGCCCCCTGTCCCGGCAGATCTCCCGGCTCCAGGCGTGGGCCCGAGCAGCGCAGGACAGGAACGTCCGCCGGCACAGCTGCTCCTTGAAGATGGGCCACAGAGTGGGCTTGGGCCCCAGCACCTCGATGCCACGCACACGAGTGTCAATGCCACCCTGGGGAGAGCAGGACCCTCAGCTCCTGGGCACGGCCCCGCCCGGCCCGCCCCCAGCCCTGCTCCCCTCCCACCTGCTGGCACCGCTTCACCCGGATCTGGACGATGGGCCAAAAGCGGCTCATGTTCTCCAGCAGGATCACTCTGCTGTCCGAGGGCAGGATGGTCACCTGCAGGAAGGCACTGAGCCCTCAGCATCACGAGCAGCCTGGAAAAAGCTCCTGCCCTTCCCACTTCCCCTGGGCACCTCCCGGGGCCTCCCACCAGGGCCACAGCTCCACGGGCACAGCGAGGAGCAGCCCAGCCACACCCAGCGGGACTCACCGCGTTCAGCTCCGTCCTGATGCTGGCAGGGCTGTCCCCGCCCAGCACCACCACCCGCGACGGCATATAGCTGGAGTCCTCGCTGGCCACCAGCATGCTCAACTCCCTGCAGCACAGCAAACACGGGGCTGCCCGGCCGTCCCCACCTCCCTGCCTGGCCCCCGAGAGCCCCAGCAGGCCCTGCCCCAGGACGGGGCCACCGTGGCAGGGCTGGCACAGAGCCCCCAGGCCTCTCCTCCACACGGGGCCCAGCCCCACCTGATCACCACTCCGCACTGCATGTGCACGGTGATGGAGTGGGTGCCCGTGCTGCCGTTGGACTCCCAGTAGGTCTTGGGGTTCCTGTCCGTCAGCTTGCCGGCCTGGTGGGAGTTGGAAGAGACCTGCACCTTCTCCCAGCACCTGTCCTCCTTCACCTCCATGCTGGAGCCTGTGAGCAGAGCACATGGAGCTTCCAGCCACCCAGCCTGGGGCCAGCTCCCCCTGCCTGCACTCACCTCGGCACAGGTTGTGCAGGAAGACGTCAAAGAAGGGGATGCTGATGGGCTGCTGGCTCCGGCGGTGCTCCTCAATCTGTGCCAGGACCAGCTGTGGGATGGGGCAAGGCTCTCACCAGGGGCCCCAGGGGCTCCAACCCTCAGCCCCGCAGGGCTGTGCCAGGCAGAGAGCACAGGGCCGTCCCTCAGGGCCAGGCACAGCCCAATGGCCCCAGACCCACTGCCCAGGCCCACCTGGATGCAGCCAGCCAAGATGCGGCTGGTCAGCTCCTTGTAGAGCCCGGCAAACTTCTCGCACTCCGCCACCAGGCCGAGCAGGGCCGGTGCCAGCGGCGGCACCGTGCTGTGCTTCTCCAGGGCTTTGGACACGGCCTCCTGGGTGCCCACGTGGCACATCACCACCACACAGTCCTTGCTGGCGCTGCCCAGGCGGTGCAGGAAGCCAACAACCTCCTGCAGCACCTGCTGAGACACAGCCCCGAGCAGACGGGGCACTGCTGGCAGCTGCCCCGGCCCGCAGCAGCCCCAGGCCCCATTCCCCTCATCCCAACCCCAGCAGCACCCACCAGTGCCCAGCCAGGCACAGCCAGCCTGGCACGAGGCCACCAGGACATGGGGCCAGGCTGCCACCAGCAGAGCCCTGCTGGCCCAGACCAGGCCAGGCTGAGGCACAGCCAGCACAGTCACCCCTGCCTGCTGCACTCCTGGGGCCCCCTCACCTCCCAGCTGCTGCTGTGGCTGCTCAGGAAGGACACACAGGGCTCCACACACACGTGCCAGGGCAGCACATCCTCCTGATAACTGTCCAGGAACTTGTTCAGGATCCTGGGTGACCGAGGGGCCTGCTCAGGCCGGGGCACAGGGACAGCAGTGCTACAGGCAGCCCTGTTTCCCTGCCCCACCTGGGAGGCACCTCCAGGGACTGGCAAACAGGGCTCCCCTGGCAACTTGCACAACCCACCAGCACCCAGGCACGTCCTCTGCTGCCCCTGGTGTCCCCACAGCAGCCAGGTGTCCCCAGCTGCTGTGTCCCTACATGTGGGGACGCATGTATCCCAGCACACTCCGATCAGCACCTGCCTGTGTGCTGGGGTGAGCCTGTCCCCAGTGAAGAGCACCCCACCGGGATCCACAGACATGCACTGGGTGTCCCCAGCATGACCAGCAGCACTCCCACACCTGCTGAGGGGCTCCCAGACCCCTCCCAGTCCCCCTGCACCCACCTGAGGATGCTCAAGCTCAGGGCCTTCTCTGTCCCCAGCAGCTCCAAGCTGCGCAGCAACAGCTGGAAGCAGCTGTGGTCCTGCAGCAGCTGGGCCACCTGGCCAGAGGGAACAGGGCCTCGGCTGCAGAGCTGCCTCTCCAGGGCCACCACCACCTCCTTGGACAAGGCACCATCGTCCAGGACACCCAGCAGCATCCGCACGCCCTGCGGGTCCAACGGGACCTCTGTGCCTGCCAGGACAGGGACACGTGAGCCCAGCCTGGGCACCGCCGGGAGCTGCTGCAGCCCCTCGGGGGGCTCTGCCCTGCCGGGCTGGGCAGCCCTGCCCGTGGCCCCCGCGGGGCCGTAGCGCCCCCGGCCCGGGGGGCAGCACGGTCGGTACCTGCTGCCGCCGGGCCCGGGGGCAGCCCGTGCTCTGCCAGGCGATTGATGGCGCTGAGGGCCAGCCCTGCCTGCGGGCAGCCGCTGCTCTGCCCCTCGCTCCAGCACCTCTGCAGCACCGCCAGGAGATCGCAGCTCGCCAGCTGCTCCGCCAGGCCCCGGTGCCCGTCCACCAGCATGTTCACCAGCAGCAGCCCGTTCTGCACCGCGGAGGAGCCCCTGCAGGGACACGGCCGTGCCACTCCCCCGCCCCAGGCACACAGCCTCCCTCCCCTGCCCCTGCAGGTTCTCGCCGGGCTCAGCCGCCCCCCACGCTCTGTCCTACCCCGGGACCCTCTGCATGGTGCTCAGGGCAGCGGGGATGCAGCTCAGCAGGCTGGCACAGTCCTCGCCGGAGGCAGAGCCGATGCTGGCAAAGATCTCCCGCATCATCTGCGCGTCGCCGTGGTTCCAGGGCGCGCCCTTCCCGGCGGCACCTCCCGCCTCGCCGTCCGCAGCTCCCACCAGCACCTTCAGGGCCTGCAGGACAGCAGCGGCCCGGGCCAGCGGCCCCTCCAGCACGGCCGGGGCGGCCCGCGGCCCCCGCCCAGCCCGGCAGCCCCGGCACTCACCGCCAGCCCGGCCTGCTGCACCAGGGCGGAGCAGCCGTGCAGCCGCATGCAGCCCAGCACGGCCCGCACGCCGCCCTCCGTGGCGAAGGGCAGCCGGCACCGGCCGCGGGCCAGCAGCGCGGCCACCAGCCGCAGCGTCACGGCCACCAGCGCCTTCTCTGCCGCCTCCGCGCTCAGCAGCTCCACGGCCACCTGCACCAGCCTCTCCCTGCACGGACGGGACGCCTCAGCCCGAGCCTCTGCCGCCGGCACCCCAGCGCCCCGCGGGCCGCCTCCTCCCTGCCCTCCCCGCAGCTGGGACAGCCCCGCCGATGACCCTGCCCGCGACAAAGGGACGCAAAGCCGCCTCTCCTCTCGCACCTCCCGCCCTTCCAGCTCGCCGCTGTCCCCGCTCTGCCCACGGGGCCCTCCCCAGGCTGCCGAGGGCTGAGCAGCGCCCCGGGACTCACCCGGCACTGCCGCTGCCCAGCCCGCCCTGGGCTGCGCCCACTTGCTGCTCCCACTCGGGCTCCTCTTCCAGGATCTTCAGGATGTGCCGGAGCCCAGCCAAGCGCAGCCCCAGCGCCGAGCTGCTGCTCTGGATCACGTCCAGCACGGCCGCAGCCCCGGCCGGCGAGCCGCTCTCACTCGGCCCCTCGGAGCTGCCCGGCGCTGCCCGGAGGGCCGGAGGCGTCAGGGCAGCGCCGACAGCTCCAGCAGCTCCCGGGGGCACAACCCACGGGCACCCCCACTCCAGCAAGCCCCGGCTGCGCGGCCCCACGCCCTGCCCAGAGCCCTCCCCTGCGCCCCAGCCCGGGGCACGGCATTACCCGCGCTCTGCTCCTCCGGCGCCTCTGGCAGGAACAGCCCTTCCCTCTCCGAGAGCTCGCCGAACAGCTGCGAATCCGAGTCCAGGGCCACCCGGCGGCCCTGGGCCGGCCCTGGGGCTGCACGAAGCTCTCCCTCCGCCGCCTTGGCCATCGTGCCCTGGGGGCCGGTGTCACCCTCCGAGGACACCGCCGCGGCCCCGCCACCGTCCTGCTCCGGCCCCCGGCCGGGGAAGCGTCGGGCGTAGACACGGGAGCCGCGCAGGTCGCGCAGGTCACTGCCCTGGCACCGCTTCTCCAGGACCTGCAGCACCTTCTGGGCCAGCTCCGCGGGTACCGACAGCTGCACCAGCGCCTCGTCGTCCACCTCCGACACCGCAGCCATGAGGCCGAGTTAATTCGGGCTCGACACGCGCCCCACGCCCCTGGTGGCGCTCTCCGGCACGAGGGACACAAACCAGAGGTGCCGCGCCGCCAGAGGTGCCCAGGGCCACTCCCCACTGCCACTGTCTCCTGGCTGTGCCCGGCCCAGCTCCCACCGGCCCACACCTCCCAGCCGTGCTCACCAGCCGAGTGCAGCTGGCACAACGACCCCAGGGCCGTGCCTCGCCTGCCCAAACCTCGCTGCATAGTCACGCTGCCAGCCGGGGGACACCGCCTTTCCTCCCATCTCCACTCACTGCTCTGCTGGGCCAAGCTCTCCACTCTTTCCCCATCCCCACTCACCCTCCCATTCCTGCTGCCCCACTCAGTCTGTCCCTGCACACCTCACACTCCCCATCTCCTCTGGCTCTGGTCCCTTCCCCAGCGTTCCCTTTGCTCCTCCCTCCCATCTCCCTGCTGCAGGCCCTGGCCCCTACCTGCTCTCCCTGGTGCTGCTGGATGAGACGGGTGATCTCTTCCTGCTCCTGTGCTTGCAGCTTCCTCACAAAGAAGAGCAGCTCCCACCACTCGGCACGGCTCAGCGACTCTGCAGCCTCAGGCAGGTGCTGCCCCAGGTAAGGCAGGGAGTACAGCCCCCCCAGGGGCTTGCACAGGAATGGCTGTGGAGCTGCAGGGAGCAGAGCAAGGCACTGTCAGCTCTGCCAAATCCCCCAGCCTCTGCTGCACACTCGTCATTCCCCAAGAAAAGAACTCATGCTGGGCAGAAGAGGTCCCCACTGTACCATAACTTGCTGGGAGGAAGGAAGGTGACACGAGGGCGGTGGGAAAGTTGGAACATGCTTGAAGGAGACCAACGGGCTGCTCACCTGCTCTCAGTCTGTGGTTTCGTGTCAGGATGTTCACCTTCTGCTGGCCCTCAAGTTCCTTTTGCTCTGAAGGGCCAATGATCTCAACCATGTGCCAGTGAACCCAGTACGTACAGCCCAGAGCTTGCCAGTACACCTGAGGAGCACCCAAAACACCCAGCTGGGGGAAGGCAAGCCCAACCCTGCTGCTCCTATGCAAGGCTGCACAGGAGAGCAGGCAGGGCCCTTAGCAGCGCCTGCTCCCCCGCAGGGATACCATCACCGAGGGCACATTGGGGACACAACACTCCTCCCTGCAGCAATACCTGCACCGGGGGCATGCCGTCGTTGCTGCGGCGGAAGTCGCCCTCGTCGCCGGCGCTGACCTGCTCGTAGTCCTCCAGCATGCGCACCCTCATGCCACTCACCAGTGTGGCCTGCACATACTCCACGTAGCTGCTACGGCTGGGGAAGGCTGAACGTGTCTTGAAAGCCACGGGCTCCTTTGCTGGGGGAGTGGGGGCTGCCTGGGCAGCGGTGCTGGCCGGGGTCCTGTGCTGGAAGATGGAGCGTGCGGGGCGAGGCTGCGGCTCCCGCCGGGGCAGTGCCTCTGCCCCGTGCCTGTGGCTCCAGCCCATCACGTGCACCAGCTCCGAGATGAGCTTTGCCATGGCCATGCTCAACTCAAACTGCTGCTTCACACGGCTGCTCTCCTCAGGGACAGGGCTGGGCACGGCACAGCCCTGCTGCTCCTCTCCCTGCTCCACACTGCTGCTCAGGCGGTCCAGGAGAGAAGTCACGCACAGGTAGTGCTTCACCAGGACCAGCAGCTGCTTCCCAGAGATCTGCAGCAAGCACAGCCCTCATGCTCAGCCTGCAGAGCACCTCCAGCCCCAGTTCTCTCTGAGCCACCAGCTCATCCCTAGGCAGGCTCCCCCGAGAGCTCCAGCCCAGCCGGCAGCAGCAGAGACCTCTCAGCCCACCCTCCCCTCCCTGCTCCCAGACCAGGCTCTCCAGGTGCTCCTGCACCACTCCCAGCCTCTCCCCAGCCCCAGCTCCTGAGCCAGCTCACCCAAGAGCCAGCCCTGCTCACCTGCCCACCCTCAGCTCCCCTCCTGTCCCAGCCAAGGCTGCCAGCCCTCCTGGCCCCTCCTGGCTCACAGGCCTCCTGTGGCAGGTCTGTCCCCACCTGTGGGAGGTGAATCCCCTCGAAGGTCATGCAGGGCTCTGCAGGGGGTGTGATCTCAGCAAACAGCTCCAGCAAGGTGCAGCGGCTGTCAAAGTCCATGTGCTGCTCGATGCCATCCTGCTGGCTCAGGGACAGCAGGACATAGGCCTGGCTCCCTGCAACAACAAAAACTCTTCAGGTCCCGGGAAGACAACCCTCACCCCCACCCTCCCTGCCAGAGACAGAGCTGCAGGGAAGGAACAGCCTTGCTGCTCAGTGTCACCTGATCCATGTGCTGTCCCTTCCTCTGGAGTGGCAACGCTTTGCTCCATGGTGTGTTTTTACTACCCCTACCTAAAGCCGCAAGATTCTCACAACGCAGCAGCCTCAAATAACTGACTCCAGAACAGGGCCCCAGGGAAGAAAAGAAGTCGAGTTTTAACCCAAATCAGCCCCTCCTCTGCCCCACTTCAGAGCTGCATGAACTCAGGTGACAGGACAGGGAAAGCCAGATCTCCTGTGGGACACACAACCAGCAACTTCCAGCTGCACCCAAGCCTCACTGGGCACTTCTAAGCCACAGCAGCACCTTTTAAATGAGAGAACTGGGTGAGGACCAGCCTCTACCCACCATGGTCAATCCCCTTGGCACTGGTCTTCTGTGCAAGGGTACATGGGAGCAGATTGTCTGTTCCTCTAAATGTATCCAGTCAAGGAGCTTTCCACTGCAAAAAGTCAAAGTAAGAAGGAAGCCATAAACAAGAACATAAAATATCACAAACCTAACTGACAAATGATAATGGGATGCAGTGAGGAGGAACAAATCTAGTCAGTCACAACAATTAGTAACGACATCTGGACAACAATTAATAAGGACATCTGGCATGTAAGAATGATTATTTTTCAGTAAGATTATCTGATTAATTGGAATTGGCAAGGAACACAAAAGGGGTGCAGAGCAAGGGATATAAAAGGTACTGGTCATGTTTAAACCACAGCTGGTCAGCGTGTTTGTCTGACAGCCCTGTACCGGATTGACACAGTTTGTCCTACTTTCTTACTGAATCTTTACTAAGTCTCTCTACCCCATGTGCGCTACAAAGACCAAGGGGCAGCTGCTGGTGAGACCTGCATGAATGGCATTTGGTGCCGCGAACTGGAGCCTTACTGGGGGTGTGGGAGCCCTGTGGGGTCAGTGAGTGGAGTGAGCGACAGTGGGAGGTGCCATCACTCTCTGGATCGAATTACGGATCTGAGCTTGGAATGCCAATTATCAGGAAGACTGGTGTACAGCTGCATCAAATTACTCAGCTCTGATAGGGATGTAGGAGTTCCTGGCCTGATGTGCCAGCAACTGGGGCAAGTGCAAGGGTCTTTCCAGTGCCAGTGCCTGGAGCTGGTGGGATCATCAGTCATCAGCCACTGGGGAGAGAACAGTGTGTGTTCTGAAGAACAGCTGCTGGAAGGGAGGCAAGTGAGGAGTTCAGCACCAGCAGGATTGCAGTGCCTGGGGCAAGGGGGAAAGGGTGAGTGTCTGCATGTTTCCCAACTCCGCTGTGCATGTAATTCATTAGCAAAACTTCATGCTGGAATAACAAGGGGGAGGTCCTGGGCCCAGACCAAGGTATGAGGGGGGTGGTCGTTGGTGCTGGAAGTCCCAAGGGATGTGTGAATGTGGACTGTGGAACAAAAGTGCTACAGGTTTACTAGCAAGCATCAGGCTTGACAAACTGGAGAGCAGGGGAATCCCTCAGACTGGTAGAGGGGCTTGGATCCAGCCACAGGTGCAGGACAGAGAGGCCATGCTGGTACTCAAGGGATCCATGACTGCGTGTGTTCTTGTGAACCTAGAAAATGCAGTGTGTGCCGGCAGGAGTGACCTTCTGTCTCTGCTGGATGGAGAGCAGGAGGGGACATGGCTGGTTGTGCTTGTGTTTATGTGAGTGCCCTAAGCATGTGCTGTCAGAGTCCTGCGTGTGTCTGTGCTCCAGGGTGGGCACTCAAGCTTTGCTACTGGTTGAACCTGCAAACGGGAAAATGGCAGCTGCATCTCTCAGCTTGAGAAACTCCAGATTCCCGGGCTCCAGCGGTGGAGCAGGAGAGGTGCTGGGATTGCTAGAGGAGACAGCCACCCCTAACATTCCTTAACGCTCCTAAGAGTGAATCAGCATCCCAGCTCAGAAACCTGGCAGGGGAAAGAGTTTCTCACTCCCAAGAGCAGTCCAGACAACTGCAACCAAGGAAGTCTGGAAGGCCCAGACTGATTCCTCCCCTTTTGCCAGCAGACACGCTGCTCCCCGGGCCTCTCCCCTCCCAAAGGCCGGCACCCCTCGGCTGCCCAGCAGCCCCTCCTCAGCCGCCCCGAGCAGGAGCGGCCCCCACCTGCATCGTGTGCGCCCAGAGCGCGCAGCATCTGCCCGGCCCCGCGGCGGATCTGCCTCTCCCGGTGGCCCAGCAGCTCCAGCAGCAGCTCCAGGGCTCCCGTCCTCCTGAAGGCGGCCGCCAGGGAGCCGATGCCGGCGTAGGCGCCCAGCACCCGCACCGTGCTCAGCAAAGAGCCCCCGGCCGTGCCGGCCTCGGCCACCTGGCGCCGGGCTCGCCGCACCAGGCTCCTGACATCGGCCTCCATCTCCAGCAGCGAGGCCTCGTCCAGCGGGACGCCCGACGGGCCGGGCGCCTCCTCCTGCCCGGGCCCCGGCGGCCTCCTGCGGCCCAGCAGCGCCGGGCAGCCGGCGCAGACCTCTTCCGCGGACATCCACAGGGAGACGTTCTCCGCCCGGGGCTCTGCGGAGCCGCCTCCCGCCGCTCTCTCCTCCGAGCTGACGACGCTCCAGCGCACCAGGTACTCCGGGCGGCCGTCGGGGCCCGGCCGCTGCCGCAGCAGCTCCTCGGGGCGGGCCCGCAGCCCGGGCCCCAGCTGCACCAGCAGGCTGCCAGCGTGCGGCTCCTTCACCATGGCAGCGGGCGGGCCCGCACACACACGGGGGAGGCAGGAGCTGGGCAGAGGTGGCTGAAGCATGCTGTGGTAGAGATCTGTGTTCCTGAGTGTCACAGTGCTGGTGATCTGGCAATGCAACCATTAAAATGTGCTTTTGTACAGGCCGTACTCAAGGAGAGTGCAGTAAACTCCTAACACAGTAAGGATGAGACACGGCTCACTTTCTCCTTGGAGAGCCGCATATATGTAGCTACAAGACAGCGGGCAAAGCAGTGATTTCTGGAGTGTCAGACAGACTGTGGGCATGGCAGGAGTAAGGACAGCAGTGCCCGGGAAGGGCAGCTTTCCCCAGGAAGCTCACCTATAACACTTGGCTGCGTGCTGACGGAGCCACGAGCCAGGCAGAGCCCACATGCTGGATCACGGGCCAGCGCAAGTCTGCGCTGCACATCAGCCAGCCGGGACTGGGACACCGTGAGGGTCAGACCTGTGCCCGGGGCACACAGGCTAAAGGCGGGCGGCACGGCACTGCCATCCCCGCGGAGAGCGCTCCTGCGGGCCCCTTCGAGGCGCGGGCCAAGCGAGAGCTCGCCGGGCACCGAGCCCCGGCCCAGGCCGGCTGCCGCATCCCTTCCCTGGCCGGCCGGGGCCGCGACCGAGGCCCTCCCCTATAGGGCCCGGGCCCGCTCCGGGCCAGCTCCGCTCAGGGCCCAGCCCGCCGCCCTCCCTCCGTGCGGGGCCGCGCCGGGGCCGCCGCGTTACCTCCGGCACCGCTCCCGCGCCGCTCCGGCCGCGGCGCCTGCGCGGCCCCGCCCGATGGCGGCCGGGAGGGCCGGGCCTGGGCGGGCGGCGCTGGCCCAGGAGAGGACGCGGCAGCGGCCCGCCGCGGAACTGGGGCCGGGGAGCGGCGACGCGCTGAGGTCCGTGATCCCGAGCTGCCCAGTCACCTTGGCTGGAAGCCACCTTTCCCGTCCGCTTGCCTTCACTGCTCCACAAGCTGAGGGTGAGAGAAGAGCTCGGGTGTCCTACAGCTAGGTTTGACACGACTGTGCCGACTGGCCGCCCCGACAACACCCACCAATCTCAAACTCAAGGCGAGGCAGTCTGCACCCCCACACTCATCCCTCCCACCGATCCCACTCCTGCCAGGGACTGAGCACGGCAGAACTTGACCCGTAGGAAAATGAGGAAAGGCCCTGTGCATAAAAGGCATCAGTAATGCGACAGCAGTGGCATGAAAAACGCTTTATTTGCCCCGGGGATCACTCCACTGCCTTGACCCGTGGTAGGTTGACGTAGCTCTTCATGGGCGGCAGAGGTTTGATCTTGCGGCCGGCCCAGCCGCCCTTGCGGTGCCACAGGCCCGTGTGCGGGCGCTTGCCCAGCCAGCGGTTCCGGCCTGCCTTCCCGATCACCCGCTTGTTGTGGTCTACGTTGGACACGCGGCCCACCGTGGCCACACACGCCTCCAGCACCTAGGGGACAGAGAAGAACTGCAGCCCTCCCTGGGACACACGTGTGTGCACAGTCAAGCCGGGACAGCACAGCTCTGTTACCTGCATGTGCCTTTTGGAGGGCAGCTGCACGATAGCGGTCCCATTCACTTTCCTCAGCAGCACCCCACAAGTACCTGCAGCGGGAAAGAGAGGAGGCAGCTGCCTTGAACAGCAGGACGAAGTATCCCACCCTGTGGCAAACACATCCCCATGGTGGTAATGCCCCAAAGCCTGTTGTACTAAATGCAGCACTTCTTGCTGATGACAGGGCCTTGAGGAATCAACAGGGCAGAGCTGCCCCTGCTTTTCTGGAGGGATGTGCTGCACTCTAACTTGAGGGGAAGCTGGCAACTCCCTGTCACTGGCCGCTCAGAGCAGTGCCCCCCTGCCCTCCTCTCCACCTGTGCTCAGCCAAGCCCCTACAAACAGTGAGTTCCCTGCGTGGGGACACACCAGCTGCCCGGATGTACTGCGCTCCCTTCCCAGGGTGGCTCTCCAGGTTGCAGATCAGCGTGCCGACAGGCAGAGCCCCCAGTGGGTATGCGTCCCCTTCCTTGGCCGACACTGGAAGACAGACGCCGACAAGTTGGGCAAGGAGCAGCCAACGAGCCCTTGGCAAGACCGGCACAGCTGCCCCTGGCCCTGGCGTGCACCTGCCATCCTGCCGATGTCAGGAGAATTCGTGATGCTGTCCCCTGGCTGCATGTTCTCCGTGGCAATGATCCAGCGCTTGCGGTTGCCGCCGGCCACCAGGGCGATGTCAGCCGACCTGCACGGAGAGCCCGCGGCGGGTGAGCAGGGGGCCACGGCTGGAGCCACTGCCCGGGGCCGGGGCGGAGCCCGCACCCCGCACTCGCCTGCAAGGGTCGTATCGGACGCTGACGACCTTCTCGGTGAAGGGCTCCGGCGGAGCCCCCTCCTCGTAGCGCAGGCGCTGGAAGTCGATCATGCGGTAGCGCCGCTTGTGTCCCCCGCCGATTCCCCGCACGCGGACGCGGCCTGCGGGACACGGCAGCGGCTGCAGGCGGGACCTCCCGCCGGGCCCGGCCGGCCCCGGCAGCCCGCCTGCCCCCGCCCGCCCGCACACCTGTGTGATCGCGGCCGCCGGTCTTCTTCATGCCCACGGGCCGCACGGTGTACTTGGTACGGCACTTCCACAGCGGATCGGTGGTACAGCGCGGCGCCGAGCCGCCCAGCCCGCGGCAGGCGGCAAGCAGCGGCCCCGGCAGGCAGGGCTGGGGGCCGGGCGGCAGCGGCGGGGGCCGGGCCCGGCGGGGGCCCGCCGACAGCAGCAGCGCCCCGAAGGCGCGGCAGAGCCCCAGCGCCGCCATGGCCGCGGGAAGGCGCCGCCGGACGGGGCGGGGCCGCGCGGGCCGAGGCCGCCGGTAGGCGGCGCGCTGCAGCCGGCGGGGCGGGGGCGGCCGCCATCTTGGATTTAAAGGGGCTGAGCCGCTGAGCGGGCGGGTGGTGCCGGCCGCGGGTCTCGCCCCGCCCCCGCCGGGACCGGCACAGCGACCGGGATCGCCATCGACGTCTTGCGCCGAGCAGGTTGGACGGGCGGGGGTACGGGGGTTCGGCCGCTCTGCTCGACGGCCCCGGCGGGGGGGAGGACACAGCGGAGCCCGGCGGCGCAGGCCGGAGCGGGAGCGGCCTTCTCAGGAGGACGCTCCGCCGGCGGCCGCGAAGGGCGGTGGGACCCTCACGGGGAGCTGGGGAGGTCCTTGTGTGGGGCTGGGGCCGGCGTGGGTCGGGGACCGTGGTCGTGTGCTCTGGCCGCTGGGGCAGCGGAACGAGCGGGGGCGAGGGCAGCCCTCGGGCCGTGCCCGCCGTAACGCTGCGGGTCGGCGCTGCGGGCGCTGCCGGCTCTGCGGACTTTGGAGCCGGCGAGGCGCGCCCTGCGGGCTCAGCCCCCTCCGGTACCGCGGGAGCCGCTGGCTCGGGAGCCCCGCCGGTGCCCGCGCTGCTCGGGCAGCTCCCGGTACGCAGGCTCGGGGCGCTCGGCCTCCCCGCGGGCAGGGCCGACTGCCACGCAGGGATGGCGGCGGCGGCCCGGAGCCCCCGAGCGAAGAGTGGAGTGCGTGTGTGGCAACTGTGGGTCAGCCCCAATCCCGGCCGTGGCTGTTTCCAGGGTCCTGTGGGCACAGACTACGGGATTCACTCACTGCTCTATAATTAGTCTGTGCCTTCATTGCCAGGAATGGCTTTCACTGTAACACAAATAATATATGTTTGCACTCCTGCTGTATAACTTATGTGACATGTAAGCGTGCCATAGGTGTATGCACCCCACAGCCGGCCAGGTTTGCCCTGCAGAACTAGGGAATGGAGGACAGCAAAGTGCGCTAGGAAAGAAATATGTGTTGTGAGATGAGGCAAGAGAGAACCTGCTTGTCTGGCTGGGCTGTTCCTCCTGGGACATCTGAACCCCTTCCCCTTGTGGGGAGGGACAGGAACACCAGTGCAGTACTGGTTCAGGCACATATAGGGGAACATCATAGGGAGCACCATGACAGTCGTGTGTTACCGTGGATGGGATCACCGTAGCAACAATCCAAGTTGGATTCTGTGTCATTGTCTTCTCTCTGAGAAGAGCAGAGACTGAACAAGTGCTTCCCAGCAGCGCCCGGCCCAGCCTCACACTGCGCAGTGTGGATGGAACAAGCCTCTAGCCTTCCCAGATCTCCCGTATCTGGCCATGGCTGCGGCACCACGATGGCAACCAGACATCTGGAGGGCTCTCTGCAGCTACACCAGCTTGGCTTTAGGGGCTGGGATGGTGTCAGCAGTGGGGACACAGGCCAGGGTGGTACCAAACAGGATGTAAAACCTTCCGCCACAGGATGGGGGGTGGGATGGAGCAGGTCTTTGGCGGGCTGAACAGGAGCCCGATGGTGGCCGGAGCTCCTTGGGCAGCATTTGGCGGCGCCGCGGAGGCTCGGCCCTGCTCCCGGGCGCTGCCGTGGATCCCTGAGGAGAGAGCCGCGAGCTTGGCTTGCGTGGCGCTTTCCGCGCTCCCGGGAGAGCGTCCGACCGTCCTGTTCCCGGAGCCCGTCCGCATCCCTCCCCTCCCCCTGCCGCAGTGTGGTTGGCTGCCGGGCGCCGGGTGCCTGCGACGCTGCTCGCTCCCGGGGCAGCGCGGCACACGGAGCCGCGCAGCGCCGCGGCCGCCGCTCCGCCGCCGCCTCCGGGAGCAGCAGCGCTGGACAAGCCGCTGCAGGCAGCCAGGTACCGCTCCTCCGCGGCGTGGGGCGGGTGACATTCCCGTCCGGTGACTGAGGCGGGCAGGGTGCCCGGCCATCCTGGAACAAAGGACCGCTTTGATGCGCAGTTTCGGGCAGAGCTGATGAAAACTTTTTTTCCCTAGTGGAGCCTTCACTTAGCCAGGTGGGAGCAGAATTTCTCTATGGTGGTTCTGAGGGGTGAAGGGCTTTCTCTGGCTTGTTTGCTTCAAGGATACGCAGCGGGCGTGCCTCCTGCTGCCAGACAAAGCCGGAGAAACGATGACGGAGGCAGGTCATACAGCAGTAGCTCTCAAAGAGCCTTGTTTCGCCCCAAACCGTCTTTTCATTAATTAACTGCTTCCTAAGCTTTTCCGAAGTGGAGGTGCACCCTACCAAAGGTGGTGGGCTGGGGGAGTCGCGGGTAAGCTTCTGCGAAGAGGAGAGGATGCGCCTGGGAGGAGGTGTCTGAAGAAGAGCTGGGGGATGGTGTTGCGGTAGAATGCTCTGGCCAGGCAGCCGGGAGAAATCTGCACAATGGTGGGAGGCAGCAGCACATTACCAGGAACAGCAGGCTTCCCTGCGTCTTACATAGCTGGCATCTGGCGCTCTGCTGCAGTTCCGTGCTCGGCTCTCCTCTAGTGCCCTTGGTCTCCTCTCTGCCATGCCACCTTGGAGATGTGGAAAACGCCCACCCCTGCCTGTGCTTGTGGGGAAAGAGGGTGGTGTTCAGCACGCATCAGGTCAAAGATCGGGCCAGCTCAGACACAGGGTAAATAAACATGGCCGTGCTTTGCTGTAATTGGCAGAAGGAGCAGGAAGCATGTGTTCTCTCATCTGCTGTTTTGGAGGAATGTCCAGGTTGAAACAACAGCATTAACCCCAAATACCAAAATGGCTCTTGGGGCGCAAAGGACACATGGCAAGATTCTGACCTTGGCAGAGTTGCTGGATAAATGCTTAATTTGCTGGGAAAGAGCCATGTAGCTCCTCAAAGAGCTCTAGCCAGACAGGGGAGTCAGGGACAGAACAGATCTGCTTGTTCTGCAGGTAGAGGTTTGTCCCTGTGACTTTGCCTGCCTTGCTGTGGTTTACAAAACCTGTTTGCTTCTGGAAATAGTAGCGCTGTCTTGCAGCCTGCAGTCAGCTGGTCTTTGCGGGTGCCCCAGGGGGGAGTGTGGGCACACCAGAGCCCTTGGGGGCACACAGAGTGGCTCCAGAGCTCCTCTGCTCCCATCTGCAGCCTGCTTATCTCCTGTGCTGCTCAGGCACATCCAGCGCATAGCCCTCACATTAGACAGATGCCTGCAAAGGCACTGGCTCCTGGGAATTACTCTGCCTGCTTTAATACGGCTTCATGCTGTCAGGGCAAGGTAATGGCTCTCGCTCTGTTTTTTATAGTGCAAGACTCCCAATCAGATTCTGAAGCTGGGAAGAGATGCTTGCCTTGGCTCCGTTCCAGCTGCTTAGCTCTTGTCTCCACTAGCCTGGAAACATGTTTTAATGGTGTTTTGCTGTAGTCCCAGGCACAGCAGATGCAGAATGGATTTGGTGAGCTGCTGCAGACATGAACAAATTTAAAAACAAGGTCTTATCAGCTGATCTGGAGGTGCCAGCATAAGCTTGCTGGTGGGAGTGGTGATGACTGCTGTTCTCATTCCAATGGCCTGCTGGAAGGGGCAGGTTTTCCTAGCCAGCTGGGGTTGTAAACAATATGATGTACAACTAGAGCAAAATGGTTTTCTGCTAATGGCAAAAATCGGTGCTGGTGGCTTTTTTTGGTTGGTTGGTTGCTTTTGCTGTTGTTGTTTGTTTTGTTGGGTTGTTTGTCTTTTCTTTTTAAACCCTTGTTGATTCCAATATCTGTATTCTTCCGTAGTAACAAATGAAGTGAGACCGTTCTGGTCTTGAAAGGAATCAATGATCTGATACAAAGCCAACCAGACTACCTGCTCTGTCTTCCTCAGAGTACGTATCCATACTGGAATTGGATGATGCTTTGATAAGACAGGAATTGCTTGGTCTGGTCAATCAGAACAAACAGCAGTACCTTTTGTCTTGTCCATTTCCAGCTGTGGTCTGGAAGGTGGGAGGAGTATGGGAAGCTCTGTAGTGGTGTGAGCATGAGTCACTGTGGCCAAGTCATTGTAAAGCCACCTTATCACCACCTTGCTCTGGGTTTCAGGAAGGTTATGTGACGTTATGTGTTTTATTAGAGATTGTGTGTGGTAGAGAGCTGAGGCTCCTGGGGCATGGAGGAGTGTTAGGAGGCTCCCTTCATGCTCTTTCCCTTCAGCTCCAGTCTCCTTGCGGGAGAGCTCTTCCACTTGAGCTGCAAATCTGGTTCCTTAGTCCTTGTCCCCTGGGCCTCTTGCAGCCTGCTGGTTATCACAGACATTCCCAACACAAGACTTCCTGTATCTAGAAAAAAACCCAGAGCTTCATGGTCAGCTAGAGCTGGCATGTGTCAGCTGCTGAAAGAAGCAGTGCTGGCCTTGATCCCTGGACAGCCCTCCCTATCCCCTAGACAGGGATCAAGGCACATCAACAGTGCAGGCAACTTGTACTGTGTTATACATGACTGAGGATTGGGGAAACTGGTTGGGTGAAGGCTTTCTGGGCTTGGAGACCAGTTTCAAAGCCATGTGAGGAGGTGTCTGGAATGCCAAGGAGAGTCCTGCCAAGGTTTTGGGGCATAGGAGAATGTGAGTCGGGCAGCTTCTTGCCTTCACTGCTTGCTGTGTTGTTGCAGGTGGATTGCTTTGGGAATCCTTAAATCCCTGCAGGACCTTGCTGGAAGGAAGCAGGCACTGCATTCCCTTTCTCTGGGCCTTGGATCAATTTCTAGTGCTGTGGTGCCTTGCTCCTTTGTCCTGAAGAGGTGTTCACTAAAGGCAAACGCATTGAGTTTATCTGAGGAATTCAGATGAATTTTTTTTCCTACCTTTTTTTTTTCTCCCACAAAAGGATGGCTAAGTTGTGGTAGAGGGGTCTGAAGAGTTTGTGGAGTCTCCTTTTTGGGAGATGGTCCTTTAGCTAGACTGATACCTGATCATATACCTGCTTTGAGTGAGGGAATGGACCAAAGGCCTCTAAGCATTCATTCCAGGTAATACTCTTCAAGTAATACTCAAGCCAGACTTTTATTGACAGAAAAGTTAAAACACAACACTCCCTCTATAGTACTTGAAGTCATCTATATGTTGGTTTAGCTCTCTAGACTGTCTGCAGTGCAAGAAAAGTCCAGGCTGGAGGCTGGCATTGGGAAAGAACTTTGGGCAGAAGATGGGACTCTAGGTGCCCTCTTTTTTGGCAATGAGGTGTAGAAACTTATGAGACAACTGGTGGCAGAGAATGTTATGGACATTAGAGTTTGAGTGACAGCTTTTGACTTTAAAATTTCAGCTCAGAGGTATGTTGGGTATGACTTCCCAGGATGCTGACTGCTTACTGATGTCCACTTTGGGTGTTCTTAGTGGCTCTCAGGGACCATCCAGGCATTTCTGGCAACCATAGCAAGTATCACAGAGCACCATTCCTGCTCTGTGCCTCGTGTGAACCTCTGCATTTCTTGTTTGGCCCGTATTAGAGCAGCTCTGGAAATAGCAGCTCGGATGTGGAGCCCAGCAGCACCGGTTTGTCCCCTTTCCTGTGGTTCTGCTCCAGGTGACCTAGGGTAGCGAAGCCTAGAAGAAGCCTAGTCCCAGTGGCTTCTATAGGACTGGTGTGTCAGTGTGCAGGTGCTCCTGGCAGTGTCAGTGTGTCCTGGCTGTGCAGCTCCGAGGCTCTGCACAGCTGGCTGTAATCTCCTACAATCTGTTTGCTCTCTGACACTGTGGTATCAAAATGGGAAGATTTGTGCTCATGACACAGCCTCTGTGATGGCTGCAACTCTGTCACTCTTTTGCTATTTACCACTTTTATTTTTCAGCATCCAAAGTATTGGTTGGTTGGGGTTTTGTTGTGGTGTCCCTTAAGAGAGAAGACTTGCTGTCTTATTTGCAGTGTCACTTCTAGCTTCATTGGAGGTCAACCAGTCATTCCAGTGACCCTTTGTTGCTCAACGGTAATGAGCTGGCAGAGGTCCAATGGAAAACAAACCAAAAAACCCTCCCTGCTTTTATTTTGCTTCCCAAATGTATAACCTTGCTAGATCTCCAGTAGCAAAAGCATGTCTCACAGGAGGAGACTGGGATAATTATGATGAAGCAAGACAAAGCCTTATGTTTCCATTTCTAAATGGAAACCATTGCTATCTATCTCCCAAATGTGGCCACTTGTTCTTGCTGTGGGTCAGACTTACTCTTTTCCACAGGAAGCTTTTTCCAGAACCCAACTGTCTTTCTGCAGCTACCTTACGTCACTTATATCCTGGAATCACCTCTTACGGAAGAATTTGCTGCTGAAAATCAGTTTCACTTCTTTGCAGAAAGTGCTGGCAGACCATCTGCAGTTATTGTCTTGTGCATGCAGAGAGGCAGTGAACTGCACTGAGTTGTTTGCAGACCTGAGTTCTATGTCCTCAGTGTATTGTAGTGCACTCCTGATTTCCCCAGTGCTTCTCCTCTGCCATCCCCATAGTCTTCTGGCATTAGGCATCATAACCTAAGCTATAAGATTCACTTGGACCCATTTATTCTGGGATCTCTGTAGATGTTATGGGTTGAAGATAGAAGCAGTGAAGCTTCCAGCTCTTTCCTCTCAAAGGTCTCGCGTGTGGGAGCAGTTTTGAGAGGCAGAAAAATGAGCTGCTGAAATTGCTGATGCTTAGCGATTTCGCGGTTATGCACTTGAATACAGGAGGAAGGTTTGTGCCTGGCAGGATGTACTTGCTGATGGATTCCCGGCTGATTGCTGCAGCTGCCACAAAGCCCAGTGCACGCATGTTCCCTCCCTGTCCTCCAAAGGGGAGCAGGAGAGGGGAGATGAGATGGGTGTTGTTGGAACGGCAGCCTGTTCCAGCAGCTCACTGTAAATAGGGAAGACGTGCCAACTAGAGTGGAAACCGGCGGGTGGAGACCTGGGCTGGGACACCTGCGGGTCCATGAGCACTGCAGCAGCATAAGCTGGGAACAGGGCTCTCCATCTCTCCAGGAGCTTGGTGGAAAAGCATTCTTCCTATTCCAATCTGAGCCCCACCCTGCAAATGGCAAACGATGATGGGTCTCCTCCTCTCTGCAGAAAACCTCCGAGTGTTTTCTGCCTGGATAAAGGACGTTCAGTGCCCCTTACTGAATGTGAAGGAGTAGGAAGAGTGCATCTACAGCAGCCTCAGCCTGCCTGACCTTGGTGTTGGCTGCCATAGTGAGTGTTTCCTCTTTGGAGGGCTGAACACTGAGTATAGACCTGCCAGCACAGGGGAGAACTACAAATGAGTGCTTTGGAGGGAGATTCCTGCTTTGGAAGGTTAAGTCAGGTCTCACTGGTGCTTGTTGCTTTCCTTTGCTGTACAAGAGATAGCAGCATTCAAATGACTTCTCAGCAGTCTCCTCTTTGTTTTCTTGTTGAGCAGCTGTGTGTTGTTCTTAGGTTTTGCACCCTCTGTTCAGCTTGGACAAGCCTCTGCCCACTGTTGAACATGAAAACATGTTGGTACCTAGCAGAGCTATGCTTCCAGGATGTCACTCTAGGGGAGAAAGGCCGAGGTTGTTGCAGATGTTTGCACAGCCAGTGAAAGAAAAAAAATCCTCTACCGGGATGCCTTGAAGGATCTGAGGATGTAGTTGCAGAGTAGGGTAAGTCTTATGTGCTGCGGATGTTTTGATTTATTTTTCCTTCTCAGTCTGAAATCTTCGCAGTTTCAAAAAACAAGTTGATTGTGAAGACTGTGAAACACATGAACATTTTCTGCTGGAAGGGCTGAAGAGGGAATGTTGCTGTAGCAGAGATGCTGATGGTTTAACACACAGCAGTTTCACAGTTGGGGAGTAGTTCTGTGTACAGTGGAATTAATGAGGCTGATTTTCTATGGATCTGGGTCTTGCCTGCCTGACTCTCTTACCTAGCAAGGTGTGAGGTCTGGTGACTTTTTATCCTGTAACATGTTCCTCTTCTCAAACTGTCTGTATTGTACTTCTTAAAGACAGCAGCAAGATCCCTGTATGGACATAAGTTTTGCTGCCATGAAAACTGTGTGCATTTCACAATTGGCCCAGTACCCATAGGGAATTGTACTGCTCAGCTGTGAGAGTTTTAGAGCAGAGTTCTAGTTTTTTGTATGTTTGGTATATGAGGCTGTTCCTGGGTATTTTCTTGTGTCCCAATCATTGCCTGTGGTCCAGAGACCTCCCACTTGCCTGTTTCCCTGTTTGCAAGTGAGTTGGTTGGAGTGTGTTTCCCTGTAAGTTGGAACCAGTGATGGGGCCATTTTAATCCTTTAGCACTTATTACCTTGGGCTCTGTGGAAGAGGTAAGTGCCTGCTGAGCCTTCCTGGGAAGCTGTCTGGACCTATTTCAGAGCATGAGAGTGCTTGGCCAGATGAGGCAGCACTAACACACTTCGGGCTGCCTGCCGCTTTTCTCTAGGGCTGGGAGTTGTTGCACATTTCTTCCTGAGTTATGCTCACCCGCAGAAGTCTGCATTAAGCAAGGCTTTCTTTATTTCTTTAGCACTTGATTGCACTCCAGGCATGTTAGAAAGGTGGGGAAAAGAATAACCAGGGGAACTGTTGACCAAATACCAGTTTCTGGAGAATGAGTTTGGAAGATAGGATACAAGTGGCAACCAACTCTCAGCACACCTAGTCTTTATTTTGAAACAGTAGCCTGTGTCCTCTATCCTGACCTTAATGAGGTTTTTCATGCTATTCTTAACATATCGTCTTCTCCAAAGCAAACTGGCCTAAGTCATGGTCCAGGTGAGACTGTTTTGGTATAAAATGCCCAATGTGCAGGGTTAACTGCATGTGGAGCATGACAGATACCCAAAAGATACAGTGAAAATGACTCAGAGTTGGTGCTGATGCTAGATCATGAAGTGAATGTGAAGTCAGCATTGTGACTTTGTGGGAGGATGACTCAGTTCTTGTTCAGAGGTGTGAACAGAAATCCAGTCTCCAAGAGACATGAGGTGTTTCTGCCCTGCTGACAGTTCAGTCAGGTCTCCACTGTTGAGGCTTTGCCTGCCTTCCTTAGGGATGGATGTACATCATGGGAACAGAAACCAAAGAAGAGTTGAGAGGAGAGTTCAGGCCTCTAAAACAACTGGAGGAAGAGTGAGGCTAAAGAGGAGGAGATGAGTGGGTTTAATAATGAGATGTGTGTACTTAAAACAGCTGTCCCAGTGCTGTTTGTCACCTTCACTTTAAGAGCTGCAGTGAGGAGGGAGCTGGGCCTCTCTGTTGCTCAGGGCCTGTTCCCCAGTAGCTCCCTGGCACTTGGGCAGAGTGCACAGGTGAGGAGAAGAGGACCCCTGCCAGAAAGGGCATCCCTGCTTGCTCTGTTCCTGTAGCTGGGACAGTATTTCTGTTCTCTCAGTAAAACAGGCACAAGGCAACTGCTGAACAAAGAGCTCAAACCATGCAGAGGTGGGTCCAGCAGGAGGTCAGAGGCAGATCTCCTGGCAGCAATTCCCTCCTCTCCTCCTGTGTAGCTTCTGGGCAGTTTGCCAGCTTCCTGACAGCAGGGCCTGGGCACTCAGGTTGCAGAGGCCTCTGCCAGCTGCAGGTAGAAAAGAGGTGCTGCTGGGCAGGTGCTGCCTGTGCAGGGCCTTGCAGGAGGCTGTTTTTGGAGTGACTTGATAGCAGGGTAGGAGGTGGCTTTACTGTTGAGTAATGTGAGGAGGCTGATGGGGTGGCCTAGCTGGTGGGTGGCTGTGCTGGATGAGTGAATCATGGAGCAGCCAGGGTCTTGCCTGCCCCTTGTGTCAGCCTCTGGCCTGTGGTGTTTCCCTAGCTGCTGGACTTTGTATGCAGGGATCTTGCAGCCGCACTAACACTGTGGGTTGTAGTGCTTGGTGTCCCTGTGCAAAGGCAGTAGCTGAGTCCTTTCCCATGGTATGTCTGGGGGGAACAGGACAGGGAAGGAGTACAGAGTTCTTAGGCCATCCTGAGTAGTCCTTGGGGTGGCAGCAGGGTAGATGAAGATGGAGGCTGTGATCCTCAGGTGGTACTCTTCTGGCACAGTATTTTGGCACAGTAATACCACTGATGCCTCTGAGATACTCTTCTAGGTGATTTTCCTTTGAAAAAGCAGAAAGCTTTGAGCTGGCATCCCTCCACTTTGTGTTTCCTTTCTTCTGCAGAAGAGGTACTGAGCTCTGACAGCCTCTCTGCATCAGTGGTCTGTGGGCAGAAGGCGTATATATTGCAACCCCAGCTGCCAACCACAAATCTCTGTTCTTAAATGGAAGCTAAATTAGTCTTCCCCCTGCTGTGAATGTGGGGGTGTTGGAGGTCACCGCTGGTTGTAGCCTTTTTGTCTCCTGTCCCACGTGGGTCACCTGTGCTGGCTGCCAACATTCTCAGCCACAGAAGCAGAAGCATGTGCCCTGACAGCTGCCTGCTGCCAAAGGGAGAGGGGAAGATGAAGGAGAAGGGCTTAGAGGAGGCAATCAGTTAAATGCTGTCTCTGACTGCTTGAAGGAGGTTGTGGTATTTGTGTCTGGTTGTGGCTCTCTGAAACAGCCCTGGAGCACTCAGGTTTTGTCTCGGTCTCTGTGCAGGGCTGCAGGAGCAGGACTATGTCCACCATGGTGTACCCAAGGGAGGAGAAGCTGGACAAGCTGAGCCAAGAGGAGATAATTTCCAACACCAAGCTGGTAATGCAAGGCCTGGAAGCACTCAAGAATGAACATAACTCCATCCTGCACAGCTTGCTGGAGACCATCAAGTGCCTGAAGAAGGATGAAGAAGCCAATCTCGTGCACGAGAAGTCCAACCTGCTCCGCAAGTCAGTGGAGATGATAGAACTGGGGCTTGGAGAAGCTCAGGTGAGAGTGGTGGGTGATCCCCGAGGTGTTATCTGGGATTGACAGAGGAAGGGTAGGCATGTGGCCATTTCCCATAAGCTGCAGGGGTGGGAAGGGGCTAAGTGTAGAAGGCTAACATGGGTGGCCCCTAAGGTGCACATGAGGAAGAGACAAGACTGTGGTTGTTACTGACTGAGACTCTTAACAAGGTGATGATGGCATTGTCCAACCACCTGAACGCCGTGGAGTCCGAGAAGCAGAAGCTGCGTGCTCAGGTGCGGAGGCTGTGCCAGGAGAACCAGTGGCTGCGTGATGAGCTTGCCAACACCCAGCAGAAGCTGCAGCGCAGTGAGCAGACTGTGGCTCAGCTGGAGGAGGAGAAGAAACACCTTGAGTTCATGAACCAGCTGAAGAAGTATGATGAGGATGTCTCACCTTCGGTATGCCCCAGTCCTTTTGGGCAGCTGCTTTTGTGGGACTGGGAGAACTGCCTACCTTGCCCTGGATTTTCCCCCTTCCTGTGCACAGCAATGCCTGTAGCTAAAGGGGGCCTGCATGGGGCAGAGTCTGTGGATTTTGTGAGGGGAGATGGTGACAGAGACAGCAGCAGAAATTGAGTGTGTTGATGGGCTGCAGAAAGGCTGAGAGTTTGGCACTGACTCAGCCCAGGCTGCTGCTGTCTCTGCTGGGAACCACCATTATTTGTGATTCTCATCCTCTCAGGAGGAGAAGGAGGGTGACTCCACCAAGGACTCTCTGGATGACCTATTCCCGAATGAAGAGGAGGAGCATGGTCCTGGATGTAAGTGTCTGCTCATACGTGGGTGCTGCCCTGTCCCTGTTCAAGCCTGCTGGGCCAACTGTGCTGTGTTTATTTCTGTGCCCACAGTGCCCCACCAGCACAGCAGTGCCGTGGCAGCTGCCCAGCAGGGTGGATATGAGATTCCTGCACGCTTGCGCACCCTCCACAACCTTGTCATCCAGTATGCCTCCCAGGGACGCTACGAGGTGGCTGTGCCACTCTGCAAGCAGGCACTGGAGGACCTGGAGAAGACATCAGGCCATGATCACCCTGATGTGGCTACCATGCTTAACATTCTAGCACTAGTGTACAGGTGACCGTGGTGGGGCAGGGCTGGGCCAGGACAGCTTTCTGCATCTCCTATTTCCTTTTACAGCACATCCTGGGCTCCCCAAGCTGCCAGTGGTTTGCCTTTCAGAATGGCTTTGGCCTAGGTGGGGTATTTGGTTTGACAAACTCCCAGATATAACTAGGGACTGGAAAAGCAGGGAGGAATGGAGAAATTAAAGGGCTGTGAAAGCTGGGTCTGTGTAGAAGGAGCACTGTTCATCACTTTGCCTGCTCTGGGCTGTAGTGTCCAAATCCCAAATAACTGGTTGACTTTGCACTGCAGGGATCAGAACAAATACAAAGAAGCAGCACACCTCTTGAATGATGCTCTTTCCATCCGTGAGAAGACTCTAGGCAAAGACCACCCAGCAGTGAGTTTCTCTCTCCTCGTTCAGTCACTTCTTCACCTTTGGGAGCTGCTGGGGCACAGTTCAAGGAGTGTTTTACTGCTTCAGTATTTCCTGCTGCCTGGTTCAGTATGGCCTGTAAGGAGTTGGCTTCTCTTGGATCCTGTGATATAGGCAGGGCAGCCTTCTGTCTCTGGACCTTTTCCTCTCGGCAGCAGTACTGCAGGCATGAAGGAAATGGGGCACTCACTGTTACTGTTGCTTGTGCCCCTTGTTTTGTCCAGCTGGAATTTGCGTTGTTTCACGGAGAGCCTTCTGTCTCTGTAGGTGGCAGCGACTTTGAACAATCTGGCTGTTCTCTATGGCAAGAGGGGGAAGTACAAAGAGGCAGAGCCACTGTGTAAGCGAGCCCTGGAGATCCGTGAGAAGGTACAAGTCTCCTTTCAGCTCTCTCTGTGGCCTCAGTGCATGTGGGAGATCCAGGGCCTATCTAGTCCGTTCAGCTGCTGATTCTACCACCACGTTTCTTGTCTCTCCAGTGTTTGCAGGCCTAGAGAGGCCTGCCAGGAGGTGGAAGGTGGAATTTCTCCTCCTTGCCTCTCCAGACCTTGGCTTTTGTCTGACATAGGCATGTGCTGGGGGACTCCAGTATCTTTTCACTCCAAGAGTCTGCTGCAGTCTTTGTGGCTTCTCTTATTTTGTTCACCCAGGTTCTAGGCAAAGACCATCCTGATGTGGCCAAGCAGCTGAACAACCTGGCCCTGTTGTGCCAGAACCAGGGCAAGTATGATGAGGTGGAGTACTATTACTGCCGGGCCCTGGAGATCTACGAGAGCTGCCTGGGTCCTGATGACCCCAACGTGGCCAAGACAAAGAACAACCTGGTGAGGCACTGGGGAGAGGCCCTGGGTTTTGGGGAGGGCTGCTCTGGGAGAGGTGAGCACTGCCTGGTGCTTAGAGACAGAGCAATAGCTGCAGGAGGTGGGCACAGTTAATCTGTTTCCCAGTGGGGCTGGAGCTGTTTTGTTTTGGTTGCAGGCTTCCTGTTACCTGAAGCAAGGCAAATACAAAGATGCAGAGGTGCTGTATAAGGAGATCCTTACCCGTGCTCACGTGAAGGAGTTTGGCTCTGTGGATGGTTTGTACAGCAGGAGCCCTTGGGGCTGGGGTGGGGGTTTCCTGGCTCTCAGCCTAGGCTTGTCTGGTTCTGGTGGTGCCCAGACTGAGGGATGGGATGCCTTGTAGGGCCCCTGCTTTGGGCAGCCCTTGAGATTGGCAGCTGCCATTCTAGTGTGTTATGCTGTTCCCCCTCTTTTCTCAGGGGTCTCAACCCAGTCTTTACAGGGTTGGGGATAGTAAATGACAGAATTGTGCTCAAACATAGGCTGAAGCTTCTCCTGTGCACCTGGCACATGTTCTTCTGCTGGGAGGACTTGTTCTTTCCTTCCCTTGTCTTGCCATTGCAATGTCAATTGTCTTTCTTGGACTCTGGGCTGGGGACTGGGGGGAGGATCTGGAGTGTCCCTTCCCTCTGATGAGGTTCTAGCTCTGGGGCCAGAGTGCTGGGCTGTACAGGAGGCAAACAGCAGTGTGGGGTGGTGAGTGGACCTGTTCTGCATTCTTCCCCACACAGATGAGCACAAGCCAATCTGGATGCATGCAGAGGAGAGAGAGGAGATGAGCAAGGTGAGTCTGATCCCAAGGGGTTTGATCTTCTCTTATCTCCTCCTTCCTGGAGAAGCTGCAGCCTGAAGAGCTGCCAAGGCCAGGAGGTGTCTGGAGAGTGGGGACACAGCACTGCTGCTCCCTGGGCCAGCAGAGAGGGAAGGCCCATCAGAGAGCAGGGTGTTTTTCCTTGGGCAGGGCTGTTCAGTCTCTCAGCCATGGCTGCAGTCTCTCTCTGCTTTAGTGATTGATCCCTCTTGGGCATGCAGATGATGGAAGATGACAGATGGCAGAGGGTTGTGCTGCAAGGCCTTGGCAGTCTGTTCCAAAGAGCTGCCAGTACCCAGAGCAGAAGTGGCTTCTGAAGCAGCTCTCAGGCTGTCTAGGGAAAAATGGAGGTCAAGAAGAAACTGCTGCTGTCACTTTGCTTAGGAACTGTAGCCATATCTGAAAAAGGTCTCTGCACAGGGTGGGCCCTAGCTGACCTCTGAAAGAGGATAGAAATAGACTGTGCTTGCCTTGCAGTAGGCTGAAAAGCAAATCTACTATTTCTCCTGCAGCCCAGGCTCTGCTCTGTGGTCAATAAATGCAGCAGTCATGCCTTTGCTTTTGCCAAGTGTGAGGGCCTGTCTGTTTTTCCTTTTCTTCCACCCTCAGAGCAGGCCCCAACCCTACAGTGTTGAGGCAGCAGTCTGGCAGGCTTGACTTAGTGACTGATGAGTCCCATCCTGTCAGCCCTGAAAGCAGAGCACTGGCAGGTGCTTCCCACAGCATCCTGTGCCTTCCCATTGAACCACTCTGCATGGCTCCCAGTGCAGGGCACTGCTCAGCTTTACGCTGTTCTGGTTGCTGTACTGCAAAGGCTCTGCTCCAGAGAATCTGCACGTGCTGTAGCACCAATCCTGGAGAAACCCAAGTTGGAGTTGAGACCAAGGGTGCAACCTGGGGTCTGGCCCCACCATCCAGTGGCAGAGCACAGGGCAGAGAAGGGCAGTTGGTGTGGAACTAACAGCTCTCTTCTCTCCTCACCCTGCAGAGCAAGCACAGAGACAGCACTCCCTATGCAGAGTATGGTGGCTGGTACAAGGCCTGCAAGGTTAGCAGGTAAGAGCTGTTCTGTGGGCAGCTGTGGAGGGGTGACCCCAGGGCTCCTGCTCACCTTCCCTGTGTCACCTCAGCCCAACTGTGAACACCACCCTGAGGAACCTGGGTGCTCTCTACCGGCGCCAGGGCAAGCTGGAGGCAGCCGAGACCTTGGAGGAGTGCGCAGTGCGCTCACGACGACAGGTAACCCCAGGGACCTCCCCTGCTGTGGGGGCATGGCAGGGCTGGGGGTGGCACCCTGGGGCACTGCCTGTGCTTGGGCTGTGCTGAGGGATCCTCCTGGGCCTCTCTGATGTTCTTGGTTTGCGTTCCCATGACCCAGAGGACCTTGGTTGTTGGGGATGCGTTTGTTCAGAGGCCCACACGTGTGTGGGGTGGAGCAGATGTCCACGCATGGGGAAGGCTTGGCTCACTGAGTGCAGAAATACTGCAGCTGGGTTAAGGCAGCTTACTGGGCTTTGTCAGCTAGTGGGGAGAACCACACTTCCTGGGATGCCTTTTCCATGCTGATTTTTCTGTCCAGAGGCAAAAAATACCTAGAATTTTTTAAGAGTACCTCTTGCCTTAAACTGCTCTCAGTCCTCAAATAATAAAGCAGGAGCTGTAAGCACCTAGCACAAAAGACTGAAGGACAGTTGAATCCTTCATACTTCAGAATGTGAAGGAAAAAGCTGTCAGCTTTGCAGTAGCAAGCCCTTGTTCCACAGGGTTGGTTATGGCTTTGTGGTGACTCACTGAGCTGGGAGTTTAAGCAGAGACTGCCAAGTGCAGGATGGCATTTAGCTCCATCCTGGTTGTGCTGGGCAGTTTTGGCTGCGATGGGGCAGTGGCCAAGAGAGGGAGCAGGAACCAAGCACAGTGACGGCACAGTGGATCTCTAGAGGGACAGGGCACAGAAAGACAAAACACAGCTCTTCCTTATCCTTTCCTTTTTGCAGGGCATTGACCCAATCAACCAGACGAAGGTGGTGGAGATCCTGAAGGAGGGGGACGGCACAGAGAGACATCGGAGCCTGGGGGGCAGCGTCAAGTACGAGAATGCCACAGACGGTAGCGAGGAAGTGAGTATGGGCGTGGAATGGAGCGGGGTAAGTACAAGACACCATCAAGAATGGCCTCAGCCGGCTGCCAGAGGGGAGGGACAGCCTGGCTGAGGGCTGTCCCTGCGTGGCCTGTCGTGGCATCCTTGTCTGCCTCCATTCATTCCCTGCACATTCCTTCCCCCTTCCTGGCATGAGCCAGCCAGCCCTCAAAGGTGCGTGTCTGGGTCTGGCTTCTGGTGTACAGAACAGATATTCCCAGCTGAGGGCTCCTGCTTCTAGGGAGCTGCCAAGCCCTGGCAGTGCACAGCATGAACTGGTCCTGGTCTGCCCTTAATCTTAGGCTTGTAACCTTATTAACATCTCTCCCTGCTACTCCGCTCTGGAGGCCCTGGCTGAGAGCCTCAGCCCCATCTCGGGCTCACCCAGCCTGTGAGAGCCATTTGGCTGTCTGTCCTGCACCGTGCCACTGACGATGCTGAGCCTGGGCAGGGCTGTGTGTGTGTGTGATATGCCTGTTGTGTCTGTGACTGACTGACTGACTGCAGGGCACAGGAATAGTCTGTAGCCAGCATCTTTGCTGTCTCCCTCTCCTGGTCTCGTGCCCTCAGCAGGCTCTGGCCAAGCAGAGGGGATAAAAGGCAGGTCTTTGCAGCTGAGCAGTGGAGGTCAGCTGCAAAGAGACTGTGCTGCAGGGAGAGCCCATCTCTGAGATGGTGTTAGCTGAGGCACAGACGGGGCAACCTGAACCTGTCTAGACTTGCTCTGAGGCTGAGGGTGACTTTGGTCACTAGCACTGAGTTTGGAGGAAGGTAGTGATCCAGGGCTGGAGCAGGTGCCTTTTGTCTCCTGCAAGCAGGAGAATGGAGAAGAGGCAAAAAGTGAGCATGGTCCTGGTGGGTGCTTGGCTCAAGGGCTGCTAGAGCTGTTAATGCTTACATTCCTTCTGCAAACTGAGAGTATAGAGTAGCTGGGGTTGTTGCAGCCTGGCACAGGAAGGCACTGAGCACACAGAATCCTTTGCTGCCCCCTCACATCTGCTGTCACTAACCCTTCCTCACCTAGCTCTGCTCTATTCCCACCTGCATGAGCTCCCTCCCTTCCCGTTTTTAATTCCCTGTTGCCATGACAGCCCTTCAACACCCAAAGCCTGAAGCCTGCTGGCTCTCTTGATTGTGGATTGTACTCAGGAGGTGGCTGAAGGGGATCTGAAAAACAGGCCTTGAAGTGGACCCAGCAGCTTCAGGGTGCTGGCTGCAAGCAAACCCAGATGCAAGGCTGTCCTTTGCCCCAGGTCTTGGCATCAGGACCAAAGAGAGCCTTAGCTCTGGCAAGGCACCAACTCTAGGCCCTTGCACTCACCATTAGTAAGGGGGCTAGACAAGCACAGAGAGAGAGCTGCAGGTTTGGATTAGATTCACCTGGCCCCTATGCTGGCTGGTGTCTTTTTGCAGCTCCTAGCTATGCTTGGTGGTGGGTGATCTCTTTGCACTGGTCATGGTCTGAGAGAGCTTCCTGACAGTCTCTGATCATCCTAAGGCAAGTAGGCAGTGCCACCCTCTCTCACAGCCAGTCCCAGGGTATAGTCCATGCTCATATGACCCTTCCCCAGGGGTCTTAGCAGAGCTTCTGTGACTCAGACAGCTGTAAATAAAGGATTTCAGGGCTAGCCCAGCACCCTGGGGGACACAGCTGCTGCCACGATCCCTTTTCCAGCCTGCTGCACACATAGCCAGTCTTCTCTTCTGACCCAGCAGCCCTGCACTGTACTGAAGCTCCCTGCAAAAGAAGGCTGAGGCAGCTCCTGCTGCGCCTGTCTGTCATGGCCTGTTGTTTTCTGTGTTGGTCCAGAGACCTCAGATGTGCTGCCTTAAAGCAGCCTCTGCTGCCCTCCCCTAGCTGTCCTCTACTGCAGGGAGGGCTGTGGGAGCTCCCAGGGTACCCTGTGCCCATAGGCAGCTCTGGAAGCACCCCAGGGCCTGGAGCAGTTTCTTGCTGCCCAGGTAATTGGGATGTGAGAACAGGGGGATGGCACCAGCTCCGTGGTGCAGAAGCCTTGGCAGGTGCCCAAGGCCCAGGAGCAGGGAGCCCTCAGTGTGGGAGACCCAGGCTGTTCCTCCCTGAGCTAAGCTGTTCCTGCCAGCCCACTAAGACTGCTAGCAAAGAACTGAGGCTGCAGTTTCAGCCTCACAAGACTCTCTTCCTGGCCAGATGTAGCCTGAGGTCTGTGCAGCCTGGGCCTTGTTCCATCTGCTCCCCAGGTGACCTACAACCTCACAGTCTTGTAAATTGTGTCTTTCTCCTCTCTGTGCACTAGGCTTAAATGCCTCCCGAGACTCCCTCTTTCCCCTCCACCGCAGTCACCTGGATGTTTGTGTTGTATCCTCCGAGTTTTCCTCCACACCATCCCTCCTTCCTCGGCGAGAGCTCCACGCCGGTCCCCCAAGGCTCCTGGCGCCTGCAGAGGAGTGCCTGGCCACATGGCCCAGCTCCAGTCCCGTGGCCAGCAAGAGCAGGAAGAATCTGCAAGGAGCTGCCAGCTCCCCCAGGCCAGGGTGATGGGACCCCGTCCCCTTGTGTGCCCCCACCCTGCGCCTGCCCTGGCACACCCCTGGGGCCCAGGCCTGCGGGGGGTTGCCTTCACTCCAGGCTTGCCCACTCCATTGGCACTAGGCGGCCTCAGCCCTCCGAGCTCGTTCCCTCCATCTCCTACAGAGGCTCCAAGATGGAGGGCTGTTACGGGACAGTGAGGCCTGGCCTAGGCAGGGCTGTCATGTGCCCATTTGCTTTCTTCCCTGTAGGCTTAGCTGATATTAGTGCCTTGTAGCCAACCTGTGCTGGTTCCCAGTGAGATGGGCTCTCCCTGCAGCACAGGGCAGTCCCCATCTTGCTACCCTCCTCCCTGCTGAGCTCTGTAACCCAGGAGCAGTGTGTGGGTCTCTCTGCAGAGGCACAGGAGTGTAGGGCAGTCCATAGAGCTGTACATCCAAGATGAGGTGAGGGGGCAACAGCCAAGGACTGTGTACAGGAACTGGCCAGCACAAGCATGTTCGGCTGCAGATCCTGACTGCATGCAATAGCCAGGTTTCCCTTCTCACATTAAGGGGTGAATCAGCCCCCCACTGCTACATGGCTTAGGTATGGCTGGTGGGAGAAGTGGGGGTGAAGTTGTTTGCTGTTCTTTGAAAGCACAGGAGGGGTAGGAGGAGAGGAGAGTTTTTTTGCAGGGGGCAGACCGCTGACTATTAGAAGTGGCTGAGATGGGAAATGGCCTGGTTTGGAGCAGCGTGATTGGGAGAAAAAGAAGGTGCAAAGACGGATGTGAGGAAGTAAAGGGCTATGGCTGGAGGTGCTCTGAGCAGGTGGGAGCAGATGGAATGAAATGGCTGGAGGGAGGTTGCCGCAGGGGTAGGGGCTGGATTGCTCACAGGTGTGCGGGGCTGACTGCAGTCCGGTTGTCCCTAGCCAAGTGGGTGGTAAATGTAGTAACCCTGTTACCAATAGGGTCACAGTGCTGACCCTGAAGGGCTGTGGGGGTGGCTCAGTGCCTCTGATGGCCCAAAGGCTGACTGGTGCTCCGGTTAACCACAGGCTCTGGTGCTGTTAGTCATTACTGGGGTATGGAATGTGTCCCAGGGCCAGACCTCCACTGTCTTGGGTCTCTTATCCTTGAGTGCACATTCTCATCCTGCCTCCTACAGGAAGGGAACCTCCCTCGCCCTCCTATCTGGGAAGAAAGCTAGGGAGGCTGTAGGCAGCAGGATAGAGCCCAGGGGCCAGCACAGGACTCCTCCTTATTTATTTAGGTAGAACCTTTCTTTATGCTAGTCATCTGGCAGGTTGTGATACTAAATGTGCTTGTGTCTGTCTGGCTTTCCTGTGATGGTGCAGGGGCCTTGGAGTACATGCATGCTGCTCCCTTGGGAGCTTGTGGTTACTGAAAGGAAGCTTGTCCTCAGGACCATGGGGTGTGGAGCCCAGGGCTGAGTGCTGCAGGGCTGTACCTTCCCTGCCTCTCTGTCCCAGCGCTGCTCCATGCTTCTGGAGAGTGGTGAGTTTCCAGTGCAGGGTGTGTTTGGACCTCAGGACCGCCTGCCCCTGTGCTTTGCCATGTCCTGACCTGGTGCTGTAACAACCATACCTCTAATTAAAGGTAGACTGACCCAAATCGCTGCCCTGTGCTTCTTTCCATGCTCTGTAGGCCAGCGTTGGTCAGCCCTGGGGTGGTGGGTGCAGATGCTGCTGGAGCAGGTCTGGGGGTGCTTGGTGTCTGTCTGTGTGTGTACAGGGGCATGTGCTGCCCCCAGGGCACCCCTCCCAGGCTGAGCATTGGAGATGGAGGACCCAGCTCCACTCTGCTTTTCCCCGTCCTCCAAATTGGAGTTGCTGCTAATCTCAGCTCTGTGACCACGTGTGGCAGGGCTGTCCTGGGGCATCTGAGCTTGGGCCTTCCCCAGCAGGCATTTCTATCTAACCAAAGAAATACCCCATTGTGTCCCTCAGTGCTGAGCTCCACATGCTGCCAAATCCTGCCCAAGCCCTCTGCCTCCATGCCTTAGGCAGGGTGGGAGCATGCAGTGGAGAGAAGCTCAGTTGTGGAGCTGCTTTTTTTTTTTTTTTTTTTAATGCTCTCATCCTGGTGGGTGCAATGGGGTGGGGGCTCTGCGGCAAACCAAACCCATAAATGTTCTGGGTTAAAAATAACCCGTCAGAAAAGGGAGTGGGGGGAGAAGAGAGGCTATTTTTAACCCAGCATGCAGCAGCATTTGGTTCTGGTGTTGGTCTGCAGTCAGTCTGCATCACTGCAGCTGGGAAAATGTGGCTCCATGCTCCAGCCCTGATACAAGAGCATACTTGCTGACCTGATCCTGCTGCCCTTGTACCATGGTCCTGCTCCCCTGTCCCAGCTGTGCTCCCTCTTCCACCCCTGGCTTGTGTGCCCTGGGAAAAGTGCCGGGCATAGCAGTACCCTGTAGGGAGAATGGTGGCCCAGTGTAAGTCTGGTGGGGAGGCTAAAGACACTTCTCCATCTTTGCTGATGCTACACACTGATATTCAGCTCATCCAGAACCTGCCTGGGATGCCTGGTGCAGGAATTGAATGGTTTACTTTGCTGCTTTGGGTGTTCTCTGCATTTCTGGTGAATGGGTCCCTTTGCAGCAGCAACACATGGCTCTCAACTTGGAAAACCCTCATCCCAATGAGAATGTGAAGAGGTTCAATGCACTTGCTTTATCCAAGAAGAGATGAGATAAATACCAGAAGAGAGGGATGCTGGTAGGAAAAGTCCTGGTCAGCTGTCAGGGAACAGCCTAGGGCTGGATCAGCTTTGGGTAATCAGAGCAGAGGAGTACTGGAAAAGCCTTCCTCAAGGGCCACAATCCATAATGGTCAGAACCAGGCAGAGACCCTGCTGACCTGCAGAGCTGCTTGGACAGTGCTGAGGTAATTGCTGCTGCTAGCCTGAGACACAAGGCATTTTGGTCATTTAGAGTGCTTCAAGGGGCCTCCATCACATCTTCCTAAGGAGTAAAAGGGCTTTTGCCATGACTTTACATCCTTTTCTTCTGTCCCAGTGTTCCAGGGGCCATTCAAAGCAGGAGCAGGGAGGACCCCTGTTACCAGGCCATCAGAGCAAAAGTAATTCCACATCAGCAGTGGTGTCACAACCTTACGTAACAGGCAGGCCAGGCCACAGGGAAAGAGCTTGGTGGCATGATGACATGGTGGCATGGTGTGGTGTCATGCTGGTAACCTATGCCTTGCATGCATGTCGAGCAAACTGCAGGAGGTGGACTGGAGCCTGTCAAGGGCTGAGAGCACCTCACTGGGTACTGGGGACTCTTGGAGGCATGTGGGAGGAAACAGGTTTGGGAACAAGATTTCAGGCTGATTTTGGTCTTCAGAAAAAGCAGACAGACATAAAAAGTGCCACCCTGCAAAGTGCCACCCCCTGGTGTAGCTAGTGGGGCTGCATGCAGCTAAAGTTGGGGGGCCTAGGAGTAGTGGTGCTGCTGCAGCCAAATGAATCCATCCCCCGTGTAGCTGCCCAAATTGCTCCAAAGGCTCAAAGCTTATTGCCTTGGGGGTGTTAGAGGCGGGATGAGGCTGTGTGTGCAGTGTGAAATGGTCTTGTGTGATGTGAGTGAGCCTGCAGGGCCAGGGTGTGCATCTGTATGAGTGTTGGGCGGAGAGGAGAAGTGGTGATGGTGTGGTGAAGAAGGGGAGGGGGAGGATGAGGATGGTTTCCAGCCAGCAGCAAATGAGGAGAGAGTCCTTGAAATGAAAGTCCCAGCAACTTTTGTCCTGGCCTGACAAAAATATCCGTCATCTTGGGACTCCCAACAGGGCTTGTTGCCCCAGTGGCCACTGGGACCTCCTTGGTAGTTGCTGCCTGAGCTGTTGCAGATGATGGAGCTGTGCCACATTTGAGCAGGATTGTACCGATGCCAGTGCCATTTGTGCTGGTGGCCTGGGGCAAGTCAGCAGCCTGTCTGAGTGTTGAGCTTGCACTGGGCAGGAGGGAGTATCAGGCTGGATGAGCCAGACAATAGTGACAGGGGTCCCTGACTCCATGGTTGTCATGCCCTGTGGAGAACCATGTGAGAGGAAGCCATGTAGTGACCAGTAAGCCTGCTTTGGGCCAGGGCTAAATCCTCAGTGCAAGTGGGCAAGAGGATGTTTGGAGCCAGTTCCAGCCACTCAGCAGCAGCACGCCAGAGCCTGATCAGTGCCACTCAGCCATCACCCTGGCTTGTGTCTCTGTGTCCAGGATGGCAGTGGCACTCTGCAGCGCAGCAGCTCCCTGGGAAAAATCCGGGATGTGATACGGAGGAGCAGTGAGATGTTGGTCAAGAAACTGCAGGGCAATGGTCCCCTGGAGCCCAGGAACACCAGGTACGTGTGAGGGTCAGGCTGCATACAGGGCAGGTGAGGGCCCTGCCCCCTTGTGTCCGGGTCTGACCACTCACAGCACCATCACATCTGCTCTGCTCTGCTTTCTTACAGCATGAAACGGGCTGCGTCCTTAAATTACCTGCACAAGTCTAGTGATGCTTCGTTTGAGGTAAGCGCGCTATGAGTGGTGGGGCTGGTACAGGACTCTGTGTGAGGCTGGGGGCTGTGTGGTCGGCAATGCAGGGGGTGCAGTAGTGGGCCCCAGGTGCAGTGCTGAGAAGCCCTGAGCTTGTAGCCCCTCGTCTGAGGCCGGAGCTCCAAATCTGAAGGTCTTGCTTCCAAGTACCCACCTCCCTTCCGCAAAGCTCAGCCAAAGAGTGACAGCAGCACCAGGGTTGTCCTGGCTTGCCAGGCAACAACAGGGTGGCAACTCTGGGCCATGGGGGTGGATTGCAGGTACTACTCATGGGCACCGTGGTTTTTTGCAGGGCACCCAAGGCCTCCGTGCGGAGAGCAGAGGCCTGAGCGCCAGCAGCATGGACCTGTCCTCCCACAGCTCCCTGCTCTCCTCTAACTGAGCTGGCTGCTGCGCTGCTGGGCACCCTGGCTTCGCGCTGCACGGGGCAGCGCCCGGCACCTCCCTACACCACCTACTCCGTTCACCCCATCACCGGTTCTCGTGCCACCGTCTGCCTGCCCAGCCCGGCCTCCCGCGGGGCTCTCTAGCTAGTTCGGGCACCGCAGCCCGCCCGCATGCTCCTCTGCTGCTCACCGGGGCCGCAGCTCTGGTGGCCGCATGCTCGGTACCGGTCACACACGCTCGCCAGGTAGAATCGCCAGCTCGGGGAGGGGGGGGCTGTCCCCGGGCCGGGGCAGCGGCGGGAGCGCCCCATGCCCCCGGGACGCGGGTCCCCCACCGGATGATCGCTGTACTTTATTTTATTAAATAAAACCGACCCTAGAAGCGACCGCGGCTCGGCCTGACGGGGACGGGACGGGGCGGGGCGGGGGGCGGGGCGGGGGGCGGGGACGGGCACCGCCTGCCGGGTGGACAGCGCTGACAGGCCCCGCGCGGTCCGCCGGAGCGGCAGGGGGCGCGCTCGGCCGCGCTGGGCCGGGCGGTGCCGCCCCGGAGCGGGCCCTGTCCCGTTCCCGGCGGACGCGATGGCGCGGATCACGCTGGAGGACCTGGAGCGGCTGGGCGAGGACCCCGCGGACGGGGACGGCAGCGGCAGCGAGGACGAGCGGGAGGGGGAGGCACGGCTGTTCGCCCACTGGGAGGCCGTGGCCAGCACGCACCGAGTGAGCCTGCCCCGAGGTGAGCGCCGGGCCCGGCGGGGCTGTGGCGGCACGGACCGGGACTCCTTCTGCGCTGCGGCCGGGGCGAGCCTCGTCTCTCGTGTGCTTTGCCTTGCAGACATGGCAGGCCCGATCGCCCAGATGGCCCGGCACAGGCAGGCTCGCGAGCCCGTGCCGTACGTCTCCCTCTCGCAGCACGGGAAGGTGAGGCCCGATCCTCTCCGCGCAGCTGGCTTCTCGCCCGCTGCTCGCCCGTGCTGGGGCTGCCCCGGGTGCTGCCGCCGGCCCGCGGCGTGGGAAGAGCCTGTCTCTGGCAGGCAAGGTGTCTCGTGTCGGCATTGCCGCGCCGGCCTCGCCGGGGTTCCTGCAGCACCGCGGCCGGGATGGCACCTCAGCATCGGTGCAGTATTCTGCCACTTCTGCGCCTCCTCCTGTGTAATGACAGTGCTCAGCTTCCCGGCCTTTATTTTAAAATGGAACAAGTCGTGGTGCTTTCTCTGGTCTTCTGACTTCCAGCTGCCTCCTTTACCAGCCTATCCTTTTGCTGGGGTGGGCACATCTAAGAAAGTGAACTTTCAGTTCAGAGCCTCCTCCCTACCGTTCTCCAAACACCTTGTTGCATAGCTCGAAGTCCTGCTGGCTTTGTGTTCGTGCTCGTTATGTTGGCATGCTGAGCTGGAGATTTCAGGTGGCACAAGATAAAGGTGTGTCTGTCGGGAGCACAGGGCCTGTAACCCTGGCTGGCAGATGGAAGCTTGTGTTGTTATTTGTCTGGACTGCCAATCTAAACATGGTATCTTTTGCCTGAAGATCTCTCTGTGCTGGCTACGTTGCACGCTTACTTTCATCTCTTGCACATTAAGGGTGTTTCTGTGCTTTGAGAAATAACTGCTTGTCAGACTGGTTCTTGTGTCTCTGCAGGCCTAGTTGGGCTTTCTACCAAGAAGACATCTGTCAATTGTCCTCTATATGAGAAGTGGTTAACCCATTTCTTCTGGGATGAGGTCCAGCACTCCCTGTAAAACATGTCTGAGCATGTGGCTTGTGCAGCTCTGAACTGGGCCTTCATGACACTCCTTCTTTCCTTGTTCTGGGTCCCAGGGACTAATCTGGCCTTCTCTCTGCCTGTGTCAGTCCCAGGCAGGAATGGGGCCCCAGGACTTTGTGGGAACTGCAGAACTTTTGTTGTTGTTGGCGTTCCATCTGTGCCTGAGGAGGATTCTCAGAGTGTGAGGCTGTGTGAGAAGAGCCTCTGAGGGGACTTTGGGGCTGGGGCTCTTAGGGACACATTTGCCAGGCTCAGGCAGATCAGTAGTATTCGGTTGCTTTTCTTGAGCTATCAGTGCAACAAGCCCTCATCCTCTTGGAGGCAAGTGAATTATTATGCCACCTACAGCGCTGTGCTCTGTCAGCACTAAGCCCCCAGCTCAGTCAGGGCTCAGTTCCCCAGCAAACATTGCAGGGACCTGTTGCTGCTCCATCTGCATGAAGCATCTTCCATATTTCTTTTGGACAAGTGTCATCCAGAGTGGTAGTGCTTAGTACAAGGATCATGCTGTGGCACATCCAGATGCTGGGACTTCACTGGACTGATTTATTTCTTGCAAGTGGTATGGCAGATGAGAGTTGAGGAGGGAGTAGAGGGATTGGCAATTTCGTTGCTTGGAAGATGCTCTTGCTCTGCTCTGCTTTGCTTGGTGGGACAATGACAAGCATGGCCCCAGCTAGAGGGTGAATGCCCACAGTGTTTTGGGGCACTCTTCTTACTGGCATCCCACAGGCAGGCATGCTGCCTTCCTTCTGCCTTTGGTTTGGCTGTCAGGGTAGACACCCGATTCAGGTGGAGGCACAGGGAGGCTGCACCCAGTGTTGAGTCTTGTCACAGCTTCCTGTCTCCATCACTATCAGCACAGCTGTGGAAACAAGAAGTTTGGGAAGATGCCTTGAGCTCTGTGCAGCAAGGTTGTCTCATGACTACTTTGATCTGGATGAAGAACAAGCTGAGAGTAGGAAGATAGGTGCTGGTTACAACTTTGCAGCTCCTGTTTACCTGTGGTCACAGACATGCCATGAGCTAACCTATGAACATACCCAGATGCAACTTCCCCACTCCCCTTGCTCCCTTCTGTGTCAGGTTTGTCCAGAATACTGGACAGTCTGTGTTGGAAATAGAGGTTTTGACCCATGCCTCAAAATTCCACAGCTGGGTTCATGTCTCTTCTTCCTCCTGGCACTTCTTGGTGTGGGAGAAGGACCTGAGGAGTTTTATTCCAGTCTTCAGAACTCTTCTGGGTGCTAGAGCTCTTCTGTCAGATTTTCCCTTCTGCTAGGCAGGGATGTTTCTGTTATCCTCTGTGCACACAGTGTTCCAGGGAAAAGACACTGCACCTGACAGCAATATCAGCCTTACTGGAGGCCTTTCGGTGCCTGGCACCTGGAACATCCTCGTGAGTAGGCCAGACAGAGACAGGAGAGGAACTGCAAGTCCTGTGCCCCTTGCTGCGGATGTGTGGCATTCCTTGTGCCAGGAGCCTCCAGCCCCCCTTGCCCCCTGCCCCTTGTCTGTGCCTTTCCTTCTGCTACCCTTTGCCCAGTGCTCATAAGTATCCTTGTCTGAGGTGCGTGTGCTGCCAGCTCCCCTCACCTTCTTTGTCCCTCTCTGCTGCCACTGCCCAGCAGGGGCCCTCCTTTTGGCAGGCTCCCCGCTTCCTGCCCGTCAGTGTTGGTGTTCCAGCCGGTGCTGCAGCTGTCAGTGTGCCTGACCCTGACCTGGCTTGTCTGTGGCCTGTTTCAGTGCGAGGCAACGGCCTACGAGGAGCGGCGGTACCCAGCTGGGAAGTGGGCCTGTGTCACCATGGGGGAGCCCATGTATGAGCAGAGCATCTCCATGAGCTTCATGAAGCTCATGCGCTACATCTGCAAGGAGAACTCTGTAGGTGTGTGCAGGCAGGGGCTGGAGGGGGCTGGCAGGCTGCACAGAGGTCCCACTGTCCCTCTGGAGTGGGGGAGGAGGGCTGCTGCTGCTGCTGCTGCTGGTAACACGTCTGTCTCACTGTCTGCCTCACTGTCTGCCTGCCTCTTTCCAGGTTGCCACCTGGGCATGACAGTCCCAGTGCTCAACGAAATCCACCTGACCAAGGAGGGGACCGAGCTGGAGCGTGAGGTCCTAACTGCCTATTATCTCCCAGGAGAGTTCCAGCAAAACCCCCCTGTTCCCACGGACCCCGAAATCCACGTCACCGAGAGGGCACCACTCCGGGTTATAACCAGGTGACCCCAGCACCAGAGGTGTTTCCTCAGCTCAGCAGAGATGTATAGATACAAACTCACTGCATGGCTGCCGTGGTTCATTAGGGAGAGGGGTGGGAGCTATGGCTGTGGGATCATGCTGGCTTTGTTGCTTATGCTGCTCCCTTTGCTGCAGGGTTTTCTATGGGATGACCACTGAGGAGACGATTCTGCGGGAGATCAGTCTCTTCTGGGAGCTCTTGGGCCCCACAGACACGGTGCTGAGGGAGACCTACATCGTGGCTTCCTATGAGAACCCCAGCGTCCCTCAGCGCCGCAACGAGATCTGGTTCATCTGCCGCACCGAGTGAGGCCCTCCCTCACCCACTGGAGAGGCAGTTCTGACCCAGAGGAGACCCAGCACACCCCAACCCACTGTTCACCCACACTATGAGACACCAGCAGGCTGTGGGGTGGGTTTCCAGCCTGCCCTGCAAGGGTCCTGCCAGGGGAAATCCTGCCTGGTCTGCACTTCACCTGCCCCCACAGCTGAGGCTGGAGCTGGCACCAAGGACGACCTCTAGAGTGAGCCCTTGATGGGAAGCACACGGTATGGGCTTGTGCAGTGTGCCAGCCTGACCTGCACTGGCCTTGCAGATCTGTGCTAGGGAGGCCAGTGGGCCTGGTGGTGGGCAGCATCACAGGGTGATGGTGTCTAAAAGGCAAATGACTGTGTACAGCATGTGGGGCTCAGTGTGGCCTCTGGCTTGCTTCCTGTGAGAATGGCTGCCTGTCCTGAGCAGAGCCACTGAAATGCTGCTACAGAGACAGTTGGGTTCAAAGGGGGAAAGTGCTTGAATTCAGGTGTGAATCCTGAATGTTTCCTGCTGGGGTGGTTCTCTTTGGACTGTTGAGTGCCTCCCTGGCTGTCACCATTCCTCAGCCAGGACTAGGGCGCTGGCAGCCTTTGTCCATCTGTTGTGGATGCTGTTTTGCAGACCTGCTGTGAGCTGAGCGGGGCAGGTCCTGAGAGCAGCAGCAGCAGCACTACTGTGTGTTGTGCATTGATTAGTGAGTTTCACATCCGTGAATACCATCATGCTTTCCTGGGGGAAGCTGGTAGTGCCAACAGTAAATAAACCCAGCTCAAACCACTGCAGCTACGCATCACTGATGGTGGGGATGGAGGGCAGCTGGGTTGGCTTGGGAGGAGCCTTGCTGTCTCCTTCCTGGAGATGCTCCAGGCTGCAAAGCTGTGGCTAATTAGAAGGGCTCTAATTAGCCCAGGTTACAACTTCCTGTTCAGCCAAGCACATGCTGCCTCTGTTGCTGCTGCAAGACCCATGGGCATGCTTCCCTGCAGGTAAGGTGGTTTGTCTCTTGGATGGGGTCTGCCTCATTTTTCCCTGGTGCAGAAGTTGGATACTGTGGCTGTACTCCATGTGGGCACCTGAGCTGTGCGGGTAAGAATTCAAATGTGACTGCATGTTGTGCTGGTTGGCTGCAGGAACTGGTGCACTCCTGCAGGGATGTGCTTAACAGGCTTGGTGTGGAGAGACTTAACTGCTGCTGACACAGTTCCAAATGAGTTTCCTTATGCTGTATGCCTTGCTGTCTGCCACTGTTGCTCAAACTCCAGCTTTGGCCCTTTGTCCCTACACTGCAGCTGAGGGGTAGGAATGGGTGGGAGGCCTGGCCAGCTCTGTGGTCTCACTGCCCAGCAGCACAGGTGGCTTCTGCCACTCCTTTCTCCAGTCAGATGCTGCTCACTGTCCCCTCCAGGCTGGCTTGCCCTCTGGCTGTGGGGAGACTGGGGCTGAGCACGATACACCCTTTTCTGGAAGGGAGCTTGAGGCAGAGTCTGGGTAAGCACAGCAAGGACAGGCAGTGGTTTCCTGGCTACCTTGCGATACAGTTCTTGTTCCTGGGGCACTAAAGGCCATATGGACCCAGGAGATGCAATGACAGCCTGCAGCACTGAGGGTTGATGTGGCAAGTGCTCCTCAAGGAAGTCATGATACCTGGATCAGCAGTGCTTAGCTCACTTTCCCTCCTTCGAGAGAGAGAAGCAATTCCTTGAAGCTAGGGCCAGGTGGTTCAGTATCAGTAGGAGAGAGAGAGCAAAGTCTGCTATTGTGTGTGGGACAGAGACCTTTTCTCTTATTATCTATCAGCTGCCTTGTTTGCCCTAAGTTTGCAGGTGGAAATAAAACTTCCTTTCTCGAGAGTGTTGAATAGGCTACCACTTCCTCTGAGACTTCTTGGTCCCCAACCAAAACCCAAACAGCTTTTGGTGGCAGGAGGTGGTGGCTTTCCTATGGGAGGGGACTGGTCTGTGGTTACTGGCAAAGTTCCACAGCTGCATACCCTTGGGAGCAGTTCTGTGGTCTCCCAGGACATTGTAAGGGTGGTGGGGGCTTCTGGTGCGGCAGCCGGCTGGCACTGCCACACAGGGCAGCAAGCACGCTCCAGTCCTGTACCACAGGTTTTACTGAGTAAAGGCTCCAGCATCCTCTGTGATGGATCCAGCAGCGCTCAGGGCTATGTCTGATGGCGAGTCTTCTGCACAGTACCAAAACCAGTATTTCGGAGGCTCAACAAACCGGCTGGAAAGCTGGTGTTCAGCGTGACAACTGCCAGAGCCGGTGGGTCAGGGCTGCAGCAGGTTCCCCCAGAGGCGTTGGGTCGGACAGAGAGGTTCCAGTCTGGGCCATGCAGATGGCCAGACCAGCTCTTGCTGCTGTTCCCCAGCTTGGCTCCTGCAGAGGAGCAGGCAGCGTGCCGTGCATTAGGACGGTGTGCCCAGCCCGTAGCAGGGTGCGGAGCTCCCGGCTCCTCGCTGCCCCGGTGCCTTCACAGGGTCTCTCGGAGCGGTACAGACCGGGCGGGAGCCTCTGCCCTCAGTTTAACAAACAGCCCGTGGGCAGGAGGGGGTCTCCGCCGGCCCCTCGGTGCTCGGGGCACCGGGAGGCGCTGGCGGGAGCCCGGCGCGACCCTCCCCGCCCGCCGTGCCGCCAGGGCTCTGCGGGGGATGGCGCCAGCGACCCCCGAGGCTGCAGCACCGCGGCGCAGGCACGGGGGGGCCGAGCCGGGCGCTGCCCCGGGGACCCCACTCCTCCCGACCCCGCCCGGTTTCCGGTGGCCGCCCCTCCTCCGGAACCCCTCCCGGCGGCGGCGGCGGGCGGGGCGGCGGCGGCATGGCTGGGGTCCGGCGGGCACGCTGACCGGCGCGGAGGATGGCGGCGGTGCGGGCGCTGCTGGTGCTGGGTGAGTGCGGGCCGGGACAGCCCACGCAGCCTCCCCCGCCCGGGAAACGCGGTCCCGGCGGGAGCGGCGGAGCTTCGCGCCTCCCCTCGAGTCCGCGGCGGGGCCGCGCCGGGGCCGGCGGGCGGGGGTCCACGGCCGGCCCCGGGGGTGAAGGTGGTGCGGCCGTGTCCGGGGCCGAGCCCCCCCGGCTCCCCGTGAGCCCGGCGGCGATGGGGCCCGCCGGGCGCGGAGCGGGGGCTGCGTGAGGCCCCGTCTGTTCCCCCCCCGGGCGCCCCCGCCCCGCGGTGCTGCGGGAGCCGCCGGGGTCGCCTCGCCCGGCTCTCCTTCCCCGGCGTGCGCCGGCTCGCCCTGCCCCGCCGCCCGCTCCGAGCGGGGAGCGCCGTGCTGAAATCCGCGGGGATGCAAACGCGGCGGACGTTCGGCGTGTGGGAGACGGCGAGCGGGCGCCGCGGGGCAGCGCTGTCCGGGGAGGGCTCCCGGGGACCCCCCGAGCGGGGCTCGGCTCCGACCCGCGCCCCGCCGGCGCCCTGGGCAGGGGCGACCCCGGGAAAGGCTGCGCGGAGCGGTGGGTGGGTTTTCCTGTGAATTCTGGTCAGGTCAGAGCCCGGAGGAGAAACAGTGGGCGTGCGGTGAGCTCCCACCCGTGGGGATTGACCTCGCTGAGGGGTTTTTGTCCCTTGCTGAGCGCATCTGGATGAGCCGTCTGCTCCGGCCCCGGGCCGAGCGCCCTGCCCGTTCCGAGCTCTGCGGCCCCTGCGTTTTCCCGGCTGCTGCTTCTCCCGGCGTCCAGCTGCAAGGCCTGAACTCTCCCGGTCTCGCTCTGCTCCGTGGTGTTTCTCCCCACTGACCTCCGTGCAGCATTTTCCTTCTCAGAGGAGCCCGAGGTCTTGGCTGTGCACGGGAGCCGCAGGGGCTGTGAGCTGTCCCATGCCGCATCACCGTGTTTCTTCACTTAGGAACACCCTGTCAGTAGCTGTTTGCAGTCTCTTCTGTTCTCACCGTGCACAGTTGTAGAGTTTGCTTTGCAGTTTCTGCTGTAAAATCAAGAGCAATCTTAGTTTAGCACCTGGGTGGAATACCGCCTCTGAGGGAAGGGTATCTAAAGCGCTGCAGCCCGTCCATATCTGGAGCCGTGGCTGAGCCCTGCTGCCAGGCGGCAAGTATTGTCCAATTTACAGCTGATAAGCACGAAAAGCAGCACTTACTTAGCTGATTAGCCCCGTGATTGCCGTCCCTTGGCAGCCTTCTGGGAAGGCTGTTTCTGGCTGCTTAGCTTGGGCTCTGGTTTGAAATCACAGGGCCGCGGCATTCACCTTGGTGCCAGCAGCCACCATTGGCAGCTGGGATGTGCAAATCTGCCCGTCGGGGCCGTGTCCTGCCTTTCCTGCCGCTCTGCTGGAGTTTCTGTGCTGCTCCAGTCACGTACGCTCCCCCTGGTTTCTCTTGCTGAGCAGGACCACATCCTACAGCACTGGGGCAACATGCAGCTGTCCAGCTCGCAGACACTGGAAAAAAATCTCAGGCGCCATCGGTGTAGGCAAAAGGTGCAGTTTGATGTCTAGGTTTTACGGGCTGGTGGTGAGCTTTGTGGGCTGTAGGGCATTGTCTCTCTTTGCCTATGGATGCTGTTTGGAAAGAGCACTTTGGAAAGACCTGGGAGTGTGTGGAGTATCCATGCAGGTCCTTTGCCATGTATGTGTTCCAGAAGTGCTCGGTGCTTGGACTGCTGGTCGCTCTTCCTCCACTTCCATTGTTCAGCAAACCTGTGATCTTTCTGGCAGTGGCACTGCAGCATGCCAGATGTGTGCTGACTTCTGCTGGAACATGTGGTTGAAATGCTAGCAGAGGAAATATTTGCTGAGTCAACTTTCCTTTAAAGCCAAGAAAAAAAATACCACCCCAAAAGGTCTATTTTGTTCTGGAAATGCCTCTATGTCCTGCGTTGAGCTGTGTGTTTCTGTATGGCAGGGCTTTTCTCATGCTTCCTAGCAAGCCTGGTCTTAAAGAAGAAAATTTCTGAAAAGAGGAATGATGTGATCCCCCTTGGGACTTGGCTGTGTTCAGACAGTGCTCTGGGCAGGCTGGAACCTCAAAGTGGCAGGAGCTTCAAAGGCATGGCAACAGCATAGGCACTTAGTCTGCACAGTGGGATTCAGAACCACTGGGAACTGGTGCTTGTCAAGGGGCTGTCGTGTTTCAAGATCCCTTAAAGATGTGTTCTGAGCTCTTAATTGTCCTGGAATGAGACCATCTTCTAAAGGCAGATGGGCAGATGTTAAAAGTGCAACAAGCGCCTGTGTTTAGTTGTGTGCTGGCTGATGAATGTTCTTTCCTGATGGGAGCACGTGTTTCCTCCCAGGCTGCTGAATCCCTCTTGTTCAAGGGAGGTGAAGGGATGGCAACTCCCAACTACTAATTGCTCACGTGTAGCAATCGTGGATGGCCAAAGGCTGTTCACACTACATCCAAGCAGATAGGCACGTGTGCCCTGGGAAGGCAGGCTGCACTTCCTCGAGAGGGAATGGAGGGAGAAGGTGAGAAGAGAAGAACCTCGCCTTGAGGCAATGGACAAGAACATAAGGGCCAGTTCGGCTGTGAGTGATAAGGCACTTCAAAAAGATCTGGAGGCCGTGAGGCCTGGTTACAGGCATTTACTAGAGGATTTTTACACTAATAATTTTCTTGCCTTCATTTCAATTCATCTGCTGTTTAAGTTGCAAAGATCAAAGCTCTATTCCAGCAAGCACACGTGGACTAAAGTAAATAGCAGGACCTAGTACACCTCTTCCCAGTGAATAAACACTCTTTCCTCTCTGAACATTTTCAAGCATACCTCTCAGGCCTGGAATGCAAAATATTTCACATTAGCGGTGGGTGTTTCCACTGCTCTTGATATTTGGGAACTTGGAACAAATGCTTATTTAGAAGTGGACAGACCTGGGTACAAACGTGCTCTTTGTGAAGGCAGTTGCCTCTGTGGTGTTTGCAGGGAAATTCCCCTGAGACTGGAGGACATGCAATTGTTTGTCCAGACCCAAAGGAACAGTTCTCGTTCTCCTGACATGAAGTGTTGGTCTCATGGGCTGGGACAGGCAGCTCTTTGGAGGCCTGGAGGGCAGCGAGACTAGCAAGATGCTTGGCAGATGCTCAAGAACATTCTTCTTGATGAGGTTTAAGTTGCACAGGGTGTTAGCTTTGGGTTTGGTGGGGTTTGCAAAGGCTGTGAACCAGCACAGTGAATTTTGCTGTGTAAGGGAAAGAGGCAGCCCCACCTTTGGCATGGCAGTATCTGCTGGAGAAGGCTGATAAAGTCTGAGGTGGGAGAAGGGCAACTGTAGTGTCTTCTGCCTTTGTAAGAACTCAGCTGTGTCTGTGAGGAGGAAGAGAGATGGAGAAATGATAATTTGGCAGTTGGAAACATGTTGTTTCCTGGGCTCAGTGCGTTCACCACGGCAGAGGTGCCAGGGTAGATGGCCTGATTCCATGTCTTGCTCCTTGCCTGGCATATATTGGGAGGTCATCCCAGAGCTACTTATAAATGCCTTTAGTCTGTTGGAAGAGCAGGTGTTGTATTGCACAGAGGGGTTAAAGGGCTGTGCTGTGCCTGTGGCATACCTTGTGTGCTGCCTTGCCTGAAAGAAGCAATCACACTGCTGGACACAGAAGGATTGGTTCTCTGGGGGAGACCTGATGAGGAAGGGATGGAGATGCTGCAGGTTTTCTGGGGTTTCATGTGGCCGTTTATGAGCAGTGGCCATTCCCTGGGTTTTGTCATGGTTTGGAGGCTCTGCAGAGTCTTGTTCCTGATGTCTTTGTGAGCTTTCAGCAGTCCAGGAATGTTGGGCTCTGGTTTTTAGGGAGGTTGTTCAGAGGGAGTTGCTAATAAGATGAGGGGCCCTGGGATCTGCTAGGAACTTTTTTGCTTGCTTCCTAATGCCAACATCACTGAACCACAGCATATGGAAGCAAGCGCACAGATTTTTGATTCTGGAGGATGTGACCTGTTCAGAGTCCTGCACTTCAGCCTCTTTCATCCTGCTGGAGCCTGTCAGGATCTGCTGTGCTGTGTTGATGAGCTGTCAGCTCTCTCCTTTTCCTTGCCCATCACAGTGGCTGCTTTCCTACATTGCTGGATGTTGGGTGTTATGGGGAGGAGCAGTGTCAGGTCACCGCCGAAGCCACACAGGACCAGCAAATCCACCTTTGCATTGCAATGGGAACTGTTCCTTTTGCAGTTAGGTTTAGAGTGGACAGCTGGTGTGCCTAAAAACAGACCAGACTGAAGGAAGGATTATCTTTGTGGAGAAGACCATCTCCTGTTTCACTTTTCCTGTGCCTTCTGAATGTATCACTGTGCAGGCAGCAGGAAGGAGAAGAGGCTTGCAAGGCATTTCTTTATATGGATTTTTATAGGTTGGTTTGGGAACTAGAGCAGAATCTTGCTTTGCAGGAGGCACACAGGTGTCAGGAGTCTCAGGGAGTGAAGAAGTGAAGAACAATCGTTTGGGGTCTCTTCTGGAAATGGGTGAAGGTTGGTTATAGTGAAGCTCCTGTGGGCTCTTGAGGTTGGAGGCATATTCAATGTTTTAAGCAGCAGCAGCTCTCCAGGCTCTGGATCCAGGTGCTGCTTGAATAGAGGTTGAATAGGTTTGTCCAGTGCTTCCTGTGCCTTCCTTGGCATGTTGCAGCACAGTGAGGATGAACCCATGCCACCCAGTCAAGGCAAGGACTACATTTCTGGTCATTCCTTTGTTCCAGGGAAATACTTGGCCGTGAGCACTGTTCTGTGTTTACCTGTGTCTCCTTTTAATCTGTGCAGCTCTTGCTGAGTAGCTGTGGAAGATCTTCAAGCCAAAACACAAGTGGCCTTTGTTTCAAAGCATCAATTTGTGTTGGCAGCCAGGTCTGCAGTGCATGTGCTTTTCATTGACTGCTGCTTCGGCTCAGTTTCTCACTCTTGCCAGCTCTTTTTTAAACTTCATACAGAAATGCTTTTCCTGAGCTTAAAAGGCTGACCTGTACAGTACTTCTAGTCTTAACTTAAGCCTTGTCTTTCTCAGGGAAGCAGTCTCTTTCTGGTCACAGAATAGACTGCTTACCTCTGCTTGTGAGATAACTAATACAGGCTGTCTGATCAGCGAAGAGAGAGGCAAAGGGGGAACTTCTGAGTGGTTCGCAAGTTTCTCAAAGCCTGGTCTGTGTGCCTGGGATGAGGAGTTTTGGTGTGCCTGCCCAGCTCTGACCTTTCCCAAGCTTGCTTGTCTTAGCAGTTTGGGAAGGTTGATGGGTGGGTGCTATTTTGATACTCTTTGCAGACTGTTACTGCCTGGGGCTGTTCCTTTTATTTGATCAGCTTTCAAAAATCCATCCTCTATTCTGTGATTCTCACCTTCTGAAATTGTTCTGCAAGGGCCTCTTTTGAAAATGCATTCTAATCCTTAAAATCTGTGAGTGCCATCCAGGCAAAGCCCATGGTTTAGTTAAAACATTTCTGCTGGTAGTGAACAGATGAATGCTGAGATGTGCCTCTGAGAGCAGAATGAAGAGTGTCTGTGTCCAACTGCAGAACTGGGGACAGAACAGTGAGGAGCACTCCTGAACTCCTGTCTCCCTGCATAGCAGGTTGTGCATAGGTTGTGTGTCAGGAGAGGAGGCATGGCTGGGTTTAGCTGATGATTCCTCCTCTGAGATGGTGCTTGGCAGTGGGATACCAGTGGCCTGTCTTCTCCTTGTCAAATTAGGCTCTGAGTTGAGTGAAGCAGGCAGAGATTTTGGCATCTGTGAATGGGAGTGTGCAAAGGGCCCCCTGGGCGTGCATGGATTGGATGCACCAATGGCAGGTGGTCTGCACCTCGGTGAGGTGTGTTTGCATTGATGGTTGCACTGTGCAGGATGATGGATGGAGAAAGCTGATACGAGCAGATTCCTGTCTGGAAGGTGGTGTGACACATGGGATTTCAGGGCACGAACCTTCCCTCTTTGGAAAACAAGATGTTGCATGCTAGGGGAGAGCAATGGCGTAGGGTTGCTGTCAGTGCTGGCACCCAGTGCAGAGAAGGACTGGGATTTAAGTGAGTGAGGGTTACGAATCTCTGTGTTTCAGCCCCTGGCTGAGCTGTGCTCAGTTCCCAGTGGCTTCTGTCCTGTAGGACAGCAGTGAGTGTGAGTGCTGCGCTCAGACATTGCTGCTAACGCTCGAGGTGTTTGGAGCTCCAAGATAGAAGGCTTTGTAACTTTTCCTCCGGTGCTGTTGTGAACTGAGGCTTGTCCCAGCAGCAGGATTTGACACTTTGATGCAGCTCAAGCCACCCTGAAGAGCAGCCAAGGCTGCACCCTACCACTGTGGATTTGTCTGTCCTCCTCCAGAGGACAGCCAGACAGGTCTGTCCCCAGAGCCATGGCTTGTGGAGGCCAAGGCCTGTTCTGGCTGGGGAGGGGAGGCTTGTGTGCCTCTGGGCAGCTCAGGGGGGGCTCTCCTTCCTGTGAGTGATGCTGGCACCAGATAGGCACGGTGTTGCCTAAGACCTGCCTGTAAACACTCTCCTCCTCCTCACAGTTGCTCATTGGCTTCTTTGGGAGCACAAAGGAAGCTTTTGATTCAAACCATACAGTGGCTGTCCAAATGGTTAAAAGGCAGGACAGGCTGTGGCTTGCAAGTGCTTTTATTGCTCTCCAGTGCAGCATGTCTTGGTGTGTGTCCTGGCTCTGCTGGGGCAGCCCATCACTCCTGTGCCATGGGGCTGCTCTGTTGTGCCTGCATCACTGGGGAGCATTCATGGGGCAAAAGACCCTGGATTTTGTCTTTCCTAGCAAAGACAAGACCAGACAGAATAAAGGCAGACAGTCTTGTAGGGTGCCACAAAAGGCAGTGCAGCCAGTTCTCCTTAACCACCACTCAGCATACAGTGGGAGCATAGATGGGTTTGTGCTGCTGAGGTCCAGTTATGCAGTTGCCTTTGCAGAGGGACCAATAGCAAAAGTCTCTTTCAGCAGCTGCAAGAATTATGCAAATTGTCTTGGACAAAAAGCCCCCAAAGGTTCTCATGACTTACTTGATGTTCTTGGATAGGTGCTTGACGTTCCTCTTCATCCATGTGGCTTTCTGTGAACACCCAGAGCCTGGCACACTGCACCTGGCAGGTGCTATGGGAGTGCCCAGTTCCTGGGCTCAGACTTCTGCAGCAGTGAGATCTTGTTCTGTGATCATTCTTCCCTCCATCTAGGTTCAGTCAGTTCTTTGTCCACCATATTTCAAGCAAAAGCTGAGTGACAAAGGCAACACATTTGATTTTTTTTTTTCCCTCTTTTGAGTTCACTCCTGGTGGCTCTCCCGGCATGCTGTGTGTGTGATTGCTGGGCCCTCACCAGCACTGACCCTCCTGCTCCTGTCCTGTCTCTGTCTTGTTGCCTTTTTCTGGCTCAAGTGCAGCTGTTCCTTTTCCAGTTGTGCCTCCTATCTCCACCTCTTCCTGATTCCTCCTCTGTATCCAGGCCTGCCATGGCATGCCACACGCCCCCTTCTCAGGCTCTGCTGTTGCTTGGTTCCTCTCCAGTGCCTGCCTCTGGGCAGTGCTGCTTTCCCAGGTGTGGCTGCCTTCCTCCTGCCATCCCGAGACTGCCTTTGTCTCCTGGAGCCAGGCCTCAGTTCACAGCAGGTGATGAGAAGTCAGAGCACAGCTGGGGCAGGGCTGCTGAGATGTTCAGGTGGGCCTTTCTGGGTAAGGATTCTTCTGCTCAATGAAGAAAAGTCTCAAAGCTGTGAGGCCTGAAGCAGAAAGCATTAATCTAAATGGGTAACATTTTGGCAAGGAAATAACAAAGACTGTCATCCTGGGCATCCTTGACCATCGTGTTTTGTTTCTGTGGCCTTGCTGGGGTTTTGGCTTGCCTCTCATGGGCTGGAAATCCTGCAGACAAAGGCCTGCCGTGGGACTGATGGAGCATTCCATTGTACCTGCCTTGCTGAGTGGCCACACTGAGCAGCCAGGCACCTGCAGGTACCCCAGCACAGCTTCTTGCTCTCCTGCTTGTTGAGTGGCTATTGCCACTGTCTGTGTGCTTCCTTGGCCTTTGGTTCCTTAGGGTGTCCAGGTACTCTTTGCACTGGTGGCTTTGTGACTGTCCAGTAAGAGCTATTTGTTCTCCAGATGTATTGGAGATCAGTTTTTCTGCTGCAGTGCAGAAAAGCACTTACTTTTCACTGAGATCTGGTTAGTATGAATTTCTGTCTCAGTGAGTCTGTTATAGCAGAGCTTTTCTTCCATTTGACACTGGGGCTTTGCATTAGATTTATCTGTAGCAAACATTTTGCCTAGTTATTGATTTGTAAAATATTCCAGAAAGTGCCCTGCTGCATATTCTTCCCACTCAGTGACTTTTTTCCATTTTTAGCTGAGATAATGTAGCAATGTCTCATAGAGAAGCTACTTCTTAATTAATTTTGCATGAGCAGAAGAAATATTAGCTTCTCCATCTGCTTTCCTATTTTTGTGGCTTTTAATATAGATTCATAAATGGCTTTAGTGAAAATAAACAAGGAACTGTTCTTTTCTGTGCCCTCTTTGCTTTCAGAGGTGATACTTCAGCTCCAGCCTCCCTGGTGATGTTTTTCCCAGGAGGTGAGTCTTGGACAGCAGGGCTTCCCTGCACAATTGTAAACGGTGCTTATGAGATGGGGCTGATCCTCAGCTTTCTAGCAATGGAAAAAGGAAGATCTTGGAGAAATCTGCAGGCCTGTAGGACCTAGCTGGAGCCAGCCATGGGGATTGTGCCTGGTGGGGAATGGATGTGCAGTGCACAGCAGGCAGTGTCTATGAGCCAGTGTTCCCCACACTCTCAGGAAGGGTACAGAAATCCTGTGAACCCAGCAGGGAGCCCTGGGCAACCAGTCCATCCTCCTCGAGCTTCAGAGGTAGCCAGAGGTCAAAACCTGACCTGGCAGAGCCCCTATAAATGAAAGAGGCACCAAGGCAGGTAATGGAGTGAGGTTCTAGTTCAGATGTCTCCTCAGTGCATTTTCACAGCAATTTTTACTTTGCAGCACTGTGGTGGCTGCTAGGAAGAGTGATTGCCTCTCCTGGGAGAGGTTGCTTCTTTCCTTCCTGTAGGAGGGGAGCAAGCAGGTAAAACCTTTGGTAAGCCAAGTGATGAAGCAGAATGCTGCAGAGATCCACCTGGATCAAGACCCACAACACAGCTGAGCTCTGTGGGGAGCCCAGCAGTAGGATCGCCCCATATCCAGTGTTGTGTAGTGGCATTTCCCAGTCTCCATGACGTCTCCTTGTTCCTGGGAAGGCAGAGGGGCTGGCTGCATGCTTGTGGGTGGGCTGTACAGAGGCAGCAGCAGGAAGGAGTGCACAACTGAGTCCCTGCAGCAGTTGCCAGAGCATGGGTGTCGTTTTCAAGATCATGGCACTGGATGAACCATTTCTCCCAAGAGCTGTAAGCTGTCTGGAGAGTTTGGCCAGCTGGATCTTCATGGCAAATACATCTGAGTCTCTACAGGCATATAACTAAGGGAAACTTAGCTGTAAATATACTGACATGACCTGGAGAGAGATTTAAAATATTTATCCTAGAGCAGAGCTTGGGATATAAATAAGCTCCCTGTCTGTTTCCCTGCACGCAAGGCTCAGAAGTGCAGCTGTCCCTTTGTCCCCAGCTCTCAGAATCCTCTTTGGGACCAGCAAGTTGCTTTTGGGTGGGCTTGAAGTCCGTACAGATGGTGTAAACAGACAGCTGTTAGCAGAATGGAGAGGGTATTTGCAGTCGTGTAGATGTGAATTTTGGACTGCAGTGTCTGTCCCCTCGTTGCTCCTACAGCTGCTCTGCAGCTCTTGGTGTGTTTGTGGTGAGCCATGCCTTGGGGTCTGCTGGGGAAGGCTGTAACCCTCTCACTTGGCCCCCTGAACCAGCAAGGTTTGCAAGATCTCCAACAGACCAAGCACAGGCAAAGGGAAGCACAGGTTTGGGTGGTACGGGGGGTGTTTTCTGCCTCCCAGTGGGTTTGGTGGCAGCACACAGAGAAACGGTCACTCCAGTGGCAAATAATCTTTGTTCTCCAGCAGACAGTCCTGGGAGGGCAAGGAGGGCTTGCTGGCAGGAGTGCCCCGTGCCCAGTGCAGCCTTGGTGACCTCGGTGCCTGGAGAGGAGCTGGCTCTGGGCACCAGCTCTGTGTCCCATGGGCTGTTGCTGAAGCAGCTGGCTCTGCCTGGAGCCCTCCTGTGCCTGCTGCTCCTCTTTGCTCTGCTTCCCTTGCCCTGGCCTCTTCCCACCCCCACCCCCATGCCTTTTGTCTTTACAGCCAGAGCTCCCATTCTCCGGAGCCGCTGGCTGGGGCTCCTGTTTGCTGAAGGGAAGTGCCAGACGGTTTTATGGAGCTTCTTCTGTTTTTTCCCCTCATCTGGAACGGTGTGTCAGCTGGAGCAGGAAAAATGCAGAGCCCTGACCAGGAGCTCCATACACACACAAACACACAGTGCTCTTATGGGGGAATCCCTCTTGGCTGGGCTTGGGATGGCAGGAGCAGCATCAGCCTTTGGCCCTCAGCCTGAGAGCAGGGAGGTGGGGATGGGTTGGCAGGAGCTGCTGTGGTACCTGGAGGTGCTGCCCTGGGATGAGCTCTGAGCCACACAGACCCTGTGAGTGCAGCAGTGTGGCCTCACTGCCACTGGCTTTGCCTCCAGCCCCGGGGCAAGGAGTGATGAGCCAGCTCTGCCACAGCTCTTCCCAGCTGGCAGGACCTGCCTGCCTGTTCAACACCACCTGGGCTCTGCTCTACCGACAGGAGTTTGGTTAGTAAAGACATTCTCACATGGCTCCTGCTTAAAATGTGGGGGATGCATCATCCTTCAAGGCCACTGCACAGGAAGCATGTGGTTCCTCCTGGTTCCACTTGGCATCTTTCTGTCCTGTTTCCTTTAGTGGGAGCAAAGCGCAGTGCCTCTGCTGTGCTGGCCAGAGAGCTTAGCCTTCAGATGTCTGTGTCTCCTGCCAGCAGCAGGTGTTTATGAGGAAAGCAGGGAATTGCTCAAGGGCTCAGAGCAAGCCTGGGAGAGTTGGTTGACAGGACCAGTGGGTGCAGCAAGTCTGTCAGTGGTGCTGAGTCGCCCTTGAAACATTTGAGTTTCTCACTTGGGCTTGGCAGTGCAGCTGGCAGTGTCTGCTCAGGAGCCTTTGGCTGATGCCCCATCGGAGGTGGTTTAGTTGAGCCAGCAGGACTCCCACCTCCTGAGCTGGGCTCCAGGCCTCCTTTCTCACTTGTTCCTCTGTCTCTGTTTATCTGCTGGGAAGGTCTTGGCCTGGGAGTCCCGTGGCCAACAGTGCCTGTGATGCAGGCAGGTATGGGTGCACTTACTGAGCCAATGCTCTCTTTTCCACAGGGGCCAGCTGGTGCTGCCAGCTCACAGCTGTTACCTGGGTAGGAGAAGCTGTGACCTGCCTGCTGTCTCTGCCCTGTTCCTCTCCCAGCTCGGTGGCTGCAGCACTGCACTCATGGCTTGGGCTGGTTCTCTGGGCTGGCTGCTCAGAAGGGACGTCTGGGCTTCCCTTCAGGGCCTGAGAGCACACAGCAACCCAGCAGAGTGGCATTCTCTCCCTGGTGCAGTGTCCTCTGGAGATGCCCCCTGTTGCAGCAGGTGCTGGGAGCATGGGTGCAGCAGAGCATGGCTCAGAGCAGTGTCAGTGTGCTCCCAGGGCAGACGGGCAGCTCCTGCAGCTCCAAGGCCAGTTGTTCTGGTTCAGCAGCCCCAGCAGTTTCAGGGAGCCAAGGAGCCTTGGCTGCTGTGGGGAGTTCCCTCTCTTGCTCCAGCTTTTTTCTCTTTGAGCGAGGTGCTGAGATGTTGGGAGAAACTCAGACGTGGGGCAAAGCTCAACTCGCAGTTCAGCCCAGACACGCTCTCTGTAAACACCTCTAGCAAATCCCACAGCCTTGGGGACAAACTGTACACCATGGTGTCTGCCCCGCCAGATCAGGTCAGTGGAGTGTTGGTTGACAGCAGCCCTGCTTGGCTTGGGAATGAGTAGGAACCTCCCAAACTACTCCCCTCGCTCTGTGGCTGCAGAGTAGCACCCCTGTCTGCTGTTCTTGTTCACTGCCAGAGCAGCAGCTCATTCTTGGCTCACTCTCCACCCTGCTGTCCCTGCCTTCAGAGGATATCACCACGTTCTGCTGCTTTGGTTTGGCTGCTGCCTGCCTTTGGGTACACAGGGTCTCTGCTCCCTGCTGGTGGAAAGGTGAAGGCAGGGAGCTCCTGTGGCACAGTTAGGAAAGTGAGCTTGGGATGGTCTTAGGAGAAGCAAGCCTGTGGGATGTGTGGCTGAGAGGACTGGGATTCAGAGGGTCTGGGCTGGGGAAGTAGGAAGGGCAGCAGGAGGAGCAGAGGCAGGGAAATCCCAGACTAGTCTGAGCTGGACAAGTGAGTGAGGTCAGTGCCAGCATAGCCTGCTCATCCTGCACTGTGCTGGCAGCCGTCAAGAGTCTGCAGCTGGTTTCCTGGGCTCAGTGTCCTTGTGCTGAGCCTTTTTGTCAGTTGTAATGGCTTTTTCTTGTGCAGGAGGTGTGTGGGCAGTACCTGCCTGCCTCGGGCTGGGGCTGTGTGCAGCAGAGGCTGCCCTGCTGTGTGTGGCAGTGAGCTCTTCCCAGGGCCCAGCTGTGCCCTAGGAGCGCTGACTCAGCCTCTGCTCCAGCCACTGAGTCACAGTGTTCAAGCACCAGTGGCTTTGTTCTGGTTTCTTGTGATAATTGCTCAGGAACTGGGCTTGGCCATTCCCAGGTATGGGATCCTGGAAGGGTAGGGATACCCCACAGCTTGCAGCCTCTGAACAGTTTTTGGGAAGCTGATGGGAGTTGTGCTAAGTGGTTGCTGCTCCTTTGCTTCCCTTTATTTTTTTTTTTTTTCTCTCCCTACTCTATAGCTTTGTTTGAAGGGCAGAATTGGCTTCTCTGTATTTTCTTGATTGTGCCCCACACACAGAAAGCAGCAGAGAGAGGTGCTGTGGGCTACCTGGAGCGAGCTCAGTGGTGGTGTGCAGGCATCGTGTCTCCCTGGAAATCTGTACTGAACTGCAACAAAGGCAGAGGTTCAGTGGTCCTCTGAGCAGACCCACGCTCTCACAGCAGAGCTGGTGGATCCAGGTGCACAATACAATCATAGGGACAAATAAGTGATGTTTCCCCTAGTTCCCAATCATCTAGATCCACCCTAGTATGACCTGGAACTCCTGGGTACTGGTCCAGTTTCTCCTGCCTCATGAAGCCAAAGCCACTCTAGCAGAACATTTCTTGCAAATGCTGCTTTGTGCCCATGATTGCTTTCCTGGGTGCAGAGTGAGTTTTTGATTTTACTTGAACTGGACTGGGAAAACACATTTTAAAACCCTTAAATGATGAGTGCCCAAAGACTTTCCAGATGTTAGGCTGCTGACTGCGTTCAGAGCTCCTTGCCTGCATCAAACCATTTCCATCTGGCCTGGTGGTTGATTGCAACTCTACCCATGTGAGAGGCTTTCTCCAGTGGAACCTCTGGCATGGAGGAGCTCGCTGGCTGGAAATAATTTGGAGATGCAAATATCCCTGTGTGTTTGGCTTGGCTGCCACCCCGGCGGTATCTGCAGAGGAGCAGTGGAAGGGGCTGTGTGTGGAGCAGCCATGCTCCCAGCAGCTGCTTTGTGTGGCTGCAGGGGCCAGCCCAGGAGGCAGGGGGGCTTTGCTTGTGTTTCTGAGCATTCATGAGTCTCCTTGCTTGCTGCTGTGGCTTCAGCTGGGGCGAGTGAGCCTGCTGGCTCTGCGCTTGTGACCAGGAGGGGAGGAAAAGCTAACCCGTGTGTTGTTCCCTGCTCTGGCATTCCAAAAATCTGCTTTTATACGAGCGTGTTCATAATGAGCTGTGCCAGGAAACACATGGCTCACTGGAGACGTGAATGGGAGGTCTGTATGGGGCCCTGTGCTCTCAGAGAGCCTCGCAAGGACAAAGGGCAGATGGCCGGCATGCGTTCCTGCCTCTGTGGCACTCTGTCCTATAGTGCCTGGGGAGCAGAAGATGGCATCAAGTACAAAGTGCCTGGCTGATGCAGTGGTGGCAGAGGGGACAGGACAGGAGGCCAGGTGAGTGGTTTTACTGCCTGCTGCTCTTGGTGGCTCTCCTGGTCTGGAGAGGGCTGCCTTGCTGCTGTGGAGATGGGGCTGTTTGCAGTGAAGGCTGGGTTGGAAGGAGCCCAGGCACTGCTGGCTAGCAAAGGGCTGCTAACAGCTTAGGATGGCAGTTGTGGATGGGGATGAGGGGGAACAGGGGAGAAATGTCAAGGCCATTGAGTCCTAGGTGTCCTGTGGGCAGAGGGGCTGTGCAAGCTGTGCCTGGCTGCAGCAGGAAGAAAAGCCTGTCAGGGGAGAGTGAAGTCCTGAGCATTAACAGCACTTCAATGTCTCGAGTGTTGCTCCCTTATAGGAAGTGCTGCCAAGCCTGCATGGGCTGAGCTGCTGCTGAGCAGTGCACACCCAGCACATGAGGAGTTAAACCTGCCTGCAGGCAGTAGAGCCTTGTTCTGACAGAGGGCTCCTCCAGTCCTCTGGACCAGCAAGCTCAGGATGCTCTAGCTCGGTGATTTCATTGCCCAGCCTTTGGAGGCAAGCCAGGGCTTGGATGCAGAGTTGGCTGCTCTTTGATCCAAGAGTGACTAAAAGCAAAGCCTGAGTGCTGGAGCCATTCCCAAAGACTTGGCAACTGAAGGAATTGCTGCTTGCAAACAACGATGTTGAAGTTGCTCCTAAAGGCAAGGCCTGTTTGATAATGCTTTCTGGGAGTGGGATATTGAAACCTGTGGGAGGCCAGGACCCTAAGCCCAAACTCCATCCCTGCTGTGCTTTTTGTGGCCTTGGGATGGAGCACAGGTCATGGGCTCTTCTGAAAATGTGCCCATAGTTGCCTTTGACACCAGACTTCTGCTGTGGCCCAATGTCTTCCTCAGAGAACAGGTGATAAATCAGTCCTGTGTTTAGGGCATGAGACCTGAGTCTGAGCTTCTCCATCTCTTCTGCTCTTTTCCTTTGGGGATTGTCTTTCCTGTGGCCCTTAGCTCTGCTCCTGGGCTTGCAGGGAGTCAAGTCACCCTCCAGGCTGTGGTTCTGGTTTGTTGATTTTGCTTGGGGTTAGCAGCAGCTCATCCGGCTGCTGAGGAATGCAGTGGCAGCTCTGCCTGTGCCTGCCTTGCCTTGTTACAGGTTTACAGAGCTGGGAGCGAGTGCAGCTCTGAGATATGATGAGTGCATTAGCTCATCCAAATCCTCCTTTTCCTTGGTGGCTTCTCATCAAAGAGCAATAGCCTGTACTGCTGCTGGACAAATTGCAGAGGCTTTGTTTCTTCAGTGGTTTGAGCAGTGGCAGAAGCATAAAGGTCACAGTGTGGATGTGGTGGGGTGGTCATGTGTTGGGAGTGGATTCCAAGAGGGCTAAAAGCTGTCACTGCCACCTTGCTTTGCTGAGGTTTGTTCATTAGCTGACACATCCAGAGTGGGTAGCTGAGTTAAAAAGTGGTGAAAGGGTCTCTTAATCCTGGTCTTTCAGTCTGAATCTGAAGTGCTGGAGCCTGGGGATAGATTGAGGCTACTCCTGCTGTTCACCTCCAGTTAGTGGTGGGGACTAGGGCATCTCTGGCCAGGTCAGCTTGCTCTCTCCCAGCTGCATCCCTGGACTCCATTCTGCAGGAAAGTGCATTGTGTGGTTGTGCAGGGCCTTCCCTCAGTGAACTGCTGTGCTCCTGGGGTGCTGCCAAGGGCCCTGCAGGTTTGGGGAGCCAAGGGGAGCAGGCTTCCCACCTGTGTGCTGCAGCAGTGCCTTCCCAGGGCATCTTTGCCAGCTATGAATGAAGATGGGCAGGGAACAAACATTTAGCAGTGTGTTCCAAGGCTCTCTGTATCCTTCAGTGCTGAGCTGGTGCTGTAAATGCATTCAGCTCCCACCTCAGGTCTGAGGCTTGCAGGCTTGTTGTGCAGCCCAGGAAGAGCTGGCTCTGTGGTGGAGCTGGGATAGCTCCTTGCTCTGGTGTGGGAGCATCTGAGGCCCACTCTGCTGTAGGAGGCCAAACAGATGCTGGCCAGTCGTGTCCTCTGCCAGAACAGCTGACTAGGCCGGTTTTTACAGCAGCTGGCTGCTTCCATCACATCCTGGTACTTCTGGGTCTTACGTTTTGTTTGCTCTAAGCCAGGTTGTCCCCCTCCATAGCTGGGGTAGGTCCAAGGCCTCCTGGCAGGGAAGGAGAGGAAGAGGATGGCTCCCTCTTAGGGAGAAAGGATGGATGCAGTTTGGGTGCTCTGAGCTTTGCTGTCCTGGGGACTGGAGATGAATTGCAGATCCTCTAAACTGCTCTTCCAGGTGCAGAGCACTAAAGGAATTGCACATCTGGCTGAGCTGACCCAGGGTGAATTTTGCTGAAGTGCTCCTGGCAGCAAGTCTGCAGAACAATGCTCCTGGGGCCTGGCTGGCAAGTGGGGCTGGGCTGCAAGCTGCAGAAGCACCACAGCGCTGGGCTTGCTTTCCAAACCAGGAAACCTTATACTTGCACAACCCCTCTTCTGAATCCTATTCCCATGCTTTTAGTTCCATGTTTGGTTGCAAGGAGCTTTGGGATTAGTCATATCCTGTGGTGTCTCAGAGATTGGGTGAACTCCTGGGTACGAAGTGGAATGCATCCTTTCCTTTTTCTCTTCTCGTGTCCTTTGTCCAGAGCTCTTTTAGTGTGAAGGAGCTGGTGCCTAGGAGCTGTGCCCTGGGCACACCTGGCTGCGGGCACTTTGGGGTCGGTGGATCTCCCCCAGGGCTGGGGCTGTGGAGCACTGCACTGGCCCTCCAGCTGCCTGGCCTGTTGCCTCCCCAGCAGGGCTGTAGGTGAGAGGGGTGGCTGTGGACTCAGCAGGACTCAGGCTGTGCAGCAGCTGAAGGCTTTGTGGTCGAGGCTGCATTCCCAAGCGGTGTCGTTAGGCGAGGAGACCATGGCTTTGGGATTGTTTCAAGATGCAGGCAGCCTGGGCTGTCAGGCAGGGCAGGAGACGTGCTGCCTGGTCTCCCCAGCTTGCACAGTTGCTCTGCTGTACCCAGGCGAGGTTGGGCTCCTGGAGTGGCCCCGGGTGAGCCTGTGGAGCTGGCGCATCAAAGCAGTGCATGGAAAACCCAGTGGGGTCAAGGCCTGGCTTGTTGTGTTGCCCTGTGTCCTTGCAAGATGGCCATGAAGGTTTGGGCTTGGTGCCATGGCAGGACTCACCAGGCAGCATCCCTGGTACTCTCAGGCCTCTTGTGGGGTGCCTTCACTGCCGGGGGGTCCAGGCTGTGCCAGGACCGCAGGCCCTCTTGTTGGCTGCAGCCCTAAATAAATATAGCCCTAGAGAAGGCTGGTGTCCCAGGGTGAGTCCTGCCACCCCACACAATTTCTGGCTTTCAGCAAAAGCCCAGCAACCCATGAAGGTCTGCAGGTTGGAACCTGTTGCCCAGGTGTTTCCATGGCACAGGATGGGGGGGACAGTGTCCACCCTCAGAGGGTGAGCACTGAGACAGGGATGTGCAATTCACTGCCGTCTCCTTCCCCCAGAGCCCTACAATGTCTCTCTGTTTAGGGTATACCAAACCTGGTGCTTCTCAGGTGAGAAAAGGATGTGAAATGCCCCAAAATTTCAGCTCTAGTTTCCCTGTCCTAGCCCTCAAGCTCTGCCATGGCTCCCCCAAATCCTTATTACTCTTTTGGTGCATTTTTTCACAGCTCTGGCTGATGAAAGGAACAACACTGATGTACCTCACTCTTCTAGCCCTGGAGAATGGTCCCAAAGACATTCCCAGTCCGTGCTGAGCCTGGCGCCCCATCCCTGCATTGATGCTGTAACACCTTCCATGGGGCTGGGTCTCCTTTACCAGAGCTGTGGAGAGTCCTTTGCTTCCTGGTGACCCCATAGGACTGAAAACTTACTCTGCAGAGCTTCAGACAGCAGTGACTGACTTCATAGGTTGCTCAGAAGTCTGTTCTGGTTATGGCTTTGTTGATTTTATTTGTCACCTGAAATGTTCTGCATGTGCTCAGGCTGGAGTCCAGCAATGGCTGAGTCCTGGGGACATCCCAAGACAAAAAGGTGAATTGAGATACACTTGTTAGAATCTAGACTCGCTAATGTAGATATGTTAGTGTCCCTGGTTTTCCTTGGAAGCTGCTATTTGCCTCCTTAAAAAATGGAATTAGTTTTGGTCAGGGGATACCACTGCCTGGGGGATGCTGTGTTCCTGCACTCAGATCTTTGCCAGAAGGATGGTCTCAGAGCCAGGATGGGGATTTGATCCTGCTCTTCTCTCCATCCTTGTGCATCCTACCAGTCCATGTCCCCTCCCTGCTGATGATTTCCTTTGTGGTGTGTGGGAATGATACCCTGAGGACCTGTAGGTACCAGTTCAACCTCCCTACACAATCCACTTAACCTTTATCTATTACCTCAACAGGAGGGTTCTGCATTTCAATTGGTATCCTTTGGGTAGCACACCACTGGGTGTTTTCAGGTGTGCTGCATTTCAAACCTGTTCATCTCATCTGGCTGAAGCTTTCCTGGAAAGCTTTCTGTAGCCACAGTTGGGACAGTTTTAGGCCAGAAACACATGTGGAGGGTTTCTTTTGCTCCAGCCGGGGGTGGCTGGTGTCACATGCATATTCAGAGGCTGGTGTTGGCCAGCACACGCGTTTGGGACTGCTCCGTGCTGGCTCTGCAGGACCGTGGCTGGCCCAGCTGTGTTGCTGGGGGAGGACTCTGCTCTGGGTGGGCCTTGCTGAGGTTGATGTGGCATTGCTGGATAGTTTTTGAGGTGACTCTCACTAAGGGAATTGTTTTGCTGTGTTCAGCAGCTCTCAGCCGTGTGTCTCAGCCAGATGAGCTCATGAAACCACAGCAGAAGCTGTAGGGAAGGTGTCCAGTCTGAGCTGGGGCTGCTTTGCTCTCTCCTCTGGGGTAGCCTGCAGTGGCTGAGCCACACGTGGCCATGGCTCTGCCACACAGGAGAGCTGGGAGCTCCTCCAGCTGCTGAGTGGAGCAAACAGAGTCATTTTCTTCTTTATTCAGCACAGGTGGAGATTGCTGGCTTCCTACAGGTTTTACCCAAACTCGGGCATAATGGTATCCCACACAGTAGCCCTGTCCTTGGACAGCTTCCTTGAGGCTGCCCCAAAAGCCCAGGAGGGGATGCATGGACCCTGCTGACTGCACCTGGGCCAGGGTTGTGCAGCTGTTCCAGGCAATTGCAGCAGTTCCCATCCCTGAACGCTGGGCCCTGGATTGAAGTACTGTGAAAAGCTGTGTCCGGCTCTGGGCTTCTGATGTCTCCCACTCCAAAATTGTCTGGACCGCATCTGTCTGCTCCTGCTCTTTCCTTGCAGCCCAAATGTGATGCGTGGTTGGGACAATGGTTTCTGGCATGTGCAGCCAGTTCCCTGATGGCACCTCAGATGCTCTTGTCAAAACAAAACACAATTTGTGGCTCTTGCTGCACTTTAGCATTTATTTATCTCAGTTTGCCTTGAGACCTGTGCTCATGAGGTGTTCATCACAAGGATCTTGCTTGAGCTGAAATGATTGTGTCTATCTCCCCAGCATGGAAAACGACAACAGAAATAGTTCCTCGTGTTTCACCAGGGAGCTGGATCCCAGTGTTTCCTAACACCTGTTAAAATCCCTGCTTCCCATGTGGGACTTGTGGCAAGCCACCATTGTGTCCTCTTCCCTGGACATGGGGCAGGCTGAAGCAGCAGGATGCATGTGCTGAGGCAGCTGAAGCTCCCAGATGCTCAGTGCTGAGTGAAGTGCAGTTGTGCTGTCAGTGACGGGGCAAAAGCAGCTCTGTTGCTTTTCCGTGTTACGTTGGCTGTGCTGATGATTTAATGCTCATGTAATTTAAAACATAATATCTTCATACCCTGGTGGTCTGCACCTTCAGAGAGAGGTGTCTCATCACAAACCCCAACACTAGCATGAGCAGTAGGCTGACACTCCAGGAGCAGAACGAATCCCTCTCCTGCCTGAGCTTTGTGCACCCTGCACTTGGCACATGCTTTGTACCATCCAGGGGTGGTCTGAGGGACAGATGCCTGGTGTCCTGGAGCATGTCTGGGGACAGTAACAGTGCTGTGGGTTCAAACCCGGGTGGGTTTGACTGCCCTGTTCCCCTTTCCTCCTGCCTGTCTGACCCAGCAGCCTCTGCTGGCGTGAGCTCAGCTCCTGATGTTCTGGAGCTTTTGGGCTGTGGAGCACATGGCTCTGTTTGAGTGAGGTTAGGTGGTTGCTGCCTTGCCGAGTGCTCTGCACCAGACAGATCTGATGTGACACATGTTCCTGCACGTTGTATCACCTTGAGGCATGTGTTCATCTCGTGTTCATGAGACAGCTGTCACAGACTGATGGGTAGTTCCTACCTTCAGGGGAGGTGTGTGGCAGCTGGCCATGGAAACTTCACTGGACATGCTGACCCTTGGAGCACAGTGTGTTGATGGGACTTGGCTCAGTATGAGACCCAGGAAAGCGGTACCTTCAGAGATTCCAGAGAAATGCATGGAGGTGGCTGTTCTGCTGCAACAGCTGAATTCAGAATTCACAGCTCTGGGATCAGAGGAAATTCAGTTGGGAATTCAGTGAGAGAAGGGTCACTGCAAAATCTAGCCCCTGCTCCTGGCTGATGTGTTTGGGACAGGTGTGAAACCCTCTCTGAGTGTCTGTGCCTTGCTGCTGCTGTGAGTGGGGGAGCTCAGACCAGCCCTGCAGGAGATGTGGCTGACACCAGGGTGCCCGTGAACAGCATGGCCCTGGGCCCTGCACTGTATAGCAGGCCCCAAAGGCTTTCCAGCATGGAAAGGGTTCTTGTGGCTTTCTGGAATCTAGTGATCTTCAAAACATCTCTTTTGGAAAAGGATTCCTTATCCCTAGCTCTGTCTGACTGAGATGTGTTGTCCAATTGTATCCCTTCCCCAGGCTTTTATACTAACAACAGGTAGGAGGATGTGGCTGAGTGTCCAAAGAGGACCTGCCTTTCAGCTGGACTTGGATGCTGCTCATGTAACTTGTCCAGGCAACCACTTTCTGAAGCTGTTTCACTTGCAGTGCTGGGAGCACACTGTTTTCACCACATTCTTGTACACCTTCATTCTAAGGTACTCAAAATGTGCCTGGCTTGGCCCCCTTCCCTGCAGAGCATGGTGCTGGTGACAGAGTCCAAGAGCCATCATCATGTGCTGAATTGCCTTTTGTTTGCTTCCCTTGCATTTCCAGCTGGTGACTGGAGCAGAGCGCCTGCACAGCTGGGTGTGGGCAGGCAGCAGCCAGATTTGGGAGTGTGTGAGCATCCCTCAGCTGCCATGCCAGGCACTGCCCAGGGAAGCACTGCCTGCTCTGTCCCCAGCACCCCCAGCTCTTAGGTGTGTGTCAGTGTGTCAAGGAGGGCTCTGTGGGGTTTCCATCTCTGTAGAGAGGCACCTCCAGCCCCTCAGGTCACTACCAGACCCCGAGGACAACTATTGCAATTTGTTGTTTCCGCTTCTACTTGGAAGTGAGCTGAGTCACCAGCACAAGTTTGGGGTGTCCCTGTTGCATCCTCTTCTGCTGTGTTCCAGCAGCTGCTGTGTTGATTCATATAGATGATCCTTGTTCCACACCACTGTTTGTCTGGATGATTGCTGGGGATGTGGAGGTGAGTCAGAGACATAGTCCTGAGGAGAGGGACTTTGAGGAAAACCTAGAAACAGTCTGTGTGTATTTCTGATCAGGGACAATCTTAATGCAAGACTGGAACCTGGGAAACGTCCCAAAAAACGGGACAAGAAGCACTCCAAGAAACATTGGAAGTGCCCAGGAAGCTGCTTGCTCTCCAGGGTTTTGGTGACTGCCTTCCTGGCTCATACACTGCAGGACACCTCTCTGTTCGGGCTGGAAGTGTGACACTCAATCGTGGGTCATGGGAGGTCCCTCTTAATGCCCCTGTCCCCAGGGAGCAGAGGGCTCTCCTTGGCCGTGGCAAGCTCAGGCACCCCTGTTCCAGTGATTGCTGCAGACAGGCTTAAAGCAGCTGTGCTGGCATCTGAGCACAGATCTCTTCAAACTCCGAATTAGGTTTGACAGATGTGCTTTGAGCTACATTTCTCCTAATGTGGCTCTGACTGCCTGGAGACCTTTGAGAATGACACCTGCTTACCTGATCCACCCCTCTCCTTCCCTTGCTCTTGACATGCCCTCCCTTTTCTGTCCTGCAGCTGTGGGGGCCCAGGCCAGCATCCTTTTCACCAAGGAGCCGTACTCGCAGGACGCCCTGCACGGCCGCGGCGCCATCCTCCGCTGTGAGGTGAAGGAGCCCAGGGACGTGGAGTTCCAGTGGCTGCAGAACGGACTGCCCGTCCAGGACACGGAGCAGCGCTTCAAGGAGGGCAGCAACCTGCAGTTTGCAGCCGTGGACCGGCACCGGGATGCCGGCGTGTTCCAGTGCCTGGCCAGGAATGTGCTCACCGGGGAGGAGGCACGGACAGCCAATGCCTCCTTCAACATCAAGTGTGAGTGTGGGCTGAGCCAGGCACACGCCACTGCCTGCTGCTGCCCACTGTGTACGGGGAAAAGTGCTCTCCTGGGAGGGCCCGAGGCTAGAAAGGGTTTTCACAGGCTGTCTGCTAGTTCTTGTGTGGGTCAGACAGGGAGTGGACAGCTTGGGCTGCTCCAGTAGGATTCCTCTCCAGCTGCCGTGTCCATCCTGCCCTGTAGGCCTCTTGTGTCTTCTGGTGTCCCTGAGGCTGTCAGAGATGCTCTCTCCTGCTGCCTTTCCCGTTTGGCCGTATGAAACCCAGGACATGCAGCAAGCGTGTGCTGGGCACTGCAGGTCCTTTCAGAACTCAACCCTCAGAGAACAGCTGTACAGGGCAAAGTGGGATCTGTGCAGTGCGGGTGTCTCCTTACTCCACACTGGCCTGAGGGCATATATATCTCTAAGTGTGCTTGTGGCCTTGCTGCCTCCTCTGGTTATCAGTGAGTCACCAATAATCACCACCTGGACTCTGTAGGTTTGGAGAGGCAGCTATGTTGGTATTCTTTGATCCCACAGGGATTGAGACAGGCAGTGTGGTTCTGAAGCAGCCGGCCAGCGTAGCTGAGATCCAGCCCTCCTCCACTGTGGTGCTGCGGTGTCACATCGATGGCCACCCACGGTAAGGGTTGCCTCCTGAGGAGTGGACCCTGCCAGGGGCCCCTGCACCTTGGCTGTGTGGTCTCTCTCTCTTTATCCCCCTCCCTCTGCCCCGCCACCTTTTTCTTTCTCCTCCTCCCCCACCTCCCCTCCTCTCTCCTGCAAGAATTCAGTAGAGTCAGGGGAGGCGAAAGGCAGGATTGAGCGTGTGGCTGAGCGCCGTGGGAGAAGGCAAACAGCTTCCCCAGAGCCACCTAGCGAGGAGCACAGTAAGGATGGGCCGTCACAGTCCAGTTGCTGAGCTTCTTGGTGTGCTGCAGTCACTCTCCGTCGCTTCCCAGTCGTGTCCCGTCCACTTGGCTGCATGTCTCATGGCTTGGTGTCTGTGTCGGGGCCGGACAGCCAGGGCAGGGGCCATCTCTGAGCTGTCTCCTCCGCACACCTGCTCCCGGGGCAGCCTGGCTGTGCCTGCCCCTGCTCACCTGCTGGCCCTATGTTACAGCCCCACGTGGCAGTGGTTTCGGGACGGGGAGCCCCTCCCCGAGGGGAGCAGCACCTACTCCGTGAGCAGCAAGGAGCGGACGCTGACGCTGCCGAGCGCCGGCCCCGACGACAGCGGGCTGTACTCGTGCTGCGCCCGCAGCGCCGTGGGCTCCGTCTGCAGCCACAACAACTTCTCCCTCAGCGTCGTCGGTGAGTGGTGCCCCAGCTGCTCACTGCCCTGCTCACAGCCTCCCCGTTGGCCTAGGCAGACTTTGCTCTGGGAAAGACCTGACAGATCCTGGCCAGGCTGGAGCCCAGCCCCGTCTGTGGGTGTGAATTTGCCCCTGTGTCTTTCTGAAGCAGATTTATGTTGTCTCCTCTTATGATGGAGCATCCTGGAGGCTGTAGGTGCTTCTGGTTTCGCCGATATTGTGCCATTTGGGTAGATGATGCCCTGTTGGCCTTTAGAGGCAAGACCCAGGGAGGACAGGAATTGTTGACATTAGAGGGGTGTTTGGAACTGGACAAGGGAATTTTGCCATCCAGTGCTGGCTTTGAGCTGTTTGCTAGGAACCAGGGTGCTCAGGGCCTTGCTGGAAGCAGAAGGGCTTTTCCCCAGAGCAGCTCCCGTGTGCAGTCCTGGGCTCTGAGTCCGTAACTCAGCTGTGCTGGCACATTTGCCTCCTTCAGGCTTGCAGGGTGCACCCAGCTGTTCTTTGAGCTTTCCCCAGGGCACTGGTGTGGGGACACTGCGGGCCTCTCTGTCCATCTCACCCTGCTGTGGTCTCTGCCGTTGCAGACGAGAGCTTTCCTCAGGCAGTGATCGTCCCCCGGGACCTCATCGTGACCAAGAATGAGGAGGCCATGTTTGACTGCCAGTTTGCAGCCGTGCCCCCTCCCACGCAGGAATGGCTCTTTGAAGACAGCCCCATCTCCAACAGATCCAAGTAACAGGGACCCCAGTGATGTGGGCAGGGCTGGGAGGAGAGGGACCCTGTGTTCCAGAAGAGAGAGGTCAAACCCTGTCTGTACATGAGGGCAAGCACCCAGCATCAGAGTGGCCACGGAGATTGGTTTCTCAGCTTGACTGGCCGGGGTTTAGCAGGGACTTGGTCCTTGTGCGTGGCATTTACCTGAACAGGACTCAGGGAGCAGTTTGTTCTCGGACAAATCTGGGACTGTCAGTTCTAGATGCCCACGCATGGTGGCCCCACAGATAGGGGTGTGTCTCAGCCCTAGACATGATGATTCTGTGGAACTAGGGAAGCCCAAGCTCCAGATGCCCACTTAGGGTAATTCAGAGTCAGGGATGTGTCCCAGTACCAGGTGCCAACATGTGCTGATCCCTAGACTTCGGAAGGCTTCTTAATCCCCAACATCTGCACAGCAATCGCTGAGCCCGTGGCTCTCCTGCACTTCCACATTTCTTCCCAGAGCCAGGAGTGTTTCTGAGCCCCAGACAACCTAAGCATGGGGCAGTGTGCAGAGCAGGGACAGTGATCCTGGAGCTGGGGTGGGACTCTCCCAGACCCTGGAAGGCCAGCAGTGCCACCTGGGTGCCTGGCAGCCCCCGGGCGCCACCTTGTGTCCCCTGCCCCTTCTCCTGGCTCTGTGTGCTCTCAGAGTTGGCTCATGCTCGGTGATGCATTTTTTGGTGGGAGCCAGCTCTTGACCAAGGAAAAGACTTCTATGAGCTCATTTCCTCCGTGAGGAATGTGTCCCAACCATCTTGTTTATGTGTGCTGGGAAGCTTTGGCTTGGCTCCCCCTTGGTTCCACGGGCTCATTCAGGACACCTCAGGGCTGTAGCTGTGCCCATGTCCTGCAGAGGTGCCCACTGAGCCCTTCCTGTGCCCAGAACCACCGTGTTTGCCAACGGCTCCCTGCTGATCACCCAGGTGAGGGCTCGCAGCACCGGTGTCTACAAGTGCGTTGGCCGTGGGCAGAGGGGCAAAACTCTGGTGCTGAAGGCAACTCTGCGGCTGGCAGGTGAGGTCCTGGGGCTGGTGGCAGAGTGGGCAGTGGGTTCCAAAGCTCCAGTGCTGCTCTGGAGTTGTGTGACAATACAGCAGTGCGTCAGTGCATGCAATGGTTCATCCTTGCTGTCTGGATGAGGGGAGCAAACACAGTTTGTGTGCTCTCTCCTTTAAGTGAAGCCTCCCATGTGGATGGTGATGCTGGTGGGTTGGCTGCATGTTCTTGCCCTGTTTGAGCCCTGTTGTCTCGTGTTCCCCTCAGAGATTGAAGACATGGCACCCTTCTCCCCGAAGGTGTTGACAGCCAACCAGGGGCATCATGTATCCTGCCCTGCACCACAAGGCATTCCCACACCCCAGGTCTGGTGGGAGAGAAACCAGGAACGAGTTCCCACTGCTGGCAGGGTGTACCAGGAGGCAGAGAAGCTCATTTTCACCAGTATCACCGAGATGGATGCAGGGATCTACACGTGCCATGCTGCCAACAAGGCTGGAGAGAGGAAACAGGAGCTGAGCATCACTGTGGCTAGTAGGGAAACTTGCTGAAAAGGGTGGGAGCAAAAGAGGGGCTGGATAAGGGGTTAGGGTGAGCTGGGCAGCATAGCTCATCACCTCGCTGATACAGAGAGGCACCTCTCATGGCTGGTTGCACACTTACCTGTGTTCTGCACTGCTGCTGGCCAGAGGGGCAGGGAGTGGCCCAGTGTAACCCCTTGCCTTCGTGTCCAGCTGTACCCAAATGGGTGGAGATGCCCAAGGACAGCCAGCTGGAGGAGAGCAAGCCAGGATACCTGCACTGCCTCAGCAAGGCCTCCCTGAAACCCACCGTCACCTGGTACCGCAACGGCGTCTCCATTTCTGAGGTGAGGCCACGAGGCAAGGCCCTGCCCTCTCATGGGCACTTCTGCTGGGCACCTGCTCTGCTGCTGCTGTGTCTCACCTTCTTCCTGGGCCCAGCTTCCCTGCCACCCCCACTTTGGCCACATTCTGGTACTAGCTCCCTCCTGCTGTTCTGTGGGTGCTCTCTGGCAGCCAGCCCTCTGCTTCTGGGGCAGGGGCAAGACAAGGGGCCCCGCAGCTTGTCTCAGTTCCGCGTGTGGGCCTCAGCAGGGATGTGTTTATCTGAGGCGTGTGGGGTGTCAGCAGTGCCACAGGCGAGGGCTGTGGCACTGGGCTGGTGACATTTTTGCCGTGCTCTGGGCAGGACTCGCGGTTCGAGATCTCGGAGAACGGGACGCTGCGCATCAACAACGTGGAGGTGTACGACGGCACCATGTACAAGTGTGTGAGCAGCACCCCGGCCGGCAGCATCGAGGGATATGCCCGGGTGCATGTGCTGGGTACGCTGCAGCCCCTCTCAGCCCTCCCTGGGGGTGCAGCTGGGGCACCCCAGCCCCAGGGTGTCCCGCGGTGGGCAGGGAGCCTGAACGTCACCTCTGTGTGTTGCAGAGAAGCTGAAGTTCACCCCACCGCCGCAGCCCCTGCAGTGCATGGAGTTTGATAAGGAGGTGACCGTGTCCTGCTCAGCCACGGGCCGGGAAAAGCCCACCATCCAGTGGACTAAGACAGGTCAGGGGGATTTGGCTGGGATGTGCCTGCTTCTGGCCTGAGGCCACAGGAGCTCGATCTTGTCCCACCTCCAGCGTGGGTGAAGCAGCAGCATGGCCCAGTGCTTCGTGCATGACTGCTGTATCCTCCTCTGATGTCCTGCAGATGGGAGCAGCCTGCCATCCCACGTCAGCCACAATGCTGGCATCCTGTCCTTCCACAAGGTGAGCAGGAGTGACTCGGGGAACTACACCTGCATTGCCTCCAACAGGCCCCAGGGCGAGATCCGGGCCACCGTGCAGCTCGTGGTAGCAGGTGAGGGCTCTGGGGCAGGCAGGGGCCTTTCCCACTCTGCTGGGTTTGCCTGGGGGGGCACAGAAAGCAGTGTCTGGCCTGACCCCAAGCTGTGTCCCATGGCACTCAAGTGTCTGGTTTATCAGTGCTCTGCATACAGCCCGAGAGGGCACGTGCCACTGTGCTGGCTGTGCTCCCTTGTGGGAGCTTAGCACCATTCCCAGGAGCTGACAGTGTTCGTGTCACCTCTCTGCCTTCAGTTTACGTCACCTTCAAGCTGGAGCCAGAGCCCACAACGGTGTACCCGGGCCACACAGCCATGTTCCAGTGCCAGGCAGAGGGGGACCCCGTGCCACACATCCAGTGGAAAGGAAAGGACAAGATTTTGGATCCCGGCAAGCTCCTGCCCAGGTACACGGCCTCCATTCCTAACTGACACGTGGTGCAGCAGGACATTCCCAAGTAGCCCTCATCCCTGCCCGGTATGAGGGTGCCAGTGGTGCAATCCTGGGTTCCCAGCTTGATGGGCACGTAATTGACTCCACGTGCCAGGACCTGGACTCTCCTGGCCCCAGAGTTCCCCTTTCTGCCACAGCCTGCCAAGCTGTGACTGAGCTGCAGTCACCTGTTCTTAAGTGCTGCACAGCCTGAGAGGGAAGCTGGTGGCAGTGGGAATATGGGGCTGAGGCATCCTGGGGAGATGGAAGCTGGTGACAGTGGGGATGTGGGGCTGAGGCATCTTGGGGAGGTGAGGCTGCAGGTGCCCCAAGCCTGCCTCTGGCATTGGCAAAGAGCTCTTGTGTGTGTGTGGTTGGCAGGATTCAGATCATGCCCAATGGCTCCCTGGTGATTTACGACGTCACCAGCGAGGACTCTGGAAAATACACCTGCATTGCTGGCAACAGCTGCAACATCAAGCACCGGGAGGCCTTCCTGTATGTTGTAGGTAAGGAAGGTGCCCCCTGTTGGGACATGACCTCCTGGAATCCCTGTAGGCCCTGCTTCTGGCTCTAGTAGTGCTTAGAGCATCCCCACTGGGCTGCAGCAGAGTGTGCTGTGGGGTGTGCCCGGCGTGCTGTGGCTGGGTGAGGAGGTGGCCACGGTAGGGGGCTGGGGGCTCTTCAATCCCTCCAGGACATTCCTGAGCAGGATTTGGGAAATCCCTCCACACCCCCATGTGTTGGATGCTCTCTGCCCCACAGACAAGCCAGCAGCAGAGGAGGATGAGGGACCTGGCGGCCACACACCCTACAAGATGATCCAGACCATTGGGCTGTCCGTGGGGGCAGCTGTTGCCTACATCATCATTGTGCTGGGGCTGATGTTCTACTGTAAGAAGAGGAGAAAAGCCAAGAGGCTGAAGAAGCACCCAGAGGGCGAGGAGCCTGAAATGGAGTGTCTGAACGGTGAGGCCGGTACGCCTGAGGCTGGGGGCTTCCCTGCTGGCCCCTGTCCCTGTGCTGCAGGGGCTGAGGGGCAGGGGGCTCCCAGGGAATGGGATGACTCCTAACCCATTAGACCTCTCACTCTGGTTTTTGGCCGGTGGCAGGGACCTGCTGCCAGGTGAGAAATGGGCAAGTTAGTGTGAAAGCTGAATCCCAGCCTCACATTGTGGCCCCGTCTGTCTGCTGAGTTACGTATCACTCCTGCATCCCAGTCCCTGCACATGTGGGATCACATGTGCTGGGGGAGGGAGGGATCCCTGTTGCAAGGGAATTAAATAGTAGCACTCTGCTGGCCTCTTCAAATCAGAGTTCAGCAGCTCCTGATGCTGAAGGGAAGGAGTTTCACTGAACTCCCGCTGTTATCTCCAGTGAGGACTTGTAGGTGGTGGGGTGCAGTTGAGTTTGCTGTCCCTAATTCCCTGGATCTCCCTATTCATACTCCTTGTAAATGCAGGTGTTCCCCCTCCCAGTTCTCAGCACACAGCCATGTCCTGATCACGTGCAAGTTGCTGTGAGGGCCTGGCAAAACAAAATTGCCTCCTGGTTTTCTCCTCGCATTGGCACTTTGAACAGAGCCAAACCTTCAGAAGAGAAGTCTGGCTGTGGGGAATCTACTGGGAGCAGAGATGCAGGAGCATCTCAGCGGCTTTGTGCTCTGCATCTGTCACCACTGTAAGATCTTTCTGTGCGAAAGTCACAGGCAGCTCACCTGTGCCAGCAGGCCCTGGCCAGCATCCCCTTCCTGGGAAAGAATTTCTGAGGTGCTTTCAGATTTTTGTCTTGGTGTGCCACATCCTCTGTAATAAGAGTTTGCTGTCAGTATCCCTGTCTGACTGCTGTTTTGTTTTTTCCCACTGAATACAGAGAAAGTGTTTAGGCAGGCTTGTGGCTGTGGGGACTGATTTCTGTGCTAGTGTCTCTAGGGCACCATGGCTTTGTCTGTTTCTCCAGCAGATGCTCAGGTGTTGCAGGCAGGTGGGCAAAGCAGGCAGCTTCCTTACACCCCTCCTTTACAACCCTCGGGACTGCTGGATACATGAATGATGCCTCCTGTTCCTTTGTTACCTTGTCCAGGCTCTGTGAAATGTGGGAATGTCTGTTCTCAGAAGTGTCTCTTGTTGCTGCCTGCTGGTGCTGTCTCTCAGTGGCAGCACACCCACTCTGCAGCCTTCAGCAGTTTTTTGGCACAGTTGCAGTGGTCGTCTTGTGTTATCCTCTTGGCTTCAGGCTTGTGGTCTTGAGACACGATTAGTCATGAGTGCAGACAGCACAGGGTCAAACAGCCCTGCTGATAATGAGTGTAAAAACAGGGAGAGCGAAGGGAGCATCCAGCTTTGATTTATGGGATAAGTGGTGTTTTGTTGCTTTTATCTCCAGAAATCTTACTGTGCCGTGTGAGAGCAGACAGCTGTCAGTAGCCACGGCTCTAAAGTCAACATGTCTCAGTGTTCACAGCTCCAGTCCTGCCTGTGACAGAGCCTTGGCCCCTGTCACAGTGGCCAGGCCTGCTCAGGATGTGCTGGTGTGTGTCCTGCATACATGCATCATGAGCAGGCATGCACACACGCTGTGGTACCACAGCCTGTGATTGAAACTACAGGCAGTGGGACTCCTGTTGGAGTTACCTCATGCTGGGTTGTCTTAATTTTGTCATTTCCTACTGCGTGGCTGTTTGCCTAGTGCTTATTCCAGTGGCAGCTGAAATGGAGTAGTACAGAGTGATCTGCAGGTGTGTGAGTGACGCTAGCTCAGGGTTGTTCCCTGTTTTAAACTCCAACTCCTGCCTTCACCTTATAGAAAGTACTACTGCCTAGTAACCAGCTCTGATCTAAGCAGTAAATATATTCCAAATCAAGGTTTGCCATCTATGCAGTCATTTACCTCCAAGCTGCTTGTAAAATGCAGAGGTTTCTACTTTCTCAAGGCAGTCATGTTTTGTCCTGTTCTCTGGCTTGTGTTTGTGCTAGGGAGATTTCTAGTGAAGTTCCTGTGCAGAAGGCTTGCTGGGGTTGATTGCAGAGACAGTGCTTCCTAGCACTGCTTTAACCCAGCCAGTTAATATCCAGGCTGGGCTGGTCTCACAGGTTCAGCATTTCCAAGGACATTCTTAAGGCTTGCTGGGACGTGAGTAAGGAGCAGGGACATCAGACTGCAGCAGCTGATGCCAGATAGACTTGAGAGTCCCTTGGGTATCAAGAGGTTATGGTTGTAGTGAGCAGTGTCTATCTGCTCCATCTCTGCCTCACCCATCCCATCCCCTGCTGCTGTCCTGCAGAGTTTGTCAATGGTAGTTTGGATGCAGCCACTGCTTGGAGGTGACTGAGAGGCGTGGGATGGACAAGGCCAGATGGGGCTGGCTGGCACTGGGACTAAAGCCATTGCTCAGCGTCTGATTTCAAGGGTGGCTGCCGGACTGCCAGAGATGGGGCAAAAACTGAGGCCAGGCCACTCTGCTGCTTTGGGCTGGACATTAGGCTGGAGTGCTTGGAGTGTCAGAGCCCCAGCAGGGGCTGAACCCCAGAATAACTTCCACTGTGTGGCCTGGCAGGATGCTGAAACTATTTGTGCTTCCCTGGCAGGCGGTGCTCTGCTGCAGAACGGGCAGATGACAGCAGAGATTCAGGAAGAAGTGGCCTTGACCAACCTGGGCAGCAGCTCTGGGGCCAGCAAGCGCCACAGCGCCACTGACAAGATGCATTTCCTGCGGTCCAACCTGCAGACAATCACAACCCTGGGTATGCTGGGCCACCCTCCCCCCATCCCCACTCCAGTAGGAGTCCTGGGCCTGAAACCCCAGCAGGTCCCAGGCAGAGAACAGGATGTGCTGGGTGCAGAGGGCCCTGGAATGTCCAGCACGCTTGTCCTAATGCCCGCCGCCTGTCCCTGTGCTTGTCTGCACTTCCAGGCAAGGGAGAGTTTGGTGAAGTGTTCCTGGCCAAGGCCAAAGGCGCGGAGGATGGCGAGGGTGAAGCTCTGGTGCTGGTGAAGAGCCTGCAGACCAGGGACGAGCAGCTGCAGCTGGACTTCCGTCGGGAGGCAGAGATGTTTGGGAAGCTGAACCACGCCAACGTGGTGCGGCTGCTGGGGCTGTGCCGCGAGGCTGAGCCTCACTACATGGTGCTGGAGTATGTGGACCTGGTAAGGCCCTGCCAGCAGGGAGGTGACAGCAGTGGCTACGGGCCTGCGAGTGTGACAGTGGGTTGGCAGCATGGGGCAGTCAAGGTGTAAGGAGACCAGGCTGAGCTCGCTGCTGTTCCCAGCCTCTGGAGGAGTCTCAGTGGGAATGGGAGGCTCCTGCAAGACCTGGAAGTGACTTTGTCCTCTACATCCTCCTGATTTCTGGTTTATGTCCTGGACTCAGCTATATAAGCTAAGCTGTGGGACTCCATGCTCCAGAATGGCTGTGAGGAGTCTGGAGTTTGTAGGAGAGAAATAAATTTGTGGCATGAGAAATCTGGAGATTTCAGGCCTGCTTGCCCTGATCTTAGCCAGTCGAGGGCCAGAAACAAGATACTGCCCTGCCCTACAAGGCAGGGACCAGGAGGACAGGCAGGAAACATGGATCAGAAGATGAGGGTCTGTGGGCCTGCCACATCCAGGCATTGCAGGGCCACTGAGACTCGTCAGAATATAGAGGTGCTGACTCTGAAGTGCTGTCTGTCTCCCAGGGTGACCTGAAGCAGTTCCTGAGGATCTCTAAGAGCAAAGATGAGTCTCTGAAGCCACAGCCACTGACTACCAAACATAAGGTGACCATGCAGCTTTGGGAGTGCTGCGGGGCTGGAGGCCCTAAGGAGGGCAGGCACTGCTGACAGCTCTCTGGGGTCAGGTGTCTCTGTGCACACAGGTGGCCCTGGGCATGGAGCACCTCTCCAACAGCAGGTTCGTGCACCGGGATCTGGCAGCCAGGAACTGCCTGGTCAGTGCCCAGCGGCAGGTCAAGATCTCCTCCCTGAGCCTCAGCAAGGACGTGTACAACAGGTCAGGGAGCCTGACAGGGGGATGGGAGGGGAGGGAGTGGCCCCAGTCTCACTGCCTGCCCGTCCTGCCCGCAGCGAGTACTACCATTTCCGCCAGGCCTGGATCCCACTGCGCTGGATGCCACCCGAGGCCGTGCTGGAAGATGAGTTCTCCACCAAGTCAGATGTGTGGTCCTTTGGGGTGCTCATGTGGGAGGTCTTCACGCACGGGGAGATGCCCTACACTCCGCTGGCAGATGATGAGGTCCTAGCAGGTATGTGGAGCACCTCGTGCTATCCCTGGGATTTGTTTTTCGTGTGGTAAGGGGGCCCAGACAGGCTGTGTGACAGTGCTGGGGAGGCCGTCCCAGCCTGCATGGAGAGCTGCTGAGAGGATCACACCGCTCCCCAACGGCCCCTTGGACTTTTCTCTCCTGCCAGGTCTGCAGTCAGGGAAGACGAAGCTCCCGCAGCCCGAGGGCTGCCCGTCCCGCCTGGCCAAGCTGATGCAGCGCTGCTGGGCCCCCAGCCCCAAGGACCGGCCCTCCTTCAGCGAGCTTGCCACTGCCCTCGGGGACAGCCCAGCCGACAGCAAAGCCTGAGCGCCCCAGCCCTCGCCGGTGAAGGATGTGGCGGCGTGGACAGGGGTCTGTCTGTGCCTGGGGAGCCCCTGGCACTCTCACAGCCCCTTGCTGAGCCCGACCCCGATGTGCCAGCAAGCAGCTCAGCATCAGCAGCTGCTGGACTCAAAGCACAAGCCAGTGTACCCCAGCCCCACCCCCCTTCCCCTGTGGGTCCCAAAAGACAGCCCTTGCTGCCTCCTGCCCCCTGCCTGCTCAGCCCGGTGCCCTCAGGCTGCTGGTGTGGATGGAGCTTGGGTGTCCCTGCTTGCCACATCCATCTCTGCCGGCCTGGCCCGGCTCTCTCCGTCCGTCTGTGCCAGGCATGTCTGCCTTCCCCTCCCGTGGGGACAGGCCAGCAACAGGAGCACGAAGTGCCTGGCATATGAAGGAGCTCACTACCTTTCCCAGTTACCCTGTGCCTTTTTTTGTACTTATGACTCTGGGCAGAGCCCCCCGTCTCCCTCTTCCAGAGCGCTGACTCCTCCCTACCATAGTATTTCTGTTACTGGATTGCAGCCTAGAGTGGGTTAGTTTGTTTGCTTGAGTGGAGGGTACTGCAGCCAAGAAGGGTTGGGTTTTGTTGGGTTTTTATGTGCTGCTCTCAATAAAGAAGGCGCTTTTTTTTTTTTTTTGTTTGGTGTTTTGTTTTGTTTTGTGGTGGTTTTTTTTTTTTTTGTCTTTGTAAAATACTGCTGTCAGATAGCGGTTTTCTTCCATGTGGATCCTGGGAAGGGTTTGGGGCTCATTCCTCAGGCATCTGTCTGCTGTGTTTAACCCCTTTGCCCCCTTCTCAGGTGAATCTGAGCTGCTGTTCCCAGCCCTGAGGGAGCACTTTGCCTCCGCACTCACTGCCTCGCTGGGCAGTTGTGGGTCACTCTCCAAGAGGGACTTGTCTCAAGAGGAAATGTCCCTTTCCACTCCAAGCAAACAACCACTTCAGGTACTGATTGGGTTTGTGCACCCACCTCTGTGGCCCACACTGGGTTGTGGTTTTGTACAGGAGATTTCAGCTGCTGCTCCTTGCAGGATGCTAGCAGGGCCAGGCCTGGATGGGGACACTGGGGGACATCCTGCTGTCACACATGGTCTGCAGCCCTTTTCCTCTGTGCTAATGGCCCAGAACAGCAGCAGGGCAGTCTCTCCTCAGGAGAGGAAAGGTGTGCACGTGGTGTAGAGGAAGCCCCAGTCCCCACAGCATGAACATGAGCCAAGCCAGCACAGGCTTGTCTCTTGGAGCCAGAGTGAGGCACTGGGACCAGCACTTGGATGGTCAGCCCTGTCTTGGGGGATTATACAGACAGATCTAAGCTTTTACAGGAGGCCTGATGGGGCTGAACTGGAGGCAGTGGGCATAAGCTGCACAAGGGACATTCGTACTGGGTCTTAGGGGAAATGCTTCCCCTCAAGGGTAATAAAGTCTGAGTCTCAGGGAAGCTGTGGCTTCTCCATCATCATCATCAGAGATACCAAATCCTGGGCCAGAGAAGTCCTGAGCTGCCCAGTGTAGTTGGCTCTGCTTTAATCAGGGATGGATCAGAAATGTTACACTGTTTAGTCAATGGTAGTAAATGTTTTTGGCCACAGCTGGTGGCTCTCTGTGTGGAGCATGGATGGCCCATGAACAGCAGATATCCCCTGCAGGGAGGATGGGTCCTGGAAGGGATAAAGAACACTTCCCCAGCTGGTTTAAGAGCTGCCCATTAACAGAAAGACACCCAACCCCTCCCCCGGAGTTATGAGTTAAACACCTCTTGAATCAGTTTCAACAGATGGGAATAGAATACATCTTTTATTCAACCCAAGACAGGTGGATCCCATTGCCCAGAGTGAAGGGACACCTTACAGAAGCCCATGTGTGGCATCTAGAGCCAGAAAGAGCCATGGCTCCGTCAGAGTGCAGGTCCACCTAGAGAGCCACCAGCTGTGGCCAAAATTGAACATTTACTGAACAGTGTAAGAGAACAGCAAGTAGATGTGTGTTTGTCCCAGTGAACAACTCCCTGAAGCATAAAGACCTCCAAACCAGGTATTTCCAGCAGTCCCTGATGTTTTCTCTTGCCCTTAAGCTATCCAAACTCCCCCTGCACTGCTGCATCCTTTGAGACCCCTGGTCTGTGAGTTCACAGAGCTTGAGGAAGGGCTTTTTGCTTTGCTCTGCTCTGATTTCTTCTGCTGCCCCGGGAATCTTCTGCAGCTGTCGTCAGGCACTGGTGTGGAAAGAAATGGGCCTTAATTGTCCTAAGCAGCCTCAGCTGGGACTTCCCCACACTCTTGAGCTGCATTTCAGCTCAGGCCTGTACTTTCAGTTTTGTTTTAAGCAAGTCTGCAGTATGGATGAAGAGCTGGAAAAGGTTGATGAATCACTGGTTGCAATGGCCTAGAAGAGGATTGACAAGGGGATGGATGCAGAGGGCTGGGGTCATGCTGGCAGCAGGGTCTGTGCTCCTGTGGAGCTGTCAGGCAGCTTGTCTGGAGGTAACTTTGGGGGAAACCAGGTAAGAGGCTTTTAAAGGCAGAGTGTTTGAGTGCTGTGCCCTAAAGCTGTGTTAGAACAGGGCTCAGAATGGGAATTTAATGATGTGGGAGTTGTAAATGAGAAAATCCCTGAAGGCTGAAAACTTGCTTTAAGCTGCTCTCAGTTGTCAGCGGCTGCTGGTTTGTTAAATGAGGACCTGCTGGTAACTTGTGGCCTCTTGGGTGATGGTGGTTTGGGGACAGGGCTTGGCTCTCCAGGGTGGATCTGGGTGCCCTGGTGAGAGATTGGCATCCCAGGAGGCTGGGGCAGGCTGGAGCTCTGGGCCTGTTCAGAGCACGAGCAGGACAGGCATCTTGGAAAGCATCCACAGGATGAGGCTTGGGAAGAAAAGGGCTGCAGCAGAAAGGATGAGCCAGGTCTCACCTCTTGCCTGTGTAGACACTTTTGGAGCTTGGGGAGCAAAAAGCCTTGCAATTGGAAGGTCCAGGGGAGACAAGAAGAGGCATATGTAGCTGTCCCATGAGCAAGAGAAAACCAAATCCTGCTACCTGTAGTGAGTGCACACTTGTGCTGAACAGGGAGACGGCCCTGGCTGTGGCTGCTTTGCTCTGCTCAGGTCCACATGTGTTCAGGTCCATGTGTTCATTGTTCCAGCCTCACTGGTGCCTCCAGCCATGCTGAGGGTCCTGCTGCCCCTTCCTCAGCCTGGCAGGGCACGGCCAGGCCTCATCTCACCTGTGCCAGGTGTAGTCTGTGCTCAGCTTGAAGGGAGGGTGGCCAGGGCATGTGATGGGAGGCATGTGAGTTCCAGCAGCCTTGCTGGGAGCTATAAATGGCATGTGTGCTCACTGGAGGAGCATGGCTGGCGGGGAGGAGGGGGAGGCGGTGGTGGCAGCCAGGGGGGTGTTGGGGTTTGCAGTTACTCCCTTGCTCTGGAGGAGGTTGACCCTGGGCTGTTGGGGACAGCTGTGAGGGTTGCTGGTGGGCACGTGTGTGTCATCTGAGTGATGAGGCAGACATGGAAAGGGCTTGTGCAAGCCTCAGAACCCTCCGTGGGGTACCCAGGAGACAAAATGGGGCTGTGGCAGGACTGCTGCTGCCAGAGGTGAGGTCTTGCCCTGGGCAACAGTTCCTGTTTGTAGGGACAGGGTGTGGGAGACCACCCTTTCCGACCTAAAAATTCTCTGTCCTCACAGCCTTGAGCGCTGGGGCAGTGCTGTCCTTCTTGCACCTTTGCTCTCCTGTGTGGGCTGTCCCTCTGCTGTGGAGGTGCTGGGTCCCAGGAGGATGTGACCTGTGCCAAGTGCTGGGAGCCATCTGATGTGCAGAGCTGGGTCTGACCAGCCCCTTCCCACCTGTCCAGGTGCTCTGTGCCACCCATGCAGGGCCGTGGGACAAAACCACAGCCTCTGCCCCTGTGGGTTTGAAGGTACCCATCCTGTTAAACGGGAGATCTTGCCTTCTACCACGGTGTGCTTTGGACGTACCTGCTTCCCTCTTGTGCTCTGCATACCCCTGAGCACCCCCACCCTCTGGGTGCCTCTGCAGCCCCCCAGATACACAGTCGGCCCGCTGTCCCTCGCGGGCTGTGACAACAGCCGGGGTGCGGAGGTGCCCGGAGCAGCAGCTGCCGGCACGGCCGGCGCTCAGCGCGGAGCCGCTCCCGGCCGGCTCCCGAGCATGGCGAGGCAGGCGCTCCTTGCGCCACGTGGTGCGTCCTCTACGAGGCCCCGCGTGCCCGGGGTGGCGGTGGGGAGCGGGCCCGAGGCAGGGGTGGCAGCGGGGCTGCCGCAGCGCTCGTTCGCTGTCCCCGCTCGGTGCCCGCCGTGCCGGTGCCGAGCGCCCCGCCGCGCTCCCGGGCCGGCCGCGGGCCCTTTAAGAGCCGCCCTGCGTGTTCCAACCCGGGCGTGACGCGAGCGCGGCCCGACCGTATGCAAATCAAACGCCAAGCGGCGACCAATGGGCGCCGGCGCTCGGCGGCCGCCAGCCAATGGCGTGGCGCCTCCCGACGGGGCGCCGTCTCGCCCCATATAAGGAGCGCCCTGGCCATAAAAGGCAACATTGTATCGCTTTATATGGGGGCGGCGCGGCGCGGCGGGGGCGGCGGCGGAGCGGGGCCGTGAGCGCGGAGCGCGGCGGGGACATGGCGGGGCCGGCCTGACCCGGCCCGACCCGACCCGCGCTCGCCGCCGCGATGTTGCCGAGCCAGGCCGGGGCCGGGAACGGCGCCGCCGCCGCGCTGGCCCGCGGCTCGGGGCTGGGCCGGTCGCCGGTGCCGCGTGGGGCAAACGGCGGCGGGGCGGCGGCGGGGGCGCCCGGGGGCTGCCTGAAGCGGGAGACGCTGTACAGCGGCAGCGAGGGCGACTCGGAGTCGGCCGAGGAGGAGGAGCTGGGCGGCGAGCGGCGCGGCGTGAAGCGTGGCCTGGCCGAGGCGGCGGCGGCGGCGGCGGGGCCCGCGGCGGGAGCGGCGGCGGCGGCCGCCTACAGCGGCGGCGGGGCCGGCGGGGCCGTGAGCGGCGCAAAGCCCGGCAAGAAGACGAGGGGCCGGGTGAAGATCAAGATGGAGTTCATCGACAACAAGCTGCGGCGCTACACCACCTTCAGCAAGAGGAAGACCGGCATCATGAAGAAGGTGCGGCCCCGCGACTCCGGCCGGGGCGGGGGGGCGGCCCGGCTGGACCCGGCCCGGGCGGGGCTGTCGGCAGGCACCCACCTGTCGGTGGAGTCCCGGCCCGGTCCGAGCGCGGGGCAGGCCGGCGGGCCGTGCCCGGAAACGGCTGTGGCTTCCCCGTCCCGCGGGCGGGCCCGGGGGGGCGGCCGGCACCGGCCCCTTCCGGGGGGCTGCGCGGGAGCCGCCGGCGGGGCTGCGGGCACGGAGGGGGAGTCCCCGGGGCCCGGGGATGCCGGCGGCCTCGGCGGTCCCCCGGCGTGAGATGTGCCCGGGGGAGCAGCGCCCAGCCCCGGGCCGGAGCTGACCGGTGCCGAGAGCCGCCACCAAGACACCGAGTGTTTGGTGGCACAGCTGGACCGCCCCGGCCCCGCAAGGGCTCGGTAGGACTGCCTGCTTCGGCCACGGAAGGGACCGAGGCCGCGTCTCGGCCGGTCCGAAGTGCAGTCCGTGGTGTGCAAAGACAGATTAGAAACTTGGGGGGTTTTGGATGCTGCTGGCTGATCTGCATCCCTGGTGGTGCTCGTAGCATCTTCTGAACAAGTGGGTAGTGCTGCATCCCAGCTCAACTGGGCATCATGCACCCTGGGAATGTGGGAATGGGTGTAAGGCACTGCTGGGCACATCCTGGATGTACGGGACCACGGGACATAGAATGAGGCTATCCTGTCTGTAGGAGCTTGTGTGAGACCACTGAGTGTGCAGCAATGGCATACGAAGAGTGCAGTTCCTAGTCCACAGGTGTTCTTCACCTGGGGCATGGTGGCCTCGCTGCAGGGGTGCTTGGGTGCAGCTGTGCTCAGAAGTCTGGAGCCTGAGAGGGAAATCTGGGTCAGAGCCTGGATGGGGTGTTGGTGAGGGGAATGAGGTAGCAGAGATGTGTGCCAAATAACATCACTGAGAAGTGAGGTGAGGGAGGCATCCAGACATGTCTGGAGAAGCCAGTGGGATTTCCAGAATGGAGACAGTCCTGTGTCCCCATGTTCTCAGACTGCTGTACTGTGGGGACCACTCTACCCATGGCCTCTTGGCAGGCACGTCCCCTAAGGGTGTGCTAAAGGGGATGGAAACACAGCATGGGGCGCTTCAACCTGTAGGGAGCCAGTCTTGGGCTGGTTTTAGAGGCCACAGCTCCTCTGGGGTGGCAGGGAGCTGAAGCTGGTGTGAAGAGAAGGAAAGCCATTGTGGGGACACGCAGGAACTCTTGTCCTGCACTGTGCGTTGTCCCTGTTGCCCGTGACTCCCTGCTGTCCCCTTGTCCTGCTGGCAGGCCTACGAGCTCTCCACGCTGACTGGCACCCAGGTCCTGCTGTTGGTAGCCAGCGAGACAGGCCATGTGTACACGTTTGCCACGCGGAAGCTGCAGCCCATGATCACCAGCGAGACGGGGAAGGCGCTGATCCAGACCTGCCTCAACTCCCCGGACTCGCCGCCGCGCTCGGACCCCACCACTGACCAGCGCATGAGTGCCACTGGCTTTGAGGAGACAGACCTCACCTACCAGGTGTCCGAGTCAGACAGCAGCGGGGAGACCAAGGTAATGTTCCTGGGCAGCCCGGGAGGCGTGGGCTGGGAGCCCTCATCGTCCCCAGGCCTGTTTAAACAGCAGCACTGGCAGCTGAGGATGAGCTCCCTTGTGTCACAGCACCTTGGGGCTGGCTGGCTCCTTGGCTGATAGCAGCAGTGATTGAAGGAGGGAGAGAAGTGAGTGGCAGGTATCCTGGTCCTGGCCCTTGCAGTGTGCACCCAGCCCACCCCCCTGGCCAGCTTTCAGCACTGTTATCTCTCCCCAGGCGTCTCCATGCTCTCACACTCATTGATAAAAATTTGATTCTGCCTCCATGGCCTTATAAGGCCTGGTTTCCCTCGCCAGAGTCCCTGGCAGGGCCCCTCACATTCCTTATAAGCTGCAGCTGTCTCTTGCTTTGGTGCTGTTTTGGAAGGGGGCAGGGAGGACATAGGGAATGGAAACATTTGGCTGGACAGGCCATTTCTGCTCCCTGCCTGTTGTCCCTGCAGACGCTGGCCCTTGCCTGCCCGTGTTACTCGTGGCCCTGGGCCCAGGGGGGCCTGGCTGCGGGTGCAGAGCTGGGCAGGGTCAGCTTTCCTGCTGGAAGGGCCCCGTCTTGTCCCTGCCCTCCCTGGCGCCGTTCCTCAGGGCTGTGTCCCACATCCTGCCACTTCCTTGGCAGCCTGGTGCTCAGATCCACAGGTGCTCGGAGACAGGAGGCAGGGAAGTCTGTGGTGCAAGGCTAGGATGCCGTGCTGAATCTGGGGCTCTGCTGCAGCTTCGCAGGCCTCTGTGCAGTTCTGCTGGGTGCTGGGAATTAGAACAGCCCTGCTGTACCTGTGCTTGTGTCACAGGTACCAGGCTTGCTGCAAAAGTGTTCTTCCATTGGTTTTGTCACAGGAGCTCTCCAGCTGTCTGTGCTCAAACCACAACATCCTTGCCATGCAGTAGCCTCTAGACATGAAGCAGACAGAACCTGGAGGCCTCTCTGCTGTAATTGCAAAAGTAGTGAGTGCAGCTCTGAGGTGTGCCCAACGTGTCTGGGGCTGCAGGGGTATTCAGCTGCCTGTTTTTATGCTGTGACAGCACAACAGTTCTGGTCATGGTGCTGCTGAGTATACCCCCTGTTCCTCAGTGTCCACTTCCCCACATGTGCAGTGCAGTGCAGTGCTGCACCAAGCAAAAGCTTATTGCTGCTGAGCCCTGAGAAACGTCAGCAGCCACAGTGATCCCTGCAGGCAGAGGAGCTGTGGAAGTATGGTTGGAGTCTCAGTGCTGTAGCCCTTAAGAGTCCCTGAGAGTGGCTCCTGCTGATGAGATGCCACCAGCAGTCCTGGCTGTCCCTGTCTGGCATGTCTTCCCTGGTGCCTCTTGTTGCTGGTCTGAGCTGTGCCAGCCCTACCCAGCAGGCAAAGGAGCCTTCTCCCTTGTGCAGCCTGTGTTTGTAAGGACTTGTGCCTCCTGGGCTTTTCCTGGATGAAAAGGCAAGTCCTGCAGGCATTGCATAATGAGACAAATTACCTGTCCCTGTCATGAGGCCTGTCCCCATCATATCCCTTTGTACTCTTCCTGGAAATACTGCTAGTTGGCCCCAGGGGAACTGTGCCCTTGGGGTGCAGTTACTCTGCAGAGACCTTCTAACACAACTTCTCTATTCTCACTGCCTGATGCAACCCTGAGAGCTCCAACCCAGTGCTAATGCTTAGTGTGGGGTGCTTTGTGGCCACAGCCAGCGTTTGGGAAGAGGCTGGAGGAGCCCAGTGGCCCTGTCTTCTGCTTGGCATTCTGACTAAACCCACCTCTGGCTGGCTGGGAGCTCCTGCCGTGGCAGACCCTGGGGCTGGGGACAGGGGCTGTCCTGCTGTGCCTTCTGCGGGCCTGGCAGCCTGGTTGGTGCTCAGGCAGAGACCAGCTGAATTCACATAGACCAAGAAGCCTTCTGAGGATGGAAGGAGCCTGCGGATGGGCCATGCTGGGGCCATGCTGAGGGGTCGTGGTGCACAAGGCTGGGTTACAGGTGCTTCACTGGAGAAGGTGGCAGGAGATTCAGTGCCAGCTCCAGCCACGTGGGATGCTCCAAAAGACTCCCTGGCCTTCCTCTGTGGACTCTGCTTCCCAGATCTCTGTATGGACAAAATCTGCTTGTGCTCAGTGCTGCAGCAGAGTGGGAAGACAATGCAGCCAGGCTGTCACCTGCAGTCAGCAGCCTGCTGGTTACTCCTCTGTGCTACACCAGCAGTAGCTCTGAAATCCTCCTGCTGTGCCAGACCCAAACTCCCTGCTGTGGACTGCGGCTTGCTGTGCTTTTGGACAGTTACTGTATCCTCATTGGTGATACCTCTCTTCTCTTTTGCAGACCCCAAAGAACACTGCCTGCGTGCAGTCTCCTGGGTGTGCTTGTGTGGGAAAGGATATTTTGGAGGGAGCTCAGGGGCTCTGGATTGGGGTGAGAGTATGGGAGTAGCCCCGATCTGGTCATCTCTCTGGACTGGGAAAATGTGAGATTTTCTGCCATATCTGGAACACAGACCAGGTGTTGGAGACCACATTGGGATTTCCCATATACCTCTGAGGCCTGTTGTCCTACACCTGTGTAATAATTCTGTCTAGGGAGCCTGGGCCATGCTGAGCAGCATTGCCTCAGGTAGTCCCTAAAAGCTGAGGAGTGGGATTGTTTCTGTCCCCAAGACACTGCTGTGGTTCAGGATGGGCATCAGCTGGCCTGGTCTGTGGCCCTGTGCCCTGTTTGTCTGTGCAAAGCAGTGCTGTGGGTCTGGGCAGACACCTGCTGCTGGGCTGCACCTCTGCTGTGCTGCTTCCACAGACAGTGATGTTTGCACTGAGCTGGAATGGATGTGCAGCTGCATCAGGAGGGGAAGGCTTTCAAGGCTGCTGTCTGCCCCATGGTTTGTCTGTGACCCTTTGGGTGTTATCTGCTGAAGTGACCCATGCCTTGGCTTATGCATGTGGTCTGGGCTTTGTGGGGTGCTGGGAAGAGCCGAGGTGCCCAGGAGATGGCTGAGGTATCCCAGGCAGTCATAAGGAGATGGCAATGGGTGTCCAATCCCAAGGTCTCTCCCAGCTCTCTTTCTGTATTGCAAGCTGTTGCTGCAGCCCAAGAGAAGCACAATAAAGATGGAAGGAATCTGAGTCTCAACAGAGTCAGAATTGGGAGGGCAGAGATTGGCTATGCATGGTTCAAGTCTGTTGCCACAGCATCTCTCTCAAGCACCTTTGTTTTGGACTGAGATTTGCCCTTGTGCTTCTAGGGAGCCCTGAGAATCTCCCTGAGTAGAGTAGAGTGCTGTGAATTTTCTGGGATGCCTTCTCCAGGCCTGGGAGTATGGAGCGTGACTGGGTGCTGGGTGCCCTGGCTGGCTGGGGTTATATCTCACAGGTATACTACTTTAGAGCTATAGCTGGGGGTGAGGAACCCTGGCTTTTCCAGCTGGGAATGGCACCTGTCCTGCCCAGCTCTGCTCTGGCTCCCTAGTGGGCTGGGGAGAGCTCTGCCCTGTCACCCACGTGGGGAGGGCAACCACAGCCTCCCATGTCCCATGTGGGATGGCAGGAGTTTGTGGTTGAGCTAATGGAAAGTGCCTCTGCTGGGCTTTGCTGTTATCACGTGCCTCTTCTAATTTAGACTTCAGGGACTGTGGTGCCAAGGCAGAGGGGTGTTTCTCTCCTCCCTCCCTGGGCCCTGGGGCACGACTGAGTGCCTGGGATTGGATCCCCCTGTCCAAAATGGGCTGCCTTCCCTTTTTTAGCTGTTCGTTGAGCTGTGAATTCCTTGCTCCTGGCAGCTTGACAACTGGGAACAAGGCTTAGCACGTGGGAGAGCTGGGCCCACCAGCTGCAGTGGGAGGGGTGGGAGTGTGGCAGCCTTAACTCTTCCCAGGCGTGCTGGCAGCTGTGTCAGGGCACGGGGACAGCAGCTTGCCTGTGGTCTGTGGCATGGGCTCCTGTGAAGCAGTGCACTCTGTGTGCTCTTGGTCAGATGAGCAGGGCAGGAGAGGAGTCATGGGCACCCTGGGTATTCTGAAGGGGATTTGGGGGATGAGGGCACCTTAGGTGACTGCCAGGGGCAGCAGGAACCATGCTGGGCTTGCTTGGTTTCTGCAGATCCAAGGCACATCAGCCACGTGATTTGTGGCTGTGGGAGCTGATGTGTTACTGCAGGTTGGCACACCCACTCCTCGCTTGTTGCCACACCTGGGATGCCAGTCTCTCTGGCCAGTGCTGGCCCAGCACAGAGCCCTGATGCTCAGCTCCTCTGGCAGTGCTGTCCTTGGGCAGGCATGGAGATCTGAAGCTCCTTGCAGGACCCTGCTGGCTGTAGCCAACACGTGGGGTCCTTGGGAAGCATTTGCCTCATGCCCATCTCCTGCCAGTGGATTGGCAAATAGATGCTTCCTATGGTCAGGTTCTCCTGGCCTCTGCTTTGGGAGATGTGTGGAGGCATTCCCCAGGGCCTGCCAAAGCTGCTGTCAGGGCAGCTGCTGGGTTTGGGCCTCCCTAGCGTCCAGCTTTGCCTTTAGTCACCTCTCCCCTGTCACTTCCAGTGTACAGCTGCCTTTAAGAGCTAATTCTCAGCCCATTCTTGGTCCTATGTTTCCTGCCTTAAGGGAAGTGGTGTGTGTTCCTGACAGGAGACTCTGTGCCTTTATGTTTGTCCCTGCAAGGGCTGCTTTTGCCTGGTGTGTGCCAAAAAGAGGCTATTCTCTTCTTAGACGTTTTGGGGACTCCTGGGGAGTGAAACGGTTGCTTTGTCCCCTGGTGTGTTGTAGGGAAGGCTCTCTGGGGACCTCTGTGGCCCTGGGCCCGCATCCAAAGTTTTTGCAGAGCTCTCTCCAGCTTTCCTCATGTTTGTGCAAGCAGCTCTTCTCTGCTCCCCTCGCTCTGCTCCCTGTGCTGACAGCAGGCTGTGGGGGGTATGGTTTGGCAAGGGGAAACAACTCACAGAGCCTGGCCTGGTGACAATCTCTCCTTTTGCAGGACGCCCTGAAACCCGCGTTCACTGTCACCAACCTGCCGGGAACAACGTCGATCCAGACAGCCCCCACCACCTCGACCTCCATGCAGGTCAGCAGCGGCCCCTCATTCCCCATCACCAATTACCTGGCGCCAGTGTCTGCCAGCATCAGCCCCAATGCCGTCACCAGTGCCAACGGGACAGTGCTGAAGACCACTGGAGCCAGTGCAGTGACGTCTGGGGGCCTCATGCCGATACCCACCGGCTTCACCCTCATGTCAGGTCAGTGCTTTGGGGACTGGTCAGGGGCTGCATCCACCCATCCCTGCACCTGGAGCGCGTTGCTGTTCTCCCCAGGGGAGAGGGGACCTAGTGGCAGGAGGGAAGCAGAGTGGTTGCTGCTGTGAGGTGGGCCCAGCTGGGATTCCGTGCTCAAAGCCAGCCAGGCCAGTGCCTGGAGAAGGGTCATGTAGTGACTGTCTCTCTAGAGTGCCCCCAGCTGGCCCTGCTGCTGGAGGTGGCAGGGAGCTGAGCTGGGGAGCCCAGGGCAGCCCCGAGGAGCCTGGAGGGAGGGGAAAGCAGGTGGTGACAAAGCCTTTCTTTCTCCTCCTTTCAGCAGGTGGTTCCCTTTCTCCGGGGAGCCCTGCCATTCCTGTCCCTCAGTTACAGCCTCTCTCCCTGGCTTTTCCCAGCCAGCAGGGCCAGCTGGTCACGGGTACAGCTGCAGCAGGCAGTCTTCCACTTCCCTGCCAGAGATGGGGGCGGATTGTGTCGCTGGCAGGTCAGCACTGGCGTCTCCTCCTCCTGCCGGAGATGGGGGATTGAGGTGTCTGTGGGGTCCTGGGCCTGGCCACAGAGCTGACCCCTGGCTGTGGAAGCACAGAGGAGGCAGAGCACAGGGAACCCTGCCTGTGGCTGCTGGGGAGAGTTGGAAAGACAGGGCAGAAAATGCTTGACATAGGCAGGAGCAGCATCCTGGGGGGATGCAGATGGAGGGAAGCAGTGGATTTTCAGGCCCTGGGGCTTGGCCTGTGGCTAACAAATGCAGCAGAGACAGGTCCCTAGTGCAGATGTGCTGAGGATGAACTGTGCTGCTAGAACTTATGGAGGGCTAGCACAGGGGCTCAGGTGCTCAGTGCTTGTTTATTGAGTGCTGGCATTTGACTCTGAGAAGCTGCCCTTGCTTCTGTGTTTGTATCTGCAGTCAGCCACTGAACCACCGTGCAGGGGATAGGCTGGGGAGACACAGAGCAGAGTGATGGTGCTGCCCTGTGTGCACTCTCCTTTGCGGGAATTTCTTCTCGTTCTGAGTTAAGGCTCTCCAGGTGTTTGTTCTTGGGCTGGACATGTTGCTAGATGGAGTTTCAGAGTAGGTCTGGGCTCTCCTTTGTGGTGGCATCCATCATCTGAGGAGCAGCACTGGGTGACACAGTATTTCTCTTTGTGCCTACAAAGAGAAGCCCATGACTCTGGTAACTATTGTGCTTTCTTGGAGTGCTTAAGGCTCTTGGGGGCCTGGGCAGACAGCAGGCTCCCATTCAAGGGAACTGGATTTCTCCTGTGATCTGGAGGAGATAGAGAATAACTGATGTGTGTCTCTGGGCTGTGGTGTGTGGGGAAAAGCCCAGTCTGAGCAAGCTGGCCAGTGATTCTTGTTCTCTTGCATCCTTTGCTTTTCGCCCTGGAGGCAGCACCTCAGCATTAGGAGACCTTTCTGTGCTGGGCTGTGTTTCTTGAGCTGAAGTGCTTTGCAGGGAGTGGTCAGGGACAGAGGCTGTGTGGCCTGCAGCTCTGGGATGCACACCTTGAGACCAGGTGTTCTCTAATCCCTCTGTGGGGCACTGTAATGTCCTTAAGGTCACAAGGAGGGTGAGAGCTGCACCCTGAGTGTCCTGTGGAGGATGGAGCTGGGCTCCAGAGAGTGAAGGCAGCAGAGCCCAGCTGGCATGGACATTTGGGCTCCTGTGGTTCCACTCGGTGCAGCAAAAGTGTTCCTTGCAGAGCTGGCTCCTCACCGGGGAGGAAAGTCTGGGCCCTCTCCTCCCAGCATCTATTGGCAGAACCAGGAATGGCAAGGAGCATCCCAGATGTTCCTGAGCCACTGCTAGGAGTTGAGCAAAAGCTGTTATTGTGGCCTTTCCTTCACTCTTGGAGCTTTCGGTTAACTCTTTCTTGGCCCACATGCCAGGCGAAGAGCAGGTTGTGGTCTCTGGTTTCTGCCACTCACTGCTCTGTGTGAGTGCAGCTCAGAGCGCTGCTGTGGAGCTGTGTGCAGCCACAGGAGGACCGGGCAGCTCTCACACCTGTGTGAAAGTGCCTGTATCTCTGTGGAGGCTCACGGGCTGCTCTCTCTCCCCAGGTGGTACCATGGCTCAGCAGGTTCCAGTCCAGGCAATCCAGGTGCACCAGGCACCGCAGCAAACGTCTCCCTCTAGTGACAGCAGCACTGACCTTACCCAGACCTCTTCCAGCGGAACAGATATTGGTAACCACCCTCTGTCTGCCTTCCTAACCTCTGCTGAAAACAGCCCACGCCAGCATGTCCCATGCCCCCCCCCCTCGCCAGTTTCCTTCTTGAGGAACAGTTTCCCAGTTTCTCAGGCTTATTGATACCTGTTGCCAGGTGATGTGCTACGCTGTATCCTACACTGGGCTTAGGGCCCCTTACAGGGGACTTCAGATACATAATCATCTGCTCTCACTCGCTCGGTTCTCCGGGGGTTTCTTAGTGAGCCAGCACTGCCTCTAGCACAAGGCATTGGCTCACATCTGCTTGAGACTTTTACTGTCTGTGCAGAAGACATCTCTTTGTCAGCAAAATCTAAGTTCAGGTGCCTTGATGCAGGCTGAACCTAGTTCAGCAGCTCTATTAAAATTTCATCACGGAATTGAGATACAAGTTGAATTTAGTCCTGGGATGTTTGGCAACCGTGTTTTCCTGCCCCTTCATTCCCATGGAAGGAGAGGTTTGAGCTCTCCTGCTCTATCTCCGGGCTTTTGCCCACAAGGGTGGGTCTCTCCATGCCTGGGATGGCTGGGGCGGGGGTGCTGGGCAGGCAGGTGACCCTGGCAGGTGACCCTGTGTGCGCTCACGTGTGCTCTGTCCTGGTGGCAGTGACCCTCCCGGCGACCATCATGACGTCGTCCGTGCCAACCACCGTGGGCGGCCACATGATGTACCCCAGCCCGCACGCAGTGATGTACGCGCCCACCTCCGGCCTGGCCGACGGCGGGCTCGCGGTGCTCAACGCCTTCCCGCAGGCACCCTCAGCCATGCAGGTGTCCCACGGCCAGGTCCAGGATCAGGGTAAGGCAGCTCTCCAGGCCAGTGCTCCCTCAGAGTGCACTGGCCACCCCGGTTTTCCTTGTCCCACATGTGCGCTGCATGTGCATTGCAGAGGGTTTTCTTCGCCGCAGTCCAGGTGGCTCTGCAAAGGCCTGGCAAGGGCGAGGCTCAGTGTGTGTTTTTAGGTCTTGCCAGAATCTCTCACAAGGATTGTGTGAGCTGTTGATGGGTGAAAAGGAGGGTGAGGGTTTCTGGGATGAGCAGGCAGCACAGGGAGTCAGGAGGCTCTGGAGAGGATATGTGCTTGCATGAGGGGGAAAAGTAGCATGGAGCCATGTGGGCAAGACTTGGGTTGAGGCCTTGTGCCTGCTTCTCCCAGTGTTTGGAAAAACAGTGCACGTGGCTTCCTTCTGGAATGTATCCATGTGTGCAAATAGGTAGCTTTGTCCGTGAGTGGCTCCACAGAGCTCAGAGAAAGGATCCGTGGGGTTCACTGCTTAAGGGACAGTGTCATTTGTGCTTCTCTCTGTGGCAGGTGGCGTCCCCCAAGTGTTCCTGACAGCCCCATCAGGCACGGTTCAGATCCCAGTCTCAGCTGTCCAGCTTCACCAGGTAGGCCCGGAGTAGTACTTGCAGGTGTTCAGGGGTGGTTATTCTCGCTCTTCTTCTGCCTCCACATCCTTTGTGTGTCTGGGCAGACATGGCTGGGTAGGGAATGCTATCTGTGCTGCCCAGCCTTGGGTGATGAGGGGGTCCTGTCCTCCTTGGGACGGTGCCAGGGAAGGACAGTGTCCCCAGCTGCTGGTACATGTGGTCTCAGGGCATGCTGTCCCCCAGCGGTTCCTCCTCCCTTCTCTCTCTAGATGGCTGTCATTGGGCAGCAAAGCAGCAGTGGCAGCAGCCTGACGGAGCTGCAGGTGGTCAACCTGGACACCTCACACAGCACCAAGAGTGACTGAGAGGCCTCTGCTGCTGGCCTTCTGTTTCTGGCTGGTCACGCCAGTGTTGGGGCTGGCAGCGACTCCTTCTCGTACAGACTGCACCAGTTATTTATTGTTGCCTTTTCACGTTTCCTTCATCCACACATGCACACACACACACGCACTCACCCACCCCACACACACAGGCATGCGCGTGGGGCTGCAGGACCCACCCGGGGTGGAGCCGTGCTGGGGCCGTGCAGGGCTTGGGGCATTTGGATGCTGCAATAGCTGTGCTTGTCTCACGCCAGCCAAAGAAATTTGTCTCTCGAGGGGAGGATTGCTCTGCACTGTAAATAAATACTGCAGGCCGTTCCCAGCTGGAGGCTCTGGCTCCTTCTGGGTGCTCTGAGTCACCTTGCCCATGGGTATTTACTCTTTGTGGGGCTCAGCTTAGGCCCGGAGCCACAGTGCAGGTGCAGCTTGGAGCAGAGTGGGTTGTGGCTGTGCTGCTGGCCTCAGCAATGTGCCTTTGTGGGGGTGACGGGTCCTGGCCGCAGCCACTCACCCTGGGCTCCGGACAGGAGAGAGGGGCCAGCTTGCACGTGCATCTCTGGGCCTGCACGCCCTCTCCCCAGAGGGCAGGGCACAGCCGCTGGCACGTGGCCCTGTCCCCTCGTATGCACTACAGTGAGCCCTCTGCCCTCAGTGCCTCCTCCTGGGCTGCCTGGCACATTTCCAGCGTGGCCGGCCCTGCCCTGGCCGCTGCCCTTGCACAGGTGAGGCGGTCGAGAGATGCCCGGGAACACAGAGACGCCCTGGAGAGCTCCTCAGGGGCCCCACGCTCTCAGCCCTCGCACTGCTTCTGGACTCCATACACCCAGGGAAACCTGGCTGGGTCTTTCCTACATCCCCCTGCGGCTCCAGCCAGCGCTTTCTAAACTTCTGTGTCTGATGCAAGGTGGAGAAACAACTCAAATGTCAAAGGGAAGAGCCCATGGGGCACTGAGCTGCTGGGCAGGTGGCAGGCTCTGCCTCTGAGCACCAGGGTAACCTGCCCATCCTGGGCTGTGGGGGAGCAGCTGTGATGCCTGTACAGGCTCACCAAGGCTGGGGGAGAAGGGCTTGGGGCACGCTTGGTCCTGCATGGGAGTTGCTGTGAATGGCTCTGCTACCTAGCCCTGTCCCTGGAGGGAGAGTGAGCAAGTGAGAGAAGCTGCTGAATTCTTAGGGGAAGAAGCAGCTACTGTAACTTTTTTTTTTTTTAAGTTAAAGACAAAAGAAGCCTTGGAGAAAAAAAAAAGAAAAAAAAAAAGAAAAAAAGAAAATTACTTTATTTTTCTAAGTGTTAAACTCAGTATTTATGTAATTCTTTAAGGAATAAAAGTTTGGCTCCTGTACAGTTTTAATGGGGTTTGTACCAGGGGGATGGGAGAGGGGTGGGTGGGCGGGCATGGAGGCAGGAAAGGGGCCTTGCTTTTGAGTTTGTATTGTAACCTTGGACATGTTCCCTCAGCATTAGCGTTTAAGCTGCACTCTCCATCCACCAGCATGTGCCAGGGATCAAGCTGAACCGAGTGGGGTGCTTGTTTCCTACTTTCCTGTAACGAGGACTTCATACCCACAATTTTGGGTTTAATGGGCAGAAGGCAAGTGAAGCAGTGGCTGGTCTCTGGAAGTGGTAAACCCATTCCTCAGAAGCAGGGAGGTCGCAGTGTGCCCAGGAGCCAGAGACAGGCTGGGTTTTCTGATGGCAGCTCTGTGCACTTCTGGTCCAGGGACCCACAGGTGTTCTGTCACTGTCGCCGCCCTTGGCGTGGAGCAGTGCCTGAGGGGCATGGGTGTCCCCACTCCTCCCTGTGCTGAGTGACCACCAGTGGCTAACCCCTGTCCTCCCTGCATGCTTGTGCAGGCAGCATCTCCTGAACTCCTGGCTGATGATCTGGGCTGTAGTTGCCCCTCTGCAGCGCACAGATGGGGACAGGTCTCCTCCAAGCTCCCTGGGCAAAGAATTCCCAGAAGGGTCTTTCAGCCCTTGATCTGTTAGCAGCCTGGGAAGGTCCCGTGGGGAGTGGAGTGGCCCATCTGGTGAGGGTGACGTTGCATGTGGCCTCCCCTTTGAGTTCTTGCTCTAAGACTGATTCAAGTCCTGCAGCTCAGAGCATGTGGGAGTGCTGAGCCATGTCCCATGGCTCGGTGTAGGAAAACTGCTCAGTGATGCTTCCAAAACCGTGTAGGTACCTAGGAGCTCGTCCAGGGAGAAGTGTGGGGTCAGAGTTTGCATTGTCCTTTGCCCCAGCACATCACTGTGGCCTGGCTTTGCCCTGCTTTGCTTCTGCTGGCACTATGGAGCAGAGCTGTTGGGCCAGAAGGGCAGGAGAGCCCCTGCTGCTACAGGGTGTCTGACTGCATCCCCTCCCTGGCTCCCCAAAGGCAACTGCTGGTTAAACGCTAATGGTGTATTTTATTTAAGTGCAGACTTGTAAGAACACTTGTGTATCAGGGAAATAATGGCATTTATTGTGTGGTGACATTTTTAGTTCATTTTACTGGTTTGAGGGGTGTGTGTGCGTGCGTGTGTGTGTGTGTGTGTACGCATAAGTGTGTGTGGGATTATTTTTTTTTCCCCTCCAGTTTCCAGGGTTGTGTTTCTGGAAGGATGTGGAAGTAATCACAGTACTATGTACAGAGCTTTCTTTTGTATTAAAAAAAATTTACTCTTTCAATAAATGTTATCATTTTGTGCACAGATTTGGGATCTTGACCGTGTTTTGCAGGAGGGGATGACGCACACCTTAGGGATGGGGATCAGGGACAGATTCCTGCACCTGCTGGTGTACTGAGGAGGATGGGGAGCTATCTGAGCATGACATGGCAAAGAGGGGCCCTTTGTAAAAGTCTCCATCCCTACTGCCTCCTGCACAGGTTGTTCCTGACCACCTGGACTTCTCCTCTGGAGTCTCAGCCTGATGTGTGGGCCAGAGCCTGACAGAAGGGCTGTGAGGACCCTCTTTCCTGAAAGCTCTGGAAAGATGTCCCTGGTGAGCAGGGCATGGGGTCAGTCAAGAGAGGTAAAAACCAGCCATGAGGAGGAATGGGGAATTTGAAAAAGAATTTGTGGGTGTTAATAGGAAGGAGCAGGGAGACTTTAATTCCCTGCAGAAAACTGCTGTGAGAAGATATGGCAATATCCAAAATCCAGTCTGGAGAGACATTACTTAAAATCAGGCAGAGGCCTAGAAGCCAGATAAAGGGCACGTGGAGGCTCAGTAAATTATCCAAAGGTGTGAATAAAACCTAAGGGAGAGGAGCTCATTGCAGTCATCAAGGCTGCTGGGGCAGAGGACACCAGCTAAAAATGCAACTGCTGGCTGCTCCATAGCATCAGGTGCTGGAGCAGATGACAACGTAGTGTGAGAAAAGCTTAGCACTGATAAAAGTGTGCAGTTTGGAGAGGATCCCTCAGGAGAGGAGAGGATTGTACAGCAAGTACTTAGGAGCAAAAGACAGCTGAAATGGCTCTTTCCCCATCAGGAGGTGAGGTGCCTCGCTTTTACAGTGCTACCTCACTTTTAGCCCCGTGCCTACCCAGGTGTGGCTCGTGGCTCAACACCACAAATGCCCTTTCAGCACAAGCAATCCCATGTCACCTGTGCACAGGGGGCTGTGTGTCACTCAAGGAGCAAGACATCACAGATACAATCTTTATTTTTAGGATAAATGACCTGCTAAGTGTGGTGTGGAGACATCAGAGCAAAGACGTAAGTAGGCTGTATGAATACCACAGAAACCTCTCCTTATCACAAACAAAATGTCTTGGTAGTGACTGAGGAACGAAAATGACATATTAATTTTTAATTAATTAAGAACAGAGATTTCAAGAGCATCCGCAGGATTCTGGAAAGAGAGCATCAATAGCATCAACAGAGATCACATGTACTAATGGAGAAGTCAAGAGTGTGGTCTGGAAAACAAACATTTACAATCCACCATTGGTGCCACAGGTTTAGAGGATGGTCTCCATGAACTGATGCAGCACAGCAGAGTTTTATCCGGCCTATAATTAATTGCAATTATATTGTTTGGATTAATTGCTGACTGCTATTGTAAAACATGGGAATTGTCTAATCCGCTGAATTAGTACTGAGGGTAGAAATTAGGTTGGATACATACAAGTTGCTCCAGGATCAAATAAGAAAGCAAAGTCTCATCCAGTTAGCTGATGATTTTAATGTTTGTTTATAATTTAAACCTTATCAGACTGATAGAAACCTGCACCCCCAAGGAAGGAAAGTGCGGGCAAAGGATAAGAATTTAGATTTTATGGTATGGGCATTTCAGATCAGTGTGACATCAAAGCTGGAAAGGAGCTGGAAACAGGCCAAGCTTGTGTGCAGCTGGCTTCAATGGCTCTCCAGCAGCACTGAGAACAGGGCAGTGTCAGAGCCCCAAAGCCACCGGGAGCCAGCACAGCTGGCACTGAGGCCAGCAGGGTGGGTGGAGGGTGGCTGCAGGGCTGGAACCACCCCAGGGCCATGGGCCGGACATTGCTGCACTGTAATTCTTGATTAACGGTGCAGTTGCAGTAATAATATTAGTGCTGAAATGACATGCTTTTAACCTTCTTGCCACCCATCCTGCTGCAGCCCTTGATGAAGGCAATTAATCACCAGAGAATGGCACCAACACACAGCACAGCACATTACCACACCACCAAAAAACAGCTTGCTCTAGAAGATGCCTTCTTCAGCTTGCAGCTTCCATTTGTTCTCATTTCCAACATTAGCCAGGGGAATCAGAAGATTTTCCAATCTTTCATGGTTTTCCACCGCTGCCCACTGTTCCTCGTGTGCCTGGGGGACCAGCAGCTTTGTGACCCATGGCCACAGACAGGCTCTGCACTCTGGTCCCAGCTCAGGTGGGGCCTGGAACCCCTTTGGAATCCACGAGCCATCCTGAGGGACCCTGTGGGGCAGCCAGCAGTGCTCTTGTGGCACATTCCCAACGGGATCCTGGGCTGCCTCAGGAACGGCATTGCCAGCAGGGCAGGGAGGTCATCCTGCCCCTCTGCTCAGCCCTGGGGAGGCCAGGCTGGAGTGCTGTGTCCAGTTCTGCATCCTCAGGACAGGAGAGACAGGGGTGGCTCCAGCAGAGGGTGACAGATGGCGATGAAGGGACTGGAGCACCTCAGTTCTGGGGAAAGGCTGAGGCAGCTGGGCCTGTCCATCCTGGAGAAGAGACCCTGAGAGGGAACCTCCTCCACGTCTGTCACTGTCTGCAGGGAGGGCTCACAGCAGGGACCAGGCTCTGCTCGGCGGGGCCGGGCAGTGGCACCAGAGGCAACAAGCAGGAACTGAGGCTCAGGAAGCTCCACATGGACATGAGGGAGAGGCTCCTCACTGTGCAGCGCCCGAGCACTGGGACAGATTGCCAAGAGAGGGTGTGGAGCCTCCGTCACTGAAGAACCCAGTCGAGAACAATCTGGACACCATCCTGTGCCATGCTCTGCCATGAGCAGGGAAGTTTGACCAGATGACCCGCTGTGATCCCTTCCAACCTGACCAACCCTGACATTCCGAGGGACGGCGGGGACGCTGCAGCGCGAGGGCGCGGAACGCGCAGCTCCCGGCACTTCCGTGTCCCTCACCGCTGCCCGTAGCCGGTCCGGAAGCAGCGCGCTACTTCCGGCGCTCCCGGTGGCACCGGGGCCGTCCCGGGGACGTGGGCGGGACCGGACCGGCGCCTCCAGAGCCGCTTCCTTCCTCCTGCCTCGGGGTGAGTCGCCTCCCCGTGTATTGTGCTCTGCCCGGCTCGCCTTGGCTCCGGGGGCAGGCGGACAGCGGTGAGCGGAGCGCCCGGCATAGGGGCGCGGCTCTCGGGGCTGTTCGGGACGGCCCGCAGGAAAGCCGGGCTGTTCCGCGGCGACAGGACCGAGACGCGTCGGTGCGCGAGCTGTCCTCTGTGTGTGTGTGCATTGTACGAGCTCATTTAAGGAAAACAATCCTTTGGCTTGTGGTGTGGCATCTAAACGCGGTTACAATGCACAGTAGAACAGCTTGGTCTTTTTATTACAGAGACTGCAAAAACATTCCCGTCTGGCATGCTGCAAATTCCAAGGAAGGCAGCACAACTGAAGGTAAGTGTGAATGTCTTGGGAGCTCAGGCCGCTTCTCTCTGCACCTGGAAAATGCTTTTAATGTGCCGGTCATAAGTCTTCGATGGTTAGTGTCTTCTTTGGTTAAACACGGGTTTTTTAATCTCTGGTGTCTTGCTTCACTGCTTCTCTTGCCGGTGTGTGTAAGTGGTAGCAGCGTTCCCCACTGCCACCGGGCTGAGCTCCTTTGAGAGCCTTCCTATCAGCCTCAGCTGCAATCCTTTGGGAACTCAGTCCCTGGTTTTGCCTGCAGCTGGCTTGCTGATTGCTAGCACTCAGTCTTGGTCAGCAGATTTCCAGGTGTTTCCACGCTGCTCTTTGCATGGATGGGAGCAGGGAAGCACTGTGTCTTTTTTGTTGTTCCAAGATGCAGAACAGTCAGGTAACAGAGAGTAGAAACTTTTTAGTTCTGTGGAATTTGTCCATTGATGGAACATTGTAAAGGCAACGAATTCTGAGAAGTGGCCAAGGAGGAAATACTGAGAGATTTTCAGGTGGTGAACCTGATTTGATGTGTATGAACTAGGTCTGAGAGACTCCTCGTTATTTTCTTCATGGCCTGGTGATGTGAAGGTCCCTGTGCATGGTGAGAGTACTGTGAGCTCTAGGTAAACTCACAGCCTAAACAATTATAAATGGAAAATAGTAGGAGGGAAGACAGAAGTGCAAAAGCAGCAATTTGTGAGGGTCATGTTGTGGACAGTGGCAGGGATGCAAACAGGACTAAAACCTCCCTTCATTATTTGCTGTCTCATTCAAGGGCCTATTTTGCCTTCGTGTTTTGTGTTAGTTTCCTTTTTGAGGAGAACCTCACTCTGTGTGTGCCAGTAGTGCTCGGAACCAGTTGTGTTTATGAAAAACTGCCTTAATTTCTTGGAAGGGGAATGTGAGCCTTTGCAAAATGGGTTTTCCTTAAAGTGGATGTAGGATCCCTATTGGGCATAGGATCTCGGGATCAAAAGCTGTGCTTTGACTACTGCTCCTGTCAGTGCTGGCTTGTTGCTGTTGAGGTGGTCACAACACACAGAGGGATACAGTAAAAGTTCAGAAGGCTCAAGAAAGCTCTTAATTATGGCTGCATGCTGTCTTTTATACAGTTTTTACAAACCTCGAGGGCAAATTCTAATCGGTTAATAGTTTTCTTGTTAATTATTCTATTGGTTAGTAAAAGACATTTTACTTGTCTATTAAATCTATCTATTCTTGGAATTTTTGCATATTTTCTTTACTGATTCTCAGGTGACAAAATTTTTTGTTGTTACAGGTGCACTTACTTTTCACCCTCAGAGTAGATGGTTGTGTTAAAGGAACTTCTCATGTTTAGGACAGTTTTAGATGGGAACTTACAGATAACTTGTTAGCTGTGTTTAGAAGAAATGACAGGGTAGCATTTTAGTGTGATCCTGTACTGACTCACACTTTGCCCAGCCCGCAGCTCAGAGATGAAAGCCTGACCCTGCCTCCCCCGTGTGTGTGCGGGCCCGCCCGCTGCCATGGTGAAGGAGCCGCACGCTGGCAGCCTGCTGGTGCAGCTGGGGCCCGGGCTGCGGGCCCGCCCCGAGGAGCTGCTGCGGCAGCGGCCGGGCCCCGACGGCCGCCCGGAGTACCTGGTGCGCTGGAGCGTCGTCAGCTCGGAGGAGAGAGCGGCGGGAGGCGGCTCCGCAGAGCCCCGGGCGGAGAACGTCTCCCTGTGGATGTCCGCGGAAGAGGTCTGCGCCGGCTGCCCGGCGCTGCTGGGCCGCAGGAGGCCGCCGGGGCCCGGGCAGGAGGAGGCGCCCGGCCCGTCGGGCGTCCCGCTGGACGAGGCCTCGCTGCTGGAGATGGAGGCCGATGTCAGGAGCCTGGTGCGGCGAGCCCGGCGCCAGGTGGCCGAGGCCGGCACGGCCGGGGGCTCTTTGCTGAGCACGGTGCGGGTGCTGGGCGCCTACGCCGGCATCGGCTCCCTGGCGGCCGCCTTCAGGAGGACGGGAGCCCTGGAGCTGCTGCTGGAGCTGCTGGGCCACCGGGAGAGGCAGATCCGCCGCGGGGCCGGGCAGATGCTGCGCGCTCTGGGCGCACACGATGCAGGTGGGGGCCGCTCCTGCTCGGGGCGGCTGAGGAGGGGCTGCTGGGCAGCCGAGGGGTGCCGGCCTTTGGGAGGGGAGAGGCCCGGGGAGCAGCGTGTCTGCTGGCAAAAGGGGAGGAATCAGTCTGGGCCTTCCAGACTTCCTTGGTTGCAGTTGTCTGGACTGCTCTTGGGAGTGAGAAACTCTTTCCCCTGCCAGGTTTCTGAGCTGGGATGCTGATTCACTCTTAGGAGGACATAGGCCAAGGAGATTGGCAGAGTGTGGGGTGCCTCTGCTCCAAGCTGTCAGTCGCATAGTCTCTGGCCTGTTCTTGGCAGGGTGCCTTTCCTCAAGCCCTGGACAGAGGCTAGTCCTCATTTAAGAGGTGCTGCCATGGCTTAGAAGTAAGGCTTGGGTGCAGCTGGAAGTTGCTGGTTGTGTATCCCACAGGAGATCTGGCTTTCCCTGTCCTGTCGCCTGAGTTCATGCAGCTCTGAAGTGGGGCAGATGAGGGGCTGATTTGGGTTAAAACTCGACTTCTTTTCTTCCCTGGGGCCCTGTTCTGGAGTCAGTTATTTGAGGCTGCTGCGTTGTGAGAATCTTGCAGCTTTAGGTAGGGGTAGTAAAAACACACCATGGAGCAAAACGTTGCCACTCCAGAGGAAGGGACAGCACATGGATCAGGTGACACTGAGCAGCAAGGCTGTTCCTTCCCTGCAGCTCTGTCTCTGGCAGGGAGGGTGGGGTGAGGGTTGTCTTCCCGGGACCTGAAGAGTTTTTGTTGTTGCAGGGAGCCAGGCCTATGTCCTGCTGTCCCTGAGCCAGCAGGATGGCATCGAGCAGCACATGGACTTTGACAGCCGCTGCACCTTGCTGGAGCTGTTTGCTGAGATCACACCCCCTGCAGAGCCCTGCATGACCTTCGAGGGGATTCACCTCCCACAGGTGGGGACAGACCTGCCACAGGAGGCCTGTGAGCCAGGAGGGGCCAGGAGGGCTGGCAGCCTTGGCTGGGACAGGAGGGGAGCTGAGGGTGGGCAGGTGAGCAGGGCTGGCTCTTGGGTGAGCTGGCTCAGGAGCTGGGGCTGGGGAGAGGCTGGGAGTGGTGCAGGAGCACCTGGAGAGCCTGGTCTGGGAGCAGAGAGGGGAGGGTGGGCTGAGAGGTCTCTGCTGCTGCCAGCTGGGCTGGAGCTCTCAGGGGAGCCTGCCTAGGGATGAGCTGGTGGCTCAGAGAGAGCTGGGGCTGGAGGTGCTCTGCAGGCTGAGTGTGTGGGCTGTGCTTGCTGCAGGTCTCTGGGAAGCAGCTGCTGGTCCTGGTGAAGCACTACCTGTGCGTGACTTCTCTCCTGGACCGCCTGAGCAGCAGCGTGGAGCAGGGAGAGGAGCAGCAGGGCTGTGCCGTGCCCAGCCCTGTCCCTGAGGAGAGCAGCCGTGTGAAGCAGCAGTTTGAGTTGAGCATGGCCATGGCAAAGCTCATCTCGGAGCTGGTGCAGGTGATGGGCTGGAGCCACAGGCACGGGGCAGAGGCACTGCCCCAGCGGGAGCCGCAGCCTCGCCCCGCACGCTCCATCTTCCAGCACAGGACCCCGGCCAGCACCGCTGCCCAAAAGCCTGTGTTGCCTTCAAACCTTGCTCCTCACAAAAAGCAGGGCTGCACCTTCCTAACTGCATCAGACTTTGCAGACAGCAGTGAGTACGTGGAGTACTTGCAGGCAAACCTGGTGCGTGGCATGCGGGTGCGCCTGCTGGAGGACTGCGGTGACGTTAGGGCTGGGGAGGAAGGCGAGTTTCTCCAGGGCACAAATAGCATGCACACAGTACAGGTAGGTCGTGGGGAGACTGTTCTGGCTTCAATGGCAGGGGGGAGTGACCAGGGTGACTGATGAGTTCCTAATGATGCCTTCATGTGCAGGGAGTTGGACAATAGGTGTGACATAATGTGTTTTACTGTCTGCATCTGTCCTAGCAAAATACCTTCCAGAGCTGGAGGGGTGGGTTGTGTGGAAGGCTAGTCTGGTTTTTTATGGGTTGTGCTGCTAAGGTTTTTTAGCCTCTAAAACAGGCATTACTAAAAAGCCTGTCCCCTTCTTACAAGCCCCCTCTTAAGTATTGAAAGGTCACTGTAAGGTTTCCCTGGAGCCTTCTCTTCTCCAGGCTGAACACCCCAACTCTCTCAGCAGAGGTGTTCCATTCCTCTTACTGTTTTTATGGCCTTCCTGTGGACCTGCTCCCACAGGCCCATGCATTGTAGTTCAGTCTTCAGAGCTGGATGCAGTTCTCCAGGTGGGGTCTCACCTGAGCAGGGCAGAGGGGTAGAATCACCTCCCTCCACCTGCTGGCCACACTGCTTCTGATGCAGCCCAGGAGCTCTTTGTCTCTGAGTGCACATTGCACTATTTTTTGTTTAATTAGGTTGAATGAATTTGCAATTGCTCCATCCAGGCTTGTTTTCAGTAAGTTATTTTAAGGCTCACAGTATTGACAAAATCAGATCTGAATGGCAATTGGGCCAGTCCATCATGAGTCTGTCTCTTACCTTATCTCATCTTTCCTTTGTTGCTGATTTCTGTTGCTTTCCTTGCCTCTCCAAGGAAGCTGTTATGAGTGGTCCTGAAGCTGTATCTTTCCATGCCTCCTTTCAGATGGCATTTGGTCCATTAAGTAGCTTAGATCAGAGATACATTGAAGACTATTTGGTGTTGTGTGTAGTTTAACTCAACTTCCTTCTATACAGTGCTTTCCCAAAGTCTGTCAGTGTCTCATCTGTCCAGCACAATGGGTTCATAGTAGCACTGGTGTAACTCCAGAAGAGCTCAGTGAAACAGGCAAACCATATGTTTTTCTGCTGTTTTTTAAAGCTACTGACATGTTGTACTTGCTTTTACTGGGTTCTCCTTCTGCTCAGAAGGTTAAATGTAACACTGTGGTATGGGGAGCCATAAAAAATCCTTTTGATTTTTGAGAGGCAACTTGGACAAAGCAGAGGAAACAATTGCTGCCTTTGAGAAATGCTTGTCAAGAGCCCCAGATTTGTTTGAGATGGTTGATGAATGACCTAGGTTATAAAAATGCCTTGAGGTACATTTGTAGAGCTCATCTGCCTCGAGGTGGTGTTGGTTATGTTCTTCGTCTGCTTTTCTGAAGGCACCTGCAGTTTGTCACTTTTGGAACAGGTGTGATTAACTGAATGCACTCTTGCCTTTGCTGCTGCACTGAGTGAGATCTGTAGTGGTTGCAGGCAGTGTTAGTGGATTTTTAGAAATAAAGATCCAGGTGTAACCAAGGCAAGAAGTTAGTAAAGATGGCATGCCTCAAAACCAGACAGTGTGTGCTGAAATCTGTACACAAATTGTCTGGTGTTCTACTGGAGCAGTGCTTTCTTTCCCAGGCATTTGGGAAACAGGAGGACAAATGTAGCAAGAGGATTGAACAAGTGAGCAAATCTGATGGTCTGGATTCGCTTGACCCCAGTTTGTTTGACCCACAGGTCTTATGGCAGTCAACAGGTCGGACCTGTTGGATGCGTTGGCACATCCTGGAGATTATTGGCTTTGTGGACCAGAGGGAAGATCCTGCTGCTCAGGAAAAAGAATACAGTGTGAGAAAGAGCTTTAATGTAGACACAGGTGAGATTGTGATGTATGTGTATATCATCTCTTTCTTTCTGATTATCCTGTGGGAGAGGAGTGTGACCTTTACATGGCGAAACACACAGCAAGTAGCAGGCTGGGTTTAGAAGGCACTGGTAGTTTGTGAGACCATGTAAAGCTAGTTAAGGAATTGCATGGCTTGTGAGGGAACGGAGTATTTTTGAACTCTTAACTTCTGTCAAGATGTATAATAAAAGTAGTGATTTAAAAAGCATAAACTTGATTTAAACTGCAACTGTCAAAACTTTATATTTGAACTAGCTGACCCAACTGCCAAAACATGAACATAGAATTTCTCTGAGATGAAGCTGTTTAGGGGCACTCAAGTCCCCTTAAGTAAGTGATTAGGGTTTTTAAAAGCATTAACATAGCAACAGCTCCTTTAAACTTCATACTGTTAAGCTTTTTCCAATGTGTTAAAGTATTAAAGAACTGTTTTCATAAGACATCTGCAGCATTTCCTAGAATCATTTAACATTTACCTTGTACTGGAAGAAAATAAAAGACAGAATCCAGTCTTCAGATACCCCTTTCTTGTTCAGCATATGACATGATTCTAACCAGGGAAACCTATTAAAGTAACTCTTTTATCACAGCTGTGATCTTCTAGGATATCTTTTGTGTAGTGGTTTGGATTTACTGCTGCAGGAGAGGATGTTGATGAGATCAGCAGCTAATTGCACACTTTGAAAGTATTGCCAGTTGAAAAGATGGTTTCCTAAATGGCTTTTATCTCTTGTAGTTAAAGGCTTAACTTCATGTCAGTGTGCAGTGTCTAACTTAAAACAAACTTACTTAGATTTCTCCTTTTCACAGTCTTTCTGATTTTGGGAGAAGCAGGAGCTCTGTTTCACTTCCATGTATAACTCTTTCCAGGCATCATATCCCACACAGAATATGAACTGAAATGTGGGGTGTGCAGCAGAGGCTGGGGGATTTGGCAGAGCTGACAGTGCCTTGCTCTGCTCCCTGCAGCTCCACAGCCATTCCTGTGCAAGCCCCTGGGGGGGCTGTACTCCCTGCCTTACCTGGGGCAGCACCTGCCTGAGGCTGCAGAGTCGCTGAGCCGTGCCGAGTGGTGGGAGCTGCTCTTCTTTGTGAGGAAGCTGCAAGCACAGGAGCAGGAAGAGATCACCCGTCTCATCCAGCAGCACCAGGGAGAGCAGGTAGGGGCCAGGGCCTGCAGCAGGGAGATGGGAGGGAGGAGCAAAGGGAACGCTGGGGAAGAGACCAGAGCCAGAGGAGATGGGGAGTGTGAGGTGTGCAGGGACAGACTGAGGGGGGCAGCAGGAATGGGAGGGTGAGTGGGGATGGGGAAAGAGTGGAGAGCTTGGCCCAGCAGAGCAGTGAGTGGAGATGGGAGGAAAGGCGGTGTCCCCCGGCTGGCAGCGTGACTATGCAGCGAGGTTTGGGCAGGCGAGGCACGGCCCTGGGGTCGTTGTGCCAGCTGCACTCGGCTGGTGAGCACGGCTGGGAGGTGTGGGCCGGTGGGAGCTGGGCCGGGCACAGCCAGGAGACAGTGGCAGTGGGGAGTGGCCCTGGGCACCTCTGGCGGCGCGGCACCTCTGGTTTGTGTCCCTCGTGCCGGAGAGCGCCACCAGGGGCGTGGGGCGCGTGTCGAGCCCGAATTAACTCGGCCTCATGGCTGCGGTGTCGGAGGTGGACGACGAGGCGCTGGTGCAGCTGTCGGTACCCGCGGAGCTGGCCCAGAAGGTGCTGCAGGTCCTGGAGAAGCGGTGCCAGGGCAGTGACCTGCGCGACCTGCGCGGCTCCCGTGTCTACGCCCGACGCTTCCCCGGCCGGGGGCCGGAGCAGGACGGTGGCGGGGCCGCGGCGGTGTCCTCGGAGGGTGACACCGGCCCCCAGGGCACGATGGCCAAGGCGGCGGAGGGAGAGCTTTGTGCAGCCCCAGGGCCGGCCCAGGGCCGCCGGGTGGCCCTGGACTCGGATTCGCAGCTGTTCGGCGAGCTCTCGGAGAGGGAAGGGCTGTTCCTGCCAGAGGCGCCGGAGGAGCAGAGCGCGGGTAATGCCGTGCTGGGGCTGGGGCGCAGGGGAGGGCTCTGGGCAGGGCGTGGGGCCGCGCAGCCGGGGCTTGCTGGAGTGGGGGTGCCCGTGGGTTGTGCCCCCGGGAGCTGCTGGAGCTGTCGGCGCTGCCCTGACGCCTCCGGCCCTCCGGGCAGCGCCGGGCAGCTCCGAGGGGCCGAGTGAGAGCGGCTCGCCGGCCGGGGCTGCGGCCGTGCTGGACGTGATCCAGAGCAGCAGCTCGGCGCTGGGGCTGCGCTTGGCTGGGCTCCGGCACATCCTGAAGATCCTGGAAGAGGAGCCCGAGTGGGAGCAGCAAGTGGGCGCAGCCCAGGGCGGGCTGGGCAGCGGCAGTGCCGGGTGAGTCCCGGGGCGCTGCTCGGCCCTCGGCAGCCTGGGGAGGGCCCCGTGGGCAGAGAGGGCACAGCGGCGAGCTGGAAGGGCGGGAGGTGCGAGAGGAGAGGTGGCTTTGCGTCCCTTTGTCGCGGGCAGGGTCATCGGCGGGGCTGTCCCAGCTGCGGGGAGGGCAGGGAGGAGGCGGCCCGCGGGGCGCTGGGGTGCCGGCGGCAGAGGCTCGGGCTGAGGCGTCCCGTCCGTGCAGGGAGAGGCTGGTGCAGGTGGCCGTGGAGCTGCTGAGCGCGGAGGCGGCAGAGAAGGCGCTGGTGGCCGTGACGCTGCGGCTGGTGGCCGCGCTGCTGGCCCGCGGCCGGTGCCGGCTGCCCTTCGCCACGGAGGGCGGCGTGCGGGCCGTGCTGGGCTGCATGCGGCTGCACGGCTGCTCCGCCCTGGTGCAGCAGGCCGGGCTGGCGGTGAGTGCCGGGGCTGCCGGGCTGGGCGGGGGCCGCGGGCCGCCCCGGCCGTGCTGGAGGGGCCGCTGGCCCGGGCTGCTGCTGTCCTGCAGGCCCTGAAGGTGCTGGTGGGAGCTGCGGACGGCGAGGCGGGAGGTGCCGCCGGGAAGGGCTCGCCCTGGAACCACGGCGACGCGCAGATGATGCGGGAGATCTTTGCCAGCATCGGCTCTGCCTCCGGCGAGGGCTGTGCCAGCCTGCTGAGCTGCATCCCCGCTGCCCTGAGCACCATGCAGAGGGTCCCGGGGTAGGACAGAGCGTGGGGAGCGGCTGAGCCCGGCGAGAACCTGCAGGGGCGGGGGAGGCAGTGTGCCTGGGGCGGGGGAGTGGCACGGCCGTGTCCCTGCAGGGGCTCCTCCGCGGTGCAGAACGGGCTGCTGCTGGTGAACATGCTGGTGGACGGGCACCGGGGCCTGGCGGAGCAGCTGGCGAGCTGCGATCTCCTGGCGGTGCTGCAGAGGTGCTGGAGCGAGGGGCAGAGCAGCGGCTGCCCGCAGGCAGGGCTGGCCCTCAGCGCCATCAATCGCCTGGCAGAGCACGGGCTGCCCCTGGGCCCGGCGGCAGCAGGTACCGACCGTGCTGCCCCCCGGGCCGGGGGCGCTACGGCCCCGCGGGGGCCACGGGCAGGGCTGCCCAGCCCGGCAGGGCAGAGCCCCCCGAGGGGCTGCAGCAGCTCCCGGCGGTGCCCAGGCTGGGCTCACGTGTCCCTGTCCTGGCAGGCACAGAGGTCCCGTTGGACCCGCAGGGCGTGCGGATGCTGCTGGGTGTCCTGGACGATGGTGCCTTGTCCAAGGAGGTGGTGGTGGCCCTGGAGAGGCAGCTCTGCAGCCGAGGCCCTGTTCCGTCTGGCCAGGTGGCCCAGCTGCTGCAGGACCACAGCTGCTTCCAGCTGTTGCTGCGCAGCTTGGAGCTGCTGGGGACAGAGAAGGCCCTGAGCTTGAGCATCCTCAGGTGGGTGCAGGGGGACTGGGAGGGGTCTGGGAGCCCCTCAGCAGGTGTGGGAGTGCTGCTGGTCATGCTGGGGACACCCAGTGCATGTCTGTGGATCCCGGTGGGGTGCTCTTCACTGGGGACAGGCTCACCCCAGCACACAGGCAGGTGCTGATCGGAGTGTGCTGGGATACATGCGTCCCCACATGTAGGGACACAGCAGCTGGGGACACCTGGCTGCTGAGGGGACACCAGGGGCAGCAGAGGACGTGCCTGGGTGCTGGTGGGTTGTGCAAGTTGCCAGGGGAGCCCTGTTTGCCAGTCCCTGGAGGTGCCTCCCAGGTGGGGCAGGGAAACAGGGCTGCCTGTAGCACTGCTGTCCCTGTGCCCCGGCCTGAGCAGGCCCCTCGGTCACCCAGGATCCTGAACAAGTTCCTGGACAGTTATCAGGAGGATGTGCTGCCCTGGCACGTGTGTGTGGAGCCCTGTGTGTCCTTCCTGAGCAGCCACAGCAGCAGCTGGGAGGTGAGGGGGCCCCACGAGTGCAGCAGGCAGGGGTGACTGTGCTGGCTGTGCTTCAGCCTGGCCTGGTCTGGGCCAGCAGGGCTCTGCTGGTGGCAGCCTGGCCCCATGTCCTGGTGGCCTCGTGCCAGGCTGGCTGTGCCTGGCTGGGCACTGGTGGGTGCTGCTGGGGTTGGGATGAGGGGAATGGGGCCTGGGGCTGCTGCGGGCCGGGGCAGCTGCCAGCAGTGCCCCGTCTGCTCGGGGCTGTGTCTCAGCAGGTGCTGCAGGAGGTTGTTGGCTTCCTGCACCGCCTGGGCAGCGCCAGCAAGGACTGTGTGGTGGTGATGTGCCACGTGGGCACCCAGGAGGCCGTGTCCAAAGCCCTGGAGAGGCACAGCACGGTGCCGCCGCTGGCACCGGCCCTGCTCGGCCTGGTGGCGGAGTGCGAGAAGTTTGCCGGGCTCTACAAGGAGCTGACCAGCCGCATCTTGGCTGGCTGCATCCAGGTGGGCCTGGGCAGTGGGTCTGGGGCCATTGGGCTGTGCCTGGCCCTGAGGGACGGCCCTGTGCTCTCTGCCTGGCACAGCCCTGCGGGGCTGAGGGTTGGAGCCCCTGGGGCCCCTGGTGAGAGCCTTGCCCCGTCCCACAGCTGGTCCTGGCACAGATTGAGGAGCACCGCCGGAGCCAGCAGCCCATCAGCATCCCCTTCTTTGACGTCTTCCTGCACAACCTGTGCCGAGGTGAGTGCAGGCAGGGGGAGCTGGCCCCAGGCTGGGTGGCTGGAAGCTCCATGTGCTCTGCTCACAGGCTCCAGCATGGAGGTGAAGGAGGACAGGTGCTGGGAGAAGGTGCAGGTCTCTTCCAACTCCCACCAGGCCGGCAAGCTGACGGACAGGAACCCCAAGACCTACTGGGAGTCCAACGGCAGCACAGGCACCCACTCCATCACCGTGCACATGCAGTGCGGAGTGGTGATCAGGTGGGGCTGGGCCCCGTGTGGAGCAGAGGCCTGGGGGCTCTGTGCCAGCCCTGCCACGGTGGCTCCGTCCTGGGGCAGTGGGCCACGGCCGGCAGGGCCTGCTGGGGCTCTCGGGGGCCAGGCAGGGAGGTGGGGACGGCCGGGCAGCCCCGTGTTTGCTGTGCTGCAGGGAGTTGAGCATGCTGGTGGCCAGCGAGGACTCCAGCTATATGCCGTCGCGGGTGGTGGTGCTGGGCGGGGACAGCCCTGCCAGCATCAGGACGGAGCTGAATGCGGTGAGTCCCGCTGGGTGTGGCTGGGCTGCTCCTCGCTGTGCCCGTGGAGCTGTGGCCCTGGTGGGAGGCCCCGGGAGGTGCCCAGGGGAAGTGGGAAGGGCAGGAGCTTTTTCCAGGCTGCTCGTGATGCTGAGGGCTCAGTGCCTTCCTGCAGGTGACCATCCTGCCCTCGGACAGCAGAGTGATCCTGCTGGAGAACATGAGCCGCTTCTGGCCCATCGTCCAGATCCGGGTGAAGCGGTGCCAGCAGGTGGGAGGGGAGCAGGGCTGGGGGCGGGCCGGGCGGGGCCGTGCCCAGGAGCTGAGGGTCCTGCTCTCCCCAGGGTGGCATTGACACTCGTGTGCGTGGCATCGAGGTGCTGGGGCCCAAGCCCACTCTGTGGCCCATCTTCAAGGAGCAGCTGTGCCGGCGGACGTTCCTGTCCTGCGCTGCTCGGGCCCACGCCTGGAGCCGGGAGATCTGCCGGGACAGGGGGCAGCTGCTGCAGCTCTTTGGCAGGTGAGTCGTGTCCTGGCCGTGCCATCGCCTCCCTGGTGTCCCAGGGCCCGAGGGGACACGGCTGGCAGCCTGTGAGGGGACGGCAGGGCTGGGACAGGAGCAGCTGGGTGTGCCACCTGCATGGGAGGTGGCTTCTTGCTTCTTCTGGCCATCAGGTCCTGGGTGGCCAGGGCCACCTTGGGGTCCCCTGGGTTTCAGCTGGGCTAAGCCCCCAGAGGGGGATGCTGGTCCCCCCCCAGGGCCAGCCCATCCTGATGTGGCAAAAGGTCGGCCAGGCACAGCAGGATCTCGTGGCCGCAGGCACTGCACAGTCCCCCTTTGGCAGGGGCTGCCAGGGCCCCAGGGCCCATTGGGGCAGGACGCAGGGACAGCGAGAGGCCCTCCCTGGCTGCTGGGGGCTGGTGGGGCCAGCGAGCCCTGGTGCCTTGGCAAGGGGCAGAGCAGGGAGCCAGCTCCGCTGTGCTTTCCCCTGGAGCTCCCCAGCCCTTGGCACGGCGTGCTGCCCGGTGGCTGTTGCAGACTGAACCGGGCGCTGCAGCACGAGCAGGGCTTTGCCAACCGCTTCCTTCCCGACGACGAGGCAGCCCAGGCCCTGGGCAGGACGTTCTGGGAGGCCCTGGTGACCCCCCTGGTGCAGAGCATCACCAGCCCAGGTACCCTGCGCCCTCGGGGAGCCTCCCGGGCCGTGCCCCAGGCAGAGGCGCCTGGCTCTGAGCGTGGCTGGCCCCGCAGACCCCGCTGGAGTCAGTCCCCTGGCCTGGCTGCTGGGCGAGTACCTGGAGAGCGAGGAGCTGCCCCACCGTGCTGGGGCCCGCGGGGCTGCCTTCGGCTCCCGCGTGCGGCGCCTGACCCAGCTCCTGGTGCACGTGGACCCCGGCGGCCCCGAGCCGGAGCAGCCCCGAGCAGCTGGTGAGCCTGGGCTGCTGCCCTGCGTGGGGCGGGGTGAGCGCTGCTCCGGGGCCGGGCTGGGGCCCTGGGGCTCCTCTGGGGAGTGTCCTGTGGCGCAGAGGCTCCCGAGCGGGGAAGGTCCGTGTGCTCGTGCCCCAGCAGTGGCCGTGCCTCCCCCGTGTCCCCTCAGCCCTGCTGTGGCAGGAGAGCGTGTGGGGCCTGCCCGTGGAGCCCCACTGAGCCTGAGGCTGACCCTTGGCAGGTGGAAAGGAGGGGAAGAACAAGGAGGTGCAGGCCAGGCCTGCAAAGATGGAGAAGTCGAGAGGCCTGTGGGGAATCTCGCAGTGCTGGCGTGGCGTGGTGCAGCAGCAGGTAGAGCTTGGAGGGCCAGCTGGGAGGGCTGTGGGACCTGCCCTGGGTGGTTGGAGCAGGGAGTGGGGTCTGGCAGTGCCCTGGGAGCATGGGGAGGGCATGGGCAGGGGCTGGGCTGGGAAGAGCAGGGGCTGGGCAGGGCTGGGCTGGGCTGGGCAGGGCTGGGCTGGGCTGGGAAGGGCAGGGCAGCCAGGGCTGGCTGCTCCCAGGGGCACACCCCGCTCCGGCTCAGCTCCGGCCTTGCTCCCGCAGGTGCAGCAGTTCCTGCAGGCGGCGGGGCAGGCCCCGGACCTTGCGGAGCGCTACTGCCGGCTGTACCAGCGCCTGCGCGGGGCCACGGAGCAGCTCTTCGGGCAGCAGGCCGCCTTTGTGCTGGCCTTGGGCCAGGGCTTTGCGGGGGCTCTGCTGCAGCTCTCCTTCCTCACTGCCCTGCACGTGAGTCGAGGAGCGCGGCCCCGCTGCCCTGGCCCACGGCCCCGGGGCAGGCTCTGGCTGGGGCTGTCCTGTTCCCCCTGCGCCACAGACGGTGCCCAGCTCAGGTGCGTGGTGCCCGTGCCAGCGTCCTGTGTGCAGCCAGCCCTGTCCCCTGCAGGTGAGCGAGCAGTTTGCCCGCTACTTGGACGTGCAGATCCAGGAGCTCCGTGGGGCTGCGGGCAGCACGAGGCCTCTGGAGTGGCTGCAGCAGTTCCTGGAGCCCTTCGTCGTCTTCAGTGGCCTGGAGCTTGCCCACACCTTTGAGCACTTCTACAGGTGAGGCTGCTGTGTGTTCCCAGAAGCAGGGCCCTGGTGCATCTGGCCTGGTGCGGCAGTGCTGCTCCTGCTTTGCTTCTCCTGGGCTGTGGGGTGTGAGGGGCCCGTGTGTGCTGCCAGCCTGCGCAGTCCCATTCCCGCTGGGGACAGGGACAGCAGACGTGTGTCCTGCCAGGCCCGGGGGCTGTGTGGCTCTCCTGGCGGGTGGCTGGTGGCCCCAGGGCTGGCCCAGGCCTGACTGAAGCTGGCGGCCGTGGCAGGCTCTACCTGGGGGACCGGCTGCTGACACAAGGGCCTTCGTGGCTGGAAGGAGGCATCGTGGAGCAGATGGGGCTGTGCTTCCCCAGCCGCTTTCCCCAGGAGATGCTGAGCAACCTGGCTGAGTCGGAGGAGCTGCAGCGGCAGTTCTGCCTCTTCCAGCTGCAGGAGCAGGACAGGCGGCTGCTGGAGCTGGGCACGGGCCCGGCCGAGGTGAGAGGGATGGGGGCGTGGGGAGGGTGGAGCCGCCGCTTTCCCCCAGGGAGCCCGGAGCCTGACTCGGGCTGCCCCGTGCCCCTGTGCCCAGGAGCTGGGAGCGGCGCCAGACGTGGCAGAGGTGAAGGTGCTGGCCCTGTCCCCGCGCTGCTGGCCCGTGTCCCCGCTCTGTTACATGGATAACCCTGCCAGGTTTTTCCCGGCCGTGCTGAGCTCGCCCCTGGATGAGTTTGCTGACTTCTGCCGGCAGAGTGAGTGCTGGGGCTGAGCCCTGACCCTTGAGGGCAGCTCAGCACCAGGTGCCGCTGGGCTGGGAGCACCTGGCAGGGCTGGAGCCGTCCCTGGCACTGCCACTGTCCCTGGCAGGCCAGAGCCAGCTGGGCTGGGAGTGCACCAAGCCCCGGCGGCTGCAGTGGACGTGGCTGGGCCACGCTGAGCTGCAGTTTGGAGACTGCATCCTGCACGTGTCCACGCTGCAGATGTACATCCTGCTGTGCTTCAACAGCGCCCAGGTAGGGCTGGGGCCAGGGAGGCAGTGGAGGCTGGGACATGGCAGGGCTGTGTCCCACCCCTGGCCTGGTGCTGGGGTCTCCAGACGTGTTTGGGGCACAGGAGGCCACTGTGAGGCCAGGCCTGTGGCCCGTGAGCCTTGGCCATGCCCTCCCACCCCGTGCTGCAGGAGGTGGCTGTGGAGACCCTGCTGCAGGCTACGGGGCTGCCTGCTGACCTGGTGCACCATGCCCTGACCCCACTGACCCACGGCCAGGGCGTCCTGCTGGGGAGCTGCACTGCTGGGGGTGAGTGTGGGGCTGGGGCACCCAGGGGAGGGGCTGGCCTGAGCCCCGAGGGGTGCTGGCCTTAGGGCTGCACCAGCTCCTGGGGCTGCTGAGGGGCTGTGTCCATGGGGTTGGTGCTCGGGGCACAGGTGTGTGTGTCAGGGTGGGGCCTGAGGCCAGTGTGGGGCTGGGGCTTGGGGCCACGCACAGGGCCTGGGTCACCGTGGGTGGTTGGCTCTGGGGTCTGCGTGTGGGGCTGGGGCCAGTGGCCGCGTGCGTGGCTGTGCCTCAGGGCCAGGTGTGGGGCCAGAGCTGAGGTGGCCCATGGGGCAGCCGCCTCAGGAGGCCCAGCTGGGCTCCCCCAGCCACAGGTGTGTCCTGGGGCTCCTGCAGGCCCACTGGAGGCCTGGCTGAGCCCGGGGTGCTGCTGGCTGCAGGTGCACTGCGGCTGAACCAGGCAGGGCTGGCCCAGAGCTCGGGGCGCCAGCTGAGGCTGCTGCCCCAGCAGAGGTACCTGCGCACGGAGAGGGCCGAGGTGAGCGCCCTGGAGAGGAAGAGGAACATCCTGTGCTGCCTCATCACCCGCATCCTCAAGGCGGAGAAGCAGCTGCACGTGGACAGCCTGGTGTTCAGGGTATGGGCTGCTGCAGGGGGCTGGGGGGCTGCCTGGGGGCTGCAGCCGCTGCAGTGGGGCTCCCTTGCTGCCACAGGTGATCGATGCCTGTCAGAAGGGCCAGCTGGGGCCAGCGGTGCAGTTCCTGAGCTTCTGCTGCCACAGCGTGGACGTGCTGTCCTGCATCCTGCACCTGCTGAACCAGGGCTACCTGCGGCGCCAGGAGGGGAGGCCCCATGTCCTGGAATACGTCTCTGCTGAGTCCACAACCCCTCTTGATGGCCAGGCACAAATGACTTTTCAGTGCAGGCCAACCCAGGCGTCTCTGGAAGAGGACAGCAGAGACAGCCTGCATTGGTAGGGGTGCATGTCACCTGGTGTGGAGGGGTGTGCCTCTCCACCCTGTGTGAACATGACCCATTTCTCCGTGTCAGGCGCAGTCCTGGCACAGACAGGGCAGAAGAATATCTCATGGCAATGCTGCAGGTGCCCATGGGGCACACGCTCAGCCCAGAGGAGGCGAAGCTGCTCATGACCCAGACAGTTCAGCAGGTCCAGGATACTCTGAGCATTCCGCATGATGTTGCTCAGCACCTCCTCATGCACTGTAGGTGGAATGTGGATTTCCTGATTCAGTGCTATGTGGAGAACCGTGAGGCCCTGCTCATCTCCTCAGGGCTGCAAGTGCAGGATGTCCAGCCTCCCCCAAGCCCTGGAACCCACTGCCCAGTCTGTGTGAACCAGCTGTGTCCCACTGAGAAGCCACCAACCCTTTGTTGTATGCACTACTGTTGCAAGGTGAAGGTCCTGGGGCCTTTGGTTCCTGCTACTTGACAGGGAATTGCTGGTATCTACCTGGAGCAGATGTTCTTTGTCTGAAGGCATTATCAGGGGAATTTTCAGAGCTTATACATTCTCTTTTCTCAGCTCACTTTTTTGTTGTGATCCTTAACTCCCTGGTTAGTCTATTCCCACTTCTGTGCTTTGGGGTGATCTGTGGGGTTTTGTGCACCTTCTGCTGGGTGGGGAGGGTTTCCAGGGTCGGGTTTAATGGCTCCTCTTGTGCCCTGGCAGCCCTGCTGGAGGGAATACCTGACAACTCGCATTGAGCAGAACATGGTTGTCAACTGCACCTGCCCCATATCTGACTGCTGTGCTCAGCCCACCACAGCCTTCATCTACTCCATCCTGTCCTCCCCGGAGATTATAGCCAAGGTGAGGCCCCAGGGGTGGCTGCTGGGTGTCCAAGCTCTCTTGTGTTTTGGGCAGCACTATCAGATAAATCTGTTGCTGCTTTTCCCCTTCCTGTTACCAAGACTGGCAACGTGGTAATGGTGGCCGGATTTTGTCTGTTGTCTGTGATTATGGTCAATCCCAGCTGTTCAGGAAAGCATAACATCAACAGAAGAGCACAGTGGTATTTCCTCTAGATAGGTCTCTAGCAAGCAACATTTCAGGGACATCGTTAGTTCAGGACTAGATGAGACCCGTGGTAGCATCTCATAACAAGTATCCTGTACTGGTGTGCTGAAAGCAATTTAATAATAATAATAATAATACATAGCCAAATGAAAATATGAGCAATTTCCTTTTATTGCTGCATCAGTGACCCCTATGTTCTTTCTCTTCCATCAGTCTCTGGCTTTGAGCAGTTCAGGTTTTTGTGAAGATGGCAGGAATTAGACTTAATCAGACTTCATCTTCACTCTTAAGTCTGTATGAGTCTACAAACATCTCTAAACCAGAATTTCTGAGCTCTGCTTACCTTAGTGCTTGGTTATCCGGCTACAGCAGTAGCTGCTTGTTCTAAAGCAGACTTTTTCTTTTAGTTTTTAGGGCTGAATGCCCTTCCTACCAAATGGCAGAGCTGTAACTGTCACATGACAGACTCTGTTAATTGCTGGACAGAACGGTCTCTTTTCCACTGCTCTGTTGTTTGACAGGTGTATCTTTTGTCTTGTGTTTTATAGGAAGTGTTTGGAGAATTAGTGCATATATCTGGACAATTAGTCCTTACTGCCTCTGCAAATGCCACAGTCACACGTGTCTGAAAGCAGGATTTAGTAGCCTGTTGCTGTGACTGCTTTATAAAAAGAAATAATTACTGCAGGTGGATGTAAAGAGCAGCTAATTTTAACAGCTTGCTCTGATGCTCTCACTGAAATGTTATGTTTTCCTTTTCATCAGTAAGTGGTGTGGCTGTAGTGTTAATGTCTGGTGCAGAGTCACACATACAGCTGTAGAATATTTTGGGTTGCAATAATCTGTGGAGGTGTCTGGTCCAATCCTGAGCTCAAAATAACTAGATTATTGTATGAGGATTTAACGATGGAATTACATTTGAACATAAGAAAGGTGGTTGTTGGGGTTGGTATTTTTTTTTCGGTAGTAAGGGTAGTGAGACATGGGACCAGTTTGGGCAGAGAGGTTTGTATATGAGGTTTTGAATATGCTTAGGCATATTCAAAATCCAGCTGGACACAGTCCTGAGCAATCCTGCTTTAAGCTGGAGAGGTTGGACCAGGTTTTATTTCCAGAAATGCCTTCCAACCTCAGCAATTCTGTGAGATGAAACAGCTTCTGGATATATCTCTTTCTGGATATAAGGAAAGGGTAAACTGACTGAATGCTGTTCTGTTGTGAGCAGTTTTGGTGAGATGCATAGCCCAGAGCACCAGACCTGCTTTTAAGGCCTAACCATGCAGTTTCTCAGGCTTAAATCTCCTTCCTGGCTTCTCATTGCAGTATGAAAAAGCCCTTCTCAGGCGCTATGTCGAGTGTTGCTCCAACCTGACATGGTGCACCAACCCTCAGGGCTGTGATCAGATCCTGCTTAAGGATGGACTTGGTTATGGAGCAGCCTGTTCCAAGTGCTCCTGGATATCCTGCTTCAACTGCAACTTCCCAGAGGTGAGGAACAGATTGTACTGTCTGAGGTTTGGCACACACCTTTCTGCTGTTGTGTGATTGTTTCTCTCACTCTCAGGCCCATTACCCTGCCAGCTGCAGCCACATGTCTCAGTGGGTGGATGATGATGGATACTATGAGGGAATGACAAGTGAAGCCCAAAGCAAACATCTAGCCAAGCTCATTTCAAAGCACTGCCCAAATTGCCAGGCTCAGATAGAGAAGAATGAGGGATGCCTGCAGTGAGTAGAGAGTTTTGTTTGCTACTGTGTTGGTGGCTGGGTGGCGCAGTCCCTGGCTGTGGTGCAGGGGAGCACTGTCAGGACTGAGTGGTTCCCACTGTCCTCCTGCAGCATGACTTGTGCAAAGTGTAACCACGGCTTCTGCTGGCGCTGCCTCAAGCCCTGGAGGCCAAATCACAAGGATTATTACAACTGCTCTGCCATGGTGAGTGCTTTGCTGTGTCTCCTTGGGTCAGGCTTGTGTTCAGAGGCCCCTGTAGCCTCTCAGAGATGGTAAGGATCTCCACTTGGGCCCTTTACTCTGGACTTTGTGATCTTGGCAGTAATACTGGCATTTCCTGGTACTTGAGGGAAATTCCTACAATTTCCTGCCCCTTTCTTTCCAGGTGAGTAAAGCAGCTTGGCAGGAGAAGCGTTTCCAGGACTACAATGAGAGATGCACCTTTCATCACCACGCCAGGGTAGGGCCTCCTCCTTCCCTTGCAGGTGCTGGCTGCTGCTGGGTCAGTGTCTCGTCTGCTTAGCACCAGGCCTCACATCCAGCTGGGGATCACTGGATGGTCATTTTGCCCTGGCTCTGACGTTGAGGATTGGTCCTTGGCTGCTTTCTCCTATCCAGTTTGTTGTGGAAACTGAGCACCTGACCCGTGGTTCTCAGGGGCTCAGAGAGGGGCAGGAGTTCAGTTGTGACTGAAGGCTGAGCTCTGCCCTGAGCTGAGGTGCTGTTAAAGGTTGAAGTGATGGCACAGTAGAAATGTCATAGTTGGATGCATTAAATGCTCTGCTGCTGCCTGCATCTTCTGGGATGGTACTTCAGAATGCTTAGCAATAACTTGTGTGGAAGGTGCTGTTTTTTCAGTGATCTTGTGGAGCTTGACAGTGACATTGACTTCTTTTTCCCCCTCCTTTGGTTATTGCAGGAATTTGCCATAAGTCTGAGGAACAGCATTTCTTCCATCAGAGAGATGCCAAAAATTAGGAACTTGACCTTTGTTCTTAATGCCTGCAAAGTGCTGGAACAGGCACGGAAGGTAAGGCTGGATAATAAAGTCCTGCTGAGGTTTAGACTTAATCCTGTTGGTGTGTTTCATGCCTTTCTTAAAGTGAGGAGACACCACCTTGCTCTTCTCCAAACAGGAGGAGACAGAGAAAGCTTGAGGGGAGGATTAACATCAGGACAGGGGAAGAGCTCATGTCTGCCCTTCCCTGGTTTGAGTCTGAGTTGAGCTCTGTTTGCAGTGTTCCCTACAGTCAGGTCATAGGATTTGGAGCTCAGCTCAAGTTGACACTATGGAATCAACACAAAGTCTATATTTACGGTTTTCATCTGCTGGGTTTGGTCCATTCCTATTGGAAATGCCCCAGTGAAGGTACTTTGAAAGCTCTCCTGATGCTGTGCCACAGTCAGGAAGTTCCTCTTGATGCTCATGTTATGATTTTCTTAACTTCATTTCCTGAGCTATAGATACTTTGGAAGCAGTGAGTTACCTACTGCATGTCCTCATATAGGCACTATAGAAAGGATTTGAAGTGCAGCCACTGTGTGTGTGCAGTAAGCCTGTGACACCTTAGGCCTATAAAGCCTGATCTGTCCTGAAACATCAGCAGGAGGTGGGAATTGTCTTGGCAGTACTGACTTTGCATACACACATTGGTTTTTCAGGTAGGCTTTATTTTGAGAGAGGCATGTGGACAAGGATGCCTGACCCTATTTTGTCTTCTCAGTGGGGTAGCCCCTGAGTTTTCTGGGGTTTTCTTTTGCTTGTTGCTGCTGCTACTGAATTTTCTGGCCCATGTCTTTAAATGGAAACAGTGATCTCATTCCCTGCTGGGTGCCTGTATGGCTTTCGGGGTCATTCATTCATAACTGGAGTTTGCCACTTGTTGGAATGCCTTTGCTGTGGGCTCTTGGTGCTGTACAGCACCCTGCCTGCTTCCCTTTGGGCTCCATTCTCTTAGTTAACTGCCACTTTTGTTCAGCCTGGGTTGTCCAGCATTGCCTAGTGCTGTGTGCTGATGGGTTTGACTCTCTGCCCACTGGTTAGTCACACTTGTTATGCATTTACAGTCTGTGTTCTTGTGATGGTTTGCGGGTGGGAACAATCAACTATTTTAGACTACAATATGAAATAGTTGCACATTCGTTTCCGATCCTGCCAGTAGCTCTAGTTAGCCTGGAGTCACTGAGCTGTGGGCACAAGCCAGAGGGAATATTCCACTGGGAATACTGAGATCTGGAAGAGTTTGGTGTTGCTCCCTTCTTGCCTACTCTGAAGCTGAAGGAGGGTGCTTAACAACATGATCTGTACTTTTCCAGGTGCTGGCCTACTCCTGTGTGTACAGCTACTATAACCAGGACACTGAGAGCATGGATATTGTGGAACAGCAGACTGAGAGCCTGGAGCTGCTCACTAATGCTCTGCAGATCCTTCTGGGTAAGTCTTGCAGCCTCTTTGAAGTTGTGACCAGCATTTCCAGCTGTAGTCAGAGCAGCAGCTCTACAGTGGGGCAGTAGCACATGTACCAACACCCAGCTGGCCTCACTTCTCCCAGTCCATTTTTGCCTTGTTGATGTCATTTCTGTGGGAGTCTGCTGGAGCAGTTTGGCTGCTAGTGGAGATGGATGCAGTAAAGAGCAACGTGTTCTGTTCTGAAAGAGGGATGCCTGTGCACAGGAGATCTAAGCAGCTATGGCTGGCTTCACAGTCAGAACCAAGTACTTGGTCCCTGCTCAGGAGTGTGGGATGCAGCATGATGACTCTGTTGGCCTTGAATTGCAGAGGAAACGCTGCTGCAGTACGAGGACCTGGCCACTTCTCTGCAGCTCCTGAAGGCAGAGCACTTCCAAGCGGGTTTGGAGCTGCTGCGGCAGATCAGGGAGCGCCTTTTTGCCATTCTCTGGCACTCCACACAGGTGAAGGCTGTTCCTGGCTTAGCTGACTCTGGTCTGCTTTGATTGTGGGCAAACTAAAGGGCTTCATCAGCTGAGGGGGTGGACTGGGACTGTGTGTGTGCAGGGTAGGGGTTTGCAGCACAGAATACTCCCCAACTTATATACTGTTTCCATCTCTTTTGGCTGTTCTTTCCTGCTAACAGGATTTCCGTGTTGGGCTCCAGACCTCAGGAGATGCTGTTCAGAGAAAGATGAAACTTGCAAATGTGCCTGCTTCAGCCCTTGCATGTACAGGGTGAGTTTTCTTAGTGGGGTCACAGGGGAAGGTGAGTCAGTGCAGACAAAAAGGAGGTGAGCAGAGTTTTCTCCTGTGCTCACTGACATAGGAAAGAGTGAATGACAGACACTGATTACTTGCATCCTGTTTTGTGGTTTGAGGTAGCAATTGAAGTGGCATAGTGGTGTAGGAAAACACCAAAACCTCTGTATGCAGCTGTGATCAGGAAAGCTCCATCACTGGCAGGCTCAGTTATGGAAGTTGCCCTCCCTGGACTCCCTGGAGTTTCTTTGGCTGGGGATGCTGAGGCAGTGGCAGTAGGGTGTTGTGGGGCTGGGTGGCAGCTGATGCTCACGGCAGAGGCTCTGCTCTTCTGCTCTCCTCAACAGGCAAAAACGCATCCTCCTCTGTGACTCCCCCAACACAGACGAAGGTGGCAAGGAGGTTGAAGATGAGGAGTATGATCCACAGTGGCAGGAGGACTATGATGACGATGATGACCTCGATGAAGACAACTTTATGATTGATAATGAGTCAGACTGTGATTCTTACTTTGATGATGATGACAGCTATCACAGCTAACACCAGAAGTGTTCTGTCAGCCAGCCTGCCGCCCTGGACCTCTGCCTCTACTTTGTCTCAACCAGGTTGTGTTAATGTTTTTCCTCAAAGGCAGGGAGGAGCTCTCAGATGGAACAAAACATTTCCCTGGGGAGGTTTCTTGCTCAGTGGCTCTTGAATATGCAGAAACATGCTCTGGGCAGCTGGTCTGTGTCACTGTGGCCACCTCTCTCAGACAGATCTCCTTGCCTTTTTCCCTTGTCTCCAGTTCTGCCTGTAGGTATTGAATTGAGTTAGGAAGTCACAGCCCACCTGCAGAGAGAGGTCCACCTGTCCCAGGGCTGCTCCATGTCCTTGGTGTGCTCTCCCCAAGGGCTGGGCACAGGAGAGGGTGGCAGGTGTCCCAGCATGGAACTGTCTAGCAATGCCCAGTGTCTAGAAATGCTGTAAAAGATGCATTTACACTCAAAGACTCCCAGCTGGAGCTGGTGGGATTCTCTCCACCCACAGGTGGATGTGGTTTGGTTCCTCTGCTTGGGAGGGGCTACATTTTTGCCCTTTGTTGGAGTTTTCTTCTCTGGTATGAAGCAGGAAGGGCTGCTGTGAGTGACACAAGTTTGCAGGATTGTTTAAGTTTATAAGTATATGCACATACATATATTTTATATATATATATATATATATATATATGCAGAGTTGTTCAGATAGTACTGTATCTTTGAAAAAAAAAAACAAAAAAACACCTTTAGGAACAAGGGCTGAAAAAAGTTCTGTTTAAAAAAATAAACAGTTTTTTAAAGCCTTCTGATGCTTTACTGAAGCTCTCTGAGTGTCGTGGCTGTCTCTGGGCCCACTCCCCTTGAGCAGGGAGGTTGGAGCAGGGGATCCACTGTGGTCCCTTCCAACAACACATTCTGTGAGTCTGTAACACATGGAGTGGGTGTAAAAAATGGTAATGATGGCTCCTAGAAGTAAAGTGAGGAGGAGATTGATTTTGTATGTTACATGTTTTGCATGTTCACCTTACTGTGCACAGCGATTCTTTATGTTCAGGCACATATCCTGAAGGAATGAGACAGGTCTGAGATTGGTATGATGCTGCCTGCTCTGTTCTAGCTTGGATTCACCTTCCAGGTAGACTCAGTACTGAACAGTGATTCCATTTGCTGCTGCCTGGGGTAGTCCAAAGGGGTGTACAATGTTTGGGTGTTATTTGGCTGGTGTGTAGGATTTTTCACTCTTCTGATATTAAGAAGGCTAAAACAATTCGAATTGGGATACAATGGGAATAGGGAACATGATAAAATAAAGATATTTAAAAGTACAAGGTAGGTCAAGAGTAGTTGTGGTAGGAAAAAAGAAGAGGTAGGGAGATTATTTGAACCTCTGGATAATGGGATTAAACCTGCATTTGCTGAGCTCTGCTATGGGAGCAGTCCTTTTCCAGGACAGAGGGTAGTACTCACTTGGTAGTTTGAGTTTAATTTCATTTAATTTAATTGAGTTTACAACTCAGAGGCCTGCTTGTACTCACTTTTTTCATCCTTTTGTAAATGGAAAAGTTTATTGTAGAGAGAAAATTACTTGGGTTGCTCTGGTCTGAACCCAGCTCATTATAGGACTGTTAATCCTTGAATACAAAAATCCCTATGAGCAGCTGCTCCTTTAGGATGTTCTGATCCAACATCAAAGTTGTAAACTTCCATGTCAAAATGGGCTCTTAGAGGACATGGAGCAGTTTTCCCTTTGTGGTTTGGTCAGTTGCCGGGAAGAGGGAAGAATGAAGAATTTGGGCTGGGGTTGAGCCAAAATGGCAATTTGCTGCTTCTGATCTTCTCCCAGCTTTTGCCACAACTCCATCCCTGCAAACCACTCCTCTTTCCAAGTCACACGTGGGCCTGGCTGGCAGCTCTGGGTTCTTGCAGGGGCTGCTCCAGCTGGCAACAGGAAGGAGCTGCTGTTGCATTTTTCATGTTACTCAACCCACCCTGCCAAATGCCATCAAGTGGCTGAGGAAGGACACAAAAGGATTACCCTGGAGGAAGGGGACCAAAAGCTCGGGAAAGGATGAAAGAAACACTCTGATGATGATGATGACAACAACAAAAAGATTCATTTTTGACAGCAAATGAACACCTGCTGCCCTCCAGCCCTCCCAGACTGGCAGACCCAGCAGTGCTGTTTCCTAGGCATGAAGTGCTGGTAGCCTGGGGAGAGAAACCACAAAGCCGTGGTCAGTGACAGGAGGCTCCTGTTCCCCCTCCTAAAACCCAAAGCTCCCGAGCCATTCTCTGTTTCCAGAGGGGAGCAGCATGGCAAGCCATGTCCCACCTCCTCTGCTCAAGCACGGCACAGAAACCTCCTCAGCAGCTGCAGGAGCTGGATGCTTGTCTGCTGCTGCTGCCAGCCGTGCTGGGGAGCCAGGTACCCACCTCTGGAGTCCTGCTGCCAGGACAGGAGTGATCCCACACGAGGTCCTCGTCTTTCGGGAAGGGGCTGTCCCTGCAGACTGTGGCCCCTGGGGTGGTGCTGGCACTGGATGCACTTCACAGATGGTGCTGGCGCTTCCCTGTCCAGTCTGGGCAGCAGGAGCAATCTTCCTGGAAAAAACAAGGAACAATTGCATGAAAGTCAAATCAAAACAAGACCTGGAAACAAGAAAAAGTGTCAAAGGTAATGGTCGTTTCACGGGCCTGGGGAGGGTGTGACCACTCCATGCGAGAATTCAGCCTCCCCACAGATGGGGAGAACTCCACCTCTCCCACCCCTAAACCCACCCCTTCCTCACGGGCCTGCAGAGAAGCCCAGCTGGGGCACGGCTTCGGAACTGCGCCCCTCTGCTGCCCCCCAGGCACATAGATGGAGCTTCTGTCAGGCTGCCTGTCCCTGCCCCAGGCAAGGCCAGGAGCCGGCTCCCCTTCCAAAATGTAATATTGCCAAGCAGGGAAATCTCCGGGCCGTGGCCAGGCCGAGCCCTGCTGTGGCTGGAGCCCTGCTGTGGCTGGAGCAGGAGCATCCCCCGCCTGCCCCTCTGCCCGCTGGGGACTCATCTTGATTTCATCAGGGCGCAGAGCAAGTCCTGCAGGACGGGGCTGTGACCAAAGCCAGTCCAGCCCCAGGATGGTGTCCTCTGTGCTCCAGAAGAACAGCTGTGCCTCAGCTTGCAGGGACGTCATGATGCCATTGAGCTGCAGGGGGATGTTTCCCCTTTTCCAGTCTGTAGCACCTTCACTTGCAGTGCCAGAACTTCTCCAATAGGGCACAGAGCACTGAGCCCCTCCCTCCACAACGTGGGGAGCAGTGGAAGCATCTCCTTGGCTTTGATCTCTCCTCTGTGCTGCAGGGAAATGCTCTGGGGTTTTTTCCAAGTGCCACAAGACTGCTCCTTGCTGGGCTCCTGGATCCTACTGTGCAGAGGGATGGATCTCTGCTGTCTCCTGGACCAGGCGGGGCTCCTGCAGCCAAGAATGCTCAAGAAGGTCTTCCAAGGATGGCCTGTCTGCGGGGTCCATGGATAAACACCACCAGATGAGGCACTGGCACTCTGTGGAGAGAAACCAGGAATCTCTGGTCAGCTCCTGTCTGTGCTCTCCCACAGCACACAGCACACAGGGCACACCAGGAGTGCTTAGAGCTGATCCAGATCTTCCCATCGATCCTCACTTCTGGAGGAGGGCAGCACAGAAACACATGTGTCCAGGAGATGAACCTCCTCCCTAACTGCAAGAACAGGACCCTTATGTGCAGCTGCCTTCTCCCAATCCCGTTCTTCCTCCTGTGCCCTGAAGGTACATCCCAACCTTGAGACACGTGGGGTGGGAAGAAGAGTTGTCCCCGGACGATGTCCTCAGCGGTGTGGAAAGGAAGGTGCCCACAGACCAGGTCATAGAGCAGGATGCCCAGGGACCAGATGGTGGCTGGCTGGCCGTGGTAGCAGCCGAAGAGGATCCACTCTGGAGGGCTGTACTCTGGTGTTCCTATAGACAAGGGTGCAGCCCATCAGGGTGATGCTGCTCCCTCTCTCCCAGCCAGCTCCACAACAGCCAGCCCTGCCCCGGTACCTTGGCTGCAGCCGGCTGAAGAAGGATTCCCACTCCCTCTCTCCCTCTCCCCCTCTGCCAGCAGAGGGGAAAGCCTCCGCTGCCTGCCTGGGCCCCGGCTTTGGGCTCACCTGCCATTCGTGTGTAGAGCGTGTCCTGGAGGATCGTGCCACAGCCGAAGTCGATCAGCTTCGCCTCGCCGGTGGTCAGGTCAACGAGGACGTTCTCGGCCTTGATGTCGCGGTGCAGGACGCCGCGGCTGGTGCAGTGCCGCACGGCCTGCAGCACCTGTCGGAACAGCCCCCGCGCCACGGGCTCCGGCAGGAACCCCCGCTCGGCCAGGACGTACCAGAGGTCCTGGCAGCGCTCCGGACGCTCCATGACCAGCGCGAAGCCGTCGGGCAGCTCGAACCAGTCCAGGAGCCGCACGACGCCGCGGAAGCCAGGGCACGACACCATCCAGAGCAGCACCAACTCCAGGGGCACAAGGGCGCCGTTGTGCTGCGGGGGGACCGCGATGCTCTCAGCGGGGCCTCCGGCACCCCCTGCCCGGCTTCCACCCTGCCGGGCCCGGCCTTAGCCCCGCGGGCTGCCCCCGCTGCCCCGCTCACTCACCAGCCGCGCCCACTCCGAGATGCGATCCCGGGACACTCGCTTGATGGCCACCTGCAAGCCAAGGTCAGCGGCGGGCTGAGCTCGCCGCCCGCCGCCCCCCGCCGCCCCCTCCGACCCGGCGCCGTGTCTTACCGGGGCGCCGTCGGCCAGGCGGGTCCCGGAGTAAACGCTGCCGTGGCCGCCGCTCCCCAGCAGCGGGCCCGCCCGGTAGAGCTGCTCCAGGGGCGGCCTCTCCGCCCGTGCGGGCGGCACCGCGCTCTCGCCGTTCTGCCCGGGGCAACCGGGCGCTGCTGCTTCCCGAGCCGCCCCGGGCTCGGGACCGGCGGCCCCGCTGACGGTCGGCGGAGCTCGGGCCGGGAAAACCACCGGCGACGCTGCCGGGGCCGGGGCGGGAGCCGGGCGGAACCGCGGGAGGAGCCTCGCTCGGGGCCGGCCCAGGGCCCGCGCCAGGCGGAGCCAAAAGCCGGTGCTGCTCCACCACCACCAGCGTGCGGAACTCTTCCAGAAACTCTTCCAGAGGCTCCACAACCAGTGCGGAGAGAGCCCGGCGGGGGCGAGACCGCGGCGGGCCCGACAGGGGTGGGCAGGGGCCCGAGTCGCCCACGGGCGCCTTGCGGGACGCAGCATGAGGCGGAACACGGACGGGAGCGGAGTCAGTGAGTGTGAGAGGGAGAGCGGGGCGGGGAGTGAGCGGAAAACCGATCGGGAGAGGCGCCGGTGCCGGTGCCGGTGCCGGTGCCGAGCCGCCGGAGCGCGCGGCCGTCCGTCCGTTGCCACCGCGAGCCCAACGGAACGAAAGAAACAAACAAAGAAATAAAAACCCGGAGCTGATTCCCTCAAGAGAAGTAACCAGACGCCCTGACAGCGATGTTCCAGCATCTCACGGTGCAGAGGTTTTTTGTGGATATCTAATTTGAACCTCGTGTTTTGGTGCTATTTTAAAGGCAGCGCTGCTGCGTGTGCAGGTTTCCTTTCTTCAGCTGAGGGCGAGAACAGAACTGAGGGCGAGAACAGAACTGAAGGGTACGTGAACTCCCTGTACCATCGTTCTCTTACATCCTTTATGCAGAGAGCAGGCAGAGAAACGGGTGGTAGTAGTGAAAAAACAAACGTGCTTTCCCAACAGCAGCTGTAAGCTGTTCCTTCTGCACACGCCGAATTATCAGCGTGCAGGGACAAGCAACTTGTAAATATCCTGCTCCACCGGGCGTCTGCAATCGAATCTGCGATACTGGGGAAGACACGAAGAGGTTTTGCTACAATCCCTCTGCCTGTGGCTGCAAACGGGTCGTGTCTTTCCCTACCGCTGTTCAGGTGGCAGGGGAACAAAGTACCCAAGGTACCGAAGGAAAATTACTTGAGACATTTGGCTACAGCGCGGGATGGTGTTCTGAGGAGGAAGATGGATTATATATCGACATAATGGGAATATGGTACCTATAAACCCCCCTCAAAAAATGCAACTGGAGCGCAAATCCAGCTTCACCAAAAAGTGTGTCAGGCATTGGAGCAGGCTGCTCAGGGAAGTGTTTGGGTCACCAACCCTGGGGGGTTTTAAAGATGTGTAGATGTGGCACTTAAGAACGTGTTTGAGTGGTGGACTTTGCAGCATTAGGTTGATGTTGGGCTGGATGGCCTTAATGTTTTTTTCCCAACCTAAATGATTCTATGAAGCTGCAAAACCAAATGTCATGATATTAAATGCAAATGGATTTTCAACTTCAGCAATATTTTTAGAAGCACATATTGCCTCAAGAAGTTTTATGCTCTTTTTGAGAGCTGGATGTATGTTTTCCCGTGCGTTTTGCAGCATTACTTTAAAACTTATTTCAGGTGAATTTGAAAGGTTGCTATTGAGAACTCCTGGAGTGGAAAATAAATTATTTTCTGTGTTATTTCTTTGCAGCACTTGCATGTGTCTACTGGGGACGCTTTAAGTTTTTCATGTGAAGAGAAGATACTTACTTCTAGCAAAAAGAATGTTTTTCCTCACTTGGTAATATTACTCCACGGGCACAGTGTAGAAGACAGAAAAACTGCCCAAGTGGATTAACAACTAAGAATGATGTCTACCTGCAGAGAAACACATGGGAAAATTTTACCAAAAAGAGAGAGCTCTTAGCAGTTCTTTCAGTTTATACAAAACGTATTTGTGGGGTAGGAGGGAGGTGGTCTAATTCAAGGCTTTCCTATCACTGTTGATCTGACAGTGAAGTATTTTTATAGAAAATTACTGCAAATCGCTTTCAGATGCTACATTGGACAAGTATTTGCAATTTGGCAAGCTGAGATGCACTCGTGCATTGTGTTCCTCTGCTGTGATTAGGATGGAAATAGAATTAGTAGTGTGTCTGGGGTTTGGGCTGTTTGGGGTTTTGTTCCTTTCTTTTGTTTGTTTTTTCCCTTGATTCTGGCAAGGTGCTTTGGGTGGGTAAGTGAAGAGACTTCAATCTAAAGGCTAACTGTATTTCAGGAGACTAAAACTTCCTGTTGAGAACTGCTTGTGGACCTCCCAAGCTGTCTTCTGCAGTTGTGATCCCTGCTGCACTGCCTGATGCTGCAGGAGTTGTGATCTCATGTCTGTAACTGCCTTTCCACCAGTCACAGGCTCCTGGGAGATGTCCCCTCTGCTGCCTTCTCACCAGAGTACCCAAGCCCAGCTCTCTCCCCTCACAGGCACTGTGCTCCAGGTCCCTAACCATTTTTGTAATCTCTGCTGGCTCCTCTCCTGTTTTGCCACATCCCTCCTGAACTGGAGGACCTAATGCTGGAGATGAATCCCAGGGAGGCCTCATCAGCTTTGACCAGAGTGGGTAGAAATCACTCTTCTACCTGTGCTAGATGTGTCTGTTTATCTTCTCTGTGATGGGAACATACTTCTGGTTAATTGTCAGCCTGTTGTCTGCCAGAACCCCAAGTCCTTCTCAGAAGGGCTGTTGGGCAGACTGAATCTTCCAGCCTGGCTGAGTGCACGGAGTTGTGTCACTCCTTGTGCTCCTCTCTGCCATGGACACCACAAGGTGCCACTTCTCAGGTTGACTGAGGCTCCTGTGGGGTCCAGGCTGACCTGCAGTGCCAGTGGCCCCAGACCTATTGAGTACCTGTAAGCAGAACCTGCTGCTGTAGCAATGCTCCTACAAACCAGCAGCTTTGTGGTTGTGCTGTAAACTTCCCACTGTCATATGAAGCATATTCTCATACAGCTTCAGCCAAATCACCCTCAGGATGGGGGTGCAGCATGGTTTTATGCAATGATACGCTCCTTGTTCTCTATTTCCTTCCAGAGTTCAAATGTAAAGATTTGGATGGAAAGAAATGCTCCAGTTTCTAAAATCTGTGGCGTTTCCATGCAGACAGGTCCTGCCATAATTATTTTTAGCATGTGGCTTCTGCTGTCAGTTTCTAACACGGCTCCTGTTGGACCCTTCCCAGTGAAATCAGAATGTGGGGTTTCAAGCTGTTGTCCTGCATCCACCAGCAGCATTGGCCAATGCACAGATGGCCAGCAACACTCATGAAACATTATCCATTCCATGGGAGCCTGATTTCTTCCCTTGCCCCTTCCAAAAGGATACCGGTTCTCTCTCAAAGATACAAGTGAATATTTCTCAGAAATGTACAAACACGGGGAAATGCTTCCTTCTGGGCAGAAATGATCAGTGCATTTCCTCTCACACTATATTCATGGCCCTCCTGGTAAAGAAGAACCTTCCCAGAAAGGGCTTGTGCTGCAGCAGGAGAAACAAGGCTCTGACTAATGCAAAGTCTCGTGCAGGAACTCTGCCTGCTGGGAAGTGGCTACTGCTCACTTCCCTCCAGCAGCCCATGCTGGCCACTGGCAGTGCTGGCTGAAACATGGAACTTGCAGCAGTGAGAGGAGGAGGCAGGGATCAGGCTCAACCTCATGCAGGCTTTATTTTTGCAAGAGGGGAAGGTGGTGGAGATTAGAAAAAACAGAAGGAAAAAGTGATGCAGGGCTCTGGCTGGATTCCAGCTGCCACAGGCTGCACCACCAGCTGGTATCCTCGAAGGGCCACTGTTGTGGTTTAAAAACAAACCAAGTAAGAGGCTCTAAGTCAGAAATAAAATTTAATGAGAAGAAAAGGAAAATAAAATAGAATTAAATAAAATAAATACAAAAAGAAAAAAACCAGTGACAGAGTCAGAATACAACCTGATCAGGGTGATGGAAACAGTCCAGACGAGGTGGTCTCCTTGAAACAGAAATCTTGTAGAAAGGTCTGGTAGCTCCGATCCTCTGGGAATCCAGTGGGTGAGGGCTGCTTCTACTGTCCCAAATCCCAGCTTATATCCAGGTGAGAATGCTTGGCTCTTCCCCATGGGCGGAGCATCTCACAATGGGATGATGAGTCATGGAAGAGAGCCTTAATGGCCCATTAAAGAGAGAGATAACTCCCAGAGGGAGTTATCTCTGAGTCATGCAAAAGGCATTGATGGGCCATTAACTGAAGATGATGATAGAATACATCCTAAACTACAACCCAGGACAGCCACCATCTGGCAAATGCCACAGAGATGTCACCTACCTCACCCCTGCAGCCACTGCTGCCCTGCAGCACCATTTACCTAAAAAAAGCTATTTTTGCTTTCCCTCTTCTTTCCAGAACAAATGCTACCACAAGCTGTCACTGCTGGCACCTTGCTCCGTAGTATGACACCATAGAAGTGGCTTCTTTAAAAGGCTTTTAAAAGCCTCTCCTCTCCAATACCTTCCTTCCTATACATCCTTTGGGGACACAACCAACCTGCCCTGGGACTGACAAAAATGCAGCTCTTCCCCTGACCCATTCAGCATTCCAGAAAGAACTTGCCAGCCTGTGTCTGATCCCACCTGGCTCAAACAGGACCCTCTAAGGACACCTTCCCTCTCACAGCAGCTCCAGTCCCATAAACAAAAGGGACAGGCAGGCCAGTGGCCACTTTCCCTCTGCAGCACCATCAGATGCAGGGCTGTGCCCTTTAGTCTGGCATGGAAAGGTGCCAGAGAGCTGGGAAGAGGTTTTCAACTGTGACAAATTGCATTGGTGTCACCTGGCTGGAGCCTGGTGGAGTCTGCAGTGCATGTTGGCCAAAGAAGCAGAGCTCCCATTTGAAGTGGTGGCCACGACCTGGGGCTGCAGGGCACAAAGCAGCATTTCAGATCAAAGAAGTGGCAGCAGGATGGATGGATTGTGAACACAGCTGGAAACAACAAGGCATCCAGTATTTTCTGGCAGGGTATTTTCTGTGACTCTGGGGTGCTGTGCCACCGACTGCAGCTGGGGCTCGTGGTCCCTCAGGACACCAAAACTCTTCAAGCAATTGGCATTGCCTGAATTCTCACAATCATGTCCAAGACCCAAATGCAGTTTTATTGACTTCATTTGACTTCCCTCCATGGTATTGAGGAGGAGCCCAGCCTGCCCTTCTGCAGCACTTGGCTTGACTATCCTCCCACAGCCACATCCAAGGAATAGGAGAAAAAGGAGAAAGTGAGAGAATCTTCCCAAAGCATGGGAAAGCAAATGACGCCTGATACTAATTTGATGTGACCTGCTTCCAAAGGCAATGAAGGATACACCTCTCAGCTCCATCTGCCTCTCTTGCTGAAGACAAGGGACACAGACACTCCCAGAGAAACCTGTGGGTGTTTTTACAAGAGCAGAGGAAGAACAGGCAGCTGCCATGGATAGAATGTAGGATTTACGAGGGAAAATAATCCTGCTTTCTTCATTCATAACCATTTCTACCCAAGCAGAACTTGGCAAGACCGTAATATGGGTACAACTGTAAGCCAGTTCCCCTCTAATGGGATAAAAATGAAGACTGAGAGGCAAGAGCAGAAGGGTGACAAGGTTATCGGCTTTCCCCAGCAGGAAGTCTGTCAGCCTTTCTGGATGGAGCTCAAATTCCCTGGCATTTCCTTCTGTAACTCGGTCAGAGCTGCTGCTACTTCTGAACTTGTCACAGAGCCCAGTCCTCTTGGGCTGGCTCTCAGAGCATCTGTGGCAGCCCTGTAGAGCTAATCTGTGCCTGTCCCGGTGTTTCCGCTGCAGAAAGCGGCAGAGTGTGCCGCAAACACTGCGGTCACGTGCCGGGAAAAATCACTGACACCCGAACCTCAATCTGGCAGCTTCGAGACCATTTTGCTTGTGAGAGCAAAGGTTGTAAAACAAAGCTTAGGACAGGAATGCTCAGGCCAGGGTGGTTGGAAGGACAAACACACAGACAATATGCAATTTCACAGGCATCACCTGCCAGAGCACAGGCTCCTCTTGAGCTCCACAGAGCTTGGTTTCTGCTCTGATAATCACACATGGAAACGAGGCCAATCCCAGCCCCTGTCCCAATATACCTTTCCAGCAGAGAGGGAAGACTCCACACCAGTATCTTTGGCAAGGCAGGCAGGGGCAGCGAGCAGATGGCATATTCTATTGTCCAATATTCCCCCTTATCCCACTCTGTTTATTTCACCCATTTATTTCACTGACAGCAGAAGCGCGGTGGGAAAAGCTGTGCCTGATCCGCTGGCACACAGCCCAAGAGGTGCCCTAGCAGCCACTCACCACGCACCTTTAGGGGCTGCACATCTGGGGAGAAGGGTTCCCACAGCTGAGTGGTGCTCGTTCCCCACACAGAGAGGGTCGGGAGCGCAGACGGGGATGGAGGCAAGCACCCCACATGCCTCCTCCATGCTGGAAACCTGCGTGCAAGAGTAAAAACCTTACAGAGGCAGCACTAGTGTGAGAAGAGAGGGCACCCATGCTTTTCCCCATTGGGGGCATGCACGATGCTCCAAAAAGTCACAATATAAGGGGAAGCCATCCCGTGGACGAGAGAAGACGTTGCCCAGACAGAGTGCACGGGATGGGTGCACAGGAGGCTGTGCCAGGGTGCAGGCATGTGCACAGATGTGGGAATATCCGTAACGTGTGGCTCCCGTGTGTTGTGGTTTTGAAAACAAACCAAGTAAGAGGCTCTAAGTCAGAAATAAAATTTAATGAGAAGAAAAGGAAAATAAAATAGAATTAAATAAAATAAATACAAAAAGAAAAACCAGTGACAGAGTCAGAATGCAACCTGATCAGGGTGATGGAAGCAGTCCAGACGAGGTGGTCTTCCTGAAACAGAAATCTTGTAGAAAGGTCTGGTAGCTCCAATCCTCTGGGAATCCAGTGGGTGAGGGCTGCTTCTACTGTCCCAAATCCCAGCTTATATCCAGGTGAGAATGCTTGGCTCTTCCCCGTGGGCAGAGCATCTCACAATGGGATGATGAGTCATGGAAGAGGGCCTTGATGGCCCATTAAAGAGAGAGATAACTCCCAGAGGGAGTGATCTATGAGTCATGCAAAAGGCATTGATGGGCCATTAACTGAAGATGGTGATAGAATACATCCTAAACTACAACCCAGGACACCGTGTCTCACCGGGGAAAGGCGGATACCTCCCAAAAGCCAGCAATGGCCTCAGGATCTCCCGCAGGATCCAGCACTGGAGGATGTGGGCAACGGAACAACGCTGGGATTACAGTGGCTTCCCAGCTGTGTGCGCTAGCACAAGGAGGGCTGGGCTACCACACACCCAGCCGCGGGCAAACTCCCTGTGCCAAGCTGGAGAGACAGAGATGGACATCAGGGAACAGGGAAGTCGGTCCCTGGTGCACGGGGACAGCACCGCGGTGTCCCCGGGCTCCGCTGCTGCATCGGCCTCGGCCCCGGGGATTGGTGAACCTGCGAACCCTCAGCTGCACCCGCGGGGGCTCCCGAGCCATCAGCCCGGCTGCGGGAGGGGACCAACGACACGCTGCACGGTCCCTCGGCGGCAGGGCACGGCGGGCTGCCGGGGCGCTCCCGCTGCGGGCGGGGCCCTGAGGGGCCGTGAGGGGCCGGGCCCGCGCATGCGCAGGAGGCGCCGCCCCGGCGCAGGGGGGCGGGCGCTGGCCGGCGGCTGCGCGGTGCGGCGGCGGGCGCCATGTTGGCGGGGCGGGCTGCGCGGTGGCGGTGAGCGCTCGGGGCCGCTGCGTTCGCTCCCCGTCTCCGCCCGGGGCCCGGGGGGTCGCGGCCTGCCGGGGCCTCCCCAGGCACCATGAGCGGCGGCGGAGGCGGGCGAGTGTGCGACCTGTCCCGGCGCAACCCCCAGGAGGACTTCGAGCTCATCCAGCGCATCGGTAGCGGCACCTACGGCGACGTTTACAAGGTGGGCGCTGCGCCGCGACCCGGCGGGAGTGTCGCCTGTGTCCCCCCTCTCCGCTGCCGGGCATCCCGGTCCGCCGGAATCTGGGAGCGCTGCTGTCGCCCGGCGGCGTCCCCCGGCCCTCCTGAGGGCAGCGAGGCCGCCCTCCTCCGGCGGGGTCTGCCCGCGGTGGGTGCCCGGCCCTGCCGCCCCCGGCCCCAGCGCGGCGGAGCCGTGTGAGGGGCCGAGCCCGGGGCCGGTGCGGGGCAGCGGTGCGGGACTGGCCCCTTCCCGGCTTCCGGCGGCCGCGGAGCCGCCCCGGCCCTCGGCTCTGGCCGCTCTTGCTGGGTGCCGGCTCGGGCGGCTGTGTCACGGGCGGAGCGGGGGTCGGCCCTCTTCCAGAGGCGGCCGGGGGCTGTAGGGCGGTGGGCAGCTTACCCGCTCGGTTCCGGCCCCAGTGGCATCGTCTTAGTCCCTCTGTGTATAGTGTTTGTGTCGGTGTGAGTCTGACCGTGTGGAAGCCAAACTGGAGTGGCTTTCAGGATTCCGACCTAACTTCAGTAAACGTAGAACCAAAAGTAAAGCAAAAGCTGCTAAACATAGTTTGGGTTGGGGTTTTTCTGTATGATTTTTTTTAAAGGCTTTATAACGCACTTTGTCATTTTTCTCTGCTCTGCCGGTGTATGTTGTTCCTGTATCCAGCTGCTTGTTGGGATGTGGCAGGCTCTCTCTGGGATGACACTGGTTTGGCCTCGGAACAGAGAGAAGAGCTGAAGTTTGTCGTGTGCAGCCTGGTGGAAGCATTATTTGGACTGTGTGCTTTCCAAGCATCTTCTGGTCTGTTTCTGTCATCACAGGGTGTGTGTGTGTTTGAGGAAACTTGTGTTGGTAGGCAGGACTGTAGGGAGACGTGCAGAGCCATTCCGGGGTTTGAGGTGCACAGAACTGGTGCTGATGCTGACTTTCACTTCAGGTGAATGTGCCTAGAGTGAAGCCTTGGTTGAGTTGGGCTGATTTTGGTTTAATCTCATCTCTCTTAAATGTCGTGGAAATTTCAGGACCGAAATCCTCTTGTAACTGTGCTCTTCGTGTGCTAACTCCCTGCTTTATTAATTGTTTGATTGAAAGGGTGTTTTGTGTTGTTTGCCCTACCTTGCCAGCTTTCTTTGAGTATTTGTGTACTGTGCTTAGTGGTTTTACTTGTCCAAGTCTGCCTGCCTTATGCTCTGGGTTTTTGTTTTTCTGCAAACTGTTCTATGCTGTGTGTCTCTTTCTGCTGCAGTTTTTAACTGACACATTAACTCTGAAAATCAGTCAGAATTTTTTCAGTGTTCTGTATGTGACCTGATGGATGTGAATTAACCAAGTCACCTGTCTTTATGGTTTAATTTTAAGGACGTTATCTACAACCACATAGTTTGGAATATTTATGTGTGCAGTACCACTGTTAAAGGTTTGTGAAGGTTTCCTTGATGTTTATCACACTTAGATTGCAGTAGTCTTCAGTTTGGTGCTCTGTGAGTGGCCAGTGTTTGGCACTGTTTGTGGCTTTTTTTTGAGTGAGGCACAGAGTGGATTTGTTGATGCTGACAGTGTGCCTGTGCCAGCTGAGATAGATGGTGATATAGCAGGACCAGGATACACTAGGCTGGTGTTATAATTATTTCTGGTAGACGAGAGGTGTTTTCTGATTAGATTGTGGACCCTGTAGGGAAAATGAGAAGTGCTTTTCTCTTTTGTGGGTTATTGTCTGTTTCATTCTGAGGCAAGGTCTTGCCCAGGGTGTCTTCACAGTGGAGCATAAAAGTAGCCCAAAGACAACAATGAAAGCCAGTTACTTTGAATGTGACAAAGAAATAGTAATGTTGTCTGAAGTGTCACCCACATGCGAGCTTACTAATGCCGTATCTTGTGTTCATGGGTGGTTTCATAAAGCCTTGTTCTTCTACCTTCACCTGTTGGTGAACTTGGAGGTGGATGCAAGAATTGCGTGGAGTTGAAATCAGCTGCGTGCTCATCAGTGGTGGGATTTCAGCACTGCATGTCCTTGGGCAGCTTCAAGCTGTAATTTGTGGCTTTGCCCCCTTAGCAGAGAGAGCCAGGAAGGAAAGTGTTTCTGCTGTTAGTAGGCAAGGATTATTGCCTTAATAAGTCTTGTTATGTTGAGTCTTGCTAAATGCTGACTTTCTGCAACCTGCTTTCCTGGCAGAGCATCGAGGAGCTGAGTGCAGAGCAGAGTGACATCTACTTCTCTTACTCTGTTCTAGTTGAGCTGACCTAGAACAGGGCATGGTTTAAACAAATAAATTATTATATCTTAAAGAAAAGAGAGGCAGGGTCGCTGCTCTGGAATTTATTGGATTTGAGTAAGAGCTGGTGGTGGGGCGTGAAATACAGAGGTTGGAAGGGAGGGAGGATGTGGTCAGATGGAAACAATCTTGCTGCTGGGAGTCCTGCTCTGTAGGCTGGTATCTGGAAAGGGACATGTCAGTGCACTGCCAGCACGGGTCTTTGCCTCAAGCCAATATTCTACACTTGTCTTCTTCAAAATTCAGCTTTCAAAAAGGCCATGGAGCAAATAATAGTGGATTCATCACAAGAAAGGTAATGGGTATCTCGTTCATGCCATTAGCTCTGAATCAAATGTTCACAGTCAACTACAGTGTGTGTATTCTAGCTAGCACCAGGGCAAATGTGTTGTAAAAATTTGTTGTAAGGGATGAAGTGTTACCTGAGTTGCTTAGTTCTTCATCTATTCCCTGTATGGGTCATTTCTGGTTTTTGTGTTTCTGTATTTCACCGTTGCAAAGAATTGAACTGTGTGAGGTGACCAGTGAAGTGTAAGAGAAGAATTAGAGTTTATTCGTTGTGAAACAGAGATAATGTCCTGTCCTGCTCAGTTTCAGGAAGTATTTCTAAAGTCAGGTGAGGTTGTTGGTTAATTTTGTTTGCTCTGCATTTATCCTTCTCACATTTAGGAAGGCTTTTCTGTCTCTTGCTGTGAAATTGCCTAACAATCCCTAGTCCCAGATACTCTGTAAGTTGTGCCGTTCTTTTAAGGTTTGGGTCACAAATGCTCTCACAGGGTTCTTTGACAGAAATTGTATTGTTAAGTTTCCTGTTTGACACTGTCCCTGTGCCTTTGGTTTTGGTAGTAACTGCACAGTTTGGAAGGGTTTTTGGAGGTGATTGTAGATCCACTTTGTTCATGTCTTAAATTTACATCACAGCATATCTTTTATTTAAAAGAAATCATTGCTTTGGTTTAATAAAGGTTGAACTTCATTTGTCATCTCACAGGTCATTTGTCTAGTGCAGGTGGACCCTTCCAAAGGTTTTCAGCACCTTACTAAAAAAAAGACCCTTATTTTGCTGAAATTCAAACAGTTGTGATAATTAGTGAGAGCACTGTTCCTGCAGAGGTTGTCTATTTTATTGTGTTTCCCTTTTTTCTGTTCTTTTTGGCATTTTGGCTTCAGCCAGATAACAAATGAAGAAGACAGCACAACTCAGTGGGGTGCACTCTGTTTGAGGTCTCATTTTTCCAAAAGGAAAGCCTGTTTTTTGCTCACCAGCCCTTCTGCAAGGAGGTTGGTTTTGGTGAGGGAAGTCATGTATCCACCAGCTTAACTGCCTCATGCTGAAAACTTAATGTTCTGTGGATATCTCTGGAGAACACCTGGTGACTTTTGCTGCTTTCTGCTGCCATCCGTATTTTGGGGTGTCTGGTTGCTGATCAGAGCTTCTCTGTTTCTGGAAGAGAACATGTCCAGGTCAGATGAACCTGAATTTTGGTGAACTTCCATTTTTTGGTGTCCTCTTCTGTACACGTGTGTGCCCTCTTTCCTGGGGTGATCCACTAGGGCATCAATTCTTCCGCAGTTTTCTGCTTCTGAAACGTTGAAACTGTTGAAATGTTGAAGCTTTTTGATAGGCATTTTACTCTTCCTTTTTCCTGACTGACATTACACTTTTTGACGCTTCTTGACTTTGTTAGGAATAAATGTCTGTGTTTTGACATATTTCTATTCAGCTCTAATTGGTTTTTGAAGCTTGTCAGGCAGACAGAGAGGGGGCTGGATGTTTTGCCATCCTGTTTTAACTGCACTGAGTAAGTGCTGTGGGGTTTAGTTTCTGCGACTGTGGTTTCCTTAACCAGTAATCTGTGCCTTGCACAGAGGTTTTTGTGTAACGCCAGCTATATCAAAGCATTGCTTTCTAAAATTGTCATTCTGTTGGGTTGTGGTATTACACTTTCTACCAGAGTGTGGGAGGTAATTATTTTTAGCTGGGGGAGTCATGAGGGTTTGAGAGAGGCTGCAGAGGAGGGCTCTGAGGGCTGGGGAGTCGCTTGGGTGCGTTTTCCTGTAGGGCAGAGCTAATCAGGCTCAGGAAGCCTCTTTGTACACTGGGACCAGTTTTCCCATGGACCTGTTTAGAAATCATTTTGGTTCAATAGATCACACAGGAAGTGATCAAAACCAGAAACCCCTGTCTTAGACTTTTGGTTTTTTGGCTTTGTTGCAACATTATATGCTTTATATTAGCAATTTCCATTTGAAGGATAAACAGTTTTTTAGCTTTTATTTCTAGTTGGTGACGGTTTTTAATATAAATTTTTTATCTAATATCCTGCTGTTGTTGCAGAGTACACTAATAATTATTTCCTGTTCAGTTAGGTAATGCTCCTTCAGCTTGACCTAGCAGTTGGTGGAATTTTTGAAACTCCTGCTCAGGTGGCAGTCTAGGTCTCTGGAAGAGTGTCATTCTTTCAGCTGCTGATAGAATTAGCATCCTTCTATAGTTTTCAGGAGCAGACATTCTGTAACTGCTGTATATGTTTGGTAGAGTGTCTGCATGTGGATGCAGGCATTGTAGACTAATCTTTGCCTCTGGAAAACCTGTATTTCCATGGACACAGTGAAATCTGCATCTGAAGGAAGGAGTTGAAGGATCTTGCTCATGGTGGGTGCTGTAAACCTCAGCATCACAAAGGCTGGGAGTTAGAGCATGTTAGAGTCTAAATAGTAACAGAAAATGAGCCTCTTCAAACATTTTAGTTGCATTTTGTCACCACAAAATTGCTTGTTTGAAATCCTTCTTAACTCACCTACTGCTTATTGATTTTCTAGTCTCAAAACCCATAAACAACTGTCAATCTCAGTGGGATTTTCCTAAGTAAAAGTCTTAAGACTGTCCTCCACGTTCTGAGGTGCTGTGTGGTATGTACTTAAGCACCCCCAAATTCAGGATCAGAGTCAGCTCCAGCAGGTGTTGGAAACCATACAGTGCTTCAGTCATTCTCAGTCTCATTCCAGTGAGCTTGGGGGAGGAATTGCTTCACAGCTGATGATTTGAGAGTTGTTTGAGATCTAGTAAAACCTGTCAGGGGTACCTTTTTCTCATCCCTAGCCTATACAAGGAGCCCTTGTGCCACTACAATCAGAATAATCTTTTTATATACTCAGATTAACAAAAACAATTCATATTCCTGCTGTTGATAACACCTTCAGTGCTGATAACCCAAATGGAACAGGATGTGAAATTGTAACTTATACAGATTGTCAGCTTGGAGTCCTGGTTTTTTAATCTATGCCCTTAAGCACAGGGTAGCCTGCTGTTGCTGAAGGTGTTGCATTAAATCAGATTTTCTTTCTCCTTTTTGGCTTTCATAAGCCCAGAAAAACCTTCTGTCTTTCTTTCCTTACCTTGGCACTCTGCTGAACAGAGTGACCTATGGAGCCATAGTCAGTGACACAAACTCCTGACAGCTGCACACAGTATTATTAAAAATAAATAAAACAAAAAAAATCATGAGCAGGGTTTTTCTGAGGCCTGTGAAATGTTTCCATCCTGGCTTGTGCAGAGTGTGTAACTTCAGGATCCTTCTCACTGGTATCCGCTGCAGTTGTATCTCATTGATCATCTTGTTAGTACAAGTTGCCCTAAAAGAAGTGTGTAAGTGTTAACAAGGCTCCCTGATGATCACAGGTCTTTGTTAAGCTTCAGTAACTTTTCTTGTTTGTTTTGGAGGTTAAAAAAATGCTGATGTTTGGTTTGTAACCATTTTGCTTCTGATTTTTTTCTTGGTATGAAGAGAATATGTTAGGAAAAGAAATAAGGAGTAACAATCCTAGCTCATGCTTCAGTGGTGGCACTTTCTCATGTGTTGCCTTTATTTTCTGGTGCAGATGAAAGGAACTCATATTTTTACTGTTCTTAATTTTCCACCAGTGATAGATGGAGACATTGCTGCTGTTGGTGGGGTGGATAAATAATGACCTACAGGGAAGGCTCCCAGAGAAAATTTGTTAACTGCTTTTTGCCCAATCAGTCAGGTTTGGACTACCCTTTGACTTTCATAGAATTCCCACTGGTCTTGGAATCTCTCTGCCTGCACATTATTTGCAAATGTCAGTGCTCCCAGCATTTCATCAGTGTTGCCACACCAAAGAAATAGTGAGAGGTCTGAGATCAGCTGTCCAAGGAGTGAGCTGAGTAAACCTCTAAACACAGGAATGGTCTCTGCATTTATTTCCAGACTTTATTCTTGTTTACTTTTTATAGTCTTATTGGTATTTTCACCTCACTTTTGGCTCCACAACAAGGTCCCAAGCTGCCCTGTAACAAACCTTGCACACACTCAGTGATTCCATAAAAGGTCTGAGTTTCTGACTTCCTAAAGTGACTGAAATGAGACTATTAGCAGCCTACAGGGTGGGTCCCTGGCTGCATCTGTAAGTTCTGTAATTCTGGCCTGTGCAAAAGCCGGCTCTGAGCCCTGTGTGGGGTAGTGTGGGCACTGCATTCTGTGCTCCTGCAGGTACCAAGGCGCCCTTGGGGACAGAAGGGGCTGCTGGAGTGCTGGGAATCAGCTTTGCTGCCTGCTCTCCATGGCTGGGTGCAGGGGCACAGAAATGCTCTGAAAGCCCCGGGCAAATGGCTTCTTGCTTTTCAATTAGGAGTCAGATGGTACAGTTGTGGAAGAGAAATAATTTTTATAGTAATTTATGCTGCTTCTTAAGGGCTTTTAAAAATGTAGCTTCCTCAGTTGCTCAGTAGAACGAAGGCCTCAGCAGGACAGAGCTCTGTTGGTCAGAGCATGGTGCTAATGGCATCAGGACTGTGGGTTTGATCCCTCTGTGAGCTATTCACTTAGGAACTGGACTGATGATCCTTGTGGAGCCCTTCCGATTGAGAATATTCTGTGTGTGAAAATGCAGTGAAGCTCCTGAGTCATTGCTGCTGCAGTTGGCTGCTGTGTGTCTGAAGGGAATGTTTTGAGGGGAGTGCTCCCTAACTCCTCTGGTGCTGCCTTGCCTTTTTGAATCCTTTGCAGCAAGGGAAGGCTGCTGTTGGAGAATGAGGTTCAAGGGGCATTGCATGTAGCAAAATGGGGAAGAAGCCTTGCATTGCTAGTCTGGGAGTCTTGCAAATGGTCCCACACACTGCAGAGCACAGCCTATGTGGCCCCTCGATGTCCTGTCTACTGGGAGACCAACTGTGTTACACCTGCTTTTCAGTCTCTCCCTGCTTGGTTTATGGGCTTTCATCTGGGAGCACAGCGTGGTTGAGCACTTGCATAATTCAAGTGTTGTGTGCCATTGTGATTTCCTGAGCAGACTTAAAGCTTCAGCTCTCAGTACATATCAGCTGTTTAGTGTTCCTCAGCAAGTGGTTCCTCTGTGTTAAACCCTTGTGTCCCTCAGCTGCTCTTTGACTGTCAGAACATCAGGTCAAGAATGCAGAGGTGGCTGCTGCTCTCTAAATTCTGCTCTCTAAATACTCCTCTTTTGTTTTCTTATAGGCTCGAAATGTCAACACTGGTGAGCTTGCAGCAATTAAAGTAATAAAATTAGAACCAGGTAAGTGGTGTCTTAACTGAAGTAGGCCACAGAATCTAAATATTTTTGTGCTTAAAATAACAATTGTACAAAATCAATCAAGTCCACTTATTGAAAGAAGGGATAATTGTTGACTTCTGGTATAGGAAAAAATACACTGTTCTAAAAAAAAATCAAGGCAAACAAGATGTAAGAGGAAAAAGGTAATTGGAGAACAATTAAGTGAAAGCTGATTAAAATTTGACTGGGAATTGTGGAGTTTTTCGTCCTAAGTACTGTGTTTGACCTATGTTTTATAAAAATTTCTAGAACAATGGAAGACAGCAAGGCAAAAAGAACTGGCCTGGTTAAAGAGTAGAGGAAGAACTAAAAAGAAGGGTGAAATAATAGCTGAACATTAGGAGTTGAGTACATTTCCTGAAAATCTTTTGGAGGCTCTGATCAGGACTTCACTGTCTGTTAGATGTATGCTTGTCCTGTGCTTCTATGGTGATTTCACAAAGCACATGTGCCCTACATTAATTCTCAGCCTGCAAAATCTCTTCTGTTAGTAAGAGTAGGCCTTGAATAGGACTGATCTGGGAAGTCCAACATCCAGGCTTTTTGTTTAACTTCTAACTGTTGGTGTTCCATTTCTGGATTTAATGTTGGGGTGTGTGTAATATTTTAACTGCCTGCTTTGATCCTTAAGGTCTAAGGGCAGGAAGGGAAAGAAGATATTAGGGTTTTTTTCCTCTTTTTTTTTTTTTCCCCTTACAATTCTGGGAGTGGTTAGAAATGTTTCACAGTGTTTTCACAGTGCATACGCATTTAAAATTTCAAGACAAGACAGTGTGTTACTGGGTAGTTCAAAAAGTGTATGGTAATCACACTTCCTCACGCTGAAAATGTGATCTCAGATGCTCCTGTCTAGTTCTGCTGCTTTGTTTTTCTGTCGGTTCCCGTTGCTGTGCCTGCTGTGGGTTGTCAGTGCAGCTGAGCTGAGCACTGTGCTCTGGGCTGAGCCTGGGGGATCCCTGCAGCTGGTGCTGATGGGTGACTGGCATCTTGCCCTTCAAGAGTTTTTGGCACCTTTGGACCCCTGAGTGGTGCTCAGACAATGGGCTTCAGCTGCCCCCTGGTTTAGAGGTTTTGCAGATTTCAGGGTTAACAATGTTTAGGGGCTTGCTTTAAGGCTTTACACGACTTTTATTTTGAATGCAGTTAAAGTGCTGGTCACATACTGGAGGAATTGTGTCCTTCCAGGGAGGTCCATGTGTGAAAACAAATTCCTCTCTTCTTTAGTGTCTGTGTGTTGGAAAGTCTAGCCAGGAGACAGGAAGCCATCAGCAACACACTGCAGATTGATGTTAACTTGCAGCTTGTGATTTGAAATTTGCTATCAGTTAAATAAAATATGTGGGAATATCATATTTCTGGTTGTAAATAACTCAGTGGATAGGTCATCAGTATGTTAATGTAGTGGGAAAAACTTAAAACATTCCCAGTAGAAGAACAGCTCAGCTGTGTTTTCAGTTTCACATGATTTTATCAGTGGACACATCTGGTAAGAGCCCTTACCAGAAAGGCTGGGACAGCCATGGTACCAAATGGTGAGATTCAGTTAAATGCCACCCCTGTGTCAGTGTTTTCTGCTTGTGAGTTACTCACAGTCCATCAATTTATGTTTTTGTGGGGTCTGCTGAAATGTTGTAGCAGCAGCCTACCTAGTGACTGGCTTTTTTTTTTTTTTTTTTTTTTTTTTGCTTAGGAAGATGAGCTAACAAGTGGGCATGTGGCCAAAAATAGCAGAGTTTTGTTGAGTTTTTAAGAACCCAGGCTATTGTCAGGGCTTATGCAGATGGACACAGTGGGGTCTCAGGGAAAACAGGGACTTGAGAAAAAGCTGTGGCCAATAATGTAAGAGCTGTCAGCAGATGTGAGAATGAAACTTAAGGATACTGTTACTTACTCCGAAGCCCTTGTTAATAAATACTGATTTACAACTGATTTATGTCTATGAAACTTGGAGATAATTACTCTTAATTACTGAGAATGTTTAATTTATAAACATGTGCTGAAAGTTAAGATGTGACTGTAACCCAGGCCAAAGAAAATACTCGTTCTACTGCATTTCAGGAGAAGATTTTGCTGTTGTGCAGCAGGAAATCATTATGATGAAAGACTGTAAACATCCGAACATTGTTGCTTATTTTGGCAGCTATCTCAGGTACAGTTTGTTTCTTTTGTTCGCTTTAAAATGTGTCCCTATCCCCTGGTAAAGGACAAATCTATAAGGTGGCATAGACAAAATATAATCTACCGAGTATTATGCACTTGTGTATTTTTTTCATTCACCTTCAGATCTGTTCTCTTTACTACAGTGTCTTTCTTTAAATAATCTTTCTTCCAGCAAAATTGTTCAGTGACCACCTAGTCATTTGCTTTCTTGCAAAGGAGTTGATGCTTAAAAGCTTTGAATTTAATATATAAATGGAAAATTAAGCAGAAATATGACAAGCATGAAGAGTCTGTGTATACAGTATCTTTTAAATCTGTTTCAGTAGAATGTCTGTTTTTCCATCGTGTGAACTTCTGACCAGAATATGAAGGTTTTTTGTTTGTTTCTGGAGGTGAGGTTATTTGCATTGTAGAAATATTGACAAATGTATTCAGTTGTCTTACCAGCTGCTTCTTTTAACGAGTCATGGTGGAAACCGATTGCTTAAGTATAGCTAATAAAAAGCTGCTTCTGATGATTTTTTATTTTTTCATGTGGAAAGAGATAGATAGTGCAGCTACTATTGCTGCACTCAAGTTTCTTTAGCATTTTTGTATTGAAACACTGCCTCTTCTCCTGTATTCAGGCTGGAGGTGCCTTTTCTTTAAAAGAGGAGTTCCCCTCTTGTCTCAGGCTATCAACGTGTACCTTTGGAGACCCAGAATTAAATTTTGGCAGTTATGCTATGTATTTTGTCATTGTCTTACGGTCCTCCTTGGCTCCCTCCTTTTTCTTTGGCTACTTTTTGTCTGGGCAATCAAGTCACTGTCTTTGAGACCTTTCGATTTTTGACCCTATGCTTTCCAAGCATATTTCAGTGCCAAGGAGAATAAGAAAAATACCATCATCCTATACTTGCTACTCACCAACATGTTGTCCTCCAAGGATTTCTTCTGTTTGTGTATGGATTTTTCAGACAGTGACATTTCTGCCTTCCTGTTAGCCTAGGTGTTAGGCTGCAGGCACTTAGTGGTACTGTTGATCCCGTCTGTGTTTTGCTTGCTGCTCAGGCCACAGGCTCTGCACAAAGAGAGGCTCTGCACTGTTGCTCTTGGGTGTGATAGGGATCTTCACCTGTCCCAAAGTGCTTAGGCACAGTGATTGAAAATAAGAAACGCAGTTACCTTTTCTGGTCCTCTTACATTCTTTTTTTGTTTTCTTTAGGCCTTTTGCACACTGGGAAGTGAATGCCCAGTAAGCAAAAGTGAGAATTTACAACACTTTAATGCTTCATGGCTCTTGTTTGTGAGTGTTCTGCTGCTGTCCCAAGGCTTCTGGCTTCTTCCCATTTCCACATTGCTGCTACTTTTGGCATCAAACAGGATGCAGCCACATGGGCCCATGAGTCCAGTGCCTCCAAAAGTGTCTCTGAGTCCTGCATCATTGTGGGGAATGAAGAAGGGACTTGGAGATGTCTCTTTCTTACTCATTCTTCTTGCACAGTTTGTCATACTGCTGCTGTGTCTGGCTTTGGTCAGCTCTTTCAGTGGAAAGCTTTCATATCGTTTCAAGCAAGGCTTTAATTGACCCCTTGAAAGTTATGTAACAGCCAGAGAATTTTGCTGCTTAAAACCCCTGTAATGCTTGGACAATAGCTTTCTTACCCCTGGGGGAAGCAGCTGGGAATGTGGCTTTGAGGGCCATGTGCACTCTGGACATAAAAGGGGAGGACAGCCAAGAAAGACAGCTCTCCTTGGAGCAGCAGCTATTCTCTGCTGCTGAGAGCACTTGCAGTTTGCAGCTCGGGAAATAAGTTCAGCACTTCACCATTGCCTTGCAAGCACCCTGTCACAAATGTGTGTCAGCTGCTCTAAGAGAGCCTTGTGAGTGCAAGACCAGGTCATCGGGAAGCTGCAGAACAACCATCAGTCTTTCCTTTGCTTCTCCTGTCTTACTGTCTGCTCGAAGGTGCTTGTATGGGATTTTTTTTTCCACCCGAGTGTTTTGATGGCCAGGAATGACTAGGCAAGTCTCAGATCTTTTGCTCTCCACGGGGCCTTTTTGTGCCCACATATCTGACCAGTGAAAATTACTGAGTGAAAATAGAGTTAATGGCGATAAAGGAAGATACCTTTGAAACCTTCAGCCCATTGTCTATTCTTGGAAAGCACCTTTTGTGGAGGTATAGTGAATCATACTGAATTGATTCCCTTAGTAAGGAAAGAAGAGCTGAATTAGTCCCCTTCTGACTCTGCCACCAAAAATATCCAGAGGTGTTTTTGAAGAAAAAGACTTGATCTGAGCAGGCACGTACCCACAGCGTGGGCTCTGCTCTGCTTAGCTTTGTCTGAAGCACCAATTTCACTTCATTTGCTGTGAAAGAAATGTGGTTGAGAGATCCCTGAGGCTTTCTGTTTTGAATTTGTTTCTTGTTTGTGTTAACTCCTATGCTATGAAAAAAGTGGAGAAGTGAAAATGAGGAAGAAATAAGAACCCACATCTGTTTTGTCTCTACTCTCAGGAAAATGTATTGCAACAAAAATCAGTGTGAATGTTTCACTAATACTGTTGTTTTTGCTTCATTAAAGTAGAATATTTTTGACTATTTCATTAGTTATTATTTAGGTAGTGAAGTGTCACATAGAGACTAAATTATACTCATTATTTGATTTTCCCTAATACAGAGCATGTTGTGTTGTGCTTTATAATGTTTCAGTCCTCTGACTTCTCCTTTACAAGTCCTCTGCAAATCTGACAGCTAATGAATGGTTTTGTTCACTCTTTAGACGAGACAAGCTGTGGATTTGCATGGAGTTCTGTGGAGGTGGGTCTCTACAGGATATTTATCATGGTACGTCAAAACTTCGTTCCTTAAAATCTAAATACAGCTTATTTTCAAAAATTGAAGTGATTGCAGTGTTTTGGAATTAGAGAGGAGGAATCCTAAATTTAGTATCCATAATAATTCACTTAAGGTCAGTTATAGCTTATGGTTTTTACTTAATTGATTTGGGTTTTGTAAACAAAGTTAGTGGTTTGTTTTTTTTTTAGCAGCAGAAGTTATTTCCATCCTTCGGGGACACATAAAAAGAGCCCATCGCTGCTTTTCAAAGGCTGTAAAATTAGACAATATTACATTGTAAAAAGAGAAATTGATGTCTTGATGTGCTGTCTTGCTTCATAGCAGTTTTGTTTCTGAGCTTTTGAACTTTGTTTTAGTGTAATCTATACCACTTCCTACGGAAACCTGGGTATGTGGATTGATTAGCATGGATGCACTTGTCCTTTGTCAACTGGATTTTTTTGAATGTTTGTATCCCAGTAGTTTCATGCGGATCTTTTAAAATCTTTTTAGTTTTTTTAAACTGGATGTGTGACACGTGAAAAGCAAAGGTGGTCTCTGTATTTGCTTTAGGCTTGACCTCAATGAGCAGTCAAAGAAATGAGGGCTGTCTGTGAATCTGTTGGATAAAGACAGGATCAGTCAACTGCTTGCCATTTTTCAAGATACAGTATCAGTTTTGAAGGACTTTATTGCCCTGGAATTAAGACCTTTGTAGGAAAGGAGTGTGATCTAAGTGAGTAATGGCTTTGGGGCTCTCAGGTGATCTTTTTTATGGAGGAAGTTCATCTGTATTCTGAATAGTGAAGATTTTCCGTGTGAGGGTCTCCTGTGTGTAAGTAGCTTTTTACATTTACCTTGGGTGCAATTAAAAGAAGCACCAATTCACGAGTTCACACCATGTTCCTGTCATAGTCATTTGAGTGTGGCCTTGGTGATCCTTTAACTCTTTGCTAATTTTGAGAAAAGCACCATGTTTAATAGGCTTTGTTTTATGGAACACCTGTAGAGTAGGAAATGAGCTCATGCCGCATAAATGCCTGAGCAGATGTCTACAGGAGTGGCTTCCCGTTGCAGCTGATTTTTGGCTTCTCTGCTGGTAGTTAGAATGGAAGGTTCTCTTCTGGTCTTTATTATGTTCTAAAGAGTCCTGATTTAACTATAGGCCTCTAATCTCAAGTCATTTAAGTTAATCAGAATGAAATTTCTCAAAACAAAAATAGATGCCTAGCTACGCCTACTGTGGGTGCCAGTATATATAGTTTTGTGTGGGTTTGGAGCTTTTCTTTCAGAAAAGAGAAGTTGGATGTAGACTGACTTTGAAGATATGTTGCATGATACTAATACTGTAGAAGATAAGCTTTTAGATTCTTTAATCCAGATTTATTCTTAACTCTCCACTCCTTCAGTGTCCTTTGAGAAACTCCATCCAGCTTCTCTTTGTATTCTGTACAAAACCTGAAAAGTTGACAGTCAGGACTGCATTTCCTGGTCTTAAACCCCTTTAATTTCAGGCTCAAAGTCCAGTGAGTGGGAAGAGTCACAGACCATTCCTTGCTTGCTGCTCACTGTTTGGTTTGTGTATTTGCTGGAATTTAATTGTTCTCCTCTAAGAGACTCCCTCGAAGTCGGACCCTCGAGGGAGAGAGACTCCTCCTGCCCTTGGCAAACTGCTGAGCCTGCTTCCAGCGGGACTTGGAGAAGGTGCTTGGTGTGGCAGGCCCTGGAGCAGCAGTGCTGACGGGGAAGCTGCAGGGAACAGTTTCTCTGGCAGTGGGAGGGATGGAGGGAGAGAGCCGGTCACAGATGGTGCAAAACTGCCCTGGGCTCAAAGGGGACTGAACAGAGTTGGCTGCAGCTCTGAGTCACTGAGTTGAAAGTCCAGCCCTCTATAGAAGAACACAATGAGTTTGTTCAGGGGAAAGAGTTAGGCGTAAATTATTACTTGTGCTTCTTTTTCCTCTTAATTACTCTGAGATTTAAATACAGAAGGATTAATAGTTTCCATTCCAACAGTACTGGACATTTTTAACTTCAGAAAATACTGTGGTCTTTGGGATGCTCAGTCTGGGATAAAGACTGAGCACATTTACTTAGATACTTGGAATGCAAGGTCCTGTCAGTGTGAATGAGAGTAATTGGTGTATGAGTTTGGAATGGGCAGTGTCTTACCTGATACTGAGATTTTTTTTTTTCTTTTTCCCTTCCATTTCAGTGACTGGACCACTATCAGAGCAGCAGATTGCCTATGTTAGCAGAGAAACACTACAGGTAGTATCTCCTCAGGTTCTTGTAGTTGTCTTCAATATTAAAAGTATTAAAAGCTAAGAATAAAAGCTACAAATAACATGTGATGCTATGGAAGTCTGGTAATTGGATGACACAGCATTTTTCTCAGACTTTTGAGGAGGTCCTTTATTACTGCCTAGAAATTTATATAATTGCATAACCTCAAATTACTCTGGATCATTTGAAGAAAGCTCTTGTCATCTTCCTGCTATTAATTTTATATTTGTTTCTAAAAGGAGAGGGAAGCAGCATGTTTTCTTAATCCATATGTATGGTATAAATTAGTTACTGCACGTTTGAAGGAAAACTAAAACACTCAGTTTTGCATATCTGGTAATTGATATGTACTAATAAGAAAAAAAATTGCCTGCTTGAGATGTTGAAGGTAAGGTCATTAGCCTCTCCTTGTGGGTGTGCTAGATTTCATTTTTCTTTTCTAAGTTACAGATTCAGTACAGCAGTAAAACTTAACCAGAAACTGCTTTTTTGATGGATGTCTTGTTCCTCTGCGAGAGAGCAGTTCTTGACTTGTAGTGAAGGAAAACTTCTTGAGTGCCATCAGCTGAGACCTGCTGCCTCTCACTCTCCCAGGATAGCTCTGTTCATCTCCCTTGGTTGTCACCATCTCCCTGTGCCATACCAGAGGCTATGGCCTTTGACTTACAGGATGGGGCACTCTTTTTTTAGTTACAGATCAGGCTTATGTGGCATCTGGGAGTGTGAAGGGGTTTGCGTTTTTAAACCCTTTTGTTCTGAGACAATTGTAGAATGGTTTTTGTTAGAAGGGGCCTTTAAAGACTCCCCTGCAATGAGCAGGAGCATCTTCAACTAGATGAGATTGCCCAGAGCCCTGTCCAACCTGGCCTCGAGTGTTTCCAGAGATGGGACATCCATCACCTTTCTCTGCAACCTCTTCCAGTAGTTCATCACCATCATTATAAAAGGATTCTTCCTTCTATCTGATATGAATCTAATCCTTTTCTTGAAAGCCATGACACCTTGTCCTGTCACAGCAGGCCCTGCTAAGAAGTTTGTCCCCATGTTTCTTAGGAGACCTCTGCACATTTGCTGAGGATGCCCTTGATCCCATTGACTGTATCAACAGTGTAGTTAATGAACAGTCTCGTGTGGGACCCTCAGGGACACCACCTGTCACTCTGGACATTGAGCTTGTTTTCCACTGATCTCTGGATACAGTCATTTAGCAATTCCCTACCCAGCAGTTAGTCCATCAGTCAAATCCCTAATCTTCTTCGACATGGAGCAGTGAGTAGTCCAGAATGGAATTTATGAAGCCAGTTATTTGGGTGGGAAGATACCTTGGTTAATATATGTAAATTGCGTGTTTGAGAGAAAAGCTTAGTATTTTGTATTTTCTAGATGTTATTCATTGACCCATTTTACTAAATTTTAAATTGTCTGTAAATACGTGTTTATATATAAATATAAATTACAATTGACCAAGTATAATGCATGTAGTTTCAGATATCTTGTTGCAGCTTATAACCATTTCATATGGAGAACCATTTTCCTGAGTAAGAAGTGTGAGAATATAGGCTGTTGTCCATCCATAGAAGTAATTTGTCTAACAATAATTTTGCCACCACTGTCCATGAATCCAGAGTCTCACTTAGATGCTGAAGTTAACATTCAGTCTCCATGTTTAGAAGCCCATTGAATCCTCCATTTTCAAAGAATGCTTGCTGTCCATTTTGCTGGAGTACATGAGATTTGATTCTGAAAATAGGGATCTTTTCAATATGACCTTTAAAGTAATTGTCTCCAGGCATTCAGTTCTGGAAATGGCGACTTCACATTCTTCCAGGGCAGTGGTACAAGGGTGTGAATTAATGGCCTTTGTATGCCAGTAGCATGAGGTTTAAGGAGTGTATGTGGGACTCCTCTGCCTAATGCCACTTGTTGCAGTGCTCTGGTAGATGCTTTGATTAATTACACTTGAAATTTTGCAATCAGCTTCTGATGGCTTGCATGAACTGGCAGTAAAATATGAGTCTTGAGAGGGATATTTCCCGTGAACATGGAGCCTTGTGGAGGTGCATGGTCATACCAAAGGAAGGTGTTTTTGTGTGATTTTACCCCTGGAAGAGAATTTGAGAGATAAGCCTGGAGTATCCAAAGTGACATGGTCTCTGATTTGTCATGTAGGGATGCGGTTGTATAGAATTCTTCCAGAATTTCAACTTGGTTTCTAACTTCTGTTGAGTCTTAAAATGTTTTGGTACTGTCATCAAGAGCCAGATAAATGTCTAAATATCTTTATAGAAGATATTTTGGTACTCTACTTTATATAGGTATTAGATATGCTGCTGCATCTATTGAATCTGCACATTTACAGCAGATTACACTGAAATATAAAAACGTTCTTCAGTCAGTGAGTCATTTAGATGATTAAATTGGATCCTAAATATACGTGGTAATTAAATAAGAAATGTATGTCAAATGAAAAATGTTGGACTAAATCACTATTTAAATATTTTATGCAGGGACTATATTACCTTCACAGTAAAGGAAAAATGCACAGAGATATAAAGGTAAGTAAAAACTGAAGGGATTATTGGTGCTTTTAGAATAGGTTACATCACCTCCAGTGGTCTTTACTGTTATTTATCAATTTTCAGTACATTTCTGAATACGTAGAGATTTTTAATCTATTAGAATGAAATAAAAGTTTCTGCCCAAGGGGAAAAAATCTTTCTTTAAAATACGTGCAAGGAGATTGTGTGGCTCCAAGGAAAAAGCCAAGCTTATGTGACCCAGTGCTGTGGAATTTAACCATCAGCTGGTGTCCAGAGCGGTTGGTGTTCAGATGGCTGTCAGGGTGTGTGCTCTGTGCAAAAGAAAGGTTTGCCCTTCCCACAGCTTTTCCAGGGAGCTCCATGTACCTTTCTTTCTGAAGCAGCCAGTGAGCAGAGCTCTTGCCTTGGCTTCTTGCATGGTGCTGAGCAGACTGCAGGGCAGAGGCTCTTGGAGACTGCTTCTGTCCTCTCCCTCGCAGGCTAAAAATAGAGGGGGTGCTGCAAATCAGGCTATTAGTACTGCCTTGCTTAAATCTCCAGCTCAGCAAAGCTCTGTCAAAAGTGGCTTCTTCAGGCTCTTACACTCTGTTATAGTTTCCTCCTGGTGCTTCCTGTTGACTTTTTATTCCTGAAGTTTTACTAGCTCGTCTTTCCAAAGCCAGTCCAAACATGGCAAGCTTCCTCCTGCAAATCTGACAGTAAATCATCATGTTCTTTGGTGATTTTGCATGCTATTGGTTTGGCTGGTTTTGGGTTCTTTTTTTCCCTCCAAGAGCTTCAGCTGTAGTTGCCTTCATGCAGCCTGATTCCAAGTTGTTCTCAATAGCTTCAGAAGAATATTTGGGTTTTCAGCAATCACAGAAGTAATTTCTGAATGAAAGATTACTTCAGGCACCAAAACAAAATGTTTTTCACTATACTTTATAGAATGCTTGTAAGGATACAGTGCACAGATACTACTTTTTCAAAGCAGACCTGTGCTAATAACAAGAGCTCACAGTGACTACATTGGCGTGATTTCTTATTTTTTAAATAAAGCTGCTCTCGTGAGTGTGGAAAAGTACTATCTTCATCTGCAGATTGCCTGACTGCTGAATTGTGTTTGCTTCCCTCAGTAGCTGAGTTCCATCATTTTGAGTACCTGTCCTGTTAGCTTGAAAGGTGAACAAGGTCAAGAGCATGTGAGCAGGGCTGTTAGAGTGTTTGCCAAGCTCATTAGCTCTGCTTGTGCAGCATGGGCCAGTTGCCTTTTATTGCAGGCCTGACTTTTCCTGCTCTGGGGAAAGCCAGAGTCTGTAAAACACACAGATGGAGGCTCATCTCTGCTGCCTTTCTATCTCCCTGGTGGACAGTGCAGTGCTGGTGTTTGGGGCTGTGCTCAGCCAGCTCTCACCTTCACTCAGCTCAACCTGGACCTGGTTTCAGGCTTCAGATCAGGTTTGTTCTGAGTCCTTTTATCTTGTGATTTTGTAAGACCAACCTCTGCTTTGGGTTAATTTTGGTTGTTGAGCTGCAGTGAGTGGAACACATAGCCACACAGAAATGAGCTCTCCAAATCCAGCATGAACAGAATCTCTGTTGCATAAGGACGGAAGTAGCTTTGCTAAATGCTTGATTATTGAGGCAGGTCCTTAAGGCTATAAAAGAAAATGAAATTGTTTCCACTTTGACCTTTTGAGTTCCTGTTTCCTTGGAGTCATTGTAAATAGAAAAAAGGGAAGAATTAATCAGCACAGGCAAATACGTTTATTGAGAGGTTTTGTGTGCAATGCAAACTCTGTAGTGCCATAGGCTATACTAAAAATTAATGAAAAACACTGTATATCCAAGGAGATTTTTTAATAACAGAGCGGCAGCTTGCTAATTTCACAGATTTAATAAATTCTTGATGAGGCTGCAGATTTATTGAACACAATCCTTACTTTGTGTTTGGCCCCTAATTTGCTGTAAGATCCCACACATTTCTTTTTTTAATGTGGTATTGGAGGAATCAGCATGTTTTAATTCAAGGAAACTTTTCTTTTTTTAAAGGGAGCAAATATTCTTTTAACGGATAATGGACATGTAAAATTAGGTGAGTTGATACATCTTATTAATAAAAATTAATATTTTTGTGTGCTCTGAGAAGCAGCATTCTCTGTTTAATGAGGTGATGGTTCATGTAAGGAATTAGTGAATATAAAAATTCCTTTTATCTTGCTGGCAGTATCTAACTAAACCATCCAATTAGTATTTGAGTATTAGTTGGAGTAATTTTGGACCAATGAGGTAAAAGACTTGATATTGTGAGGGAAAAATGAAAGTCAAATCACAAGGTTTTAGAGATTTTTAATAAAATCCACCATGCAGAGTCCTTAAATGTGAAATGTACCTTGAAAGCTTATCTGAAAGAATCTTTTTGGTATCACAAAATGAGATGTTCTGTCTTATTAAAGCCCTTCATGTACCTGTTAGGTCTTCTGTGCCAGCCTCCTCTTCCTTGTGTGGATAGGGGACATTTGTATATTGAAGAACCTCTTAACAGTGGGGAAACCAAACTTTTGTTCTTTAACAATTAAACAATTAATTGCATCAAATCACTTCTTAACTGTCTTTTTTTTTTTTTTTTTTTTTTTTTTGTTAGCTGATTTTGGAGTATCTGCGCAGATAACAGCTACAATTGCCAAAAGGAAATCATTCATTGGCACCCCATATTGGTAACTGTGTTTTACTTGACTATTAATACAGTGGTAACAGATACAAAACCATCGAAAAATTGTGATAAGGGCATGCTCTGTCACTTCCTGGGTAGACTAACCACTAAAGCTGTGTCAGACTTTCTGGTGATCATATCTGTGTTCCTTGTTCCAAATCCCAAATGAGCTGAGTGTCAGAGAAAGGGCTTGAATGCTCTGAAAACTTGAAAGGCCATCACTGTAGTGCCATCACTGTTGACTAATTTGTCTTAATTTAGTAAAACCTAAAAACTAGCAGCAATTCTGCTTGTTTTTAACTTTGATCTTAAATATTTTTTAATCCCCTGATTTTCCATTTTGGTGTTTTATTAAGTTTATTTCCCGTCCAGCCTAGATACAGCTTTTCTGCAAGTTTTCAGCTGATGAGTTTCCTTTGTCTTGGCAGATCCACAGACTTTTGCCACTTGGTAACTGTTTCTCTAAGCCATTTTTCCCTTTCTTTATCTAAACTGATTGAATTCTGTGATACAGTTCTATCTGTGCTGCATCTCCATTCTTCACCATTAAACTAATGTTCTCATTTTCTGAAAGTTCTGCCTTTCCTTTTATCCTTTTCCTACTGGAAGTGGCTGTCCCCTTTCACCCTGATGTAAATGAGGCCCATTCTCCACTGTAAAACAGCACTTATGTCATATGTTTCACAGAGAGATACTAAAATTCTGTAGTCTAACAGCATAGTAGGTGCAAGATAAAAATATATATATAATGGAAAAAAATCCTATGTTCAAGTATTGACTTGAAATAGCCAAGCACAATATTTTTAGCATTCCTCTTCACACTGAGGCTTCACTTCCCTTTCAGAATAACACAGACATCCATCAGTCATGGCTGTGTGATTGGTTTGTGTCTCTTTCCCAAGCTGTCTGGGTGACCTCAGTCCTTGTCTATAACTTTCAAATTGTGCCAGGCGTCCCAAATGACCTTTAATAATAACTTTGAAATTGTTACATAGGTTAAATATGATGAAAAGCATCAGTGGTTCTTTGCAAAGCTGCAGAGAGATTTGAGAGCTGAAGCAAGGAAGCAAAATGTTTGAGATTGCAGAGAAGAAGATATAGTTGAAGCAGGCCATGTGAAGGTTTTAGTGGACATTAGATCTACCTGTGTCTCAGGGCAGGTGAACTGCAGTGCTGGCAACCCTTCCATGGAAATGTTTAACCCATGTTCCCCTCTCCTGTGGTAACTCCCTCAGTTTTGATTTCGGGTGATTGGGATTTTTAATGAGCTCTGGAAGAAATGTATCTAAATATGGTTTAGTTACGAAAACGTGAAGTAAGTTCTACCACCAAACCTGCTGATGTTTTCAGATCTTCACATAGGGGATGGAAGGGGCCCACAAGGGTCATTGAGCCCAACTCTTAGCCCTGCATAGGACATCCCCAAGTGTCACACCATGTGCCTGAGAGCCCAAACACTTCTTGAGCTCTGGCAGCCTTGGTGCTGTGATGACAGGATATCTGTATTTGAATAATGCTTCTGCTGAGGTGCTGCTTGCTGATCTACTGCAGCACTCTCTAAGTGTTACATTTAATGGGTTATTTAGTGCCACTTTTCAGGTGATCTGGACTGATAAAGCTCAAAGCTAAGAAATAGTAACACCACCAGGTAGGGCTACACACGACAGTCAAATTCGTAATTCAATTTGGCCGTTCTAAACACGCGACAATTCCAAATGAATAATTTCTTTTAGGTATTCCTGTTTATGTGCCAGTTATATTTGTTCATTTTTGCCACTGAGAACGTGAAACCACTCTGTTGACTTAAAGAGGTCACCTGATGTGCGTGAGACAGACTTTACAAACAAGGAGTGCTCTATACAGAGGTGACAATAACTCTCATGCTTTCAGGATACAAGAAAGCTGGCATTTTACTGCTTTTTCTCTTGTCAGAATTCTTTTCTTCAAAGTCAGTGGATCACTTTCTGGGCAATATGTAAATTTGGATATTATGTGGATTATATTGTAGTTGAATAATAATACTTAAAGCACTTTGGTTGTTGGGTAATACTTAGTCTGAGACGGATTGATTTCATCCACTTACTCCTAAATGACCATTTTAGAAACTGCCTGTTAGTTACTAGAAGGTAACTGAGGGAAACTTCAGGTGTACATTGCATAATTTTTTACACATACACTTATGTGTGTGGATATCTATATAGACTGTGACCTTATAGATTTAGAGCTTTAAACAAGAGGATACTGTGTATACAAAGAATGTTTGATTGATTTGTGGTGAGAAGTTGACTAAAAATGTCTTTTACCATTCAGGATGGCACCAGAAGTTGCTGCAGTAGAAAGGAAAGGCGGCTATAACCAACTGTGTGACCTGTGGGCAGTTGGAATAACTGCAATAGAGCTTGCTGAACTGCAGCCTCCAATGTTCGACCTACATCCCATGAGGTTAGTAAGGGGTTACAGCTTGGTGGGGAAACACAGCTGATGAAATAATCCATTTGAGGAAATGGCTCTGTGTGTTTGTGGGGTTTGGGTGTCCTGCAAAGGCACTGGGCTGGGAGTGTTCCGAGTGACCAGGACAGAAATTGTAACAACTCCTTCTGGTGCATAAGTGTATAAAGTCCTGTTTGAGTCTCTTAAACTGACGGGGCTTCTTCCTGCCTGTTAAATAAAGTGTTTAATAATTTATCTCACATGTATTGCAGCATAACCACAGAAATGCTGTTCTTTTTTTTTCAGAGCACTTTTTCTAATGACAAAAAGCAACTTCCAGCCTCCTAAATTAAAGGACAAAATGAAATGGTAAGTACTTTTTTGTCTCAGTAGATAATGAATGTACCATACTGGGAAATGGATTTTAATGTTTAGCTTTGTTTTACAGGTCCAGTAGTTTCCATCATTTTGTGAAAATGGCACTTACAAAAAATCCTAAAAAAAGACCTACAGCTGAAAAGTTGCTACAGGTACAAATTTATGTATGAGGGTTTTTATTAACGTTACTAAATTAAAATGTGCTTAATATGAGTGGCTAGAGTTTTAATCTCTGTGTTTCCCTCTTTCAGCATCCCTTTGTTACCCAGCCATTAAATCGAAGTCTTGCCATTGAACTTTTGGATAAAATGAATAATCCTGATCATTCCACTTACCATGATTTTGATGATGAGGATCCTGAGGTAGGAATATATTTTAATCATAGAATCAGATGAAGTTTTTGTTTGCCAGTGAAATTCAATGATTGTGATTAATTGAGCCCCAGATTTTTTGTGATTTGGGAATAGTCTTAAGGATTGCTTTTACTTTCAGTTGTGCTGCTCTGTCACTCATACAGGCACTTAGCAGAAGTTATTATATTTTTGGGATGAGAAGCTTGAAGAGAAGGAGGTTTAAATACTTCAACAGTTTGTTTATAGCTGTTCTTCAATAATTTTGAAACAGTAAATGTGGACTGCTTCAACAGTCCTGAGTTCTGTCATGCATTCTGCTGTATGCTTCTTTGTAGAGTTATGTTTCCATCTGCAAAGAAAGCATTCATAAAAATGATTTTATACCTGTGTAGGAGAGAATGATCCTGTAGTTGTTTTTGTTCAGTGATGTGATGTGTGTTTGTGGCAGATTGTATTTTTCTATCTTAGAATACTCTGAAACTTGCTTTTCCCTTACAGTTCTGTCAAAGAGTTTCTGATTTTCTGGGGAAAAGTAGTCTGCTTATGTAAGATGATAAACAGCACAGGACTGAAGTGTTTAATAAATAAAGGAGATAGATATTCTGTTACTTCATCCTGTCTTCATACTTTCCTGCACATTAGTGAATGCTTTTCAAACATTTACAGTTCCTTAACTGATGACTTTTTTTTTTTTTTTTAAGAAAAAAATGTAATCATTCTAACACAAATGCCATTGATTCTTTAATTACATATTTTTTCATTCTTTTTAATGGGTGAACTAGTCTAAAAAGGCCTTTAGAGGAAAAGAAGCTTAAAAGAGGCAACTAATTTAAGGGACTAATTTTCAGATTTTACAAGTTAAATGAGCTTTTACCCCCTTGAACAGCGAAGATGACTAGGACCAAGTCTTTGTTAAAGAAAGCTAAAATAAAAAGCATGGAAAGAAGCCAAAGTGAAGTAGACAATTTTTTGTGTTATGGAGTGCAGTGCTTACACATTTTCTCAATGAGGGGAAAAGAGATGAAGGCATAAGGATGGACTAATAGTCAATACTTTTAAAAGCAAATGTACACAGTGGGAGTGGGAGAAAGATGTAGTAGATTTTTCTGATAAAAAAATATTTAAAAAGTCATACACACAAGAAATCCTTACTGTGGTTGGCTTTCAGGTCATTTAAGAGAAGGGTGTGTGACTGCACGTGGAGTCAGCACTGAGTAACTTGGATCTTCTCACTAGAAGCTCTTTAGTGTCCTTTACTTCTCTCTCTGCTCAGTGATGAGTAAGAGCTCTGAAGCCCTTTAAGAGGTTTCTTAGCTTACAAAATAATGTTCACTTTTATATCGTCCTTGTGACTTAGCATTTAAGGCTCTTCTGTTGTGTACTGTATGACTTATCAATAATAACGAATAATAATCATAATGAAGTGTGGTATCAAGAGTGAAACCTGTGCCTTGTCTGGGGAGAAGCGTAGCAAGTCGTGTGTTTCACATGGAGAATCTCCCCACAGGCAGAGCAGTTACTGGCATTGTGGTCTATCCCATAATAAAATGAGTGGGATAAGAAGTGTATGTGCTTCTTTTGTGTACAATTTAGCTTTCTTCAAAACTTACCCGCTCACAGAGGCAGCTGGAGATGTTCATTTAGGGATTGGCCAGTCCTGTGCTTGTCACAATTGCCTGAATGCATCCATCAAAAATCAAAAACAGTGACAAAATGTGGTACAACATAACACAGTCCAAAAACTCCAGTGAGGGTTGAGAACTTCACACCTACTCCCCAGTTTATCTGGAGCTATGAATTTTTTGGGGTGGTGGTGTTAATGTTTTTAGGTTTTTTGGTGGGTTGTTTTTCTTTTTTGGAGACTAGAGAGCTTTTCTCTCTGACAGTGGGGTGAGTCTGCTGCCCAGTGTGGTGACAGGTCTCACTTTGCCTGTGCTGCTTTTAGGGGATGCAGTCTGTTACTGCTTGGATTGTCCCCAGAGCTGTGAGGTAGATCTGAATTTGCCACCACCCTGAGCAATACTATACTGCATCTTTAAGTTGTTCTAAACTGAAAGGTGAAGTGTTGGTATGAAAACTAAAACCCATGCCATTATTGGGTGTAATTAAAAAGGCTCTCCTGTTCTTGCCGTTGTTCATTTGATAGCTGTATCATTTCCGGTATTTTTCCCTACCCCAGCTCACTTAATTTCCCATTCAGTCATGGACAGGATCTCTGCTTGGGACTCTGGGCTTAGGAGATGTTGACAGTTGCCTGTTCCCCCTATTTCTATGACAGTGATTCTAAGGATAAATGTGATCTTAGCTGAAAAGGTTGCCAAGAGGAAAGAGCTCATGTTTTATGCCTGGCACACTGGAAGTTTTTGGGATAAGATTGCTTTTGAGGCCTGTGCCATGATGGAAAGTGTGCCCAAATGGCATTTGTCAGGAAGTCAACCTGCATTCCTTTGTCCTCTCGCACAGCTCAGATGTCAGGTGTTTGTATCAGTGCAGCTGTCAGTGCAGCTATTTCAAGGTGACTTGAGGACTTTGTCCTCATGAGTGAGAGATGAAGATTTGATCCTGAGCGTCATTCTGTGGCCATGGAGAAGGTGATAGGAGGACAGGCTCTGTCTGTAGTGCAACACAGGCATCTGTGTCAGGGTACAGGTACTCCAGGTAAAAATACCTCCTAGCCCTGCTGCAAGCTGGGCTCCTGGTGCTGGAATTCCAGATGCACACACAGCAGACACAGCCTGGCAGTGCCTCTTCTTGAAGGATTATAAACAAGCAACCTTTCAGCAGATGGTATCAGATCAAACCTTGGCATGCTGTAGCCAACCATTTTCGAAGCCCAGAGAGTGCACAACAGACAGGATGGATCTGTGGAAGGGAAAGATGGACACAAGCTGTGAGAAACAACAAAACTGCTGGTGAGAGATGTGGGAGAAGATGCACATCCAGATCTGTAAGTCTCTCCAGTTCAAGGAAGAGCAAAGCGAACAAAAATGGGAGGTGACTCACTATGTACATGTGTTGGATCCTAACAGGAATCAAGGAAGTCGTGTGTGATGAGATGGGGAGAAGGGAAATGGTGTTTGCTGGTAGTACTTGAGGAATAAACAGAGTTTCTGAGCTATTCATGACTGTGTGAAAGTACAGCAACAGTATTATTAGTAACAAAAGGGTGATTCACATGCCAAGATGCTCACCATGGACCCTGGGGCAGTGAACAAGGGTGCAGAATGCCCCCACATTTCTAAGAGAACTTGCAGTGGTGAATGTAGAAAGAAGAGAGAAAATCCAATAGAGGCAAAAAAAGAAAGCCAGATCTTAAAGTGGGAGAACACTACATCCTGTAGACAAGTAAATAGAAATTCAGGGAGAAAATCGAAGTAGAATATAAATGTGAAGGTGAATTTGTGGAAATTTTGCTATCTCTTGCCACACAGCACAGCAAAGGAATACTCCTTTCTATCTGGCTTTGAAAACCTCAGGTAGATTTCTCATCTGCTTAAATAATGTAACTGATGACATTTTAGACACCAGTTTAAGTTAAAAGCTGGGAAAATGATTTTGGTATCTGATGGAATGAAATCTGCCAGTAGGTCAGATTTAGACTTGCTGCTTATTTTAAAACCTGCCAATATCTTGAAACTGAATGGTGAAAAAAGGAGATGCTATATGAGCAAAGACAAATGCTGGCCAGTATTAGCTTTATTTGCTCAAATGCAGTGTTCTGAAATCGCTTGTACTGAAGGCACTCAACAGGTAAAATATCTCCAAATAATTCTAACTTTACTATTTTAAAAAATCCATGCAGTTTTTACATTTAGCTTTCACTTTATTTCTTTTTTTTTAATGTTATGCTGAAGAAGCCTGCTAAATACTGTTACACAATGCAGGGTTTCAAGTGAGTATATTTTGTTATTAAATATTTAATTTTCTCACTTCCAGCCTCTTGTTGTACCTCACAGAATTCATTCAACAAGTAGAAATGGGAGAGAAGAAAAGACACGCTCGGAAATCAACTGTAAGCACGTGTAATGTGACAGTATTTAATCATGATATTATTTCAGCTGGTATTTTGGGTGTCTGACATACATAGAAACAATTCTAGTGACACATAGGAAAATAAAGTCTTAGACTGTTTCACTTCAGGATATAGGTTCTGTAAAATATTTGTATACACCCTTTGTCTGCACTTCAGCAGAGTTCATTATTGCTTCATCCTAATTGAACAAGGCCCAGGCTGAGCTCTTCTGAGAGCTGATTGACAGAGTTTCATGTGTTACTCCAGCAAGGATATTCAGACCAATGCCAGATTCAGCTGGGTAACAAAATGGCAAAGAATTGTTTTTTTCTTCCTTAATTTCTTTTCTTGGATTTGCTTTTGAATTGAAACAATCATATAGAGGTCAGGAAGGAAGGAGGCTGATGACTGGCTGTTAAAAGCAGACTCCACCCCCCAAGTTGTAGTAATTATTTTGCTTGAGTTAAATCAGAGCAGTACTTAGAGCTTTAGCTGTCTTTTCTTAAGGTAAAATCAAGAGTAGGACTGTTCAAGAACTCCCAACAAAGAGTTGCCCCGGAAAATGTTGTTAATTCATGCCAAACTTCATTCAACACTCTTAGTGCTAGTGAGTCTCTCAGAAGAGGAGATCCAGCAGTGAATTCATACCATGGATAGCTTTTTCTGTAAAGGACAGCTGTATTGCACCTCTGAGGAGGACACTTCCCTGCCCTGTTTGCTCAGTGGTTTTCCTGGTCCTTCTAATGAGAAGGTAGGGCAAATGGTGACTGGGCTGCCTTTGAGATACAAGAGTACTTTCTGTGCCCATTAGCTTCTAGCAGGCTCGAGTTTGGTATGTCCATGTGTCACAGGTGTCTGTCAGTGGGGACACGATGCACTTATTAAATTGAATTTTTCCTTTTTGTTAGCCTTCGGAGCCAAGTCTTGTCTAACTGCAGTCCAACTTCTTGTTTTCCTTTTCTCCTCTTTAGTTGGCCAAGTAAAGTTTGATCCACCCTTGAGGAAAGAGACAGAGCCACATCATGAATTTGTGAGTAACAAGCAGCATGGGCTATGCACTGCACATTAATCCCTGCAGATATCTGTGGGGGAGGAGAAATCCAAGATGTGTAGCCTGCTTCCCTGGTACTGCTGAACTTGTTAGTGATTTTACTGACAAGTTGTATCATAGTGAGATTTTTGTGCCCCTACATTCACTATATCTGTAGCAAACCTCTTTGTGTTTTCTGCCAGATGTGCTGTATGAGCTAAGCAAGAGCCCTTTGTGTTGCAGGTTTATCCCTCACTGCCCAGTATATCATTCCCTTTATTTACAGAGTTACTTTTTAAATTGTGGAATTCCTTCTGTGTGTACTCAAGTGATTCTCCCCATTGTTGTTGTTGTATTGACAATGGAAATAATAAAACTGAGAGCTTGGGAGAGAGGTACAATTCATTTTAAAAGACTTTCCTCTGTGAATAATCCTTCTGTGGCCCTGCATCACAGTTGAGCCATGCTGAGTCTGGCAGCTGTTTTCTGTCAAGGTATATTGCCAGTGGTTTCTTCCTGTGGACCCACCAGTACAAGGGCTGTGAGAATTCAAGCTGCGAGGGAAGAGGTGTCTGTGCTATCTCACAGTTGCAGTAGCTTCCTCTCTTCTCTGGAGACTGTTGCTTTCCACATTTGTGCACTTGGGCAGTTTCTTCACATTCCAGGATAAAGAGACACTCCTCTGCTTCCTCACTGCAGGCTTGTGTTCTCTCTGTTTTTCTAAGGCAGGTGTTAAGGAGAAAAAGTTGGCTTAGTAAATAGTTGGGAGGGACAGTGGCTGTGCTCTGAGTTGGTTTTTGGAAGGGTGTGTACTTAGGAATGTTCTGTAGTCTACAAACCACATGTGAGTCGGCTTTCTGACACAGACTTCCTTGTGGTGCTCTGTAGTTGTACTGAAATAATCCTTCCAAGTGCTTTGCCTTTGGTAGTGGGTCAGCAGACTCTGGCTGTATGAGGCTGTATTTGATCTTGTTCATTGTCAGAACTGGCTCAACAGGGAGCCTCAGTTTTCTGGTGCCTGTTTGAGATGGAGGGGAGCAGCTTACCAAATCACATGTAGGATTTGCACAAGTATTTCAAATGTGTTACTTACACCTTGACATAACTGCATAACAGCATCATTTGGGAGCCCTGGTTATGTAAGTTTTTATTAAATATGCTAATGAAGGCAGTGCTTCCGCCACAAACCCATCATTTAACTCAAAATTATTTTTGAACTGATGCCAAGTTATTTTGTCTTTGCTTCCTTGTTGCATAGTCTGGATTGGAAAGAAAATGCAATTGGAAGCATTGTATAGTTGCAATTATCATGCTCTTGCTCATTAAGAGTTTTATTTATACACACGCAGAATCTTAGTTGTAAAAAGATGTTAGTGGAGAGGTTGAAGTTTTAGAAATACTTTTCCCATTTCTTTCTTTTTATCGGTGGCTGACTGTACAAACCATAGTGGATAACTCCATGGGGCAGTGGTGCTTTTATTGCACCTTAGGAACTAGAGTTACTGAACTGGAGAGAGATTTTCCAAGGGGTTTAAACGACAGCTTTTGAGAGTAGTTCTTTGACAGGTGTTGTTGGAAGGGAGGACTTGAGGCGTTTCCTACACTGTGTGTTAGCAGTCAGGACCTTTGCACTTCGGAATCTTGGCAGTTCTTGCTGCTTGGTGAGGGGACTTGAACCATCCAGACTAATTCTGCTGATAAGAAAATACCTTAGTGTTGTCTGTCCTAGTCAGATGTTGCATATGTGAGACCTGTCTATATGGAACACCTCTGTTTGTTTGGGTCTTTCTGAACAGGAAAATTAACTGCTCCATGCCTTATGTCAGAAGCATGTAGACAGATATGTTCTTCGCAGATAAACCAGATCTATGATTTCAGAAATAATGATGTTGGGTCCAGAGACCAAATTAAAAGCGCATAGTTACAGATGAGCCGAAGAACCAATGGACAATTTAAAAACAAATGATCTATTGAAAGGATGGATGCTTTCACAAAGAGCCTTAGCACAAACCAGTTTGTGTTTTGTGACAGTCCACCCACTCTGGCAGAGAAAGTCTTTGAAATGGAAGTGGGAGATGACTCTTCCTCCAGCAGTAACAGTGTGCATCTGTTTTCATTAAAGCACTTGTGGCGCTTTTGCCTCTGTCTCACCAAGTGTGCCTGAACTTACACTCAGTTTCAGTGTGTGAGTGCACAAAGCCCTGGACCCTGCAGCATGAGGAGTTATTGTCACTGCTGCACTGAGGTGCTGAGCTGGGCTCTTGCTGGGACAGTTTGTCACACATTGCCACAGCTCAGGTGATGAACAATAAATAATTCATCATTTTGGTGTTTGGTGATGTGACTGTTCCCTTAGCTGTGTTTTATCCCCATCTCCAGAACTGTCTTAACATGGTTTTGAGTTTCAACTAACAGGACTTTTTTTTTAGCATGAAAATTTACTGTTATGTGCACCTGGTTTTCAGTCACAATATAAATAATTTGCTTTTCTTGATCTCTGTCTAATGAACAGCCTGACAGTAGCGATTTTTTGGACAATTCAGAAGACATATACTACACTGCAAGATCTAATCTGGTATTTTTTGTCTTATGCCTTTCTTTGTCCATGTTAGTTTTGTTCTTGTTTTCCTTTTTCATGTTTTGTCTTGTTGTAGTAGTGGTGTTTTCATCTGTGTAAAAACCATTCACTGTAACTATTAGTCTAAATGTGTGTTTCTGTATGGTAGAAAGCAATTCTTATGTGCAACATTGAAAGTATTTAACCTGTATTCATATTAACTTGAATCACTCTTACAGAAAGGGCTTAGTGTTATGCATTCATTCTAATTTCTTCCCTGCCATATGGTGCATAATTAGTTAGTTTTTTGGAGGGTGATTGAAAATAGAAGAAACATTTTCTTTGTATTTTTGTCTGGTAGTTTTGGTTTTCTTTTTAATGATCCCATGCAAGACTATAAAATGATATAAGTGCAAGTCTGAATTCTCCAGATGGTAATTATGTTACAGAATGAATATACACTTAATAGAAATAACAGAAAGTGGGTTCATAACTGTTTCAGTGGCTTTTGGCATCATTTGAAGTCTGATACATTTTCCAAATTTTCTGTTCCTGCACTGCAAAAATTTTTGGTTTGTTACTATCACAGTGTAGAAATTTCTCTAAGAAGTGAGTTTTCTTATTTCTCTGCTCTTTGTGTGGTTAGATAAGTAATGTAGTCAAGTCTTGGACAAACTGTTGAGAAAAAGGAAGCAACATTCTGCACTAAATGAAGAGCATTAATCTAATCTTTTTAATCTAATTTTGTGGATTTCTGAAATGTTTAATATAAGTGCACTAAGAGGAAGGTGGGAAACTGGGGTGTTTGAGAATATCTTGGGTTTTATGGGATGTTTTTTGTTTTTAGATGTTGGTTGTTTGTTTGTTACATCATCTGTTGGCCTGGTGACTTGAATCTGCCAGGAACATAATACGTGCAAGCTTAGATTGTCTTTGCCATTTGTGGAAAGAAATTTCTGTATTGCTTCCTTATAAGAGTGTTCACAAATTGTTTTGAGATCACCTTTAGATTTCCCTACCTGCTGGCAACACCCCCATCCTGTGCAGTTCCTCTGGTTCTGAGAGTGTGGGTTTGGCTTTTCAGTTTGGTTTGCTTTTGGTTTCCTTTTCACAGTTTAACACTTTTTAAATTTTTCTTTTTTTATTATTTTTATTTTAAGGCTAATTTCAGTGTTGTCACATATTTTGCTAGCCTGGTGTCTATGGGTCTAAGAGCAGAATGAGAACATGTCTCATAACTGGGCTGTCCGTTCCCATCCTCCTTCTACCCCATGCTGTTCAACACATTCTTCAAAAATTGTGATTCTTATAAAACTTACCAAGGACTCTTGTTGTCACAATTGTGACATGTTTTTAAAGTCACTCAGCAGCACTTTCCTTTTCACTGCTTTCTTCACATCCTCCTGTGCTCACTGTGAATCAAGGTGGAGAATTCGGAGTGGGTGGTAATCCATTGCCTATTTGTGAGATTCTTCAGTAAGATCTAACCCTTGGAGGAGATAATTACTAGTTGGTTCATTCTTCTGTAGGATGCACTAATCAGAGATTCTCTCTCTGTGCCCCCTTCCCCCTCTCCTGCTCTGACTGTATTGGTTTAGGTATGTTCTTTGAGAAGTGGTACATGAATTTTTCAAATAATATCAAGAGGAAATGATTATACTCTTCCACAAGCATGATGTATCACCTACTACTGTTGGGCTCTTTTCCTGCTGTTGTACTGGTTTTATAAAATACCTCATAAGTAGCAATTCCTTTGCAGATCATTAAAGAAAGTTATTATAGATTGAGGCATATTTTGGGCCACATGCAGTAATATAGTAATTAATGCTAATGTGTTCTTCCCAGTAGAGATCCATAACTCACAAGATTTCATACCTTATGAAAGGTGTGGCTTTGAAAAGAATCTATTTCTGTTGAGTATTCTGGTGCAGTGTAACAGCTCACTGGAGGCTTTGCTGGATACATGCAGTGTTTACCAATGTTTCTGTATCAAATATGTAGCTAGAATAGGCTTAGTTAATATAAAATTATAAATTCTGTGTGTATTTGAAATAGAAAGTAGAAAAAAAATGTATTTCACTTTTTAAAACCTCTTTAGCTCTCAGTATTTATCAAGAGGTCAAAAGGAGAAATTTCCCTGGTAATGTAGTACTTGATCCTGCCTTTGGAGTGAAAACCAGCAATGTTTAAAGGGATTAGGAGGAGTATCCTTGTCCAATTAAAATCATAGCCAAATGTATGTTACACAACAGTAAATGGAATCAAAACAATTGGTTTGCCCTTTAAAACATTTAAACATAAGTAATTCTGGCAGATAGCATCTTTGATAAGGAAAATTCCAGAAAATTTCTTAAAAGGTCTGCTGCCAGAGGAGGGGGCTCCTTTTGTTTTAGGTGGATTTATTTATTTTCTCATAATAATTTCCTTGTCATTGCTGTACAGTGTATCTATAGCCATACCTTGCACAGTTGTAAATTCAAATGGACAGACATTTTGGGTCTGCCCAGCATTTTACAACATTGATGGCTTGTCTCTCCAAGGTGAAAATCTCAGATTTCAGTACTCTGTTCCAGGGTTACTTTTCTCAACAGTTTCCCAGTCTGTGTTCTGGCATCCTCTTACAGAGACTCACACAACCTGTTTAACCTACTTGTGAGTTTGGTGACATCTTATGTGTCAGTCTTGTGATTTTCTGCTCTGTGAATAGAGCCTGAATCCTCAAAATATCTGTGCTTGCAGGTGGAAATTTTTGGGTTTGCACAGGAGTAATAGAAGTACTGGGAGCAGAGAAAGTTGTATCTGTTTCTTGTTGATTGTAGAACCTCCACTGGTGGTGAGGAGTCAGATCCATAGAAGTGGATGGAGTTTGGTGCTTTGGGAGGATCATTTAATTCTAGAACAAAGATGTATAATAAAGTTGATACAGAGATTGAAAAGTCAGCCTTTCCGTGGTTGAGGAAATGCAAGCACCAGGCTTGCATTTGCAGTTTTTATTCAGTCCTCTGATTTATACATTCTTTTCTGTCAAGTAATTATCAGTTACATAGTGTTTTTTCCACAATATTTCGCTTCTTTTGGGAAAATATGTAAAGTCACTGAAGCAGCCAAATGCTACTGGCAGCTGTGGTAGACACACCCATGTGCAAACTGCTACTTAACTTTACAGGCAGACTTTACAGGGTGCAGTAAACAACCTGAAACTCCTTGGCAAGCAAAAAACAACATTTACAGCTTTCTATTAACAGTTTTGTGATTGCCCTTCAGCCTAGAGCTCAGGGCTGCAGTAGTTTCTATTTCATCAGCTTGGAACACTGGCAGATCTGGTGTGAGATTTCCTCTGATTTTGAAAACTGCCCTTGTGAAAGACCAGCCCCATCCAATCCAGATTTATTCCTCTCAGAGCCTGGGTATCTGGGCCTCTTGCTGAAGGGTGTCATGCTTTTTGATATGGTTTCAGCTGAAAGGGGCCTGTTGAACAGAAGTTGTTTGGAAACCTTAGAAATGTTTCCTAAGAAGGAAGAGTGTAGCTTCATTTATCACTAATTTAGGAGATCAATAATTTCTTTCTCCTGGTGAATACACTCACTATTTTGGGAGCAAATTTATGCTCAGGTGTCTCCTGTTGTGATCCACCTGAAAAAAAAAAAAAAAGACTAATTATAGCAGTATTCTCCCAGCAGATTTGATTGTGCTTCAGTGGGATCCCTGTATTCCATTAATGCATTAAATATTTATACCATTATGGTGTTTATTTAAAAGTAATGTTGAAGGCTATTGCCTCATCTTCTTCTGGGTAGCCTGCGCTCCTTGATTGCTCAAGTGTTTGACTTTGTTAATTCTGTTTTGGTTTTGTTTTTCTTTTTCAAAAGAAGTATCTTCCTAACGTATATTGGTATAACCAGAGTGATAAAAGCACTTACTGTCCTCTCTGCTTATTTTTAAATGTTTCTCTCTGCTAAAGGATTTCAGGCTCCCTGCCAGAAATGACTGCTAAATGTGCCAGGCAGGGGTAGCTAGGTTGGTTCTCTATGGAATCTGGTAGATTGCAAAGTCCTAAATTTAATTTTTTTCTCTTACTGTTGTATTATTTTTGTTGTTGTTTTGTTTCCTGACTCTCTTGTGTGCAAGGCAGGGGCTAAGGTCAGAGTTAAAAGAAATGAGAGATGAGCAGAGAGGAGATTTTTGGGTGCAGTGGCCCTGAGAGTGGTGTTAGAGGGCAGGAAGGGCAGAGAATTCAGCTCGTTTGGGGTCTGAGCAGAGGGATCACAGCAGCACAGGGTGTGTGTTGGTGCTCACCTGTTCATCTTAACAGATTCCTTCTCTTATGTTTTAGGATCTACAGCTAGAATATGGTCATGGTCCTCAGTGTGGCTACTTTCTGGGTGGAAATAAGTGAGTAAGCAACTGCATTTTCTGTCTTTAATTCATTAAGACTATTTTAATAGAAGGACAGATTAGCTGAAATGGACGTGGTGAAATAGGTCAAACTTGTTTCTGTTAGTTAAAATTCCAAAACCACTTGTTTATTTCTAAAATAATAGTAACTCTAATGATATAGAATTGCATCACTTCTCAGTATTTGAGGCTGTATTGACCGTCTTGTCTTTGTGCTGATGCAAGCTTCCTTTTATGAGTTTTTGTCTTGGTCTACTTGTTTACAAAATGTTCTGCGTGATAGGTCCCAGAGAGCACAATTTTACCCCATCTGGGAACTGCCAGTGCTGCTCTTTGCCATTGCTTTATGCTCTTCTTTATCATGTAGTGCACTAGGAACGTGCAGTTATAGATGCTTTAAAAAATAAAACTTACCTTCCTTGGCAAGCCCTTTAATTTATGCTCATACCTTTAATCATCCTGATACATTAATCTTATGAAATAATTTTCCATATAATTTTCCTTTTATACACAATTGCTTGATTACATTTATGCATGCCAGAATTAGGATGCTTAGCTTTGATTTGCTAAATTAAATCATGCTAAAAATGAGGCGAACCTAAGCATAGAGCATGATGTTTTTGCATAGTCTTGAACTGGGAAAAAAAAAATCAGTACTGATATCTTTTGAAAGCCTCTTGTTCCTTAGTCCTCCGAGTCTTCTCTGTGTTTTCTGACAAAAACATGACTGTGAAATTCAGAATGTTACAAAAAACTAACCAGGGAAGAATTCATTTATCCCACCAGTAACTTCATACTTGTCAGTCTGTTCATTTTGTTTAGTATTAAGATTTTCTTATGGATTTCTTTTAAATTGGATTAAAGTAACACAGTCCTTGTTTTACAGTAAGAGGGAAAAGGACCATTGCACTTAATAGCAATACATTGATTAATAAACCCACATGAAAGGGTGTTGTGTGAACAATAAATTTTAAAAATTGCAGCTATATTCATTTTTATTGGATGCTGGATGAATATTCTGAAAGCCAGCTGAAATAACATGCTTTGGATTATTTACTGATAGGATCATAGGTGCTTTTGTTCTGGCTTTGGTTGATTGTGCTTGTGTACCACAATTAAATTATTTTCTTGTTCTTCTTTAATGCTGAAGGAGTCTCTTAAAATCAGTTGAAGAAGAACTACATCAGCGGTAATTCTGTTTCTTTTTTCCTCTTGTGTGTGTTTCAAAAGTGATTTGTACCTTGATTTTTTTTGTCTGTCCCAACTGATTCTTGTTTGTCCCTGTGCTTGCTGAGAACCTGTGAGAGAGGCATAGTTGTCTAGATTGCAGCTGTTCTTTAAAGAACAATAATGATTTAAAAAAAAACCAAAAAACCAAAAAACAAACAGTCAAGTTCTATAAAAGAGGCAGATTTTGAGCTCAGAATCTTTCACAACAGTCAAGGTAATTCTGATGTATCTCACTCAACCACAGTACCTTGTTCATTTTCTTAGGGGACACGTGGCACATTTAGAAGATGATGATGATGCAGATGATGATTCTAAACAGTAAGTCCTTCTTGTAAAAATAAATAAAATCACATTCTGGACTAGATGAGTACTGAAAAAAGGTTGAATCACATTCTATAACAATTTGGGATTCTTTTTGCTATAGCATTTTTAAAGATAGGTACTTTAATGTTGCTGGATTACATCACTGTAAGTGGTTTAATTTTGCTAATGATTTTAAATTGGGGGAGGGTGAAATCTTGTTCCTTGATTGATAGTTTTCTTTTTATTTTCTATTATGGAACAAAGTCTTGGCATCATTATTTTTGTGACTACAGTCTGAGTGCCTTCTTTAGACCTGATAACTGTATATTAAAATAAAGCTCATGAAAAGTAGATAAAATATATACATTGGGGGCTTCTCTGGATGTTTGAGTTTATTCTATCTGTGTTCTCAACTAGGAGGATGCTTGTATGGGTGCTTGGTTTGTGTAATAGAGCTGACTTCCTTTACTCAGAGAGAGCAAGGTTTTGTGACTGCAAAGGCATGTGTCAAATTAATGATGTTCATCTTAAATCCCACTGGTATGAGTATTCTTGGGCTCTGTTTGATTGATAGATGAGAGCTGAAACAGTCTGAAAAGCAAAACCAGTATGTGTAGATTTACATTACTGAAGAAATCTGGTGTAAAGACCAAAAAGAATGATGCCATTGAGACGTAATTTTTGTTTGCTTTCTGTTAATGGATAATTTGGAATGCTGTTGCTTCATACAAGAAACCTTTAAAGCATGTGTTATCTATTGCTGGCATCTCTCTCTTGCAGAGAACCAAACTATAACCTCTCTTTCTTTCCTTTTTGGAGTCATTATACTGCTTTTGTGAGCCACCTCAGCTTGGTTCCTCCATCCATGTGCACCTCTGGATTTTTTTGTGTACAGCTCTGTGTCTGTTCAAAACTTTTTGTTTAATGTTTCTTTTGCCCCCCACACTTCTTGCTCTGTTTGTAGTTTGTAGGCAGTGTCATCAACTTCAGTAATGTTCCAGGGCTTGGAACCTCTTGATCCCTGCTGTCTTGAAGTCCTAGCACCGATTTCTTTGTCCAGTGTAGTGAGATTTTTGTTCCTTGTGTGAGCTCCATCAGACCTTTCAAACAGCACTGGTTTCAGCTGCTTATGTTGCTGTTGTGTTTCTGTAGATTTTGGTTTTTAGGTTAGGCAAGAAAGAACCTGAAAACAGCTTCTGGAGAGGTTCTAACTCCTCTGACCTTGGGACCAGTAGTCACTGAAGGTCTTCCAGAATTGTCTTGATATTTTTGTTTCTTCTGATGTTTCATCCTCAGTACTTCTGCCCTACAGAGAGGGCCTGAGTGTGTAAAAGCTTGAATCTCTCAACCTTGGGTCAGACAGATTCTGCGTCTGTGCCCTTTTCTTGGTATCTGCTGCAATTATTGGTTCATCTGCCTGGTCTGGAATATCTTTTTGTGGAGCCCACTGAAGATTGAAGGCTTTGGTTTGATTTCTGGATTGTTGCCTTTTTGCGTTCTTTGGCTGCCCAGTCACATTGCTTGAAATGCAAGAAGAATACAAAAGGAAATGGAAAGGGAGCTTGAACCCTCATGAGGACTTAAGCTTGGCCCCATATTGCTAAGAGAAGATGATTTCCACCACCAAAGCAGCTGAAGTACATGACACAGGGGAACTTCCAGCTTCTCTGAAATCCAAAACAACAGATAAGTTGCCAGGACAGAAACTCCTGGAAAGAATGAAGCCAAGCAGGAAAGTTGTTGGCCTGTAAACAAACAGGCAGATCTCTTACCACTTGGAGCATAATTTAAAAATAAGGAAAATATTGTGGAAGAATGTCAAGTTTTCACAGCTGTATTCCTAGTTTATTTAGTGGAAATAATTTTCTGTTCCTAAAAGATTAGAAAACAGGACAGTGGAAGAGGTTTTCAAAACATGCAGAAATTCAGACTTCAGTGTTTTCTTTTTAAATGCAGCATATTTTTCAAACCACAGAACCAGGAGAGGAAGAATGCTCCTGATGCTTCAGCTGTGTTGTTTTCTGGTTATATCTTGTGCTGTTGGACCAAGCTGTTCTACCATGAAAAAGTTGTCTTTCCAAGATCTCTGTGGAAAAAAAACAAACCTCATCAAGCAAAAATCCACCAACCAACCTAAACACAAGGGTAGCTGTCCACTGCAGATGGATTTTACTTTTATGTGTAAGGCTGTTCTAAGCAGCCATCTAAGCCATCAGTGCAAATTTTCCAAGGAATGGTCTTTGTTAGTTTTCGTGTAGCTCACTACCCTAAACCTTCTCCTCTCCACAGAGCAAATGTCAGGCCTCTTCTGTTTCTCCCTGCTTTGTTCTGCACATGTTTGTGCATCTTCACCAAACCAGTTCATGGCACTCTCTGCTCTCTGGGGGGAACCTGTGATCCTTGTTTTCATACAGTATCTGAGGTATAATAAAATGTTTGAAAGTATTTGTGATGCAGTTACTTGGATGTAACAGTGCTCTTGACAAGTTAATGGCATTTATTTGTATGGCTTTTATAAAACCCTGTATCTTCTTGAAGACTGCAATTTGAATTTTTTCTCTCTGCTTTGTTTTGTTTCTTCTCTTTATAGTGCTACTATGAAACCTAAAGTGCCACCTCCTTTACCACCAAAGGTAAGTGAGGGAGATTGGGTTGCTCAGAAGAAAAATGCACTTTAAATAAACAAATAAATGGAGAATATTTAAATTACTGTATTGGTGGCTCTTAACTTGTGAAAATTTCAGGATCTAGATGTGGGGTTGTGTCCTCATTGATAAGTGGCATGGATGCTTTGAATCTTTTTTCACTGTGTTTTGATTATTACTATGTCTCTTTCAGCCTAAATCCATATTTATCCCCCAAGAGAGCTACTCTTCTGAAAATGAAAATCAGGGGACAATCAAGAGATGCCCAACATCAGAGAGTCCAGCAAAATCTACATCTCATGTTCCACCCAGACCACCACCTCCTCGGTTACCTCCACAGAAATCTAATCCCTTAGGTAATAAAAGTGACCCCAAGGAGTATACAAGTATTTCCTAAATAATCTAATGGGATTTGATTTCTATATTATTAGTGAGCACACATTGAAGGATACTGAGGTAATTTTTCTGTGGTGGGCAAGTAAAAAAAAAAGTGGCTGAAAGGCAGAATTCATGAAGAAAGCACGCTTTAACTCTGAGGAGGGTCAAATGTACCTCCTGTCGGAGTCCTTGACACAATTCCTGCTGATGCCACTGGTGGCACAACTTCTTTCCTAAGCAACAGGCTTAGAATGTAGAGTATCAGGACTGGTAAAACAGTGTTTGTAGGTGTCAGGTTCAGTGTGTCAGCTGCTGTTGTCATTTGTCATGTCAAGAACAGAGTTCAGCTCTCAGAGTTTGCTTTTGTATGTAATAACCTGGGGTGGGGAGGATGGAGGTGATTGTGTTCACTGTCTGCTCACTGTTCATTTGCTGCCTTTGTCAGACGGATACCTTCAGACTTGTCTTGGGCTGGCTTCTCTTAAGCCAGCTCAGTGTCTGCCTCTGAACTCTTTCTCTTGCCTCATACCTAGTTCTGCAGTTGGCTTGTTAAAGTTTTCCCTCTAACAAGGCTGTGTTTCTAAGGAATCAGTAATTGAAGTGTTATTGGCAAGTATTTTCTTTAGGTGTACTCAGTGCATTCTCCCTCATAACTGTGACTCCATCCCTTTCTGTGCTCCTGTTGAGAGTTGTTAGAGTTATTAAATTAGAGTTATTACTTTAATTTCCAAGAGTCATGGACTGGGATAAGATGTGGCTTGATGGATGTGTGCACACATAGGAGCATGCATGTTTCACAAATAAATTCGGGTATTTGATCCTATATTGTATATAGTGTATGTTCTGACTTAGTTGACATTCTAGCCCACTTAAAAGAGTTTTTAGATTACTCTTTGAGGTGAGGGTAGGGGAACACAGTTCTAAATGTGAATCTTTCTAGGTAATGGAGTCACTTCTGTGCAATTAAATGGTGAAAGAGAGGAACTGCCACATCAACAGAGTGAAGCTAGAGACACTAGCTTTTCAAGGAGAGAAAAGAAGGAAATGCTGGTAGGTATTTAAGCTTCTGAATGTCCTTTTAGAGTTGCCTTGACTGTACTACATATGCAAGGAAAGGAGCAGGCATGCTCTTTAATATGGAAGTGATGCTGGATGGCATCTAGTTTCCTTTGAATCAAAGCACAGCTTTCCTTGATTGTCTAGTTATGATAGAGACTGAAGTTTGTCAGTGTTTATTTTCCTTAGAAACAAACATAATCACAAATATCTACAATTTACTTGCTCTTTCTCACACCTAAGAGACATCATGAGAACCATGTCTTATGTTGTTCTGAGCAATGGCTGTTGAAGCAAACTGGAAAATGAGGGAATGGAATATGCTGGGGTCAGAAGAGATGAAATGTAACTGTGAGACTGCCCTCTTGGAGGGCTCCTTCCAAGGGTGAGGCTAGAAATTGTTTTGGTTAGGGTTTTTATGTGAGAAGTGAAGAGGAAATAGACTAGAAATGTGATGATGAGTCTTTGCTTCATTTTAAGGAAGTGCCAGTAATTCTGGCAATACTTGGGACAGTGGGATTACCTGGGCAGCTTTGAACTTGTTATTTGAAATTGTGTGTTCACCTGTCAAATCTGTTTGTTCAGAAGCTCGTTTGTGGTAAGAGAAATTGATACTGACACAGGGAAGGGCGTGTGGCCTGGAGTGGTAACATTAAATGCTGGGATACTGAAGGGTTGAGCAATTGTTACAATATTGCTTCAGCTCTCTAGTACTGGAAATGACATTCTTACAGGCACCATTGTAGTGTGAAAATGTTGCACAAGACTGCAAACATTCAGTGAGGAGGTTTTAAGGAATCATATTTAATGAAAGAAAATTCTGCTGGGTGTTTGTGGTTGTGCTGTGTGTGGGGAGGGAATATACATGTTCAAGTGTAATGTGAGTGTAAACATACTTTTTAATTTTATTTTCTAGAAACCAATTAGTAACGGCCTTCCTCCCACACCTAAAGTACATGTGAGTATTGCTGAGTCACACAAATGCATGGTGGGAGCAGGGTGAAAGAGCACATTTTTGAAGTGTTTGTAGTATTTGTTTTTTGACTTAAAAAATCTGATATGACTTAGCAATGCTAAGCCAGTCGTATGACTCTTAATCTTTTGTTACTATTCAAAGTAAAAATAATCCTTTGGGGAAGGTCACATTTTAATTTTTCAAATGTATATATTTAATATTTTTACTTCTACAGATGGGTGCTTGCTTTTCAAAGGTTTTCAATGGCTGTCCATTAAAAATTCATTGTGCAACATCTTGGATAAATCCAGATACAAGAGGTACTATATGATGAGTATTTTACCCGTTTTGTCCTCTCCTTGAATTTCAAGAGTGCTTAGATGAGCAAGACTATTCCTTTTAAAACAGACATATTCATATAAGCAGGAGTCATTCTTTAATTATGCCGCTGCTGTCTAAAGTTGTGTTGTTTTTGAGATATATTAGATGAAGTTCTTTGCTTTAATTAAAAAGATCAAATTACATATTGAAGTTAAAGGCTCTTCTCAACATTTTAGTCCAAAAGAAGAGAATCCTAATTTTATTCGTAAAAAAATCTGACTTTTGGAGGTCTTAGCTGAGATTGATTTCTATATCATTCACTAGATTTTTTTTCCCCTTGAGATCTTTCTGGCCCTACAGGATTCTGCAGCTGTTTATTTTTGCATAAATTTTAGTGCTTTAATATCTAGCCTGAGAAAAGGGATAGTTGGTAATACTGTACACATTTACCTGCCATTAAACCCTTTGGTTATAAGCTATATAGACATACTACTGAGCTGGTCAGCAAGAAAATATCTGGAATTTTTTAGAAACTGGAATTAGGGCAGGGTAAATCCTTAGTAGTTGACATCATCTCATAGGAGATGTCTGCCTTGTTTGCATGCTTGTGTACCAGCCAGGGATTTGATGACGTTCAAGAAGTGAGGCACCCCCAGGCTACTGAGAAAATGTTCCAGTCAATGCTACTGTAGAAATACTCTCAAAGAAGGCAATGGATATTTCTAGAATATATGGAAATATCTAAGTAGGATATGCTGAAATTATTCACATGATTTCCTGCTTGTGCCTGAATTGCTTTTATTTAAAATTTCAATTATTACTCAAAAAACCCCTTGAGCTTTCCTAATGACTTAAAACAGCCCCATTCATAAGTTAACGCTTCCTTACCAGGATTAATTTTCTGTGCTTTGAAGCACTGTAACTATTACGGTTTGTTTTGTTTCCATGTGTATAAATGTATTTTTTGGTAAAGGTGTACATAGCCTTCCTGAAATCAAGATTTCTACCTCTTTTTGTTTGTGTTTGCAGATCAGTACTTGATATTTGGAGCAGAAGAAGGTATTTACACACTGAACCTCAATGAACTTCATGAAACATCAATGGAGCAGGTATATTTCTGGTTTAAAAAAGAATGCAACACTTTTTTTAACTAGTCAGACTAATGTTGTATAATCCTTGTAAAATGGTTTTTGCTATATTTACTTAGTCATTGGCTACACTGAGAATTACCTTAAATATTTGCTGTTGAGGATACATTTCAGTGATGTTTGTGTTTGTAGACTGAACCATGTTTATTTAGGAGATCTTCATCTCTCTGTTTTGAACTTCATAGTGCATTGCTCTGCAGTTAAAGGATTAGGTAAATTGTGTGGAATTTCCCCAGGGCATTTTGGATGAAAGTTTCTGTTTTCCATAAAGCTTTGTTACAATACAGAATCTTTGCAACAAATGTTGTGTTTCAGCTCCAGGGAAGCAAGGAGCTTCTTTATTCACACGAGTCACTTCTTGTGGTCTTAAAAGCAGCTTTGCTGATGAGACTCAGCTTCCTGAATTCCACCTAAAGTTCTGTCTTTGCAGAATCTTACAAAAAGCAACTATTAAAAAGGGTTTCTGGGGAAGGGAAAATGCAAGTTGCCAGCCTTTCTGTGTTCTCCAGCTCTTCTGTTACTCTCCAAGAGACTCATTTCCTTTCCTGCCTTCTCCCTACCTTAGGGAGCCGTGCATCTGCCGGCAGGATGGAGGAATTTACAAGGACTGCATTCATACTGTAAGCTGGAGGCACTGGTGATTCTTCATCCTCCAGGGTCCAGACGCTGGAGAGGTGTCTGTTTTGTTGAGAGGGAGACCTAGCTGGCTTGAGCTGAGCTTAGTGTAACCCATAATCATATCTGGTGCTCGAGTTACCTGGTTTAAAGCTGGCTCAGGTGCGACTCTGCTGCTGCATTGCAGTTGTAACAACTACCCTGAGAAGTATCACTGGTGCAAGAATTCCTGTAGGCCAGGTGGGCCAAGGAGAGGTTTGAGCTTTTTCTGTAGTCTCTGGGGTTTTGGTTTGGTTTTTAGCTGGCAGTGAAGGAGAAGAGCTGTAATGAAAATCCTGTAGCGTGTTGCCTAGTGAGCTTTAAGGAAAATTTTAATAAGCACTTAGAGACAAGAAGAAATGCTGACTAACACAGCCAGTCATGTGTGGAACAAGAGGAATGAGTGACAGGTCAGTTAACCTGCTGATTGGAAGAACTGCTGTTCTTTAATCCTCAGGTCCAAACCTACTGAGTCACAATATGCTCAGGTACCTCCAGAAGGTAAATAAACCTTGATATTAAATTTTGATACAAGCAGTTTGGTAGATTATTACCAGAGGTGTTTCTTGTGCCAGTAAGTTCCAGAAGTTAGGTAAGAGGGGAAAAGAGTAGTTGCGGTTTGGTTTTTTTTTAAGGGATGCCTTGTTTAGGAATTTTTTTAGGAATTTTAGGATTTCCATCTTTTTAGGACTTGTAGGATTTGACAGAAAACAGCTCTGCCTTGAACATTTGTTGCACTCGTTCATCGCTGAATTGAAATGTATATTCATGTAGGTGAAGGTGAAGAATCCCTTTTAAGTGTCTCTTCTAATTGTTTCAAGAGATTTGGGCTGTCACAGGCTTTAGAATGGCTGTGGTTTGTTGACTGTGCTTGGTATACTGACGTTTGCTGTTGAGCTTTTCTTCTTTGGAGGAGAAAATTCAGTGGTTTTTGAATTTTTTGGAAAAGGGGTGATTGATCTTTGTAATGACATCCTGGGGAATATAATACACCTGAGGACATGAGTATAAAATGTGCTAATTGTCTAAATGTTAATTGATATATTAAATATAGTGTGTGTGCCTAAGATTTTCTCTGAACTAACTCTGGCATCCAGGTAAATGTTCCTTGGCTTAAACTTGCTTCTACTGCAAAAAGCAAGTCAGTTTTGTTCTGTCATCTAAGCAGATACTAATTGATAATTGTCTTGCATATATCAAATTGAATGCCACTTCTTTGTTTTTCCTTCCATGTGCCAGCTATTTCCTCGAAGATGTACCTGGTTATATGTCATGAACAATTGTTTGTTATCAATATCTGGTAAGTTACTGTGCTGTCTTTGAGTGGTAGTGCTGGTAAACACTTGGTTTCGTATTTGAAGTGTGGTTTGTTTTCTAATTGCCAGGTAAAGCTTCTCAGCTTTATTCCCATAACCTACCAGGACTCTTTGATTATGCAAGGCAAATGCAAAAGTTACCTGTTGCTATTCCAGCACATAAGCTCCCTGACCGAATACTTCCCAGGTAAATATACCTCACTGGATATATCAGAAAATCTTATCTCTGGGGGTTCAGAATACCTTAACTTTGGGAAGCTCTGGGAACACCAGATGTGGGGGGGCCTGTTCACAGATTGCAGTGAGCAGCTCTGGGCATTCATCAGAGGGTTGAGCCCTGCATTTCCATGGGTCAGGGTGTGAATTTCTCTGGTTAGAGAAATGGATTTTGGTGCACCTCACCTTCTGCCTGTGAAACCTCTTGTTTCTGGGCATAGCTCTTTTCAGGTAGAGTCTGCTGTGGTAAATCCTGCTTGTTCTTGATGCTAAACAAAATCCATGGCTCTGCCCCTCCTGGCTGCAGCAAACTTTAACCCTGTCCTGGCCAGAACCATGACACTGCCCAACAAGCCTCTCTAGTGACCCATTCAGATCCCAGCGGGAGAAGGAAGTAACACTCACCTAGTTTGCAGAAAAATCTTGGATTCATAAAGTGCATAGTGAGACATTGGTTTTTCTAATAGAATAGGATTTCTGGTAGGAAACTGTATGCTAGAAAATTGGATTCTCTGCAATCTTTGGTTCTATGAAGAGCCTATTAACAAGTAATTCTTGCGTTCAGGAAAGGCTTCTTGTACAGTTACCTGCAGACAAGGGTGCAACACTTGTCTGAAAACTGTGTTCTTCCTAGAGGGTAAATTCTAAATAACTGAGAGAGAATCTGTGCATTGAATTGTTGTCTTCTGTGTACTTGCACTATTGTTCTGCTACTCTCTTCCAAATTTGATTTTGGTGGGTGACTTTGGGGTGAGGACTGAATCAGCAGTGGACTAATAACCATAATTACCATCAGGATCATGCTAGGAAAACCCTACTAGATTCTGCCTGGAGTGGTACCTCACCTAAGTTGCAGAGGACTCAGAAAATTTCTTGTCCAGTCATGTCACTTCCCAAGAAAGATGCAGCACAACCTGAATGTGAGTGCCAAGCCAGTCATTCAAAGGCAGGAGAGATTAATTTAGATAATCTCTTTTCCTGTTTTACCTCTGGCTGTAGGGTGTCAGGGTAGCCACATTCTGCCAGGGAAAAGACAGACATTTGAAGTATGTAGGACGATGTAATTTTTTTTTTCCTACCAGACCATAAAGTGTATTCTTAAACAAGTTTCTGGATACTATGATAAGTGCTACATGCAAAATGGTAAAAGCAGAGGTTTTGGTAGAGAAAAGGCAAAGCAAAATTGAATTTCAAGTCACTTGTGAGGTTTGTATATTCATTTGCAAAATTTTCTAACCTCAATTTATGATACTTGGTAGGCAGACATTCAGTAACAGAAAATGTCTGTGATAAGTCTCTTTTCCAGCTTCTTTTCCTGGAGTGTCCTTGAGCAGCTCCTTTCAAACCTTCCATTTCCTTGGAATAAGTCCATTTCCTTGGACTTATTCCAAGGAAAATTTGTGACCAGTACTCAGTTTTCCTGCTCTTCAGTCCTTTTACATTATCAGTCACTTCTGGACAGTTCTATTTGAAATGTTATACAACTCTTTTCCCAATTCATAGCTTTGAGTGCAGCATCTGTTTATCAATCTATTTATTCCCATTTTTTCTACAGCACCAAATTAGTTATTTTTATTAAGAGTACTGTGGCTGGTCTCAGTAGTTCCTGTTGTCTTCTAATCCCTGTAGAAACTCTGAGTCCTGTTCCCAGCAAATAACATTTTGGCCTATCTGATAAATTTTCACATTATTGTTTCCATAATTTCATGAGAAATACACAAACTTGTATTTTTTAGATTTTTACTGTGGCACATGTTTTTCTATCAGTGACTGTCTAAAAAGAAAATTCACTCAATTGTTTTAGTGGATCAATAATTTTGTGTTTATCTTTTGTAGGAAGTTTGCTGTATCTACAAAAATTCCTGACACTAAATGGTGTCAAAAGTGTTGTGTTGGTAAGTGAAGGTCTGGAGAATAAGTGTGAAGGGGCAGCACAAATGGTGGCAATATTAGCATTACTGAGTCAGTTTAGAAGGTGAAGGGAGAGGAGACTTTTGTCATTATTAGGAAGCTGTGCAGATGGTGAGGTCATTCAGGCTTGTCCTTGGGTTTAAGCAGTGAAAACTTTCCCGTTTAGCTCTTGATATTTAAAGACAATTTACAAGAAATGCAGAGAAGCAGAATGATGTCAAACTTCAAACCAATCCTCAAGAAGAACCTAATCTCCATGAATGGAGAAACTTTGCAAAATTGCCATCAGGATTAAGCCACCTGCATTCCTAGCAGAACTTTCAGTCATCAATATTGGGTGATAAAAGACTAAGGAGTATTTTTAATTCTTTGAGGACAGTGTTGTCTCTGAAGCCTTTATGATGTGTTTAATGTTGTGCCAGCTACCAAAGTCTCAATGCTGTCCTGTGTTAAGACATTCTAAAAGAGAGGCAGATAGATTAAAATATCCCCAAACCACGGTGAGTGTTAATGAATGCTGCAGGGAACACGCATGGGACAACAGGGGTGAAGTGATGGGTCAGAGTGTGTAAAAACTCTGACTTCCTGACAGAAAGATTAATTTGGAAGTCCATATGTTTCTAGGTTCCTGGAATGAGGAGCCTTGTGGTGTGCTTCTCTGTGATTCCTGTCCTGCAGGCACAGGATTTAACAGGGGTGCTGTGGTACCTGACATCATGAGGGGAGTCTTCATATTCAGAGACAGCTCAGTCTCCTAAGCCTGGAGCCCTCTGTGCATGGTGGGTGTGAGTGAGGATTTGTGAGCACAGCAAGGGTGGCTGGAAGAGTCTCCCTTTGGTGGCCTGAGCCCCCAGTCCTGCTGGCACAGAAGTCTGCAGCAGGAGTGCCACAGGAGGCAGGGAAAGATGGGAACTTCTGGTCTTCTTTCTGCACCTTCCAGATGTTGGGGATTTTTTTCTGGTTTCTGAGTTCAGCCTTACTCAGGGTCACACCGAGCGTTGTTTGCTGCACTTTGCAGCCAGTCTGACTAACATTGGGTGAGAACCTGGATTAATGAAATAAAGCACTCATGTTTGAGGTGCCAAGGGATTGCTGGTGAGTTCCTGTGGCAGTAAGGTAGCATGAACATATTTCATTTCTCTGGGTAGTTCTGGATTGTAGAAGCTTGTTATCTAAACTGTTTTTGTTGCCTGATGGCCCACAGTCACTTTACTGCACAGTAAAATCTGGTCTTGAGATGTATTTGTACAAAGTGCAAAGTGACACTTGTTTGTCTTAAAGGAAATGTTGGCAGTGCTCAAGGAGTGAAATTTTGTCAGTGTTGTAGAACTGAAATTGTGAAACTTCACAGGGCCTGATTTTGCAACCTTACTGTTCTCTGCCAGTTTTTAATTAAGTTCTGACAATGGGAGAGCAGCACTTCCTGCTCTTCTATTGTTCTTCAGTTTCAACTGGATTTCCTGATGATCTAGAAGTGTTCAGCAGAATTACAGAGCTCCTGGATTTCAGACTGGCAGTGCTTGAAGGGTAGCTGAGCTGTTGTTCACTGCCTGCTGGGTAACTGTGTTGGAGAAAAAGCCATTCTTTAACAGCTTGCCTATGGTGATTTTTGAGATAGCTTAGGCAAACCAGCACATTCGACCCAAGACACTCCAAATGTTTATGCAATCAGCTGCTTTTTAAATATATAAAAGATTACAGTGGGGGTGGTGGGTATTTTCTAAAAGGAAATGGACTCTTACATAGTTGGCAATTGTTTATAATTTGTATGTGCTTAGTACACTGATATTCTCTCTCCTTTTTTGGCAGTGAGAAATCCCTACACAGGCCACAAGTACCTTTGTGGAGCACTACAGTCTAGCATTGTTTTGTTAGAATGGGTTGAACCAATGCAAAAATTTATGTTAATCAAGGTAAAATTACAATTACTCTCATCTTGACTTTTAGTTATCTTGTAGTGGCTTGTTAAGAATAAGTATTAGCCAGTTCTTGATTTATTAGACTTTTCTCTTGATTTCTGTTACATGATACTGAAAATGACTATTTAAATGTGTCGTGTATTAACTGATTCAAAATAAATGTTCATGTTTTTGGGATGCACTTCAGTTAGAGAAGCAAGCCCTTTTCTCCATGAACATTGCCCTTCAGTTGCACAATGGAAAACTGAGGCTGGCAGGCTGAGACATGGGTTAACAGCGGCCTTGCTCCCATGGAGAGAAGGTCACCATTTATTTTGACACTGAGGTGCCCAGAAGTGCTGGTTATTCTCCCCATCTGACATCACCTGAAGAGACAGAGCCAGAGTGGGCTCCTGTTTATAAAAAGGCAGCTGCTGTAACTCTATCAGCCTGGAAGAAAAGGCTTAGAGGCTCAGTAGCCAGGGAGGGCAGTGATGAGCACTCCCATTGTCTGTGGGCAGCTGCAAAGAACACACAGGATAAAACATATGCTGATTTATTTTAACTGAACTGGCATGAGGTGATCCAAGCTTCTTAACTGAGGCCTTTTGTATTTATCAATTCCTATTATCTGAAGAAGTAAACCTAATGTTACAAAGTTTGTCATAAAATTTAGTGTGCAGTTTAAATATCTAATAGATTCTATGTATTCAGCTAACTCAGATTACATTTGTTTCCCTTCTAATACCTATTTTTGCTTATTCGTCCAGCACATAGATTTTCCTGTACCTTGTCCACTGAGATTGTTTGAAATGCTGGTAGTCCCCGAGCAGGAATTCCCTTTAGTTTGTGTTGGTGTCAGTAGAGGAAGAGACTTCAACCAGGTGGTGAAGTTTGAGACTGTCAACCCAAATTCTACCTCTTCGTGGTTTACAGAAACAGGTTTGTGTGCTGCTGTCATTGCATTCCAAAATGTTCTTTCCTGTTCTGTAATAGCTGAAGTACTAAAAGGTAGGCTTCTTTGGGGAAGCAAATGCTTAAATCATTAAGGCTAACTGAGAATTCTAAGTTCTTTGTTTGGAGGGGGATCTGGTTGAACATGCTTGCATGTGCACTTTTTTTTTTAATGCTTCTCCTTGTTGAACTGATTGGATTCCTTGAGATTTTTGGTATAGCAGAGGATGGAGTTATGGTTTCTTGCATTTCCATAAATTAGGCAGCACTTGATTACCCCCTGTGCTGTTTTGTGCTCTACCCTGGCACCATGATTTCTGTTTATTGAATAGATTCTAGTAAAATTTCCTTCTGAGAAATTCCTTTTGACATCTCTGGAAGATGTAGTTTGGCTCTTCTGCAGTGTGCCACTATGGTTAGAATTGGTGTTGTCAGCCTCCTGCTGAGATAGAGCATTCTTCTGGTGTTGATGGAAAGCAAAGAGGATTAGGACCACTGGGAGCAGGAAACCAGTTCCTGCCCATCACCCATGTGGGCACCAGGAGTGAGGTAGCCACCATCTGAGCAACAGCAGAAATCCTCTCAATAAGTGCTGAGAAGTACTTATTTAGAGTTGCAAGTTTGCCTCCTGAACCTGGATGCAGTAGGGAACCATCTCTAGTTGTAGCTTGCAGGTTCAGAAGCTGTAAATAGCTCTGGGTTTGCCTGTCATGGGTCCCTTGTTGATTCATGATGAATTTATACATAGCTCTGTGCTGGCATACACCTGTGCAGGAGTCCTGATGAGTGTGCACTGTGGGATTCACTTAGAATAACAGTTTCCACTAGGAGGATACCACTGACATTCCTCAGTAAGGTTTTGGTACAGTTAAAGGATAGGTACAGTACCCAAAGTGAGCAATGGATGGCAACGCACTTTGGTACTTCAGACAGTGCATTTTATTTTCATTCCTACCTGTTACTGTGTGACTTTATAACACAGCCCATAAAAGAAGCATACTGAAGAGAAATGTCCTGATGTCATTTCTCTCTCAGTATTGTCTGCACTGGTGCATAAATCTGAGAGTACTAATCCCTTCTTTGGTGGTTTTTTTTTTGTTGTTGTGTTTTTTGTTTTTTGGTTTTTTTTTGCATTATGCCTTCCACACTTTGTTTATTTCCGTGAAGAACTTGTCCAATTCTGGTGTTGAGTCTATGTTATTGTTTTCTCAAACAATATTTGTAGCTCAAATTTAAGCCCTTTTGTTGTTTCAGCTTATTCCTGTCCCCTGCTGGCAGGAGGGCAACGATGCAAACAGATTTTTATTTTTTATAATTCTAACCAGAAAGCTGCCTTTGTGTTCTAAGTGATGTGCTCTAATTTCTCATGTCTAATGGATTTACTGAGTTCCTCTACTAAATGAAAAATGCCTGTGGAATCTGGCAGTAGTGTTGAACTAGTAAGAGCTGCTTTGTATGTAATTTTAATGTTAACAAACAAATGGACCAAAACTACACTTCTCTTTTGAGCTGATATGTCCACTAATCACTTGTGGGTCAAATTCCCATTTGCTGTGATGGAGACTGCTGCAGCTGTAACTCAGAAGAGAAGAAAATAGCTCTTCTTTTGAGGGTTTGGAGAAGAAAATAAGCCCCTATTTTTGGAACATCTGTGGATGAAATGTCTGCAAATAGCAGCAAGAATTAAGTAATAGTATGTAAGTCCCTATCAGGATTTAGAAATAAAGACAGAAGAGAAGTGCAGTGAAACAGCATAGTGTGGACAGACACATATTTCTGCCTTTTTGCAACAGCAATATTCAATTACACCAACAGAGAATCAATGGAGAACAATGTACATCTCAGTTTGCTTTTGTGGCATGGCTCAGAAAAGGCTGAATTGAATCCATAGTTTAATATTATAGCTTCAGTTTTCCTGTCACAGCCAACATGTTGGATAAGTGGACTTGCATCTCTAAGAGAAGAGTGATGTCACTGGTAAGATGATGATTTTAGGTAGATAAAACACACCCATCAAAATGTCTCAATCTCTAGAACTTCTATTTCAAATTCCATGCTAATTTATGTTCTGGACTAAAACTGTCCTTTTTTTACAGACACTACAGAGACGAGTGTTGTCCATGTAACACAGCTGGAGAGAGACACCATTCTGGTGTGTCTGGATTGTAAGTTTAATATCAACTAAATCTATATGTGCGCATATACATGCATACTGTCTGTCTGCAGATTGGATTCTATATCAAAGATAATCCATGGTTAACATATCCTTATTTATTGTCCAGGCTGCATAAAAATAGTGAACCTGCAAGGCAGGTTAAAATCCAGCCGCAAACTGTCGTCGGAGCTCACCTTTGACTTCCAGATTGAATCAATAGGTAAGCTGGCTTTCTTTAGTGCTCTGCAGTGTCCCTGTAGGTCACAGAGCTGGGCAGTCACCATCTGGATGGAGTTTAACAAGAGCAGGTGGTAGAGATTCTACAGTCTGGGGTGAGGTAGTCCCAGTTGTGCAGAAGGGGAGACTGGAGAGTGGCTCTGCAGAAAGAGAGCTGGGGCTGGGATTGATAACAAAGATGAGTCAGCACTGTGCTCTGGCAGCCAGAAAGTCAGGACCAGCAGTGATGGAAATTTCTATGAAGTTGCAGGTAGGAAAATTCAGGTTGGATGTTAGGAAAATGCATTTCACTCAGGGTGATGATCACTAGACTGAGCTCCTCAGAGAAGTGGTCGCAGGACCAAGCCTGTCAGAGCTCATGCAGCATCTGGATCATGCTCTAAGTCATCCTTATGGGTCCTTTCCAACTTGAGATCATCTGTGGTTAACTTGTACAGTGTTACAGCAGAGAATTAGGTATGCTGCCTGTCTAGTCTTACCTCACTCATTTCACTTTGTGTGAGAAGACTCAGTGAAAGGTTCAGCAGTTGGAATGGAGTAATAATCCTGCAGTCTCCTTAGATTAAGCTAAATGTCTTGGGAGTATGATGGAGACTTGTAGCCTCTACAGGAGTACCTTAACACAACCTACATAAACTCCCTGAATCACCCATGCCAACTCATTTTGTATATATGTTTGTGCAGTGTCCATTTTTATAAAGCAGCTCAAAGACTAAATTATGAGATATGTCACAAGTTGCATAAATTTTGTTTCCTTGTGTAGAATTTGAGTGAATTAAATTTGTGAAACAGAAAGAATACATTATTTTGGCAGTTCTCCAGTAGTTGCATACCTGGATTGCAGCACTTACTATTGAAAGAGGGGTAGGAGGGATGTGTGCACAGATGAAAGATAGCACCAGAAGAGGAGGAGCAGTGGCTTCTAAAATCCTCAGGAGTTGCAGGGAGTTTATTTCTGAGGAGAAGCTTTAAAGTTTCAGGTCTTTCAAAGATAAGCTCCCACAGAGAAGAGGATAAGAAAACATTGCCGCTGAAAATATTACTTTTATGGCTCTTGATGGTTAGGAATGGGAGGAAGGGAGGATTCAGTGTGCTTAAAGCTTCTCACTGTGGGACCTCTGCATGTACTGTAGTCCTCACCCTGCTTGTCACAAATGAGCACCCAGTGGCCTGTACTGTCCTAACAGTGTCTCCAGAGACACTCCTGGAACTTTCCTGTTAAAATTCCATAGATATTGTCTGCAAGTATTAAAGGGATTTCCTGTTCAAAGAAAATGACACATTTAGGACCAAAACATCTTGAACATGTTCTGGTTAGGTGGAAATGTTTTTAAACCCTGCTCGTTAAACAAATAATTGTATAAATGCAGCTGCTTTTGAGGCAGGTTCAGTGAGTCCTGGGAGACATTCTGCAGTCTGAGTGGGTGGATGGCATACAGTGGAACATACATGCACAGATTTCAAAACTAGTCTTGTGCTTTTGGCCTTAAAAGCAAGAGTTGAGTTTATGCTTCAGAATTGATTCCAGTGTTCTTTGTTGCTAGTCTGTCTACAGGACAGTGTGTTAGCATTCTGGAAACATGGCATGCAAGGAAGGAGCTTCAGATCAAATGAGGTGAGTACTACATTTTGCTTCAAATGCTGGCTTCTGATGTAAGCCACATGGAGGAGAAATTCACAGTGCTGTTGTCTGGTAAAGAGTGAAACATTTCAGTAACTTCCTAGGTTAGACCTAGAAGCTGGAGTGTCGTTCTGAGCTTGATTCATAAGCTGTAAAGCACAGGTGGAGCTGTACAAGAACTCCTCACATCTAACAAGCAAAGCTGAAACAAGAGACTGGGCCGGCATGCCACAGAAAATATCCAAGGCTAATTCTTGGTAATATTAATTTTCACCTTAAATTACTTTGAAGACCACAGTCAGTTCCTGAGCCTATCACATATGGATGCAAAATATGGGCTTTGCCAGTGGTTCCACTGCTAAACTTTAGCTTTTTGTCACAGTGTGAAATGAGTTGCCTGATGCTTTTTAGTCTCTTCCATGTTCTCTTGGCTAAACAAATACTTGAAGAATTGGCCAACTTTCACAAGAAACATTTTTCCATCTTCAGTAGAAAAATACCAGATTGACCTAAACACGGTGGGTTTTTTGTTTGTTTGTTTGGGTTTTTTGTTGTTGTTGTTTTGTTATTTTTGTTTGGTTTTTTTGTGGTTTTGGTTTTTTTTTTTATCCTAAAATCTCCTTGTTGTCCCTTTTTTAGCCCATTTGATGTAATTTTTACATGGACTTAAGCCATTACAGCTACCTTCTCAAATAGGTTTTTTTCTCTCTTGCTGCAGACCTCGTCTACCTGTTAGTGAAAATGCTTAACTTTGTAGGAATTTAATGGGTCCTTTAATTTGGTTGGAGTCAGACTGCTGCTTATTTCCAAGGTGCAGATGTTCCTTGTGGAATCATGCCTTGCTCTGCCCATGGGTCCTCAGTGGCTCTATGCAGCTGGGAGCACCATGTCCCAGGGTGCTGCAGCCCAAGTGGATGCAGTTTAGAGTTTATGAAGCAGCAGAAACACTGGCTTGCCTTGTTGCTGTCAAGCCAAAGGCAGAACCTAAATGAAGAACTGAAAGCAGAACTGGGCTGTTGACAGAAAGCAAACCACCTAAAACATTTTCTCTGTAGTACACATCTAGGGTACAGTTTTGGGCCTTTTAAAATTCCTTCTCTCTCCTGGCTATCCCATTAGCTGCAGCTGTTAAAAGAAACCAATTTTCTGCTGTAATATGAGAAGCCTTCAGTGCCAGCCTCAGGACTTGACCATGTTTGTGACTTTTGGGGAATTTTATAATAGGTGGGAAGTTGTGACATGGGACAAAAAGCTGACTGACTTAACTTGCAGCATTTTTTTCTTTGAAGACATTATTAGTTCAGATTTCATATTTTAATACAGTTGGCCTAACTGAGGATGATTTGAGCTGCTTGCAAAGTTATTTCCTTCCACAGCTGTGACCTTCCACAGTGGTTTGATCAAGTGTGAAAAATGAAAGAGGGAACTGTGAATTCTGATACAAGAAGCTCAGAATTCGGGCAAAGATTGTACAGCTTTGGCTTCACAGAAAGCAGAAATGAATTTTCTTATAAAAGCAAAGGATTTCATTGCTGTGAATTAAAATTCTCTTGCAAGTTCTCTCCACCAGAATTGAATCCACCAAGTCAGCTAACATTGCTAGGGTCTGGGAAGGAGATGTCTCCTTTCCCCAAGAGTGTGAAATTCAGCTGTGTAGAAGAGGAACTGTGTAAACAGTGCTGCCTGTTCACAGAGTGACTCAATACCCTTTGGAGTATGCACTGGGCTCTGGTTGACTTCACTGATGGCCATGGTGGTTTTCTGGGTGCTTTGACATTCACATGATCATAAAGCTGTATCACAGAGATACAACCCACCAACAGAACGTGCAGGTCTGTTGCACTTGTCTGAAATTCAAAAGATGGAGTTTTCTTTTTGCAATAGACATTAAGTACCACAGATTAGATTGTTTCTCTGCTAAGGTTTTCAGAATATTAATTTAGTGCATTCTTACTATAATTCAGCATTTCAGCAAAATGTATTTTATGTGTGATTTTCCTGACCCATTTTTGGATATCCACTGTAGAGTGACACTAATTGCACCCTATCTCTTTCAGGCAGGGCTGTAAAGAGAATTGCACTGGTAACTCAAGTACCAAGCTGAGCCCTGCTGTTGTGGTGGCAGTTGCTACCAGAGGAATTCATGTAATATGGGAGGAATTAGAGAAAACTTTAATATCTTAGTTAAAAGTGACAGTTGCATTATAATCTCTATTGGATTTTAATTGGCAGTTGGTAACATCACAGTCAGTTCTTTTATCTTGACTGATGCTAAAAACAAAATGAAAACACTTGTGCTCTTAACATGTATATATTTCTTTTTATTATCTAGATCACGCAAGAAATTTCTGATAATACAAGGATATTCAGGCTTCTGGGATCTGACAGGTAAGATGAGAAGTAAACAGGACATACTAAAATAAATAATGTGTCTTCTACCTTGTAAAAGTTCTTTTTGCATGTCTCTTGAAAATTCTTTTTTAGGCATCTTAGACACTCCTTTGTGTTCATGTCTACCTTCCCACCCTACATTTTAACTTTTCTCTTTCTTAAATTAAATAAAATCTTCTAAAAGTGCCTGTGGGCTTCCAGAAGTACTCAGCCACACAAGAAGCTCTTACTTGGCTGCAGTCACAATCTCCAGGAATGTTTTCCTTTTTGGAATGTAATTCTTTTCTTTAATTTGGTGAAATCTTTACTTTCAGCTGCTTTGCTGCAGTAGCACATCAAGATCTGCTTCTGGAGATAAATGCAAAAAGTACTTAAACATTTTAAATATCTCACTTTCACCCCCAGAAAGGAAATCTACCAGTTGTTCTCCCAGCATGACAATTCAGGTCTTGTAAGAGCTCTCGATATGTAGCTGTTCTTCGGAATCTGCTTTTGGGACAGTAACACCCCGTCTGTGTGACCCAGCTGCTGCTTTAGGAGTGTCACTGACTTCCTCAACTTTCTCTGCCCTGGTGTTGAACTTTGTACTTCTGTAAGAGCCACAGAAGCAGCAGCTGCTTTGTCCTTAGGGGAGTGAATGCTGATGTGACAGTTTCTCCAGTAATGGATTCACAAGAGCTGCAAAGATAGGCTTTAACTTTTCTTTTGAGAATTGCCTCTGTCCTGCCCTGCTTACGTGTGGCATCTTAGAATGACACTGCAAAAAACTGCCTTGTAAAAATGTCCTCTTCCCCAAATATGGGCCCATCTATTTCTGGCTTGCTTTGATAGCTTCTCAAGTCTAAGACAATGTTTAAAGAGTTTGCACTGCAATAAACATTAATTCACATTTCTTTATATCCCCTTTTCCTTGCAGCTCTGTCCTGTTTTGTGCTTGAGCTGTGATGCCTTTTTCCAGTAACGAGTCCTTTCCTAGGCAGTTCATAGGAGCTGCTGTTCTGAGAAGCAAAAAATCTGATGTCAGTCTGATGAAAGCTTGTGCTGCTTTCTCCTCATGAGCAGGGAATTGCCTCATGACACGAGGTGTCCTGGTTCTCTTTTGTGGAGCAGATTGAGTAGAGGTCAGGAGTTTTAAGCCATAACTTTGCAGCAAGCAAAGTTTCCTATTGAATGCACAAGAGATGGATTTGAGTTTCCCACCATCTGCCTTCACTTCAGGATGTTTGTGGAGGAGAAGTCAGTCATGAACATCCTGGTCTGTTTAGCAGTTTTAGCAGTTCTTGCCTGATGAAAAAATGTTAAAAGTTTTTGAAGCAAAATTGTGACAGCTGATTTCTCTTCTTTGAAGAGAAAGGTCTGATCGAGGACATCCCCTTATGATCTTTGCAGTTGCAGCCCATGTAACCCAGTCTCATGTCTCCAATGCTGGCCAAAAGTGGCTGGCAAGAAAAAGTAAGAGAAAAGACTCTTCACACAGTAGTCCTTTCCTTGAGGATTCTCTTTGCCTGCAGATTTTTGGCTCTGGGACTCTCAGAGCTGGAGGAAGTTTCTGTGGATTAAGTTCCATGGGCTCAGGGATTAACTGGGAATGCTCACAGAAGGATCAGCTTTGTTCATCTGTCCTTCCTGGGGCAAGGGGCAGAGTAAGAACTCAGACCTGGAGCCTGATGAATGGGTTTGCCCTGCAGAGCTCCAGGAAAGCTCAGGCCCAGTAGGGGAGTGCTGGCCAGGTTTTAGAAGCCCTCACTTAAAAGGATGAGAGGCAGCAGGGATACATTGCAGCAAGGGAATTTCCAGTGGGATAAAAGGGATAAACACCATGGTGAGGATGGTTCAGCACTGTAGCAGGAGCCCAGAGAGGCTATGGGAGAACCTTGGAGATCTTGTCTGGACAAGACTGTGAGCTTGCTCTGAGGTTGGCATTGGTTTGAGGGGCTTCTGGACTAAAGGCATCCAGGGAAAGAGAAATTATAAGAGTCAGGCGGACACCAGGAAAGAATATTTAATGATACTCAGGGTTGTTTTGAAATGAAGGATCCCTTGACACTGTGGCTTTTTGAATTTCCCCTTCAGGGTGGTGGTGCTGGAGAGCAGGCCGACAGACAACCCGACAGCCAACAGCAACCTGTACATCCTGGCAGGGCACGAGAACAGCTACTGACCCAGCACAGCTCACGGGGGGACACCCTCCTGCTGCTGCAATTGCACAAACGCTGCAGTGACCCCACTTCAGTTGCTCCATAATTTATTGTGGTGTGAGAGGAAGACGGGAATTGCTGTGGTATGGACACAGAAGCATTCTAATACCACGGAAGTGCTCAAGTTACTGTTATGTAATCTTTGTACATATGCAGTATTTTTCAGTGAAACTTCTCGCTGAAGCCCTACACTGACTTTCTGTAGATAGAGGTCCTCCTGTTAAGTACAAGTGTCTTACCTGTACAGATGTAAAAGTCACTGAGGATGCAAAAATTAAATCGGGGTACTATTATAAGGACGTCTCATGTGTTTATTATAAAGTGGGGTTCTAGCAACAAATATAGTACATTTAGCAACACTATTGTATTTTATTATATGTAATTTACTAATACAAATAAATATTAACTTTTAGAAATTGTAACCAAGGCTGTAATCAGATTACAATCTTGTTTTAATTTCAATACAACACACTGGTGTTCATGTTTGCACAATGTATTGAGATGTGATGTATTTAGTCACAAAGGTAAGCTGTGACTTTGTGGATATGACTTGGGCTTCAAAGTTCCTTTATTTCGTTTATTGGGGTAGATTTCTTTGTGAAACAAACCAGTTAAACACCTGTATTTTTATATTTAATTAAACCCTTCCTTATGATTACTTCTCTATGCTTGAAAACAATACCTTATGGATGGGTGTCAGTTCCCAGACTAGTGGTACCTGGCTGTAATTCTGCAATAGATGTTTGAATTATTAGTGTATACAATGAGAAAAAATAGTTATGACTGTTTGTCTTACTAAATAGTTTCATATCACGATGAAAGGAGCAACATTCCACATTGTGGAAATGGCTCAGAGATGTTGCCATTTTGATTTCTATTTTGTTTTTGGCCTTATAACCATTTTCACACTTCTCTTGATTTTAGGATGTTAACACATGGCCAAAATTTAGTTACTACCTCATTGAAACAGTACAATGGTTACAACGCATCACGGGAACTTAGTTTTGATCAGAAGTATTTTTGATTGCTATTTTCCAATGGAGTGTGTAAATGCCAAGTTTGAAGCAAAATGCACACATTTGACTCCTTTTTTTTTTTGTATATGTACTTTATATTTTATTGTGGTAATATACACTAAAACCAAACTAAATTAAAAGTGATTTATGGCCTGTGTTATTGTTGTGATGGGTTATGCTTTGAAATATGTTCCCTAATGTATATAATGTAAAATAAATTTTTTTAACATGTTGTTGTACAATTAGATTATCACCTGCACTGATTTTCCACATAAGACTAAAATGGAACATACTGAATTTTCAATTCTGCTATTAAATGGTTGTGCCAAACACAAAGGTCTCTGAATGTATGAACAGAGGTTGCTGTAGCTGCACTAAGTTGGGTTGGCATCGATACCCCTTTTTTTGGGCAGTGGATGTGTGGATTTGAGCTGTCTTTCCAAATTCCACCTTTTTGGTTCCTCCCCTCCATTTCCTGCTTTTCCACCTCTGTTGACAGCAAAACTGATTGTTTTATTTTCTCAGCAGGTTTATTTTTCTGCTCCTGCTTGCCCCCATCGTGGCTGTTGCTGATCCTGGGCTCGCCCTGTGGGGGGAGAGGTGGCGGCACGAGGAGTTGCGTGTGTTCCACAGCAGCCTCGGGAAATCCCCGGAGGGTTCCTCAGCCTGCCTCCGTGTGGGCTGCTCCTCACCTGGACGTGCAGAGAGTCGCTCAGATTTAACAAAGTGCTGTAGATTTAACTGCGGCTCGTGTGCTGTGATCGTGCTTCCTCTTGGGGGGGTTCTGCAGCAGCTGGGGCCGAGTTTCTCAGGCCATTGGGGAATTACAGGCACCAGAGCCTGAGGCCTCTCGTTTGTACTCTGCCTGGGCTTTTTTTGGTACGAGCATACAGCCAGGGATGCGCCTGGAAGGGCTAGAAATGAAGATCAGTGGGATGTGGGAGAAGAGAGCACTGTGCCGGGGCAGGCGTGGTTCCAGTCTGTCGTATCATCAGGACAGCTTTGCTTTTCCCATGCTGCTCTCTAGCCTCCAGATAACGAGTGAAGCGTTCCTGCTTTTTCAGGGATCGTCCTGTTGTAGGATTTGGGGTTTGTGCCACAAAACTGCCTTTCCCTCACCTCGAGCTGCTTTGCCTGCCCTGCTGCCAGCTGAGCCCGGGAGCCTGGGCGGCAGCTGAGTCAAAAGGTCCCTGTGCCCGATCGGTCCCGGCGAGTCCCACACCGATCCGTGCCGCGTCCCACACCGCGGCTCACCGGCGCCGTCAGGGAGCGGCCGTGCCCCCTCCGGCCGCCAGGGGGCGCGCTCGGGCGGCCGGCCGTGACGTCACGTCCGGCAGCAAAGCCGCGACCGCGCGTGGCGGGGCGCAGGCGCGGGGGGCGCGGGGCGCCGCCGCTCCGCGCATGCGCCGCGGCCGCCGACGGAGCGGGCGAGGACGGGACCGGGGAGGCGGTGGCGCTCGCGCTCCGACCCCGCCCCTCGCGGCCCGCGCGCGACCCCCGGCCCGCCGCGCGCCCCCCCCCCCCGCCGCCCCCGCGAGCCGGGGCGGGGAATGCGGCAGCCGCCGCCCCCCCCCGCCGCTGCGGGCCTGCCGCCCCCGCCGGCGGCGGGGGAGCGCCGGGGCTCCCGCTGAGCGCCGCCGGCCCTCCCGCGCGGCTCCCGGCCCGCCCGGCCCGGCCCGGCCCGGCCCGGCGGCACCATGCAGGCGCAGCCGCTGCTCTACGAGTTCTTCAGCGAGGAGAACGCGCCCAAGTGGCGGGGGCTGCTGGTGCCCGCCCTCAAGAAGGTGAGGGGCGGCCGGGGGCCCGCGCCCCGGGGGCTCGGCCTCGGGATCGGGCCGGGCGGGCCGCGGGGCCGGCCGGGGCTCCCCGCGCTCCGGGGCCGCCTCGGTGGGTGCCTCGGCCCGGCAGCCGCGCTGGGGCGATGCTGTGACAGACGGAGGCGTGTAGATAAAACCCGTGTGAGGGACACGCGAGTCCTTGTCCCCCCTCGGCCCGGGGGGACCCCAGTGGTGCTGCCGCGGGTTTCTGCCTGTGTTCCCTGGGGACACGACTGGGATAGGGGGGATTGTTATAAATTCTCCTCAGAGAATTTGAGTTAATTAATGTTCGTGTCTAATAGCTTTTAGTTAACCTTCTCTTAGTTTAAATACCTTTTTGCTGAGAAGGCTTAATCAGGACAAACGAGCAAGTCTTGCTCCCTCAGGATGGTGAGGCTTGTGCCTGTGGCGTGGAAAGAATTTACTTGGAAGAGAGGAAAAAATTGGTGAGGGCTCCTCTTCCACTTTTGCATCTCGAACCCAGAAAGTAGAAGGTTTAAGAAACAAGTTTTCTGACACTGTTACTTGAACTGGCCTCAGATTGCAGAACTTCGTGTGGTTTAGTCGTGCATGGCAACACTTTCTGAGTTACTGTCTAGTTACAGCGATTAACTGCAACTGTTGCCTGCAAGGATCCTTCCTTGAGGTTGTTGAGAAGTCTCAGGTGCTGCGATTTGCCCATGCAGTATTTCTTCCTAATTTCCTCTTGCAATGTGTTGCCTCCCTTCTCTGGGCATGCTCTTTGAGGTCTCCAGCACTGTGCGGCTTTGCACAGTTCTTGGAAATCCTTTTGCTTGTCTCACCCATAGCACGTGCTGTTAATGTCTTATCCCTGGATAGCTGCTTCCTTGAGACTGCAGCACTGACCACACGAGTCACTTGTGGTGCTTGTGGGCGCTTGGACACCCATCCAACTGCAGCCTGCTTGGAAACTGGAGCTCCTCAAGGTCCCAGCCACAGAGAGCTTGTTCCTTTGGAGGATGATTTATTCCATGGTGGAGCAAATGTTTGTCAGATTTGGAAGGAGTTTCAGTGCTGACGACTGGAGTGCATGGAATGAAGATTCAAAGCAAACAAGCCTTGAAACTTTGGAATAACTTGACGTCTGAAGCGCCAGATTTCTTCCCAGTGGACAAGGAATTCGTGAAGTCACCCTGCATTAAAGATGCTTCCTGAAGGAGCTGGATGAATTCTGCAGTGGGAAAAGGAATTCTGGAATCTGAGGGCAGCAGAGAAGGCCAACGAGGACGAGCTACCATGGATGACAGCTGGCCCTGCAAGGTAGAGTTGTCTTAGTTTTGTTGTCCTCTGCTCTGTTTCTCTGTGTGGGTACAGGGGTGACAGGAGTCGGGTGGAGTGAGTTCTGAAGGCTTCACACTGGAACTTGTGCCTGTCTGGCAGGTGTTGGCTCTTTTGACCTCAGCTTTTCATGAGATCACCACCTGTTTCCTACCTTCTCTCGGGCTGTTGCTTCTTACTACTGCTGTTTTTGTGAAGATGGAAATAGAGAATCTGTCCTCATGATCACCAGCTTTACTGGAAGAGCCAAATACTTGAGTTACAGGAAAACTAAATGGCAGATGAAAGTGTTAAATTGTTATCTTTTTGGCTTCTTCATTAACGGAGAAACTGTGTCATGTGTTTTGCTAAGGTAACAGAGGTACAGATAGTTTTGGGTATCAGGTGTTTTGCCGTGATAAAGGCCCCTAAAGTAATGAACCTGTCCCAGGGGGCAGGTAAACCCTCGAGCTTGCCCTGAGGGTTCAGCTGTGTCCCGTGGCTCACAAGGCAGGTGCAGCCCTGCAGTCAGTGACCCCCGGGCAGCTCTCCAGAGCCCTGAGCTGCACCTGCAGCCCAGCACGTGGGACTGCTGAGGTGGAGAGGGTGGCAGCATTTCCCGGTGGGGTAAAAGGGCAGGACTGTCCTGGAGGGGAGCTGGTGCCTTGTGACTTTGCTGAGCTGCCAGAGCGTTGCTGTCTCAGTAGGAGTCAGAGTTTTGGAAGCTCACCTATGTCCCGTTGTTGCTGTAGGAGAACCTTTCCTTCACCTCTCCCTTAGCTGACCAGATGCTGACGCTCCTTCTCAGGTAGTGACAGCAGCTGGACTCCACCTGAAAGCAGGTGGCTGTAGAGGCAGAATTGTGATGATTTCCCGCACAGCTGGAAATTAGACTTAATAGTTTGTGGAGTTTGTTGAATTAATAGGTCCGTTGAGGGGAGTGGCATTTAAGTTAACGTTGTAAGAGCACATATAGCAGGATGGAGTGTTTGCAGCTCTTGGGGAAAGCTGCCACACGGGGACTGAATCATTAAAATGCCATTGCACTTTTGTAACTGTGAGTTGGCCTCTAATGCAGAGCTCAAACTACAGCCTCAGGATGGCTTTCTTAAAAAATGGCTGTTGTTGAATCATTGCAAATAGCTTTCTTTGTCCCAGTGGGTTATTTTGATTCCATTTTTTATCATGTAGAAAACCCAAGAATACAAAGTAAGAATAAATCTCTTCCTACATCAGGCAATTCTTGGGAGACCATGCCTTGTGTTTCATTGGACATGACCCTTAGCAGTAGATCTGCATTTGCTTTTGGTACAAGAGCAGCTCTTGTACCATTGAGATCATAATGTAATCCCTTTTCTTCTGATTCTTCTTCAGATGCTGTCAAGATAGACTCCAGTGCACTCAATTAGGAAGAAAATTATGTCAACTGAGATTCTTCTCTGCCTGGTCACAGTTATTTTAAAGCTGCAAGAGAGGAGTGCTGGCAAAAGGCAGTAATCATTGTGATGAGGTACAAGAAAAGGAATAACAACAGCTGTCTGGAATTGTAGCTGCAAGGATGGACAGAAGGTGAGATGCTGAAGATGAAGGATTCAAGACATTTGGAACACCAGAGGTCTTGGGTACCTGGAGACAGATACACAGCTTTTCATGCACCTTGGAAAGCAGACTCAGGAGTGACACCTGCCATGGGATGCCTCTTCCAGCACTGCTGTTCCTCTGCTAGTGAATTTACACATTTTATTCTGCCCACCTTTTGGATAGTTTCTCTTGGACATCATTCCTTGTGGCTTCATCTCTTTGGAATAATTTGTTCATGGAGTCAGAGTTTTTCTGCACATGTATGATGCACTTATCCCCTGACCGATTGGTTTTTGCAGTAGGAAGCATGTCACCCTTGCTGATGGATACCTTAAGCCATTTGATAGTGGAGAAAAACAGAAGAATGTTCTGCTGTTTGCATTCCTCAAGTTGTTTTGGATCAGCTGAGCAGTTAACCAGGGGTACTGCTGGAATTTGTTGTGGCCAGAATGAGTGGACTGGTGTGGCCTGGCAGCTGAAGGGATTTGCTTCCTCCCTTAAGGAAACTGTTCTAGACAGGTGCTTCCATGGACTCCCTGTGTCACCTGGACCTTGCGTGGAGCAAAGGACGTGGGAAAAGCTGCTTCAGTCACTGCAGAGCTCTCAGGAAGCTGCTGCTGACAAAGATATTTCTACCGGATTTTTAATTACCTGCTTCTTCACATTGGTGACAAACGGGCTGCCACTTGCTACTCAGAGTGACACTTCTTACTCTTCGCATGGCTTCACACCAGATGTAGAGCTTTCTGAATTTCTGGTGGCTGTGGAGGGTAAAGCTGAGAACCTCCTACAGTTCTAGTCTTTACTGCATGATTTTTTCACCTGCTCAGTGGAGCAGTGTGACACTGCTGCCCTTCTGAGACATCAGCAGAAGTGTTACAAAAATCAGAATCCTGCATCCAAGACATCTGTGTTTGATTTAATTTATTGTATTTTCAATTGATCAAGGTAACAAAACATGGCCAAGGTTACCAAGTATCAGCAGAGATGTACAAGAATAGAAGAGAAAGCTTTTTAAGGAGTGCTGACTCTGTAAGAACACTCATCCATGCAAGGTGTACATAAAGTACTTTGTCCTGGACTGTGTAGTGATAAGCTTGTCAGTGGTTTTTTTAGTCATTGAATGAAAATAGAGGATGTGTTGAGTAAAAATGAGAGTTACAGCATTAGTGAAGACTTCTGAGGGTGCTGAATTGAAGAAAATTCTCACCAGAATCATCTCCTCTGTTGCCAAATTTATTTCTGTGCTGGGTTATTTCTACTCATAATCCATTTCCAAAGGTTTGGAAAGTTTTCAGTTTAGAAAACTAACAGTCAGTCAGGTTTTATCTTCTCTGATAATGCTTTGGAGGGTGGCTGGGTGAGTTGTCTCATTACCAAACCCCTTCCATGATCAGTTGATGTGGTAAATACGATGCTTTTCTCCCTTTAGACCCTTTTTTACAAACCCTTCAGCTGCCACCAGGGCAGACTGGCAGCACAGCCCATGCTCAGCACTAAGGCACCATTGCTCTTTTGCAGGTTGTTTAGTTGTTTTTTGGTTCATATTGTGACTTCTTGCCAGAATCCCAGTCCAGGGTAGTCTTGCCCAGTTATGAAAAAAATTATCTGTAACCTGCAGCTGATGCTTCATTTTTATTTCAGTTTGTTACATGGCTTTGGAATTGTTTTCTTTAGAACTCCTTCAGAGTTGTTTCCTTTTTTATGCCATTTTCTGAAGCTGCTGGAGCTTCTGCTGCTCCCGATGGACTCGGGTCGGGTATTCTCTGAAGCTGCAGGATTTGTCTGGTGTGTTCTGTACTTAGCAGAACAACTGTGACCCTGATTGTGTTGATTGTTAACGGTGCTTTGGGAGGATAAAGCTGGTGTTCATGGAACTGGAGTTGCTTTAAGAAGTCTCTGGAGCTGGATTTTTTCATCCTGAATTGAAAAGTTTGCAGTTTACAAGCAACTTGTGAGGCTTTTTCTCAGGACCACTGAGGAAGAGGTAACTGAAAACTGTTGCTGAGGATGCATCACTCAGATTGTTAAATTGAATTTGTTATATTCACCGTGTCTTCCTTTCTTATCTGTAATCAAACACCTTTTTCTAATGCAGAACTCTTGAGTGTCACTCTGGGCTGGGGTTTGGGTCATCTTGTGACCAGCCTGGGAGTTGTTGTGTTGGAGCTGTTGGGAGACCAAGCTTCTGTCTAACCTGAATCCTTTAAATGAAACATTTCTCAGGGTTTGGTTTAAAGTTCCTACTGCTTTTCATGAGGCTTGTGGGCATGTGTATATTCTAACTTATTATGGAGAGTTTGGAAAGATATAATGGTTTGAGAAGACATTATGTAAAATAAGTTGCTATGGATTATTAAGTAAAGATCAGCTGTATTTGTATTATACATTAATCACTTCATTCTTTGTTATTGGTTTCATTGACCTTTTCTGCCAGTTTAGATTTATGGCTGCCTAATTTTTAAGCTCTTGCTGTTCCTGGTAGGATTTTTTTGCTTTTGTGGATTTTAAGGGAAGAGGACAAAAAAGGCAGGGAGAAAAAAGGCCAAGTGTTTCTATTGTAGGATTTTTCCTTAAGTTTTATAATTTTTTTTTTTTTTTTTAACCAGGCACTGTTTGTCTCTGCTCGTGTTCTTAAGCAGATCCTGAAAAGCTGTTTGATAAATGCAGGGTCTGCTTATCTTTAAATAAAAAAACTCTGGTCATTTCTCTTTTGAGAGTTAGGAAGGAATTGAGAAGGTAGGATATTCAAAAGAGTGAATACATGAGTTGAGTAAAACAGCCATGGTGGCAGGGTGGCAGCTGATGTGGGTTGTATTTGCCCTTTGGAATTTGTTGGGGTGTTTTGAAGATTTGAATCTTCTTTTAAAAGTTTTTAAACTGCTTTTTTAGTATTTTCCCTTATCATAAGATAGACATTTTATTGTGTGTGTAGGAGGGAAGGGAATGATTCTGTCATTATTTAAGGGAGAGGTTAAATGTTGAGATAAGAATCTGATCTAAACATCATAACACTTCAGAAGTTGTTAGTCTGTTTTTATCATGTGTTTTCCTGAGTAGGATTGAAGGATCTGGTGGGATTCAAGCCATCCTCCCCCTCTTCGAGGGTGATAAGGCAGGGTGGCCCAGGTTTTTTAATTTCAAATCAGGGATGACTTTATGAGAAAGATGGAAAGTCCCTGGTAATTCGATCTTCTCTTTTTTTTTTTTTTAACTAATCATGTGATGGTTTATGCTTACAGATGTTCCCATTTCTTGTCTTCTCTTACTAAACCTTGTGTCTTACCCAGACTTGCATCATGTCTTAGGCTTGACACTTGCACTGAGTACCCTCAAATAACACTCTGTCATTCCCAGTCTGAGCCTTTGGGTGCTCCAGCAGTGCAGAGACTGAAATTCCACGTTTCTGTGATAATTGTGCAGCGAGCTATGCTGTACTTTTCCTTGTTAGTCTGGTTGTTTTCTTTTCTTCACTTGTATGACTTTGAACCCTAACTGATACTCAGTCTCACGTAGCAATGAAGGTTATTTACTGTCTACCTCATACAGATAAGCTGTGCTGGCAAGCCACTGGCAACTCATGATGTTTTCTTCTGCCAGGGTGGATGTTGTGTTAAAGTGGCCTTTGAGAAGGATGGTGTCACTGCCTCCAGACAGAAATGCTCAGGGAAAATGTCCGAAACTTTTATCTCTTGAACTCGGGTTATCATTGTTGACTCTGTTTTGGCTGACTGTGGATCATGTTTCAGGTTATGGCCTGATGTGGTATTTTTGTTTGTTTGTTCTTATTCTCATAGGCCCTGTGTTACAGACCAAAGGAGTTGTAATGAGGTTATTAAAGTCTGGTCTGTTTTCTGAGTAAAGGAGAAAATAGAGCTGCTCTTCATCACTCCAGTTCCTCATGCTCTGTATTTTTGCTATTGAATTGACTTGGTAATTTAGCACTTCTTGAAATACAGAGTGCTGGAGTGTAAAATAGGGAGACTGTAATACAAATTTGTTCAGTTCTGCTTTAAAAACCTCACACATTAAAGGCAGCATCTCTCAGACGGCTCAGATCAGCTCTGCTCTTTAAGAGAGCACTTTGGCAAGTCTGTGATTTCTGGTGCTCAGGTGTTCCAGGCCAGTACAGTATTTCAGATGTCAGTGTTTGAATTGTAAATAATGTTTGGGACTGCCTGGCACACTGTTATTCGTGTAGCTCCACAAACACACTCTGACTGCACAGAGCAAACTTCTTAGGAAAAGTGAAACTGTTGGCATAATCAAAATAGTTGTGTTAGCTAGTCAAATGGAGAGAAGTTCTCCTGTTCTGTTTTTGCCAGACTGCTTTTAAGTTGAAAAAGCAGCGACTTGTGGAGGTGTTTTTTAAGCCCTGCTGAATAAGGGTGTGCAATCTGCAAGAAGCCAAACGCGTGATCTGGCGTATTTGAATCTCAACAGCAGTTAAGTGAGCACCAGGACTGTGCCCAGACATGAAGCTTTCAGACTAATGAGTGCCTTAGCAGGCAGGTGGATTTCTGTTTGAGGCTCTTGTGTGTTTGAACTTCATAACATTTGGTTCTTGCTGTAACTGCAAACAGGAATTAAGACTCAGGTGTGAAATGAAATAATTATGGCAGCATTATTTGAATGTAGACGTGAGTTTAACATTCAGATGAGGCAGATTTTTGGGGTTTGCCTCAGAGTTGTTGGGCTCTCGTGTTAGTGATTGAGAGAACTGTAGGCATTTTGAGTTGTGTGCAGGGGAACAGTAAAATGATGAAATTGGGGCTTGACAGAGGGATTGTGAAAGTCAGCAGTCAGCTTGCTCCAGCATAATATTTGCCATCGGTGTGGGGCTGAAATTAAACTGTCTGTTTAGGCTCTGCAGCACTGAGCTTTGCATACCCAAAACTTAGGATGGTTAAAACTATGCTAATTTGTGAACTACAGAAGGGCAAAGGAAAAGTATACCTCAGGTTTCAGAAGTTACATCACTGACTGGAAAAAAAATGGAAGGAGCAAGGGGGATTGTTCCTTGTTGAATTTGCACCAGTAAGAAATTAGACACACTTATGACATACAAGTAAACACCAAATTTTCAGAATCTCTCAGCTGCCACTTAATGGCAAGACAACACTGTGGCCTTTTCGGAAGTGCTTTTTTTACTGTAGAAGCTGACATATTTAAAAAGAGAACCACTGTGGAAACAAACTTTTAATCCAGTCTTACGACTGCTGAGAATGGATTAAATAATTTGAAATAATAAATGCTGCTGAAATCGTTGTTCCCGTAGTGTGCTCTGTGAAAAATGTTCTGTATTTCATTATAGTAGATTGTGTCAAAGGGGAAAAACCTCCACTGCTGACACCTCTTGTGAAAACAGTGGTTAAAGAGCTAGTGGGGAGAAATAAGTATATGCAAGGGCTTTAAAAATTTTCCTAATTGCACTGCTAAGCACAGTTATTAATTAACCATTTTCTTGACATTAAGTATAATTTACAGTGATTTGAGTGCATAAAGAATTTGAGATTTATATTTCTGTCATGTGTGTTTCATTCAGGTCTGTCTGATGGACCTTAGCAGAGCTACATTATTGTATTTTTTGGGGCTGTTTGTCTTTTTTTTTTTCCTGCAAGTAAAGCATGTGGTTTGGGGAAGAACAAAACTCAAAGCTTGAATTCTTCTCTTTCCTATAGGTTCAGGTGCAAGTCCATCCCAAACTTTCCTCTACTGAAGATGCACTGCAGTATGTGGAGGAGTTAATTCTTCAGTTGTTAAATATGTTGTGTCAAGCTCAACCAAGAAGTTTTCTGGATGTAGAGGTACAGAGAACACTTTTTACAAATGTTATTACAAATAGTTTGAACTATTACATGAAAGCTAATGTATTAATCGTTTCACAATGCAAAAAGGAAAGCAGTAATTAGGTATTTTTATGTAGCAGAGCCTTCTGCTTAAAGCCTACTGAGTTCGCTAATAGCTCATTTTCCTATCAATTGAATTTGTTGTTCAGTGCACAGCAAAAGTATCTGTGAGCAGTGTTACTTTTTAATAGATGGTGAGTGTAAATTTTGTATATAAAGCTTTGCAAAGGTTCCTTTGAAAAGACCTTTTTCTCCCCCCACTGATACTGTATGCAAATGACAGACTGCTTAGTCTGAGGCTCTGTGCTGCTTTCTCAGCGTGGTAATTTAGGCTGATATATCCCCTGCTGTCCCAGAAATTAAAACAGAAATAGTTGAGTGACTTTTTCAGAGAAAGTTTAGGAACACTTCTTTCCTCTGTACAGAGACCTTGTCTCTTACCATTGCCTTTTCAAAGATCTGCCACCTCTGCTGCTCAGCGGAGCAGCTTCATGTTTAAGAAGAGAGGTTGAGCTGAAGAGTTTTTCTATCTGAGGAGGAAATTAATGAAGCTGTATCACTTCGACTTGTAGGACCATGAATAGCTTGGTAGCACTTGGTGCTGAACCATGATTTAAAGACTTTGGTGCCTGTTGGTTTCCAGTGCTCGGGGCCAGGGCCTGTGCCAAGTGACTTCCTCACGTTCTGGAGAAAGTGGACTAATGGCAAATAAAACCTCTCTAACAAAAAACCCTTTAAAATGTGGCTCTCAGAGCCCAAGATTGATGAATTTCATCCTTCCTCTTCCCTTCTGAGCAGTGCCACCTCCAGTGTCCCCTTTAAGGGCTGACCTGTTTTGCAACATCACTCTGGTCTGGCAGCTCAAGAGACAAGAGCTTTGGGGAAGGTTGTTTAATGCTGTTTTAAACAACACTGACAAAGAACTCAACACAAAGTGTTGCATTATGAGTCTTATGGCTGTGAACACAGGAGAAATGTAAAAAGTAGAGATGATAGGCAACCACCATTTACCCTCTTAGTGTTCATGCACAGTGATGCTGGTTTTGATTATATGATCAAACACCTTTGTTTTATCCCTGGGACACCTGCATTGTTCAGTCAACAGACCAGGAGTGTGAATTGGTATTAGATAGTGAATCAGACTTTTTTTTGTATGGCCTGTGCTTTCCTTTTGCCAGTGTTATGAGGGGGAAAAAAAAAGCCTGCACTGAAAAGTTGGGTGTTACCATTATAGAATAGTATTCTGTCACTTTTTTGCTGTTGTTAGAAAGTTTCTGTTTGTGTGCTTTTTCCTGCACCAGTTGTCTGTAAGTGGTCATTACCTTCATCTTCCTCATTTCATGGTTACTCAAACAGGAGCCATATTTACGTAAGGGAGTGCTTGCAACTGAAACAGGCAGTGGGAACTGTGGTCTGAAAAACAAAATGTGAGGTTGTGTGAGAAAATAAATTTCTGGCATCTGTGAATACTAGGGCTACAGAAAAAAAAAGAAAAAAAAAGTGACGTTTTTGAACCTCCAGAGATCTGTCCAGCAGGAGAGTTGTTCAGTACATGGCAGCGTGCAGGTGTCCTCAGGCACTGCTGGAAGGAGTGAATAAACTGGGCCATGTCTGGCACTTCTGTAGCCTGAAACTGGGTTAAAATATGTGTCTTGGACATTTCCTTCTGCTGTTATGTTTTTTGCCATCATCAGAGCAGTTTGTGTGTGTACAGGCTGGACCATGAGCTGATCAATAAAGGTAAAACAGAAAGCTTGTTATCATTTCATTCAGTGACTGTCCTGTACAGGGAATAAAGTGCTAGGGGAAAATGTAGTCAGGGATTTAAATGCTGAATTACCAGGTGTGTGCACAAGGGGAGCAAATATTTCCTTCAGCTGCAGCCTAATTCTTAAATTTTGAGCACTAGACAATTCTCTGATAATGATACTCTGAAACAACCTTATGAATGTAGTGAGCAGCATGTACCCAGATGACAACATTTCCACATCTTGTATAAGATTTTGTAGTTGAAATGCAAATATTAGCAACCATTTCTTTGTTAAGTAATAGAAAACGGTTTGGTAACACAGTTAACATTGCTGAGATCATTCAGATGGTGCACTTAGCCCTTGGTCATGTTTTCTTGTCTCAAGGATCGTGTTCAGAAGAGTTTCCCCCATCCTATTGATAAGTGGGCAATAGCTGATGCCCAGTCTGCTATTGAGAAGAGGAAACGAAGGAATCCATTGTCTCTTCCTGTAGAAAAGATCCATCCTTTATTAAAGGTAAGCAGAGATGGAATCTTGCTTTCAGAACACAGTTGGAGGTCAGCCCCTTTGTTTCTCCAATGTCTGTGTGCTGCCTGAACTGTGAACTAAAAGAATTAGGAATATCTGTGTTTGCTGCTTAGTTCTAAGTGTTCCAGTTGATGGAGTGTACTTATTTCTGAGTTAAATAACACTCAGTTCTCTCTTGGACAAACAAAGCCAAGAACCCATTGTATAAGTTTGATTGTTTTTGTTTCATTTTCCATGACTAAGAAAATGCTCAAAAAACTCGGGGAAATAGCCCTAAATGTTCAACTGAGATTTTTGAGACAGTTTGTTGGCTCTTGGCACTTCCACATCTCATAGAGCAGCTTCTCCAATGGCACTGTTTGTTCTCTAGGCCTACACACTCCCGTGTTTCTATTCCTAAAATAGGCTGTGGGTATGTTACCTACTGTTTTGAGTTGTAATCTGCACTGTCTGTTTCATCAACTGAGTAACAGTGGAATGCTTCTTTTTTTTTGTTTTGTTTTTGTTTTGTTTTGTTTGTTTGTTTGTGGATTTTTTTTCTCCTTTTCAGGAAGTTCTAGGCTACAAAATTGACCACCAAGTGTCTGTTTACATAGTAGCAGTATTAGAATACATTTCTGCAGACATCCTGAAACTGGTTGGGAATTATGTGCGGAATATAAGACATTATGAGATTACAAAACAAGATATTAAAGTAGCAATGTGTGCTGATAAGGTAAGCCCAACTCTGCTTTGTCAAGTTAACAAACAACTAAAGCTGTAGGTAATTTTGAGAGGACAATGTCTTTTTCTTAGTGAGTATGTGGAATGTTGTACCTTCTAAGAAAAAAATTGTGCCATAAAGTATGGTTCCAGTAATGGAACAAAACTACCAGAAAGCTCATTAAGCTTATAAAGCTCTTATTTGTGCTTATTAATACTTAAATCTCTCTTTCTCTTGATTGCACCTGCCTCATGTCAGCAATGTGTGAATACTTTAAAAATTACTGTGAAGCAGCACTAACTGAAGACTGTATTGCACATAAAAAGTAGTGTTTCAATGGGACAAACATGACTCTATCTCCAAGGATCCTGTCTTCCTCACTAGTGAGACATAGGCCTGGTGAATACAGTGTGGAATCTTCTAGAACTGTATCTGTGAAGGAAAGGTAGCAATGATGGCGTCTCCTTGAATGCTTGGATTATTCTGTATAATTTCCTACAGTAGTGAGGCTGCAATGTCCCCTTCCCCAGAATTAGTTAAGATTCTCATTTTAACCCCAGTTCCCTGTACAGTCACTGAAACGTGAATCACCTTCTGTTCTTAGAACTTCAGAAGTCAGGCTTCATGCAAAATGTCCTGCATTTTTCTGCTTTTAGACAGTCACTGTAATGACTCCTGGCTCACATATTCACATTTGGAAAAAGTGCTCAGTGATCCACTTTTGTTGAGAAATTTAAATTATTGATTGCTTACATTTGGTAAATCTTGCTGGATGTGAATTGGGACCTCTGGTAGTCAGAGTGTTTAGAGTTCCTGTTGTCTGTGCAGCTCTGCAACAGGGCTGGTTTCTGAAGCTGGTGCCCTTCCTCAAGGGTTCATTTTAACAAGAGAGCGCAGCAGTTAAGGACAGAAACTGGGCCATGTACAGTCTGTGGACAGGCCAGTGTTCATTGCAGGTAGATCAGAGGGTTCTGAGCATGATCATTTGTTACTTCTTGGTAAAGCTAAAGCTGAAAAGCCACAATGTGCACATCTTTTGACTTCACACAGGATAGTGTGTTCAGAAATTTAAATTGTGCACTGCCGATTCAGAGCAATAGAACTCAGCTAAATGCTAATTGTTTTTGTGTATTTCAGCCTTTAAAATTGGAATTAATTTTAGGACCATGATCTTGGAAAGGTGCCTGGATTGGTTTTAGTGACTGAGAGTCTTCAGAAATTGTCACTACAAATAATGCCTTGCAAATTCATATCAATGGATATTCGTTTTGTAATGCTCAGCTGATTGTAGAATGATAATACATAAACCTTACTGCTGATCAGTCTGATTTCATGGGAATAATAGGTTTTCTTTGTTGGTAACTCACTGGTCAATCTTGAAAAGGGGCTCTCATTTTGTGGATTTTCCTCTCTTTGCTGCCTAGGTATTAATGGATATGTTCCATCAAGATGTAGAAGATTTAAGTGCACTAACTTTATCTGATGAAGAACCCTCCACCTCAGGGGAGCAAACCTATTATGACCTAGTGAAGTCTTTTATGGCAGAAGTTCGACAGTATATAAGGGAACTGAATCTCATTATCAGAGTTTTTAGAGAGCCATATGCCTCCAACTCCAAACTGTTTTCATCTCATGTAAGTCTTGTACAAACCACAAACACAAAAAGTAGCTACTATAATATCTATAAATATAGATGGATAATTTCTGAACTTAACTGTTGTTGAGTTTAATGTATCAGTAGTAAAAAAAGCACTTTTCTTGAATTCTGAAATGGAAATAGTTAAAGAGCACTTGCAGATTTTGTAGAACTGTGGAAGAAACCTTCCCATTTACTTTTGTTCACCTACAGGCCTGTAATTTTAAGATGTGTCAGTGTTCTTTGCCATGTTTCAATAATGTAGATTTTATGTATTTATATATGTTCATTATTTTAAAAATACATGTTATGATCTTATGTAAACCACAGAAAAAGTATATTATAAAATGATTTGAAAATCTTGTTCTATTTAAGGAATTCTCAACTTTCAGATCAGAGCAGAATAGCTTCCCACATTTGACTTTTGTCTTGTTCTGTTGCTCTTTGCAGGATGTAGAAAATATATTTAGTCGTATATCAGACATCCATGAGCTTAGTGTGAAGTTACTGGGTCATATAGAGGACACTGTTGAAATGACAGATGAAGGTAGTCCTCACCCACTAGTAGGCAGCTGTTTTGAAGATATGGCAGAGGTAAGAAAGTGGTGTTGGGGGTTTATTTTATTTTAATACTTGCAGTTAGATCTCTGTTCCAGCTGGCTTCCTTCAGTTTGAGATCTGTTCTTCCAACCCTACTGTAATGAAGGGACTGTCAGTTTTTTAAAGTGCTCTTATATTTTTAGTCTCTAAATCTCAGCTTTTAGAGTGGCTGTTTAAAGTTCAGAGAGCAGAGGTGAAAAAAACTCAACAGCACTGATGAGGAGGTTCCTGTAAAATGAGAAGCTGGTCAACCTCTCCTCAGTCCCTGAGAGGATCAGCAAATCTTCCTGGACCTCACATCCAGCCGTGTGCAGGACTAGAAAATGGTTGGCAAAAGCCAGCCCAGATTTCCAAAGGACAAACTGTAGCTGTCCAGCTGGGCTGCTTTCAGAGCTGGCTGCAGAACAGTTATTTATTCTCTCTTGTCTGAGCTAAGCAAGGCCTTCAGCACAGTCTGATGGCATAGCTGAGTGCAGCCTGGCTGGTTGAATTGTAGAACGTGGGCAGGTGGCTGAGCTGTCAGGCTTTTGGAGGATTGTTACCAGCAGCATAAAGCTCACCTGGAGGCCAGTGGTTGCCAGCATTCCTCAGGGTTGGGTGCTGGTTAATGTCTGTATTGGTGGTGTGGAAGGAGCTCTGCCTCCTCTGCTTGGGAAGAGCTGCCAGATTGTGGGGACACACAGAGGAGGACAGAGCTGCTGCCTGTGGGACCTGACAGGCTGGAGAAATGGACCTGGGGGAGCCTCCTAGAGCTGAGTAAAGGCAACCAGGAAATTCTGCACCTGGGAGCAAACAGCCCCATGCAATGCCTCAGCTGCCTGGCTCACTGCTTGCCAGGGCTGGGAGATCCCTGGAGATGGATGTGAAGGCTCATTAGCTCCTGGGTCAGGTTAGGCAGATCTGTGTAGAACTCGAGACCAAATCTGGTGAGCTGTGTGTGGTTTGGGCTTTCTGGCACAGGGTAGGCAAAACAGGCTCGGAGTGAAGGTTGCCATGATGATTAAGGAGTTGAGCCCCATGATGCATAAAGAGGGTTGGGACTTCTGGGTTTGTTGACACTTGAGAAGGCTGAAGTAGGAGATCTTACTGCTGTCTTTAGTTACCTGAAGGGAGGGTGTGAGGATGGCCAAGGGAGATTCTTCTCAGCTGGGAACTGTGAGATGAGTGAGAGAACATGAAAATGGCAAAAAGATTAATCCCGATTAGATACTGGTGGGAGGGGGGGGAGATCTGCAATGAGAACAATTGAACATTGGGATAGGCTGCTCAGGGAGGTTTTGGTGCCTCTGTTCTTAGAGCTCAACAGGATGAGATACCCTGACCATTCTCAGCCAGCTTGAATGATGCATCGGTCTTTGGCCCTGGGGTGGGCACTGCTTTGAACAAAGAATTGGACCAGTTCACTCCCAGAGGTCTCTTTTAGACTGATTCAGTCCATGAGTCTGTGCATGTAAAAGTATGGATTCTTCTCCATAGGTGTTTTGGAAAAGTATAAAGACTATCTCTCCTATGTAGGATATGTATTTTCTATAAGAAATACAGAAGTTTAGCTGTTAATCAGTTTTGTAAACTGATGGCATGTCTGCCCATGGCAGGGGGTTGGAACTAGATCTTTAAGGTCCCTTCCAACCCAGGCCTTTCTGGGATTCTGTTATTGTAAAATGATTCTTTATCTCTTTTTAGGAACTAGCATTTGATCCATACGAATCATATGCACAAGATATTTTGCGACCTGGGTTTCATGATCATTTTCTAAGTCAATTATCAAAGCCAGGAGCAGCATTTTATTTACAGGTAACTTGCCTTTAAATAGGACATGTTATTGATATTACTATTTTAATTACATTTTCTTGTTGCTTCAGGACATGTATTGTTTTAAGGCTGAAACTTATTTTGTTTCTAGTCAATAGGTGAAGGCTTTAAAGAAGCTGTTCAGTATGTTCTACCCCGGCTCCTCCTCGCCCCTGTTTACCACTGTCTTCATTATTTTGAACTGCTAAAAGTAAGAATATTGTGTAATCTATTGTGTTTGGGTTTTTTTTTTTTTTCATGGTTCTCAATGTTAAGTGAGAACTTTGTGTGCTCAGTTAGGTGTAAAATCTAAATGTGCTTATCAAAACTGCTGTGTTGAGAGAAAAGCAGGCTGTGTGCTCTGCAGGTGGATGCCATAATTAACTGAATATCAGCTGATAATTATTTCTGTTGAATAATCTGTCAATCTTAGAAAGTAGTTGAGATCTACACACTCATATTCTTGAAATGATTGTTTCAACAGTGCTAGGAGATGATGGCACATGGCTGTATTGCAGAAAATGTTCAAGCCTTTCTCAAGCTGTTACTTTATAAATTTGAAATCACAGCAAGATTCCCCTTCAGACTTCATTTTATTTTAATAAAAGCTTCAGTGTTCTTGCAGTGCACATCCCATGGGATTGTAAAGGTGATATCTTTCCTTCAAAGGGAAGGCTTGGTTAATATTTGTACTTGGGCTGTTTGTAATTAGACCTTGCATTGATATGGTAACAATAACATACAATATAATAGCTGCAGAATGTTTTTCTGGGTCACTTATCAGTATTGCATAATGATCTTGAAGGAGTGTAAAGTATTTTGAGGAAAACTTTCCAGTAAGATCTTCTTTTGAGCTTAATGGGAATTCATAAGGCATACAGTGTTCCAAACAAGTATTTATGGAAATTTGGATCAGAAGGGAAAAACCAAAAAAAAAACCAGAGGAATGAAAACCAAAACAATTCTTAAGAAATCTGTTGTGTTACATTGAATCTTTGGTTGGTTGTCTTTGGGTAAGCCAGTAGTTCATCTTTGAGCCTAACTATTTGCAGTTGTAACTCCATTTTTACTGATTTAGGTCTATTATGTCCACCTTTGGCATGTAGCACGTCTTGTAAAACATGCTTTTTGAAAAGTTTTGGGATGTGTGCTTGATGTGTTTGTCTCATTCATGGGTTTGGTCTGACTTCAGACATCTTTAAAATATGAAGTATTTCCTTTGATGGCAGTCCATTAGAAGTGGGGGTTTGACACAGGTAGTTTGCATTTTGTGTGATAAAGACCTCAGAGTTAAAGGTTTCTCTGCTCACACTGTTACCACACTGCCTCAGAATGCACTACTGAAGGGTTTGAATGCTTCCATGTGGACATGACACTGTGTTACCTCATGGACAGACCTGAGGGATTCACGTTGTCTGACACCCAGCCATCCTGCCTCGGGCAGTTTTAGGGGGGGAAAGGAGAGCACGTGTGCCTAAGGAACAGGGAGCAGCCTGTGGTCACCTTTTGTAGGGCAGAATGGAGTCCAAGCTGACCCTCCCCCAAATTTTTTCAGTCTTTTTGCAACTCATGACTTCTGCTTTGTGAAAAATTCTTCTTTTCACATTCATGCTCTACACAGAGAACCCCTCTCCCCTGTGTCAGCCTGATTGTGTTGGACTGGATTTTATTCTGTATCTGATAATAACCTCCCAGGTTTTCTTCCCACTGTGTTGCTCACGTCACCTTTTGGTTGGACACCTGTCACTGTGGTCTGTCAGCAGTTTCGTATTATGTACACAAAGCAGGCAGTGATGGATGGTAGGGGCACATGAAGAGAGAGAGATCCTCTCTGGTGGAAGCTGGCGGTGAGTCCACCAGTGTGCACTCAGCACATGAATCCCTGCCTCAGGTAGCCTTTGCTAGCAGTGACATTTTCTTCCTCATATCTGGAATCTTTGAACAGATTCCAGCTTGATTTTGATCTGCCACAGAAGGGTATTGGTGCTGTTATTTAGCCATATCCTGACAGTTCCACTGATACAAGGTTGTCTTGAATTCTCTTGTATGGTAAGAGGCCTGGTTTAGTGATTGCAGGCATGTCTGTGAATAAGCAAGTTTAAAATGCTATGAACACGGACCTCTGGTTATGAAGAGACAAAATATTGGCAAAGTAGCACGTGGGAAAAACATTTGATTTCTCTTGCATATAGATATATTTAAGGATAGAGAGTTTAGCATTTATCTTTGAGCTGTGTTGTATAATGTTGTATATTTTGAAGTATTCTATTTAAAATGTATTTCAGTTACCTTCTAACTATGGAGACTACAAAAAAAAGTAAATTTCTAGTCACTAAAGGTTATCCTGTTTAGAATCTAAATCCCTCCTGAAGTTGTACTGGGCACCAGGAATGCACAAATGCATGTTCTATTTTTAGCTGAATCTTCTTGCTGTTACATTGTTGGGTAATGAGCATAGGACTTAGAGCTGTGTTTTCCTTCAACCAACCTGAAAGACCTCAAACTTTTATACAGGAACTATATAAAACAGCAGCTTTGTGTGAAAATGCTTTTCTGCAGATGATCAGATAATAAATGAGCTTTTCTATATCACAGAGTCATAACTGTGACCTTTAGTAATTGAAGAAAGAGGTTTTCAAGATTGAATTGGGTGCTGTTTCAAATGCTGCACATTTGTATGCATGTGTGATATCTTTCATTGGCTGAACAGATTACTTTAAAGTTCTTTTCTTTCCAAGTAGAAATGCTGCAAAGGATATATAAACTCTGCTGAGATAAAACAGTGTATTCTGGGAAGCAGGAGAACTTGGTAGGGAATTTTGTGTGGTTGGGATTTTTTTAAGCTAAGTGTAGACTTGAGTCCCATGGCCTATGAATGATAACCTATTGTCCCTTTGCTAATATATTTTAATTGGAATTCTATCTATAACGTACTAAAAATCCCACGATTGCTTCCATTTCACAGCAGCATATATTATGTTCCATTTATTTTTTTCTTCAAACTTTGCTCTTAGATGATAAGTAACATTTCAGGTTTTACTGACTGGCAATTCAGCTCGAGTAGAAATATTCCTCAGTTGAACCTTTTTGTCCTCCAGTTTCACCACACTAATGGTAAAAATAATAATCGTGGTTTGGCAATGTCTTTCAAGATGATAACCTCTCCTTTTCCCAACCAGTTGGTTACTGAATTTGTTACATGTTGCCGAAGAAGGCACAAGGTGGTAAAATGTTAGTTTAGGACTACAGTGTCTTGAGCTTGATTCTCTGAGTTCCTTGCTGTGTGTTTTACTGGCAGCACATCCCAAAGTATTTTGGAGTTTGACTTCACTTTGATTCTCAGCCTTGTTTCACCCAGTGTGGTGTTCCAGAGTGTCACAAATTGAGTGAATTTGATTTGCAATCCCATCTGCAAGTGGTGTCACCCAGCCCAGGGTGGAGAATCAGAGTCTTAATTAGTTGAACTTTGTCAGTCTGCAAAGGTTTTACAGGATCTGCAATTAGAGATCATTGTCTCACAACTCTGTCTGAACTGCTTGTCTTCAGTACCAGCACTGTGATTAACAGCTTCTGTTGCTTCAGTCTATTTGTGAAATATCCTTTAATTACTGTTAAAACTAGTAAATCATGGATTTGAACTGGCTGTGAATTATTTTAAGAAAGTATTCTCTTAATACCAGCACAAGATTTTACTTTCTGAAGTCACTATTTCTTCAGTGCTTCTTTCCAAAGACAGTAACTTGTATGTGCAATACTGTTTGAGATAAAATAAAAAGCAGAAATGTTGCTGTTTTACACATCTTTGTGTATGGAACTGCAGATGTGGGTGGCTTCTTCTGTCCACTGGAGAGAATGTGCACTTCTAGGTCTCAGACAGAGGATGGTCTGTGTGTTAAAGTGCAGCTTGACCAAACTGTGGCTAGTGTGTGATAGGGACTACACAGTGCCTTTGGGGGTTTCTTAGGAGAAAAAGCTGGGGTTGATGTACAATTTGGTCTGAAGTCTAAGACAACGTTTCCTAGAATATGACAACAGGTAAAAAACTTAAGGAACTTCATATTGTTAAGCTAAGAAGACATATTACAACTGGAATGTTGTAAAGGCACAGGAGTTGTGTCATGTGGTAGAAGCTGGAGTTGATATAGCTGGGTAAAATGAGGAAGAAATGAGAATTCAGTATTCATTTCTTGCTTGTGGGATTTCATTGACAATATTTCTATTTCTTTTCTCCTTTAAGTGCTAGTGGGTTTATGCCCTAAGTCAGCTGTCTGTTCATCAGCCAAAACAGAGAAGTTAATAGGGGAAAATAAACTTGGTCACACATTTGTGTGTGTGTGTGCACTTTTCCCAGACACTTGGTTATTTTTAATCAAACTAATTGGTCTTTAATTTTCTTTCTGGCTGTGGCACTTGTTGATGTATTCCTGTGTTTGTATCAGCTGAATCTGTGCACATGGGTGTCACTTAATTTGTCAGTGATTTATGTCATCTGTTGTGGAGTTGATGGGGCTGCATGTTTTGCTTTGTAGGGTTTTTTCCTTATACGCAGGATGTGTCTGGGATTTTGAGAAGCAGATGTCTCTTTCCAGGAAATTTTCTAATAATTTAAAATAATCTCCTTTCCTTTCTAAATAGGTACCTCTGAGAATATTTTTTCTATTATCCCTCTAATATTGCTTTCCTGCAAAAACTGGATAACATATCACAGAAGTGAGGGTAAAATATTCCCTGTGACCCTTTGCCTTACAGTCCTCAGTGCCACTTGAGCTGTGTCAATCAATCTTGCTGGACCTGTGACAACAAAAGCTGTACTTTGTTCCCTTGAGGCAGAAGCAGGATGTCACTTCTTTGGGAAGTCAAGTGAAGCAGGTCCTGAACTCCAGACCTACGTGTTTAACCGTAGGGTTCCAAAGTCCTGCTTGCCAATCAATTCTCCATAAACACCTGCTTGGCAAACGCTCTGTAGTCCTGTGAGAGTTGGAAAATCCATTCCTGTTGGAACCCTGGGCACTGAGAATTCCTGCTGTGCTCACAGGCACTGACCCCCAGGCAAACACTGCATTGACCTGAGCCCGTGGAAAAGGCTCCAAAACTGAGTGACAGCACTGGGATTGTGGGTGTGGAGTTTGGATAGAAGTGTGTGATATCACAGGGTGCAAAACTTGGAGATGAAGGGTTTAGAATATAGTAATAGATATAAAGCAAGATGGAGGTTTTAGGGCAGAGGCTGAGTCCTTCTTTTTCACCTTCTCCATGGGTCTGGGTGGTGTTTTGTAGTTGGGTAGAAAAATCCACATTGTGCACCATGGGTGGTTGGTTATTGGGTTAAAAGTAAAAATAATTTAGATGTCATTTCATAACTGGACAATTAATCCTTAAAAGGCCTTGTAGAGGGATAGAGAGGCTCCATTTTTACTTTGTTAGCTTGAAGTGCTGTAGAACTCACAGCTTGTGAGACTGTAACGTAGATAAGAATTAATGAACATCTTGAGTCTGAAACACCATTTAATCCTGACTCTGGCAAAAAGAAGACAAAAAGCAGCATGTTCCCACTTTTCAGTGGCTGCTGTTAGTGATAGCAGAGAGATCTTCAGCTTCCATGGCAGCAGTTTGTGCTGAACACCCAAGGCCAAGCTCCCATGGAAATGGATGGGCGTTAAAGGAACTTGCACAAATTTTGATCCTTTTTTTCCCCTGCTAGATAAAAGTTTTGACAAACTATTGAGGACTGAATGTTGAGATGCTTTTTTTAGCTGGGATTTTCAACTCCTAGTTTTTGTGATTGTGGCAGTCATGATATAATCTCTGATACACTTGTATTGCTGCACAGTCTTTTAAAAACAGTAAAAAATAGCATTTCCTTGTCCTTTTCTCCTGCCACCTTCTGTACAAAAGGCAGATCCTTGGAGAGAGGTACTGCAGTGGTTGAGATTTTCATATGCTTGATGATCTCTTCACTGGAAATACTTCTGGACATGGAGCTGTGGGTTTAGTCCCACTGCCAGCTTTCGTTGTTTCTTTTCTCACAGTGGAGGTTAATGTTTTCTGTCAATACCTCTAGATACGCAATGGAAACGGCTGTAAATATAAAAGAAATAACAAACACAAGTGGAACAACAAGCTCCGATCATGGTTTCTTCTTGTCACTTGCTGTTTGATTTCATTTCACCTGCTGTTTTTTTTTTACTTAACCACCAGGGTTCCTCTTAAAATCAACAGGGTTCTACCCTTGCTTCCCAGAATGATCTCTGAAATTGTGAGTTCACCTTACATAGCATTTAGACATTCATAGGTTTCTGTTCAAAAATTCAGACATTTCTGTCCAAACATAGAGGTGTCATCCAGCCTTGCAGAATTTTCTGGCAAAGATCAGACTTGAATTGTGTGGAAGCAGAAAAAGTGGATTTTAATCCGCTTTGGATATACAAAAGGGAAAGGGAAGATGTTTTCAAATTACATTGTCTTTTCTTTGATGGAAAATTTGGGGGAAGAAAGTGGAAGACCTAAATTAGAAGTGTGGAAGCACATAGGTAAATATTCTGTGATATTTCAAATACTGATCTAACTAAATGTTATGAACTAAATTATGAGTTTTAAATTTCTAATGTATTCTGCAGGTCTGCTAATAGTGATGAGACAAACCAAAGTGACAGTAAGAAAGAAGAGAGTTTCAGAGCATGAAGGCTCTGGAAGGATCTGTGTGAACTTGTACATTTGTTGCAGAAAGGTAATGATGCTGCTGTGGAGGAGACATCAGCATATGGAAAAAAAAAGCCAAACCCCATATTTCTGAAAAATGCAGAGCAAATGGGTTTTCTGTACTTGGAGAAGTGAAGGCTTCTGTAGGCAAAGCAGCCATTCCCAGTAATGGAATGCAAAATGCATAAATCGCTGCTAGGAGCCTAAAAAAAGTCTGAATGTTTAGGAAATAGTTTTGTGAGAACCTCAGAGAAGGCGTTTGGAAAAAAGGCTTTACTTTTCTGTCCCTTCCTTGGTGAAGGAGATGCTGAGTGTGTAACCTGACATCAATTCCAAACGTGAATCCCTTCCCAGCTGCACAAACTGAGAGCAAAATTACACCTCTTCCTGCTGAGCAGGCACCAGGTGAAACACTGAGCAGGGTGCTGTAGCTCTGGAGGAAATCTGGATTATGGGCTTCTGACATATTCCCTTTATGGGAATGCTCATGGCAAATTGGCCACATAAGAAACCTGTTCTGGAAAACTTGGAACTGTTGAGTTGGTGAAACATCAGCTGACAGACTGCTGTAGTATGGATTTCTGAATGGGTCTTCCTGACTTCCTCAGTGTCCGTCCTGATTTTCAAAATAGCACTTCAGGGTAGTGTCATTGAAGTCTGAGACATCATTATTTTAATTTCACACATACACACACACCCCTTCCCAAATAAGAACATTCACATTGAGTAATCAAAGTAGCAATTCCTTAAATTCATATGTCTCTTTTGCCCAGATGTTTTTACATTTTTGGGCTCAGGTGATATTTGATGTACTTGAATTTTCAACGTATATTTAGGATCTCTTTTAAGTCACATAGTAAAGAGGTGAAGGAACAAGGAATCTTGTACTAAAAGTTGAAATGCTATTTGTTTTTGTCTTTTTTGATGCTTTACTTGTCCAATATGCTTCCTGATGGGTTGATCATATTTTATATCATGAATTAAACTTAACATGAAATAAAAGATGAGGGCCTTTTAGCTTGTGTCTTTTAAAATGTACTCCCAAGAGAATGCTGAAGGCTTTTTGGAACTAATTATCTGATATCTGGGGTTGGATATTTAACGTGTGCTATTACATGTAACTTTTTAAAATCCAACTGAGAAGGCATAATTAAACTTTGGATAGAGGAAAGTTTTTTATCATTGCTTCAGTAAGATACTGCATTCTGTTCCACTGTAATGTAGATCTAACTAAACAGATAACTGTGAATATTTTAATGCACTGTGCTCAAGATTGTCTGAGTTTATATGAAAACAAAACGACTTCAAATTTCAGTGCATTGAAGCTGTGTGTGTATGATCAGGAATATGACATGTGGAGATTCCTTCAAGTGTCAGGTGCTTTTTAGTCTGCTAACGTTTTCCAGAAGTGCATAGTATTCCCTGAAGTTACCCCCATTTACTGTCTCAGATGATTTCTTGGTGCTTTCTAAAAATGAGAGTTTCTAGATATAACAACATATTCTTTTGTCCTCAGTACACTGCTGCTTTGGGCTGAGTTTTTTGGGTTTTGTAGGAATTACAAAAAGAGAGTGCTCTCAGATATCTCTGTGCTATTGAGCCACCTTCCAGGATTGGTTTATGGCAAAGTGCCAGCAGACCTGCCTACCTTGGCCAGAGAAGAAACCCTATTGGTTTTTATTCTTGATTACAAAATAGCTCTGTCTTCTGTGTATTGAAGCTGTGGTCTTGATTCCCAGAGGAGTTGGGGAACTTGCAGTTCACAAATTTCAGTGGTTAGACTTAGTCTTCTGGGAAGACAGAAGGTTGTGATGCAAACCCCTAAAGTTTCTAAACCCTAAAGACTTCGTATCCCTTGTGACACCTGCTGCTGTGGTTGTATCCGCATGTTCTTATATGTATTTTCTATCACTGTATTTCCAGAGAGATGCTTCCCTGACAGAGTAAGAGGCTGACTACCACAGTCTAATAGTGCACTGCATGAGGAGGATTTCTTTTCTATCTCTCTGGAATTTATAAATGTGTAATCCTTGTGGTGTGCAACAGGTAGAACAAAATACTGTCTTCCACTTCTTGGTGTCTCTTCAGAACTTGTGGCCTAGAGTGTAAAGTACTTTCTTTTTATCAGAGACTTCCCTAGCAGTCTGTTTTCCAAGTTTTTTTTCTTTGAATGATCCGGGTCTTGTGCCTGTGCTATTGTGAATCACATGAACAATAAACCAATATTTTCTCCTAAGATTGCTAAAAGCCACAATCTCTGCAGTACTACTGATAATCAGAAGTCTGCACTTCCTTCACATCATATTATAATATTTTTTGTAGTATGTAGTGCACTTTCTGTTAAAAAGAAAAGAAAAGAAACAACCCCCAAACAAACAAACCCTCCTCACCAGTTACTTAGAATCTCCTTGGTTTGTTCATTAGGGGGCACTGCACAGCTACAGAAAAATGAGTGGGATTTGCAGAGAAACTTTCTGGGTGCTTTCCAATGATGCCATTTTACTTTTCACCTTTTCCAAACTGTCCAGGGGCAGTGTAAGATGAAATCCTTGCTGTAATTTACACTGAGTTCTGACTAAGTCTGGTTTTGGTAATTGTACAGTACCGTGCTGGAATATAAACTTTCAAATTCCTGTGTCCAGGGAAGTGTCTGCATAGTAATACAGAAGACACACATTTCTGCCCAGCAGTTTCTAAATGTTAAACCTGGAGCATAACTACACTTCACTGGATTTTGATTTAGTTTCTGTTTATCATTAGAATAGGGTTGCTTGCAGTGGATCTTTTTGGGAGAGTATTAACTGCTTTCTTTATGTATGCAAATATGTATTTTGTTTTGGGACATGGATCAATACCAACATTTTTGCAGCTGGAGAGAGGTTGCTGTAAAAATCACCATAATAGCAGAATGCTTTGCAGTCATGAATGTTAATCTCTACTGGTTTGTTTCTGAAGAGAATGTGCAGAATATTGTAGGGCCTAGTAAGGCTTGTTTTGAAGGCCAGGCTTAAACAATCTCCTCCACTGCGGAAGAATAGCAACCCAGAAATTGTAGGAAATCCAGCTGGACTGTCTTGATGGAAGTTTGTAAAAAGGCAGCACACAAGGCAAAGAGCCTTCTCTGAATGCTTGTGCAGGAAAGATGTAAAATTTTAGAGGTAGTGACAGCTTTTTCAAAGCTTTCTTTCAAGACTTCTGCCAGTGGTGCTGTAGCTGCCTCAATGGTCTGAAATTCTCTCTGAACACAGACCTGCAAAACTGAGGCAAAGGGGAGATGATACTGCAAAATCTGGAGAGGAGGAATGTGAAGAGGGTGGTCTGTTCCTTCTTGGATGGTGTCGCCTCCCCAGGATCTTTTGGGGAGTGATGCTTGTTTTGGTGCATTTTGCAGGGGTTGTTACACAAGTAGGCTCTCACACCTAATGCTGCTTAGGGTCAGAGTATGACAGATGATACCCCATGAACCAAAGCTGCCTAGAATAAACAGTGTGCTCATCCTTATGGCTGAAAACACAAATGAAGTAGTCTTTGGCATTGACAGCTGTTGCACTGAATGATTCACTTTAGTTAGGGAGAAAATTAATGCTGTTCTCTGATCCATTCAAATATCAAACATGACTGTGTTGGACTCTGTTGGATTTTTGGAGGACAATACTTATATTTTACACTGGAATCCAACAGCACAATTGTACTTTCTCCAAGGGTGTCTCATTCTGGTTTGTGCTGGCCTTCGTTTCGCTTCTACCACCAGAACAAATCCTTCAATTGTGTGGAGCTAATTCTTGGTGTGTGATAGTCTAAAATGCTTGTCTGTTAATAATTCTGCATATGTTATTTCAGTTTAGATGACTACAGCTGTAGTCATCTGTTTTTTCACTTGTGAAACATTTTAATGCTTAGACGAATATTTGAGATGAAAGTCTTCAATTTAGGCAATCTTAAACATGGTAGATCTTGTTTTAAAAAATTTACCTGTCATAACAATAGTTAGACACAAAATATTAGTGTTAACCCTTCCTGTCCAGTTTTAGTTTAGTTTTTAGATTCAAAACTCATTGTGGCTCTGGGCAGCTTGATCTGTGTTGGCTCTGCAGTTGTGCTGGAGGTTGGCTGAGATAATCTCCAAGGTTCCTTTCAACTGATTTATTAATTAATTAGACTGTTATTCATGAGATAAGAGCCCTTGTAATTTTCTGGTTTTAAATGTGATGAAGGAATTCTGCTTAGCTATGGCTCCAGCTTTCCTGTTCCAGGATGTTTAGATGTGTTACAGACTGATTGGACCGTGTCCTGTAGTATCTTGTGTATGGGGATCCTCCTTGCTTGTTCTTGAGATTTAACACCTGAAATGGGTTCCATTAAGGAGCTGTGAGATAAATCAAAGCATTTGGAGAAAAATACTGTGTGTGAGTGTGTGTTTGTATCTGGGGGGCCTTAGTGACTGTGCTGTATTTTAGTGAGAGTAAGCTCTTAGCAGAGTTGTCTCACCTGTGTCAGTAACACACCTGGTTATTTCCATTAACTTTTACAACAAGCAGGAGCATGGCAAATCAGCAGATGGTTACGTTTCTTCTTCCTGGGTCAAACTTCTGGCTTTGCACATCCCAAAGGTGCTTGTAACACTTCCTGTCTTTGGCTTTGAATGTTCACAGCAATTGGAGGAGAAGAGTGAGGATGAAGAGGATAAGGAGTGCTTGAAGCAAGCAATAACTGCCCTGCTCAACCTTCAAAGCAGTATGGAACGGATATGCTCCAAGAGCCTGGCAAAGCGCAGGCTGAGGTAAACGTTTCCGCTTTTTCTGCTCCCTGCTCTCAGTGCTCTGCTAGAAATCCAGGGCTCTTGGTTTCCTCTTTTAGTAAACAATGAACAAAATAGTTGGTGACAAGCCTGCTTTTTCAGAGGAAGTGACATCAAAGCCGAGATAATTTGTTATTGTTTTAAACCAGTTCTAATTTCTATGTGTCCTTGCAAACTGGTACTTTGGACGTTCTGAGAATTCACTGGTAAGTAGAAAGTTACGGCATTGGTGGGTTAATTGTGCTCAGGTGATAAAAATCCACCTGAAAAGGTTCTGGAAGTACCTTTCTGTGTGGTTAGAAGGGAGTGTTCTTGAATTTGAAACTACTCCATAAATTGATTCAATATTTTCTTTGCCAAGCAAGTTTTGTGCTGCCACGGGTAACATTTAGGCTTGAAAATGAATGCACTTAACAGCTTATTTTTTCTGAATGTACTTGTTTCAAATTAATACCATCTAAAATTGTTCTGTTGGTTATGGAAGTGAGTGGCTTGTTGGGCTAAGAAGCACTCACAGCTTGCCTGCCTCTGGTTGCTTGTGTTTAGGTGAAACATCTATTGCTGAAGATAAGTAGAAAGTTTATCAGATGAGATACTTTAGTCAAGCCTTTGCAATGGTGCTGATGTTGAATGATGAACTTGCATTCCCAGTGGAATCCTCATTCTCAGAAGGGTGATGTGGTGTTTTTGTATCAGTGCTGGTTGTGTTGTTTTAAATACATGTGTACTAACAGGCTGCCTTTCTCCCATCCTCCTGAAGTGAATCCGCATGCCGGTTCTATACTCAGCAGATGAAGGGGAAGCAGCTAGCAATTAAGAAAATGAATGAAATCCAGAAAAATATTGATGGTTGGGAGGGCAAAGACATTGGACAGTGCTGTAACGAGTTCATCATGGAAGGAACACTCACACGTGTAGGAGCAAAGCACGAGAGACATATTTTCCTCTTTGATGGCTTGATGATTTGCTGTAAGTCAAATCACAGCCAGCCAAGACTTCCTGGTGCTAGCAATGCAGAATATCGACTCAAGGAGAAGTTCTTCATGAGAAAGGTACAAATCAATGATAAGGATGACACTAATGAGTATAGACATGCCTTTGAAATCATCTTAAAAGATGAGAACAGTGTTATTTTTGCTGCTAAATCAGCTGAAGAGAAAAACAACTGGATGGCAGCATTGATATCTTTGCAATATAGAAGCACGCTGGAAAGGATGTTGGATGTAACAATGTTACAGGAAGAAAAGGAGGAGCAGATGAGATTTCCAAATCCTGAGCTTTATAGATTCGCAGAACCTGACTCTGAAGAGAATATTGTGTTTGAAGAAAACATGCAGCCCAAATCTGGAATCCCCATCATCAAGGCAGGAACTGTTGTGAAGCTCATCGAGAGGCTGACTTACCACATGTATGCAGGTGAGGCACTTGGTTTGTGCAGCCAAAACTCAAGGTAGTAACTCCTTCATGCATCTCTTCCTGTGTTAAATACATGGAGCAAAATACAGAAAGTGAGTAAAAAGTGACCACGCTTGGCAGTTCACGTGGGATATTCCATGTGCATGAGATTGTTCTCATGCAAGGCCTGGGGGTGGGGGCCTGCAGCAACTGAGCTCCAGACAATACCTTTTTCCTCTGTGCCCCAAGAGCAGCCTTCCTCCCAGACTTCTAGAGCTGGGTGACACAGGAAGGGCCAACACTGGGAGAGAGTGATGGGCCCAGTGTTTCCAGTTCAGGGTTGTACTCCATCAGCTCTTACCTGTGTCCATGCTGGCCTGCCATGGAAAGACCGAGATCAACCTGACAGATGCAGTCACTTGCATACTTTGGTCTCAGAACTTGGCCTTAATCAGAACTTCAGTGGAGATTTGATTTAAGGACTTTTGACTTAGGGTTTCTGTTTGTGTTGAAGACACATTAAAGACACTTTTGTGGTTTTCTAGGCTGACCAAAAGGATAAAAATAGTTGTCTTATAATGTATATAGCTTGTCTTTGTAGCCTCAGACATCTTAGTGGACATCTCAGTGATGCTGCATTGTGCATAATTTCTCAACACTCTTATATTCTATACCTTCTGGTTTAGAATTGGTTATCTGTAAGGAAAAACATCATTGTTCTCCCCAGCCTGTGCAGTCTTTTCCAGGGCAGCAAAGAAATAAGAGATAGGGTGACTCAACCAAAAATGCTCTGTTGTACAGGAAGCATGATTGATGTAAATCATTCAGGGGTTTGTTGCATCTTGGAGATGCAGTGAGTAGGGGAGCAGCTCTCCAGAGTACCAGGGTAGCTCTTCCACAGGTGTATCAGCTGAGTTCAAGGCTTCTCCTCTGCTTGGACACCTGGGAGAATGAGTGCTGTGGGGATATGTAACCAAACAGCCACAGACTGTGCTTTTCTTCTCACAGGACTGTCCATGTGTGGTGGAAATCTTAAAAGCCTTTGTGGCCTTTATATTCAGATGCCAGAAGAGCAAGCCTTTACCTTTGAGGCAGTGTTTCTGGAATTCAGTGTGACTGGTTATGGCAGCCCTTGATCTGATAGTCTAAATACAGTATTTACTATAGCTGGGGCTTTTCTCTTGGTTTTTGTCTTTGCAGGTCAAGTGGTGTAATAAGTAATTACAGATGCACTTGCAAAGGTCATGTGAATTTGCTGCAGTTTAGTTAGTTGCTGTAGTCAAATCAGGTCTCAATTTTTTGTCACACATGAAGATCCACACGTCCACCTCATTTGTAAATACAAGTGTTGGAGCTTTTATTGCCATCCCTCACCCCCTTGAGAAATGACAAACCATTTTATCAGCCAGAATTTCTTTGCTGTGCAGCAGGGCCAGCTCTAAGGAAACAATTGTGCCAGTGGTGGGAGCATCCAGCCACTGCAACAGCTCAGCCAGGGAGACAGCCCTGATGGCACCTGCTCACAAGGTGTCACCAAACCATCCTGTGGTAGAGCAGCAAAACAGGGAGAACTCTCCTCTGCAAAAGCAGCTTTCTTTGTGTTTTTACATGAGAGAGATTGCCCTGCAATTAAGAGTTCAGGTTCTGACCCTATTTGCATATTCTGGTGGCTTTTCCTTGTTTGGATATGTTTCTGCATTCATTATCTCCTCTTGCCTGATTCTTCTTTAAGAGCAGCTGGGTTAGGTGGGACCAACATTTTAAAGTCATGGCATTTTTTTTTATCTATAGGGCAGCACTCTTCTATTTTTAAAGCTTTGATATGTTAAGAGTGCTTGTGCGTCATCATAGTGTCCGTTTCCTTTCTTAAGGAATTCAAGGGTGATTATTTATAAATCCTCGTAGAACACTTATTGTTCTTTTTTAGCTTTCAAATTGGCTGCATTGAAGAGAGAATTATCACATGAGCAGACATCCTGGCTAACTGGTGGTGTCTGTATTTTTTTAACGCTTACTCCTATATTGTACACTATTTTGAGTCACAGTTGTTGCTGGTGAGATAACCAAGTTAGATTTGATTTTCTGATCTCCTTCGTTTGAAATTCAATATGAATTGTGGATTTATGTGCTTCCCCTACCTGTAAATAACAATAGCTATGACTCAGAGCTTGCAGTGATCTGAAAATGTTAATTGCTATGGAAGCTCTTTTTTTCGGGTAGATGAAAATCTCTTTCTTAGAGGAGATGTACAGATTGCAAGCTGTGAAAGCTTGAGTTACTGTGCTTCTTTAGCACAGCAGAATTTGTGTGTTTTCATGATAAAGATGATGTGAACAGGGTGACCTTATTTGTGCAGAAAATACTGGAGTTCTGCCTTTGAAAATAGTTTTGGACTGTACAGTTTTAAGGACTGGGAGAGGGATTATGATTAGAAAAATAGAGTGAGAAGCAGAATAGCAAATTGTTTAAAAAATTAGAATTAGCATGCAACAAAATGGCAAGGAAATGCTGTGTTACATGGCACAGTTAAGGTGTGTAGCACACCACAGTAAACTGTTGCCCAAATGAACAACTCAGTGGGATCTGAGAAAGGTGGGATGTTCATTCAAATGGACAAGATGCTGGTCAAGAGTTAAGGAGGATTTTAAAGCAGCTCTTAAAAATCCATATTCCAGGAAACAAATGCAATATAACATTAGGTCAAATAGTGGAGCCTTTTTATCCTACGTCTTACAGCCTACAGGAATTGTTGCTTCAGGTCCTGTGAGCTCCTCTTCATCCACTCTGTGTTAGGACAATTACCAGCTGGAGTTCAGTTTTCAAATCTAGATATGGATTTAATACTGCAAAATTGCAAAGCTGTTGCAATCTGCTCATTAATCCTGTTCAGTGCTAACAGTGTTAACCTTGTTTCTAGTCAGCTCTGTACAGTGCCAGTGAGCTATCACTGCATTTCCTCATATTTGAAAACAAATGGGTTTGCCTTTGTCATTATGAGAGACACCTTGGTTTTCTGTTTTCAGTACTTGATTGTTTTTAAGACACATTTTCATATTTTAAATGAATCGATATGTAATTAGTCAATTTAAATGAAATGAGTTGATTTTCTTGAAGTGAAATAAATACAACCTCTAACATAGCTGTCAGATGAAAAATCTCTAGGCTGCCTTAACCATGACTGGTTATCAGTTGTGCCAGTTTAGGGGAAATATTCTCCCATGGAAGAGGCCATTTCTACCCCATGCACAGTTACTTAATGTGTTTTTTGATCACTGTCAAAACCGAAGTTGTTTGCTCATAAATAAAACCATCAATTAGTTAATTTCAAAGTCATTGGAAAAGAATCCTGTCTTTTAACAATTGAGGGGGGGAGGAAGTGTCATTGTTGGGAGCCTTCAACAGAATGAAAATTATTTAAATTCTGCTTTGTATTGCTGCTTTAGGAGGTTTTGAATTGTTACCAAATCCATTTCAGTTTACATCATCTTCTCTGTAAATCGATAGGGTGACATCCTTAATTTTAATGGATAATTGAAGTTATTGTAAAGGGAAAAAAATCAGGTAATTGCTGACATAAGTGTAAAATTATTCTTTGTCTTAGATCCCAACTTTGTTCGGACTTTTCTCACAACATATAGATCCTTCTGTAGACCTCAAGAGTTGCTGAGTTTGCTAATAGAAAGGTATGCCACTGTTACAAATACTGTTCTTATCAAGTGCATTTCTTTTCCTTTTTACTGGGAGTGTGTAAGATTCTGGCTTTCCAGTTGGTTTTGAGTTGCTTCAAGCACCTTTTTAAAAGTCCTCCAAGGATTGCCAGTAAAATGTACAAGTTTATAGCCAGAAGCCTGTGCCCAAGGCTGGTGTAACACCCATCTTCTGTGCTAGATTTGAAATTCCAGAGCCCGAGCCGACAGAAGCCGACCGGATGGCGATGGAGAACGGAGACCAGCCCCTGAGTGCAGAGCTGAAAAGGTTTAGGAAGGAGTACATCCAGCCCGTGCAGCTACGGTGAGTGCTGCATCCCTGTGAGCCCTGAGCTCCTCCTGAACAGCCCCTGGTGCTGCCTCCCTGCAGCTCCTCTGGCAGGGAAGGCAGACTGAGCTCTACTGTTCATTTCTTCCTGGCTTCTGCAGAGTATTAAATGTGTGTCGACACTGGGTAGAGCACCATTTCTATGACTTTGAAAGAGATGCTGACCTTCTGAAACGTTTGGAGGAGTTCATTGGAACAGTAAGAGGTATTTACAGTTTCTGAAGTGCTAACCTTTTTCCTAAAGCATCCCCTTTCAATATATTATATATATTTCAATATAAAAAATACAGAATATAAATATGTATTTCATATAAAAGATATGGAATGTGATCAGTTTTGCTTTCAGGAAAAACAGGATGGACTGCTTAATAAATGCTTCATAAAGAGCATGAAATAAACTTTAATTAACCACATACACACTATTATTTAAAATCTGGCTCCTGTTCAGAATAGTGATTGTTATTTACATGAATTACGAGTTTTGTTGTAGAGGGACTGAAATAATGAAAAATAATAAGAACTGAGTAATGGTCAGGACAGAATAATTGCTTTGATTGTCATTTTAAACTTTACACAGAGATACTTTTTGTAAAAGTTGGACGCTGGAAACCATTTTTTCTTTGAAACAAGTGTTTCCAGCTACTTCACAGTGCCTATTAGAACTGTAGGACACCTTGCCATTGTGATTGTACAGACTTTTCCTGTTTCCTTTTAAATAGAACCAAGACAAACCCAGGAGCAATTTGTAGGAAAAGACTATGTCAGAGAAGGACTCGGTGGTTATTTAGCCATTAAAAAGAGAGGAGGGTGAGGCAGTTAATTCAGTGAGTGTTACTGGAAAATTTTCAATGGACTGGTGCATGAAATTCTTATGGTGCAGAGCTAAAAAGGCATTTGGCCTTTCAGTTTTATTCTCAGCTTTGATGGTAAATGCAGTACAGGAAGAAGCTTTTCCCTGTTTGTTATTTTGACTTTCTAGGTTATCTGAGGTAATCATGTGCTCTTGTCCAAACTATAAAGTTGAAGGTGTTTGCAGAGGTGCCTTTTCTGCAAAACAAGGTTTGTTCCCCAAAACTGACTGTAAATTCAGAAAAGAAAGAAAAGCACCTAAATCAGAGCAGGAGTCTCATTTGGGTATTCTGATTTGTGCTTGGGCAAAGTCCTGCCCAGCATTGGCTGTTGAGGAATTCTTTCTGTCTGTGAATACTTCTACACTTGTCTAAGAATCCAATCCTAAAGAATACTGCTTTAATTCCTGAAGAACATTTCTTTAGTTTAGTAGGTTTTGGTGTTAAATCCAAAGATTCCTGAATTTTGCTGATGTCTTAGGAAAAACAGTATTAACTTAATAGTGATTTTCTCTGTGTGCCAGGCAAAGCCATGAAGAAGTGGGTTGAATCCATCACAAAAATAATCAACAGGAAAAAGCAGGCACAAGCCATTGGGCCCAGCCACAACATCACTTTTGAGAGCCCCCCTCCAGCAATTGAGTGGCACATCAGCAAACCAGGCCACACAGAGACTTTTGACTTGCTCACTCTGCATCCCATAGAAATCGCCCGGCAGCTCACTTTGCTGGAGTCAGATTTTTACAGGTAACTCCTCTCCCCCACTGAGAAACACATGGCGCAAATCAAAATATTCTCCATGCCTGAAATTCTTGCTGGGGGCCTCTGATGTGAAGCCCCACAGAAATCAAGGGAATTCACCCTTGATTGTGGATTAATTGCCATTTTTGCAGAGGAAGCTGTCTTAAATACAATATTTGCTTTATCCTCCCCAAGTTAATGTGCACTGTGTGTGACTGTTGCATACTGTTAATTTTCTTGTGCTCCAGCTTTCTCTTGATATTTTCTGAGTAGACCAATGTTTGAGAAGTTTGAACAATTATTATATCAGTTTTCTCCACATCCTGGTTTGTGTGCCAAATTAAGATGTGTCAGATCTCATCGGCTGTCTGTAAGAAGTCATTCAGGCATTGGAAGGTCACATTTTGTTATGGTGAATGAACTGGAGATTTCATTCTTCATTTAGATAGACAGTGGTGGTTAAGAGACACATAGATTAAGAAATACCTACAGTCTAAAATGAAAGCATAGAAATATCAGTCCTTTAGTCATGAGGGCAGCCTAACACTGGAGAAGGGATACCTTAAGAATTTATTTCTAAATATGAATTCCAAATTCAGTGAAAATCAAGAGGGTTTGCAAAAGTAATACCTTTTTTCCTGTTTTTAGTTACATTTTTAATAAAACATCTACTTTTCCAGAGCTGTGCAGCCATCAGAACTAGTTGGAAGTGTGTGGACAAAGGAAGATAAAGAAATTAATTCTCCCAACCTTCTCAAAATGATAAGGCATACAACTAACCTAACTCTGTGGTTTGAAAAGTAAGTGACTTTCCTGAATCTGCACCTACTCCATGTCTGGACATTGACAGTCCATTCACAAGTAAACTGTGAAAAACTCTGTTCTAGGAGAATTTCTGTGTTGGAGTTTAGATGTTAAAAAGGGTCCCTGGGAGAATTTTAACATAATGGTTTCAAGCTTTTTATTCTTTCAAGTATCAAAATTAAAAAAAAAAAAAAAAAAGAGAATATTTTCAAATCTCTAAGACATTTTCAGAACTACCTCAAGTAATTTGATAAAATGGTGTTTGTTTGTTTTACAACTGAATATTTGACTTTGGAAACCTCCTCAGCTCTTTAATACAACCCCCCATGTTCTTGTGTATTCAGATGCATTGTAGAAACAGAAAACCTAGAGGAAAGAGTAATTGTAGTGAGCCGGATAATTGAGATCCTGCAAGTTTTTCAAGAGCTAAACAACTTTAATGGTGTCCTTGAGATTGTCAGTGCTATGAACTCCGCAGCAGTGTATAGGTTGGACCACACATTTGAGGTACAGTGAAATGTTTTCCACTTTTGCTATGGCAGTGTCATGCAGGGTGCCTTGGCTACACTGAAAGCCTGTATTTTGTCAGTCAGCATGTGCTTCCAAGGAGCAAGGAAAGTAACGCCCCAAGAAATGAATCAATCAGGGTGTAAGAGAGAGGGTTTGTTCCTTGCTTTTCAGAAACAGGAAATCCTTCCCCACTTAAGAAAGGCATCTCAGGATGGACAGGGCCACTGTCCTCGTGGTCCCTGATCCAAGTACCAGTGGGAGACCATTACTCTGTGTTGTTGCTGGGCCATGCCTTTATCTTCTCTTTCCAAACAACCTGTTTGATCTCTCTTTTCAGCAAATCCCAAGTCGCCAGAAGAAGATCTTAGAAGAAGCTTACGAGCTGAGTGAGGACCATTATAAGAAATACTTGGCAAAACTCAGGTCCATTAATCCTCCTTGTGTGCCTTTTTTTGGTGAGTACATTTGGTTTGGATGAGCCATGTCCCACATTAACATCTGCAAAGTTTTCAGCTAAGGTACTAAACAGAATACCTTGTATGAACAATAGAGGGCAAAGTAAATTTTAACAGGACAGGTGGGTTGGAATTTCAGGTGCCCAGACACAAATATGTGGAAAAAAAAACTGTAAAGTGGCTGTTCATGGAAGATGTTATTTGCAGTAAAAATAAGTATATCTGCAATATCCTATTTCCACATTTGCTGGTTTTTACTTTGAGTGTGGTCTGAACTGTTACAACCAGAAATACTCTCAATTAGAGTCACATTAGAAATATTATTGGCATTGACTGGGAGAGAAAAAGATCCTCTTCCCCATCAGGTGTTCCAAGAAATACAGCTAGTGTATCATTTCTATTAAAAAGTCTTATTTCTGTAGAAACAGAGTTTGGAAAGCAAGCATCCTGTTTATCATCAGATGTAACAGTTCTTCTTTGAAGTAGATCGCTGACATTTAGCCAACTGTGGTGTTAAGCACATGTCACTCCTGTTCTTAAGCAAGCCACTTCAGTGTTTGCTGCAGATCAGTTCCAAGTCTGGACAGTGCACTTGTCCAGCATAGGCTTCAGGCCAGAACTGAAAGAAAATAGTGTTGATAGCTTTTTTGGCCTTTTACAGATTGGGGAAAGATATACTCCAGAGCTCTGCAAAGAAAGATAAGATCAACTAAGAAACCTTCTGTCTTGCTTCAGAGATGAGTAGAGGTTAGCAGGATCACATGTGAATAGCTTCAGTTATTTCTGTCAAGTCATAATGACAATTCCAGGCACATGGTCTGTGGAGTGGAAGGCACTTTTTGCTTCCTAATCCTCAAGTAATTTGATGCAATTATGAAAGCAGGATAAAACCTGAAAATAATTTTTGGAGTTTAGCTGAGGTGTCTAATGGAGGAGTTAAGAGAAAGCACTCCTGTTCAGTGTTCTCTTTTAGTGTTATATGAGCTTCATAAAGCATAGAAAGATGCACAGGCTTTGGGACTTTGATGCAAAAAGGCAGCTTTCTGGAAAAGGCATGTTAAAATATTCAAATTGTTGCCCTTATCGAAAGGTGAGATGCAGTTCTCTTATTGACTCTAACAGAGGAGTGTTCTAAATAATTGTAGTGCCCAAATTAAATTCTTTAAGAATTCCTTGTATTCCAGTTGTGACTTCCTCCTTGCTTTGTACTCTGTGTTGAAAACCTCTTCTGTGTGCCATGTAGGGATTTACTTAACCAACATTTTGAAAACAGAAGAAGGCAATCCTGAATTTCTCAAGCGACATGGGAAAGACCTTATAAACTTCAGCAAGAGGAGGAAGGTAGCTGAGATAACAGGGGAGATCCAGCAGTACCAGAACCAGCCCTATTGTTTAAGAGTGGAATTTGACATCAGGGTAAGTGACACCATTTCCTTCTGGGTTGATTCTCTCAGCTGACAGACCAGAAGGACAGAGTGAATTGACATAGATTCAGTCCAACCAAATCACAGATATCATAAACCCTCTCTTGTGTCTCACTGTAAGAAAGGCAGAACGATCAATGCTTGCGGTTTCTTGGGTTTGTTTAATCTTTTTTCTCAGCTGATGGGTCATGGGTAGATCTTTTTGATCAGTGTTAGAGAGGAGCTGAAACTGGCAGATCCTCATTGTCCTTCACTCAGCTGCAGTTATTTTTTCAGTGAGCCCAGCTGTGTTTTCCTCTGTTACACTGCCTTTATGGTCCATGTTTACCTGATGGCACTGTGTTTACACCATGTGTTGATGATACTCACATCTTTCTTTCTCCTGGTGCTTGTTTTCCTTGGTCTGAGGTGTTGTCTAAGCAGTGTCCTCTCTGGTTGCTTTCCTTCCTTCCTTTTTTCTTTTTTCTTACCATCTTTTGAGCTATGCACTTTCAGAGAGTCACAGGACAGGTTAGCTTAAGAGATTCTGCAAGTTTTTTTTTCATTTGTTCTCCTCAGGCTTTGACAGAATGCATTGTGGGAGCAGTCTTCTCTGCATCAGTGTAAAGATGGATTGTTTGCAGCTTCTTCTGGAAGTGTTTGAGCAAACATGGTCTGATTTTGCACTGCAGCAAGCGTTTAGGGTGCTTGCACAGCTGGTTTTTAGGCCAAGCATAGCAGTAACGATGTCCAGAAAAGGCCTCATGACAAAAACAGATTTAATAGCTGAAGTCTGTCATTACCTCTGACTCCAGCATTTTCTCTCTTCTCTTGAACAACTGAGATCATTTGTACTGTAGAAAAAAGCAGTATTAACAAGCTTCTTAGCTGACAAATTGTCTGTATTTCCTGTATTGCAGAGATTTTTTGAAAACCTGAATCCAATGGGAAACAGCGTGGAGACAGAATTTACAGATTATCTGTTCAACAAGTCACTGGAGATAGAGCCACGAAATGTCAAGCCTCCTCCAAGATTTGTTAGTATTCAATTCTTGTATTTATTTTGCAAAAAGTGCTTATATTTGTCTTTCATAGATGGCGGAAATAATTTCTGCCTGTCTTGTCAGCATGTGTTTCAAGGAGCAAGGAAAGTAAACCCCCAAGAAATGAATCAATCAGGGTGTAAGAGAGAGGGTTTTTCCTTGCTTTCAGAAGCAAGAAATCCTTCCCCGCTTAAGTAAGGCATCTCAGGATGGTGAGGTATCCTTACGATCCAGGACAGCTCGTATAAGGACATGTAGAACTCTGATTTCTTTGGAGGGCTTAGAGCAAAGTTTATTGAGAAACAGATTCTTTTATATAATCTTTTGGTACAATGAATAGGATTGGTTCTTTAGGGCACCACCTTCTTGTAAACATCTTTACCAGTAAACAAGTTGGAAAAACACCAGGTGTCAGGAGGACGATATCTACAGGATATTTTGGGTTCCTCCTTATGATTTCCCAGGCCAGACTGAGAGAGTTCTGTGCTTGGCTTTCTCACAGGCTTCTGGCTACTGCCTGGAGCCTGAGAATCCATGTTGTGACCACTGTCAGTTCCCACAGCGTGGCACTGTCCTGCTAGTCCTCTGCCTTCGTAACCACCAGGCCCCACGGAAGCCGCGTCCCGGCCCCTCAACTGGAGTCGCTCCTTTGTGTCGTTGCAGCCCAAGAAGTACAGCTACCCCCTCAAGTCGCCGGGCGTGCGGCCGTCCAACCCGCGGCCGGGCACCATGCGGCACCCCACGCCTCTGCAGCAGGAGCCCCGCAAGATCAGCTACAGCCGCATCCCCGAGAGCGAGGCCGAGGCCTCGGCGTCCGCGCCCAACTCCCCGCGCACGCCGCTGACGCCGCCGCCCGCCTCGGCCACCTCCAGCACCGCCGACGCCTGCAGCGTCTTCGACTCCGACCCCTCCAGCCCCTTCCACACACGTAGGTGCTCAGCCGTGCCGGCCACAGCTCCTGCTCTTGGCTGGGGGAGGTCAGCTGTGGAAAGAGGAAAAATCATTGCTTTCGTCTCCTTGCAGTGTCCTGCCTTGGTTTGGAAGGACAGCTTTCTTGGTTTAGAAACCCTTGGAATGGAGAATGTAAACCCTCCGTCTCTAAATTATTACCGTTTTGTAATTTGGATTTTTTTTGATGTCCCTTAGGATCTGCTTCTGTGTCATCCATAAACTTTACCAAAACTTCAGATGATGCTCCTGTCCCTCCTCCTGTTCCTCCGCGAAGAAGACCAGAATCTGCCCCAGCTGAATCCTCCCCATCAAAAGTAAGTAAGCAGAGAAAAGGTCATTTGTCATTTGAAGAGGGGCAGGGTATGATAGAAAAGTAACTCTCAAAGACAGAGTACATTTATTTTTTGAAGAGCTGTATGTGAAAGAGTAAGCAGCCATGTATTTCAAGCCTTCACAGCTCTGCCTCACTGTGTCTTGATCTCAGACATGAGAACAGATGGGACATACATTTAGGATTAGCAATGTCTCATCTGCTGATGTGCTGTGCTCAGGCCCTTGCATTGCCTGTGAGAACTTGAGGCTTCAGGCAGATGTTTCCACCCAGGAATAATTGTAGGATATATGAATAAGAGTCAGAACTGCTAAACAGTAGTGATGGAAAGTGCTGTACACAACTCAGTCCTCTGGAAAGTTTCACCAGAATATTTGACCCTGATGCTGTGGTGCTCAAGTGCTTGCTTTCCCCTCTTGCTTACCCGTCTTGTCTGCATGCCTGCTTAAGACATTGCTACATTTTCCTTTTGCATTTGTCTGGCAACTGGGATCTGATCCAGCTGTTGTTGCACACAGTGTCAAAATTCACCTGTTTTCAGTGGAAGCTTGTTTGTGATTTCAGATTTCAAAATCCCACTCAAAATTATTTCAGAGCAGATATGTCTTTGAAGAGAGCTTGTAAGTGGCTCTTCAGCAGTTATGCAGTTATTTTCAGACCACAAGCAACAGTTTTGTCATTCAGCAGAATTTAACATATCACCAAAACATACCTGAAATCCTACCAAAATGTATTTGAAAACATTGTGTATGTGATAGGGTGTTGGAGATCAGTTATCCTGTCACTGTGGTCTGCAGCTTGGAAACTGTTCAATTCCATAATTCTGACTACTTAACTCCTGAGCATGGTTTCTTTTTTTCCCTGTTCAGCATCATTTGCCTCTCCCTTTTTCTCATTTTCTTGAAGAAATATCTGGTGTGTTAACCCACTCCAAGTTACTGGGGAGGTGGTGGAAGACATCCAGACCACCCCAGCAAGCAGACCTGGAATTAGCATGGAAATTGTTGCTTTGACCATTCTTTGCCCTGCCCTTGTGCCTCTCTGTGCATCTTCATTCCTCCCATCCTTGGCTGTTCACTCCTGTGTTGCTGCAGCCATGATTGCACCTTCATTCCTCCCATCCTTGGCTGTTCACTCCGGTGTTGCTGCAGCCATGATTGCACCTTCATTCCTCCCATCCTTGGCTGTTCACTCCGGTGTTGCCATCCTTGGCTTTTCAGTCCTGTGCTGCCACAGCCCCACTAAGAGCAATCTGAAGTGCAGGAGGAGGCTTCTGTGTCACAGCAGGGTCCTGTGCTTTGCTGTCTCTCTGGGGTTTTACTGACTGACATGTTTGTGTACCTCAGCTTACTTCTGCACACCTGGACAACCCACCAGCCATCCCTCCTAGGCAGCCAACTTCTAAAGTGTACTCTCCAAGGTACTCGGTGCCTGATCGGACCTGCATCTCTGACTCGTGTGTTACCACTGCAAACCCTCCCGAGCTACCACCACGGGAGCCTGTGCGAACTCCAGATGTTTTCTCTAGCTCACCACTACACCTGCAGCCTCCACCCCTGGGGAGGAAAAGCGAACTTGGTAACACCTTCTTCCCCAACAGCCCCTCTCCCTTCACGCCCCCGCCCCCCCAGACACCCTCTCCACATGTAGCACGGAGGCATCTGCCGTCACCGCCCTTGATACCGCAGGACGTGGACCTCCTTTCTGTTGCTGGGCCGCCCGTTCCTCCACGACAAAGCACTTCTCAACATATCCCAAAGCTTCCTCCAAAAACTTACAAAAGGGAGCACACGCACCCCTCGATGCATCGGGACGGGCCGCCCTTGCTGGAGAACGCCCCCTCCTCCTGAACTGTCCCTTGCGCTGGGAGTTGCCTTTTCCTGGTGCTATGTCTGTTGCTGGCAATGGATGCACTGAACCTGGTGGTGTCAAGGAGTCGGGCTGTGGATGCCAAACACTAAGAACTCTCCAATGCCGTGTTGGAAATGTAGTGTACAGAAATGGAATTGCAAAAACCAGACTTTCTAGTGGGAAACCTGGTTAACTCGCTATTCTTGTTTTAGTATGCAGGACATTGTTCTAAAGTAATTGGACAGCTGATTGTACCAGAAAACAGTCTGGAGAGACTTCTTTGGCCGATGAGCAGAGACTGTGTCTGTGTAATGATCGATAATGTCCAGTACAGGAAGGAAAAACAGTCTTGTATCCATCAGTTCCATACAGTGGCACAGTTTTTGGAATGAAAACATTATGCACTTTTTTTAAATCTCAAACAGGGAACTTTATATCCTCCTTAATTTTCCTTTGCTTTACTTACTCCCTGCTTTAAAATACCTTCCTAAAATGATGAGAAGGACTGTGAGGAAGATCTGTGGTACCTAATCGAGCTAGAATTAAGGCAAAGCACTGTATTGCGGTCCTGTTTACAAGTTGTTACAATGAGCAGTAGGGGGTACCTAGGCTTCACCAAAGAGGTACTTTATTATTATTTTCTGAAATACTGTGGTGCCAGTTCAAAAATAAATTTTTGCCAGGAAGCATAATGTCTAATTATTGCTTTCTTTAGTTAGAGCTGATGAAAGTCTTACATCATTAAGGTGACAGCGAATTTTTTTTATTAAAAGCAGCACTATCATCTGAAGCAAATATACTACATTTAGAAGACTGTTAATCTCTGCTAGGTTATGTCATGTTCTTTTTAAGGTTTACTGATAATCCATTTCATGGCTAGTAGCTATTCTTTTTCAGTCATGCCATGAAAACAGTCACTTGTCAACTTCCATAGCTGTTGTCATGTTTTACTAACAATAGATTAATCAGCATACATAGGATTGCCTTGCAGTTGCATAAATCGTGTGTATATAGTGAATGTTGCATAAATATACTTGCAGATTGTTTTTAATTTAATTGAAATAAAGATAAAGATATGTTTGGCTGACATATGTTAAATTATTACATGGACGAATGTTCAACATAGTTTTTCAGTTAAGCACCAAGGGGGATAAAAGCCCATCTTGTGGTACATATGTTTCCTAGTTTTCTGTATTTTAGTAATAAGAGACTAAAGAGGTGGTGAATTATTATACCTTATGAAATGTTTCCTCTGTCCTGTATGACACATTAGAAAAAAATCAAACTTACATTAATCTTTACAGTGGCTTTCTCTGTCCAAAGTACACATGACAGAACAGGTATGTTGTGAGTATTCTGACATGGTTTATCCAGAAACCTGGATGCTGCTCTTCAACTCCAGATCAGCCTGCGACAGGAATGGATGGCAGCTGTTGAAGAAAAGGAGCTCTGTAATGTCCTCTACAGTAGGTATGTGAAACATAAAGTGTCTCATCTTCAGTTCACGTGGCTCATGGGGCAAATAAAATTCCCTCACATTTCCTCTTTGGAAGAAGAGGAACATTTCCTGTTTGGAAGAGCACCTCTTGGAAAGCTGTGTCTCTTAAAGATGGTGTCAGTTGAATGATGGCAGAAATCACCTTTTTTAATGCTTTCAGCAGTGCCATTGGTCAGGGCCCTTTGATCCTTTACTGTGGTCGTTATGTTTGGAAAGCATTTCATCAGCAGGAATGGCAGTTTTCACCACAGTCAGATCTTGAAACTGTCAGTTATATTCCTTCTTGGATGTCTTTAACAATGGTGTTTTGAAACATTTTTTCTGGCAAAAGAAGAACAAAGTGAAGATATCAAAACCTTGCGTTCAGAGAACAGTGTTACATGGGGAGCTTTATAAAAACTCTGAGGCCACAGGAGGTGTAGTTTAGTTATGGGTTCTTTGGATAAAAACACCATGGTGAACATACTGTTGGAAATTTTACCTAAATTATTACCTCCTCAGTGGGTGACCAGGAAAACTCTGTAAATTGAGACTTTCTGCTCTGTATTTCTTCCTCAGCACACTTTTGTCTGTGCTGTTGTGCAGCCAAGGCAGAGCAGGCCACCCAGTGCTCAGTCAAGAGACCTCTCAAGGCTCCTGTTCATCAGCAGATTCCTTAAATGTCAGGTTTCTGCTTCCCTTGGTGAAATGGGAATGCTGTCCCCTCTTTGTGATGGAGGATTAAAGTGCTTTCCTGGTGAGATATTGGACAACAGGTGACAATGGTCACCATGCAAGAACTTAAACATTCTCTGGAGCTCAGGTCAGTCACAGTGCACAAATCATGGTGTTGACTCAACTGCAAACAGGAAGGGTAAGAATCAAACCTGTGGCATTTAGGAGTTTAATACAACTGCTAAGCCACTGTTTTGTGTCTGTGTTAAACAATTTCTTATCTGAAATAGCACCTTATTTTGGGTCATGTTTGCATTAGTGACAGTACTTTTTGCATAGAAAATTAAATAATTTTAATCATGTTGTCTGTCTCCTTGGTAAAATGACCCTAATTTGGTCTGGTGTGGCCTGGGGTGATGATGTGACCTGGACAATGAAATGTGCTTGAGTTTTAGAGTGACATTGTGGGATATTTAGTTCTTCTTCTTTTGTGTGTGTTTTAAATTAGATTCTCCCAGTGATATCATTGGAGTGATATCACTGTTGAACATAGTAGGTTATTGTACTTCATGGAAAAGATTGTTGAATTGTCATTTCTAAACCCAGACAATGCATAGGTGAAGTCTTTATTCAGGAGAGAAACCTGTGGCCTAATACAGGTGTAAAAACAAAAATGCCATTAGCTTATTCTGTAAATGCCATTCCTTATTTTCCATTAAAAAAACACAAACCACCCTTAAATGCATTTTTCTGCCCACTGAGAGCAAATTTACCTTTTGTAATCAGTGGAAAATAGTGCATTATGAGGGAAATGAAGTAAAGAGTAAGTTGGATTTTTTCTTACTTTCTAGCCAGCAAGTGTGAAATCCTCTGCTGGGTGGCTGAGAAGTTGAAAGGGAAAAATAAAATAAAAACCTTTTTGCTAGATGCATGACAGTTTAGATGCCAAATGTGCAGAACATCTATAATATTTTTAAAACAAAGGTAGGTGATCAAGGGCACATGTTACTGGAATTGCTTTGGACAAGTTTGTTGCATCTGTTTCGGGGAAAGCCTTTTTTTGTTCTGGGTCTAGCATGGCTGACTTGAACAGGGAGTGTAGCTATGGAGAGGTGTTCTCTGGAAGAGTCTGAGGAGCTGAAGATCTGTCACAGTGAGCTACACCAACAACAGGATCTTAACCAGGAGCCTGGAGAGTGACTCAGCTGAGTTCTGACTAAGAGTCTTAGAACCTCGAGCAGGGAGCAGTCTGCTTGCATGGCTGCACTTGCAGGGATACAGGATTGTTTAAGTAATGTTGCCTCAGAAAAACACCTGTTTCTTCTTTGAATGGATGCAGCCTTCTGGCTGATTCAGTGCAAGAGACAACAGCGTTATTTAAAGGCAACGTTTATTTGGCATAGGAAGAAAAATGATCCAGAGCACACATGTACACTAAAGATGGATTTGAAATGGATCCTGCAACAGGTTGTGCCTTTGTGGTGCTGAGCATCATTCATTCACATTTGCAGACTCTGAGCAGGTACAAGGACATCTCAAGTGGTAAGTATAGGCCTGGAAGTAAGAACTCAGAGAGAATCAGAAAGAAAGAACCGTCAGTTCCAACTGTGCCTTAAATCACTAAAATAGAAGCTGAAATCCATATGCATTTTACAAGCAAGGGTCTGCCACTTTGGGAGGATTTCCTCACCCAGGAGATGTTACCAGGTAGGTTTGGATTTTTCCCTTTGTCCTGTTTCTGTCCTGGTATCTGCCTGGCAAATATGAAAAGCAGGTTTGTTTTGTGAAGGGTAAAAGTGTCATTACATATATGAGACCAAAACCACAAGAATCAAAGCCCTTGTCAGCATCAGTGCATTACAATGGACACTTGTCCATAATGACACAGCTCTGGTTCCATGGACAAACAGTTCTGTATGTGGCTGATTCCTGTGCAGAACAAACAGGCCTTGCTGATGCTTCAGTTACAAGTATCTGGCTCTTCCTACTTAATTTCTATCCTGGCCCTCCACAGTGTGACTAAAAAAGCTGCTGAGTCCTAGGAACTGTGTGTGATTCAGTGGCTGGTCAGCATGGAGCAGCCCTGACTGGAAGGGGACAGGGAATTTGTAATTCTCTGAGGATGTGAGGGAAAGGGAAGGGTAGTTCTTTGCCTTTAAAAGCCTTACATTAAAAAAAAAAAATCTTCCCAGAGTAGTTTCCAAAAGCTAGGGGAGGAAAGTATGGTACTGCTTTCCTTTGTGTAAGGAGGAGAAATGGATATTTGTTTCATTAAAATCTATGGGAGAGAGACCAGCTAAAACATTTCAATCTTTGGAGTTTTGCTTGGTCACATTCTTGAAATGTTGAGGAAACCTTGATTGAGTTAAAGGATGGGTTTTGTCTGTCTGGGTAGCCCTTTTCACACACAGCCCTTTGCCTCCAGCAGAGGAGGAAAAGCGAGTGGTAGATGCAGGTCAGTGAACACTGGAGAGCTCTGGGCCTTGCATCTGCAGCAGGTTTGCCAGTGCATCCACAGACACCTGCTCCGGGCTCCCCATCCTGCTGCCACAGCCAGGAGAGCCATGCAGCATGGTGGGTGCTCTTCTCTTGGCCCCAAAACCAGCCACCCTCACACTGACTGGGGAGTCCCAAGCCCCCAGTCTCACAGAACTTCCCCCAAGGCATTGCTGTTGACCCCATGGTGACAGTTAACAGCTTTTTAAGGTGAAGCTGTCATTTAGACCAGTGTCCCAGGCTTGTCAAAACAAGGTGATAAAACCAGTTTCTCTTTAAAACTGCCCTCAGAAGGTGCCAGGTGCCACCAGAGCTCAGCAGTGCTGCACTGGTGACAGCACTGTGCCAGTGGTGTTCTCGCTGCTGGTGGTGACACGGGTATCACAGCAGAACTTCTCTCAGTCTTCTGCAGAGATCAGAGTTACTGAGGGTTTCTCATGTCATGTTGTGGTCTGTGAGTGGCCTCTTGATCTGTCCTTGCACAAGGAGGAGGACTGTGACTCTGAACATGGTACACCATCAGCTTTCCTGCCCTAGTGCCTCGATTTTTGGCTGGAAGAACCTTTCCAAAGCTGCACGTCATGGGGCTTGTGAGGGTGTCAGGCCAAAGAGCTGGCAAAGTGTATTCCGAGTGTGCTACAGACCAGGAGCCAGGACACTGCTTGGCACTGCCATTGATCCACACTGAGGATAAGGTGGAGAAGAGTCTCTCGTGGCAGGCCCTGGGCCCAGCCTGCAGACAGGGGCCATTCTGAGAGCAGAAGCAGTGATTCCTACAGCAGGACACCATTCAGGAGAACAGCATTCACAGAAAAGGTGAAGTAGGATTTGGGGGAGTGATGGAAGTCCAAAAGAAAGGTTGTTGCTGATTAGGCAGTGCAATGCTCAGGTGCTTCAGCTGATGCTTAAGACCTTCTCAAACCACGTGGGTTATGCGAGCTGGCCTGCTGGAATGCATCTTTGATGGTGGCTTTTTTGGAAAGTAGAGGAAAGGAGGGAATTTGAGACTTCTGGCCAGGATGCCAGGGCTGCAGAGGTAACCTTTCTTTTGTGGGTGAGCCCAAATAAGACCTGCCTTAAGTTTGGAAGAGCAAAGATGTATGGCAAATCAAGCAGTTTTGGGGGATAAGGGGGAGGAGAAGATACTAGGGTTTGGCCAAAGCTTTCCAAAACTGAGGGGAGTTCAGTCAGGTAGGGATGAAAGCTAGCAAGTTCCTGTGCTTATTGGACCTGCTGGTTGAGCTCCACTGCAACCCAAATCCTGGCCCTGCCCTGTGCTAGGAAAGAGCAGGATGCATTTGTAAGGCAGTTGTGAGAGTCTCCTCTCCCCCACCCTCCACCCTGTGTGTCAGTCAGGGGGATCCTGGGGCCTTGCTGTCTGTCTCCACCCTGGGGGCCTGGGGAAGCACTGCAGTGCTTTGGCTGTGGCCTGCCTTTCCTGGGGCTGCTTATTTCTTTTTGAAGAGCTTGCGGAAGGAGCTGCGGAACCCCCCCTTGGGCTCGTGCCGCGGGTTGTGGTCGCTGAAGGATGTTTGCTCATTGTCATCCTTCTGGCAGAACCTGGTGTTGTCTTCTGCATGGAGCTCCTAAAAGGGAAAAGACAATTTAACCAGCATTTGCAACCTCACATTCTTGTTCCCTTCTCTCTCTAGTTCTCTCTCTGTACTAGGAGGGACCTGGTGGGTGAGGAGGTGCTGACAAGGCTGGGAAACAACACTGATGTCTCTGCAGAGAGCTTGTGGCTGGCTCTAAGGCTGAGGCAGTGAGAGAGGAATAGAAGGATAAGCATTGTTAGAGGTAACTGGAGCCTTTCTTGCTAAGCTTTTTGTTCAGGAGAAGCTCACTAGCTTCTTTTGCCAGTGAGGGAGCAAGCCAGCTTGGGCAGCTGGAAGAACTTCCCACCCTCTCCTTTCTTCCCTAGGGTAGAGAGGCATCAGGCTTTGGAGTTGTGGTAAGGTGGGAAAGACTCTTCTGCTGGCTGTGCTGCTGCAAGGTTTTATATCTGTAGGGCAAAAGGCTCCATTAGCACACACACCTTGTGGTAAATGTGCCACTCAAGGATCTGTCCCTCTTTCAGGAGAGTGCTAAGTCTCAGCAAGACTCTGGACAAGACCCTTTTCTCCAATTCTGCCCACCACTGCCATAGTGATTTCCTTTGCATTGTAGGGGAGAACATGTCCTGCAGTTCTGGACAGGCTCCACATCTGCACCCTGCTGTGGGCCATAGCTCTGTGCAGGTGAGGGCCGAAGAGCTCCTACGCCCCTTTCTCGGGTGGCTGTGTCCCCATGGCTCTTCTCCCTCTGCCTCATCTCCCCTGTTAACCATCTACCACCTCCTTCACTCACTAGGCTTTTCTTTTGAAGTTTCCTTGCTGCCTTTTCAGTCAGGCTGTTGGGACCTACCTCCCATCATCATCTGCACCTACAGCCTCCTGTCTGAGCACTTCACAGAACCCTTGGCCTCTGCTTCCTTGGCTGTGAGGGCCCAAAGTCACTGCAAGCTACAGAACTGTTGCTCCTGCAGAACCTGGTGTCCCTGAAGGGTTACAGTGCTCTTTGCCATGTCCCACCTGAGGGGCACACCTGCTGGGCTCTGACTGTTCTTACACAGACTTTAGCATGGGTCTGTACAATCCAGGCAAGAAATACAAGTGAAACTAAAACTATGGAGCAGATCCCTGCTGGTGTAAATGAGCTGAGCTTGGCCAAGTCATGCTGGTTTACGCTGGCAGGAGTTACCCAGCACTTACCCAGCACTCCTCACAGCAGGTGGAAAGGCACCTGTTTACCTGGGTGTCAACCACAGCACTCAGTTTTGAACAGCTCTGTGTAAACTTTGTGACCTGCTCAGAACATTCACCTGGGGGGAGGCTCAGTGACATGTGGAGACACACAAGAGGCTACCTTGTCTCGAGGATGTTTTAGCTCAGCCAACCGTGCACCTCAACCCCGTGCTTGTCCCCGGGAAAGATGTGTGTGAAAACGAGCTGTCTTGTCCCTCCCTTGGGCATGTACATGCAGTTGAGGACTTGGAATGTGTGGGCTTGAAAGCTGTTTTGGCGTGTTCTACTCTAACTGTATCTCAGATCCTTCTCCTGCTGCTGCTGCACCACAAGTTGCCATTTTTTTTTCCTCCTCCTATTTAAGCCTCCTTACTTCCAAAAAGCTCGGTTTTTCACCCGCTCCTCTCTGTGGGGGGAAGTAGCTCCTTTGGGAGCTTCGAGATGAGGCTGAGATCATGTGGGGCTGAACATTCCTGTCCTGCTTCTGCTGCAGACGGCTCCCACTGCTGCTCCGTGTGCTGTAGAGTCTGGTGCTCACACCCTCGGCGCTCCGCGGCAGCTCCTTCAGGGACCTGCTCAGCTGCTTCCCTTTGCTGTGGAACATCTCTCGCTTGTAGGTGCTGCTGCTCACGGGAGTGCAGCTCTTAGGCAGCGGCTGCAAGGCATGGTCTGTCCTCTCCGGTTCAGAGGTGAAGTTCACTGGCCTAAGGAAGCAAATATCCAGGCTGGACTCGGAAGAGGCCGGGGAGCAGTTCTCAAAGAGAGCGAGGTTCTGGAAGGTGTCGTCCTCGTAGGGGCCTGGCATGGTGAAAACCTCCCCAGGGTAGTCAAACTCTTCGTAGCTCGGGGCAAAGTTCCTGGCGTCCTGCAGCAGCTCCACAGAGGTCCTGATGGCTCTCTCGGTGTTCCCCACCGCGTCGGCTGGAGGCGCCTCGTACTCCATCTCGGGGATGGACTGCAAGGGGGCTGTCAAGGCCTTGAGCTCCTGCTCTGTCAGCTGAGAGGAGGCAAGGATGTTCTCTGGCCTCTCGTGTTTCCTGCTTTCCATCTCCCAGTCGGGGGGCTTTACAGCCTGGATGTTCTCCATCACAGTTGGCTGGGGTTTCTTCATCTGCGGCATCAAATGCCTTAAAAATAAAAACCAAAACAAAACAGACAAGTGGAATACTAAAGGATGGCAGACAGCATGACAAATTCCCCCATCCCTTCACTCCCCCAGCCCTGTTGTGTTGATTTTATGGCTAAAAGGTACTCTTCTGTCTCAGAGAACAGTGACAGAGGTGTCTCTTACAGAAATTGCCTGCCTGGCTAGGAGGACCAAACCTGGAGAGACAAAACTGCTTATCCAACAGCTTTAACTGACTTCTGTGCACAACAGTATGAAAGGCATAGAAACTGAGATGAGAGGCCAACTGCTCCATCTCTCTTCTCTTCCTCATCATTTTAGATTTTCACTTTCCTTCTCTCTCTGTAATGTAGGAGGAGCTGTGCCTCACTTTCCTGTGGTGTGGTTGTCTTTTCAGGTGGACTGGGTTTCTCTCTCGGGTAAGGTGACTGTCCCCAAAATGTGTCAGGAGTACTTGGAGGGCTCCTACCCTCCTTGTGCTCCAGCTGAGTCTTCAGCTCAGGATGAGTGTGGGAGGGGAGGCCTGGAGCAGCCTGTCTGTGAGAGGAGGGAGGTTGGCTTGGGCAGCCTGGGGAGAAGGAGGCTGAGGGCTGATCTGTGACACTGCGAACAGAGGGGGACTGGGAGTGATGCAGCCGAACTCTTGTTGGTATCAAACCAGATAAGAGAGCACAGTAGCCACAAATTGGTGGCATAAGAATAAAGGTAAGTCTAGCGTGCTTCTTTGATCAGCATCTCATTTGGCACCTGTCAGGCTGGCAATGGCCAAAGGGGAACCATAGGAGTGGTTGAGGGCACTTGGTCTGTTCAGCCTGAGGGGAGACCTCATTGCAGTTACAACTTCCTGTGAGGGAAAGCAGAGGAGCAGACCTGATCTCTTCTCTGTGGTGACAAAAGACAGGACCTGAGGGAATGGCCTGGAGTTGTGTCAGGAGAGGTTTAGGTTGGAGATTAGGGGGTGGTTGGGCACTGAACAGGCTCCCCAGGGCAGTGGTCACAGCACCAGCCTGACAGAGTCCAAGAGGTGCTTGGACAATGCTCTCAGGCATCTGATGTGACTTGAAGATAGTTCTGTGCAGGGCCAGGAGTTGGACTCAGTGCTTCTTGTCCTTTCCAGCTGAGAATATTTTGTGATTCTGTGAAGGTTTCCAGGTGCTATCAGTAGCCCTGCCTGTTTTCACTTAGTCTTGTCTCTTTTTGAACCCATTTTGTACTTGTATCTTGTGATAGTGAATCACATCATTCAATTATAAGCTGTATGGAAAAGTATTTTTTTCCCTGCTCTGAGACCTTGGACCTGTTTCCCAGCTCTTGTAATGTTGACAGTGAATAATGCAGAGTGTTACTGTGCACACCACTGTCAGGCCTAAACAAATTCACGTCCTCTCTAGAACATTCCCTGTTTGTAAACCACACAGCAGGGGATGGCAGGATGGAGCCAGCCCTTCATCTCTCTATCCATATACAGGGAGTGGTTTTAGGAATGACAGCCTGTAGCTGCCTGGTGTCACTGGTGTGGGTGAGGAGAGAGTTCTCAGCCTACTCTGAAAGCTGCCCACAAGGACAACAGGCTTACGGGGTGGTTGTGCCAGAGGAAGGTGCTGCTGGGAATGACTGGATGGCCTCTTCAGTGTGGATCCCACTGTCCCGCATGGATGCTGCACTGGGTGTTGGAGAAACCTCCTGGCTTGTGCACTGGGAGGTGAGACCTTTGTACAGCTTCACCAGGGATGACCTGAGGGACGAGAAATCCATCGTCGGGCTAAGAAATAAGGCAGGGAATGAGCACGAGCGTGGAGAATCACAGAAAACAGGACTGGGAGGGACCTCAACATTCCCATTCACCTGTTCCCACCCCAAGGAAGAGCCTGTTCCACCTAGTCTGCTCCAGCCACCAGGGCATCCTGCTTTCTGTGGTGCTCTTAACACCCCTCCTGGTAGCAGTCCCTCCCCAGCAATCTGCTCCAGCGCTTTACCACCCTTTACTTGGAAACTTCCTCTGAAATGGATCTTGTCCTACTCCTCAGGTAAATCATCACAAGGAGCAAAGGCTCCAGATTCTGATTTTTAGTAAAAAGCCTTGGTTTCAAGGAATTGTTCTGAACTGCAACTTGAGATTCTACATTCAGGGTCATTTCTGTCATAGTTCACCTCCAACAAGTTATGGGAGGCATTTCTTTCTCCCACCTCCTCCCCCAGTAAAATAAGAACCATTCTTTTGGAGTCTCAGCCCATAAGGGAAACAGTCCTCACCCTCCCCAGGGCCTGGAGCTGCCAGAGCTAAATCCCTGTGTGTTTTCCCTCTGGGGAGTGACTTTGCCACCAGCTTAAGGAATCAAATGATCCCATGAAACATGTGGCTGCTATGTTTAGAAGGATTTAGAAGTGGTTTTTCTTTTGCTCTCAGAGTTAGGCAGAAGGTCCCACCCCAAAACTGCCCTCAGTTTGGAGGGCAAATGCCAGTAGTGGTTCTTCAGCATTCAGGTGCAAAGGGCTTTGTTTTATTTCAACAGAGCAATGTGCCTGTTGCTCCTGCCTGGACCTAAACCTCCTGTTTGCCAGACTTCCCCCCTCCCTTCCTGGTGACAGAGAGAATGTGCTAATGTTGTGCTTACTTCTTCAGCTTTTTCCTCTTCTGTATCAGCAGGTCCTCGTTGCACTGGAAAAGGAGGCTGTAGTGTGAGATGAAAACACGGAGGCGCTGCACACACACCAGCAGCAGGTAATAGTCAGGGTGCTCCTGCTCCGTGAACTTGAGGACATTCTGAGGCACAGAGGAGAACAGGCTGTTGGGAGGCTGTGCTGCCCCTTTCTGGGGAGAAGGCACTACTGGAGCCATGGCTTAGGGCTCTGGAGTGCCCATGGCACTGCCCTGGGGGAGCTTTGTTGGGCTCCAGGAGTGTCTGAGGGACTTGGCTGGGCCTGCCTCCCACTGGTCCTGTGCAAATGCACATGGAGCCACTGTAAATGTACTCAAGGGACGTGTGGTGAGGCACTGGTTGGCTTTGGCTTTGGGTGAATAAACCAATGTTTTGATTTTTTAAGGCTTGCTTTCTGTATATTTGCCTTGTCTGAAATGCTTCAGTACAATTCCGGTAAGCCTTCTGTGAAGCAGAGCCCTTTTTATCAGCCATCTCTCTGTAGTACAGGTTGTTGGGCCCTAGGAGCCCTCTCAGATGTGTCCCACCTCTGGTCTCCTGTTTTCCCAGAGCAGCAGACAGCAGAGCCTTTGGCTTCCCAGGGGACAAAAGCTGTTTCTGCCAGGTCAATTGGAGAAACTGGTAAATATAAGCAAGCCTGATGTGAAAAAGATGAAACTTAACCTATTGTTAGCTGGCTTTCCCTTTCAAAGTTGGAGTTTTTTTCTTCAAAGAACCCACTGGGTTTGTCAGTACCTGTAGAGGCCCAAATACCTGCTCTAAGTGTCACCTGATGTGATGAGAGTTCAACAACACAGTTCCCACCCTGGGGCCCTACCTGTAGATGAATAAGGTATTCAGGGATTCGCTGGACTATATGAAAGAACAGAATGTAGAGATCAGACTTGATTTCTTCTTCTACCTGGAATAGATAAAATGACTTAAGAGTCTTTTCCACCCATAAAACACATCTCCTTCCACATGGTTATGTGGTTTAATGAGTGGTTATGCTGTAAGGAGTTACAACAATTCACAGGGGCACACCAGGTATTTAGCTTGGGGATTATCTACTAGGGACACTCAGCCTAATGAAGTAGGGGAGTGCATTGAAAGTGCACTAGATAAGTTTCAGTGAAACCCCAAGAAGAAGACACTGTTATTCAGAAAGAAGTTCTTAGTTTAGGCTCAAATTAATTGAAAAAAAAAAGATATTGACTTCTGAATTAAAATATCTTCGAAGCAAGCAAATGTGGTGCAGTTATTGCACTTTAAACTATCTTCATATTTAACTTTCCAAGTTTAAACCAAGAACCCAGGACCAAATAGCTGGAGCTGGAAGTGAAGACTCTTTTCTCTATAAGGGACTTTTTGGATGAGTCCTCCACTTTCCAGGAGACAGTTCCTGGAAAAGGTCTGGATAGCTTGTGCATAGACAAGCTTTTGGGAGGTGTAATCTGAGACACTGTTTCATGGCACAGCAGAAAAGCAGCTTTGGTTTCAGACTGTGAAGAAGGTGTTAAATCTGCCTTTTTTAGGTGCTGGTCAGCCATGGCAACCTCCTGGAAACAGAACAAGTGGATTGGCAGCACAGTCCTATCATGGGTAGGCATATCAGGAAGAGTTCCAGGCCTGCATGTTGCCATTACTGTCTGGGGAGCAGGCAGGGAGTTTTACCTCCTTCAGGATCACCACGTGGATCAGAGAGATGCATTCTGGCAGGTCCCTCAGATAAGCAACATAGTAGTCCAGAAAATTATTCTTACAAAAGAGAAAGAGAAAAGAACAAACAAACTTAAAAGATTTTTGGTCACAGAGACAGCCCAACAACTGTTGATTCCCCATCCATCACTGCTGGAAGGTCAGCAGTGCAGCAGAGCTGCTCTTTCACTTCGTCAGGGCTTGGAATTTCTCAGGAGAGAGAGGTTCTTTCTTCTGTTTTATAAAAAATGTGTTTACCTTTACTGCAGGTGGGGAGGGGTTGACAGGCTGGGCAGTAAGAAACTCTTCTTATCTAAGATTCTTAAAATTTATAAAATATCAGATGAGATTTTACACATCCTTGCTGCTCACCAGGGCAACAGAAGAGGGTGCAACAAACCACATGAGTATCTGCCTGCCCAGCTGCTTGTCAGAACTCTGAGCAGGGTGTGTTGGGCAGGGGAGCATCAGAACCACTCCCTTTTCACGCCCTCGCTGGAAATGCAGCTATTCAAGCTGTCACTGTTCACGTGTGGCTCCTGCAAGCAGGTGTGGGTCTCATGTAGGTTATGGAGCTGTGCTGTGAGGCTGTTTGCTGGCAGGTGGGATCCCTGAACAACAAAGGGGCTGCCCCTTCAGGCACAGCACAGCCCCTCTGTTTTAGGGTGTCTCAGTCCACCTGTGCCTCAGCAAAACGTCATGAATCTCCAGAAGGTTCTGGAGAGGTCTTTAACATACCTCATCATTTGTCAGCTTCAGGAAGATGTCTCCCAGGATCCCTTGTCTTGGCCAGCTCAGGACCCTCTCCTGGAGAGCGTGCAGTAAATCCACGTGCTGCTGCACCAGGAACCGCAGAGAGTTGGGGAAAAAGCTGCCAGGAGACCAAAGCAGCCTGGTCACACCGAGCAAACCTCATCCCTGTCAAGTGAGTACTGCTGAAGTGGGCATTCCTGAGTGCTCAGCACAGCCTTGCACATGTATCACTGACTGTTACACCTATTATTGCTACTATAGTGCAGCTGTTATTAACTGCTGTGGTTGGAATCCTGCCTGCATCAGGGGGTCCTGTTTTAGCTGCTGTGCACATGCAAGTACCCTCTCCAGCTGGCTCTTCATAAAGTGTTTTGAGAGCTCCTTAGACTTTCCTTGCAATGCATTGAGTAGCTGACCAGAACTAGCAGCACTGAAAAGCCCCAGGCAATGCTGCTGTGGCTGATGATGCAGGACCATGGGCCTGAGCCATCCCACTGGGAGCCTGGAGGAGAGCTGGCCAGATTTCTGTGTTCTGTCAGGCCTCTTAATGAGACAACCCAGTGATGCAGGGCTGGTCAAAATGTGCTACCGCCTTTTGGCCACTGATTTCACCCAGAATCAGAATGAAGATGGTGGGCAAGATGCAAGGGACAGGCAGGAACATCTTTAATGACTGCAAAACCCTCCAGTACCTCCAGTTTTCAACTGGAAATAAACTAAGTGTTCAAAGATCTCTTTGTGCGTGTAAAAAAAGTGTGTGAAGGGATAATGCAGAAGTAATATTGACTGAAGAAAACTCCCCCAAAGACAGAGAGCACATGGCATCAAATACCTTCTCTCTTTGGTGCTTCTTTTCACATCTGGCCCTTGCAGTGTGGCCTTGATCTTCAGGATTAGGGAAAGGTTGATGACATACTTCCTTTCTGACTCCAGCAGTTCCAAGGCGATGTTCTGCCTTTTGGCTTCCAGGAGATAATGGTAAGGTTTAAAAATAAGAAAATACTGACCTCAAGGACAGCTGCATTTTAGACTGGTGAAGTGACCATGAAAGGAGAAAGTTGTTTAAAAGTGATACCAATGTCTCTTCTTTTTGTGTGTTCTTTGCCCAAAATGTTAAACCCCAGCCTGATGCTACAGCATGCCCCAGACATGACCAGAGCCTCAGTTTGCAATGAAAGCTCCAAAGAGGTGTTCCCCCCATGAATACCAGATTTTTCTAAGAATTACAAAACAAGGATGCAAAGGCAAAACAACTCATATCAGAGTTTCCCATCCTGCAGGATCCCTGAAGATTGAGAAGTTGTGTTTTCCACCCACTTAAGCAACTACACTGCTGCAATCCCATCAGTACTCTGAACCTGACAGGTCTTGGAAAGGAGGAGGGCTGTCCTGGCTACAGAGTGGTTCTGGCAGTCACACAGCCAACAAATACAAAGGCCAGAGGTCTTGGAGTGTGAGGCCCTGAGAGATTCCCCCCCAGCAGCAGAAACTGGCCTGTGTGTCTCCCTCCATGGATGCTGATCACCAGTCAGCTCACATCAGCTTTGAGCCTCTCTAGCCAGAGTTTTCTGTTCCTTACCAGCCAGAGAGGGTTCACATATTATGTTGTCTGCTGAGCTGTATCTGCTTTGGCCCATGTCCTTCCCTCTCTCTGGCTGCTCTTTGGAAATGTACTCATCTCCCCAGTCCTTGGTGTCCTTGGGCTGCTTCCATACTGTTGATGGCAGATGCATTTTTGACTGCCCCTCTGGTGCCAGGGAAGGCTTGAGGCTGTCATCTGTCTCTAGGGCTGCTCCTGCAATGACAGACAGGCCTATGGACTGACATCTCAGCATCTCTCTGACAGGTTATGCAGCTAAGCTGTGTTTCCATCCATCTGAAGCACTGGAAGGTGAATTTGGAGCATCATTTGTTCTTCACAAGGGTTGTAGCCTTGTGGAGTTAGTTTACAAGGGAAGCACAGTTTGTGAGCTCTTCAGCAGAATAAGGTTTGCACTCTTCCACATTTATTTTCAAGTTAAGATCCAAAATTAGACATATGTTAGAGAAGAAGCATCACCATCTCTTTCCAAGTGGGAAAAGTGGTGCTCTCACTGTTCTTTGTCACATCAGGAAGCTTCAATTCTTCCTTTCTGTAAAAGCACTTAGATTCTAAGTAAGGAACAGCAGAAAGGCTTTCTCTGCCAAATCCTTGGCACTGACCATCAGAGACACTTCAGGGACACAGGTTTGCCCTCAAGTGCAAGTAGAAAATGGAGGCACATGGCAGAGTGAAAGAAATCCCTGTGAATTGCCTTCCCTGAAAGCATTGCCTCAGTGCAGTAGAGCAAGCACTCTAATTGAATCATTGTCCTGCTGTCTTTGGATGTTTGATGCTTTCTTACCTGGGCCTGCTATGACTTTCACACCTCCTTCTGCCATAGGCATGATCCTGGTGTCAGACACTGTTGAAGAACAAAGGGAACTTTAGCAACAGAAGGCTACTGTAGAGCTTGTTTCTTCCTGCCAAGCCCTGTCAGTAGGGTTAAATCCTCTTGCACAGTTTTGCTATGAAAACACCCCATTTGGACTGTCAGGAAGGAGGATCTTTACTGCTGTGCTCTTGTCCCAGCCTGTGTCTCAGTGGCACTTGCAGGCAGACACTGTGGGGTCCCTGCTGTGCTCAGTGCTGTGAGACTGCAGAGGAACCTGAGCAGTCTTGGCTTCCCTTGGCAAGTTGGGTGGAAAATACTCCACACAGAACAAAGAGGATGGAGACCTGGCACAGAGACAGGGCTGCCATTCTGAGTGGAAAGGAGCTCATTGAAGAACAGAGGGATGAGACTGGAAAGAAAGGAGCAGTGGGTGAGAAAGGTGGCTGTGCAAGGGATGTGAAGGAGAGAGCTAACACACCACCTCAGAATGTAGAGCACAAGAGGAGAACCACAGCTGGCAGGTTCTGAGCAAAGCAGAGTAGAAAACAGCACATGGTATTTATCAAATCTCTGCCTTTGTTGACGTTATAAATTAATATGTTTTTATTATCTTCCTATCTGAACAACAAGAGAGTGATAGACCAGCTTAGAGCCCCAAACTTAATTATAGAATGAAAGGCTGTAGTCCATCACCTTGTCTTTGATTCCAACTTCCAAGTGTTTGGCAGTTGTCAGTGTTTTCCTCATCTAGGTGTGATCCTCCTTCCTGTGGCCTGCTCCCTCACACAGAAACAAAACCAGAGTTTTTATCAAGAGCCCCCATTTGGTTCTGTATCTGGGCCACTGACACTACAGGAATGAAGATCCAGCCTGCATCCCTCTCCTTGGAGGAGGCAAGAAATGGCTGTTGGGACAGTGTTCACAAAGTAAATACTTCCTGAGAAAGGCCCTGCATTTGCCTGTTCTGTTCCTTACCTTTTTCGTAAGTCACGTTGTGTAAAAGACTGGTGAAATCTTCATTAATCAGCACAGGCTCTGGGAGGTTGATGGATCGAAATGGGCTGCCCTGGAGAGGTGTTGGCACTGTCTGTGAGCTGTGGTCATCCTTCTGTGCTCTTCTGCACAAACACAAACAACGAGGTGGTTGGAAAGTCTGAATGCTACAGGTGAAGCTCCTTCACTACATTTGTGGCCAACACTGGCAGAAATAGGACAAGTCTAGCAGAGACCAGGAAGGGAGCTGGCTTTGATGGAATTGGCAGTTCATGAATGGAACTGGAATGTCCTGGAAATAACTTCCAGTGGCTATAGGAGAAGGTTATTTCAGATCTATTCTTTTGCAGAACATATTTCATCTAATTAAATAGTTTAATTAGCTGAGGGGCTAGCCTAGATTTGCAAAGTGTTTGCATCAAGGCAGCTATATAGATTCATGATCAAAACTGTTTTCAGAAGGAGGCTAATTAGGACCAAGCTGGACAGCCATCTGCTTCATCACAGCATCAGTGTGGCCCAGCAGTGTGCAAACATTCTCTGACTCTGCTCAGAGGAGAAAAGGCTGGTGACAGGGAAGCAGAGCATGCCTGCACCATTGGGAGCCCATTGAGTCCTGCAAGGTTGGAAGGGGAAATTGCAATGGTGTTGTCTGAACGGTGGAGGCTTTTGCCTTTCAACAGCCCCAGCATGTCTTTAGTGGGTGCCTGTTCCACCAGGCCCTGGTTCTCCAGGGAGCTGCTGGGGGTTGTTTTGCTGTTGGAATCACAGTGACGTGTTAGTATTTTTCTTCTGTCTTTGCTCTGTGGCGTATGAATCTAAAATCTTGGGGTGAACTGAAGCATTTCTCATCATAAACAGGGTTGATACACATGTCCAGCCAAGAAAAAAAATAAGAAATTATGCTCTACAGAAAGGAACAAAATGGACAGCACTGCTAATTAGCATTTTCAGCAGCCTGGAGTTTGGGCCCTTACTTAGCTTTCATTTTCCGTGATTCCCGCCGCTTCTCTTGCTGCAGCTGCTCAATTTTCTGTTGCATTTCCTCCTGCTTGGCACTGATTTCTTCAATCATTGACTTTGCATCGCTGAGCTCCTCCTGAGTGACAGGCAAAAAAAAGCACAGCATTTCCAGGGTGCCCATCAGCCTCAGGTGGCACAGCTCTGCTCAGGGTGCTGTGGGCATTGGGCTTCAGGGCTTCATCCACCACCAGCTGAAAGCACTGGGAGGACTCCTGCCCTGAATGGTATTTGGAGGTGGACCTTAGGGAGCATTTCCCTCTGCAGTTTTCCAGCATGTGTATTCACATGTTGCACTTGGTTCAGATCCCAGTGTGAGCATTCACGTGTGTAAGCTTTTGCCAATCAGGCCGTGGATCTGCCCTTTTGGCCTGGTTTCCTAAGGAAATGAGGCCCTCCATATCCTCCCTCAAGCAGTTTCAGCCAAGCCTTCCTCAGATACAGAGCTCTGCTGCATGAAGTTCCTGCAGGTTTCATGAAGGTGAGCAACAGGATTGAGGATAAATACTCCAGTTTCATGTAAACCAAAGGATTTTCCCTGAGCAAGGAGGTGGCTGCCCTGGGAGCTCAGTGTTTGAATAGCCAACATGGGCATGAGACAGAGGGAGAGCAGCCTTTGCCCCTTCTGTTCCTTGCATAATTCTTTGTATCTGCATTTTAAATCCCCTTTTCTCCTATGACAACGTCCTGGGTAACCCTGTGTCTGGTTGCTCTGAGACCTAACCCATATACCCTTGCCCTTTTTGTTGTCTCCCTTGCTTGTCTGGCACCAAGGGCTCCTTTTCCCTGGTGCCATCTGTCTCCCTGTCACAGGGTTAGTAATGGCCTTTTGCAGTAAGCAGCCCTCTTTAACTTCACAAGGTATTATTGACTCAGCAAAACCCCATGGGGAAAATTTGCAATAAAAACAATAAAAGAGTTCCTCTGCCTGCCTAGTCATCCAGTTTCTGCATGGAGACACTGGCTGGTCTAAAGTGTATACATCAAGCCTTCTTGCTAGGCTGTGTCTCCAGCCCTTTGTCTTTACCCTCTTGGGCCAGATCAAACCAGGCAGCACTTCCTCCCAGCCATGTGGAAATGCCACTTCAAAAGGCTTTAGGGTTTTGTGTTAATTTGCTGCTCCCCAGTGGCTTTGGTTCCTGCAGGAAATGCAGGAGACCTGACCCAGGGAGAGGTGTGGGCCAGTGGCCCAGCAGTAGCCTGTGAACAGCCATAAACCCATGGCATGTGCAGCCCAGAGCAAGGGTGCTGGTGCCCAGGTAACTCTCAGTACTCACGGCCAGTCAAGAAGGGTAAACGGGCCAGAATATGGGTTACTTTTGAGTTGGAGCAGTCAAGGGAGACCCAAAGGCAAGGGAATTACCCCGGTGTATCCAAAACAATTGCCGGCTCCTTTTCCTTGCAAACAGCAAATACTGATGGAGGCAGGGGAATGCTTCCCTCTGCAACACAAGGAATGTGTGCAGCCTCCCCACAGGTCACACCCCTACCTTGAATGTGTTGAGGGAATTCTTCATCTCAGCCACCTTCTCTTCCATGGCACAGCGGCAGCTCTTGACCTTCTCTTCCAGGGCATACTCTCCATGCTGGATCCGTGACAGCTCCTGCATCGCTTCTGTGAAACCTGCCTTCAGCTCAGAGGCCAGTGCCTGCAACTACAGCAACCACACACACGGTGGCTTCAGTCCCTCCTCCCAGGCTCAGGTGTTTGTGTTCCCGAGGGTCACAAAGGCTGGGTGGAACCCATCCTGTAAGGTGGGTGCTGTCCTCTTTCTGCTCCTCCTTTCATTGCTGGGAAACATGGGGAGAGGTTTGGCCCCTGCTGCAGCCTCAGTACAGAGTAGGAGGTGTTTGTCTTGGGCAATCAATGTGCCCCTTTTCTAGACTATTTTTAAATGCTTTTTTGAGGTTTTCCAGGCTCCCTGGCAGTTTGCAGCCTGTCAGCCTGAAGTAGGAGAGGACAGCCTGAAACATGCCAAGAAGGTTCTGCTGCAGTAACAGCAGCCAGATTATTAATCTCCAAAGCAGCTGAGCAATCAAGAACAAGTCTGGTTTTGAGCAAGTCCTCCTCCTACACGTGCTCGTGGGGCCGGTGCTCTCCCCACACACATCTAACCCCTTGCTCTCCAAGGGCTGTGGAGAAGCTCTGTCCTTTGCCACAGCCCTCTCCATGGAAGGAGGCAGCTCTAACTTGTGTTGGGGAGGGAACAGGAGGTTTTCCCCGGCATACAGTGACGCTGTGCCCACTCTCTCTCTTTCCTGTCCCTAGAGGCCCTGGTGCTGCTGGAAGAGCTCACCACCTAAGCTGGAGGTAGCCAGTGATAGCCGGGTGAAGCAGGAGATGGACTGGGCCAAGCCGGGCTGGCAGAGCAAGCAGACAAGGCAGGTGGAGGTGGGCAGTGAGGGGTCAGCGGCTGGCAGGGGGCTGAGCAGGGAGTCCCCTCTGGGGAGCAGCTCGGGCTGGTGGCCCTGCACTGCCCCCAGGGCTGTGAATGAGGCCTGCACAAAGCCCACAGCGAGGTCGCGGCCCAAGGCACTTCGGCACAGAGCATTTTTACCTTTACCACAGAAATTCGGCCTAACATCTGGTTATTAACTGAGTCCACAACGGGAGCACTGGTGGTAAGCAGAGAGCCACCCCGGGAGCTCAGGCGCTTGGGTCCTGCAAATGGAGCAGAGATGGCTTCCGATACCTCGGGGCAATGGCACCAGCTCCTCTGCTCAACACGGCCGTGTCTGCACAGAGGGAGGCTGCCATCGTCCCCCTCCTACCCCAGCGTCACCCAGAGCCCCACTCTGACCTGGCTGCACACACTGCCCGGCTGCCTGGGCATGAGGAGGGCACTGACTGCAGCCACAGGCACTGCCACAGTGCAGAGGGGAGCAGGAGGCTGGGGACATCTTCCCTCATAAGGATGACAACCCTGAGTCCCCGAGCCAGCTGGAGCTCCAGACTCCTTGGCTCAGCCCTTTCCCCCAACCCTGCTGGCCACAGTGTCACCCTGTGACCTGTGAGGGTAGCCTGAAGGGTTCCAGGGACTGCTTGGGGCAGACAGTGACTGCACTGCTTCTGATACCTCAGCATCATCAGACACCCTAACATATGTGCCTGGAGAAGGGGGAGGGAGGGTTATAAAGTACTGTGGCTGTGCAAAATGTTCACATTCCCATCCCTGCTCACAGGTGCTTGACACACTTCCCCCTGGAGCTGATGTGGCCAAGGCACAGTCTGTGTGCCAGCCTGCATCACATACTGCCCTCCAAGTGAAAAGGGCTCATTTGCTGGATGTGTCCCTTCCAACTGGAATATGCTATTCCCTTCTAACCTATGCTATCCATTTTAGAGATCTCCTTCAGGATGGAGATATCACAGCCCCAAGTGTTGCTAGCAGTAGGGCAGCCCTGGAGCTGGCCCTGGAGGTAATATGGTTTGGGGAGAAAAAGCCAAAAATGAAAAAATTCTGCCCACAAACCCGGCCATCTCCTCCTCAGATGCTTCCAGAAAGGGGATAAGCTACACAGATCCTCTGAATGCTATAGGGATGGGAATCATTGCTGATCTTGAACTTTCACAGTAAGAAACTGCAAGGCATCAGCAAAAATGGACCACTGCAGAGACTTTGGTGTCCATGTGCACTGAAACACTCTATGAAAGCAGAGGTCAGCCAACAGAAAGAAAGGTTTGGATTAGAGACTGGACAAAATATCCTCTGCTGCATCCAAGAGCAGACAGTGACCTGTTAGTTTGGGATTCTCTGCTTTCATGGTGACAGTGCTAGCTTAGTTTCTTTGTGTGTCTATCTCAGTGCTCCAGAGCCCAGCCTGAGTCTGTCCTGCCCCATATATCCTTCCTCAGCCCCATGCAGCTTGCAGTGGCTGTTTCAGGCTCTGAAATGCATCCTAGTGTTGCTGCTTGAGGGATGAATGCAGCCAGAAACACCAACCAGCCCCAGAGCTTGTATGATGAAACAAGAAGTGCTGAAACCCTGAGCAGGTCAGGGTTAGCATAGAGAGGAAATGCAGTCTTCTTGCATTGGATGCAGGGTTGATCCGAAATCAAGTGAAGTGGCACAGTAACAGCATGTTATCTTTAAACTCTTGCCAAGCATGGTGTAGCTATGGATTTTAGTTTGAGCTCGTTTCTAAAAGCAAGCTGCCGAAAACCATCCTTTAAATCCCATAAGCTGTTAAAACAGATGGAAGCCATTGAAGTATGAGGCCCTGCCCATGTCTTGCCCATGTGACAGGGATGACCTATGCCTACAGGACCAGAGAGGTACTTCACAGGTTTGTGACCCTCTGCAAAGTCAAGTCAGCTCTGTGTTTCTAAGTGTAACACATACCAAAAAAGACAGATTTTGTAATACAGCAACATTTAAATGGTAATGTGTTATCCTAGGTCATTTATTCATGGGAGTAAAGATGTAATTTAACACTTAATTTGTGGAATTTAAGAAGCAATAACTTAAACTGAACTAATGCCTAGAGGATTAATGAATCTGCACAATCATAGGGAGTCCTTCAAACCTGTCCAAAAACTGTTAAAAAAAAAAGCATTTATGCATCTAAATAATTTAGTACCAGATACAGATTTGAGCACCCCTCTGCCTTTGGAGTGTGGCCCTCAAACATGACAAAGCAAAGCAGTAAGGCATCCAGTGCCATGTGTCTGTAGTAGGTTATGTCTTTCTTGGGCCCCATGACTCCTGTTTCACCTGCTGCCCTGATATTTTTCAGCTCTGTGTGGGCAAACCATGGTGTTCACAAAGGGTGCACAGGACTGATGCTGCTTCCTGCACCTGAGGCACCAAAACTGCAGAGTCTCCCCGCTGTGTCTTGGTGAGTGCCAGCAATTTGAGACATTTGTAAAAGATAACGACTGTCCTTGCAGCCTAAAACTTTGTTCAGGCTTTGAGGCAGCCCAGGGATGATGGCTGTGGACAGCAGATGAGGATGGTTTATGGAAGGAGGGAGTGGGATGGGAAGAGGGCAGCAGAGCCTTGGGGAGCTGGGTCACTGTCCTGGCTGCCACTAAAAGGATGAGAGGGAGCCCTTGGCTCTCTGAGGAGCTGTGTCCCCACAGGTCTCCCCCAGCACCAGCTAGGCTGTCCTGGGCTCTGTCTCCACAGGGATGGCCATTTGCATCTGCCCCCCTTGGCAGCTGTCTAAGCCCTTACACTAGAACAGGACCTGCTGTCTGGGACCTTGAGCCTATCCAAACCAATAGAAAACCAATTGACAGGCTCATGCTAAATGACAGGCTCATGCTAAAGAAATACTTCATAGAACAATTCTGCTATTATAAATATATCCTTGAAAAGAGCAAAACCTGTGGCCACGAAGGAATACTGTCTGTGGTGCTTCTTCCCCCAGCTTATCTACTGCCCACCACTTTGCACATCTTTTGGGGCTGCTCTGAAGAAGTAAATAGAGATTGTGTCTCTCCAAAGAGGGCTGCCTGAGGACACTGCTTGGAACCAATCTGGCACAAGGTCCAGCATTTGACACAAGCCCTGGATCTGGTTTTTCTGAGTTGCATGATGCATGCTTTTACCAGGAAACAGCTAATTTTTAGAACAGCTACCAGCTCCTACTGAAGGGCAGCACTACTACAGCCAAGCATTAGGAAGGCTTGCAGTGCCTCATAGCAGGAAAGCAGCAGAGCTGCAGTGATTTACTGTGGTAAAGAAGCTGGTCCTAGGAGTATATCCAGCATGTGTATTCCTAGGCAAATATGGTAGGAATGCAGTCAGAGCAGCAGAGTAAGGACAGAAGAGAACAATGAAGGTACTTGAAGTGGGCTGCAAGTACTCATCAGCTCTTGTTCCAATCTGTGCAGTCTCTTTGGGTAACTGCATTGTTTGCTGAACCAGAAGGGAAGAGGCAGCTGGTGACTGACATTTAAGGATTCATGAAGTCACGTGTCAGCTGCAAAGCAACATGTGTGCATGGTGTTTCCAGCACAGGTGCATGTTGGATCCAGTGTGCTGGGCACTTGGAGCTGTGTGGATGGGAAAAGAGGATGAGATGACACAAGTGCTGGGCAGCTCGTGGAAAGCTGTGCCTTCTCCACTTGCCATGGTGCACTTGCAAGTAATTAGGGACATTAGTGTTGCAATGGTGACAAGGGAGGTCTCAAATAGTCTGGATTCCCTCTTCAGGGGTATGTTTCCTCTCTCAGATTATGGTTCCATATTGAACCAGATCAGGGATTAAAGTGCCTTAAACTCTGTCACATTTCCTGCAGACAGGAAATGTGTAGGAAACATCACTGTGGAAAGGCTGAAACTGCATCTTACAGCACAGATACTCCCTGGGCTGTGGTAACAGACAGCCTTACAGCATCTGTGGTGTCCAGTTGCAGCAAAAAATGTTAGCCCAAAGACAGGGTACAGAGCTCAGGAGGAACTGATCACCAGGGTTTCCCAGCTTCTGGCTGGGAGGCCAGAACAAGACATGCAGAAAGACTCGACACTGGCTGCTCTGGATTATCAGGCAAGAGCACCCCATGGTCTGAGGAGCTGGGAGGGTGCCAGGATAACCCAAAGCCCCACAGAAGACTTGGCCCCTGCAGCTTAAGACACCCCATGTCAGTCAACCAGATCCTTGCTCCTGAGACAGTTCATCAGGTTTGCAGAAAGCTCATCAAAGCTCAGTCATGAAATCTTCCCCCAGCCCAGTGAATTGACATTCCCTAATTGGTGCTAATGATGTCAGTTGCTTAATTAGCTGAGCTCACAAACCGCCTGTCTAAATACAACTGGTTGTGAGCAGAGAAATTTTACTGAAAGGTCTTTTAAGATGAGGCCCAAGACATGTGACATTTATTCATGCAGTGTGCACATTTTGGTTGCCATGTTCCTTGTAAATGCCTACATTTTTCCTTCAACTTAATTTATCTTTTTAACTACTGTTTATATATTAGTAACTCTTTAAACTCTTGGAGTTATTTAGGGCGTTTTGCTCATCTTTACCTGGGAAATCTGTGTTGCAGGGGTACTCACAGGCACACTTTCAGTCCCTCCTGTGGGAATAAAGAACCTCAGTCAATTAAAATGACTAATAATGGTTGCTATAAATAACTGGAACAGAGGGTTTGAAGTCCCTCTTGAGGAACAAATCAGTTTTAAAGGATCTGAGTCTCACTTTAGGAGGTCTGAACACCATATCATTTGTAAAATAAACTGCAATTATAAAATAGGAATGACTCACCTAAATTCAGATGTTAAATTCACTGTTATATTTGCTGTCCTGTGTCTGGCCAGAGTTGATCCATGCAAGGAAGTGAGAAAGCTTCTATGTTCAAGTAGGACAGAAACGCTCCCTGAGAAGTTTAGTTCTGTGTACCAGCCTTAGGTAAAAGGGTTTTTTGTCCTAAAGCATTTCTGACCTGTTTCTCTACTGAAACAGTCAATTTTATCCTCTACTATATCTGTACATATTTCTATTATCTCCACAAAAGGCAAAATACCTTCTCTGTATATTTTAAGTTATATTTTGTCATAATGCAGTCCAAGCAGTAATCACATCTTTTCTAACCTCCCAAAATTACACCTTTTCATTGGTTCCCTCATTCCTGGGGTTTGTGGTGTGGTAATCCCACTTGATCTTGTACAGCTTCAGGTTGGTGAAATAGACTTAACTGATGGAGGAGATTCTATCTATTTTGCAGAAGTATTTTGGACACTGCAGAGGCATTATCTCTAGGCATTAATCCTAGAATTGGAATCATGTGAGTTGGAAGGGACCTTTTTAAGGTCATCTAGTCCAAGGTCTTGCACAGAAACCTTCAGCTGTCCAACAGAAATCACTGTTGGCTGTGCTGCCATTGCTCTTTGAGGCAATTGCAGTCCCATGGCCATCGTGTTATTCCCTCCATCAGGCTCCCTGGCTGGATGTCACTCCCAGAAAACACCCTGCTGCTCTGTTCCTCATCTGGATTGCTCCCCTTGGGAATGCCACTTCACAAGCTGGCTTTTCTCTTGCCTCCAAGGACTTGCCTCACTCATCTCTGCTGTAAGTCACAGACCATGCCCAGCTCCAGGGGAGGCCAAGCTCCTTCTTTCCATGCTGGCTGCAGATGCTTGGTGCTTTTCCAGCCTGGGCCTTTCAGACCACAGAAATTCAGTCCTGCAGAGGCTGGAAATGCATGCAGGGCAGACTCTGCACTGTCAGCCAGAGGAAAGTTGAAGCCTGCAAGTCAGAGCTGTAGAAGGCATAGCTCCATTCTGATTTCTTTGCCCCTGAGGGAGAATGTGGGTTACCAGCAAGGACACCTATGAAATGGCCCTGTTCTGGTCTTTAGGATTTGTCCTGATTCAGAGGAGCTTGAGCAAATTCCCCAATGACTTGTAGAAGGGAGAGGCAGAGAGCTGTGTGCTCCTCTCTGCCCAGGTGCCACTTCCTGCCTGTGCCAGTGGCTCTCTCAGCCGTGGGGATGAGTAGCTGAGTCAGACACTGACCCTCTGGGGAATATTCTTTCATGCTTCCTCCTAGGGAAAACAAGAAGCAGCAGGCTGATTTGGAGAAGTAACTATGACTGCAAACTGCCAGCTGTTCGGGGTCAGAACTCATCAGCCAGCCTGCACCAAGTCCCACATTTCAACTTTTAAATTACAGGTTGTTTTCATCTTCAGCTTTGGCCTTTCTGGTTCTTTTTTTCCCAGATTTTCTCTGCAACCACATGAATTAGGAACCGACCTTTGCCCTGAAGCTTTGTCATGATGCCTGGAGCTGAGGCTGTGTGCACAGCGACTCTCCTGGATCACAGGAACTGAGGCCCATGCCTGTCCTGCTGGGCTCTTGCTGTGGTATAGTAAGGACTGCCTCAAAGAGAGCAAGAGAACATGTTTCTGAATTAATACTACAACACAAACTAGGTGCTGGGAGGACAAGGAGATGCTGTTTTTACAACATGAGTGAATGTATGGAATGTTGAGCTCTGTGAAGGAGTGGAGGTGTCAGGTAGGAGCATAGCACAGCAAGGAAGAGCCTCCTCAAACTTTCTTTGAGTGTCTTTCAATCTGATACATAACACAGAGGGCCTGACCCATGTCCTGCAGAAATCTGTAGGGACCTTTCATGTGGATTTGATTGTGGATCAGTCTGTAATGTCCTTGGATATACCAAAATTCAGGAACTGCTCCTGAGCAAGACTGGAACTGGGGAGAGGATCACTGCTACTGTGACTTTATCTCCCCCCTTTGCCATGAGCACTCTTTGATTGTACCCAGTCAAAACCCAGATCATTTCTATAAAGTCACTGCAAAGAGCTGAAGCAGAGGAGGCTCCTCACAGTCTCACTGTGGGAAACAAGGGACTTTGTGGTTATTTCCCGATTTCTGCGATGTTTCTGTAGCCCATGAGGGCATACTAATTAACTGGAAAAAATCCCCAAGTTAATTTCCTTTTCAGCCTGCTGTAGTGTAAGGGTCTAGGTACACAGACCTCATTTCATCAAATTAGAATAATCATAATAATAATAATAGAGGAATTAACTTTCCTGTTAACTATGCCATGAATACTGGCACCACCAAGCATCTTATAAGAGGGAAAGAGGTGGTCCAGTTTCTCTCCTGACCTGACAGCTGTGGACACTCCTAGAGCTGCTCCCCTTATTCATAGTTCCAAGAGTTCCTGACCATATGGACACAGTGTCTGCGGTGGCAAGGCAAAGCACAGTGCAAGGGGTTTGGGGTGGAAAATAAGTACTGCATTCCTCTGAAAGAAGTCAGAAACACTAAAACCCTGGATTTTAACTTTGCAGACTTTCTAGAATGCAGCCAACCTTAGCAAGGACTGATTGCATGCAAGCAGTGTGGCCTGGATACATCTTGGTGCTTGCAAGATTGGGATTGGTGCAGATATCTGGGTTGTGGCACTGATACAAACAAGAACCCCTCGCTACAAAGCACATGGGGGAGAAAAGCAGATCCTCATCACAGCACCCCCGTGTAAAACACAGCTTTGGACAGTCAGGAGTCTCTCTACATCCTAAGGCAGAAGTGGGGCACAAGGCAAGAAAAGGAATGACTTCCTACATTGGACATTACATGTGCCACAGGAGTATCTTCCAGAAAGCAGAGGGAAGTGGTTCTAAAATAAGAGATAAAAATGTCAAGCCCCAGATATTTCTAAGAAACTGAAAGTACTGAACATTTGCCCACAGCTGCCATGGCTGAGAAGTGCTCTCGGGGGCCTGGCTGGTGGCCAGCAGACAGGTCCTATCAGAGCACATTTCTCTCTTGCCGTCTTTCATACTAGCAAGAAGTGAAATAAGAAGATGCTTTACCTTCGTGTTTGTTTGTGTCCATGGCTGCTATGGGGTGTGGTCCTCGCAGGGACTCCTGTCCTCACTCTGGAGGGTTCTGGCTGGTCACTGGGAACATCCCATGGCTTAGAGCTGCCCACATGTGAGCCCTGGGGTGGGTCAGCTGATCTGAACCCTGAGTGCAGAAAGATGCAGAAAGGGTTTATGGAGCAGAGCTGCTCGAAGTTCAGACAACAGAGAAAGGAGGAGAGATTGGAGAAAGAACGAAGCATTCTGAAGATCTGTTTGTGTTCACAGTGCCTCCACAGAGTGGATGTTGGTACAAACACTTCCCTCCCAGCCCAAGGCCATTTGTGCTTCCATGGACAGATGACCAAAAGGTTCTGTGTAGTCCCACAGAGACTGTTTTCTCAGCAGGATACTTCCTGTATGAACTGAATCAAAGTGTGCTGTAGTTGGAACAGCACATGAACATCTTGCACGGGTGTCCTGCATCAAAGCCACCTTTTTGCTATGCAACCAGGCACCCAAAATGTGCTTCAGCCCTGTGTTTGGGACACAAGAAACACTGCCTTCAGAATGCTGCTGCACAATTCTGCCAGCACTTTAGGAGACACTTGTACTGCTGTACCTGCTTTCTGTGTCCATTGCCTCCCTGACTGGGAGACACAGGAGTGCTGCAAGGCAGCTCGATGTGCAGAGGTGGGGCCTCTGTGGGAACCAGAGACAACAGGGGATGATGCTGTGCCCGTGCCAATCCTGTGCTAAAGCACCTCATCAGTCACTTGGCATTGGGATTAGGACCCTGATGTCTGATTAATGACATGGGCAGAGACACGGAAAAATGGATTGTATTAGCTCACACTTCTCTTATTAACATGAGCCCTGCCCCACATCCCCACTCCCCCTTTCCAGGGTTTGATTCAAGTCTGCTTTTTGTCCAGCGTTACTAGGAAACCAGATGTGATTTAGGACTCTAGAATAACCTCCTAATTATGGCACAGAGCTCTGCTGGCACAGCTCTGCCAAGGTGCTTCAGAGAAGTCTGGGGTGCTGTGCTCAGGGAAGTAGGCACAGAGAAAGGCATTAAATAGATGGGAGAACTGCAAAATATGCAAGAGTCCTGTGTGGCTACTGGAATCAGAGCAGAAGCAGATGCTTCTGATTCAGTCAGCAGTGTAGCTTTGGGGCCCACACATTAATCCTGAGAACTTTTGAGTGTGGGATTCCCAGGAGAGGAGAGTGATGGCACTATCTGTGCCACAGAATCCCTGGCTGGCCTCTTGCTAGAGGGTATGGTGTGGACTGAAAGGCTTCCAGCACACCACTGGAGGGACTTGGGGTTAAGCTTAAGACTGAGGGTTAATGAAAAGATAAAGTTATTTGTAAGAGAGCTGTTTACAAGATCACTTGGTGAGAAGATCCACTGGCTTCTCAGGACAGAGGATCCCTTGGTGAGGTGTGTTGAAAACCTGAGCAAAGGTGGAGGGACCTTGGAAGTGGGCTTTGTACAAATAGGCTGGGAAAGCTTCCACAGTGAGATAAATCTTAGAGTTTGTTACATCTGATTTTGATCAGCTGGTAGTATACCAGTTATTTTTTTGTTCTGAAGACTCTTAGAGTCATTACAGAGTTTAGATGGGCAGGGACCTCTGGAGTTACCTGACTCAAAGCAGGGCTAACCCCAAAGCTAGACCAGGTTGCTCAGGGCCACACCTAGTCAAGGTCTAAGTATGGCCCATGTTAGAGAATTCTCAGCTTTTCTGCACCTGCACACTGGGGCCACACTGCTTCTATGAGGAAGAATTTTTTCCTTATGGCAAATCGAGGTCTCCTGTGTTGGAGTTTGTGCCCATGGCCATTTGTCTTTTCATTGTGTCTGTGAGAAAAGCCTGGCTGGCTGGACTACAACCCAAATGAAGTAGTTGCAGGTGGCTGTAGAGCTCTCCCAGCCTTCCTTTCCCCAAGCTTGACAACTCACTCAGCCTCTCACTCTATGCTCTGTGCTCCAGCCCTCTCCAGGAAAAAAAAAATTATGTATTCCAGAGAATTACAAGAATGTGAGTTGTTTTTAAAGTAGCTACATCTCTAGAAGTTTTGAGGACAAAGTATTTAAGTGTGTGTCTCTGAGCAAAACAGACTTATACATTATACTTTCAACTTCAGTAGCAAAGTTGTTAAAACCTTGCTCCCAATTTAAATTAGTCAGCACTATAGAAAATTCCTGAGACTTTTGTTATTGGGCTGTTGACCTAGGATTGGTGTGCTTAACAGAGAACTGGTTTTAAAATTCAGAATTGCTTTTGCCGTGCTGGGGGAAGAGGAACAAGTAGGAAAGACAGAACAGACATGAAAGAAACATGAACCTCCTCTGTTTTCACTGAAAACAAAACAGCATTTTGCTGGAAATTAATTAATTTCTTTTTAGCATATTTTTTGCCTATCCTATTAAGGACATGTTTAAGCACAGTCTGTCCTCTGCAGAGCTCAGGAGTGAGTCTTTGAAACTGGGACACTGGGGATGCCACCATCCCCTCCTGCTCCAGGCAAACCAGGAGTTTTGCTATCTGGCTGCACTGCAAAGTAGGTTGACCTTGGTTAAGTGGGTCCAGAAAATCTTACCTGTTTTACCAGAGTAACTGTCTTTGTGTGTCCTCTATCTGCAGTTTCCTGAGTTACCCCTTGGTTCTTTGCTACATTAAATAATTGCATTAACTTTGGCTACTTTGCAGCATTTAGGGCTCACTGCTGTACTCACCTCTCCCCGGTTCTTCTGAATTGCTGCTGAATATAAGAAGCAAAATGAATCAGTCCTTCTTTATCACGGGAACAGAACATGAATCTTGCCCTGGTTTGGAGTGAAGGTTTGTACTCTGTCCCCCCAGCTGTGGGTGGGAAGCTGTTAACACTGTCCTCAGCAGGGACCAGGATTTCAGGGAGCCTGAGCTGGCTCAACAGTGTCTGGCTTGTGCCTAAAGGGTGCAAAAATGGGTTGGGAAATAGGATTGGCATTTGGCCCTAAGACTCTGGATGGAGGCTGCTTGGTCAAATCATGCCTTTGCTGGCAGTGGACAAGTCCTAAACTCACAGCAGAGTCCAGGTGAGCAGGAGCCCTTGTATGGCTCTAGTTCAACTTCCTGCTCAAATCAAGAGTAATGTCAGACTTCCTCAGGACTCTGTCCAGCTCAGGTCTGGATTATTTCCCACACTGGAGTCTTCACAGCCGCTCTGGGCCCTCCAGTACCCTGAAGAAGAATATTTTTTCTTTGACCCAGTCAGGGTTTCCCTTAGCTTCAGCTTGTACCCCCTGCCTTTCACTGTGCACCTCTGGGAAGATTCTGGACTCCATCTTCTTTCCAGCACCCTTGAGGGCAGTTAAAAGCTGGAGAGGGTTCTCCCCTTCATTTTTTTTTTTTTCTCCCTGTATGCACATACAGGAATCCATGTGCACATCAGCAGCAAATGCAAGCCCTCCATGAAGCTCCTTTCCTAAACCACTACCAGGCAAATCCAAGGTTAGCCTGACATGCCAGCCCACCACAGGGTAGTTCCCTCATCAGTGAGGAGATGTTATTGTTCCTCTGCAAGCTCCCCACTTGCCAGGCTCAGTACACAGTCCCATGGAGCCATTCTCACCCAGGCCCCCTGCTTTAGGGACAAGAAACTGCACAAATGTGCTTGTTTCTTCAGAGCTGAGCGCTAACACCCATTTACACTCCTGCAGCTCTCATCTAGTCAGAACAGTATCTCCAGAGCAAAGCCAAGAGAATAATTTGAAGGTGTCAAAGCCACCAGATTCCTCTATGATGGAAAAAGCATGTATTTTCCCCTTTTGTTTCTATCTCTCATCCAGCAGCCAAATCTGCTGGAACCAAAGCACCTCTGCTGTCAGTGATTGCCATGCTGCTGGCTACTGGAGACCAGCAAAGAATCCTGCCCTGGTGCCTTGCATGAGCAGCTGGCACTGCAGCCCCTCCTGCCCAGCACAGCAGCCAACCTGTTAGCTGGGCCAGCACCACTTCCCATGAGATCCCGGAGGGAGGGATGGATGGATGGAGGGATGGAGGGATGGATGGATGGATGGATGAGGTCCCTGTGGATTGTGCCCTTGAGGCAGCACAGGAATGGGGTTCCTGCATGAAGCCACGCATGGTGCAGGGAGGGGAGGCAGGTCCTGCAGCCTGAACTGCATCTGTGTGACCATGCTCTCCCTCCCAGCTCCCCCCACATGGAATGGCACAACCTGGGGAGAGAAGCAGCTGTGCAGAGGATCACAGGTCAGAAAGACTGAGCCAGCTACACCAAACTTCAGCATGCAAACAGGTCAGTAAAGCATTCACAGCGTAGTCATGGAGCACAACAGTTACTATTTGTTTGGCTTCCTGTCCCATTCTGCTTCTGAAATTATAACATGAGTAACAGTGCAGGGGAATCCATGTGCACTTTTGCTGCTTCAGTTGTTAAGCATCCACAGTTTTCCTAAGTAAATGCTTGGGATCTTCCTGGTGACTGTCCCAATGCTGCTGGCTGACATTGCTGCCTGTTTTAAATATCCCACTTGGAGAACAACCCCTAGTCCTCTAAAGAGAACAAAAAATCAATTATTTACTCTCATCACTCTTGCACTTTGTCTGCAACTAATGCTAATGCAGTTGTCATCCAAATAAGTCAATTCAGCATGATACTTGAATTTAGCTAATGGTGAGAGCAAAAAAAAGGCCTTTTAAAACTATTTTAGAGACCTCACTATAAGTGCAGCCTAACAAGATTGTCCAGCACACTAAGAAGATAGATCTCCATTCAGAATCTTAGAAGAAATCCGCTGAAAATAACTGTGGGCACTGAAGATGCAAAACACTTTAAATATCATTTTATGAGCTGCACACACAATATAATTAGTTATGGCTCTAACTTTTCCCAGTAATATGAAAAATGGCATAATTAACTCCACTCTTCATCCCAAGCTGAGTGCATTTTAAACTTACCCCAGGCTAGTTGAAGATCCTTCAGTGCTGGCAGTAGATGGAGTTGGGAATTAGGACTGTGCAGGAAAGGAGAGAGAGAGAGGAGAGCAATGGTGGGTTGACGTTTCCCAGGATGGGACTGTCATATGCTAATCACTGATTTGAAAGGCAAGCATAACAAAAGCCTTCTAATTATATAATTTTCGGGTCACATCCTCGCGTGCCCATGCAGAAACCAGGACTGTGTACTTGGAAGGAGGCAATGCAGACTTTCTGACTTTTTAATTAGCATTGCACAGGGCTGGGGAGGGAGGGCCAGGAGCCCTGGGAAGTGACGGCAGCAGGGCCATGTGGGGCCACGCGCTGCTGTAGCCGTGCTGCTTTGCCAGGCTCAGAGGATCTAAATGCCTCCTGTGGCATCCAGAAAAGACAACCTCCAGTTGGCGACAGGGAAATGGGACCAGCTCCTCCCTGCCTGCTGACCCCCTGGCTTTCCTGGGGATGCCAGGGCCAAGAAGGCACAGGGGCCAAAGGCAAGGTTGCCGAAGTAGCCATGGCAGAGGAGCTGCAGTATTTGAATATTTTCTGTTTCTTGCTAGAGGATGAAAAACTTTTTTTTGAGTCAAAATATGTAAGGGCTTGGAGGGTGGGGAGCAGCAGCCCTCCACACCTGCTTCATTTCTTCCCCAAGGAGGATTAGCCCTTCACTGGAGGGCTCTTGGCTCCAAAGGGCATCAAGAAAGCACGTGGAAAATGCAAGTAACCCAAGAACAGGGCTTTCAGGGCACTGCTTGGGCCAGTCCACCAGTTACTCTGAAGCAGAAAAACAGGGAGACATAAAGGAGGAGGCACAGTAACAAAAGGCAGACTAATATCTCCCTGAAAGACAAAGATCTGCTTCAAAGATACCCTCCAGGCAGAAAATGTGAAATGTGCAACTGCGCAGCCTAAATCAGTATAATTGCTGTGCAGCATAGATAAATGTGGAGCCCTAGAAAAGGAGCTGAAAGGACAGGCTCCTAAATTAACAGAAGCTCTCTGGAAGATGCTGTTGCCTCTGAAGTCAAGGACTAGAGACAGAGGACACAGTATTTATTTTTTGGTTTGGTGGTGGGATTTTTGTGTTGGTTTTTTTTTAGGGGGAGGTGTTTTTTTGGTGTATTTTATGGAGTTTGGTTTGTTTGTTTTAACTGGCTATTTTAGAAGCAAAACACAAGAAAATTGAACAAAATCAACTGTTCAGTCAAGCACAAACTCAGATGTCCTTTTGCAGTCCCCCTCTGGAAAATGAGAATAGTGTATATATGTATGAGAATAGAAGTATTTTCACTTCAAGACAAGAAAGCATCTGAGAGGCAAAACCCCATGAGATCATGCAATGCATTTCTTCTGCTGTAGAGAGCCACTTCTCCCAGAGCTGACTCTCCATCTCCTGTGGACAGGCTGTTCCCAGAGGTGGGTCCTTGGAGAACGTAAGCCCTGCTGGAGCAGGCACCTTTGGGTGGCACAGAGTGTGAGTCAGCAGCATTCTTATGAACCATTCTTCCAGTCTTCCCCTTGTGGGGGTGGTGGGGAGCCTGTACAGGGCAGAGCAGACCCAAATGGACCTCCAGAGTGGTGGCTGTGGCCACCATCTGCAGAAGGACCCTGAGGAAACACCCTTATGGCAGGTGTCTCTGGGTTGGGGGCTGTGGTGGTTCTTATACAGCCAAACCAGTGTGTAATTTTTATTTTTTTTTTTAATGGTAGTTTTTTGCTTTAAACTCCAACCTGCTACAGGTTGCTTGGAGGGATTGTGGGGAGTCAAGGCCTGACAGGATGTGCTGCAGGGCAGCTGTCATGGGTGACCCTGTGTGTGCAGGGATCTCTCCCCACCTCAGTGACACAGCTTTGGGGTCTCTTGTCACTCACGTCACCCTCACTCGGAAACTCCTGTGGCTTTCCTCCCTTTTAACCGCCCACACTCAGTGGTAGTGGAGGCTGGAGAAGCCCCCCGAGATCACTGACTACAGCCATTGACCCCCCAGTGCCAGGCCCGCCTCCTCCTGCCCGCCCCAGGTCAACACTTCCAAGGATAGCGATTCGCTGGCCACCCTTTCCATGAACACGGCTCCTGATAGCCAATCTACACCTTCCCTGGCACTACTTGAGGCATTTCCTCTCGTCCTGTCACTTGTAACCTGGGAGAAGAGGCCGACCCCCACCTGGCTACTCCTGCAGGGGAATTGCAGTGACAGAAGCCCCCTCCGAGCCTCCTTTTGCTCCGGGCCGAGCCCCCCCAGCTCTCTCGTTGCGGGTTGGTGAGCGCCCACCAAGATCGTCAACCATCCTTCTGTCTTTCCTTGGGAATACTTTAAGTGAGAGACCCGTGAAAAGCCAGCATGCCGGCTGAGAAACAAAGAGCCGGTGCCATCGTTCCAGCCCGCACACAGACATTCCAAGGCCCGGCGTTCTCAGCGGCCGGCGGGGCGGGGCGGCAGCGCCGGGCCGTGTCCCGGAAGGGAAACGCCGCGGATCCGCCTTGGGCAGTCCCGGCCGGTCCCGGAGGTGCCCAGTAGACAGGTGGGAACGCCGGGGAAAGGAGCGGTGGAGCTCCCGGGGCTTCACGGTTCCGCGGAGAACGGGGCTGGAGGGGAAGGGGGTGCGCCGGCGCCCCGCGAGGGCGGCTGAGGGGAGGCGGGCAGGGCGTGGGGAGCGCGGGGCTGGGAGAGGAGTCGGGGAACGGGGCCATGGGCAAGCGCGGGCCGGGCCGGCGGAGCTGCTCCGTGCCCGGGGCTCTGTGCTCCGAGCTGAGGGGAGGCAGACAGAACCCTGTGTGACAAGGGCCTCGGGGCACCTGCCATAGGCTCCTTGCTCCCTCCCTGCCTTCTGCCAAGCCGCCCCCAGCGGGGTCCGCTCGGCTGTGAGCTGCCGGCCCGTCCCCGCAGCGGCTGCCGGCAGCGGGAGCATGTCTCAGCGCTGGGCCGCTCTGTTCCCTGGCAGCTGCTCAGTCCCGGGGGGCTGCTGCCGGCGCTGGGAAAGACGCTGCCGTGAGAAGGGAAGGAGGCCCGCTGTTAGCCGGGAGAAGTCCAGTCACTGCCCTCACCGGGCTCGGCAGCCCGGGCAGCTCCCTGCGGAAGGGAGCCCGATGTGAGATAATGTGGAAAAAACATTGTATCTTTGGCTTTAACTCCCTTTCCGCCTTTTGGTCTCAGCCCTGCGAGCTGCTGAGTTAAAAAGTGGCGGGGCAGAGGCTACGTTCTTCTCTGAAATTTCCCTTGAAGGTTTGTTTGAGCTTCTGTGTCCAAGAAGATTCCATCAGAGTGGCAGAACTGGGGTTCCCAGGTTAGGCAGCAGTGCCGGTAGGCTCATGCCAGAGAGTTTTGTCAGACTTGCAGCTTTTGGCTGATGAACATTACTTTTATTTTCTAAAGCCACAGAACTTACTAAACAATGTTCCAAAAGAATATTTTTTGCTCCAGGTGCATATGGACACACCAACACGCAGATAATCAACAGTGGTTTGAGAGGGTGTCTTGTCACATGGAAAAAGGAATAATGTGGGCTCAGACATACACAATGTGCTTTATCACCTTCACAACTAAGGGCTATTTTTTTCCTCTTCTTCAGCAAGGAAACATGAGTTGGGCAGCGAGGAAAAGAGGAAAGCCCAACAGAGGAGGAGGACGAGGGAGAGGAGGCAGTGGAAAACGAGGAGGCAGCAGTGGTCATTCAAGCAAGCCTCAACTTGGTGGAAATAGGAAATGTTCAACCAAAATTTGGGACGACGGAGAGGATTTTTGTCTCTTTGAGGAACCAAGGCTAGAATCTAGGTATTTCTGTTAATTTGGGGGGGATTGACCTAGAGACATCTGGGATACTTGGTGGTGTTTTGGGATATTATGGGCCATTTGGGATACTTTTTTGGATGTTGGCATACATAGACATATGGGGCTGTTTTTTGGACATGTTTGAATACAGAGAAGAGTGAAAGGGTGATGAAAGTGTTCCAGTATGAAGCAGGTTTTTTGATTAATGTTTTACATGTCTTCTTTGATTAATGTTTTATAAATTGTATGCCTAAGAAAGTGCTTTATTTTTTAAAGATTAGAACCTCTGATTTTCTTTTTTGGTTGTAAAGTAATTTCAGGACACTTTTGGTGAGAACACACTAATAAACACAGGATATTAATATTTGTGTATTACAAAACTGAAGCTGGGCCATGGAAAATTAGCAGTTTAGAATTAGTTTAGCATCCTGTGTGTGTTCTGACCCAGCTGCCTTAGAAATATGTGGTTGTATTGTAGTCTGAGAATAGCTTTACCTAGCAAAGTATTCAGCAGATCATTTTGGAATTGACATAGGATACAATACCTATATGCACATGTGTGTGCAGATAAAGACACACAAATCTTGGTCACATAAGAGCGAATCCACTTAGGTGATGGCTTTCTCTTATTTTGATTTTCCTGTTTTCAATTACAGGTTTTGGCCCTAACATCCCAATTCAGTCAAGATCATTTGAGCCAGCCAAATAACTCATGGTTATGTCCTATTTTAATTTTCAGATCAAGTGCCCCTGCCAGAAGAGGAGGGCAAACGAAGCAGAGACCTGAAGCAAGAATGCCTCTGCAGACCATACACATGACATCAGAGAACCAGAGAAGAGTGAAAGAACTTCTTCAAGAGCTGCAAGGGCAGGAGCTGCCTCCTGAATCAGAGTTAGTTTAAATGGAGGCATTACTTCCACCTTTTCTACACCAGCATGCTTTAGCAGGCATACTTAGAAATGAAAACAGTATTTTTCCCCTCCACTTTTAATTATGTATTAAATCCTATGGTTTTTGTCTCTGCTTTTTTCTTCTATAATACTAACTCTGGGAAAGGGGTAGCCAAATCTTCCATTTAAATGAAGGATGTAAAACTACCAAGGCAGAGACATCAGAGTTTAATTTTGTTTCATTTTAACTTGATAACTCTTTTTATCAGTGTAGCTGGAGAAGATGATGATGAGCCCGATTACCTCGATGATGAACAGTGCTGGTCAACAGAACAGGAACCTTCTGATGTAATGCCAAGGTTGTCTGCTGAGCCAGCTGAGCACAGAATTGTGGACAGTGAAGTGTCTTCATTTGCTGTGCACAAACTCTCCAGGTGATGCTTTTTAGTGAATAATTTGAATTACTTCAGATGATCTCAGTTCTCTGTGAGCCCTCCTTGTAAGTGTCCCTCATCTGTATTGCTCAGGCATATTTATTCAATACTTCTGCTTTGTTTGGGAGCATCTTATGTGTGACAGCTTTTTCTGAAGAGTTTAATTTCTGTAGAGTGGTTATTTTGTTCCATACAAGCCACTCACTCACTTGTTGCCCTGTTTTCTCTGTTTTGGTGCAGGTATGGCTTTGACTGTGAGCGTTGTAGGGCGGTGCTGAGATCTTGCAACGGTAATATTGGGGCATCATTGGAGTATTTGCTATTGCAGTGCTTCTCTGAAAGGTACGGAGAGAAGATGCAGGTTTCTGCAGCAGCTGCTGAAGCCAGTCAAGAGGAATGTTTAGAGCAGAGACAAGAAGAAGCTTTTGCCCTAAGGTCAATTTATGGAGAAAAATTTGTAGAAAGAATTAAAAATCGTGTTTGGACTTTTGGTTTGGAGTTGGACTACCTAGCACACAGGCTCAGCAAATTCAAAGAAAAAAGTACAAAGGACACAGCAAAACAGACTCCAAAGGAAATATGTAAATTTTACCTCCAAGGAGGTTGCAGGTTTGGTTCAAAATGCAGATTTAGACATGAATTCCCTCCAAACCATCCACTAAACACATCCAAGAACTTTGTAGATGATGCTCATCTCAGACACAGTGATGGCCCCATATATGAACTTGAAGTAAGATTTCCTGATGAGAACAAGTATCCTCTTCAGGCACCTCTTGTAGCATTTTACTCCACTGACGAGAACCTGCCTCTCGCTTGTCGCCTGCACATTGCTGAATTCCTCTTTGGAAAGGCCTTGGCAGCTGCAGAGTCTCATGAGCCAGTGGTGCACACCTTGGTGACTTCCTTGGAAGATGAGCACGAGATCAGTGAGTTACTGAGCAATACTCAGCACAAGTTCAGTGTTCCTCCTGTGCCCCTGCTGGCAGCACCTCCCGTAAAGCCACAGACAGCGAGTGCACCTGCTTCAAATCAACAGGCTGAAGGTACATCAGATCTCCTTTATGGTTTCTGGGCTAAGAACAGTCAGAAAGGTTTAAAAGAAAAGCAGAGAGACTATGCAGAGCCCCCAGTTCAGCCATCTGTTCCAAATCTATTTCTGGAGATTTAAGTCATGTGGTGAGCCACGTCGGTGATCTGTCTGTGCCTCAGGAAGTTCCTTCTGTAATCAAGCTGCAGCAGAGGGGTTTTGTGCTGAGTTCAGGGAGCACAGAGTTTGGTTTGGCAGATTGAGTGATGGTCATTGCCACACAATCCATGGAAAGCATGGAGAGATGTGAGCTCACCAGAAAGGAAGTGTGCTTGGAAGGGAACAGGGAAGGTTGTTTGCAAGCTCTGCTGCATCTGTGACTCATTGATTCAGAAACCTCTTTTTTTTTAGATTACTTAAAATTACCAACAGCTCCTCAAAATTAACTTACAAAGGTGGATTTAAGGCTGAGGAAATGTGGCAAGTGGTTACAGAATGTAACTTAAAGGGTTTAAGGTATCATCCCTTTCTGTTTATGCTGGTGCAAACAGGTTGATTTCACAGGGGGAGAGTTGAGGCTGTGTCACTTGTGGCAAGGTGACTTTTGAGCTCTCAATTCTGAAACTACTTTTATCTAAGTAATTGAGTTACTTTTATCTAAGGCAAGCTGTTTTCAAGATAGTTTTAAAGATCAACTGCATCGAGTTTTAGAGCACTTAAATAGTGACAAACTATATTTTTGCTACAGTAAGACAAAGTATTACATTTTTGTTAACACCTCTGCAGAAGGACATCTGTGTTCCAGAAACTGAGATTCCAAATAATGTTCTTTAGTTATAAAATATTCCTTATGCTATAAAATACCTTTTTTGGTAAAAGTAGCCTTAAAACTTTCAAGGGCTGGCTGACGGTGTGAGCAAATCCTGCTTCAGCTGATAGGCAAAGGCAGTGAAGAACCTGGTCCAGTTTCAGCTTTGGTTTAGAAGTACTTGGGAGCGACTTAACACTTAGTTAATTAAAACTGCACTAAGATATAAGCTGGTGCTACCATCAGAGCATTTTGTGCTGCACGGAAGTGGTTGTGTATTGGAGAGGTGAGCTGAGGAGAATGTTCAGGAAGGCAAACCACCTCACCATGCTGGCTCCCTGTGTGTCCCCCCAGACCCTGGTGCATGGGTGGGGCTGGAGAAGCTCTGGGAGATTTGGTGAGGGGAGGTTTGCTGGTGGTGTTGAATTTAATGCATGTCAGAAACAGTCCTGCAGACCCTCAGGCCCAGTCTAAGGAGGTTCTCTGTTGGGAATGCTGCTGGAACATCTCGTCTTTCCTCCATTGCCCTTTCTATTGTTATTTTAGTAATAACAATACTTAACTGAACATTCTCTGTCTCAAGCCTCAGCAGTGCCAGAGCCTCAGGAAGAAGAGGTGGTGGCAGAAGAGGAGGAGGAGGAGGAAGAAGAGCCTGAACAAGTTGTTGTGGAGAATGAGAGTTATGTGAACTTGAAGAAGAAGCTTTCCAAAAAGTATGATGTGCAGGCCAAGTCTCTGTATAACGAAAACGTTAAAGTCTGCGCGCAGTTTCGGCAGAAAAAGGTACAATGTGCACAGCATCATTTTCTTGCTTACTTCAGAGAAATAAGTATTTAAGAGACAAACTGTTGTTTCAGATGGTTTTATTCCATCCCAGTGATGTTCTTACTGCTGTGCTTTGTCCGTCAGTCTTCCAGGCACTTCCAATCCATGCTGTATGAAAGACAGAAGCTCCCTGCATGGCAAGAGAGAGAAAACATCCTGGGTTTGCTTGAGAGTCACCAAGTTCTTGTTGTGAGTGGCATGACAGGGTAAGAGTGACTGCACATACAGATTTTATGTATCAAAGTATACAGAGAATAACATGAAATATGATCCATGTTCTGGAAAGGTTGAGATGGTGGCTCATCTGTGACCAGTGTGACCACTGACAAGCAGTCCTAGGTGAATGTTAATGTGAAGGATCACACTAATGAAACAAAGCAAATTTTCAGTGGAGTGCAGTCAGTTTATGTGGGTGGAAGGTGTTGGATTTGTGGGGGTTTTAATTAATTCCTGATTTGGTTGTGTAGATGTGGGAAAACTACTCAGATTCCTCAGTTCATCTTGGATGCTTCATTGCAAGGCTCTCCAAGCAGAGTTGCAAACATCATTTGCACTCAGCCTCGCAGGATCTCTGCCATTTCTGTGGCTGAACGTGTAGCCAAGGAAAGAACAGAAAGGATTGGACTCACTGTTGGATATCAGATCCGTCTGGAAAGTGTAAAGGTACGTGTGCTTTGCTGGCTGGTTTTCATTTACTCCTAATAAAATGTGCTTAGTGCTTCTCTAGTGTTCAGAGCCTCTGCTCTATACCTGCCAGGCAGTGAGATAAGCAAGTACATAATCTGTATTTTATAAAATATTACAAAATGTGTTCTATATTTTATTTAATCTCAAGTTGCACAGTTCACTTTTCAGAATGGGAGTACTGTGCTTTGTCTTGTGGGTTTGCTTTCTGCTGAGTGAGGTGGAAGAGTTTGAGAGTATGAGTAATCCTGCTGTCCTTTGGAAGGCTGCTGGCTGCTATTCTGCCTGTTGCCATTCCCATATATCTCCCAGGTGGAGACTGAAGGCTACAGCTACAGCCAGACAGAAACTACTGTGTTGGAAGTGGAGTTTTGTCTGTGTTGCAGCTGATTGGGTTTTTTCCTAAGAAGTATGGTAAAAAAGAGACTCACCAAATCTTTCTAGGAAGAGAGATCTGAGTTGTTTATCAGAAAACAATATCCACAGGAAAAGCAGTTCATATTTTTGATAGGTAGCAATGCCTCTTCATAAGAGGCAGGTGTTGTCAGTGTCAGTCAAGAAATGAAAATCCATCTTCAGCAGGGCTTGCTTGTTCCCTCTCAGTCCAAGCTGACACTGAGCTGAAACCAAATGCTTTACAGCAGCACATATTCTCTTTGCACTGTGTTAATTTGCCCACAGTCAACTGAATGCTTTGTCTTACCCTTCAAGTCCTCAGCTACCAGGCTTTTGTACTGCACTACTGGTGTGCTGTTGAGAAGGCTGGAAGGAGATCTGACTTTGCAGGGAGTCACTCATGTTATTGTTGATGAAGTTCACGAAAGAACAGAAGAAAGGTAAATAATCTCTTGTCCTGTAAGCAAAATGAAGAAATGTAGTCAGAAGGATAAAGGGGGCTAAGGTGCAAGTAGCTGGTCCTGTAGCAGTGGTATGGGATGGTGGAAGGAGTCTGGGTTTAGCTTCTTGTCTTTGGGCAGAAGGGAATTGTGCTGCAGCAGCTTGTGAGAAAGCACATCTCTCATAAATTGCTGTGCCTCCAAAGTGCCCTCACACTGCAGCAGTGCTGCAGAGAGGTTTTGGATGGGGCTGGAGGGTTAAGTAACTTTTTAAGCAGAGCTGTCTGTTTCTTACAGTTCCCTTGTTTCAACTTTTATCAAATACTGTAATTCTTCACATGCCTTTTGGGAAGCTTTTTCTCCTGATGCTTGCTTCAGCAGAGCAAGGGACAAATGCTCACATTTCCTTCCAGTCTGCAGATTTTGCTAGGCAGTCTCATCCTATCCTGCTCTAGCCTCCTGCAGTTTTACCCCACTTACCTGCTGATCACAGGCAAAAGATAATGGCTGTCAGTATCTCTGCAAATTAAGTGGTGAAATCCTTTTCTTTGTTTTCCTTGTCAAACACCCATTATTCTGCAGCTCAGGTGGTATTTTAGCCATTTAAAAGGGCTTGTGTCTCTCAAGGATTCCTCTTTCTTCTTATTTAAGATCATTTCAAGCCAGTTTTCTAGTCATACCACAGAAGCTATAAATACATAGGGAAAAATACAGAGAGCAGGGAAGAGTAGGTAAGTTTGAGTAACTCTTCCAGTGAAGAACAGAGCAAAAAGGAATCATCTGTTTACTTTGAGTTAATTTCTTATCTGATGCTCTTGTATTGTCATTATGCAAGTACTTTATAAAACTTTTTGTTGTTTAAATGGTTTTGCTGTGTAATCCTCACACTCCAGTAAGGGACAACCAGAAAAGAGTCAGATTGGCAGATTGCCTTTCACCAGGCCATTCCAACAAGCTCATGCTTTTGTGATGGTGTTGCTGTGCTTTTAAACACCAGGAAGGTAGACAGAAGGGTGAGAAAAATGGTCTGAAAGTTAATGCTGAAGACTTTCAAATGTTCTTTTGCCTCAGTGACTTCCTGCTGCTGGTTTTGAAGGATATAATGGTCCAGAGGCCAGACCTGCGCATTATACTGATGAGTGCCACCCTCAATGCTGAGCTCTTCTCTCAGTACTTCCACTCCTGTCCAATCATCAACATACCAGGTGAAAACCTTTCATTTTTATTATCATTCATTGTTTTAGAGATTTGTTTTCACTCTTTCTTCTTGCAAAGTGTTTCTTAATTCAAGATGAGGATATATATGATGCTGAAGACTTAGAGGGAGATACTGATGAGATTTAGGAGAGGAAGGACTTGGAAATGTTGACATTTTTGTGCTGTCTGTATCCCAACAGTTTCCCTCCTCAGAAAATAATCATTATATGATGTGTGCATGATGTGGGGTCCCCTGGGTTAGTTTCACCACAGCTGAAGACCTTCCTGTATCCTTGTGAGAAAAGGATCAGTGAGAGGATCCAGCTGGATGTGTACCCCTTTAGCCAAACGTGCCTTTTAAATTGCTGAGTTATGATGTGGAGCAGGAGTGGAACATGGATGTATTCCCATAAGTGCATCAGCCCTTCTCTGCCTTTGTGAGTGCACTGTGCACGTTACCATGGAATCCTGGATGGGTTTGGGATGGAAGGGATCCTCCAGGTCATCTAGTTTCACCCCCTGCCATGGGCAGGGATGACTTTCACTAGACCAGGCTGCTCAAAGCCCCATCCCACCTGGCCTTGAACACTCCATGCTTGGAAGACACCCACTGTTTGTCCTGGTCAGAAATTGTGTTGAAGAGCCAGTGAAGATGAGAGCTGTGAAGCCAGTGTATGTTATAATAACCTGCATAAAATTACAGTAATTTTTGGTCTTTTTCCTCTTTTCTCCCTGCTGTTGGGGCATGCGTACATGGATTTATTCTCATGTTTCCTTTCAGGTCGAACATTTCCTGTGGACCAGTTTTTTCTGGAAGATGTGATTGCACTGACAAGGTGTGAAATTCACACATTCTCAGATGTATTTGGGTGGGGAGGTTGCACTTTTGACCTTGAGACTGCAGTAGTTCTGTGCATTTATTTAAAAAGTAAATCCTCTCAGATCTGCCCCATCACCTGCACTCTTGGAGCGCTCCTGAAGCACCTTGACCTTCATATTATAATTATGCCTTATACAAAGTTCCTCTCAGACTTACAGAAAATAAATTTTAAATATATAAAATATGTTTCCAAGTATATAAAATATATCCTAAGTAATAAAATATATTTCTAAGTATTTTCTAGGTTTTCTATACCCTATCTCTGTAGTTAATTATTAGGAGGGGACTGTTGGTCTTCTTTTCACACCACCAAATGTTCTTCTGCTGTCCAGGTATGTTTTAGAGGACAGCAGTCCCTACAGGAGGAAGGTAAAGCAAGAACAGAATGGGAGACACAAAAGAACTGCGTTTGAAGAAGTAGAGGAAGACCTGAGGCGTGCTGGCCTTCTGGAAACCACTGACACCATGGTCAGAGATTCAGACCCAGACCAGAAATTAACTCTGAAGCAGCTCCTTACACGATACAAAGGTGAGTTCCTTCTTAAATTTAATAAATTGGCACATAGACAACGTTGGATATTAGCACTGTAAGCTGAATGCTTGTCCCTAATTCGGAGTTTTGCACTTGGAAGTTCAAGATGAGAAATTTCCTGCCAGTTCAAAAAAAAACCAAAAAAACCAAGAGAACTCATTGTTCTCTGAATCTACAGTGAATGTCTTGCTGAAACTAGTCCTTTAGCATCTGAAGATGGACAGTTTTCAGCTACTGTCTGTTTCCATCCCTTTTCAGATGCCTTATTAGTTCCCCTTTGCTCTCTGTATCTGTTCTTGCTGAAGCAGCTTTGCTTGAGCCACAGCAGGGATCTGCCCTCTTCAGCTCTAAGCCAGGTGCTTTTTAAACTGAGCTGTAACTGGTCTCATGCATCCACAGATGGTTTTTACAATGGATTTACTGCATGTTTTACTTCTTTTTCTCCCAGGGGTTAGCAAGGCAGTGTTGAAAACAATGTCTGTCATGGACTTGGACAAAGTTAATCTGGAATTAATTGAAGCCTTGCTGGAATGGATAGTTACTGGCAAACATACATACCCCCCAGGTAATTTCAGTGTCCTTGGGAGATAAACAAAAGAAGATTCTTGGAAGCTTCTTGGGCAGCCCAAAGCTAATGATTTGCGTGCAGAGTTTCTGTAGCTACTGACTGTTTTTTTTTTTTTTTTTTTAATCTAGTTGAGTTACAAAGCTTTTGATATACATGGGAGGGGGAAGGTGAGAAAATTGTCCATTTTGAAAAGTCTTTTGTGAAGGACTGTTACAGCCTGTGTGCTTTTTTTTGGTACAATAATTGCACATTAATAAAATATTGCACTGTCCTTCTTGTTGAGTGATTTTTTTTTTTTATCTACATATATAGGTGCTGTGTTGATATTTTTGCCTGGCCTAGCAGAAATCAAGATGCTTTATGAGCAACTTCAGACTAATGCTCTTTTTAATAACAGGCATAGCAAGAGGTAAGGCAGAAAAGCTCCAAAACTTTCAGTCTACCCATAAATAACAAGTCATTTCCTGCACAAAGCCTGCCTTTATGCAGGGATAAATAAGCTTTAATAAAGGTGTGAGCTGACTCCAGTCAGAGTGATTCCTTTTTTACTATCTTGTTGGCTTGTTCCTTTTGTTTTTCTCCTCGGCTCAGGAAGGTCAGTTGTTGAAGTTCTCAGAGATCCTGGTGAGCAGTGGTTTCCATTTTGTGCCCTGCATGATCCAGGCTGCTGAAATCTCAGCCCTTGATTTGTATCAATGATGATAATGCCGAGTTACATTTTCATTGTGATTGTGTTTGGCCATGGATGGTTAGGAGGAGAAGTAACACTGTGGACAATGTCTAGTGAGGCAAAAGTGTGTGCAGGCAGATTGTTGCCAAGAAGGAAGAGACTTGGAGATACCCTGAGCGTGTTGTCCTGCTGTCCTTGCAGGTGTGTGGTTTATCCACTTCATTCCTCCCTGTCCAGTGAGGAGCAGCAGTCTGTTTTCCTCAGGCCTCCTGCAGGAGTGACCAAAATCATCATCTCTACCAACATTGCAGAGACATCTGTCACCATCGATGACGTGGTCTATGTGATTGACTCTGGGAAAATGAAAGAGAAAAGGTACTGCCATTCATTCCTCTGGGCTTTGTAAACTGTTTTAAGTAAGCCTTCAGTTTTCCAGAGAGCTGGGAAAAACTGGAAGGAAGCTTGGTCTGTAGAAAGCTGCTATGAGGTGGAGAAAGCCGGTCTAAATCAGATCCAGGTGCAGAGGTGGGAATTGTATCCATACAGAAGTTGGCAGCATCTGCCTGCTCAGTGTCCAGCCTGTTCTCTGTGCACTCACGAACAGTCACTCCTTACAAGGTGACAGGAGTAGGGGTGAAATGGCTTCACGCTGAAAGAGGGCAGGTTTAGATTGGATATTGGGAAGAAATTCTTTACTGTGGTGAGGCACTGGCACAGGTTTTCCAGAGAAGCTGTGGCTGCCCCGTCCCTGGAAAGGGTTCAAGGCCAGGCTGGACAGGGCTCTGAGCAACCTGGTCTGGTGGAAACTGTCCCTGCATGTGGCAGGAGGAAATTGGGACTGGATGATCTTTAGGGTCCCTCCCAAGCCAAACCATTCTGCATCTCTTGCTGTCCTGTAGATACGACCCAGGCAAAGGGATGGAGAGTCTGGAGGACACCTTTGTGTCCAAGGCCAACGCTCTGCAGAGGAAAGGGCGAGCAGGACGTGTGGCCTCAGGCGTCTGCTTCCACCTCTTCAGCAGCCACCACTACCACCATCAGCTTGTGAAACAGCAGCTGCCAGAAATACAGAGAGTGCCCTTGGAGCAGCTCTGTCTGAGGTGAGCTGCTGTGTTTCTGGAAGAAGCCAGTGTGCAGAATGTCCTTTCTTTGCTGCAGGGAGCACCTGCCACAACCAACCCTCACCAAGCACCCTCATCATGCAAACATTAAAGGAGGAGGCCTTCCTATCCCTGCTGCACGCTGTGCACACCTTTGTATTGAAAGCAGCACAAATTACAGTTTTGCAGTGAAAACTTTATTTCAAACCTTACTGTATTAAATAGAAATCTGTTCTTACAGGCTCACTACTCCACACTGCTCCCTGACTCTTCAGCTCTGTGTTACAGGCCCTCTTCTAGGGAGTGTGCTCTTCCAAGCATGTTTTCTGTTGGCCTTTTTCATTCTGCTTGTACAAAAGCTTGCCCTTTTTTTATCCTGTGTATGAAGCTAAATTGCTTTTTTTTTTTTTTTTTTCTTCCTCTGTTTCCTCCTTTTCACCTTCCCTGCCCTCCTCCTAAGAATTAAGATCCTGGAGATGTTTTCTGAGCAGAGCCTTCACTCGGTCCTGTCGCGGCTGCTGGAGCCCCCCAGGACCGAGGCTCTGCAGGCGTCCAAGGCGCGGCTGCGGGACCTGGGCGCCTTGACCCCGGACGAGAAGCTCACCCCTCTGGGATACCACCTGGCTTCCCTGCCTGTGGATGTCAGGATTGGCAAGCTCATGCTGTTCGGCACCATCTTCCGCTGCCTGGATCCTGCACTCACCATAGCAGCCAGCCTGGCCTTCAAGTCACCTTTTGTAAGTGTTTGTAACCCAAGGGCTGAGTGTGGCAGCAAAATGCTGCTGTGACTTGCAGCACATTATGCTGGAGTTCCTGTATTCTTCTTTTTAGCCTACGTTATTCATGTGTTAATGCAGTGCCTGTTGAAACAGTGCAGTTATAAGCAGAAGTTCAAAGCTATGTGGTAGCAGCAAGAGTGGTATTTATATACAGTAGAAACAGTGGATATTATTTTTGATTTTTAGCTAAGAAGTGCACACATTTTTTTCTGAGTTTGGTGTGAAAATTACTGGTAAATTGTAAAACTGTGATAATGATGGAGCTGACACATCTGAGCTGTGAATGCAGAGGTCTGTTTGGATCTCAGTTTGTGTCTCCACTGTCACTTTGGCTTTTTGAGTCAGGTGTTCATTTGAATGCCTCATATTTTCTGTTATCCACAGGGAAAATTTGCATTCTGACCTGTGAGCTGCTGTGAAAATACCGAAGAGAATGTGCCCTGTAGCTCTAGAATGGCTGGTCCATGGTGAGGGGAAGAACACACTAACCTGTTACTGCCTGTCTAGGTGTCACCATGGGATAAAAGGGAGGAAGCAAACAAAAAGAAGCTGGAGTTTGCAGTAGGAAACAGTGACTACCTGGCTCTTCTCCAGGCCTATAAGGTGAGCTAAAACTCACTAGCCTCTCTTGGGATTCTGCAATGTGTTTGAAATTCAAGCAGAAATATTTTATTAAAGGCTTCCTCTCATCCTCTCAATCAGGGATGGCGTTTAAGCATCAAAGAGGGCTCTCAGGCAAGCTACAACTACTGCAGGGAGAACTTTCTGTCAGGAAGAGTTCTTCAGGTGGGTCAGTGTCTGTGGCCTGGCACAGGGACTGGCAGAATCCCAGTGCCAGAAATCAGCCCCTGGGGCAGACTGTTCTGCTGTCACAGAGCTGTGTCTGTTGTAGGAAATTGCCAGCCTGAAGAGGCAGTTTGCAGAGCTGCTCTCTGACATTGGCTTTGTGAAGGAGGGACTGAGAGCCAGGGACATGGAGAAGTGGTCCCAAGGAGGTGATGGTGTGCTGGATGCCACAGGAGAAGAGGTAGTTCCCAGCATTTCATCAGTGCTCCAAAATGCTGCTGCAGTTTTTCATGTGGGCAGAAAGACTGAGGGAGAGATCTCCTGGGGTTACATGAGGGTCAGGGTGGTCAGGGTTGGGTAGTTGGTTGGTAGGATTTTCCCGTGCTTTGGGACAACTTGTGCTTGCTTTCTGTAGAGTGCAAACCACCTGGTAGCCAGATGTCAGAGAACAGTTCAGCTGGGCACCAGGATTGTGGTGGCCACTTTGTTCCATTGATAGTGGGGGAAACACAGCCCAGGTCCGGCCTGAGGCCACAGCAACAGTGACTTGTCCTCCTCTATAAAGCACAGGAGTGCAGCTATAAAAGTGAACCACTTTCAGGAATTCAGTCATTCCTAGAGCAGGGCTTTACCTTTACACAGTGAACTGTAGGATCCCTAATGATCCCCTACTGATTTCACAGGCAAATTCAAATGCAGAGAACATCAAGCTGATCTCAGCTATGCTGTGTGCTGCACTGTATCCCAATGTTGTCCAGGTAAAAGAATGCTTTTTCCTTTCTCCTTTTTCTGTCTAGCATATCCACCCAGCCTGCTTTCATTTGGGTTCAGTGTGGCAGCCTTGAGCCTGGTTAAGGGTGCCAAAGTTTGATGCTTGTGGTGTCAGAGAGTGGAGCAGAGCTCCAGTTTGTATTGCCTGAGAGTGCTGCTGTCCCTGCAGGCTGATTGCAGTGTCACACAGAGGCCAGCAGCAAATGTTAAGCTACTTAAAATGACACCTTTTTAGAAGGCTGAGGTTACAAAGGAAGTCAGGGTTAGACAGCACCTACAGTGTAATACCTATCTCCAGTGAAGGAGGGACTGAGAGCCAGGGACATGGAGAAGAAGTGGTCCCAAGGAGGTGATGGTGTGTTGGATGCCACAGGAGAGGAGGTAGTTCCCAGCATTTCATCAGTGCTCCAAAGTGTTGCTGCTACAGAATTTCTGGGGTTGAAAAATTTAAAACATAAAGTTAAAAGGTTTTCTGGTGCAGCAGATTTTTATAACCATTTTTTCTTGCCATACAGGTCAAAAAGCCAGAGGGTAAATATCAGAAGACCAGTACAGGAGCAGTCAAAATGCAACCAAAAGCAGAAGAGCTGAAGTTTGTCACTAAAAATGATGGTTATGTTCATATTCATCCTTCATCTGTGAATTATCAGGTCAGGATGCTTTTTCTTTCTGCAAAGCATGCTCTTGTTTTATAAAAGAAACCTCCTTTGCTTGAGTTTTTAAGGTTACAGTGAGGATCCCTATTGACGTTTAAACCAAAAAATCTTAACAATTGGACAGTCCTGTGCTAGGATTGTAAATAATGGCGCATTCCTCAGTTAGGGGTGTCCTCTTGGGCACAGAGTTAAACTCCAGCCACTAGCTTTTGGCAGCTCTTATGGGTCAGGGGGGGTCTGTTGGTCTGCAGGTGCACTTTGGGCACTCCTGCTGCTCCCTGCACTGCAGAGGAGGCAGAGCAGCCCCGTGTGGCAGAGGTACGAAGGGCAGGGTCCCGCTGAGCCGTGTCCCTGTCGCAGACCAGGCACTTTGAGAGCCCGTACCTGGTGTACCACGAGAAGGTCAAGACGAGCCGCGTGTTCATCCGGGACTGCAGCATGGTGTCGGTGTACCCGCTGGTGCTGCTGGGCGGTGGCCAGGTGCACATGCAGCTGCTCCGCGGGGACTTTGTCATCTCCCTGGACGACGGCTGGATCCGCTTCGTGGCCGCCTCTCACCGGGTGAGCAGAGGGCGGGGCCGCCCCCGGGCAGCCGAGCTGAGCGGCCTGACCCTTCCCTGCCTTCCCCCGTGCAGGTGGCCGAGCTGGTGAAGGAGCTGCGCTCGGAGCTGGACCAGCTGCTGCAGGATAAGATCAGGAATCCCAGCATGGATCTGTGCATGTGCCCCCGGGGCTCTCGCATCATCGGGATGATTGTCAAGCTGGTGACCACGCAGTGACATCACAGCAGCTCTCTAAAGAGGCACCCGTGGCCACACGACCAACTGACATCGTTGTCCTGATGTATGTATTGGTCCCAAACATGGCACCGACCTCTGGAAGAAAAGGTTGGCACCTGTACTGTTGAGTTTTGGGTTTTTTTTTTTCCTTTTGTTTGCTCACTTGTTGAAATTAAGGCGGCTTAGAGTAGACTCCGGGAAATGGGAAAATGGAAACTCTTCCAGAAGGAACAGAAACCTGTGAGTGTTTTCTATGGTCCTGTACTCTGGTCACACAAACACCTGCTAGCCAGCTGTGACAGTCATGGCTGCAGGCAGCATGGCACATAGGGAGCTGCTCCCAAATTGGTTCAGGCTCACTTCTACATTTTGATCAAGACTTTACTGAGGCAGTTTTGGCTGAGCAGAGATCCTCTGTTTACAGTTCAACCCAAAGCCCTTGGACAAGTGAGCACCTTTTGATTTGTGTCAAGAGGTTCTGAAATTCAGAAATTCCGGTGGTGAGGACAAGCACTGGCTCAGTCAGTGTGGTGTGGGATCAGTGCAGGCTGCTGTGGTGACATACTGAAATAAGTCAGCCAAGACTACATTTTCTTCATGTGGGAAAAGCCAATTCTTTATTCACATCACTTCTTTTATACAGTTTTCACACACCTTGTGTGCAGCACCCATTGGCTGGGAGTTTTCTTACTACATTTTTTGGTCAGAAGGTGATTTGTGTGTACAAAAAAATGAAACAAAATGCTGAACAGCTTACTATTAAAAGCTTTAATAACTCAGATTGAATAAAACTTAAACCTGGTATAAATTAATTTTGACAGCAATAAAGCTCAACAAAATGAACTCAACAGAACTCTGCCCTAAAAGGACTTTATATTAATAAAATGTAGCTCAATTATTACCTCAGTAAAACAGAAGATTCACTTAAGAAAACTCAAAATTACTCATTATTAATACTGAATACAACTGTGTTCTATATAAAGCTGGAATAAAACATTGTCTAAATAATACTGAAACTGCAGACAGGAACTTAATTAACAAAATCAACTTAGCCTTGCTCAGCTTAACAGAAGGTAACAGAGCATTATATTATTGGACCTTAAAAAAACTGCAAATTAGCACCTTTAGAAGTTATAGATTACTATAGTTATAAAAGTGATAGATTCTGGTTACAGAGTAAGATGTAACTTATTCTACTGTTACTAACACAAAAAGAAACGAAAAAGAGAACAATCTGTAAGAGAAATAACAGCATGATGGTTACTGGAGGGATAAAAGTCTCAACAAGAATATTAAACTTATAAGTAATTTAATTATGAGAAAAACCCCTGGCAACTGTAAACTTCACGGAAACAGAAATCTAGTAAGACTTTCTAGAGTGCAGGATTATTAAGAAAATTCAGTAACGTGTAATTTGGCAGACTGCTGAACAGCTGAGCAGCTTCTCCGGATTGAATACAATCGGTGTAATTGTGAATTGAATACAATTGTGTAATTTTATCAGGCAAATTTGTTAACGTTCTTGTTAGAGAAATCAGACTGCTGAAATCTTGGACAGTGCATTTATTGTTACTAATTTATGACCAAAAGCCAATTGTGGTTTCCAATTGAAATTTTATTAGTTACAGCAAGCAAAACGAAAGGCAGTTCAGCGCTGGGCGACAGGGGGGCTTTCCGTCCCGCAAAGCTGCCGCGCCGATCCGGATCCCGAGCCATCCTTTTATACAGTTCTGTTTCCTGTTGACGTGACTGTCCTCGGTGTACTCTGTGCATGTCCATCTCCGTGGTGTTAGGGTCTGGGTTAGTCTTCTCCGGATGCTGTTAGCTATCGCAATTAGCTTGTCCCTGGGAATGTTTCTCTCAACAAGCAAGCGTCAGCAAAGTTGCACAACTTATCTATCTTCTTTCATCCTTGATTTAGTGAACAAACATACTTTATCACACTTATTGCCTTTATCTCTCCAGCAACCGTGAAATTGTAAAACATTAGAATTCAGTCAGAAAACAAAATTAACTTAAAAAAATCCTGTCTCAACACGTTTCCAGGGCATTCAAACACAACGTTTAATAACGCGTTATTAAACAGAGGCGGTCAGAACCCACTCCGCGCTGTGCTGCCCGCGGAGAGAAGGGAAAGGGAGGGGAAAGACAAAGAGAATTCCGGGCGCTGCTGCGGGGAAAGAGAAACCAACCCCCGCGGTGCCGTGCTGATTTCCGCAGGGATGGATGAGATCCTGAACTGCGCGGGCAGCCCCGAACACCCGCGGGGGAAACGGGGAACGGGGAAAAGCGACCTAAAAACCCCTCTAAATAAAAGGGGAGAAAACACCGAAAACAAAGACAGAAAAGGTCAAAACCACACATCAAGCCCTGACGGCTCCCACCTCCCGCCCGGAGCCCGCGGAGAGGAGCGGCCGGGGCTGCGGGAAGCCCTCAGCTCTGGGGAGGGTCCATGAGCACGAAACGTGCCGCGGTTCCCGCCGTCCGCGGAGCTCCCGCGTTCCGTGTGGGGCTGCGAACCAAGCGGTGCCCCGCGGTTTTCTGGAGGATAAAACTCACTCGGGCGGAGCTGCCGCGGCCACCGCGGCTTGTCCCAGAGCGGGAGCCGGAACCCCGCGCCCTGGGGACACTGTTTTCCACCGGAACCACTTTGCAGATGCGCACAGGTTCCGCTTCCGGGTTTTTTTTGTGCGGGTGCGTACGCGGTGCACGCACATCACTTAGGCTGAAAACAGTTTCTAAGCGGATCTAACTTTTAAAAATGGTCTTTTTAACGTGAGAAACGGAATTAAAAGGTAACGTCGCCATCCTTCGTGAGTAGAGGGAGCAGAAGCGGACACTGACACGGGAGATACTGACCGAGAGGGCTCTGGAGCCCGCTGCAGTTGCGGTCCCTTCGTAGCTGCTTGCAATTATTTTGATTCCAATCGCCCAACTGCCCCAGCTCGTCCCGGCTTTCAAGAAAAAGGGGCTGTTTATTTCTACGGTGTAGTAAACAACCGGAGATGTACAAGCTCCGCGATTTCCTTTGATCCTGTTTGATCCCTGTTGTGCAATTTAGGTGCTCAAACACGAATTAGAGCTTTTTCGTCTGCCCAACTGCCTGATGTAAGATTTCATGGATTTTACTCCTTTTTAAAAATTCTGAGTCTGGACTTTACTCCGCGGCGTATGTGCCTAGTTACGCGGGTGCTACGCTCTGCGCTGCGTATCTTCCGCGGCGCGTAACTTCGCGGCGCGTATTTTCCACGGAGCGAATTTTCCACGGCCTAGTTTTTGAACTCAAAAATCGTGATTTTACTCCGCGGCCTATTTACGCGGGTGTTATGCTCCGCGGGCGCGTCACTTCCGCTGCGTGTTTTTCACGACTTTCTGCTTCGTACATTCGCTGCTTTTATTTCCTTTCTCTGCGGGCTGCTCGTTCCCAGCTGTGCGTGCTCCCCGTCCCGGTTCCGCTCCGCCTCCTTTTCCCGGAACTCTGTGTGTTCCCGGTTCGGCCGGTGCCGCCTCCTATCCCCGGCACTGTGTGAATCTCTTCTCTCGGTCCCGGTCCCGGTTCGGTCCCGCCTGTTTCCCGGGGCAGCTCGGCCGGCGCCTCCCGCGGTCCCTGGGTCGGCGGTTGCTGGGATGATCCGCCGAGACTCCGTTATCTCCGGGCGGGAAAAGCCGAGTCTTTACCCTCATCACTTCTCTGACACGGTTCTCACACACCTCGTGTGCCGGTAGTTGGTGATAGTGGTCGGGAGTTTTCCTCCACTTCATTTATTGGTCAGAAGGTGGTTTGAACGTTTGTGCAAAGATTCCGGTTCTTTATGTTTTTGCTTTACTGGGTTCTCACCGAACAGAACCAATCGTTCGCACAGAGACGTGGTTTTCAACCCCGGAATAGGTGGTTGTGTTAATGAACCTTCATACCAGGAGTGCTTTTGCCTGGGATCTTGCAAATTGCTTAACTATACTTAGAAGAGATTACAGGCCAGCTATTCATTTAGTAGAGCAGGCCTGATTTTCTTTTCTAACTTCTGGCTGTCACAGGGTAAAACTGCAGGCCAGTGTGTCCCAGCCCCTGCTGCAGTGGGAAGTAGTGAACGGGCTAAGACGGGACTGCTGGAGAGCATTCCAATGGATTCCTGGGCAGGTGCCGTTGTCGATTGCTGTGTTCTGCTGGGGGACAGTCCTGCTGCCACCCTGCACAGCTGGAGCAAAGCCCCGCGCTTGGAAGCTTTCAGCCCAACTGCTGCAGTGTGCTGAAATGCTGCAGCAATAATGAACTCTCCTCTCCTCCCTCTGCTCCGTTGCAGGGCTGAGCGCTGCTGCAGCCACACTGCTCAAATCCAGTGCCCTGAGGGACAGAGCTGGGCTGTCACCTTCCCAGCCAGACCAGAGTGACACCAGCACCAGTCTGACCTGCAGCCTTCGGCCCAAGGAAGGATGAGTGCAGGGAGGGACACTGGAGGACAGCTGGATTTTTTAAATACGCAGGAATTAGTAGGGGTCTCACACCAACACAGCCTCCTGTGAGGAAAGGGACAGCAGTGCCAAACCGACATCCCTGTGGAGAGTGGCCACTGCAGCTCTGCTGGGATGGAGCAGCCCCAGCTGCGCTCCACTCCCTCCTCCAGGGCCTGGAGGATGGGATGTGACAGAATTCACACACTGAGATACAAACAGTTTAATAAAACAGAAGCAAAAGCTATGCACGGGCTCAGCAGAGTGAGGGATTCACTCCCCCATTCCCTTGGGCAGGCAGGTGTTGAGCCAGTCTGGGAAAGCAGCATGCTGTCCTTCCTGAAATTACCTGGCACTCCAATTCCCTGCTGTTCTGCTAACAGCCACCAGTGTCCACAAAGATACACTGTCCAAGACAGACCCTGCACCGTTTTATTTACTCAGTGACCTGTCCCTGGTGAGATGGGGATTGTCTGCTGTCCCACAGCAGCCAGGCCCTTCCCTGGGGACACGGCAGTGCCAGGGTGGATCCAGCCGGCAGGAACTTGTGCTGTTCCCCACAGATGCTGCTGCTGCTTGAGCCTGTGCTTAGGAACTGTCATCTCCTCAACATCCCTCCAACATCCTCGAGGTTTATAGACGTGTGGTGTGTACACAGCAGCCCCTGGCCCCTTTTCCCTGCAGCTGGGCTGCAGAAGGCACAGCTGTGCCTGTGTCAGCCCTGCCTGCTGTCCCTCACCCTGGGGACACACTGCCTGCTCCCCCTCCCAAACACCAACAGCAGCAGCGTTATCACCACTGGGGCCTTAGATAGAAATGCAGTTTATTGCAATGCACCAATAAAATTAAAAAAAAAAAAAAAAAAAAAAGCCCAACGTTTTCAGAGCACAGAACACAAACACAACAGAAGAGTTTTGTATTAGTCTGCTAACAAGACTTTCAGGAGACAGAGATACATGCCAATTGCTAGTCAATAGAAACAGCCTTCTAGGACTAAGCCCTTACATCACAAAATCCCTTATAATGTAAACAAAATACTTTTTTTACTAAACTTCTTAGTCTTGAACACATTCCTTCAGGACTTCCATTCCTTTAAGGGCTTCCTGATGGTGAGTGACTGAAAGGAAAAAAAAAAACAAACCACAAGCCATTAAGAACAACTCCTATTGGCAAAACCAACAGAAACTCTGCATGCTATCCCAGACTTCCTCTGGAGTTCTGCCCCCCTTTTCATTTATAGTTCTCAAGGAAAGAAGTTTTGTATTTTACTTCAATAATAAATAATTAACTTAAAAACTGCTTTAAGCTTGAAAGCTGAAGACTAATTAAGAAAGCTGAGACACCAAGCCTGCTCAGAAATCTCAATTCCAGGACATACTTCCCTGGTAATACAGGAAAACTTCTTCCTACATGGAGCAGAGCACAGCTGTGCAGCTCCTGAGCCTGCAGGAGTCAGGAGCAGGAATTTAATCCTACAGGCTTGCTCCACACCCTGCATTACTCACTTGTTCCCTACATTCCTCAGCAGCATTTCACTAAAGCAGGTTTCCTCAGGAATTTGTCATGACATTCTGACACCAGCAGCAGGAAATACCCATAAACAATTCCTCTTCTCACAATTCACAGATTTAGGCAAGTAAAAAAACTGAGCTTTTATCTCTGACCAAGCTAACTTCTCAGGGCACTGCTCCAGCTCAAGTGCTACTGACAGACAGCAGTTCGAAGACATCCCTACCTTCTCTTTGGAGATGGTGATCTGGACTTGGAGCGGCTGGTTAAAAACAAACAACAGACAAATCAGTCAGTGGGGCTGGTAGCCCTGGGGGCTCTCAGTAAGTCCTCTGACCATTTCAAACCACAACACTTGGATGTTGTTATTAAATGCACCCACACTGCTGGCAGCAGGTGCTCCCAGTTATTTTAAGCAAGAAGCTGCAGGTGAGAAGGGAAAATGCTGGAAGCCCTGGGGAGAAGGGCAACACACAGCTGTCAAAGCTGCTGGAAATCACAGTAACCCTGCCAAGCAGGAGCAGTGAATGGAGCACAGGTAGGGAGAGGGAGAACTACAGACATTTGAGAACAGAGGGAGGAGAAAATATGCCTCAAATCCTGTCAAAAGGGTGGGTTTTTTTGTGGTAATGAGTGAAAAACATCTGTATGCCAAATCCTGGAAGAATTGTCCGTTGTCCCACAAAAAAAAAAATCAATTAGCTGTTAGAAAAAAAAAAAAAAACCATTATATATGAAAAATGGTTTTGAAACCAGCTATGAAAAGTAAAAACCCTGCAAGTGAAATCCTGTGAAATCCGTGTCCAGACATTTTGAATGAGGAAAAACCCCAAGAACCCCACAAAACCCCCACCCAGCAAACAAAAACCAGCTGAGTGGTACTTGTATGGAACGCTCACCTTTTAGCAGGTAAGCCAGATTTAGATCTACCATGAGACTCAGACCTACAACAGGAGAAAAATAAAGCTCAGCAAAGCAGCCAGTGGGCATGCACACACAGAGTTAGCTGCAGCAGCACCAGCACAGCCCCCCAGGCAGCAGCAGCACACACAGGGGAGGCTCTGGTGCTGCAGCCCTTCCCAGCCCTGAGCTCTCACTGCAGAGCCCACTGACAAGGAGGCACAAGTGTGACCACAGGAAGGTCCCAGCAAAGCTTCAGCTGCCACTTCCACACAACACCACACCAGACTCCCACACTTCTCTCCTACCTGCAAGTATCCCTTCTAGAAAGGGAAGAGTATCGTTTCAAGTGTCATCTTAGTATTTTAACAGCACATTAAAAGCTGCAATCAGCCACAAGTAATGAAGAGCTGGTGCATTCTTCAGCTCAAGTTCCCAAGGCCAATTTTATTCAAGCATAATACAGACTTTGCACCAGTATCTGGCTACTAATAAAGATACTATTCCAAATTTATCTCAGGAGTTAAAATCTACTTGAATCAACAGTGAGACTTTCTTCCCACATTTATTATGTTACTTTATCAACTCAAATATTTGCTGTTACATTAAAAGTATGTTTTCCTAAAGGGTCAGAATTTAGGCTATCATTCCACATTAGAATGCTCCAATTAACAAGCTTGACCAAAAAAAGAGTACTTTCATTCTGTTTCTGCCCACAGCTTTTTTTGACGGGTAATCAACGTTCTCTTTTATCTGGCCTATAAACTCACAGAAATTCTACAAGGACACTGCTGGCCCATGTTAGACAAAATGTGCCACTAACTTTGAAACCTTCCTGGTCACTGTCTGTCCCATTTCCCCTCCCATAACAAATAACTTTTTACTGGATCATAGTTACTGAACATAGGAATTGCTCATAACCACCCAAAACTGGTACTCAGCAGCATGAGCATCTCTTCCACTGCCAGGTGAAACTACAGCATACAAACCCATTCTCCATTTACTACACACTTAAGAATGGTTTTTAAAATATTCTCTCCACAGACCTTGAATTGTACACCACTGCTTTTGTCTGTGAAAAGGCATAAACTATAAAGTGCAAATACTGATCTGCTGGACAGCCTTTTTAAGTGCTTCCAGAAAAATTCACCCCAAGACAAAAACCAAACAAACAAACCCTACACATCACCACAATCAAACACTACACCAAATGCATTACTGGTTTGAATTAAAACAAGTGAACAAGTGTCTCACCTGCTTCGAGGCCATACAACAGACCGGGACCTGGAGCGTGACCTGGACCTGGATCTGGGGGAAAAACAATGAAAGCTCTATGATCACATGCTTCATATACAGGTGAGACAGAAAGCAGTTATTGCAAATGTTCCGGAAGACTGAGGACTTTGTTGGACTGTCAGTTTTGAAGAAGTAATTTTTATTATTAGATGGCTGTAGCACCTTTGGTCAGTACTGCCATTTATGTAAAATGAATCCAACTGTCTCACTGGAGTAAGGATTTACACCACGTGCACTTGAAGCTGAATTTGGAAACCTTAACCATACAGAAACGCTGTAACTTTGAGGTACAATGACAGAAAGAAAATTAAAAACTCAGAAACAGCAGTTCCAAAACTATAGCCTTAGATTTTTAACCAAGTATGCAGAGTAGCTCTTATGCAGGTAACACCACAAAGGATCCTAGCAACACATGGACTGCAAAAAAACCTTACTGACTACATTATATGTGTATAGATGCTTTATATGTCAGGTCCAAGTTCAACAATGCTGTGGGTTTACCAGCCACCACATACCTTGATCTCCTTATAGAGCCCGAGCGGGACCTGCGGGGTGAGAAGGATCTGTATCGACGAGGAGAGATGGACCGGGACCTGCGGTATGAGGCTGACCTGGATCTACAAAACAGAGGGAGAAACAACCCATCAGTGCAAGGAGCTTTTCAGGACAGAAAAGGAAGGAGGGGCCCCCAGAGGAGGAGAGCGAGTGGAAGCACAGAAGACAGCCCTACCTCCTACCACGGCTGCGACTGCGTGACCGCGAGTACCTCCTTCCTCGGGACCTGGAGCGGGACCTCGACCGGGACCTGGGGTGAGGTTAGAAACAACAGGTATCAGCAGACAGCTGCAGCAACCAGCATCACTGAGGCCCTGCTGAAGTCAAAACTTTTTTTTTTCAGACAACTAAAAAAGAGAATTTAAAAACAAAGAAAACAAAAAAACCAAAAAACCCACAAAAAACCAAAGCAAACAAAACAACAAAAAGACACCACTAGCATCTGTCAGCTGGAAAAATGTCTGGGCCTACTTGTCTTGAGCATTTTTACTACCTAGAAAAATGTTAAAGCTGAATTACATTGCAGAATTACATTAGAATAGAAAACACTGTAATGCGTATTTAAAATAAACCTTGCAAGTTTGCAGGTCGACCCTCTTTGGCCCAAGGTCTAGCAGATCTAGACGATCTAGAAGTATCTATAGGCGAGCGCTGCATCTAGGTAGGAGTTCTCTTCAATCTAACGACGATCAAACTGACAGCCCAATGAGCCAGGGTGAGGCTTGATTGACGCAAGAAGATTTTTCTAGGTGGGAATGTGGTCAATCTGGTGTTCCTCTTTCTAAACCGGAGGGGGGCCCCAATTGAAAGCCAAATTTACTGTTACGGCGGTCACCGTCTCAAATTTTCTGCCCTTAAAGAATAAGGTGAAGCTACGTGTAGATGGCTCGAGGGGATCTGGCCTCTTATGCTGATCACCTCAAGGTCTAGGAGGATCTTAAGTGTCGGATTTGCAAGGCGCCTCAGCATGAAATCTTAAGGCTCGTGACATTCTGAATCAAGGCGACTGACTCAAACGAAGAAACCTGAAAGGTTTTGACCAGGTTGATTATTAAGATATTAACATTTTATATGTATTAGCAAAAAAATTTTTTGTGATATAAACCTGTTGACTTACGACAATTAGAGTTAAAACTGGTGTAACATTGTGTTCTTTGCTAACAAGAACTACACAAAAGCGAGCTGGCGAAGCAAGGCACCGCCCCGGCCCCGCACGTACCTGCTCCTCCTCCGCCGGCTATAGCGGTGACAGTCATAGGCATAGTGGCCTTTCTCACCACACTCGTAACATCTGTCGTTGGGGTCGAAGGGGCGCCGGGCAGGGGGCCGGTCGTAGCGGGAGCGGCGCGGCATCCCTGTGGATACTTCCACTCGGACCCTGGAGCCGCATATTATCCTGTAACACACAGCAGTCATTAGCCCAAGGACTATTTCCTCCGAGGCGCCCATGCAGCGAACACGAGAAATCCATGATTGGTATGCGGTAGGGAGACCGAGGGCTGCGGCTCTCCAAGAAGACCCAGGCACGCACGTACTTCCCATCGAGGCCAAGCACAGCATCTTCAGCATCCCGGGGGTCTTCGAACTCCACGAAGGCGAACCCCGGCGGGTTTCTGGCGATCCACACGGTTCTCAGCGGGCCGTAGTAGCTGAAGGCTCTCTCCAGCTCGCCCTTGCCGGCGCCCGTGCCCAGGTTGCCCACGTACACCTTGGTCTCTGCGGGGACACGCGGCCGCCATGTCAGTGCCGCGCGCGCGGCCGCCCCTCCCCCGCCCCCTCCCCGCCGCCATCTTTGACACCGCGTCCATCTTAGAGCGCTCCCGCCGGGCCGCGCCCGCCCGCCACAGACCCCGCCACAGGCCCCGCGGCCCCGCCGGGCGCCCCCGGCCTCTCCCTCCCTCCCCGCCGCCACCGCCTCTCTCAGCGGCCGCCTGAGGGGACGATCGCCTTCTCCCACCGCTACAGCGGCGCGAACGCCGCCGCTCCCGCCTCCTTCTCCTAGCCCTCCTTTCCACAGCAGAAGCCCCCACGGAGCTCAGAGGCTCCCCAGGTTCCCCGCCGGCCCTACCGTATCGCCCGTATCGCGACATCCTTCCGACGACAGCGCGAGCCCCGCCGGGCGCGACCCTTATATAGAGGAACAGGCGCTGCGCCTGCGCGCCGCGCGGGGGCGGGGCCGGGCGGGCTCACGCCGAGGCGCGCGCGGCTCTCGCGAGAGGCGGCCCCTGGGCCTGCTCCCGCGCACACTGGGCCCGGCCGCAGGGACAGCGCCTGTCCGGCTCTCGGGGGCCAGACGAGTACGGAGCCGCTTGTTGGCGTTTTGCACCCCTCGTGCGTTACCCCTCACGGCTCCTGCCCGCGCTGAGGGTGAAGGAGGTGACGCCATGGCCCGTGTTCCATGGCAGGAGTGGTGCCTTCCTTAGAACAAGGCATTCCCAAAGTGCTCCAAGGCTCTTGTGATGGCTACACCTCGGATCCTGCCCAAGCAGCCTTGGGAGTTCAGGCCCTGCTTTATCCCCTCACATCTGACATGCAAAAGGGGGCTCCTGTGTTTTGGCATCTCCCAGCCTTTCCAGTGAGACACACAGGAATGGATGTACAATAGACATTTTTTAAGAAAAAAATCAACACAAACATGACAGATGCAACGTAATTTTAGGTAAATCCCAGCAGGAATGAGAAGAGTCTTTCAGGAACAAGGGTTAGGCAGACTTTCCATCTGCATTTGTGCACAATAATGTGCTTATCTTATAATAAGGCAAAACAAATACACTGAGATTAATGAGGGCTCCAAATGTTCCTCACTGCATTAATCATCTCAGGAATAATCACATAATGATTCCTGTATTGTGTGTTGGCATAAACTAGAAACAGAACATTAAGAAACAAACCATGAATTGTAACAAATTTTCCTTTTGCAGAACGCTGGTTTTCCAAGCACTGCTGCTCTAAAACAGCAAACATAGGTAATAGTTTTAAAACCTGCAATCTGCCTGCTAACCTTCCCTAAAAATTATACAAACTCCGACATACATTGTAATTTATGTTCTAAACCAGGAGAAGAGCAGAGGGAAAAACAAACAAACAAAAAAACAGCTACGAAAACAAACAACAAAACAGCATTGTGAAAATCTTTTAAAATTTGGTTTGGAAGTCCAGGTGTCATAATTCTCCTTCTAAGAAAAAAAAAAAAAAAAAAAAAAAAAAAAAAGAAAGGAAGAAAAAAGAAAAAAAAAAGAGAAGAATGTGGTAAGCAGACCAAATAAGCATGCCCTTCAGCACTAGATACGTAAACTAGTTTTAAAGGGAAAACAGTTTAAATGTATTATACATATAATCTTTTACTATACTGATAAAAAAATTCTAAACTGGCAAGTTGCATTGATAAATCAGTTTGATACATCAGCACTATCCAAACAGTCTGCATCTAATAAAAACAGGACATGAAAAAATGCTTGTGCTTTGAATTTATACTTCTTGTGTTATCCCTTCCTTTACATACAAAAACCAAATCAAGACAGAAGTACCTAAAACATTTCTGCAATTGCAGAAATTGCAGCATTTCTGCAAATAGTGAATATTGATGCCCAGGAGAGTCCCTAAAACAGGAGAGTTCCTAGAGAAAGAAGGTTCCATCTGCAGGGCCTCTGTGGGTCGAGGTATCCCTGCAGCAAGCCCTGCAGGTGGGACAGGATGATCTCATGGGTGCTGCTGCACTAAAGAAATCAAGAGAAGCCAAAAGGCCGCATTTCTGCAGACAGCGAACACTGGTGCCCAGGAGAGCTCCTGCGGACAGGCGGCTCCCTGGGCAGGGCCTCAGCGGCGCTGCTGCTGGAGGAAGCCCTGCACCAGGCCTTGCACACGGGCCAGGATGATCTCGTTGGCGCTGCTGCACTGCTCGGGGCCGTACGGGGGCTCGATGCTCAGCACCCCCGCCACGCTCAGCGTCCTGCCCAGCTCCCCCTGCTCGCCCACGGGGATGTGGTTTGTCTCCAGCCACGTCTTCAAGGCGTTCTTCCTCTCCTCCAGCTCCTCGGGGCTGTAGGCGTGGCTCTCCTGCGGCGCCAAGATGCAAGCGAGGCGCTGCTTCGTGTCGCCGTCCCCTTCCCGCAGGATTTCCACCTTCTGCACCGCGTGGCCCATGACGAACGACAGGGACCCTTTCTCCTGCTCTGGGAATGTTGCGAGGACAATGCTGTCAAGGAAAGGAGATTGTGTAAATTCCCGTTCTTAACAAAAAGCGTCTAAGGTTTTGGAGATAAGAGCTCATTAGCATCTGCCTAATCCAGGTACTTAAGCAATATCCAGCACCCAGCATCTTCCTTTGAAAAGCATGCTGCTATACCCTTAAAACACTAAAATTGTGGGGCTCTGCAGGCCATTGCTGGTCATGAATTTTAAACTACTCTAGACACTATGAAGAACATTAATGTACCCTTTACTTCAAAAAAATAAAGTCAAATCTGGAAATCTCAATATTTTTGTGCAGCTTTCCCTTGTGTGCTGAAGAACCTACAACATTTCAACATTCAGAAACAGTGATACCTTCATACACACATCACTTTGAAGATTGAAACACCAGAACCTTTTAATGAAAAAAAGTAATATTTATTAAACATTGCTAAAAGAATTTTTTTGAATGACTGTTGCCAGTTTGTGAAATGAAAATACAACAGGAATACACTACAGAAGGCTCACAATGTAGAAGCCTGCTCTTTTCCCAAGGGCACTTGCCTCCCAAAAGTCCTAAAATGCAAGTGGGAAGGCAGCTGGTTATATTTCTAGGACCTCTCTCTCATACATCAACAAAGAGCATCAGAAGCCATTTTCTTGCTCTTGTGGGAAGCAAAATTCCAGAACTTGATGCCAGCACTTCACTAGCCCATTATTGCCACCGTTAGTGGAAGTAATGGCTTTTTGGGATGGTGTCCAGTGACTTCAGCATTTCAGCCTGGACCATCACCAGAATCATTCACAGCTGTTTGCACCTTTCTTATCAAAATGATCAGAAACTTCGGAGATTATTGGAGCTACTCCAGAGCTGAAGCAACAACCAATTCTTCTGAAACACATCAGAAGCTCAGTGTTTTAGTTTTCAGCCTCCATCCCGTGTTCATGTGGGACAAGCCTGCATCCAATAAGGCATGAAAGAGTTCTGGCAGCAAGGAGGCAAATTTCTACCCATTCCCTGGTGCATTCTGCCTTTCAAACCTTGTTTTCAAGTTATTCAGTTGGGCTACCAGAGATGTGGCACCATTTCCCATCCAGTGCCCCTGATTTTCCCTGCCTGCTCTCCAAAGAGGCCTCTACACCTTCTTGGGTGTCTGGCTAGAGGGGAAAGGCAGGCACCAGTGCAACAACTCTGGACAAAGGCTAAGGATTTCAACGCCTAAAACACTGAAAACACTCCTGCACTCTTCATAAAGCAGGGTTTGGTATATTATTAAAAGCAATCCTTAACACATGGATGGCGGAGAGGTAATAGTATAGTTTAATATGTAAGTTTGAAATCACTTGGAATTATAATACTGTGTGACTTAATATGCTGTTCACTTAGCTTTACTTGCTTAGCACGAGTAAGCTGGGCTTGCTGAAGCCTTGGCTGCAAGCTGTGAACTTTCACCTTGAACACATGCTGGTAGAGTTGATTTTCTTAGCAATTTTCCTAGAAGCTGGCACAGTGCTGAGTGAGAATAACTGAATTTACAGAGAGAATAGCTTTCCTAGCCCACTGGTATTTTGGTTGTTGCTAAGCAGTGCTTATTCTAAATCAAGGACTTTTCAGTTTCCCATGCTCAGCCACGGATGAGGTGCACAGGAAGCAGAAACCAGAAGATAAGAAAGCTGCAGCCAACAGCAGAAGCTGCAGCTTAAGAAGATAACGTGCCATTTTTGCTCCAAATAAGTTTGCTTCGGCCCTGGGATCTTTTCACCTCCTAAATCTTGCTTTTTATTAATTTTACAGAAATAAAAGCTTTGGTACTTACGTGGCAGAAACTGGGTCAACTGTTAAAACCCATCCTTCATATTCACGTTTCTCAACTGCAACAACTTTCACCAATTTGTTCACGTACGTTTCCCAGTCTAGAGGGCTTTTTCTCTGCCAGTCATTCATATTTCCTACACCCAGGACCTAGAAAACAACCAGATCAGTCAGCAGGTGTAGTCGATCTTTTTGCTTTGCTCTTCCTGTCAGAACTGGGTTTGCCTCCATGTAAAGATTTGTCTTAAGCAAAATTTGCCTTTTTCTCTTTTTTTTTTTTTTTTTTTTTTTAAGCAGACATTCACACAAGTGGTTTGCATGAAGCTGCACTTCTGTAATTCCCCACGGAGACCGCTTGTTTTTAAAGGCACACAGTAAAGCCTCAAACCCTACTGTTCTGGTACCCTTACGCTTTCCCGTTGCATTCAACGCTCCATCTATTGCTCTGCTTTCTCACAAAGCCTTGGAGGGAAAAGTCCAGCGCCTTTGTTTTGTGCTCTCTTCTCTGCTCTCCTCTCCCCCAGGCTGGAGCACCAGCAGGTGCTGTTCACCCTTTTCCCCGTGTGCAGCATTCCCATCCCGGCGGGCGGGGCCGCGGAGCGCTGGGTGCAGCGCGGCTCAGGGAGCACCAAGGGCTGGAGGGCGCTTTGTTCCCCGGGAACGCTTTCCCGGCAGGGAGAGCCTGCACAGCCCAGCTCGGCGGGGGCAGGAGCCCCGGTTCCCATCCCTCTTTCCCGGCCCCGGTTCCCGTTCCGCCGAGGGCCCCTGGGCGCTGCACCGCCGCTACCTGCCGCCTTCCCCGGCACGGGGTGCCCAAATACGGAGTGTTACAGCTGCGGAGGGCACATTCGTGACACACAGGTTCGCACGCATCAGGCCAGGTGGCCAAACAAGGAGCCGAGAGTGCGGCAATTCAATCCCGCTGCCTTCTGCCCCTCTGCAGCTCGGTTTGCTCCTGGGATGCTCCTGCTAGCGATTGCAGCTTCCACACGCCAAGCCGTGCCTCGTCCGTGTGGTTTACCAGGGTTAGATGCACGCTCTGTGCATCTGCTATATAAAAATAAGGTATTTTTTTTTCTCCCTGGTTGTTGAGCTGCTTTTAGCGAGCTTTCCCGTGCCGCCGTGAAGGTGAGAAACTTGATTCCGACACCACCCCCAGCCCACAACTGCTCTATCTCAGCAGCATTCACGCAGAGCTTCCCATGGATGAACCAAACAAGTCATTAACTCGGTGATCAGTGAGTAATTTCTGAAAGCCACCATGCAATGGTTTTGTGAGTGCTAACACAAAGAAAATTATAAAGGGTATAAAATGAGATAGTCAGACTTTGCGGGTTTAGAGGGGCAATTAACTTCTTTTCTTTCTTTCTTTTTGGGAGTCTCAATTCAGCCTCTCCAGTACTACAAGGATTGCGTATTAATGGCTTGTGCCACTGCATTCAGCTACTGCTTTCTTTCAGTCACAGCTCGTTTATCGGAAAGCAGGGATAGCAAATCTATTTTCACTCTAAGAACAAGCACTGGCCTGCACTCCAGAGGCAGCTACGCACCAGCTGATGGGAATATCACCTCCAATACTGGACGCGTCCAAGGATTGCTCCCACTCAGGAGATGCCAAGACAAAAAGGCCCTGCAGGCTTCACTTCCATCGGGCAGGCGATCGACCACCCGCAGCACCAGCAGCAGGACCAGGAGTCCTCTTTCTCAGGGAAAGCGTCTCCCGCCGACACTCATTCCCCGGTTCCCCGCCCGGCCCCGGTTCCCGCTGAGGGGCCCGCCCCGCGCGCATGCGGGCTGGGCTCGGTGTGGGGGGAGGCGGGGGAGCGGCCCAGGGGGCAGGCGCGTGCGGCGGCGCGTGCGCGCGGGCGGCGGAGCCGTCGGGATGTCGCGTTACGGCCGCTATGGAGGCGGTGAGAGCTCCCGGGGGCCTCGGGCGGCGGGCGGCTGCGCAGGCGGGAAGGCGAGACGGGTCTGAGAGAGAGGCGATTACCGTGGGGAGGTGGGCGGCCGGCGGGCGCCGGCGGAGAGGGGAGGAAGGCGATGCGGCGGCTGCGGCCGTTGTCGCCGCCGCCATTTTGCGTCAGCGGCCGTGGGGGAGGGCGCGCGGCCGGGCGCGCGGCGCTCGCGGGGAAGGCGGGAAGGGGCCGCGCGGACAAGATGGCGGCGGCCGGGGGAGGGCGGGACGGGGCTGAGCCCGCGCCCGGCGCCGCGCTGAGCCCCGCTCCGCTCCCGCAGAGACCAAGGTGTACGTGGGCAACCTGGGCACGGGCGCCGGCAAGGGCGAGCTGGAGAGAGCCTTCAGCTACTACGGCCCGCTGAGAACCGTGTGGATCGCCAGAAACCCGCCGGGGTTCGCCTTCGTGGAGTTCGAAGACCCCCGGGATGCTGAAGATGCTGTCCGCGGACTTGACGGGAAGTACGTGTCCCTTTCGCGTGTTCGCCGAGGCTACGGAGAGAGAATCGGGGGTTCTTTCCTGTGCCCTGTGCTTCTGTAGTTCTGTCGCAGAGTGCAGGGTTTAACCCAGAGCCTTCATGGACTCATTGCAGGGTGATCTGCGGCTCCAGGGTCCGAGTGGAAGTATCCACAGGGATGCCGCGCCGCTCCCGCTACGACCGGCCCCCTGCCCGGCGCCCCTTCGACCCCAACGACAGATGTTACGAGTGTGGTGAGAAAGGCCACTATGCCTATGACTGTCACCGCTATAGCCGGCGGAGGAGGAGCAGGTACGTGCGGGGCCGGGGCGGTGCCTTGCTTCGCCAGCTCGCTTTTGTGTAGTTCTTGTTAGCAAAGAACACAATGTTACACCAGTTTTCTTTAAACTGTAACGCTAGATTAATTGTATAGGTGTATATTACAATTTGTTGCTATTTCTATCAAATGTTAATATCTTAATAATCAACCTGGTCAAAACCTTTCAGGTTTCTTCGTTTGAGTCAGTCGCCTTGATTCAGAATGTCACGAGCCTTAAGATTTCATGCTGAGGCGCCTTGCAAATCCGACACTTAAGATCCTCCTAGACCTTGAGGTGATCAGCATAAGAGGCCAGATCCCCTCGAGCCATCTACACGTAGCTTCACCTTATTCTTTAAGGGCAGAAAATTTGAGACGGTGACCGCCGTAACAGTAAATTTGGCTTTCAATTGGGGCCCCCCTCCGGTTTAGAAAGAGGAACACCAGATTGACCACATTCCCACCTAGAAAAATCTTCTTGCGTCAATCAAGCCTCACCCTGGCTCATTGGGCTGTCAGTTTGATCGTCGTTAGATTGAAGAGAACTCCTACCTAGATGCAGCGCTCGCCTATAGATACTTCTAGATCGTCTAGATCTGCTAGACCTTGGGCCAAAGAGGGTCGACCTGCAAACTTGCAAGGTTTATTTTAAATACGCATTACAGTGTTTTCTATTCTAATGTAATTCTGCAATGTAATTCAGCTTTAACATTTTTCTAGGTAGTAAAAATGCTCAAGACAAGTAGGCCCAGACATTTTTCCAACTGACAGATGCTAGTTCTTTAGTTGTCTGAAAAAAAAAAGTTTTGACTTCAGCAGGGCCTCAGTGATGCTGGTTGCTGCAGCTGTCTGCTGATACCTGTTGTTTCTAACCTCACCCCAGGTCCCGGTCGAGGTCCCGCTCCAGGTCCCGAGGACGGAGGTACTCGCGGTCACGCAGTCGCAGCCGTGGCAGGAGGTGTGTTTGAGTTTGGCTTTTATTCCTGTTACGGCTTTTTCCCAGAAAAAGCAACCCTTGAACAACTCTTGGAATTGCCATCTCTGCAGGTCCAGGTCAGCCTCCTACCGCAGGTCCAGGTCTGTGTCTCCTCGTAGGTCTAGGTCTGTGTCTCCCCGCCGCTCCCGCTCGGGTTCCTTGAAGAGATCGAGGTAATTAGTGCTGGTTTTTAAAAGGCTGCATCATTTACTGTTGTTGGTGTTTTCCGTTTTTAATTAAGATTCCAAATGGTATTGGGTAGCAGATTTTAAAAGATGCTGATCTCTTGAAGTCAGCTTTAAAAAGTTTGTGATAATTCTAGTTAAATTCACTGGCATGCTGAGATCTTACTTTGAGAAACTGGCATCTCCCATGATTGAATTTCTTTGTCTGAAATGTTTAATGGTCATGTAGGTCTACGATCATGTAGGGCAGTTAAATTCTCCTATAGAAATATATTTATAGTTCTGTAATTGTCATCAATTCTGCTTTTGTTTACTTCTTTCTAATTTACCTCCCTTTTTTAATTTCAGGTCTAGATCAAGATCCAGATCTAGATCCAGATCTGTTACGTGGCCCCGAAGCAGGTATGTGGCTATAGATAGTTGGTAGAAGTTGCTGAAAAGTCTCATTAGCTCTCTAACAACAGTTAAGTTTTTTTTTCCCAGGAAAAGATGTGTTTTTCCTCCACTAAAAAGCAGTGCAGAAGATTGTTCTTCCTCTTTTTGTCCTTTTGCACACTACTAACATCTAGGTCCCCATAGGCATCACAAATACTTGTGATGATCAGGTTGCATTAACAGCTAACAAATGTAGAATGAATCTCAAAAGTTTCTTTTTCCTTTGTGTAGCACACACAAGATTGTGAGTTCTTCCATTATTTTTCAGAGAAAGTAGGATTCCTTTCCAAAGTAGTGTGTTAATTCTTTATTGTCTGCAGCCAGGCAAATCTTGAAGGGCTGCTGATGTTCTGAGTGTTAAGCTGCAAATCCAGCTCTGTTGAACATCAGTGTCAATCTGCAGGAACTGATTTTGATTTGAGACAACCACCTGTCAGAATTATTTTGTACCAATAAATGTGTCACGAGTAGCAGATTTCAAAGGACTACAGGATGCTACTTATTCCCTTAAACTTTACTTGATAGTAAGCAGCCTGTGCTTTCCAGAGCCTCGTCCTGGCAGCAGGGCTCACTGGGCCTCTTTGACAAGAACAAGAGCAAATGGAAATTCTCCTCTGGATATGGTATTGCCTATGGCCTGGCCTATCCCTGTGCCTGCTGTGCTGGTTTTAATGGCTGCTCTTTGAAACAAGGAACAGTCAACCATGAAGAAACACAGGAAGACACAGGATAGCTTCAGCCAAAGGGAGCAGCTGAAAGTGGCATTTTCTGAGGACGGACAGCAAGCAATGATAGGAATTTTAAGGATGGTTTAATTAAGATCAGAAACTCACACAAGTGGTCCAGAAGCTGGTAAAGAGAGAAGAAGGTTGCCCAAGGCAGTAGAGCAATGCCTTTCTGTGACTGGGTACACCCGTGGCTAAACCATGTTAAATCTTAGTACTGGTTGTTCCATCATGACTTAATCATGGCTTATCACTGTTCACTGTCAGTGACAAGCAGGAAACAGCTACAGTCAGCAGACTCCCTAAGAGGAAAACATCTTGATTTTACCACCATTGTTTCCTCTTTCTGGTACCAGGCTGGTGTTCTGCGGGGTAAAGGATACTTGCAGTGACATTTCTAGTCTATTGTGTGACACTTTCCCTTGTAAGTATGGATTAAGTGACTGAGGTATAGGAAGTTACAGATGTACAACTAGACTGAAGTGGCAAGAAAATTGTGCTTATGCAATTGAAAGATTATTTCTTTACAGAAGAGTCCAAGGAATGCATTGCACCCAGAGACAGGCTCTGGGTTCATGAGGAGACAGGCTAAATGAATACATGACATTTGCTGGTTTGACAGTGTCACAACACACATCTGGAAGTTGTTGTGGAAAGCCTTGGATGTGGAATGTAGAACACTTCCTTGAGGGACCTCAAAATTTCAGTGAGGCTTTCAGGCAGTATAGTGTTCCTGTGGTGTAGCAGTCTCAAAGGTGGATGTTTTCCACATTTCTTTTCATAAAGGTTAAGTTCAAATGTTAAAAAAAACCTCGAAACAAGTGGATAAATAAGATGACCTTTACAGGGAAGATACATGTAGGAATGAGCTGTCTGCAACTGCAGTGGCAGATGTCACTCAAGTCTAATAAAACCTGCAAGTTTAGAGCATGGCTTTTGATTAGCTCTGTGAAAATACTGAGCAAGACTTGGGTTGTTCCTGTGTTCCTGTCGCCTGCACCAGCCAACACTGGTCACCAGCTAGGGACCACAATACAGAGCAACATGTGCAGCTTGGACGTAGAAAGAGTTCTTTGGAAACTTAACAGGCAAAACCATGGAAACTTGCAGGATTGTGTGTATTCAGCATGACAGTGCTCATCCACTGAGTGTGAGTCCTGCTGTCCCAAACCTGCATGTTTTCAGTTTCCCTGCTGAACTGTATTTTTTCTTGCAGGTCGAGGTCTCATGGCAGATCAAAGTCTGGCTCACCAGCTAAGAGGTGAGCACTCACGCATAGAGCATGCAGCAGCATCTCAAATTTAGGTTTGCATGATTAACAGAGCCTGGTCCTTTAGAAAAAAATGCCCCAAACATGGGGAATAGTCTCTTTCTGATATGACAGAAATGATAACATTTCCTCTGCAGCTCTTTGGAATGTGTTCCTTGCCTGTCTCGGTTTTCATTAACTCTTCATAGTTTCCAACATAGTACTAATTTCCTGTGCCTTTGTGCTCAGTTGTGTTAAATTTTTCTATCCATCAGATGAAGACCTTCAGCTTTGTTAATGCTTTTCATAAAACAGAATCTGGTGATGTTGCTTTTCTTAAAGCTCCACCTTGTTTTTCTGTTTGTATGTTGAAGAAAGTTGCTTAAAATGCATCTCCATGCTAAATGAATGGAGAATCCCTGTAAGAGTAAAAGCTGATCTGAAAACTACCATTGGAAAGAGCTTCTGGCTAGATTCCTATAATTTACATTCTGAGAGGCTGGGTTTTTTTAATCGCCATAAAAGTCACATCTGACATTAAAGCTGCATTGCTGTTCTGTTTTGACAGCCGGTCCAAGTCCCGGTCACCATCTCCAAAGAGAAGGTATGTTGGTCTCCCTGCTAATGGCATAGACTCCCTAGAGCTGGCACTTCAGCATCGGCACTCAACTCTGTTCAGGAGTTTGACTGCTGCTTGTAGGAAAGTGCTGGAAAGGTATTTTGCTGAGATCCCTTCCACAGCAATAATGTTGTGGTTGTGGCTTTCTATATGGTAGTATGTATATGTGGTGATAAATCCTCGGTTTTGTAGCAGTCTCTTGACCTTGTCGGCTCCCCTGTTGCTTTTGGTTCACTGACAGTTTTATTGCACCGAGACTGATGAGCTTGAAGCATAGAATAAATGTAGGAAATCAGCTTTCAATCTCATTAAAGGCTGTGTTGACACTGGGGAAGGTAGAGTGGGGTGACCTGGCACAGCAGTCAGGAATGGAAAATCAGTCCTGTCATGTTCACTGCTGTTACATCATTGTTTTCTTTCCCAGTAAGTCAGTAAATAGTTTTCTCTCCCTCTCTCTGTGTATGCACAGAGTAATGTGTAGAATATGTGTAGTGACAGAATCAGCAGCATTTTTCCCTAATTAGAATTCTTTAATAATTCATTTTTACAACGTTAGTGTCAAACAATCACAAGGGCAGGGATAAGTGCTCATAAATGCTGAGTGATCACCATGACAGGTTTTGACAAGCTGCTGTAATCAGAACAGTGAAGAAGTATCTTGCCCCTTTGGAGGTCACTATAAATAATATCCTTTAGATGGCCTTACAGTGATCTCCTTTCAAAAATATCAGTAAAGAAAAAAAAAAGAGTTCTCTCCAGATCATCAACCTGTTAACTTCTGTCAATAGTGATTGGTTATTTTATTAAAAAAGAGTGCTTAAAGGGAGCCTGAATCTGGGTATACTCATGTTGCTTTTTCCTGTGTTCATGATTCCTGAGCAACTACTGAAATGTTAATTTTGGATTCTTTTTCTTTCAGCCGTTCACCATCAGGAAGCCCTCAACGAAGTGCAAGTCCTGAAAGAATGGATTAAAGTTATGAAGTTAATCTTTTAGGAAGAAAGTTATTTTGCTTACATTATTATAAGGGATTTTGTGGTGTCTTTGTAAATGTAAGAATGTAGATAGAAGAGTATATCAACTAAAATTTGGCATGATCTGGGTCTTCTGAGTTAGTCACACCAATAGACTAGCACAGGTCTCTTTTTATTGTATGAATTAACTTCCTGTGATATGAAAATGTGGGACTTTTTTATTGGCACATTGAAATAAAATGTGTATTTTTAACTAAAACTTCTCTGTAGTAACCCTGCTGCTTCTGTTAACATTTGGGTAATTATAGCTGTGTGCCATGTGACATGGATGAAAAATGTCTAAAATGGGAATCACTAATCCCAGTTGGTGTCTTCTCAAGGTAGTCACTTTTCACATCTCCTGTTGAATGATCTTTGGTGAAAGGATTAGTTCCTCCTCTCCTTGAAACGGAATTTAAAATCCATCTCTGTCTGCAGATGGATGGAAGTTTGCATATGCCCTTTTCATTCCTTGATATTTAGTGGGCATTCATTTTTTCTGATGTGCTGATGTGCTTATTCTGCAAAGCTCATTCTCTGGTGTTTGACTGTTGATAGCAGATGCCCCAAAAATCTAAGGATAAACTTTCCTCCAAAACACATCTTTGAAGCAAGTAACATCTGGAGAAACCGCTAAAGGTAATAGAAATCATCAAGAACTTGACAATTGCTACTTGTTGCATTTTTTTAGTTCCTTAGGCTATTGATAAAAAAATTTTAAAATATCTCAAGATGTGTTTTCCTTTTTTTTGAGGAAGATCCTTAAAATGAAAGATTCTCAGTTGCCCTCAGGAGTTCTAACCTGTGTCAGAGAAACTGGTATGGTTATAAAGCAGCCCATATATATCCTGGAGATGATTTTGTTGAATGATGCCAACTTCTTACAGCAAATACACAACCTGCAGGAGTCACTATTTATGTTATAGGTGTGTCAAAATGTCCTCATTCTGTATGAAGGAACTGTATGATAAAGCGCTTTAACACAGATCACAGCAAGGGACTTGCTGGCAGCAGTGTTGGAGTGTGAACAAAAAACTGGCAGGCAGAGGGGAGAAAAGCATCTTTTCTTTTTGATGGGATTGGCTGTCTAGCAGAAATAAAGGCCAGTTTCAGCAGCAAGTAAGCACTGAAATGGAAAGCCAGGCCTGTTTGGCCTTCCAATGAAATCTGTCATGGCAGTTTGCTTCCACTGTGTAAACCACAGCAGAATAGCTTCAGTAAAGTGACAAGATGAACTTTGTTACACCTGGGGTAATGCATGGTTTTCAAAAAACAGATTTCCTGTTAATAATGACCGCATGGAGCTTTTCCAGTGGATGAGTCAACAGTCCAGGTCCTGAAGGTGCTCTTCTGCTGCAGTATCCTCTGGCCTTTATGCTGGTCCTTGCTGTGCCTGGATCCTGCTGGAGCTCACCACAGCCACTGGTGTTCCAGGGGGATTCTGGCCACGGTGGGAGAGCAGGGCTGTCACAAATGTTACCCTGCAGTAATTTAGCCCAAATGCTGAAGCCTGTGATACATGTTTGGAATATTTTACTGGTTGTGCATTGTGTACCTGGTGAGAGGGACACGTTATGCCACTGCTCTGGAATTTCATCACCTTTTCTTTTCTGTACTCTCAAGGCGAACCTGCTCCACAATAAACCTGCAGACTGACACGACAGCTCTACTAGTACCTGTTTTTCAGTACCCAGAGAGACTGGAAGACTGAGCAAAAGAGTCCAGGGTTTCTCTAGGGGGGCTGGGCTTCCTCTAAACCCAAATGTGAGAACCTGAGCAGGGCTGTGCTGGTGTGGACAGCCACTCCCAAGGACAGCCAGCACTTGTAAGATGCAGAGGGGGAGCAGTGACAAAGGTGGCATCAGGCTGAAGTGCCAGGCACCCTGACTGTCCACCTGTTTCCCTTGGGAGTAGGCTATCAGCTCCCTAATAGCATGGTATTGTCACCCCCTGGCTTGTGCCAATTTTCCTGAAGCCTCAGAAACATGGAAGTTTTCATCAGAGTTCCCTGATACAGGGCTTTGAAAATTTCATGTGCAAACAGTGTTAGGACAATGGGTTTTCTCCTGCAGTTGTATATTCAAGACTAAGTGGATGTGCCCACTTCACTTCAGCAAGCAAGGCAGAGCAGAGGAGTTTAACCAGAGGGTCCAGGGCAGCCAGCAGGGATGATCCCAACACACTCCTTAAAGCTATCCTTCATGAGCACTGCACACCACTTAGAGAGAGCACTTTGATGGAAATAGCAGATGTAACAAACAGTCACAGCTGCATCAGGCTTCCCACGAGTTCTACGTGTATATTACCAGATATTCCCCTGCTGTAGCTGAAGCTGTGACATGGCATGTCCCTAGTGTTTTTACTCCAAAACAAAACCCAGTGCACAGGGTGAGAGGCTGGACAGAGTGTGAGAGCTTTACCCAGACCACACAGCAACAGAGGTGGTGACAGGAGTCAAAGCCAGCAGAAACCACAGGTGAAAACCACAGAGGAGGGGAAAAGGCTCCCAGATAGGTGAATCACCCAGGGCAGTTGGAAAGCTCTACTTGGCACCTGGCAGGATTTCTGGCTCAGCTGCTGGAGGCACTTACCCCTCTCAGTGGTGGGAGTGGGCAGTCCTTCTCCTCAAGCAGTGTTGAACACGAGCCACGTGGTGTGGTTGTATTCCTCCCCCGGATGGAGCAGAACATTGGGGAAGTTAGGCTGGGGAGAGGCAGCAGCACATCAGTGACTGTGAGCACATTCCCTGGGACCAGAAATCATGGCTGCATGCCTTTGTTCTTCCCAAGGCACATTCCCACAGCTCCCCCCAGCCACTTCCAGCAGCAGTGTGTAACCGCCCACCCCTTGCCAGCGGGCTGAGTGGGTGAGTCCTACCGCTGGATGAATCAGGCCGTGAGGAATGACTCAGATTTCAGAGGATGTGGCAAGCCCCCAGTGCAGTCATCTGCTCTAGACCCCACACCTTTGGGAAGCTGGGCTGCACAGGGCCAGTCCCTGCTGCACTGGCTGACCCCTGTCTAAAGCCACTGTGACCTGTGCCTGCCTCACTTCTGGTGTCTGCAATGTCGCCTTGACAAGCACACCTTTAGCGCCCCAGAGACACGGAGGGGGGCAGGGGTATGTCCCAGGCAACCCGTGGGAGGGGAAGGGACAGCTCACCTTGTTAACAGCATCGGGCCAGTTCTGGGTTTCCAGGCACAAAGCCGAGTGCTTGGGGTACGTGGCACCACCTTTGCCCTTCAGGGAGCCATCCAGGTTGTTGCCGGTGTAAAACTGGATGCCAGGCTGGGTGGTGTGAACCTCCATGGTTCTGCCGCTGGGCGGGTGAAAAACCCTGTGGAGACGCCATTGGAGGATGATGTGGGAATGAACCGGCACGCCCTGGCTCCAGGGGTGGGACTCCTGCCAAGGCCCCAGCCTACCTGGCCACAAAGCGCCGATCCTGCCCCTGATGCAGGCAGAAGTTGTGGTCGAAGCCATCCAGGTGAAACTTGTGCAAATGCTTGCCCAGCTCCACAGGCTGCCGGAGATCGAACCCAGTGCCCTGCACAGCAGCCACCTCCCCTGAGCAAGGAGAACAGCAGGCTTAGCCACTCAGCCACCTGCTAGCAAACCCGAGGGGCTTGGGTTGGGACACCCAGCACAGCTGGCAGCCCCTGGGGACACTGCTCTTCTTAGCAGGGACAAAGCACAGACAAGGAGCAAAAAAACGGATGGAAGTTTGTACAAGTAGAAACCCAGCACTTTCTTTTCTCTCTTGTCCTTGTTAAGACTGCTGTGGGCATACAGTGTCCTGTGATAAAGCAGGACAAACAACCCCAGGACATACTAAACACAGTGTAAAACAGCCACCCCAACCCAAAGGAGAGGGGTTTTGCATGGAGGGCAGAATAAACACCTTGAAAAAAAATGAAACCATTCCAATTACATAAAACTTACATAAAACACAGCAGGCAGTGCACATGAGGGGTCTGTCTAACAACTGCACAAATCTTATCTTCACTCCAGGACTAAGACTACCCACACAAGAGGGAACTGCAAGGGTAGCAAGCTGGCCACAGCCAAGATGTGAAACAGCTCCATGGTGAAAGCAGCAGGGAGAAGGGCACTGGGTTGGGTATAGCCTTAAGCTCTTCCCCTATTTGTGCACAAGCATGGCACACCAAGCTGAGCAGAAGCCACCTGGACCAGAGAATCCACTCCTCCACGTGCCACAGAGAGCTTGTCTCCTGGATGGACCCATATAACATCACATCCCATGTGCCTCTGGCCCCATTTCCTGCTGCTCCTGCCTGCTCCCTGGGGCTGGTGATAGATCCAGTCAGCAGCACCTGGCTCTGCCCACCCTGCTCAGGTGCAGTGGGACTGAACCCAAAGGTGAGGGCCCCGCTGTGCCTGGGTTCCCCTGGGTGCTGCTGTGCCCCCTTGGCAGGCAGTGCTGCTGCCCACACACACCAACACTGCTCAGGAAGATCACTTCCACCCGGCGCCACACCCACCAGTAGGGATCTTGGTGTCGTCCACAGGCAGGTAGTAATCTGCTTCAATGGAGATCTCATGGTCATAGACATCCCGGGAGCCCTGCAGGATGGGAAATGCTGATTCCTGTTGCAACCACTGCTCAAGCAGCCCTAAGCACAGTTTTGATGTGTCAGTCCACAATGGTGCCCCACTGGTAGTGCCTGGAGCACCTCCTGGCCCTCATTCCACTTGACCTTGGGCACAGGACAAAGGTACCGGCACAGGTAAAAACCTTCATGGCCCCTTGGAGCTGTAAATTCCACAGGCATGAGCCCATCAGTCTGTACTTGCACCTCATAGAGCACTACCACTCTGCAGACTGACTAGCCAAAACATGCTGGGTACTGAGCACAAAGCAGCAGGCGAAGGGGAAGGAAGCGAGCAACGGGAAGTGCAAGCCATCCTCCTGTCTCATCTGCATCGCTGTGGGGCTGTGCTCCTCCTCCTCCCCCACAGCCTCACCAATGCTGGCAGGGAACCTGCTGGGCTGGAAGGGGAGCAGGCTCAAAGCTGAGCCTTCAGGTCACTATCTAATCTGAGCAGCAATTTTGTGCCCAAAGGTCTCCTGTTCCTCTGGAACATGCCTGGGTTGCACACTGCACGTGTTGGTATTTCTGCACCTCTGAGAGCACCAACAACTGCACAGCCATCCTCAGGGCAGCAGCCTGGGCACAGCTCCTGCTCAGAGGGGCTGGCTTGTCTCTCACAAACACTTTTAACAGCCTTTGTCTTACATCCAAATGTGACTGCACTGTATTATCCTATGGCTTTGCCAAGCAACACTTTATTTCTCAGATCCTTTTCCTCCAAGCCCAGTTACAAACTGTGAGATTACAATACAGCTGCAATTCACTGTCCATGCGGTTGACAAAACTCTGTATGGGTGTGTGGGAGCCCTCTGTATCCTGCTGCTGCAACCTTGCTAGTCTGCAATCCTGCTATCTCACATCCCTTTTCCATGATGTTTCTTCTTTTGACCTGGGTATTTTGGTGCTGCCATGCCAGGCCCTGATCTCAACTGCACCACCCTCTCAGAAATGCCAACAGAATACAGCTAAGAAATGGCAGACCACCACTAGGGCACGCCAGCTCTGCACCTCCTCCATAATCTTCCCAAGGGACCAGGAGAGACCGAAACTGCCCAGGGACACACAAAAGGAGAGTCAACATTCTCAGCTGGATGTCTCTGTGGTGTATTTTCAGCTGAGGTCCATGTGATTCAGTCCTGTCCCTGCATGCAGCCCATAATGCACAGAGACAACCCTCAATGCTGTGTCTCCCAAACCATGTTGTGTCCCCAGATCAGCACGTTGGTCCCAATGTCCATCCCATGGGTCCCCAGGCTTTCTTCCCCTGCACAGTGCAGACTCAATCTCCCCACACTTTACCTGCCCTTTCAGGTTGAAGTAGGCGTGGTTTGTCAGGCTGATGGGGGTTGTCTTGCTGGTCTGGGCCTGATAGTTGATGGCCAGTTCCCTGCCACTGAGGGTGTAGGTGACCCAGACTTTCAGGTCCCCAGGGTAGCCTTCCTCGCCGTCGGGGCTGAGCCGGAAGAAGCGGACACCATTGGGGAGCACCTGGGGGCTCCAGAGAACCTGCAAGGAGCAGGGTGTGAGTGGGACAGGAATGGGAACACGGTGCCTCTTGGAACCCTGGGCACTGAGAATTCCTGCTGTGCTCACAGGCACTGACCCCCAGGCAAACACTGCATTGACCTGAGCCTGTGGAAAAGGCTTCCAAAATTGAGTGACAGCACTGGGATTGTGGGTGTGGAGTTTGGATAGAAGTGTGTGATATCACAGGGTGCAAAACTTGGAGTTGAAGGGTTTAGAATATAGTAATAGATATAAAGCAAGATGGAGGTTTTAGGGCAGAGGCTGAGTCCTTTTTCACCTTCTTCTCCATGGGTGTGGGTGGTATTTTGTAACTGGGTAGAAAAATCCACATTGTGCACCATGGGTGGTTGGTTATTGGGTTAAAAGTAAAAATAACTTAGGTGTCATTTCATAATTGGACAGTTTGTTCTAAAAAGGCCTTGTAGAGAGAGACAGACAGAGCCATTTCTCACTTTGTTAGCTAAAACTCACAACCTGTGGGACTGTAACATAGGGAAATGGGGGATCAGCTACTTGCTGGTTACAAATGCCTGAAATGACACCTGCCAGAGTCCAGCACCAGTGCTCTGCTTGGAGCCAAACATGCTGGCAAGGGAAGCAAGCCAGCACACTGTACACAGGTGCCCAGGCAGCCTGTTTGGCCCTGGCATGGGCCTCATGCTGAGAGGATGGATGTGCAACAAGAGGCTCTCTGGAGCTTCACATTTCCCTAAGGAATAGTTACTGTCTAATCAAAGTGGACAGACTTAGGAACAGAGGTCAGATAACACTGTTGAGTTGATCCCTCTGCACAAAGATCACCAAATGGGGCACGGTCAAAAGCCAGCATTATACCAAACACAGAATGCGAGGGCACCAAATACCCCTGGCTGCAGAGCAGGCCCTCCTGCACAGCGTGCACAGACTGCAGCTCCCATGGCTGCAAGGATGCTGCGGTTTTTAAAATACGTATTTCTTTTTGAGTTCTTTGAAGAAAAAGCTGTCAAAGTCCAGGAAACATACAGGTATCACAATTTTTTTCTAAGATAAGAGTTATTTTCCAAAGTCCCCCAGCAGTTGGGTCACACAGTGCTGCCCTGTAAATGCATTACATCAGACCACATGCTGACCACAGCACTGATGTCTGCAAGATCAGGAAAAGCTGAGAAGATGACCAAGATAATCACAGCCAGATGCCACGGTGTGTTTTTTGTTAGGGCTGACCACTTAGGGCTCACTGTCTCTCGACAGTGAGGGTTTCCTGGCTGGAGGGGGTCTTGGGCAGGTGTCCAAGTGTGCCCTGTGGGCCAGAGGACACAAAGCTCTGGCTGGGAGATGTCACTGCCTTGTCCCCAGCAAGCTGGTGAGCCTTCAGCAAGCAAGGTGAAGAAGCAGGAGAGACCACATCCCCTGCCTGTAGAAGACAGCCTGAAAGTGCTGTCACAAAGAAATGCATGTTTTCAGCTCCAGACCACAGGTGTCAGGGTGTATAAAAGAACTTTAAACCAACCAAACTGTCCTCTTTGGGAGTACAACAGCTAAGCCATCCAATACTCCTTTTTTTCTAACATTAACCCCAAGAAAGCAGCTGCACCAGCACATTCACATGCTCTTTGGGGGAAATGGGGGATCAGCTACTTGCTGGTTACAAATGCACTCGATCCAATAAAGCCCAAGGCTTCAGGAAAGCAGACTCCTGAGCCTGCCCTGCAATGGAGCAGGGTTAGCAGCAAGGCTTTCAAGAGAAGAGGTCCTCCACTGCTCTCACCATCTGTACCACAAATACCTGACTTGAGCAGCAGCTCTTGGGAGGAGAAAGGAAAAGTGGAGTGCCCTAGGGCCAGGAAAAGGTTGTTTCATCTCAGGAGGTCATACGGGAGGGCTGGGAAGGAGACAGTGTTCCTGGACCCTGGGGCATTTTGCAGGCCTGATCTAATCCCCCAGTGCAGTGAGTCAGGGTGAGAGCCTGGGGGAGGCTGTCACAGGATGGAAGCAGCACAAAGGGGGCAATGCAGTGACTGAACCCACAGCAACCCCCTGCCCTCCCCTCACTTGGGAGTGATGTAACAAGGAAGCAACAAAGATAAGTTTCTGCAAACTCATGTCCTTCTGACTCTGGGAGGAGCTATGGGCAGGTAACAGCAGTGCAGCTGCAGGTGGAAATGAGTCTGAATGGAAAGATCACTGTTCCCCAGGAAACTTTCTTTGGGCACTGACACAACTCCATCACACACTCCAGGGTGGTGCAGCTGGTGCCTGGGGAGCCTCCATTGCTCCTGAGGCTGGGTTCTCACTGCTCTGTCCCAAGCCAGGCTCTGTACAAGCAGCTCCTTGCCCAGAACAACCTGTCAGAACAGGGCTCCTGAGGCTCAGGGCTGCAGCCACACAGAGGATGCACAGCAAACCCTCTGCTCAACATCCAAGGATGACATAATTGAGCCCTGCAAACTCAGGCAAAGACGAGCCAACCCAGCAGCTCTCAGGAATTGTCTCACTTCCCCATTTCTGCACTGACAGCACTTTCTGAGCTGATTCAACTCAGTAACCACCAGAAAATGCTACAGGGTTCAGGGGTGTAGACATCACAGCCTCTTGCCACAACTCCACAGGCTGTGTGCTGGCAGGACACTGGGAATTTCACCTTGTCAAATCCCTTGGCTCCTCCGTGCAGGCTGTTGGGGCCGTTGTTGATGAACAGCTGATACTCCTTCCCGTCCAGGCTGAACTTCCCGTGGGCAATCCTGTTGGCAACACGGCCCACGACAGCACCAAAGAACGGGTGTTTCCTCGTGTAACCTGGCCAGGGAAACAGCACACGGTTAAACACATCCATTGCAACACGATGGGTGGCCTCCAGGAGTGCTCATGGACTCAGCGGTGTCTCTCTCTGCTTCCCTCCAGAACTAAATAGGTAACTGCAGTTCCAGCTCATTAGTGCACGTCTTCAATTAACACAGCCTGATGGAATCTTGTACTCTTTGCAGATTCGAAGAAAAGGCCTCTGTCACTGCCACTGAAGGGATGACTCAGAGCTGCCCCAACAGAGCGGCACACTGCCACCAGTGTCCCTGTTCCACATCCACCACAGAGCACAGGAGATGCAGCAGGAACTGTACCTCTTCACCCATGATTTGGGGCCTTACAAAAGGGTCACACACTGTGGCAATAAACCACTAAGTGCTGGTTAAGTTGCCTGATTGTGGTTTTTTAATTTAATTTTTTTCCAAAGAAACATATTAAGACCCACCTTCTAAAGTGTCAAATCCTAGAACAACATCTGCAAACTGCCCATCCCTGTCTTTTGTCTCCAGAGTGGTGATGATGCACCCAAAAGACAGGATCTCCACTCTCACGCTGTCCGACTGTAGGACGAACTTCTCCACCTCTCCGCCCCCCTCCTCCGGGGGCATCAGCCCGAACGCCTCTCTGCGCACCGTTGTCATCGCTCCCTAAATCCCGGCCACCGGCACCTCCGGCGGCAGCCGCAGCCCTGCCTGGGAACAGCGCTCAGGAGGAAGAAGCAATGGCGGCGGGAGCGGAGCACTCCCGGCTCCAAAGGGCAGCCAGGACAACCCTCGGCCGCCTCCCGCGCGGGGCGGGGCCGCGCCGTGCCCGGTGGAGCAGAGCGCCGGGCATCCCGGGGCTGTCACCGAGCGGCGGCAGCCGCCGGGAGCTGGCCGGGGCAGCGGGAATGATGCAGGAACAGCGGGAAGGATGCTGGGACAGAGGGAAGGATGCCAGGGCAGAGGGAAGGATGCTGGGACAGAGAGAAGGATGCTGGGCAGAGGGAAGGCTACTGGGACCGAGGGAAGGATGGCAGGAACAGCGGGAAGGATGCTGGGACAGAGGGAAGGATACTGGGACAGTGAGAAGGATGCCGGGCAGAGGGAAGGATACCGGGACCGAGGGAAGGATGCCGGGCAGAGGGAAGGATGCCGAGGGAAGGGAGTGGGGCGGCGGGCACTGCCGGCCCGGACAGCTCAGGCGCCACCTCGCACGTTCGGGGCCCGAAGCATCGCCCGGGCAGCTCCTCTCCCCCGCTCCCGGGGGGAGCTCACGAATTTCACGGCCCGTGCCAAACGTGACACGACAAAACACTGCTTTCTCCCCTCGTGTCGTCCCTTAGCCCCTCCACAAGAGGCACAAGGCAGCGCCTGCTGATGGTGCTGTAAATCAGGCTCAGGGCATCTGCTGCCCGAGCCGTTATTATCATCAGTTATCACCAAAGACGTGGCTCTGACCCAGCCTCCAGTAAAAATCATCATCTTTGGACATACCGACTCCTGCCTGTGTTTGCAGGAGTTCTCAGTCTGCGGGGAAAACCCCAGCAACATCCAAGTAATGTTTAAAATGTGCACCTTTTGACCTCTCTCGGCAAGGCTCAAGTGCAAGGCACAAGAGCCCCTCACTGCAATGTCATATGGTTGTATTTCTATGAGGGTCCATTTTCAAAATTTCTTGAAAGAACCAATAACTCCCACCAAAAAACCTCAGTTGGTCAATCAGAGGTTGCTAAATATTAATTCCCAACACAGCCATCATCTTCTGACAAAACCAACCACGAATTCCAAGCCAACACAGAAACAAAAGCTGCCACCCAGGGCTGGGCAGAGATGGTTTGAAACCTGCATTTCTTTGTTAGTTCTTGTGTTTCCTTCTGTACCTTCACAACCTGTGCTCTCTATCCAAAACCCACATACGAAGCAAACATACCTTTTTTCTGCTCATCAGTATCCCCTCCCATATGAGACAGGATAGGGAGCAGCCCAGATTTTGGACCGAGGAAGGCTCCTGATGGAGGGATGAGAGATCAGTCTCATTTGTAATTGATTCATGGAGTGTTTTCATGTGCAGAGCAGTCCCAGAAGTTCACTGCTTAGCACCTCAGCTCCATCACCTCTCTCTTAATGTACTTCTCCAGACATAGGAAGCCTTCTGTTCTGCAAAGACAACATTTCATTAAGCTGTGGGGTTTTTAACACAAGAGGAGCTGCCATTTTGATTTACTTGTCTGATTCACACCAGAGAATGTCCAGATCCAACTCTTTGTCTGATGTAACAGCCATGAACACTGATTTTCTCACCTCCCTTCACACATGCAAGGCCACTCAAGCCCCAGTGTACATCTAAGGCTGTATGGTTGCAAAAGCAACACCAGGGACAAATGTGTTTGTGAATCAGCCTCACGATTTTCAAGCTGGCAGATAACCTAGAAAAGAAACCAGCCTGCACAAGCCTGAATCCTGCAGGGAACAGTAAGGAGCAAGGTCAGCTCCAGGATCTGAGCAAGGTATTCCAAGAGTCCTGTGTCAGGACTTGGAGGATTTCTCATGGCTCACCTTTGTGATCCTGGAGAATGGGGGAGGTGGACAAGGGGATACAAGCAAGAACTGTTCAACATCTCACCATACTGGATTTTCTTGTTAGTCAATCCTATTTCTAAGAAAGTGGGGTTTGAGGCCTTGTTCACTGTGGCACTGAGTTTTGCTTAGACTGATGGTCAAATGCAACCTCCTTTCATTTTCTCCTCTTTCTTTCCAGAAGAAAAGTGCAGTAGTGGGCCTGAACACACCTGGCATTGGCAGCAGGGCATTTCCACAGGCAGGGAGTGCTCAGAAGAGCTCCCTGTTCATTTCTAGGGCTTGGGTTTCACTCCTCTGCCTTGCAGCTCTGCACGAGCAGGTGGGCAGAGCACCAGTACTGCTTCTCTGCCCTCTCTTCCACTGAAAATGCAGCAGCCTTTCCCAAGCCAAAATGCCAAATGCTTTTCAGGAACAAGGATTTATTTGCTCTATCACAGCAGGTACAGAAAAAGTGTGACACGAACGCAGGTGATGCGCCTGGCCCCACTGGTCCCAGCTCCTCTGCACCAGGCAAGGTATTTCTGTTCAATGCAAAAGGCAAACTGGGAGGTCAGCCTGTGAGTGCTCCTGTCTCTCCTCCATCATAAGGCTGCTAAAAAGGCACACTTTCTAGTGAAAAAGATTTTTTTTTCTAGAGGGAGCCATTTAACATACATGACAAAATAAAGTTGTTATGAGAAAAATTACAGAGGAGAATTTATTTCCCTGGGATCAGAAGTTTGGAAATTCCAGATACCTGCAAGGCTACTACCATTTTGCACAACAGCACAAGAAGCATTGGATTTTATACATGCCTGTGCTATTTTTGTAGGGATAGTTAATTTTTAAAATATTTTTTAAATATTTTTAAAATATTTTAAAATATTTTTAAAATACTTTGCTTTTTTTTTCCCCCTGATGCTTTTCTTTAATCCAAAACAAAGTAACTTTGCTTAAAAAGCTACAGTCAACCAAAGCTCTGTCTCTATAAGAAGATCTTTTTTAATTTGGTCATAAGGTACTTCTGTAATAAATTACATCACTGCATTTCCTTCCTTAATTTTATCTTTATGTTAAATCCAGCTGTGATTTTCAGTTTATTCTGGACACAGAGCAAGACTTGAGGACTCAACTGATTAAGAAAATAATTTTGAAGGGCAATTCATGTTTCTGAAGGGATGTGTTGTGCTCACTTATAGGATCCAACTCTGTTCTGAGTTACCCAGATCTATAACTTCCATTTCCACCACAGCTGCCTTCTGCAATGGAGCAGGAGAGTGATGTTAATGCTGCTCACCATCCTTGAGACAGGTGACATGTGTCTGTCCTGTGGGGAAACTTTGGACAATACTCCTGGAGCAGGTTGCTTGGATCAGATCTCTTGTTTTGGGGAACCCAGGGTATTTGTCTGGGCACCACAAAGTGGAGCAGCTTTGCAGGCAGAGGCCAGGAGCTCCCAAGCTGTTACCAGACCAGTGGCATTTTGATTTGAACAGGCCAGAGACACTCCAAAGGCTGTAATACTTAAGCAATGGCCAGTGGTTTCAGTTTGTTGTTGCTCAAGAAACTTCCTTGCTCAGTAAGAGCAGCAGTGATGTGTCCAGCACTGCAGCTGGAGGCTTGGTCTGTGGGGGCTGCTTGCTGCACAGACAGAAAAGAACGCAGACATTGCTTCTTACACCCTCCAGCATGACAAGGCTGTAATTAAATCCCTTTTTCCAACACTCCGTGTCTAAGCCCGAGGGGATGAGCTGGCACGTGGAGCCTGCAGGGAGTTGGAATCAGCGCAGAACAAAAGCGGAGTCGTTCCCCCACCATTTTGTCTGTTTGTTGAATGTTTCTCTAGCACTGCTGGGAACTTCCCAGGCTTAAAATGGAGCCTTTTTTTTTTTTTTTTTTTTTTTTTTCTTCATCTCTTCAGGGGTAAATCTACTGAGCCATTGATTAGGTTATTTTGGGATCATGGCACGGCACAATTGCCTGCTGTGATGCTGGCAGTCATTTCTCAGAAGCCTGTTAGGCACATTTTATAGAGCTCCTGAAAACACAGAGCTACCCGAGAACATTTTACGCAGCACGTTTCTGATGTGCTTTTGTGTGCAAGTTGTTTGTGTCTCGGCAGCAGCCAACGAGCCATTTGGATGTGTTGGTTGCTATAGTAATTACTTTTCTTGGGAACTAAAATAATAGCTTACAGCTCCTGCAGCTCACTGCCGTGTAGGCTGCCTCGAACCAGAGACTCTTCCATTTTGTTTTGGAGGGCGCTGGGGACTCTCACGTGTGCTGAGACACAGACTTTCCCCCCTATGCTTGTGCAGCTAGTTTTGAATTTAACCTTTGCAGAGGATGTGCTTGCTACAGGTCTGAAGGCTCAAAAAGAAAAGTAGCTTGTGAAACAATAGGACAGTGTTGCAGCTGCGGTTTCTGATGGGGCGAAGATTCGGATTTGCTTTTCATTTACTGTTACCGAAAGCTGGTAGGAGAGGGGTTGAGGCTCATTTAGTCTCAGCATGACTGGCTTTTTAAGCACCCTACAAAACACAGGGTGGGGGGCTCAGAGGAGTTTCAAAAACGCCTAAGCAAGCAAAGGAGGAATGTGATAAGGAGGGCAGATGCCTCGTTCAATGTTTTTCTCAGTGGTGAGGTAACTGCTGTAGGGACTTGCATCTCTGGAGAGGGCAAGGGAGTCTCACAGTGGACAAAACAGCCTTTCAGAGCAACCCAGCAGCTGGCAGAGGCCACCTCCCCCCTTCCATCTGCAGTCACAGAACATTTCTGAGTGACATTTCAAACTGCAGCCCTGGATGGCCGTTTGAAAGGACAGTGTGCAGACACATCTCCCAGCAGTAGGACAAGCTCTACGCTCAGAGGTCTGGGAAGGTCTTTCAGTTGCTTTAGGCTCCTGGGCTGACAAACCAGGGATTTCTGTGCAGCTTGCAGCCAGATGGGCTGGCACAGCACTTCTGGATCTGCCAAGGAAGCAGAAGAGAGGCAAGGGGCACAAGGAGGGATAGGCCAAATTACCCTCCTGCATCATGAATCAGCTACAGGTTGATTCCAGCTCAGACTCTTGACTCACAGGGTTGACCTATATAAGGGTCCTAGCACCAGCAACAAGTGCCAGTTTGGTTTTGCAGTCAGATGCAAGCAAAAGGTGGAGAGGATATAGAAAAGGGGGTCAGGGGAGGGAGCAGGAGGAGCTAGGATGCAAAGCAGAGAGAAAAGAAATAGGGAAAGCATTTTACCTCCCAGTGCTGTCCTAGAAACTTTGCTCTCAGATGTGCACATGGCTGCATTGGCAACTGGCAGGGAGATGCCAAGGGGAGATTAGAGCATCATCTGCTAAAGGCTGTAAAGGCAAAACAGTTCCTGTTTGAGTAACAGCTACACAGAGATACAGGGAGGGGGGTGTCTGGGGAAACCACAGGGCAAAGCTGGGCCTTCATGTGTGAGGGGGATGTGCTTGGCTTGCAGGCAGCAGGTGATAAGAACTTAGTTCCCCCATGCAGATGTGCACATCTGCCCTCACCCCCTCCCCAATTCAGGAACAGCACAGCCCCGGGTTTTGGGCCTGCACAGCTCTGCAGCTGAAGCAGTGCTGGACCAACAGAGCTGGAGCAGCAGGGAGCTACACAAGCATCCTCACCCCCCAGGCAATGCTGCATAAAGGACCCTTTGCCGTGCCCACCTGTTTCTTCTGTCTGAGGCTTGAATTTCACAACACTGCTGCAACTACAGCTGGGTTTCCTATGGCGTTTTGTAAACCTCTCAGGCTGTTTTCTGCTTTTCTATCAGAAATTTTAGCTTCATCTTTAGTCCTGGTGGATTGTGGTGTACCAAGAACTTAAAATTGTCCCTGAAACACAGCATTAGAAACAATACTTAAGATGCAAAATCTGAAATGCAGAAGGGGGGAAAAAAGTATTTATCTGGCAAGATGCTTTAGGAAACAAAAAAGTAACTCAAAAGTGTGATTTTTAGATTTTATGTGAAATCACAAAAGAGTGATTTCACATCACTCCAGTGTATTACTTGATTCTGTAGATTACTTTCTGGCTTTGAAACATATCACCTGTATTCACAGTGGCCAACACCTGCACTTTTAGCAAAGTAACAAAATTCATTTCTTTACCCACAACTGGGCAGGTGCGGGAGAATCTTGGCTTTCCTTAAACAGGAAATCTGCAGCTGTTGTGGGGACTTTAAATCGTAATTGAAAACACAATCCAGATATGAGATACAGACTCAAGTTACCACAAAGCAAACAAAATAACTCAGACTGATTTAACCACAAAAATATGGCACCTGATTTTTAAGTCATGGCTTAGAGGAGGATCAGGACATGGCTAATTCATGACTTTTTTGATTTCTACTGGTCTACAGAATGATTAATGAGAGTATTTCTGCACCACTACATTTTTCTTTAATTTGGGAGTCAATTTTGTTATTAATTATTTGATATTTGGCATTTGCTGTGAGCTGCTAGTGACTTAGAACATGTACTTTAGGAAGCCTTGTGATATTATGAGCAAAAGCTGCAGCAAGTTAAAGTTAAAAATTCAGGGAGTTTTTGCAGGGCTGCAAAAACTTTGCTCGACTGGAGAAACTGTTTGTGCTAGACAAGTATTCTTGCTGGCATAATAATGATTTCTTTTCAGCAGAATTTTATTTTATTTTATTTTATTTTATTTTATTTTATTTTATTTTATTTTATTTTATTTTATTCCTCCTTGTGAAACAATGATTGGTGAACTCACTCCCTTTGTTACAGTCAAAATCCTTGTGCTCACTGTCAGGCTCAGGGACTCCAGGCAGGTGGCAAAAGTGATGCCATAGGGAAATCCCAAGGGATTTACATCAAGGCTATTGCAGCTATAGCTGGGTGGAAGGGTACAAAATGTTTTGTTTGGCTTTAGCCAGCAAAACCTTCTTTGGAACAGGCAAAAATAGGCAGAGACAACATTTTAGTACTAATCAATAGAAGCAGTCCTCGTGCACCACATTAAGCACAAGGACCTGTGTAAGCAGAACTGCTTTGGTCTTACAAAGTGTTCATGCTGTGTAATGTGCATTAAAACCACTCTGGGAACCCAAGCAAAGACAAGTTTGTGCTCTGGGGTGCTGCATCCCCAGCCAGCACACAAGTGGGGTACTCTGTACTGCACCTCACCCTGCAGACATCCTGGAGTACCAGTCAGATAAAATCCATCAGCAGTCTGTTCCTACCACAGCAAGCAAAGTACTTCCAGTGCTGCTGCTCCATCTTGAATGGAAAGAGACAAAGGAGATCAAGATTAGAAATAGGAAAAACTCACAGGAAAGCACCTGGCTCCCAGAAATTCTCTTGCTTTGACACTGAACTTCGTGCTTCAGTTAAATTTTCATCATCAAAGAACAAAATGCAAACCACCAGACAGCAATTAAATTACTCTTTTAGTCAACCATATTCTTTCTGGTAGCTCTCCTTCACAGGTGCTTACCCAATGGTGATTCTGAGAAGCAAGCCCTGCTTCACTAATTAAACACTGATAAGTTTTAGGAGCTGTTGCCTAATGCAATACAGAATTGTTACCCCTTCCTCCTCTGAGGATGCAACACTCACCAACAAAAAAATGCTTCCAAAATCTCTGCACAGGGCCCAGCCAACGTGTGCAGCACATCCACAGGTCACTGGTGGCATCCATCTCTGCCAAACGTGCCGAGAGTTCAGCAACCTGCCAGCACAAGGAAGACATTGCAGAACTGCAGAAATTTAATTCTACAACTCCAAGGAAGCAAAGCCATCCTCGCATGGGGATGGGGAAGTGTTGTTGCAGGGTTCTGGGCAGCAAATGGTGCCTAGTGTCTATGCAGAGGAAAGCGGTATGAACCAGAGAGAGGAAGTACTGACTAGACTGGTTACAGCGTCCGTCCCAGCAGGAATGCCGGTAACCAAAGAAACCACAAAGGTGAAAAAACCACCACCCCCCACCGAGGGGCCCATACCTGGGGAAAAGCTGTGACACTGCCACTTGTATCTTTGCTCAGGCTGCACCAGCGCAAACAAGTGTCGCGGCTCTTGTCTGCTGCATTTACAACTGAAAAATCCCGCAGGGTGACCCCTCGGGTTGCTTTTTTATCCTTTTAACAGAGGGTAACCACACCCCCGGTATATAACAAAGCAAAAGAACAAAGCATGCCAAGTCAAAAATATACATGATGGGAAATGCCAAGATGAAAGTTGCAAAAGCAGATTTGGTCCCCTCATGCCTCATTTGCTGTGATAAGGATTTTTATTTTACAGCCACTGATTCATTTTCTCGTGGGGCCTCAGCCCCCCTGGGTGTACTGAGGCTGTGCCCAGGTAGCAAAGAGGGGCTCAGGCTTTGCTTTCCTCCCTCTCAGCTCCTCTGCTCTTCCTCCCGCTGGTAAAGCTGCCTCGTTTCCTTCGGAGTGTTTTCCATGGCCTCAGGCAGAGCGCAGCGCTGCCACGCGAGGTGAGCAGCTGCCTGCTGCGCTGCGGGGGCACAGGAGCGATGTGCACACGGCTTTTGGCCAGACAGGTTCCAGCCAGGCGCTTTTTTAGGGACCGTTTAGAATGCTTACTACCTGATTCCACAGATAATGCAATTTTATTTGGCACTCAGTTCTGGTTTTGGGAATTTATGGATCGTGTACTTGGACTGACTGCAGTTGGGTTTCCCCTGGCATGGGAGCATGTAAAAATCATCTTTTCCAGTAGCAATCAAAGGAATTTTCTTCCAGAAGTACTCACCACACCAAGTTTACTTAGAGAATTAAACTCAGAGTTATCTGAAGTCTGATGCAGAGTACCAAGTGGCAAGGAGCAGTAAGTACTGTCCAGCCTAGAGGAGAGCACGGACAAATTGAAACCAAAATAATAAAAACTGAGAAAAAAAAATCTAGTTCGGTTTGTCCAGGTATGCTTGTGTTTTCACCACCCCTTTGCACCGAGGTGGTGTCACCTTCCAACAAGAGGGTGATCAGTGCACTACTTTCTCAAACCGCGGAGACTGAATTCCAAAGAAGGAACAAAACCCCGGCAAGTGTAATGCTTGAGCATTGTAAGACACATTCCCTGCCACGGTGAACTAATAATGAAATTTAAATTACAGTAAAGGATGTAAGAAAGGGAACAAAAGGAAGAGGAGACAAGAATGTCCTAGTAACAACACGTTCTTCCAAACTATGAACATAATCATGTGATTTAAATTTTTACCAGATTTGGGGAACTTTTTCATGTCATTGTTCTCCTCTTTCTGCAATTATGTGGTTGTACTTGACTGCAAATGTGGTGGTAAGCAAATAAAACTAATTGTTATTCTTATTGGAGGGTAGTGGACTGAAACCATGATTTCTGTTTATCAGCTCCAGGTGATAAAAATTGTATGAAAAGATCTATTTCAGGCAGTTCTGGCACCTTTCTTGTCTCTCTCTTTTTATACAAATGAAGCAGGTCTGACAAGCAAATGACAGTGAAATCCTTCTGCTGAGTCAGATGCTCAGTTTCAAACTTACATAATTGGGGTGTATTTCCATATTCCTTCCCTCCTTTGCTGTGCACAGACAGAGGGAATGTCTGCTCCAAGGCTGCTCACAGCAGCTCAGGGTGGAAGCATCAATGTTGCAACTTAAATATTTAAAGTACCTTATTAACGTCTCCATAGCTGGATAATTAAATATGGTACTAAGTCAGCAGGGTCTGCTGCCCAGTGACACTGGAGCCCATATGCTGCACAGGAGCAGGGTGAAACGTTCTGTTTCAGGGAACACTGAGTAAATCAGGATTTGGTCAAACAGTGTGCCATTTCCTCATTTTCAGACAAGCGGTTCTAAGAACATGCAGGGAAGAGAATTTAATTATTAAAGAAAATCTGATTATTGCAGTGTTCCAATACCATTTTCTGACTCTGGTACATTCTGTGATTTCTCAGGCTGGGTTTTTTTGCAGTGTTTTGGTGGAACTGTCTGCTAAAATCCCAGAGCCCTATCACACAAAACCAATTTACTAGAAATGTCATCTGGCACGTAAGTGTTTTTGTCCACAGCAGAAATTTCAGTGGTGTGTTTGGCAAGAAGTGCCAAGAAAAGAAAGCTTCGTGTTCACAGATGGCATGTTCATCCTCGACTCTTTCAACCACAAAGATGTGTGCTCTCAGAGTTGCAAGGGTCTTACTGTCAAAAATAGGTACATGTATAAGAAATACGGAAAGGAAAACACAAACTAAAAAACAAAGACCAAAGAGAAAACAAGAAGGTGAGAAACACCGCACGCTGAGTTAAATTGGAGGTATGGGCTCGAAGAGGAGATGATGAGATGAGCTATCTGAGAGATCTTGCCAGGCAGAATGGGAAACTGAACCTCCTCCCACTTCTTGGAGGAGTGCCTTTATCACTGTTTTTCAGGATAACTGAAAACGAGTCAACAACACACCATTTGCTTTCTTTTCTGGCTTAGAAACCTTACAAGCACCATTTCAGACTGAACAACAGACTGATACAAGTGGGGGGGGTTGAGTTTTTCCCCCCACACACAGCAAAGGAAGAAGAAAATAATATTTATATTGGCTGTCTTCTGAATTATTTCCCTCCCTCTTATTTGGCTGCTCAACTGAAAAAGCAATCCTATACCCCTTCTCCATTGATCTACTTCCAGCAGGGTTCCACTCCACACCCCTCTGGGTTTGGCAGCCACATAAATGAATTCAGCTGGAAAGTCCTGTAAGCCACTCGCAGCCTTCTCCTGGACTGAGTGGCAAGACACAGACTGGTTAGGTGGTTTTTGAAAGATGGGTAGAGAACTGGCCAGCAGGCTGCTCTCAGAGGGTCATAATCAATGTTTTTAACTCAAGCTGACAGCCTGTCGCAAGTGGGGTCTCCCTGAGACTGCCACTGGGCTCCACGGTCCAGCTGCATAAGGATTTGGGTGATGGATTTGAAAGCACCTTCACCCAGCTTTGATACCACTAAACGGGGTGGTGAGGAAAGACTGAAGGAGTTACACCCTATCTCCCTGGAGGACAGAGGGCTTGGAGGCAGGGGGCTAATCTCAATATGCCAGAGCGCTACAAAGAAGGGTGGAGGCTCTCCTCACAAAGGACCACATGGAGAAGACAAGGCACAACATAGATTTTCTTATGGTGAGAACAACCAACGACTGAAACACGGGGATGTGATGGCAGAGTCTCTGTCAGGGGAGGTTTCCAAGCTGCCACTGGACAGGGTGCTCGATTATCTCATCCGGGCTCCCTCCCACAGAAGTTGGAACAATGATCTTTCCAGCTCCCTTCCAGCCTGGGCTGCTCCATGGTTCTACGATTCTGTGCAGACAGGCACGGGCTCCCCTAGCCCTCTGCACCAACATCGCCTGAAGAAGGAACGAGCCCAGGCCGCCATTTGCCAGCAGACAGACCTGCGTGCAGTACAGGGCCAGCTGTCCTGTCCACACAGGTGTCTGCTCCCCCGGCTCGCAGGGACCACGCCGAGGGCAGCTTATTACCCGCTGGACACCGGACCCCATCCGCCCCCGTGAACCAGCACCAACTTCTTGCTTGGGGCCGAGGGCCAGGTGTGGGTAGTGAGGAGCGCTCTCAGGGCTCACCGAGGCCTCTGGGACCTCGGTAACTCACGGCTGCCGTGGCCCCCGCAGCCGACACACACCGGCCGCGCCGGGGTCCGCGTCCCCCGCTGCCGCATCAGCCGGCGGCTCTAGCAAGGAGACAATGGCAGCCGTGACGGCCGGAGCGGTGATCGCCAAGGAAAAGGCCGGGGGCGCAGGGCGGGCGCTGGAGGACCCTCAGCGCGTCTCCCGCCGCCTTCCCTACACCGAGCCCTGAGGCACGGCGGCGGGGGGCGGGGCCGAGGCGGCCCCACAGCGCGGTGACGGGCGCGCCCGCTGTCCAATAGAACCGCGCCTTTTTGTGATGGACACGCGCACTGACCCATGGTAGCGGCGCGCCCGTTCCCTCCTCGGCGCGGAGCCAATCGCGGCGCGGGCGGCGGGCGGCGGGGCGGGGCCGTGTGCCGGCGCGGGGCGGGCCGTGTGCGGGGGCCGGGACGCAGAGCATCGCTCGGGCTCGGTGCCGCCGCCGGCTCCGTCCCCGCTCCCGCGTCGTCTCCCTCGCCGGCTGCCCCTTCCCTCCCGTGGACATGTCGTCGCCGTCGTCCGGAGAGCGGTACGAGGAGGAAGAGGAGGAGGAGGAGGAAGACGGCGCCTACGAGAGCCAGGCCAAGCGGCTGAAGCCCAGCGCCGCCGCCGAGGAAGGCGAGATCGAGTACAGCGGCGCGGAGGAGAGCGAGGGCCGGCGGGACAAGCCCCCGGCGTCCCGCGGCGGCGGCGGCTTCTCGGGCGGGGTGAGGGCCGCGGGGCCGGCGGGCGGGGGGCGGCTCCCCTCAGGCTGCCGGCGGGGGGAGGGGGCCCGGCCCGCCCCGCCCCTCCCCGGCCGAGGCCGCGGTCGCCCCCGGCGCCGCTCCCCGGGCAGCGGGGCCGCGCTCCGGGCGGGGCGGGCTGCTTCCCGCGGCCGCCGGGCCTGCCCGGGGTCGGGGCCCTCCGTCCGCTTCCCAGGCATGGAGGCGCTTCCGGCGGGGTGGGAATGGCGGGGGCTCCGCGCCGGCTCCGCGCTCCCGGGCGTGCGCTCCTTCCTCGCCGCCCGCGGGCACGGGCTGAGCCTCAGCCCGAGGGACGGATGGGTGTGAGGGATGTGGGCTGGGAAGCTCCGGGATTGCCGCTGTTCGGCCGGCAGCTGCTGCCGTTCGGGGTATCGCCATTGCAAGTTTTGTGCCGGCCCTGTTGCTGAGCGTAACTATAGAAACAGCGAGCGGGGGGTGGCGGCGCAGGCTGGAACCGCGGCCGAGAGTTCCTTTCATCCTCCGCTATACCTTTGTGTCTGGCACCGTACGGCGATCGGGTGATCGGAAACCATTGCCTCCCTTCAAAGTTCATTTCTAATTCTACTCTCTCCCTCCCTCACACTGCTATGAGCACGATGGTTAGCTTTTTTTTTATTGTTATTTTTTATTTTTTTTTCCTGTGTATCTTTTCCTCGTGAATTTCCATCCAAGTATCGAGGTAGTCCTTGACTCATAAATTTGAGCTAACGAGACTTTTCTGTCTACCGTTTGATTCCTTATCTAACTGTTTGTCCATCTGATTACAGCCATTTTTCTCCTTGACGGCTCTTTCTGTTTCTTACTTGAATAAGCCAAATCAAGAAAACATCGATTTAATGTCAAAGCTGGAAATTTGTAATACCTGCTTTGTGATTTGTTAAAATGAACTTGCTTATCACTGGGACGAGTTAATGAGGGAGCATTTGCTGTCACCATTTCTCCATCAGTTAAATCTATTGATAGAGAAGTGGCCTGCTAAATTTATTGTCGTGGTTTAACCCTCTCCTGCAACCAAGCACTGCACAGCGGACTCCTGCCTGGGCTGATGGGGGAGGGAATCAAAAGGGTACAAGTGAGGGAAATCCTGCTCTCCCTTCTTCCCCCACTTTATATGTTGAGCAGGATTTCATAGGGTCTGGGATGTCCCTTAGGTCACTTGGGGTCACTGTCTCGGCTGTGCTCACATGTGGAGCTGCAGGAGAAGCAGAAAAAGCCTCGATTCTTGCTCAGCAGGAAGGAAAACCTCTACTATCACCACTGCTTCGAGGCACGTATCCAAAATATAGCCCATACTGCTGTGGAGAAAATTAAATTTACAGCAGCCCAAACCAGCACATTATTACAGAAGTTTTTTGATAAACTGTAACAAAATTAACTTCCAGAGAGAACTGTTTTAACTCTCAAGCTTCTTGTGACAGAGCATCGTCTCTGTTGCAGTCAAGACTTAGTAATGTGCTCTGTCTTAAAGGCCAGTGCTGAAAGAAATCCTTGTTCTTGCTGAAGTTATCTGGAAAGTCTGTCATGTAGGAGAGCTGAACACTGTGCAGCGAGTGTTAGAAGTAGAAGGAGCTTTTGCCTTTCCTCTTTCCTGCAGTACTTGTAGGAAATCAACTAGTTTTTTCTCTTTTTCCTTCTGTCTGAGCTTTGGCTCAGGGCGTCTTCATGATGTCTCAGTTTATCCAAGTTTACCCTTCATGATAATGAGAGCATGGGGTTTGTAACTTCACCTTTTGGATCTCAAGTGTGGCATGTGCTGAGGCTTGTGAGTAAAGAAACTGAAACAAAGGTGTAGCAAGTCGAGAACATGAGGAGTTTTTGGCAGCTGGTTGTGTCAGTGGCAGTGTCACTGACAATTTATTGGCAAAACTGTATTCACAGATTCACTGTTGGAGAGGCAGAAGTTGTCCTGGTTCCGGAGATCAAACTGGTTTCTTAAGCATAAATTGTAACATCAAGTGGAGATATAAAAAGTGAATGACTGAGTGCTTTTGTTAGTAATTTTGTGTGAAGCTTTTGATAGCAAAATGCCAACTTCTTTCAAGTAGAGCTAGTTAATGTGAATTTTCATGGGTTTTTTCTCTAGCAAGTACAAAAATGTGCAGGAAACTTACTTGTTCTGTGATGTATATTACTTGTTCCTCTGCAGGGAAATGTTCTCAGCTTATAAAAGGTGTATGTGGTTCAGACATACAAGATGAAGGTAGGCTGAGAGGAGGGAAGAAGTGTAAGTGTCCTGGATTGCTCAGAAGAGAGCAGAAAAATAAGAAGGAGGAACTACAGTGAATGGGGAATTAAGAGGAGAAATGGGAAATGATGATGAAATGATGATGAGGTGTGGCTGGTCAGGGTAAAGAGTGACAGGCGTCTGGCAGCCCTTATGATTTGTTCAGTTTTTGGTTTGCTTTGTTTTTTTAATTTATTTTTCCCTCACATATGCCCTGGCATACCAGTGAACTGTACATTTATATGGATTACATGCCCTTGTATAGAAGCTTTTTTGTGCTAGGAACTCCTCTAGCAGGTTGGTGGGGTTACCCTCCTGGGCTCTATTTATTATTGTGGCAGTTTCCTCTTCTGGGATTGTTGCCTTTGGCTGAAGAAGCCCTTCATGCCTCTTTCTTTTCTGTTTGGTTGGTGTCTTTCATTGTTGCAGGATTGGTTTTGGTTTGATTTTTTGAAAAGGGTGCCTAGAAATCTCTGTGCGAGATCCAGAGAGAATCCAACACTTACTTTGCCCTTTATTTTCCTCTGTTTCCCACTTGTGTGGACACTTCTCCTAATCCAGAGGTCTGCCCTCTCCTTCATGGCTCACCTCCAGGCTGAGGAGCCAGGAGCTGACCAGGATGCTGCCAGGGCAGGAGCAGGATGTGTTCCTGTAGAAAAGAGTGTGATTTGGAAGAATGACCTTTACAGAAGCAGCGTTGAGTGGTGGTGAAGCCCTGTCTGAGGAATCAGAATTGCAGTGTAGTGGAGGGTCAGGAACTGGGATAATGTGGGCTCAGCTGTGTTTAAGGGAATTTTGAGGGCCTTTCAGCTCCATCCCCTTTCCCTCCCACAAATGTCAGTTTTATGGATTAATGTCATATTTATACAACCTGTAGCACTCACTTCCCTCACTGTCTCTGCCATCCCTATTCTGAGCATTCTTGTGAAGTCAGGAAGATCTGTTTACCCCTGTTCTTACCGTTGGGGAAGTGAGATGTGGTGTCTAAATACACAAACAGAGCTGTCAGCTGCTGCAAGGTAAAACAGGGATGTGATCCTGCAGCTCCTCAGCCACTCTGTTGAAACTTCCTGCATCCTAAATGGAAAGCAGCTCTCCTTGCAACTCAGGATAAAGGACACATTTTTGTGCAAGCAGTTGGTGAGAAAATTCTAATCTGGAGTTGATGAGCAAGACAAGCATCGTCCTACAGCCCATGATGACTTTCTTCCTTTTTGAAATGGCAAAGTGTAATTTAGTTGGCAAGAAACCATTGATACCTTTCAAATGTTGTCTAGAGATATGTAGGTCACCAAAAAATGGATGTTAAAACGCCACAGCCATTCTTTGAAGCTGCTTCTGTTGCAGTCTTAGGTGTGTGAAGTCATCTACTTGGATATGTCATTGCTTCCCTTTGTGCCTCAGCTTTGTTTCAGGGTAAGCATTTTTATGCTCCTGGTTTCTTTCTTGAGGGAAACCTTTTCTGTCCTTGTTATTTGAGCAAGAGGTCTGTTCCATTGTCTATTTAAATTACCTGCATTTTCTGTCCTGCATAATGATTCTGCAAAAAAAATCATTATTGAGCTTTCAAGCCCCCTATAGATAAATATATATATAATATAAAATATAATATATAAAAATATATAATATATAATACATAATATAATATAAATATATATATATAAATGGTACAGCAGTAACATTGGCTACTCTGTTCTCCTGGCTTTGGTCCTTGGTGGAGTGCAAGTGTGGTGTTGGAGTTTTGCATGGGGCTTTTGTGCTCTCATGGGAGCTGAGTTACTGAAAGGCTCCTTTGTAGGCACAGAAATCCTGGTGGTTGTTAGTGAGTGTGTGAGCAGATGTTTAGATGTAACCTTTGTCCATGTGCCAAGTGCAGCACATGGAGTTTTCAGGATACATAGCTGTGAGATCTTGGTCAAACTCCTCCCTTGTTCATCTCTGGGGAGGAATTCCAGCAGCAGTTGGATGAGCTGTGGATGTCCTGACCTTAGCTGAACACTTTACACTCTGCAGACATGTTTGATTTTTCATGTGGTCTGCTGGTTTTATTTCTCCTTCTAGAGGAAATCCAGGGTCATTCTAGATTTGCTTGATACTGCAGCTTTGTGGCTGAAAACTTATTTGAAAATAACATGTGTGCTTGCCCTTTGTGAAGACTTTTTTGCAACCAAACATATACCTGTGGCACATGCCCCATCTTTCACCACCCCATGTTCTCTGTGAATGTTGAGCATTCCTGGCTCAGGACTGATTTGTGCTTGGTTCTTGTGCTGCTCTTCGCTGCTGCTGCCTAGAAACTCTTTGGAGTGAAGCAGAGACCCTCTGGTTTGGCCACCTCAGAGGTTTTATGTGTATAAAAGTGGCGCTGAAATTCTCTGTAGTAAGTCCTTAAGTTCATGGCAGTGACTGAGATGTCACTCATTTATGTTTGGGGTTTTTTGAGGGGGTGGGTGGGTTGTTTTTCTGTTGTTTGTTTTGGGGGAGTTTTTTGGCGTTTTTTATTCCTTTCTTCTCAAGCTTCTGTGCAGGTTACTATAATGGCAGTTCTTGGTTCTTTCTAAATCTCCTGCTAAGCCTTGCTAAAAGAATAAAGAATGCCTTCTGTGTGATGTTTTGGGAGAACGAAATTGGGATTGGAGAGCCAAACGTTGCTTTAACGACAACAGAAGGCAAAATTTCTACTTGGTGATATTCTGCAGAAGTGCAGACACCTATACATGTCTATGTAACTCATGGATAATGAATTTGAAGATGCAAGTGTAAAAGCCTGTATTTTGAGAGAATTTGCACTATTAGAAAGATTTGTATCTACTAAAACCTGCTAGGAGATAAAAATATAAAGGGATGTGCATAACAAAGAAACATGAAACTAAACTAAAAGTTTGAGCTGGGAAGGGGAGGGAGAGTGAAATACTCTTCTGAGTACCCATTCTCTGAAAAGCTTGATGTGATTTATGGAGATATCGGCAAGTACCAGGTTGCTAATAACTATTCCTTGTGGTGAGTCTGCTTCAATAAGCAAATCATTGGTTGTATTCACCATATGATTAGCCAGAAATAATACTAGATGTGATTTCTTGAGTGTATTAAAGAAACCTAAAAGGAAATGCATCCCCCTGGTACTAACTGGGATCTTAATATAGTAGCAAGTATGCAGGAAAATGAAAAATTGACATAATTGGTTTTGGTTGTTCAGTAGACTGTAAATAAAGTTGCCTTTTATCTCCACATCTTAGAGTAATAGTGTTTGCCGGAAAAAGTGGTATTGTTTTCTCATCAAGACTTCCTCAGGTGCTTTTCTCAGCTTTGAAAAGTGTGTATGTGGGTTAAGAACATATCAGCTGAAAATAAAATATCTCTCTGTAGTTGTGTTCCTTCTGCTATTACCTAAGCATTTGCAGTTCGAAGCATGAACCTTTGGTGACTGCTTTGATCACTGCTCCTGCCATACAGCCGAGCTGATTGATTCAGGATACAAGGTAACTCAAGCAAATATCACCGCTGGTGTTTTCCCAGCATCGCCAGGGTTCTTAGGCAAGGAAGTGTGCTTCTACTTAAAATGCTTTCATACTGCAAACAAATAAAATGTAAGGTAAGCTTAAAATATTACACAGCAGATTGTTCTGACGTCTGAGGAGAGCCTGAAGTGCTGGCTTTTGATTCAAACAGAATGGTCAGATCCTTGATTTAAAGAAAACAACTCTGTAATTGTTTAGTGAGAACTGTACCTGGAACGCAGGGGTTAAGCACACAGGACTCAGTTTGTAGTTATCTGGAATCTGTTTTTTCCTGGCATCTGTAGTTCAAATGGACAGAGAGGAAAGGAATGTCTAACAGTAGCAGCAATCATTGTGGTTACTTAATTATTTGAGCTCAATGCTCCTTTGTGCTACAAATGAGAATCTCTCTCAAGTTCCAGAAGACATTGTGCTGCTGTTTAAGGAAAAGCGGAAAAACAAGAAGACTTGATCTTTTAGATGGAACACATTGATGCAGTCACTAAATTTGAATACATCAACTTCACACTGCTGTTACAAATATGGAATTTGAGGGCTGCGTATTTGCAGTGTATTTTAGTGTGCCCTTTATTATATCTAATCTTTTTTTTTTATAATCTCTCATTATTGGCTTACATTCGGGGTTTTTTTGTTTGGTTGGTTGGGTTTTTTTTTTTTTTTTACCCTCAGTATCCTGGAATATTTAAGGTAAATTTCAGCCTTACTTCAAGGTTTTCATGGAAAGATGAGCTGATTGCAACCCAAATTCTTCAGCTGCACGGAATTGAGCCTGTCTGAAAGTAGCTCTGAAAAATATTTATGGTGGGAATTCTGTGTGCTAATGTTGGATGTCTGGATCCATTAATAGTAGTCAGCCTTGGGGTGAAAAGAGCTCCATATGTACAGAAATTGTGAGTTTTTAAAAACGTGTGTTCAGAATTAGAAGGGAGGTTGGGTTTACTTCAACCATAATCTAGAGCTGGCATTTTCTTGTATTGTGAAGCATTGGAAAAATACTCAATTTGCATTCAGTTTACAGATGGCCTTCATTTGTTCTTGCTTTTTTATTCTCCCAGCCTTTCTCAAAAACATACTGGCATCAGCAAGCAGAGTGTCAGAAATATTTTAGCTGTTGGACATGTCCTAATTTTTTTTTATGCTCCTAATGAATAGGGTGTGTGTAAGACCTCTTGCAATTCAGTCAGTGTTAAATGGCTGGGTTTTTTTTAATACAAGAAAAATCCTGTGTGTGCAAACAGATTAATTAAATCTGAAAAGCTTTTTATTTTAAGTATACTTCAGCAACTGAACTTGGCGATCCCTTTGGAAAGAAAAGTTAAATTATTTAACACTTGCTTACATTGTGCATTTAGATGGCTGCTTCTGGACCCAGTGTAGTGTCTACCAAGTGTTTAATTTTAGTTAATGACAGGAGTGCTCCTTGCTCTGTGTTGGATTTTAAAATGTCATTTTGTTGCTAGGATGCCGGGGGAAGTCATCACAAAGTCTCTGTTTCTCCTGTCGTGCACGTCCGAGGGCTGTGTGAATCTGTGGTGGAAGCAGATCTCGTGGAAGCCCTGGAGAAGTTTGGAACCATATGGTATGTCTTTGTTGGGAATTGTCTGGAAACAAAGCTGTGAAACATGGCCATGCTGGGAGCTGGCTGAGCAGGAGCCCTCAGTGTGCTCTTCCCTCCCCAGCTATGTGATGATGATGCCCTTCAAGCGCCAGGCCCTGGTGGAGTTTGAGACCGTGGAGAGTGCAAAGAAGTGTGTGACCTTTGCAGCAGATGAGCCCGTGTACATTGCTGGGCAGCAGGCCTTCTTCAACTACTCCACCAGCAAGAGGATCACCCGCCCAGGGAACACTGATGACCCCTCCGGTGGGAATAAAGTTCTCCTCCTGTCCATTCAGAACCCTCTCTACCCAATTACAGTGGTAAGCTTTTGTTTATTGTCTTCTTTTCTTTCTTTTTTTTTGTATCTTCTCGTAGCTATGTTCTTAAATAAAGGTGATTCAGTCTTGCACAGATGTTTTGCAATACATTTGAAGATGTCGGAAGTGAGGATTTTGAAATGTTTAAGTTGCTGCATGCTTCTGGAGTATTTCCAAATGTGTTGCCACAACATCAAGACTCTTATTGAGCCTTTAGGCTCTGACTGGTGTATGTTTAAAGAGCAAGTAATTTTTTCCAGTAAGAAAGGGTTATTTTATTGCAGTCCTTCTTAAGTATTTCCTTTGTGGAGAGGTGAAACCTTTATTTTCTGATCATCAACCCCAGTTTGATGGAATCTTCCTCACTTTTACTTGGGCCTACATGTTTTCCTTTTTAGTATTTCAAGTCATACCATTTATACATTTGCATCCTAATTTATTGCCATTTATTAATGGCATGTGTACGTGTTTTTTTAAGATACAGGGGTTTTTTGGTTTTTAAGAATTTATGTTTCATCATGCATTAAATGCTTATATTTTTATAGGAGGTTTTATAGTAGATGTTAAATTGCACAGAAATATTTCAGGAAAAAAATGAAAATTATGTACTATGATACAAGTATGAATCACTTGTTCTTAGGGATGTAGGATGGTATGGATCAATCTAAGTGTTTGGGGTGTGTGGAACCAAGTGACTTAATACAAGCATTAATTTTTCTTTAATGTGCTGTATATTATGAGAGCAAATTTGCTACAACTTGGTATTCCTGAAATTCCATCAAATAGTTAGTTCCACACCATGCTTTGTGCTTCCCTGTCTTGTATCAATAGCTTTTTGTCTGTTGCTTCATCAGTGAGTGATGAATTTTCTTTCTCCTGTCAATTTTCTTTAGAGAAAGTCATGCCATATTATGAGTTGCTTTTTAGTGTTTAAAAACAAACCTGCTCTGAGCTGTGTGAACAAATCCAGTGACTGAATTAAAGCATTCTTTGCACATGACTGTAATACAAATTTTGGGAGCTGCTTCATTCATGCATTTTCTATTTGCCATGTGTGAGCCGCTGAGTTGAAGGTGGATGCTGAAGGAAGTGGGAGCAGAAGGCTGGATCTGGGCTAGGAGAGTTCCCTGGGAATTCTGAGGATGAAGCCTCTGGCACAGCAGCTCCCTTGGAAAAACAAAGAAACCCCACCAAACCTCTTCCTTCCCACTGCCCCCAGCTGTTGCTTTAGCGTATACAAATGAGTGCTAGAAGCAGGCAGATCTCCAGAATTACTGGCAAGCAGCAGAGCTCACTGAAGGCAGCACAGTCACAGCAACTGGGGACAGCAGCGGTGCCCATAACAGCTAAAAATGTGAGGAGGAAAAGACAAATTTTGCAGTCATTCAGTGGGTTAAAACCTAGTTAATTTAAGAATGCCTTAGGCAAAGTCTGCATTATTTAAAAAAAAAACCCTCAATAAAAGAAAATAAAAATCAACCAAACATTCCTCCCCTTAAAAAAAAAAAAAAAAAAAAAAAAAAAAAAAAAAAAAAAAAAGCCTAATACTACTTCTTCCTCTTCAATATCCTTCTTACATTTGAACTACAGGGAGAAAAAAATAGATGAAAAATTGCAACCAGTTTTAGGTGGCAAGTCTGAATAACTGGAGTAAACGGTTGTAAAGCTTTACTTTAGGCTAAAGACACTGATAGGGTTTTAAATGTCCCTGCAAGAAAATGTTCTGTAGACCTAAAGGAATTGGAATTTCACATCTGACTAAAATTTTTTTCTTCTTCTTCCTTAGGATGTTTTGTACACTGTGTGCAACCCTGTTGGGAAAGTTCAGCGCATTGTTATATTCAAGAGAAATGGAATACAAGCCATGGTTGAATATCCTTTTTGTGTGTGCTTTTTTTTTTTTTTTTCTTTTTTGCTGTAGGTTCTTGACTCCAAATGGGTTTAACTTGCCAATATCAGAAAAATACCATGTGATTCTGAGACCAAATTATTTCTTACTTTCTGTGTAAGAAAGTAAGAAACTTCTAATTTTGGTATGTCTGTAAGACAAAGTAGTACTCAGACGTTTCATCTTTGTAGGCAAATGGCATTGTCAGCATGGCAGATAACCATGTTTATAGTCCCTCAGGCCTAGTAATTGCAGACACGAATTATATCATAGATTTGACAGCCCCTTATACACAAAAGTTTCATGGCTTCTGCTTGTGTTGAAACTCAAGAAATGGGTAAGGGATTGCAGGGGTGCAGGGTGCAGTTTGCCTTCTTCAGACTCTTCTAAAATAGTCCCACTATGTACAGCTTGTCTTACTATTCTGACTTTATAAAGCAAAGGCCAACTTAGGCGTCCTTGGCCTTGATTCTTGGGCATCAGGTGTTGAAGAAATTTCCTGCTCCATTATCCCACTGTTTCCTCTGTTTGCAGCCTTCAGTTGTTCTTGGGCTGAATGTTCAGAATTGTTGTGTGTTGGCTGTGGTTTATGAAGTCCAAAGTCTGATATGGTTAGGTCTTAATTTATGAAACTCTGACAGCCCTCTTAAAGCTTTATTAACATCAATTTTTTAACTGTTATCTGGACAAGATTTGCCAAATTATTTGGCATTATTTTGTGATTTCAGATGCTACTGATGTGATGGCTGCATTGATGATTTTCCAGGCAAAGGGAACTACCTAACTTCTATTAAATCAAACTAATTGCTGTTTACCTATGTAGAAAACTTCAACTGTGTGTCCTAACAGACAATAATTTGACTTACTGTGTGTATTGTCATAAATGGAATTGCCAGGAGCAGGTGACTTGCACAGTTGGGGGTTATTCTTCATCTTGTGAGAGATTAGGGAAGTTGTGGTGAGGGTCCTGCACACACCTCAGAAACTACCATCCTTATGTCCTTTGAATTAAATTCTGTAACATGCCTTTTATTGAAAATGAAACCAGCCAGCAGTTGAAAGAAAACTCACAAATGTGAGTGAAGTAATGCAGCAGCAAGGAAAGTGAGCTTCAGGACAAGCCTCATCTGAAAAGTTCAAACATTTACTCAAATTAAAATGCTACTTGAAGTACCCCTTACTTCTGCAATTCTGGCCAGTGTCAGTTTCTTACAGGTCTGGGAAACTTAACTTTCCTGATTTGAAAGCTCCACAGTGAACCTGCTTTGGAAAAAGGTGCAGGAATGTGGTAAAACCAAGGCACATCCTGTTGGTTTGGACTTTTTCTAAAATGTCACCATGATACCAAGACATGGTGCAAAAGGTCTGTTCTGCCAAGTTCAGCCTTTGTGACACCATACATCATTGAGTGTGGGTGAGATCATGGGTTGTGATGTGCCAAGGCTCAGGCACATTTTTTGCTAATCACAGAACTAACCTTGGAGTATGGGGAGCATATGAAATAACTGAGGTGTTGGAGCCTGGTACATGCATCTGCCTGTTGTATTTTTTGGAGGCAAGATGAGTATTTGTTCACTTGAAGTCTCTCTTTTAGTTATATGGGGGCTTTTGGCTAATGAGTAAAAAGGGTGTACACTTAGTTCTTTTTGCTGTAAAGTCAAGTCTGTGTGCAATTCTTGTAGTGTATACAATAGTGAAATACCTGCAGGCTACAAAAGTAAAGCCCCATAAGGTAAAAGGGACATGAATGAGACACCTGGGGAAAAAGCTCCTTAACATGATGTGTATGTTTGAATCAGTGTTTTGTGCCCAGAAGGCGAAGGCTGCACTCAATGGAGCAGATATCTATGCAGGATGCTGCACATTAAAAATTGAATATGCAAGGGTAATGCTTGGACCTTCTCTTCTAATTTTACTCAAAAAAAAAAAAATTACCTAGGATCAAGGCTTAACCTCTCTCACTTTTACTTTGTTTGAACAGCCAACTCGACTTAATGTCATTAGGAATGACAACGATAGTTGGGACTACACTAAGCCATATCTGGGCCGCCGAGGTAGGTTCTGATCCATTCTCCCTGTAGCTGTTTGAGTGTGCTAATGCCGTGCCAGCCCTTCCCACGTGTCAGGCCGTGTGGCAGCCGTGCCCCAGCAGGCCAGCGCTGCTGGAGGCTGTGCCCGGCAGGGAATTTACCCCGAGCCCTAGTGCCCCCTACTGCCGTGTGCTTGAGCACTTAGTGCTGCAAGGAGCCCACACCTCCAAGCACCTGCGCAGTTCTCAAGGACTTGCATTTCTCCAAGCAGCTCTCTCTCTTTGGAGGAGAGGAAACCTGGCACAGACTATTCCTTATAAGCTACAAACTTGCACACTGCTTCTCCTTCGAAAGGACTCTTTTCCCCTATGTTGGACAAGGCATTAAGAAGGATAGAGGACTTCAGCAGGCTGACTCTACACTTCATCATGCACCACATCGGCATCAGCAAAAACAAAACCCCAAACAAACAAAAAAAACCCTCTGAAAAACCTCAGACTTGCAGTTCACCTTGTCTGCATACTGCATGCATCACCACCACAAGTTTTTAAAGGAGGACATTTTCAGTACTTCAGATTTGTGTGGGATGAATAACATGATAGACTGTACCCATTCTGTTCAAGTTTGTATGTATGCTGGTCTTACTTCCCTTAAAATTATCACTGAAAAGTCAAAATTAAGACTCCAAAATTAAGAACCTCTTGTTGATATCATTGATGTTGTAATCTTTTTATTACTGTATGTGAGAGTTGCATTCAGATTTAACGGTGTAAATATTGTTTAGTAGCAGGGAAATTCAATCCTTTTATGCAGATAGCTGGAACTGAGCAATGCAATACCAATAAGGCCCCTCAGCTATACTTAAGTAATAAAATAGGGAGATTCACAATTGGTACAGGCATACTGTCTCTTAAGTACTCAGCTGTAAAAATTCTCAGAGCTGAACTCATGTCAGTGGAAACTATGATTATATATGTACAGTCCAACTGCTGTCTAGCCTAACTCCTGTAAAGTGTTTATTTAAAGATAACCAAAAATCTGTAACTATTAAGTGCAGTGTTCAGTAACCTATGTACAATAACGTGTTCAATGTAAAGTTAGAAAAGTGAAGACAATGTGACCAAAATAGAGTATCTGCTTATCAAAGGCTACATGAGAACCAGGGCTTTGGCTCTCTCAAGGGATTTGCACTTTCAGAGTAATTCTGCAGAGACACTGGGCTTGTGAAACTGCTGTACAACTAAAAACTTAGGGCTTGGCTTTGCAAAATGAAGTTCTTGTAAAAAGTTAACAAGGGAGCTACAGTATTGGTTGCAGCTTGTAGATTATGATTATTTGCATTGGGATTAAAATTTTTTTCTCAAATTCTTGAATCAAAGAAAAGGGATTCTGAAGAAACTCAAGGACAAGGAAAAAATCGAAAGGTTTGAATTTGAAAAATGGAAAGGGTTTATTTCACCCTTGTATCTTTCGATCATTCCAGTGTTTGGAGGCTGACTTGTAACACTGTGCATCTAATTGCATTATATAATTGGCCTGCAGATAGGTATGACTGTATGAACTAAAACTTCCCCAGACTTGAGTAAACAGTGGAAAATGAAAAACTTGGGATAGGTGTGGCTTGCTCTTTTCAAGAACTCTACTCTTTTGTTTTGCTTGTGATACTGTTTCTATTCTCTATACATAAGCACCCAAGAGCACACAAGAGGAAAAAATTCGACTTGTACGTTATATATATATGTATGTGTGTATATATATATATATATATATATATATATATATATATAATGTATATTCATACTGTATGTAGCCTGGTTTTTCATTTACTATGGTCCACGTCAATTTCTGTGGACAATGGGAATATAAATTGTGAAATGAACGGTGAAATGCACTTGAGAAAACAGGCATCTAGAGCAGTTTTGCCCATAAAGTAATCCAGGAGTTGGGGTTTTCTTTGAAAGAGTTTATGCATTTGTCGTTCAGCTCACTCTTGCAACAGCATTATTTGGGTTTTGAACGTAGTGTGACCTCACCTTTAGGGCTCTCACTGCAGCAAAGATCTTATCCCAAAGGAATTTCATTCCAAGGACAGAATATGCCAATAAATCCTTTCAGAATTTCACACCTGCCCTTATAATGTTAGAAAGGAAATGCATTTTACTAATGATTTTTTTTTAAGAACTGTTTTTGGTTCTTTATGGTAATAAATTGCCCATAGTCTTTCTCCACTAAAGTAAACTTCCTAATGAGTGCCTGCTATGAACTCATACTACATTAGATGAGTGGAATAAACCCACCTGACTTAGTATTCTGCTTGCCTTTAGCCAGAAGTTTCAAACTGTAGTTTGGAGCATTTCTTTTGGGGTTATACCAGTTTGCTCAGTGACTCAAGGACCTGATGTAAAAACTAAAAATCAAGGAACCCAAGCTTAAACAAGATTGTAAGAAAACTTTCCTTTCAGAATTATTTTTAACACAGGTCAATTCTCGTGTTTCAGTGCTTGTTTACACAAGTATTTGTACTGGCACAATCCAGGGGCTTTGTTCAAGGAAGGAACAAGCATGGGGCAAGGAGAGACTTGCACCACCACAAAGGAGGAAATATTTTTCAAAGTTTTCTCACAGAATTCTTTATTTGAAGAATGTGATTCTCGACTGTATTTTACTGTGGACAGTTTCAAAGTGTTTAGTTCCACGGATTGGAATTACAGAACTGATTTTTCTGAAAGATGATTACTGCATACAGTTTAAGTGCTCAAAATACTTGACCTGACTGCTCATTTGCTTTCTAGAGCCAAGAACTGGAGCCTGAAAAGGGAATGGAAAAGGAAACTTGTCAACAGTAATCTTTCTATCTATTTGAAAGTATTCAGGGCTGCTCTCTCTTCAGATTTTACTGCCAAAGTAAATTCCTAACTTGGAAATTGGTCTCAAAATCCTGAGCAGAAAGAGCCACATGTGTTTTCATCTACCACTGTTGTGTAATCAAATAGTTCCTGTTTTTTGGGGAAAATACTTCCAGCTGCATTGGGCTGGAGTTACTATTTTCAGCAGTCATACTTAAATATCCTGAGAATCGTTGTAAACTGATAAATGCCTTGCCCCATCTTTTCAACTGTAAGAAGAGAACGTTGCTTACCACAAAGAAATCTGGAAGTTTAGAGGTTTTTTTGTCATGCAGTGTGGATCTAATTGGAAAATACAGCTTTTACTGTGAGGCACTGCTTCCTTCCATTAATGTAGATCCCTTGCTTAACTTTATATCCTAGAGAACTGGGTTTTCTTAAAGGATTGACTGTTGTTTCAGTGCATTACTCAGTGCTGCTTTCCCTCAGTTGAACTGTTGTGTGCTGCTGATAATGCCACAATGTACAATCCTTTCAGCACGCCCAGAAATCAGTAGGTGTTCTGTAAATATATTATGTACACATATGTAATGCTCTCTGTTTACTGATTATGAAACCATGTAATACAGGTTGTTGTTGGCTTATGCTGAAACTTCTTGAAAGAAGCCCACTTTGAAAATGTGTTGCTGTTGAAGCTAATATTATGATTCAGGTACTGTCTTTCAAAAGTACTGCATTTCAAATTTGTTTTAAGAGACACATGGGTAAATCCTGCTGTATGGTGTTTTCTATACTAATGTGTGGTGTCTGTTTAGGAGAACTATTGGGTATCTCCATAAACTTTAAATGTCTGCATCTCCTCATTGGCCACTGCCCCCAATCAACTTAAGTGCAATTTGTTATACCAATACCAATGGCAGTCTTTTAATTTCAGTGTCCCAGGGCTCCAGCTTGTGTTTTTAGACACAGAGTGAATGAGAAATTGTTTATAAAATTAACAAGGACTCAAATTACTTTTTCACTTCTTAACTAGAAGCTTTGTGTCTTAACTGGAGAAGTCAAGTGCCTGGTTGTGCATACTAAACTGCTTTTTTTCCCTTCCCACATCAGACAGAGGGAAGGGCCGGCAGAGACAAGCTATTCTGGGAGAGCACCCCTCATCCTTCAGACACGATGGCTATGGTAAGTAACGTGGGATGACAGCTGCTTGTGATTTCTTTCATGCTCTGTGGAATTGTAAATATTTAATCAATGCTTCGGCATGAGCAGTTCACCTGCAGTGCTGTCAGTCTGCCTTCTGAAACACTGCTGGTTCAGTGAAGTCCATGTGCACTCGTTGCCTCACCTCTTCCTGTCACCCAAAGCTTCCAGCTCTACAGGTTCATTCCTTGGAAGAGTTTCCTTTCTTGCCATCACCCTGGCAATGGTAGGAAATGATATCTGCATTGGGAAAGCAGTTTCCTTGTAGCAAATGGCAATATAGCATGATCAGTGGTTTGGTACAACAGAGAGCTCAGAAGTTTTTGCATGCAGAGCTATGAATTGTTGGCATTTGCACTTCTAATGTAGCTGATTCAGAAAAGGCACAGCTGTGTGACTGTAGAGGAACGATGTGTTGGGATCAGTGCTCTGTTTGTTACCAGTACTCTCTGTAAGGCAAGGCCTGCTGTCACTTTCATGTGCTAAAGTCCCCACTCACATGGGACTTTTCTAGTTATTTCCTCTTTCTATAAAGCTGCCAGGTGCAATGTGATTGGTCTTGCCTCTTTCTTTGCAAAGGTATCTATGATACTTTACAGTGTAGTTTGACATCCTATCTACTCCTTCCAAAGGTTCTTCTAATCTCCAGAATTTCCAAGTCCCACCTTGATTCAGTGGTGTTCTTTTTTCATTCTTCTGATACATCCTTCTACCATAAGTAATGTGTCTATCTCCTCCTATACCAGTGTTTCCCTGTCATTACTGCTTTTTGCTGGGAAAAAAAAACAAACAAAAGGGTCCTTTTATACTTAGCTTATGTGAATTTCACATTATTTTTGTCTCAGAAAAACAGGGATCCTCCTCTTGGTCTGTAATACTGACATTTTCTATGAACAGAGGTATTGCTTACTAGTAGTGTCTCATCAGTAAAAGAAAAAAAAAGAGAAATTGCCTATTTCAGTGAAACTTGTCACTTCATCTACAGTGGAAAATAGGACCAGTTCATTTTGCATTAGGGTGGGGGTTTAAGTGTTCCTGTTTCTTCCAAATGAGCATTTTGTAGAAAGGCAGGCTTCTGACAATCTCACGTCTCTGGGAGCTGTGTCATCTCCTGACCTCTGTCTCCTTTTGGTTTGTTTTCCCCACTTTGTAATATTCACTCTTGGTGTCACGTAGCTCTGTAACTAAATGGGAACACTTCTGAATGTTGATTTTAATTATTTCTTCTGATGCATTTATGTTCAAATATTTTTCATGCTGCAGGGAAGATGATTTTTGTAATTACCAGAATATATCTTTTTGCAGCAATTGCTTTGACCTTCTACCCCTCCTTTAAATATGCATGATGTGTGTGGGCTTTGATGCATGACAAAGCAGTGAAAATGGTTCCCAACAACATAAACTGTGGTCTCTCATCTCCTTAGGCTCCCATGGTCCCTTGTTGCCCTTGCCCAGCCGGTACCGAATGGGATCTCGGGACACTCCAGAGCTTGTTGCTTACCCACTGCCCCAGGCCTCCTCCTCTTACATGCACGGTGGAAACCCTTCTGGGTCAGTTGTCATGGTTAGTGGCTTGCATCAGCTCAAGATGAACTGTTCAAGGGTATTCAACCTCTTCTGCTTGTATGGAAACATTGAGAAGGTAAGGCATCATTAGAAACTTGGAAACTACTATAATTCTTCAAAACGCTTTAGGAAAAGCCTCTCTGAGATTGTCTAAAAATATATCCTAATATTTTATTAAACTGTTGGTTGAGCTGTTTGTTGCAGCGTAATTTTTTTTCACCTTATCTGTCTTAGGTGAAATTTATGAAGACTATTCCGGGCACAGCACTGGTTGAAATGGGTGATGAATACGCTGTAGAAAGAGCAGTCACACATCTCAATAATGTCAAGTTATTTGGAAAGAGACTCAATGTCTGGTAAATATGTTTTATCAGATTGATAGTCCACCAGTGGGCAGATGGAATGAGGTTTCAAAGGGACAATATCACATGACTCTGTTATCATTGTTGGAGTTATGATTTCCAATTTGTGACTGTTTATTTTGGCTCTCAGCTGAAGGAGGGTGAGTTAAGGTTAGATATTAGGAAGAAATTCTTTCCTGTGAGGGTGCTGAGGCACTGGCACAGGGTGCCTAGAGAAGCTGAGGATGCCCCATCCCTGGAAGTGTTGAGCAACCTGCCCTAGTAGAAGCTGGTCCTGCCCATGGCAGGGGTGTTGGAAGGTCTCTTTAAGGTCCCTTTCAACCCCAACCACTCTAAGATTTATTATAATTTTATTTATTTACAGTCATAAAGCACATTATATTGTCATTACATGGATTGGCCACTAATAAACTGTATTCCCAAATGTGTCTTACCCATTCTTTCTGCATTGTTTTAAGGATGGTGTCAAATCCAATCCATCCTGTTCTTACTGTATTTATTTCAAATTCTTACAAAGAAACACCAGCTCTTTTCTAGTTAGATAATAATCTGTAAAATAATAATCTGCAAAGTATGATAGCCTTAATTATTTAAGAAACTTTATCCTTAAATTGCAGTGTTTCCAAGCAGCACTCAGTAGTTCCAAGCCAGATATTTGAACTGGAGGATGGCACGAGTAGTTACAAGGATTTTGCCATGAGTAAGAACAATCGTTTCACCAGTGCTGGCCAGGCATCCAAGAACATCATCCAGCCACCCTCGTGTGTGCTGCATTATTACAATGTTCCCCTGTGTGTGACTGAAGAAACATTTGTCAAGGTAAGCACTTGGAGGGACTGACATTCATCTCTGGGCTCTGCCCTTGCTTTTCATGGTGCTGCTGGGAGGGTTATAGCAGAGCCACTGGAAGAGACCTGTTCCTTAAAATGCATTTTTATGGGTATGTTCAATCCTGGAGTTACTGTCTCAATTTTATTTATTTATATTTTTTAAATGTGACAAACAAAATCTTGAAAATAAATTTGAGGAGTTTAATGTGGAGGGGCAGTTGGAGAAAAGACAAAGCCAAATACATGAAGGTTAGGACTACAACTCACAGAGGATTTACTGGCTCCCTGTAATGACAGCTAGGATGTTTTGGAATGGAGACAAGCATGCACCCGGGACTCTTGGCACAGCTGTGTCCTAAATGAACTCTGGATGCTTCAAACATGCAATACTGGGCCTCTTTAAGTGGAGGCAGTGGTAAGCTTGCTGACAGTTCAGTGAGTTCTTTTTCAGTTAAATAAAATATATTTTTTCAACTCTGTCTGAAAGTGAACTCTGGTTCCCAAGTGGTGTCCTGATATGTACAACTTCAGAGCTGCTGTACTGGAGCAGGAATGTCAAAAAGTAGAACTTGTAATTATTTAAATAGGTTTTTGGAGATTGCAGTGACATCACAAATACAGAAGCCTTGATTTACATACTACAGAATGTTATTCTAAAGAATTACCAATCTAATCATATTTTTTAAATGATTTGCCGTAAATTCTTGCTAACTCTCCTAAAAAGTCAGAATCTTCCTTTTTGTGTGTCTCTTCCAGGAACTTGGAATTTTTGCTAATTTGTTTATATGCACTTTTGTTGGAGTTTTACCTCTTATTTTATTTTTGTGACAGTTGTGTGAGGATCATGAAGTTCTCAGCTTTATTAAATACAAAGTGTTTGACCCAAAACGTAAGTAAAATCTGACCTGTTTGGGAAGTTACTTGGATGCAGTTTTGATGTGAGTATGCACTGTCAGGAAACATTACTGATCCCCTCCTTCCCATTTTTATTTCTCATTTGACAGCTTCTGCCAAAACACTGTCTGGTCTGTTGGAATGGGAATGTAAGACAGATGCAGTGGAAGCTCTCACTGTACTTAATCACTACCAGATAAGAGTCCCAAGTAAGTAATTTTTTGTGATCTTACTGCTGGAATTTCTTTTCTGTGAGAAGGAGTTGAGGGTTCTGGTGGCCATGACAATGATCAGAGAGCTGGAGCAACTCTCTAGGAAAGGCTGAGAGAGAGAGCTGGGGTTGTTCAGCTTGGAGAAGGCTCCAGGAGGACCTTAAGGTGGTAGCCTTTCAGGACTTTAAAAATAGGCCTATAAAAAAGAGGGAGAGTGACTTTTGACATGGGCAAATAGTGATAGGACAAAGGGTAAGGGTTTTAAACAAAGAGAGATTTAGGTTTTAGATGCTGGAAGATGTTCATGACTGTGAGGATGGTGAGGCCCTGGCACAGGGTGCCCAGAGAAGCTGTGGATGCCCCTGGATCCCTGGCAGTGCTCCAGGCCAGGCTGGATGGGCCTCTGAGCAGCTTGGGATAGTGTGTGCCATCCCTGCCCATGGCAGGAGGTTGGAACTGGATGGTCCAATCCCTTCCAACCAAACACTTCTATGACTCTTCCACAATAAATATAAAGAAATCTGCAGTGTCTTGAACAGAGGAGTCTTCAAGTCACTCAGCACAGAGCTCCCAATTCACTGCTACTGTAGCACCTTCCCTTTGAAACCAGAAATTGTGAAACCAAGCTGAATTTAGCTCCAAAGTAGCAAGGATAGAGTGGGGTGAGTTCACCTGCTAAACAAGTACACAATAGGCCAGATCTGCACTGAACAATTAAGACAGTTTACTGGATTAAGTGGAAATTTTCCAGGTGTTCCCAGACATAATTTTGAATCCAGGCCAGTGTCTAATATTATTTTAAACTACCTCCTCCTGACTGTTAGGAGTTTGTCTGTCTGTGAAGTGTTAACAGTTTAAATCTTTTCTATTCCTCCACACCTTTGTTCCACCTTCATAATGATGGATCTTCGGGGCAGGATACTTTTGCAGATACTGTGGATAATACACTGTTGACAATTTCAGCTTTAGCTCAGTTTGGAGAACTGGTAGCAGCAGAAAAGCTTTCTGTTTCAGTGTGCAAAAGGCAGAGGCCAGTGGAGGTGTGAGTGTGCCCTTGGCAGGTTATGGCAGGTGGGGCAGCAGGAGAGCTGTGCCCACGTGTGTTCTGTGTTGTCTCCCCACAGATGGCTCCAACCCTTACACCCTGAAGCTTTGCTTCTCCACTTCATCCCATTTATAGAGAAGGGGACAGCATGTTCAGAGCTACCTTCACCTGGATCTGCAAGTTAAAAACTACACTTCATTCACAGAGCTCTAAAGTCATTGTTCTAATGTTGCCTTGTTTCAACTTAATTCTAATATCTTTTATCTTGTTTTATAATAAATGGATGTTCCTTCATAAATACAAAACAGATTTTTTTTTTTTATTTTTTGCTCTGAGAAGTACATGTTGTAAGCTTACTACAAAGTTTGTATTTTGTTAGTGTAGTGTCTTCAAATGTCTAAAGAAGCACCAGTAGGATAAACAAGATTGTTTCTTTTCAAAAAAATAAATATATTTGCATTTTCAAAATGTTAAAGATTAGCAAGTATTTTTCCATTTGTAGTCTTAATTGGCAGATAGAACTATTACAGCAGAATTTAAAATGTAGAACTTGTTTTTCAGTATGTTAAGTAGTGAAGTATGTTGCAATATTAAAAAGAAGCTTGTATTTATAAAATGCTTTGATCGGGTTCATGTTTCACATACTGAACTTTTAGTAATATAGACTTGATTTATAGTTTAAACAGAGCTAACGTAGAAATTTATTAAGTATATACGTGTATGGTGTGAATTCATACTTATTTAAAGTGGGTTTGGTTTTTGTTTTGTTTTTTTTTTTTTAAACCTATTTTCCATTTGCATTAGCATGATGCCATCTACAGCTAGTCCCACCACAGGGGCCTTTTAAAAATTAAAATTGCAAGCCTGTATCAATGTGTTCATCCTCATTTTCCATGATTTAAACTTAAATCTTTGGTGTTTAACATATCCTTTTGATTCTTTTTTAAAGCAGTGGTTATGACATACTAAATGGTAAAAGTTGTGGGCAGGGTGACGACATGGATGACAATAGAAGCCAAGGTGGTAAAAATAGTTAAAATAAAAAGAAAGCCCCCACTATATCCTTTCATACCTGGACAGTTAATTCAATGTTTTCTTCCTCTGATTTATCTTAAACATCTATTATGACCATGAAAGAATTCACTGGGTGGATAATCTTGGCTTGTCTGTAGCTTAAACTGAGGTAATCTCAGTGGGATTCAGGTAAAGTAACTGATTATATGATGTGAAATTATTGAGGTGAGAAATCTTTCACTTTGGAGAAGACCAATTTTTCTGTCCCAGTACTTTGAAAACTGCCTTCTGAAACTGGAGTTGTCTTGTTTGGGCTGAGCCCCAGAAATGGGAATCCAAGCACTGGAGGCTGGGAGCTGCTGTCCTAGGCTCTCTATGAGTTCCCCTTTCTGAATTTGCAGTGGATTGCTGAGGGCTTCTTCCAGTTCCGTTCTTAGTCATCACAGAGAAGTTACTTTATCAGCTAGTTTATGCTTTATCCTACAATTTCTTGGTTCTGTCTATGGATTTTATCTCTATCCATCCTTTATGCAAGATGATTTGTGCAGAGTGCTTGTCCTTGAGAGGTTATGTTGTAGGATGTTTACAGGCTGTGGGCATTGCACATCTTTCAATACAGACTGGATTTCCTCCATTCTTAATTTCAAGGCAAATACTCCTTTTCATACAAGGGAAAATGTGCCAGGTCTCCTTCAGGTTTTCCCATCAACAATGATTCATTTTTGCTCTGTCTACCTCCATTTTGTTCATGTTTCATGTAATGAGTGTTTTAGGTATTCACATCAGGCTTTTGATCTGTCTGAACTGGGAAGTGAAAACCAGCTGCTCTTTGGCAGCTTTTCCAGCACAGGGTTTAGAATAACCCCAGCCTCCTGTCTGAGGTGGCAAAGAGACTTGCATTTTAGGGGCACTGCGGAGACTCTTCCAGCCTCAGTGCTCTTTCCCCAGAAATTGCTTCCAGACAGCTCCAGCACAGAAGTCCACATGTCATATCTTGTTGCTCAGTGTTTTAACTGTAAAAGATCTCTCCCAATCTCTCATTTCTCTTTTCTCAACTTCACTGTTCAGTGGAAGCCTGTTTCTTCTCTCATAATTTCCATTTCTGGTTGTATTGATGTAGTTCCAGAAGTTGTTTTGTAGTTGAGCATTAAAAATAGTCTGTTTTCAAATTGCGGTGTGGGATGAGTGACCTTAAAACATTCAGGTTTCATCTAAAAAGAAAAAGAAATGCACTTTAATGTTTTGGTGTCCTCAGTGGATCACATCATTCAGTGCCTAAGATGTTCAGGTGAAAGGCATCTTTCCTGTGTCTTCCCAGATCAAATGGAGCGTGGTTCTGGGTACATCACAGAGGACTTGAGAGCAGCTGCAAGGCGCATATACAAAATGAGTAGCCTGTGCCATGTGAGGCAGAAAAGAGAGGAGACTGAAGAACTGTGCAAGCTTCTTTCTCCACAAAATAATCATCTTATTCATGTGTTCATTAGAACAGGAAAGATTCCTTGTTGGTGTTTTGCTGTTAAAAGAAAATAATGGTTTTTCTCTTGGGCCTACAAGAGTGGATGCTTGTCCTCAGGAAGGAATGAGGTTGGTCTTCCTCCACACACGAGGTCTGTGTTCACCTTTGATCTGCTCTTTAGGACAGAGCCCAATCAGTGGGGCATGTGGGAATTAGTTTCTCCAGAGGGAGTGAGTGAAGTTTGTCTCTCATTTGGCAGAGCTATTACCATACTTGTTAGATTAAAATTAAACCTTCAAGGTCTCTTAATGCAGGGGTTTTTTTCCTGTCTCTTTAGCATAAGTCATACAAGCAAAACATTGAACATGCACATTCCCTGCTTGTAACCAGCTGTCATTCACAATGTAATATTTTCATGTCTGTCCCACTGTTGGTTTTGTTTGTTGGTGATGTTTTGTTCGTTTTTCCAATTGATCACCTTTCACTGGGGGTAAAGATGTATTGAGGTGGAGATCTGTTCCTCTTCTCATAATACTCTATTTCTTGTTTGTATTTATTTTTCCATATATGCAAGAAGTGTGAAGAGTTGTTTTTGACTTTCTATACCACCAGAGCAAGACAGAGTGTATTGCTAGGGTGATGAAAGAGAAGATTTAAAAGAAACCATGGAGGACGTGTTTGGGTGTCCTGCTTTGTGAAAGGGATGATACAACTGGATGTGGTGTCACTAAGTCTGTCTTTTAGAAAGGGATAATGTTTGGGGCAAGCTGGCTTGTTACTGGCTGAAACTCTTTTGTTGTAATTAAATGCAACTTGCTCCTTTTCCTGCTGTGTGTTTTCTTGTGAACAGCTCTTGAACTTGTTTGGATGTGCTGGTGGCTTAGCAGGAGACATTCAGTCTCTTCTGTTAAATAATGCATCAAGGTCTGGGAACATGAACACTTTTTGCCCAATTGTTTTTTCATCTCAAGGATCTGTTTAAACATATTTGGGATTCTTTTGTGTGTTCCTTTTTTTGAAAATACCTTGCATTCCCACATCTGTAGCTGCCAGTGGGTTTTTTAGCCATTCCAGGGTTTCATGTCTACTTTCTGTGTATTTTTATGTCTAACCAGTCAGAGAGAAGTGTGCTACATAACTGATTTGTTGTGAAATTCAAGTATCTTCTCAGTTGCACCATTAATGTTGACACTTGCGGAGAGGAGTGATCAGATGTGCTCACTCCTGTGGTAATGTGATGTTTCTAGGGTGCCATTTGGGTTCCTTAGAACCAGAGTCGGTTAAAAATAACCTGAACCAAGTAAGTGTCCAGGGTTTTTGGGATGATGAGGCCCCCAAATTCTACAACTAAAGCATCTGGTTTGATAAAGAGTCAATCTGTTCCTAGACAGCTGCATTATCAAGTTAAAAGAGCAAAATATTTGTGTTCTGTTTAGTCTCCTAATGCATGATAGCCTTGCCCTCATTAAAAATAGAGGATTTCTTCCTCCAAGGACTGTAATTCTCACAGGGTGTGGAGGAACCTAATGCAGCCAGATGACTTCTGCTGTGCTTTGACCATGGCTCTCTGAAGGAAGAACTTCAGTCCCTTTTCTTCTCTTCAGAAGGCTTTATCTGTCTTGTGCCAAGCCTTCCTGTCCTGCCCTTTCCCAGCCATACATGAATTCAGGTGGGTTCCCTGCTCTTCCTCCTGACTGTTGCAGCTGCTGAAGCGTGGTCTTAATTTCTGGCATGATTTATTTAACTTTTCCTTCTCTGGTGTTCATGGAGCAGCTGCAGCCTGAGTGGGTCTTCATGAAGGGAGTGAGTCCTGCAGGAATGTGCCAGGAAGCCAGCAGCTATGGCAAGATAATTAACCCTCTTTTTCAAAGCATCTGGGATCCAGAAAAACAAATTAATCCTGGCAGGGGCAGCACAGCACTATTTAGAATTAAAGGCTGGAGTGGGATTGCAGGATGGGGGATGGCTGAGGTTGGCAGTTTGAGCACAATGCAGGATGTAATTACTCAATTTCATATAAGCCATTATCTGTTTATTTTCTCTTGCCATCTTTCCTTTCCATTTGTGGTTTCATCTTTCTTCAAGCTACTAAAAAAATTAAATTGTTTGTGCTCCATTCAAAATTCAAGTGGGTAGTAGTCAAATAAGCCTCCAGAAGTTATTAGAGTGCTTCTTCCTGAAAATCCTACATTTTCTAAAATATAGGATTACAAAGCACAGTTTGTATTTAGGTGAAGCTTTCTCTATCAGCAAAGTAGAAACTTCTGGCCATTTTAAACCGAAAGGCATGGATGCAGGGATTTGTGTGTAATATAGATTATGCTTCTATTTTCTGTTAACCACAGCACTGTAACTGCTAAATCAGATTAAATCAGTGAGCCTTAGATAAGCATCCTGTCAAAAGGCTCCAGAAGTGTCTAAGAAATAGCCTGGTCAGACAGTGACCTGGTAATCTTTATTTAAAGTTGCTTCATGGCTTCTGATTGAACCACAGTTCCCTGAAACTTCAGTAGCTGAAGGTGGGAATCCCACTTACAGAACTTTTAGTTCTCCTATCTTCTTGAGGTGCACTTTAAAACCAAAACAAATTCCTGAGTTCTGAGGATAGAGCTCAAACTGGAGTATTGTAGTTACCCTCAAATATGTTCCCCTTACCCAAGATTTCTGTGGTGTTTTTCTGTGTCTTTTTATTGCTGTATGGGCAAAGACCTGTCTGTGCCTTCATGAGGATCTTTTATATGCCCCTAACTTCTCCTTTTTGTGTCCTTCTAACGTGGAGCAATGAGAGCTAAACAGAGGATTCCAGATTAGGACTGAGCTATTGATTTATTTCAAAGTAACATGTTCTCTAGTCTTGCTTTTTTAAGCTATAACTTTCATATAATAATAATATCAACAGTATCAACCCTACCTGAAGTAGTCTGTAGGACAGATTTCTCTCAGGAAGAGAAATAAAGTGGTAACACTTCATCAGATATTCAAGCTGAGTGCAACCCTGCTCCTCTTGCCTTCTTCACCATAGGCAAAGAACAAACATGAATGATGTGGGTGCTGCTTCAATCTGTCCCTGCCATTACCTCCAGTGCTCCCACCTTTGATGACCCTGGCATTGACAGAAAAATTTACAAAAAGAAGAAACTGAGGTTTTCCTTTTTATCTCCTGAAGCTTCCAAGTGAAGCTTGTTCTTTTGTCTTCTGCACAATTTGAAAATTCCCAAGAAGTAGGGCAGGGATATTCAAGGATGCAAGGACAACACAAGTCAATCTTACTCTTTGAAACTGGCAGGAAGGGAAGAGTTGGAGCTCCTGGCCTGAGACTGTCAGCACAGCCTCCATTTTATTTTCTTGCTGAAACCAGACTGAGCTTTCCAGACAGGACAGACAGGAGCTCTGCTTTGTGGAGCTTTCTGGAGAACATCTGGCCGAAGACAAGGCTCTTTTCACGGGAAAGGGCAGTGTGAAATGTGTGTGGGGACACTCCCTGCCCCAAGGGGACACTTGTTTCTCTCCCATGGCCCGCTGCCATCCCAGCAGCCTTGGCAGGAGCCCTTCCTGCATGGAGCTGCTCATATCTGACCAATGTTTGAGAGGGACTTGTCTTTAAACTGCTTAAGCAGCAGTCACTTTCCATGTGAAGCTGCTCTTAAGCCATTTTGGAAGCACTTAAGCTGCTTCTATCTTTTAGTCCTCTTGAGATGCTGATAGTCCCCATTTCCCCAGTACCTGTGCCTTGCATTAGCCTGGTTCCTACCAAAGACTATGGATCAGTATGCCAAAGAGTCACTCATTGAGTGCCTGCTTTGAGCTGTATGTGTGGTTTGAACTTAGGCCTGCCAGCTGTGAGGTTGGCTCCTGAGCCAAGGAGGGGTGAGTCTGCCTGACTATTTAGGGCCAAAAAGCCCTAAAACCAAATTGCCCAGGGCTGCAGATTTCACTGGGAGCTCAGACACTTGTCCACACTTGCCCTGCAGCTTGCTGAGGAGTCTGTTTACCTTTAGCCAGACACCTGCCAATAACCCTGAATCAGCCTTGTACTCAGGGCTGTGCAACAGCTGGCCAAGCTGATAACAGCTGCATTTTGCTTTGTGTCCTTTCCAGGCCCAGAACAAGTTCCCCTGCTGAGATCTGGGAGAAGAGTGGGTGGAGAGGCTGAGCTGTGTTCACCTGGGAGATATCTGAGCCAAGGAGCAGGGGGAACATGAGCACACCTTTGGCTCTTGGTTGTGGCAGCAGCCCAGAGCAGCCACCAAAGTCTGTGCTGCTGGCCTGTAAAGCAGAGCAGCTTTCAGAGCCAGGCTGGTTGAGTTTACACACAGGTGTCTGGTAGATTGATTGTGACAAATGGATTTTATTCATGCAGTTCAGATGGCTTTGGGCTTGGTACAAGGTAGCTGTGTGGCACGTGGCTTGCATATGATGAATACATGAGGCCCAAGATCTCTGAGTTCCCTCTTTTCTTGCCAATTCCTCCTGGTTTCCTGATGAAATGGAGCGGCTTGCCCCTGCAGCATGCCCATGCAGTTGCTTGACCTTGGAGTGTGCATTGGTCATCACAGGTACACAGCCTAGCGTCTGTCCTTGTCCTCCCACAGGTCCAGACTTCGCTGGGGAATGTCACTGCACCGGTTGTGCATTGTGTGGAGGTGACGCTGAATAACCCACCTGGGCGTGGGTTTTGTCTGCAGGGCTTTGTAAGGCCGGGGGTGCCAGTTTCTGCCAGGAATCTGGTGAGAGTGAGGAGATTAGCACAGTGAAGTATAAGGCAGCTATTGCCACAAAGACATTTATTAACTACTTTTCTGCAGACCTTTCACAGCACACTTCTGCCTCTCCTCCCTCTCCTGGTTCCTTTCAGGGCCTATAGCTCTGCCTAGAAATAAATGATACAGTATTTTTAAAAAGAATGAAAAAATGGCCTTAGATGATGTGTAGTCCCAAGTTCCCTTATGTCGGGCACTGCCCAGGTGATAAAATCCTGGGTTTCCGATTTATCTGACATATAGAAGGCTGCCATGGAGGAAAGGGCAGGGTCCTTCAACCCCTGCAGCTCTGCTGTTGTCAGATTTCTTCAGCATTTTACCTGATTTGCATCTCTGGACCAGACACCTGATCATCTGAAATGAGGATCGGGCATCCACTGAACTTTCTTTTCTGTCAGCTGAAGGAGGAAAACTGACTATTGCAAAGTAGCAGGCATAGATGTTGCTGTAATTATTATTATTATTATTACTATTATTATTGTTATTATTATTTCTTCCATGTCCACAGCTTTCTCCCTCCCTCTCTCCCTGTGATGTGCTGAGTGATCAGGGAGGAAGCTCCCCTGTGGGCCTGGCTAACAGCAATGGTGGGCCCCTATCCCCCAGGCCTGTGTCCTCCAGGAAGAAAATCAGGCACAACTGTAGTTTGGGAACTTGTAAACAAGAGCGTCAGGACACAGAGGCCACTGCTTTTGTGTTTCTGTTCATATACAGGCTTTGGGTCTGTCTAGGGCTGGGGAACAGGGTCAGTGGGTCCTGCAGTTTCCTCCCCTGGATGCAGGCTGGGGTTTGGGGCCGGGCCTGCCCTGCTGACAGGGGAGAGCAGGTGGCAGCAGGAAATCCAGGTCCTTTGGCTCCGGGCTCAGCACCGGGGACTGCGTGTGTTGGCATCTGCTGAGCTGGGGACGGGGCAACCTTAGACAAAACTCTCCGAAGTAGACCTGACACGGCACTGGGTTCATGCTCCAGGGCTGTCTGAGGTCATGGGATGCTGTCCTGCACTGGATCACCCTCAAGGAGCTGCCAAGACGTGCAGAAGGGCTGCCACATGCTTCAGTTTGAACTCACATTCACCAGAGTGACCACCTCAGAATTGACTGAGCTATCTGTGAGTAAGGCGAGAGACTGTGTAGGGCACAGCCAAGGACAGCAAGCACACATTATGGCTGAACACTGCTGTTCTTTGGAGAGGGCAATGCGTAAGATTGCTTCTGCAGAAACCCATCCTTGACTTTGGAATCTCCTCTGGGTGACCAAGAGGCATCCAAGCTGGAAAGCACAGAGGGCTCCTGTTTTGAGCAAAGCCGCAGAAGCCCCCTCTGAGGCCACCCAAACCGGCTTGCGGCATTCTCTTTCTTCCCGTGCCACTGGAGGCACAAATGATGGTCCACAATTTTCTCGGCTCCTAGAGAGCACAGAAAGCGTGCTGGGCTCCTGTTTCCGGCAAAGGCACCAAGCACACCTCTGAGGCCAGCCAAACCGACTTGCGAAATTCTCCCGCTTCCCGTGCCGCTGGAGGCACGAACGATGGTCCGTGGCTTTCTCTGCTCTTGGAGAACACAGAAAGTACGCCTCATGTTTAGGGCAAGGGCAGCGAACCCACCTCGGAGGCCACCAGAACCGGCTTGGGGCATTCTCCCGCTTTCTCTGCGTCTGGAGAGCACAGAAAGCACTCCGGGCTCCTGTTTCAAGGTAAGCCAAAGAAGCCCATGCCGAGGCCACCCAAACCAGCTTGCGGATTCTCCTGCTTCCCGTGCCGCTGGAGGCAAGAATGATGATCTGCGGCTTTCTCAGCACCTGGAGAGCACAGAAAGCACACAGGGCTCCTGTTTCGAGAAAGCCGCAGAAGCCCCCTCTGAGGCCAGCCAAACCAGCTTGCGGCATTCTCCCGCTTCTCGTGCCTCTGGTCGTACAAACGATTATCCACAGCTTAGTCTGCTCCTGGAGAGGAGACAGAAAGCACTCCAGGCTCCTGTTTTGAAAAAAGCCACAGAAGCCCCCTCTGATGCCACCCAAACTGGCCTGCAGCATTCTCCCTCTTCCCGTGCCGCTGGAGGTACGTACGATGGTCTGCGAATTTCTCTGCTCTCAGAGAGCACAGAAAGTACGCCCAGCGCATGTTTTGAGCAAAGGCAGCGAACCCACCCTGGAGGCCACCCAAACCGGCATGGAGCATTCTCCTGCTTTCTCTGTGCCTGGAGAGCACACAAAGCACGCTGGGCTCCTGTTTCTGGCAAAAGCCACAGAAGCCCCCACTGAGGACACCCAAACTGGCTTGCAGCATTCTCCCGCTTCCTGTGCTCTTAGAGGCACGAGCGATTGTACCCAGGCTTCTCTGCTTATGGGGATCACAGAAAACACACAGAGCTCCTGTTTCAAGCAAAGCCAGAGTCACCCTCCCAAGTCACCAGGTCTGCCAGAAGGCTTCTCTCTGATCCAGCACTAGTGGACGCTCAAGCGATGGTCCACAGCTTTCTCTTCTTTTGGAGAGCACAGAAAGCACGCCGGGCTCCTATTTCGAGCAAAGCCACAGAAGCCCCCTCTGAGGCCACCCAAACCGGCTTGTGGCATTCTCCCAATTCGCGTGCCGCTGGAGGCACCATGTGCAGCGGCTTTCTTTTCACCTGGAGAGCACAGAAAGCACACAGGGCTCCTGTTTCGAGCAAAGGCACAGATGCACCCGTGGAGCTCACCCCAAACCGACTTGCGGCATTCTCCAGCTTTCTGTGCCACTATTGGCACAAACCCTTTTCCGCGGCTTTCTCTACGCCTGGAGATCACAGAAAGCACACAGGGCTCCTTTTTATATCAAAGCCACAGAAGCTACCGCTGAAGCCACCCAAACCAGCGTGCAGCATTCTCCTGCTCCTTGTGGCATGGGAGGCACGAACGATGGTCCACTGGTTTATCAGCACCTGGAGAGCACACAAAGCACGCAGGGTTCCTGTTTCAGGCAAAGCCACTGAAGCATCTGCCGAGGACACCCAAACCAGCTTGCGGCATTCTCCCGCTTCTTGTGGCGCTGGAGGCACGAACAATGGTCCGCACCTTTCTCTTCTGCAGAGCACAGAAAGCACGCAGGGCTCCTATTTATAGCAAAGCCACAGAAGCACACGCCGAGCTCACCCCAACCCGCTTGCGGCATTCTCCGGCTTTCTGAGCCGCTATCGGCACGAATGCTTTTCTGCAGCTTTCTCTGCGTATGGAGATCACAGTAAGCACCCCGGGCTCCTGTTTAGAGCAAAGCCACAAAAGCCCCTCTGAGGCCAGCCAAACGGGCTTGCGGCATTGTCCCACTTCCCATGCCGCTAGAGGCAAGAACGATGGTCTGCGGCTTTCTCTGCGCCTGGAGAGCACAGAAAGCACGCCGGGCTCCTGTTTCGAGCAAAGGCAGAGAAGTCCCCTCAGAGGCCACTCAAATCAGCTTGTGGCATTTGCCTGCTTCCTGTGCTGCTGGAGGCACGAACAATGGTCCACAGACTTCTCTGTGCCTGGAGAGCACTGGAAGTATAAAATCACGTATGAGCTTTAAACAAGCCTCAGGTCTGAGGGGCAATGTCTGCCCAAAAAGCCAAAGTCTCCATCCAGAGTAAATGAACACCACAGACAAATCAGTGAATGTTTGATGCAGGGGACACTCTCAGCTTGGACCTGCAATTAACTCAGTAAGGGAGAAATGTGAACCTGAAAGTCTCACAGTAGAGCGCAAAATGTAATAAACACTGTCTCTAGAAGGTGCCTGTAATAAATTATTAGTTAATTTATTAATAATGAAATTTAATGAAAAATTGCCAAATAAAGTCCAAGAAAGCCACAAGCAAAGATCAGCACCAAGCCCGGGATTATTACTGGGTGAACCTCAGATCTAGCCTCTACTGCACTGAATCTCCCTAGTTCACAGAGTCAATCTTTGCAGGGTCGGCTTTTATACAGTTTTTCGACTGGAATGTAGGTTGCCTCATCCTTTTGTCCATCTTGTCTTCGTTGCATATTCATATTTCTTTTCCTCCTAGCTGCCGGTCTGGGCAGGGATGGACACTTGATTGCATTTATGGGAACCAGGCATTGGGATGCACACCCAGGCCAATGTAGATAAGATGTTCATCAGGTGTTGATCACTGGGTCATTGGCAATCCCATCTTCGGAGGAGACTCATCTCCTTGTGGAGCCACCCTTCTTTCTGTTGCAAATGGGCTGCTTCCCCTCTTCCCAGCAGAGGCAGCGTGGTTCCTGAACATCTTTATTTCTTACATGTGAATGATTTTATACCACATTTTACAATAAAACACGAATTAATTCCACAGTGCCCATGTCATTACTTAAAGGTGTGGCTCAGTTAAGGAGCAATACCAATAAAGCACACAGATGAAAAGCTTGTTTGTTTGGGCTTTTTTTTCCTTTACAAAAAATCAGCTATCTAAAACATGGTTTACTAATTCAGGTGAGTTCAGCCCGCCACTTTCTGTTAAAAAATGATCAACTAAGTCTCTGCTCTAAGACTCTACGATACAATAAGCAGTTCAATGTATTAATGAGGTGGGGGACACAGTATCATTTCCTCCCTGAACCTCAACAACAGGAGAAGCTTCTCTCTACCCCAGGAGCTCCAAGGAATTTGGGCAGGTGAAATGACATCGGAAAATTGCTGTAAATTCAAAGGCAAAAAGAGAAGATCTACCATTAAAAGGCAGGAAAAAGGGAGCGGTTTTAGAAAACATCTCTCTGCTCTAATTAATAATGATTTCCAATTCCCCAGTGAGAAGAACAGAACCCTGGAGCAATTAAGACCACACAGTCCACAGCAGTGAGTGCTCAGCACACATCCAGAGAGGCAGTTCCAGCATCTAAAATAACAAAAAACAAACAAACAAAAAGGTTTATTTTGTTTTAAAGTTACTTGAAGTTCTTCAAACTAAAACAACCTTTCCTCCTGATTTTGGCTCACTGACACACACACTAGAATCCAAGGGTCACAGAGGTCCTGCTTGCACAACTCTTGATCAAAACCCTTGCCTCTCTTGCCCAGTACTGAGGGAAATCTGACAGAGGATTAATAAAGAACCTTTGCTGAGAGCAGTCATCACCCCAGGTCTTTCATGGTCGGCAATATTTTGTAGTGAATGGACCAAAATTCAACGTCTTCATCTAAATCTCTGACAAGTTTCATCAGAAAGATACTGGGCAGTCACTCAGAGCACAGAAGTAAGACTGCACACGGAAGGACTGAGCTTTGCCATGAATTGCACGAGTTCGTTTTTTCCCCCTCATCACGCTGGGACAGTAGGACCCAATCTTTGCAATGTAAGCAGACCTAAGGCACTGATTCCAGCAGCAGCTGCAGTTCTGAGCTTCCTGTTCCCTGGACTGTTCATCTAAGCACTCATAGCAATCTCACCTCAGCCCAGAGACTCTCTGTCCTTAGAGGGAAGGAAACAACAACCTGGTGAGACACAGCTCTAGCACCACACTTCCTTCTCCCCTCTTCCCTTTTCCAGCAGACAAGGCTGCTGGAAATGGCATTCCTTACAGAGTTCATCACAGCAGAAGGAGAAGAGGAATCTGTGACTTACCCACCACCATGCTCAGGACCAGGTTAGGTTTGGCTGCTCCAGCACCCCAAGGTCTTGGCAAGGACAGGACAAGTTCAGGGGTCCTTCCTGTCCTGAAAGAGAGGAGAAAAGATAAGTCAGGCCCACTGGGCAATCAAAGACTCCCACATTTCATCTTTCAGCTCAGATTGCTCACCATGGAGTTTAAGCCATAAAAAAGGGGAGGTGGCATGAAATCTAATACCAGCACTCAATCTCCCAGCACAAATTTCCCACCACTCAAAGGATGTTGAGTTTTCTTCTAGTGTTGTTTCCCCAATTTTTGCAGAACCATTCTCATCCCAGACCGCACCTGTCAGTTCTTCAATCCTTTGGTGCTGGACCTGGACAAAAGAAAGAGACACACCTAGATCACCAGAAAGCAAGGAGAGAAAGCCCTCCAAAACCGGACAAAGAAAAATGACAGGAAGACAGAGCCCTTCTTTGCATGTCTGCATTTCTTTTCTAAAAACTTCTCTGCAGCTGGATGATCTTTGCACTCGGCTTCCTTTAAAGGAATGGATTTGCTGCTAAACACATCTCAAGCCCAGATGTGACCAGGAGAAGTTCGGATAGAGATGAGGAGTCAGACAGGGAATAGCCAGGGAGATGCAGGGCCTGGGAACATCAAGGATGGAGAAGAGAAGGAACAGGGATTGTTCTCCTTGTTTAGATCCATCAGTGCTGGGAGCTCAGAAAGCACAAAGTACCAGAGGGATCCTGGGCAGAAGCAGGATAACTCCAGGATAAAGGGCAAGCTGCTCCCATTCCAGTGCTGTGCCACAGAAGGAGAGGAATTTTTTTCCTTTCCCCTTTCCAGAGGGATGTGGGTGCCACCTCCCTGCAGAGGCAGGAAAACTGCTTTGTGATTCAGTACATAATCTGCCTGGTGAGCAGCCAGGAGCCAGCAGCCACTTCTCTTGGATTTCCTGCTCACTGGCATTTGAACATTGCTTTGCCTCACAGGCACTTTTCTGCCAAGGGCATTCCCATCTCTTTTGGATCCTGAACAAAGGTTTGGAAGGCTGACTTTCATGAGATAACTACTTCCTATACTGATCAGTCTTAACTTGGATTTTCCCTTGGCACTCAAATCAGGGGGTGAATCCAATGTGGCTTCCAAGGGCCATATGATTCCAGCTAGCCGATCCTCAATTCCCTCAGGATTGGTTTGTTGAACCTTTTCAGGGTTAATTCAGCAAACTTAAGGGTTTGGCGATGTCAGGATCAAAACAACCAGAAACCTGTGAAAAAGAAACTGAACTAAAGTCGGCTAAAAGTGGTCCCTGCTGATGACTCATTACAACAACTCCTTCAAAAGGAGGTAGGATTGATGCAATTCTCTGCCCACCGAGGACACAGCAACCAGCAGGGACCTTTCTCCCACTGTCCAGCCTAGGCTTCCTACCTCCACACACAGGGAACTGCAGCCACTCAGGGAACATTGACTTAGTCCTGAGCTGGCAACAGGAGAGGCACAAGGACTATTCTGAACTTGTTCCAACCTCAACGCTGTCCAGACCCGGGAAAACGCACTTCCCACTGCTCCTGGAATTTTCTTCCCTGTCCCTTACAGCTTTGGAAGGTTTCTGTGGGAGCTAGGATTATCGGCGTGATTCAGAATCTGCACACGCCTAAAGCATTCCCTCAGGGGCGTGGAGCTTCCCTCGTGCCTTTCATTTCTTTAACCCAAATAGTCTCCCCAATGGTGAGCAGCCTAGAAAGAAAAAAAGGGAAAAGAAGGAAGACCAAGTCACTCTGCCACTCTAACAAATCCACTTGGTGCTGTCTCAACTCGACAGTAACTATTTAAGTACTGTATCAAAAATCATAAGGACGGGAGGCTTGGAATTCTCAAAAACTGATGGAAACGGCTCAGCTTGGCTACGTCAAGCACCCTCCCACCCAGGGAACCTTGCACTCCCAGCCTGAAACAGCGCATTTGCTACAAATCTGACAGAAGCTGCACTTGCTACCAGCACTGGAGCTGCTTTCACAGACAACACGAGATCGCTGCGAGTTGCTCTTTCGGCAGCAGCTCATGGGGCCTTGAACAGCATCCCCCGCTCCCAGCTGGCTCAGCCCGGACTCCATGCAGCACTCATCCAGAGCTGCGGGGGTCTGAAATTCTATCCAGGGAACGCTGCCCGGCAAACCGTGTCCCCCGCACCTCTCAGCTCCTGGCAGAGAGCAGCTGCCTCCTCCTGTTGGGTGCTGCCGGCTGCGGGCAGGGGCATGGCTCAGGCAGCTCCGCCGAGTGTTCTTCCTTGATGGTTTTGTGTTTTCCTCCATTTTCCCGGGCCAGACGGGAGCGGCGGGAAGAGGGGAGGAGCGGCGTGAGGAGGCGGGAGGACGGGACGGCACGTCACGGTGTGGGGTCCTCCGGTAGCAGGGAAGGAACACGGCGCCGAGCGAGCGGTATGGAGCCATGCCCGCCGCTGCCTGTCAGCGCCCGCCCACCTCCCGCTAGGCCCCGATGCCGCTGAACCCACAGCCCGTATCCGCACAGCTGGAAACGCCGCGGGAAATCGCGCCGGGACGGCGTCTGCAACGGGTTCGCGTGCAGGCAGCCGGCTGGACGGAACGACATCCTTCCTTCCCTGCCCTTTTTCGTCCCTACCCAAGGCGCATGTGCGCAGTGCCGCCATTCTTGGAAGGTCAAACAAGTGGCGCGTCGGGCCAGCAACTTGAGTGTGACATCATGTTACTTCCGCCCTTCCCCGCCGCCATCTTGGATACTGGCAGAAGTCACTTCCGGTAGAGACGACATCTTTGTTGTCGCACGCCTGCGGGCCCCCGTGCCACTCACAGAGGCGTCTGTCGAGTCGACTTCCTGACCCCGGCCCCGACGCCGACCCCACGCTCTCGGCGCGACTTTCCGCCGCCCTTCCCAGCGCGAGGACATGGGCAGCGGAGTCAGCGGCGCTGGAGTCAGGCGACAGCCATGAGAGCGGCGGCACGCAGCGGCACTGACGCCTCTGCCCAGGGCCTGCTGCGGCCGCCATCTTGAGTGTGGCCGGAGGCCGACCCCCTCCGCTGTCATCCTTCTCAGTCACCGCCCCGCACGGCGGCCGCTCCTCGCAGCGCGGTGGCGCCCCGCTCAAGCCCAGCCGTGTCCTTTTGCGCTCCTAACTCTCCTTCGCTCTTGTATTTACAGACACCAGCTCGCTTGCCGCTCGCTCCTACCCGTCACCTCCACGCACCAGGCGAGGAGCTGTCCCGTCACCCAGCGGCGAGGGGCAGTGCGCTGGCTCGGGAGGCAGCTGCAGTACCGCTCGCTTTCCACAAGGCGGCAGTGCCGCCGCCGAGCTCAGCTGCGACGCGCTTTGGGTACAGGCAGGGAACGGAGGCAGAAGATGCCAGAGAGCCCTTTCTTTTTCCTTCTCTCCCAGCATCTGTTCTTATGGTTTCAGGGCACTTGATTGGTTCATTCCTAGCTAAAAATGTTATGCCATGATTTTCAAAGCTACTATCCATCTCTAGTCAGGGTTTCCTACTTTCTTGTATACAATAGAGTAGATAGAGAAGGCTTATTCCAAAATTATTTTAGAGATAAAGTACTATTCTTTGCCAATACTTAAAAAAATTAACAACTTGACAGGATTTAGTAGTCCACACCCACCCCTCTCTGTGAATTTTCTGGCAGCTTTGGGTCCCTCTGTGGGAGGGCACCCCGCTTGACCCCTCCTCATTCCCCACTCACCTGCTCCTCCACTGCAGCATGGCTCTCTCCTAGGTGTTATAAATAAATAAATGTTTCCAGGGGTTAACAACTGTAATTGTTAATGTTCCTGAAGTTTATGTGTTGACGGCTGTAATTGTTAATGTTTCTGAGTTTATTTGTTTAAAGTGGCACTTGTGAGTGGGTGATGTTTCTGAAAGACAAGTGTTTAAAAAAAAAAAGGTGTGAAGTAGCTCTAATGGACTGAGAGCTCAGTAGACATCATGTTAAGTAGTGTCAACACTCCAGCCCCGGATTGGTGGATGTGATGGACCAATCATTCGACAGCCCCGTCAAATGATTGGTCCAGGACAGTCCTCGTTAAGGGCCAATCAATCGCCAGAGAAGGAACCAATCAGAACAAGGATCCTGAGTGCACCAATCGAGTGAGAACAAAAGAGTATATAAGGACCCGAAGGACATTCCAGAGGGTTCTCTGGCAGAACTTTGAGTCCTCAGGAGCACTCAGTGTTTTCACACTGTTGGTTTTTTTCTGGCTGGTCACATCGTGCCTGGGCTTATCTCGGGCTCCCATTCTCGGTGGTTTTGCCAATAAATGAGGCCTTTTTTTTATTCCACCCGAGTCCCTGCCTCATTTATTACACTAGGAACATTAGGATGCCTCAAATTACATCAGAGCCACTGAGTGTCCAACCCCTCCTGCTCAGACTTTTTTCCTCGTCCCCAAAGGCAGCACAGAAGGAGTTAAACTGCCCTGGACAGCAGTGTGGTGCTTTATTCAAGCCCTTTCCACGTGTACATCCCTCTAAAAAGGGACTACGCAGCAACAAGGGGAGCAGCCCCCAGAGTGTCCGAAGTTCCTCCCCAGCCCCGCTGTCACAGACTAAAGGCAAGAATAAGGGAGTGGCAGCAGAGAGGACACAGGAAGAAAAGGAAGAATGGGGTGCAGGATGAAATGGAAAAAAAATCCCAAACCTGGGATGTGCAGCATGACAGAGACGGATTAAAAAAGAACAGTGACAGCGAATGGCACTCAACGATCCAGTGAGAAACAACGGCACACGGGAGCACCACAGAGCCACCAAGAATAAGAGAGGAACACGAGTGTTAAAAATGGGCAGGAGACAATGTTTCCTCCTTTAATTGCCTTGATTAGCCAGCTCTCAAGGGGTAACTTGAGCAGACGCCCTACTAGCACTGTAGTTCTCGCTTCCACCGGTGAGGAGGTGGTGCCGCGTTGGTGCTGCAGAAGGCCGCTGGACAGCCGGGAGCTCACCCACACGGGAGCCCTCAGCAACTCACTCTGTTTACTTTAGTCTAGGAGGTGTCCTGCTTCTGGAGTATCCTGAAGTTACTGCGAGTAAGTAGCGAGTGTGCAATGCATGATGGGAGTATTTTGATTGGAGCTCTGTATTTTCATATCAGGCGGTGCTGGAGGTTGACTGACAGATGGGTGGTGACGAAGGCGGGGAAATAGGTGGAGTTCAGCTTGTGACAGAGGGAAGTACAGCAGCAAGACAGAGATGGGAGGCAGCTGCAGTGGCCTATTTAACGATGGAGCGATGGAGAAAGGTAAGGAGGTTCTTAGGGAGGAGGGATAGGGAGGTTCTGGTGATACAAGGTGGGTATAAAGAATTTTAACAATCATAACCTTCTAATTAAATACCATAACTTTATAACAAGTAACTTAACAGTTCTTATAACTTAAGAGTTGCATGCTTTCTGTTCATCACAATGAGTGAGGCACGGAGAAAGATGGAGAAAAAGAGAGCATGCCAAACACACAGTGAAGTCAGAGGCATACAAAGAGAGAAACAAGGACAGAGGGAGGCAATGACCATGGCACACGCCGGTGGGGGGAAGGCAGGCAAGGTGCAGCACAAGGATGGAGAAGGAGAGGGATGGGCAGCAGACCAGAGGCTTACCAAGAGAAGGGTACGATGAGGGCAAAGGACTGGGCAGCAGATGCAGACAGATACAGGCAAAAGGTCCGTGAGAGGGACAAAAATATAGTTGTGGTGCAGAACAAAGAAAAAAAAAGAGGCAAAAAGAAGGAAAGGTGAAGATGTGGGCAGGGAGGGAGGGAGACAGAAAGCAGAACAGAACAGAGCAAAGGATTGAACAGCGTTTATTAAATAAATCTTGAGTATTTATTTCTTAAAAGAAAACAAGAACAAGAGAGATTGAAGTAGTGAAAGGGAATGGGAGGGGGAGCAGACAGGACAAATGAAATACAAAGGCACACTGGACAGAGAGAAGTAAAAGGGATTATAGTAGGATATAAGGCTGAAAGAAGATCAGGATCAAACCCCAGAACTTAATAGTGAGTGTGGCTGATGCACGTGTCAAAAAATCACCAGCTCATACAGAACAGCTTACTGTCATGGCTTGGCCTAGGACTCTAATTAACATCTGTCTCCTGGCAGGGCCATAAAGCACCTGATAAAACATGAAGTGAAAGCTGAATGGATGATGTGCTCTCCAGCTTTGCTGTTGCTCAGCCCTAATCTCAGCCTATGCCACCAGTGAACACCCTCATCTCCCTTCTCAGGGAAATTTCACCTTTATCAGTTCTCTTCCCTGTGGATTTGATATTTTCTGAGCTTGAGAAGAGCTAGTTCTTCTCAAGGGAAACTTTTCAACAGTTTTTCCCAAAACAACCTTGTGTAAACAATATTCCTTTCCTATAACAACAGGTGGTGTTTGCTATTTCTGTTACTTAGCCAATGGGAGAGGTGTCAGTCCTGTGGACCAATAATGTGTCTTCTTAGCACAGCATATTATAAAAGAGCCGAATAAATTGTAAATGAAGCCTTCTGATTTCTACTGCCTTCTGACTGGAGTCAAGCATCTTTATTTTGTGTCCTATCGTGAGACTTCCCCTCAGTGTGCTCAGAATGAACGTGATGAGACTGAGAAGTGCAGTCTCACTGTGCACAGCACAATGAATAAAATGGTCTGATTTTCAGAAGACAATTGAGAACACACAGCAAAACTGCCTCGAGAGTACAGAAGTTTCCCTGTTTCTTCTGGAACAGGGAAGGAAGAGAAACCAAACAGACTTTCAATGCAAGACTCTAAAACCAGCAAGAGATTTATTGTGTATTAAATGTTAAAAATCACATGCATAATTATAGAATATTTCATAGTTAAAAAAATATTTCAAAAACCAACCCTGACAGTTTACCTGCAACTGCTATAAAATATCTATTTTTTTATTTTATATATATATATATATATATATAAACATGATGATTTTCTGTAATCAAAAAAATTAGGTAAGGATGCAACCATCCAGGTAATGCTGAGTGAACTGATGCCCTGCATCGGACAGTCTTGTCAAACTCCTGCTGGCAGAACTGAGCTCATCCCGGCCAGTTCACAGACCTACTCATCTCGCACATGGATTCAAATACAAATGATAGCTGTGGAAACAAGGAGTGGAAGAAAATCGTATTTTGCACACTACAACCAAGACCTGTGAAGGACCACAATAGAATATGCTGCAAAAGAGCCCGTGGTACAAGAAATGCAGTCTCATGGGCTGTCTTCTCAGGCATGCTGGTGGAAAATTCTGCCATAACTGGCCATGTGCACAGTGCGCCTAGGTCTTGTAAGTAGTATCAGAAATGCCAGCACGGGTTTTACCAGGCACTTCAGGTTTAAGACATGTTTTAGCTCCTAAGGAAGGCAGCCAACAAAGATGTTTGTAACAGTTACCACGGAACAGACATAAAAATGCTAAGTTGCTGGTTTTACGCAGCCGAGTCGTTGCTGTTCTGAAGGATGGCCCCATATGGGTCACTGCTAATGCGCTTGTAGACAAAGTGAAAGACCTGGGGCTGTGGACGGCTGTGCAACTCTGCCTTGATTTTCTGAGGGTAGGTATCCTCTGTCAGTTGTTGCCAGGTGTCATCAACAAAAAGAAACAGCCTGTATTCTTCTGGATTTGCCACTTTAAACTTCTCAGCACAAAGCTGACATACGTCTTCTGTAGTGATATATGGCCTTACTAGCAAAGTCTTTCCCGTACAGCCACTAGTAACTTCCTGGAATGCAACACGAAGGTAGTTCTGTGGAACAAGAAAGCAGACATCAGGAACTCAAAAAATCCTCATCCTCTGAAAACTGAATAGTCAACAACAAGAAGCAAGCCTCTCTCCCTGCTCCAACTCTGAAACACACCCTGGTGATTCCTGGACATTATGGCCATCTTGTGAGCTGCAACCTGGTCTACGCCTAGCCTAACACGGCTTCACAGGACAGCATTTAATTTTTTTTACAGGGATTCAGAAAGAAAATTTACTCTGCACCATTCTAGTAAATGAACATGATCTTGAGGCAAAAGCTGTATCTTTTCTCCTGTAGAAACTGAGGCTCGCCCACAACTCTGCTAACACAGAGACATTCTAAATAGGCCCCATAGGAAAATGCAGTTTCCTGTTTGCTTTTGTCTTGGGGTGATTTTATGATAATACTGTATTCCTCTATTGTCTATTATGCCCAGAAATGGGTCCTGGAGCTTTAAGCTGGGTCCAGGGGAGGAGTGAGAGGCAGGGGAACTCTGGCATTATGTTCAGGCACTCACTCGCCCCTGTGCTCGGCTTTGTGGTGCAGAGGGAGTTACATTTCCACTTCTGGCTACCTTAGTTTTTGTTAGCTGAGGCAAGAAGTTTTCCCGGGACTGCAACAGCAGTCCTCCGATGACTTCTGTGGTGTCCTCTAGAACTGCTTGGCTCAGCTTTGCTCTGAGAACCAGACCACTGGTGGGAGCCAGATGCCAGATCCCAGCTCTGGACCTCGGGGGAAGCCAGGCCAGCTAAAGAGAGAACTCTAGATACACCAGCTTTCTCCCCAGCAGGGAGCTTCAATACCTAACAGTTATTAATTTTTTCCCATGCCCTGCAGGTACTTTGTTTGTTAAATAAACAGTTTTTTCACTTTCATCTGAGAAATCATTTTCGTATTGGTGGCAAGGGAGTGCTGAAACCCATTTTCTTTAGAGGAAACATTAATTCCAGAGAATTTTCTCCTAAATTTTTTCTCCTAAATGTCTCTAAACCAGAGACAATTTTAAAAGAAAAATAGCTGGAATTAAAGACTAAAATGCAGTAAGATTGAAGGAGGTGAACAAAATTACAGCGAGAAAGAGTTGTTTATTGACTAAGCTGGCACCCATGGTTCATATGCTGAATAAATTAAGCATGTGAAATCCCAGTGTTAGAAGTTTACACTTCACAGAAACAAGCTCTTAAAAGCTAGGACTGAGAAGAACATTCCAATGACTCAAGTTCCAAAAAGCACTCTTGTCTAATCAAGTATTTCTTGATACCATACTGAAACACTGAAGCTTTGCAAGAAATTTTAAAAATCGGGACTGAACCTGACTGAAGCCATTTTTTTTACCTGGTTTGAAGAACTTGTAGAAAAAACCCAGCCCTATATATGGCAGAACACACTAGATTTAATTTTTAATGCAGCTACCACACACAAGACCTGCTTTAAAACACAGGAGCTTTTAGATGGACAGGATTGCTCAAAGGAAAGACTGAAGTTTTTTTCCAGATGCCTGTAAATCACAGACTAAGTATCAAAATTATTTTCATAGTATCAGAAAGCTGTATCTCATCATCATCATCAAAGTACTGGGGTTTTTGCTTTTCCATCCATTTGGGGAAGGTGGAAAGACAGCCTTGAGGACTTAAGAGCCAGCAAGGGTGTGAGAATGTAACACAGAAATGCCATGACCACACCCTGCTTCCCTGGGAGAAAGATGACTGGAGCTTGCAGCTCCATGGTGTCTTCCATGCTGGTTGTAGGGAAAGTGCTCCATTTCTGAATGGATGGGCTTTGGGCACTAGAATTGCTCATGCTTGTTTCTCCTCCTCCTAACTGCAGACAGCTGAAGTCCAAGGAGTAAATCCTCTCTTCTCACTTCCAACACCCTCCCTCTTTCAGTGCACAAGCTGCTGCACCTTAATAGTCAGTCTAAAGCAGGTGAAAGAGATGCAGGCCTGCATTCGAAAGATGAAGTGATAACCACTGCTTTGGTATTCTCCAGTTGAAGCTACTGCCTTACTCTGGAAGAGCAGTACAAAAAAAACCTCCAAACACAAACAAACGTGAGGACATCCATATTACAGATCTCTGCTGCTTGCTTAAACTTCAGAACTGTGAGGGAACGTTTCTCCCACCTCTCCTCTCTGCTACCTTCTTTATGTCACCACTGGCTACTGGGCAGCTGGGCTGATTTATAGCCCTGGAAATCTGAATTTGATCTTTTGAACAATAAAGCGCGTAAAAAACCTGAATCTAAGATATAATGTAGTTTGTCCTTGCTTTCCATGACTTAAAAGGGAAGATAAGAAAGTTCTATTATTTAGTGTTTTCTTCAGACCATCATAGTTAAACTGATAAAAAGTGTGAAGACTTCAAAACCGAGGCAAATTTGCCAGCTGTAATCTCAGCACTGTTTCACTCCACTTGTAGCCCCAACAGAATTTGCTATGAATCATACCTCTCAAATGGGAATTTACAACACGAACATCTCATTTACTATTTCAACCCTAAGCTCTACCTGAAAATCATCAACTGAAGGTATTGTCCTGTTCGTTGTCCTCCTCTTGTGCCACTGCCGGAGAGTATCTCTGGCCTCTGAACTGAGCAGCTGGGCAGCTTGTTCTTCCTGGAAGTTCTTGATCAGTGAAAGTGCTCCATAAGCGCTTGTCAAGTAATAGCCTCCTGTGAAGGACAGCAAGGGAAGAATTTCTCAGACTGGTCACAAGTCAGTCACAAGTCACAGGTACAGGCAATTTTCCTTGAGACACATAAATAGACATGGAAACATGGAAAGGCACCCAGCAACACACATAGATATGAAAGTTGCCAGAATGTTTACACACGAAAGGAAAACCCTCCCTGGCCTCTGAGAGTGGTGTTTTCAGAGACATGAAGGGGTTGCCTGTGCTCCATATTACACAGTGGTGCCCATGGCTGGGTCCACTCCTGCTGAGGAAAGCCATGTCCTTAAATTATTCCTGTCACTCCTTTACTCTTGAGTGTTTACTCTTCCCCTCTTGGAACACCAGTTTTATTCTCAACAATTTTCTAACAGTGTTTTTGGTTTCTTCCCAAGCCTCAGAGGTGGATGAAATAATCATGGCTGTTGAAACAAAGTAAAAAACAATCTAACGCTGTTCATCAACTTAAAAGCAATCACCCTCAGGCAACAACTGAGTGTGAGACTTGTACTCTGGAATTATCCTGAAGAGTTGCCTTTGTTTTTAAAACAACTACTGATCTATCACTTTCACAGCATTCCCCAGAATGTCCAACTAATTCAGGTGATGGTGTGTACAGTTCTGCACACTCCTGCTTTATTGCACGAGTAGAGAACAAATTAAAGCCATAACAGAGTTGCCAATGTACAAAAGAATCTGCAGATCACAAAATAGAGGAGTATCAACAGGAGGTAACAGTCCTCAGCAACCAGGAGAAACAAAAGACATGCTGCCTGTCTTTTTTGAGTCAACTATTTGGGTGGGAGTGTTCAGCTAAGAGGCAGCACAGTCTATTCAGAGGCATTCAGAGATGCATTCTATGCCCACAGTAATATTTTCTGTATTACTGACAGCATCCTCTCTCAGCCTTTAGCTTTGCAAAAAGATGAACACATAAAATTCATGCAAGACCCATTAGACAAATTGGACAATACATTATAGTTGAAATGCACAACCCCAAAACACTACACAACTTTTTCTGCACAGCAGAGCTGAGCTAGTGCCAATGACAGGCCCAGCCAATAGACAGACTTTCTTTGATGCATTAAAAACAACAAGACTTAATAGTCCAGTAAACCTTTCTGCTTTCCAAGCATGTTAATGATCTCTACCTTCACATCTCATGTATTTTTCATTAAGATTAATTAAGTTAAGATTCCTAACAATGCACTCAAGGATGCTCTGTACACCAAGCAAGGAACAGAACTGGAAGAATTGTGGCATGAATTCTCTCAGGCATACTGGCATGCAAGAGGATATGGCAATTTCAGAAAGCCAGGATATAGCAGGAAGAGGAAACACACACATCTACATAAACACACAGCGAAGTGTGACTGCAAGAACCCTCAAACCTCCTCATAAACCTCTCAGATTCTGGAGCCTACCAAGGCCTTGCAAAAAACTTCTTCGTTAAAAATACTACTATGGAAACAGCAAGGAGGCAGATTTCCTTGCCTCTAGCAGACTTTAGCCCTCATTCAAGAAATGCCTCAGGAAATATATTGCTTGGGCTCATAAAAATATTGGGAAGAAGCAAAGATCACTAAAAGGGGGAAATATTCTCAAAAGCATTTCCGCAAAAGCGTACAAAGTCCCCCAGAAATTTTCACAGAGCACCTTACCCAAGTCTCGTTATGTGCCTCACAATTCATTGAGTGCTGCTGCCCCATAAATCCTCTCAGGAAATTTTCAGGCATAAAAGGTTAAGGCCCTTCAGCACCTGCACAGTGCGTGTGTTTGCCCGCTGAGTCAAAATGGGTTGAAAACAACTATTTGCTCACAAAGCAATACACTGTAGCAGATTTTCAGGCCGCTGGGGCTTGTGCTCTGCAAGCTACCAAGCAGTGGAAATGATGATGACATTCTCTTGTTACACTATCAACATCGCTGTCATTTAGGTCACCCTTTCATAGGATTCCTATGCAAACAAGAACAGCAACAGCGCTACAAGGAAGAACATCCCCTCACTACTCCTTCAGGTAGTTTAGCAAAAATAAATACATTACCTTCTCCATGAAGCAAGGATGGATCCAGCAACTCCATCATGTATTCAATTTCAGTATCCAGCTCCAGCATATCACACTGGGCCAGCACATATGTCAACACAGGCAAGAAGTCATCAGCTCCATACAGCCTCCCTGGGTTGAAGGGCACACAAACAGTGAGAGACAAACCACATTTTTTTACCTGTTCCCATGTTTGAAAGGAAAGCACTCTTTTGTTCCTTCTCTACCTAGCATGTCTGTATTATTCCAGAACCCCCTAAAGTCACCAATGTGCAGCAAAGAGAACATCACCTGACACTCACTGCACAGGAGATCAGCTCAATCCTGTCCTTCAAACAAGCACAAATCTTATGACGCACACCTTGAGGCATGCAAGGGAGATTTATGGACTGGGCTCATCCTGGCATCAGCTCAACTGGTGAACTGGTGAAAAGGCTGCCATGCCAGTCTGGCTCGACCTTCATCTCCACTGCTACCATTGCCTAAGAGGTGATGAATAGACATTTTCTTTATACATCTGGGAATTGCATCCACTTTCTGGAAGCATTCAGACACAAATACTAGTCTCTGAGTATGAATCCCACACCAGAGAAACCTGAATATAAAAGCCTATTAGATTTGACAAGAAAACTCAAGTAATTTCCTTGACAGATAACTGTCAAAAACACTAGTGAGCAAGGCCTCCTGTACCTGAAGGGAGCCTACAAGAAAGATGGAGAGACTCCATAAGGGCCTGGAGTGACAGTGATCCACAAAGACTCTGCTGTACCTAGGCCCATCTGTATGCCTGGCACTAGTCCTGCATTTTGCATTTCTGTTCAGAAATCCCCATGAGGCCAAATTTCTGGGTCTGGCAAAATGGTATTCACTGCAGAACAGATGCAATGGTCACTCAGAATCACCCAGTGCAGGAGCCAGCTTACAACTCTGGTAAAATGCCAGCTGAGGCACATGCCCCAGCTACCATACTTACCTGGCTGGGAGTATAGATACTCAAACAGCTGCTGGCTCAATGCCACATTTAGCAAACATTACATGACAGCCCATTGAGCACTTGCCACACCTGAGCCCAAGTCTCCCAGTGCAGCACTTCACCAGCAGCAGCTTTTCAGTATTTTCCTTCTGCATGTTGAAAATACCTCATTCAATGCAATCAGGTCACAATATAGAGAGAGGAGTTTAGAGAACTTCAGGCCAAGAGCCCTATATCTGCTTTTAAAATGCAGAATTAAAATAAGCTGGGCAGGAGCTCAGTCCTAAATCTTGTAAAAGTACCTGAGGGGCTTTAACAGCCACAAGCTTTCACCGTTCATCTCAAATCTCCAAAGAAAGTAGGTGTCTTGATCTGCACCAGACCCAGCTGCACATGCAGTGCTTCCTTAGAAAGAAAACTGCAAGTACCTGCAGCAGCCTATACTCACTCAGGGGAAAAAAAATCTCCCACTACCACAGTTTTGGTACACCTTAGCTCATGACCTGTCATAGCAGTGTGCAAGAGAGAATGTCAGAGTGCCATCTATAAATTCATGCCATCCAGACCAGTACTTTGGACCACTGCCTGCTAAGCAGGTATTGATTGACTGGTCTGTAGTGCCATTTCAGTATTTAGGTTTCAAAGGCACTTTTGGATTCTTGCTACAGTGCAGAAATAGATGCCATTTCTGTTCCAAAAGCATGACAGAAAGTGTCCAAATGAGAACATTCAGTGGCACAGCAAGCCAAAAATACTAGATTAGAGGCTGCTTTTCTCCACTCCTTAAGACAAAACCACTGTAGTTGTCATATTGCATACTATATTGCTATTGAATCACAACAGGTAAATATATGGTGTTACATCTATTACAATTTGCAGAAAAATACTCATTTGGAATCAGTGTTAAATTCAAGGCTCACAAGACAGACTTTCTGCCAGGCAACTTCAAAACCTACAGTTAAGGAAAGCTGCTCTTTTTCAACTGCTTCACATCTGTAGGATGCTCTGCCAGGAATGAGGTAAAAAAATGCCCTGTTTGGCAAAGCTATCAGTGGTGAACAAGTGGTGTCATGCTGCTTTTGGTGTTGAATCCTGCTAAACCCAGTCTGACTCATCAACCCCAAAGTTAAACATCCTGACAGTGATGTGGCAAATAAAGTAAAGTATCCTTATCTAAAACACAGAGGCTGACACAGCTGGCATGGAGACATCTGGCTGACAGTCAATCACTTTGTACTCTAAAAGTCCAGTCCCACTTCCAAATGGCAGGATTTTGTAATATAAAAATATCCTTCCTGGAGAGTGTGTGGAGACTCCTCCCTTGGGTGGGAACGCCCCTCATGGCCACTCCTGGAGGCTGAGCAAAAGAGATTTTGCCCCCTGGTCATCGATCTCAGTAAGAAACATCAATCTCTACTCAGTAATTGCTTTGGGTCTTTTTGTTAGCTTTAATATAATTTTCTTATTATAATTGTTTTGATATAATTAATTGTATATATAAAAATTATATTATATATTATATTTGATATAATTTATATTATTTTATTTATATTATTTTATTTATTTTTATTTATTTTATATTATTTATATTATTTTATATTAAATTATATATATAATTTATATAATATTATATAATTTATATAATATTATATTTGATATATTATATTTGATATAATGCATATATTATATACTATACTATACTAGACTGTACTAGTAGTTTTTACTTTACACTGTGTAGCAAATAATTCAGATTAAGATCTTTTTTGTTTAATCATTTATCATAATAAATAGTTCATTTTTATGTAACTATAAAAGGTTTGCCATCCTTAATCCTGTAGGACCAAGTTGTATAAAGGTTCAGTCACACCTCTGTAACTCCTTAGATTTTAAACCATTGACAAAGTCTAGGCTAAGATTGAGTCCAGCTGCACCCAGGCTCCTCTCTGAGAAGAAGTTCAGAAAGCACAAGGGTCCTTCCTGCACCATGGGAGAGCTTCGCTAATTAACATTGAAGCTCCCACTCCACCCATGACAACAACTCTGCTTCAGACTGAGCTTTTAAGATGTGTGGCCAGATATTCAGAGACAGCAGGTCAGAAGCAGAGAGGACGAATTCCTCTCAAAAGGGCAAGGAGAGGCTACAAGAGCTTCAGCAGGAGACCTGTCTGCAGAATGAGATGGGCTGATTGCTCTAAAAGACAAATCAGGTATGAAATATCAGTGACCCTGAACTACCAGCAGCACCATACCTGAGTTATTCTCCATAACAGTGTAAATCAATTTGCAAACTCTCAGCAGCAGCATGACTTTCTTTTCAGGTGAATACATCTTCTGCATAGTCATGAACTTGACTTTAATCTTTTCAACATCCACAAAGTCTGGTGTTGGAACAAACACGCCCAGTTCCTGAGGATTCCTCTGCCGCACCAGCTGCAGATTTTCCTTCAGTTGTTTCCAGGAACCATCCGCGGTATGAAACTCTTTCAACATCGCTTCAATGTGACCCTTCAACGGCTTCAGAATGCACTTATGCATGGCCTTCTCCAGCACAATGTCTGCAACAGGAAAACACAAATCCAGCTGACTTCCCCTCCCCTCTAAGACAGAGCCACCATTAACACAGCCATTCCCTTAAGAGACTCTGTAGAGTGAAACCTACTTTTTAAGGCCCATTTATTACACAAGCCGAGTTTCCAGATGTTTGCTAACAAGAAAACAAGAGGGAGAGCAGAATCTGTTTTCCATTGTTATTTCTGGCAATGTGGTAAATAAAAAAAATCACATTCATACAGACGGACTACAGACAGTTAAAAAAAAAAATCTGTGGGTCTAATAAAGCTTTTCTTTTGTGGGTCAGAAGTCTGCAAGTTTTATTTAAGTTTAGCCTTCAACTCCCAAACATAACATAAAACCCAGACAAAGCCCGTCCTTTTTGCATAGTTTCCATTGGAAACTATAACTCAACAAAGATTTCCTAAAACTTGGCTCGACTTTGTCAGGATCTTTATGAAGCTGAACAGATTACAGGCTTTAAAGTATAAATGAAAACCAAGCTGTGTTCGTCCAGCTTCAGATTTCATCACACAAGCTTTTATACAGCTTTGTCATCAAGTTCAAAGTTCTTTGGCAATAGAGTGCACATGGCACAGTAACTGCTAACTTCAGGGCTTATTTTTAATTCTTGTTCTACTCCAGTTTTTCTTTAACTCTCATTCTCCATTTTCAAAGTATGGACTGTGTCAACAGAGAAAGCTGTTTGCTCAACATTTTCTCTGCAAACCTGTACTGATTTTCTTTCTCAGCATCCTTATGGCAACATAGCTTACATTAGTTATGAGGTTCTATCAATTATTGATACTGTGGTGGGGAACACAAATGTTTCTGTGCCGTCCTCACAGGAGAGTGGGGAGGACCAGAGCCTAGAGCAGGCAGATGGACCAGAGGAGCAAAAAGACTGAGGGCAGACAGAGGAGAGGCTGTCACTGCCAGGTCACACGTTTACACAAATTAGCAGTGGACATTCTTGTTAGAAACAGTGAATCACTGAAGTTTAATTAAACCTCATGCCTGTCCCAGGTTCTTTGCCTGTACTTCTGTGGTTTTTTTAGACTTCAGCCTCTTTATTTTCTCCCTACTCTCCCTCCCTTTTTCAAAAAACTTACATACTGTTTCTAAGGCTTGGGATTTACAAACACACACACACACACATACACACACACTCTCCAAACAAGCATTATTCTGTTTTCTCATTTATCTTATAATTGCATCCAGCTCTTTTTCCTTTTGGGTGTCCATCCCTCTTTCCCACATAAACATCCTTCATACACATAGTCCTCCTCCTATGGTGCCTTGACTTCATATGTAGCATTTTTTCTGTGTTTGTCAGTAAAGGCACCAGAAGAGGCATGATCAGTCTGAGACATGTTCTTGGTGGCCTCTCACACAGTGGCCAGGGCTGGATCCAGCTTCCCAACAGACCGCAGCCATCAATTAACAACATCAGCAAGTGGCAACACTTCAAACGACTTATCTGCTGTACTTGGTAGAGCAAAAAAAATCAGCACTAAACCAGCCAGGTAAATAGAATCATTATCCTTCTGCACAGAGACTGCCTCTCCCTGCCATCAAAGCAGTCCTCAGGGCTCATGGGGCAGAAACAACTGCAGAAACTATTTTCCATCAAGAAAAATGTGTGAGTCTCACCCACGTGTACTTTGGTTAGCTAAATTTCTACAGTGTACAAATCATTCCTTGCTGACTTCACAGATGACTATTTTTTTGACAATTCAGCTTACTTTATTTCTACCACCTGTTTTTTTTTTAAATAGGAAAACACCAACTGTTTTGTTTTTAAGAGGAACACCTCTGCAGTGTGCATTCCAACCACCTGGTCTTGTTTATTAAAGCAGTTGGTGCTGCTAAACATCATGCAAAGTGAGAGCTCTATCCTCATAAAAACTGAACTCCCACAGGTTTCCACTGGAAGTTATGCACACAAATACTGAGCACGAGCTGTCCTTTTTCTCAATAAAGAGGAGTCATCACCACATTTGTTCACAGGAGCCTCGGGAAACTCAGTATGTTTCTGTATGTTTCTGCATGTGACTGATCCTCTATAGGAATAGGAGGCAGAAGCAGTGCCTTCCCAGATCCCACAGGAACTGGATGCTGCTGGAAGAGAAAACTCCTCCCCAGAATCTCAGTCCTTGGCTGGGGACAGGCTCTTTGTCTGTAGGTTAGAAGTTGAAGGCTCAGGGCTTCTGCCCTCAACCCTTTGAAAGGTAGTGCCACTTCCACAGATGAACCATGCAGATTTTTACAGGTGTTCAAGATGGCAAAGAGATTTTTTTCAAATTTACAAATTTGTTATTTGTCACAGTCTCCAAAAGCAGTGCCTGGAAATTGCTTTGAAATTTACTCAATCACGTTCCACAGTTTCCATGGAAACTTGAAATAATTTTAAAGCAGCACAGAGGAAGGAATCACACAACTCATGGCTGTGCTCAAAGTTCAAAGGCACAACAAAGAAAAAAACACTACAAACAAAAATCCACCAAACTATACACAAAAAAAACCCCCAAAACAACACACAATGTTTTCTTCTCCTTTAGGAATTCTTGGGACACACATAAAAAACTGAGTTCTGCCCTAAAATGAGAGTGGCAAAATCAAACAAGCTGGTGAGGCTAACAGCAACATGATTGATAAGGGCTGGACTGTTTTGTTAATGGTCAACAGTAATGGGTATTAGGATACCCATATGTATCCTAATAAATACAAAGCTTACAAAAAAATTTATATTATTATTAAAGCCTGGTGGGACAGCACTTCTTGTGATCTGAGTCCTAGAACAATATTCAGTGTCACGGCAGCTATGAGCATGTTTGGGGTTAGACCATCCAGCCACTGACCCTTTCTTCAGCACTGCTGCTTCTGGCTGCTTTCAGATAAAGGTGTCTTTGGGTAAGACCCCACAAACCATTTTCAGCCATCAGGAGTTTTCACTGTTTGACTTCCACAAAAAAGTATATGATGGTTTTCCAGGCAAATCAGCATCTAAGCTGTGAATTGAGGACTGATTCTTTACCTTAACATCTCTGTATATTTTTAAGATCCAAATCAGCAACAAAAATTCTGTTTACTTTAGATGCGTGTTTTCAAATATCCTCCCAGGATGCTTATCACTCCAAAACCAAAACAGACACTGTTCAGATAATTTTTAAAAAAAACTGAATATAATTTGAGCTGAACACTGTGTATTGTTCCTGAAATGCTTATAATTAGCCTGTAGCCTCAAAATGGGAACTGGAAGTGCTTTGATAAATAAATTGTAAAAGCCAGCCAGCTAGTTTCATTGTAACTTGTGGAAACACATCTGTATCCTGTGCTGACATGCTATTTTTGTTTTGCTGCCAGCCACACAAGTCTGCATCTAGACAGGACAAAATATTAGTCACTGCCAGTGTCCTTACACAGCCTCCTTGCAACCCGCACTTCCTCAAATTGCAGGCACGCTCTCACCTTTTCCAGGCTCTCTGTTTTCCTGCTGCCTACCAACTATTGTTGCTCCACTGAGATGACTGTCAGCTTCCAGTCCCTGGATTTACACTCAAGCCCTGTTTACCATGGCCAAACCATTTATGAGGGAAATCAGGGGTCAGTAGGAGACTGAGTGAGCCTGAGAATCACAACAAAAAGGCAGAGTTCTGAGCAGGTCACACTGCCTGGGAGTTGAAAGCAGAAAGTTCCTTTGGAATACCACAGCGTGATGGCCAAGCATCTATTTGTTGGTGGGTGCAGACATGGCAATCTCCTCCACAGAAGCAAGACTTGAAAGTAAGATCTCACACAACCCACATTCCTTGATAATCAGCACAACCCTGAAAACACAGGTGAGACTGAGCTGGTTGATGTACAGGCAGAGGTGGCAGAGAGCTAGCAACTAGGGATGAAAAGTAAGCCTCCCATCATGTGACCTACATAAAAGCACACCAAAGAATCACACAGCTATCTGTGCTAGGTGTGTTCTGCTTTAAGCAGCTGTGGGTTACTTAAAATTCATGCTATAGCTGTGTGGTAAGTACTTATCTTCTCTTGAAGTAGCAGGAAAGAAAAGAAGCAGGGAAAAAGTCTCAAAGGAAATCCAAGGAATTGTCAAAAAAAAACCCCCCTGGTCCCCTGCCTCTGTTCAGTGCTTTTACCACTGCTTCCTACTTGCCCTGTCCTGCCACTCCTGTGGTGAAAGGAGGTGCACTGAGGGACACATTTGTTTGACTAAACTCAACATAAAAAGGTGCAACAATGAAGGACAGGACACCAGAACAAATGTACAAGCACAAAAAGAGTAACACAGTAGAAAAACCAGCTGGCATGAGTTTTTCAAGCAGATATAGTGACATACCATTCTAGTTCCTTTAGGAGAATAACTGGATTAGTAAAGAAGAGGGGATCTGGGATGAGCTGCCACTCAACCTCTTTTAAGACCCACAGGCCTAATGCTGTGCACCTTCCATATAAACAAACAAGGTAAATACTTTCTTGCCATAATAGCCATAAGCAGGGTGCACAAACAGGTGCACAGAATGCTGCACTGAGGATCCAAGTATTCATGGTTGAGTGTCAAACAAGACAGACATTGGAAGAGAGGAACCATGGGGGTCAGTCCTGGGCTTCAGTTCATTAGTATGTCCAGCTCTGTCTGCCTACAACTCCTCTGTACAGACCCAAGGCCCTGCAACAAGGCATGGACTGCCAGTAATGGGCCAACGCATTCTCTCCAAGCTTCTTTAACAATCAGCATTTAAATATCCCTAACATATTAGAAATCCCAAAACAAGTAATAGATGGTATTGTTTAGGCATCTTCCACATGATCAGTTAGTACCTTACTGACAAATGTTTTAAACCAGTCGTTTCTTGGCTCGGGGCCAGATTTGGCCACTGAGACTGAAGTTTTTCAGATGTCAGATCCCACTTGGCAAAGTGACAATGTTCAACTTGACTCTGTTCTGTTCAAAGCCAAGAAAAGATTAAAAGGCAAACAAAAACTCCCAAACATTTGCTTATTAGGCAGCTCTGGACTAACAGGGTCTCCTCAGACCAGTCTTTATTCTGTGGATACAAATTGAAGTTGTCCTTTAATACAAATGAGGATGACTTACAAAAAAATAAATTGCATTAACAATAAAGAGCCATGTGCCTCACTCTTGATTCTGTCCAAACACAAGGAATCCCATTGCTTTAGGGAGGGTTAACTGCCTACAGTCCTAAGGTTAGGGGAGGCATCTGTCAGGACTAATTAGAAACCCTGAAGCATATTTTCCCAATGATTTTGCAGAAGTTATACAATTTGATGGGACCCTATCTGGGAAGCTTAAGAGAACTGCCGCAGAAGCCTTTTGCTTGGAAGAGTCCATGATGCAGACCTAGCAGAAAAGCTACATGATCAAAAAAAATCATTACAGAGACATGGGAAGAAGTTCCAAACACTGAGGGTTTCACTAAACCTGAGGGTGCTGTTCCAGCACCTACAGAAGTTCAGGACACAAGAGAGGGTTAAAATGAAGCCTGAATGACTCAAAAAGGAGGAGTACTATCCCAGAGACAAACACATCCAGCACCAGGCTGCCATGGAGGAAAAAACTGTACTACAGCAGTGTGAACTGACAAGAGAGGATAAACAACTACTCGCAAAGTTAAAATTTGGGCTGCAATTCCATATTGAAATAGTCAAGGAAAACTGTGGACAACAGGCAGGGCTCTACTTCATAAAAAGCTCTCCATAGGGATGACTAAATTTTGCTGTCACATAGTTATCTGCTTAGATCAGCAATATCTGATGCTCTTGATCCACTGCAGTTGTTCGCTGGGTCAAGCCAAAGACAGTAGATGATTTAAAAGCAAGTTCTTTCTTTGCTTAAACCAGCCCACTTTATAAATAAATCGTCTTCAATCACACAATCAAGATCAGACTTTCTGTTGCTGAAGACAACCAGGGTAGTTTTAGCTGTTGCATTTCACAGCTTATGCTGCTCCAAAGTCTGAAACATTTAATAGCAGACAACATTTTTTCCAGTCTTGGGAGACCCACAGTCCAATTAAACCACACCCCTGTGAAATGAAAACTACATAACAAACTAGGCTTTCACAAAATTACAACCAAACCCGATTTGTATTCCTCTGTCAAATATCCAGCACTCTACAGAAATACAGGCAAAAATGCACCTGCATCCTCTGCTTAATTTGGTGCTTTTTCTTCCATGTAACGCCCACCTAACAGTCTTTATTACTATAGTGAGAATATTAAATGTCTCTGAGTCTCAATATTGGGGACACTCTTCACATTTTTGTATTTGCTTTAGCAGTCCTTGAGACTTTTGCTTGACTTTGTGTAAATGAAGTTGAGGTTACATGAGAATACTTCCTCTTCATCAAGGACAGACAGAATGTCAACATAAAATTACCCTCTAATCCCAGGAAAGGAAGTATCTGCCAATTTTGCACTGAGCCAACTGTTGGGACACTGGGGCATGGAGAAAAACAAGCAAATTAGGACTGACATGAGCTCACAAGGAAAGTATTCTGCCTGAGGCATGTTTACTTCTTAAATGTGGCTTACAGGCTCTTTTAAAAATACTGCTCAGACTCTGCAAGAAAGGCAGTGAGATTTATGAGCAACAATGATTTCACTTTTTTGGATATGTAAATCTCTCTCTCCTGTTAAAACATATATTCTAACATATAGCTCATCCATAACCACTCACAAACACATCTAATACAGAAGTATAGAAAACTAGAGTTCATCACCTCCTTCTCTCTCTTACACATGTTTGTTTTCTAAAACTCTTACATATCTTTTAATTTGGTTTCAAGTGCAGGGATAGTACAGCTTTGCCAGAAGTGACTAAGAATGTCTGGTGGGATCAGATTTATTTCAAAATTAGGTTGTCATAAAATGTCTCTCTGCTCTTAAATGTCACTGATTTTGGATAAATTCTAGTTCTACAGCTACAATCCATACAGTTAGATTCGGCAGTTTTACACCAAACATTGAGAACAGTGTCAGCCCAATTCAGAGAAAAATACGTGTGCCAGCAAATAAAGGAGTCTCTATTGTTAACAGTACAGCAGGTAAAAAAGTAGTAAGCACAGGTAAAAAGTCCACATTGCACCTATTTGAAGGACAACCTGTTATGAACAACCTCATAATGTAATCATTCCAAGCCAACAGGGTGATTTGAGGTGGGGAGGGGAGGGGGGAGGTTGTTTTAAGACTCAAATACTCAGTGGCACAAGCTCTACTAGCCAAGTTAGCCCCACCTTTCTGAACTGGACAAAGACTATCGCTATAAACATAGATTACACATTTTCAACCTTCCCTCCAAAACACAGGACACACTGTTTCTTACCTATTTGGTCTTCAGGAATCAGTGATTCAATTGGGGGATCAAGTTCAGAGCTTTGGGACAAATAGTTCTTGACTTGGGTCATGAACTGACGAACTGTTTGCAGCATATCAGTGCTTGAAACATGGCACTCCTTGTTTTCTTGGAGAAAGCTGACATAGTCCTGTACTAAGCATCCAAAATACGTGCGTTTGTCCCGGGACATCTCTGCAATTTTCTTAATCATCCTCTTTTCAGGGGTCATGAAGGAACTGAAAACTCCGCTGACTTTCCGTAACTGAGATTTCACAATCTTGGGGAGAACAAATGAACTGCTTCTTTTCTTCTTGGGCTTCAAAGGGGGTGCCATGCTCTCCTGGTCGCTTTCCCCCTCAAAGTCCTCCAGGCTGCTGTTGGTGTCCCCCTCATAGCTGAAGAGCGGCATGCTCCGATCAAAGTCCAGCGAGTCAGAAGAGGAGGTGGAAATGCTCATGTCGCTCAGCCTCTGCTGGTCTCTATTCCACGGGATGTGTGACTCAGAGATGGCAGCCGGCGTCTTTTTGGGAGCTCCTGGAGCCGGCTCGGGCAGGGTTTCACCTGGAACAGCAGTGGCCTCGGGCATGCGCACGGAGCCAGGCCGGACCACGGCCACACTCCTGGAGGCACCGTCTGCCTCGGAGCACCCAGCCTGCTTTTTCAGCCGAGGAGGCGGGATCGGGGTGGGCTTGTTCTGCAGCAAATCCAAGCCTCTCTCCTTCTTATGGTTGACTGTTTCTGGCATGCTTGCCTGCTTTATAGTCCTGGAAATCTGTGGGCTCGTGAGGGTGCTATTAATAGCAGGAGGTGGTGGCCGGGGCGGGGGGGAGCGAGGCCTCGTTGTGCCATTCACATCTGGAGTTCTCGGGCTCTGCCTTTTCAGACTTCCATTGACATCCTGGCTGTGCACTTTTAAGAACAGGGGATTAATGAAACACAGTGCTCCGTTGGTCTGGCTGCACTCCACCTCTGAAGGCGTTCTGGTTCGTATAGAATGCACTCCATTTATAAGGCAGAGCTGGCATGAGTCTTTGCAAGCTCTGTCCAAAGGCACAGGCCTACAGGGAGGTGAAGGATCCGGGAGTTTGCTGTTAGCCAGGGAGCTCCAAAAGTCTGAAAATCATCATTGCATTAACATAAGAATGCAAAACAGCATGCAGATGGCTTTCAGAACATTCAGCTTAACAACACCAGTTTAAAGTATCAAGAAATTTAGGCAAGATTTTATTAATTCAAAGGGGGAAAAAATCCAAGTGAACCTCTTAAAGCACTGCCAGACATAACTGCCTGCTACATTCCTGGGGCTGCTCTTACTCATTTATAAATACCATGACTGATGCATAGCTTCCAATCAGCCCACTAAGCTTAAAATTAAACTGAGAATGAAAGAAAGGAATGAAGACTGTAACAGAATAGCTTTTACTGGCTTGAGACTGAAGTAAACACAAATTGTTTTTAAGTATCTCACTCAAGAGAAATAAAGCAAGATTGTCAGCTGGTATTCATAAGCTCACTTCATTAAAGACAATAGTTAAGCTGACTTACACCAGCTGATAAAGGCCACTTATGGAAACTCTACAAGTATCTTGGTTCAGTTTCTTTTCATAGTGAATGCATGAAACTATACAGGAAAAGGCAGCTCACATTTTACTGTGGTAGATGCACACATCACCTTTAGCTATGCAGACCAAGCATTCAAATGTCTAATAAAGGCACCAGCCTGCTACCCCACCTTTGCCATGGGGACAGCTTGGCTTAGAATAGACATGCAGCAACACATAGAAATCCAGTGTGCAATCCCACACCAACAGCACGGAAAAACTATCCTACATCAGCAAGCTGCAGCTGCAGCCTCTGCACCTATCCCAACAAAGTGTCAGCATATTTGTGCAACCAAGTCACTGCTAAAGAGCGTCGGTTCCTGAAGGTATGAAGATTGAAACCAGACGTGCCCTTGAGGGCAGCAATCACTGAGGGCTGAAACAAGGGCAGAATACCAAAGGAGAGAGATTTAGCCAAAATTTGCCTTGACACAGCCCTTTTCCCGTAGTATGTCAAGATGGCTCACTGGAGGAAACTGAACAATGATACCTGGGCCTAAATGCACGAATGCCAAGCATCCACAAGAGGTCCATGCCCAATAGACGTGTCCTGTCTGTGGGACAGAAGACAGGAAACAGCCTGTGGTGACAGGGCACGGCCAGAGAATGTCTATAGGCACAGGCATGTTTCTCTACATAGTCATGCCATGTTGCTGGTGTTTCTAACTTCATGACTTCACATCCTGCCTGCAGATTTCTCAGTGCCTGTGCCTGGCACGTGGCTGCTTGCAAACACATGTGATGCAAGCACTGCTGCACGGGAAACACAAGGGAGACTGAGAGAGAACCATATGTTCAGCACATGAAACCTTACAGATTGGCAGCAGCCTTGAAATCTTGACCAAAAGTTCCTCCTGATGTGGTTTGCTGGGCTGCATGCTGTCGACTTGAGTTGTGCAGCTCTCCCTCTGAGCCTACTGCACAAGAGAGCTCTGACAGGGGATACAGCCCTGTGTTCACACACCACAGGATTTTGTGCCTACATGTTCCTCAAAGAAAACCTGTACTTAACAGGAAGAGCTGTTGGGAGTTCTTGGGCCTCTCTTGAGTCCATAGCACTGAAAGGCTGACTTTCTGGTGTGTTCTTCTGCACGTGGACACCTAAACCTCCATCAAAATCCCAACTTTGTTGCCTGCTTTTAGCTCATGGAAACTGTGATCTTAATCTGGTGTATATCAGGTAATTCATCCCAAATACAGCAAACACACAGACACCAATCCATTGATCTCCTCCTCAGCTTTCAAATGTAGCAGCTAAAGAAAAAATATACACAATACAGAGACTGTTCAAGAACAAGACTAATTCTGCAGCAAGACTAACACTGCACCACAGTGTTCTGGGGTACTGGTGACAAAGTGTGGTTAGCCTGGAGAGCTTGATCCACATTACCATTATCGACCCCTCTGGAGGGACTGACTTCTCAGGCTTCCATGTGTCACTAGGAGACTGTGTTCACTATACTGTATCCCAGTCAGACCTTCCACTTTCTTTTTGCCATCTAAACATTGACCTCAATAGTACCATGTCTGCCTCTATTCCCATGATAATCCATAGTTTTATCTGATTACCTAAACTTGCCACCAAGCAGTGAAGAAGTAACTTCTCTTCTCTCTAAAACAAACCCTTTCATTGCATTGCTACTGCAGCAAACCAAAATGCAAAGCACTGCAATACACCCCCAGGGATGGCTTTACTTCAAAGTCCCACCAGACTGTTCAAGAGATCCTCATGCTAACACTGATTTAGAGAGGATCCTTTTTTTTTTTTTTTTCAAAATCAAAGATCCTTTCAAAAATCAAAATTTTAAGGAGATTAAAAAATCTACTGCAACAAAGACTGCTGACAGTCAACCTTCCCTTCCTGAAAAAGGAAATGAGGCCACTCAGCACTTTGCTCAATGTGGAGCTACTCAATGATTCATCTGGGTGGTGCCCAACTTTCAAATCCCACCAGGCTTTGCATCCATCTTCTCTGAGCTCAAGGTATGTTTCACAATGAGCCTGTGTTTGGCTGAAGCAGCCAAGCCATGCAAAGACATGTCCTTGCATTGTCTTTTGGTATTTTAAAAATTTCATCTAACCCCTGCCCATGGATACTTTCTACACATCCTATATACACACTCCTAATTTTCTAAATATGCCACTTCATTGAGGCACTGATCTCAAAATTCGCCATTTTAAATTTGCAAGTCAGTCTGAACAGAAGTTTTAACAGGGGACCTTGGTTCCAACACTCTCCTCACAATGAATTAAAAAGCCAGTGCCTGCTGTGGGCAATGCAGACAACGCTAGGTCTTGGAGCAGAAGCCACATCAAACTCTGTGTGGGGACTGTGAGATGTGCTTTGCCCAGGGGCTGCCCAGTGAGGGGAGAGAAGAAGGAAGAAAGAAACAGCACTAACAAAAATATCACAGAAGGCGCAGAAGGAAGGAAGAGCACCACTCCTTGGACAGAAGAAGGTCTGGACTTCCCGAATAAGAGAAACTGCTTTTCTAAACGAAATTTGTATAATCACTAACCAATACAAACTATTTACTCATACAGCCTATTTTTTCAATGTTACAGGAGTGCTACAGGGAAGGACATCTATGTAGAGAACTACTTACTCAGTCCAAGCTGAGCAATCTCTTCAAGTTCAGCTTCTGTCTTTGCTGAAGCAATTGCATGAGGCAACTTCAGTGTGAATGGAAGGACATCCCTGTTTCCAAAGAGAAAAACCATTATGGTTTTCAGTAATATCCATAGTTTTAAAAGCTTTTTTTTTAAACACTGGCAGTGGCTGATGTCTGATTATTTTCTTCTTGGGCTGTGGCAGGTAGCAAGATCCTTAAACATACAGTGCAGATAAATATAACATTACCAGCCCCAAAATCAGGGCTCCTTTACACTGCAGAGTGGTGTGAGGGGCAAATGATGGTCAACTGCCCCGGATGTTCCCTAGGATTGTTTCCATAGAGCCATCAAGTATTTTCTGCCTTTCCAATAGAAGCTTTTACACCTGATCTTCTACAAGCAAATCGGTGAGATGCAAACTTGTTACCTGCCCTTAATACTTTAAAAAATCTTCTTACCTTCTGAATACACTGTTGACTGCTATTCCAGTTTTCAGAATAAAAATTTTATTCTAACTAAATGTTGCTAAACTGCCACATCTGTAGTAGAAGTACCCACAGAATTAAGACTAAATTAGAATCCTACACCACTGGTGCCAGTGTGAATTTTCATTTTAAGCTTGTGAACAAGACAACATCTGCTATAGCACAGACAGGTAGTGGGTCTTCTGTTACATAAATATTCGCCATGTTGTGTGTTAGCTTCTTGAAAAAACTGATCTCAGAATTCCACTCATGCTCAAGCCAAGCCTATGCACAAGACTGATACACTAGCTAAAAAGCATTTGAAAGGCACTTTACATGGTACTATAGAAAATCCAGAGTCCAGATCATCATCATGGTCTCAATTCAAAGATAGGTAAACCCTCATAAAAACTTGGTTGGGTACATCCTGCAAGAAATTCCCTCTGGTTCTAGAAAATTCTCCTGGATTTCCCGTGATGTACCAAGTGGTACTGTCTTTTTTTCACAATAGCTACACATCTGCCTCCTTTAGTCTATACAAAGCAACTTTGAACCTTTGGTGAAAGAAAATGGATACACTAATGCCACAAAATCTCTGTTTGCTGCAAGATCCTGTAGGAACTTAGAGAGAATTTACCAGAGCATGGCAAGCGGGCATGACTGAAAAAGTGACAAGATAAGGAATATCCCCTCATTAGACTACTTTAAAATGCATTTTCAACTCATTTCTCATCTGAGTGCTGACCAATTACCCATGTTGTATCAATGCTGCTTTTATTACATGCATGTACAGCTCGGCTAAACAGAGGCTGTAGCAGAGGTGTCTAAGATGCTTCTCCACCACAAATAAAACCAGCAAGCACAGCAGCCAAGAGCATCCCACACCAGAAATCATCACATGGTCAGCATGAACTGGCAGCCTTGAGGCAGTAAAAGGACCGAGACCATTACAGCTGCTTTTCCCTGCTTCCTTCAGAAAATGTGCACCTGTGCAGTTTGGTTGTGTCCTGTCTGTGCATACATACAAGACTCAAGCATTAGTCTGGAAATTTTTACCAATAAACTGAAGTCAAATTGAAAACAAAGGACAAAAACACCAGCTACTTTTTTTCTGCCTTCTACCTGGAAAACAAGTTTGGCAACCATATACTGCAAAGCTGCCAAGGCTGTTTTTGTTGTTCACCATTTAAACTGAGATCTTCCAGCTGTCATATTTACATATCTGACATTTTTCCATTATGGTCTAAAAATTCTTCTCACCAGCAATTCCAAGAAATGGACTTTGAAGTTGGTTTGTGATTGTTTTTAAATGAGCTACGGAGCACATAAGAAAGCATCAAAAGATATCAGCTAAAGTCAAGTTCAGCTTGGCACCACCTCACAGTCGGGTAGGTAAAATCACAGCAGCCTCCCAGTTATCAGTATGAAGAAAGACAGAGAGATTTGCTTTCAGGACTCACCTCTGATTTCTACCATTACCTTCTAAGGCTACCCAGGAATATTTGCACATTGGCAACATAAATATTATGCTGAACCAAGTCCTCATAAATTCTTTTTCTCAAGACAGTCTAGCAGATATGACTTGGAACATAGCACCATCTTACCTGCTAATACAGTAGAAAGCAATGAGTCTGAACAAATCAGCAAAACTTATTCCAGACCCCTCCAAGGAAAATGCTGTGAAGAAAGTTACAAGAAAGAATCACACATTAATCCACTATTTCTTAAAACAGTTTAATAAAACACATCTTAGATTTTAGCATGAAGATAGTAAGTTTTCTCCATCAACCTACTATTTGGTTAAGAGAAAACAACTCTATAGAGGAATACAAATCCCTGCTGAAGGCATTCTCAAGAATATACTGATAATCTTGGTGGCTAGTTTGCTTTTGTATTCCAAGCATATGGTGTAATTCCTGTAAAACAGATTAAGTACGATGAGGCCTGCACAATGTTTCGCTAAAAGACAACAAATCAGTAACTGAGGCTTTGTTTGCCCAATGTACTAATAATCCTAACTTTAAATCTCTTATTTCCTCCTCTTGAATTTTATTCTACTAATTTGTTTCTGCCCTAGGTGTGTAGAACCTAAAGGTATAAATTTTCATTCACTCCAAGAAAACCTTTTAACCTGAAAACCCTTAAAAAACTCTGGCAGGTGTTGCATGCCATTGCCTTGCACAAGGAGAGAGGAAGACACAAGCAGCGCCTTTCATTTTTCCCCACTTAATACCATTGTTTCTTATTGATACAAATACTGGTTCTCAGTAATAATGAAGATTATCTCAGGCTCTCTCTGATGTCAGTAGCAAATCTCACCCAATGACTACACAGATCAAGCAGAAGAAGCTCCTCGAATGAAATGATCCAGATCTTTTGCCTCTGGTCTAAAACCTCAGCTGTGATAAATGGCTAAAACCATCAATAAACACTTCCTCCCCGTGGAAGAATTTTGTTCATAAAAGACAGTATATAATTATTTTCCAGATAATATAACAAGCTGATAAACACAGCCTTAGACCACACCTGGATCAACTGTTACTGACAGCTATCTCTTCTCTTTGCCTTGCCTTGCTTGTAACTGGAACTAAAACGAGACACATAGAATTAACTTTTTGTTCCTGGGTGCGGGGGAGGGAGAGATAAAATAGCAAAAACTCAATTAAAATAATGTCAGGTCACAAACAGAAATAGAAGTTAAGTATAGACTCTCTGTTTTAGGGATGTTTAACTGAAGCAGTAGCTAATTTTCTCCAGTTTTCTCTTTCTTGTTAAAAATGAATAATTGCTTCAACTTGCAGTTTCAGCATCACATACACTCACCAGCTGCAGCTTCCTTTTTTCATTCCTAAATCTCAAACTTATTTTTCACACCCTCCCTTTTAAAGATATGAGGGCATTATTGGTTCAAGACAATCTGTAGCGCTAACATTTGCCCCTTTCTACTAAAAAAAGAAAGAACAAATATAGTTTGAATTAAAAAGAGAAATCATTGATCTTGCAACAGAAACAGATCTAAAGGGTTAAAATTCATTTACCTATTACAAACAACAACAACAACAAACCAAAATCAAAATAAAAAAACCCAACAAAACCCACCACCAACAAAATCAAATCCAACAACCCATCCCACACCTAAATTGCAGACAGAGACCTCATGACAAAGTTGCATCCAAGAACAGTCCCCTGAGTACAAGGAAATGCAAGGACATTTCATTGTGTCCTGGGTTGTAGTTTAGGATGTATTCTACCACCATCTTCAGTTAATGGCCCGTCAATGCCTCGTGCAGGACTCATAGATCACTCCCTCCGGGAGTTATCTCTCTCTTTAATGGGCCATCAAGGACCTCCTTTATGACTCATCATCCCATTGTGAGATGCTCCGCCCACGGGGAGGAGCCAAGCATTCTCACCTGGATATAAGCTGGGATTTGGGACAGTAGAAGCAGCCCTCACCCACTGGATTTCCAGAGGACTGGAGTTACCAGACCTTTCTATGAGAACACTGCTTCAGGAAGACCACCTCACCTGGACTGCTTCCATCACCCTGATCAGGGTGTATTCTTACTCTGTCAGTAGGGTTTTTTTGAATTATTGCTTTTATTTTATTTTATTTTTTTCCTTTTCTTCTCATTAAATTTTATTTCTGACTTGGAGCCTCTCACTCGGTTTGCTTTCAAACCATAACGCATTGAAAGCAGACAGGATTACAGACTGTTTCTACAAAAGACATGTAAGTTTCGAAGAGGATAACTACCCATAAAAATAAATTAATCCTGGATTCAGCAAGGTATACAATGGAAACATTCCAGCAGCAGCAGCCTTAAGTGTTTCTATATATCTGCCGAACTCGTGGCAGAATATGCCTTACCCACTCCCAGAGCCCACTTCAGAGAGCAGCACAGGCAGCCCATGACATTATTTGGACAACTTTGGTATCTTCTGCTGTGGGTTTCAGCAGTGCGAATGCTCCTGCAACCTACAGGGAAAAAGTACCTAAGGAATAGCTGAAAAGTACGTAACTCACAACTTACTGTATGTGCTTTCTTTTATGGCAAATTCTTTCAGGCAGGACCCACAGTCATTCGACAGGCGCAGAGAGATGACTTTTTTCTGCAGCCTTGCGGATTTCCTAACCAGAAATATCTGTTGTGGAGAAGGCAGAAGGACAGGGTTTTAGCTTCATCAGAGATGCCAGAATAAATACAGATAATATACAAAAGAGACCAGAACAAACTCATGATGTCTAAAACACACAGTAATTTTACTTGGTCATTTACATGCACTAAAACATATTGTATTTTTACTTGGTCATTACTGTATTGGGTCCACACTTGGGTGTAAAATGGCAGCACAACATTTGGGAAAAGCACGTCCTCAACAAAATTGAGATTCTTCTTACCCCAGGAGGCTGTGTCTGCAAAATTTCCATAGCTTCAGCATCATTCAGACCAAGCTGAAGCCATACAGGGTGAGTATGGAGGAGCTTGTCCAATATGCTTAGTTTGTTGGATAGGCTGTCATATCCAGAGTCCCGGGGGCAGCTTTTTACATCATTTTTCTCAGGAGGGACATTATCCATGTCCTTTATTAGACTGTAGAAAATGTAGAAAAAAATTAGATATGCTAACCTCTTATGAGCAATCACTCAGGTCAGCGAACAGAATTATCACAAAGCTCATGGCACTGCTGAACTCTGGGCTAGCAATTCTCCTACTGAGTATTCTTATATTTAGCATATACAAAAATTCTCTTTAAAGGTTCTCAATTCAAAGCCAGCTTGAAGATAAACCTTAGCATTCTTCTGTGAGGTTGCAGAAATTCAGCCATCACTTCAGGTACAATTGTATGCGCAGATGTGATTGACTGAACATTTCACTTGCCTTCTTTAGTGTGCTAATATACAGAAAACTTTTTTTCAAGGATATTTATGCAATTCAAACACTTTAATTCCCAGACCGACTGCAAAAGCTGTAACCCACAGCAATCTTGCTCTCTCCTGCATGCCAGAAAAATCTGTTCAAATACTCTGACAATGGAGCAACCCACTACTTATTAGTGATCAGACATAAAAACTTCGTCTGTTTGGAGGGAATATTTTCACAACACAAGTCCACAAACCAGCATCACTTCACCTTATGCCCAGACTACTGTCTCTGCTCCAGCAGCTCTGTTGCCTTCACATGTGCATATTCATCTTTGCTTCCCTCTGCTAAGAGGTCAGAGTGGGAGGAGGCGAGAAAGAGATGAGAAACCCAAGAAAGAAACAAGAAAAAAATGTTAAACCCCCAAATAACCCTCCCTAAGGCATGGCTTCCTTAAAAATATGTTATAAGTGGTAGTCACTTCTTATCGTACTCCTCTTAAGTTCTGTAAACATTTATATTTTTTTTCCATTTTGTCATGGAAGGTCCTTACCTCACATTTTAATACTAAGCTTCCCAGGGTCAGAAACAATGAAGGAAATGTATAGTTATGCCCAAACTCCCTTGGCTGTGGATTGACTGCTATGTGAGAAATAAAGGCTAAGCTATGCATGAACATGGCAAAGTAATGTAAGGTTAAAATATTTTGGGGGCAGGGCATATAAACTTACTGCTACATTCAGTAATGAAGTACAATTCTTAGAAGCTATAGATGCTTGTTATTAAAAATCCAAATAAACAGAATACTTTGAGAACTCCTTTTGTTATGCAAAGCTTCACCATCATCCATATAATACAGAACACCCAGTACAAGTGCACATGTGTTCTGGCTCAAATTCCTAATTTTTGAGCTAGATAATGTGATTCTCCCCATGCCAGAAATCACTATGGAGCAGTTACTCTGGTAAAAGCTTCCTTATGACAAAATTTAGGAACAGACAAAAAGCACCCTGCAAGCTCAACCGACTGACTCCCTGATATGTCGGGCAGAGGATGTGTTCCCCTTACAGACCTCTTCTATGAGAGGAGAGGTCCTGGGCAGCAGAGGGCAACACAGCTCCATCTCCCCACTGCACACTGTGCATTTCTTCTGAATTCTGTGCTTTGGACAGGCCCTAAGCATCACTAACAGCATGTACCATCCTCATTATGCCAGCTACTGTACCCTCAGCAAGTGGGTAGAGAGTTCACAAGCACAGGAGCACTGAATACTTAAAAAACAAACAAAAAGCCTCTCTCTCTGGCCCCTGCAAAAAAACCCACACCAAAGAAAACAAGTCAAACCAAATTAAAATCCACCAAGTAAACAATAGAAAGAAACAAATGACCAAACTGCTTTCTTCTAGCTTTGTTCAGCAACTTGCAGCACCTCTTGAGAGGGCAAGAAAGGAAAGTCAATGGGGAAGAGAACTTTCCCTGTATGATCAGATAAGAACACGCAAAATTATTTGACTTTTCATTGCCTGGATCAATTACCACTACCAGCATTTGTCTCTTTCTTTTTTTCTCTTTCTCTTTGCTTATATATGATGTGATGCTTTTCAGATTTCCAAGGCATCTCAAATGCAGATGTTTTTCCCCCTGCCCACAAGCATCAGTAACTTTTACTAACTGCCAGAATGCCTTCAAGGGGCACAAAATAGACAGAAATACACTGGGTGCAGGAGGGAAGTACTTTTTTACATTGGTCATGACCAAGTCAGAAACTGCTTCAGTAGGAATACTGGTTTCCCTTTTCAACCCAGCAGAGCTTAGTGTTGCATGGGATGAATCTCCAAAAAGTCAGATCATGAACCACAAAAGCTTTTCCTGAGCTATATCCCCAGTAAATATTGCTCAGAAATTTCGACTCTCCCTCAGCGCCAGTTAGCTGGATTACGAACTAAAGGGAGCTGTGGCAAAGTGCAAGTTATACACCAATGCTGGCCGCAAGCTTAGACAGATAGAAATCATTTCCACTTCCCTTGGTCAGGAGGTGAAAACCAAATATGCTTGCAGGGGGAGCATGTCCAAGAGGGAAGAGTTTTTTGGCTACTAAAGACAGCTACCTCACATTCAAAAGAAGGTGTCCAACTGGTTTGAGCTAGAATGGCTGGCATTGTCTTCTGCCATAAAACCACCTAAAGCTGGCAAGAGTATGCACAATGGGTCAAAATAGGGTCACAATGTTTCTTTTTGGTATGATTTGCTTTGTGTTGCCCCACAACCCCTAGACCACCATAAATCAGTAGACTAATTTAAACGGGGGCTGTCAGGTTTGTGGAACCCCCAGATACTTATGTGCGCAATTCCTCCCACATGCTGAGATCCCAGGAGGAAGATCCCTGACCTACATGCATAGGCACCTCCTTGCTGCAGCTGCTTCTGCTCCCTCAAGAAATAAGCCAAAGATTAAGAGTATCTGATCATGACCAGAATTTCTGCCACTCCTAAACACTAATGGTTCAAACAACACCAATGCAACTCAGCTAAATCAGCACTAGAATGCTATTGTAATCTGTGGTCAGGTAAACAGGAACAGGAAACACTTTTAAAAAAATATTTCCCATTCCCAAATAATAAAGAAGGAGGCAGAGAGAGAGATCTAACCTGGTGAACTCTGGAAAAAGCACACCTTGGAAAATCACACCTGGCAAACTATCATCCAACCTATGTGAAGCCACTTCTCCAAGGCTTGGGAGCAAATGCATAAAAAGGACTCCACTGGTATGTTTTGACAGCCTATTTGCAGTGGTCTAGCACTACTGAGCATCATATTCCAGTTTGCTTTTTATTCTTAAAATAATTTTAATTAATGATATGGCCATTAGACATACAGTCAAACCCTGACACATGCGAGTTCTCAAAACTTCTTATGTGTTAAGAGTTAGACTAAAATTATTTGCAACTGGGATGTGTGTGTAACTACTTTGGAAACAATTGCATGGAAAGAGCAAACCATTTGAATTCATGAGCAACACATTCATTAACTCAAGTGTACCGAACAAGAATAAGAAGTTGCTGTAACCTAAATGCTAGCAAAATACACTGCGTATTATGCAACAGCTAAATTCCTCTAGTGGTTTTACTTTTGGGTTGGAGGATGTTTGGTTGGTCGATTTGTGTTATTTGTTTGGGATTTTTTTTTTTTTTGGGGGGGGAAAAAAAAAAAAATCCTGATAAAAGACAATCTGACCAGGTCACATTAAACTCAAAATTGAAACACAAATCAGCTGTAAAGGATGGTCTGCCTTGATTCAGGGCTGCTACATGGTTCCTCTTCAGTAGGAAAGGTAGGTTTCAACACTACTCACAATGAACTAAAGAAAACACATGATTCATGCAAGTTTCCTTACATTTGAGAAAACCTATAACATGTGGAAAGTACAGACAAGTAATTGCCAAGATTAACAGTGATGTGCTGCATCCTGATTAGACTTAGCTCACAGTAAAAAAGATATGGAACAGGCCAAAGCTTATAACCAGAATGATCCTTGGTCATGATGTGAACCTTGCTCCAGTCCCACCAAAGTTAACCACTTCACATTTAACTCAGTTTGACTATCCACTGCAAAATGCCTGGATTTCTGTAAACCTAACAGCTCTTAATCACCCCAGCCCAGTCTACACAGTCAAACTAGCATCAGCTGGGAGTGGCAGAGAGCCACTGGTTACTTCCTCCTGCATCCATTAAAGCTAAAAGAACAGGACAAGGAAGCTGGAAAGGTTTCTGGATACTTGCCCACCTGTCAGCAATGACAGAAGTGGTTCTCTATGCAGGATAGAAGATAGCTCTACTGAAGTGAGTAACTGCTGTGGAAGAGACAGCGGTGTGAGGGCTGTGCAGTGCAGGACACAAGGCAGGGAGCAAAGCTCTAGCCCTGTTCCTTCCACAAGAACAGAGAAGAGAGGGAATAAGCTTCTGCAGCTGCCACCACCAGCAAAGCATCCCTGAACTTACATTTGGCCTGATTCTACAGGCACCAAGTGCCCCAGGAAGCCTGGAGCTTTACAGTCTTCCCTCCAGAGGGACAGCAGGAAGCATCAGACCCTCATGAACATTCACACAGATGTGAAGGCAACCTGGGGCCTCCTAAAGAATCATCCAGGTGCCACCAGTCCCGTCCCACATGCTTCTGGGCTGCCATTGCATGCAGAAGCTCCCTCATTACTCTTTCAAAAGTCACCAGAAGGGCAGGACAGAAATCTGTCCCACTAATTTCCTTTTTTGATAACTCCTCTCATCTGCATTATTGAGAGAAATGTCTGCACTGGGAAAAAGGCCAGGCATCAAAAAAGTGGGATACTGAAACATTTCCCCTCAAAACATGTTTTTGCAAGCTTTTTTTTTTTTTTTTAATCCAGTTTTTACATACTTATAAGCCAAAGTGGTAAGTCCTTGAATCATTCTTGATATGACTTGGGCCATATATATTAAAAGAAGAGATGAGCCCAAAATGAAGGAGTATATAAGGTGAGGAGTATAAATCTGAAAGTCACCACACAACCACAAAAAAACCTATACCACAATACTAAGGTTGCAGACATGCCATTTCATGTCCTCATTTTTTTGAATTCAGCTGAGAGCCCTGCAACTGCTGCCTTTCCAGGAACTGCTGTGGGTGACTGTGGATACCTGCTAAGGTGGAAAAAGAGTGAGGAAAATGAACATTCCATTGAGCTCAAGTCTCCCTAGATGCAAATCCAAAGGTCATATCAAGACACCAACTTCTGATCAGCAGAACATACAATAAGAAGAGCAAACTACATTAACTGCTGAGTTTTAAATTAACTACAAAGACATAAAGTCATGACAGTAAACACAGCCTTGTGAGGTGTCTAGTTTAAACAAGAACTCTGGAAAACCCTTGCTGGAATTACTATAATCTTGCTCTGTAGCTCTGTGTGTGTATATATACATATAAAAAAGGTGTCAGTGCACAACTAAATTACATAATTTATACCAACTTTGATACAACTTCTTCCTTACATAGAAGCACGCAGTTCAGAATTTTCTAGTCACAGTGGGTTTGACTTTAGCTCATTTATTCAGACTTCATGTTTCACATTATCATCTTGAAGTAACAGAAAAGATGGCTAATATTACTTTTCATGGAAATTGCATTATTCACTTTTTTATGTTAGGTTTACATATGTATCTTAAAACAAAATATATTTGCAGTCAAAATTAACAAATTAAGAGCAGTCAAGATTAACAAATTAAGATTAAAAATCCATTAAAATCAATAAAGAGAAAACTCATGATCTGTAAAATGAGGAGGTTTAGTTGACTGTTTCCAGCTAAGTGCTTCCACCAAGATTTTAGAATCAGTTGACCTTAGCACTTCATGCATATTATGTATTCAGAGATACAAGAAGCCTTTTCTTAACTGAAAAGTAGCTGATGATCTCTAAAGTTAATTAGCCGAATTCACAAAATTAAGAGAGTATCCTTTCTGCCCCTGTAAAAGAACTGTGCTCTCCAAAGTTTTAAAACTTGAATAATGTTCAACCAGGGCCATAGCCAAGGACTTTAATTAGTTCAACTGTCTTACATTCTTTACCATCTGGGCAACAAAGCTGCTGCTTAATGTTTTTGAAAATAATCTACATATGCTTTGTAGTAAGTTCTAGCAGATTTCAACAGAATGCATAGGAAGAAAAAGAGGTAAAAATCTTGGATGTAATTCTAAAAACAATTTTCCATTTCATTAATTCACTGCTAGAAGAACAAAGCTCACCAGCTCCAGGGCTGGCCAAGACCATGAAGTCAGATAAAACACAACACCTACATTGGTTGCTTTCCTCTTGCAACAAATATTTCAGGTAAGTACAAAAATGTGTTCTCTTGTTAACACAGTGACTAAAATATTGATTATCCTCCAGATGCCAATTTAGCAGATGTTACTGTTCAAGAAAAGCCAGAATGCTGAGTTCCCATTCTGCCCACTTAAAGGTACAATTTTTTTTTTTTTTATGTGCAACTTACTCATATATAAACTTAAACACATAACCCACATATGCATCTGCTAACAGCAGTCAGTATTTTACTTCCTAACCTGAGAGCATAAATAAATCACATTATTCTATCTTGAATGTTCAAAAAGCCACTAGAAGCAAGGGACATTTTGTCTTTACAGCATGAAAGCAAAGCTGTGCCACAGACAATGGTAATAATGTTAGCAGTTTCTTGCTTCAGACATTCATCAGTATCCAAGGTTTTTAACAAGGAAGTAGAAGTGAGCATCAGTTGCAATTAGAAGGTATTAAGACAAATACACCAAACAACTTAATTTCCTGCACAAAGACAAATGCTTTGGATCAAGAGCAAGATCATCTACACCTCCTATGCTGCCAGGGAGAAAAGTGCTAGGATATAAGCCACCCAAGAAGAAAGCACAGTGAAAACATTCCTGTCATGGTAGACTCCAGAACCATGAAAATAAACATTTCAATCACCTTTGCCAATCAGCAGATTCATCTTCCACTGTGAGATCTGTCTGTACCATCTCCTGTTTCAGTTCTCCGATTTCTGAGGCAATTGTGTCAATGAGCTGGAAAGGGACAAAAATAGTATGACATCAAGCGAGTGGAAGAGGCGTGGAAAAGATGCTGGGGCAAGTTTAGTCACCAGAAATTACAAACTTTTTCCTTTTTTGTAAAATTGTATCCTATTTGGACTTCCCCTTGCAAAGGAACAAGTAAGGGTTGGGGCCATGCATAAAGGTTCTCAGAGGAAGAGTAATTCTTCTTTTGCGTCAGTACAAAACCTTCCAGTTTAGCTAGCCTTTTAATTTAAATGCATTAAATTTGTAGTCTCTGTTTATTACACATCATCTTACAAGAACTAGATTATTTAACTGGTCATAGCATTTACCTTCTCAAAAAAAAAAATTAGAAGAATTCCATGTGCAAGACTTTTATTTCAGAAGGGACACTAAGCCAGTATTATGATACAGAGGAGGATGAAAAGCAATGAAGCAAGAAGGGAGTGGGTGGCTACTTTTCACAATAGGTTTTGAACACAACAATTCAATTAAAAAATAATTGCCTTGCAACCCTTCAGCTCAAGTAGAAGACCAACCTAATTCTGGGTATGAGGGCAAAAACTCATTTTAAGGTGGGCAAGATTAGCACTAAGGTTGCATCCCAAGAAATGAAGAATTTGGTAGCCAGACTTCAGGGAAACATTTTGTTGAGCAGAAACCAATCATGAAATTTGCAAAGCCTGCTCTCTTGAACACTTCTTTGCAGCTAATGCATCAAGTTTGTTTGTCATGCCACACCATGACAGCCTATAAACTCTAACAGGGGTGCCTCTCTCCTGCCAGGAGGGAACCTAATGGAAGTGATGCAGTGATCTCTACTACCACCCCTGCAAACAAAAATCCTGGCATATGAAGCAAAAACAGTTTTGGGGTCCAAGTCAGAGCAGCCTTCACAGCTGCCCTTGAAGGTATGCACCCAAATCCCACTCAGGGAGGCAACTCAGTACAGCAGCATTTTCAAAGAATTACAGGCATCATTTTCCTAAATTGTTACATTGGAAGTTTTCCTCCACCTCTGCAATTCACACACTCCTTTGCTGAGTTGCATTATTCCAATCAATTCAAAAGAAGTTTTAGTCTCTGCTTACAACTGGCAATTCCAATAAATAAACCTTATGTAAGAATGAATTACTATTACTCACACCCTAAGGGTTTTTTTCTGTCCAAATCAGAGCTCCTAGTGATGGAAATCATACAAAGTTTAACATTTTTAAATATAACTTTAGTTAGGGGTTTTGTTTGCCTTTGCCCAGGGAAAAAGGAATTCCTTTGCCCAAGGGGAAGGAATTGAAGTTTCTTTTTGAAGGATTGTTCCACCACTCCAGGCCTGATGAGCTTAACATCTCAGCAGACTGGCAGCAGCACAGAAGATACACAAAAGATAACTACCATTAACGAATGTCAATGCCAAACATCACCCCTGGCATGATCTGAGACTCCTGATCTGGGAAGAGATAGGCAAGAGAATGAAGAATGAGAAACTAATTACCATTAAAGGTGGATTAGTTGAGACCAGTGAACATTGAACCAAGTTACTTTCTCTGGATTCTGACTGTGAAACATCTAGTAAAGACTTGTGTGATGTAATGATTTTCTCTGCACAACAGGACAATGTGTGGATGAACACATTTCTGTTGCACATCCTGGCAAGAACAACATCCTGGCCAGAATAAAGTAATGCCTTAATTCTCTAGCACTAAAGGTTGTTGTTGGAGAGTTTTTGTTTTTCCCTTAGTTTTGGTGACACCAGCTATATGTACCACTGACATTGCAAAGACGTTCCACCTGCTGATTCCCAAACACCTGAGTCCCTGCAGCCAGATGTGAGCAATGCCTCCCTGACCATTTGAAGGGGCAGCCGAGGAATCCAGGACAGCCTCAGGGAGAAGCTGGAGTGGGGTGAATTTATGCATTGCCAGCAAAGCACCCCTGCAAAGCTGCTTCAGCTGGTGACTGCATGCAAGTTGAGCTGCTACTCCCCATGAATCAGCTCTGCACAAGGAGCTCCTCTTCATAGGCATCATCATCTCAATTTTTTGCATTGTAAGACCAACTGTGGCCATAAAGAGCCATCACAGTGGTACCTGTTCCCTGACACATCTACAGAGACTAAGTGTCTCACAGGCCAACAGTCTGCAAAGGAGCTTTTCAGCACTTCTCCCTGCAAAGCATACAGTGTATAAGCTCTCCACAGAAGCATCCATGTGTTTTCAGCCACCTCCTCTATGCCTGCCCTGATGTGTTGCTACCTGGCTGGCAGGTAAGTTAACTCTGTTAGTGGGCTTTGACCAGAGCTGCGACAAAACCCACCTCCCTCCCAGAAAACAAAATCTCAGGGAGCTACAGCAAAAACCCTCATCCAAACTGTACTAACAGAGAAGTAATCTTAATGCTTTTGAATTTGTATGCCTGCCTCAAAGAGAGCGCTGAAGAAATTATCATTCCTGAGTGGAATTCTTCCATGTTTAGCAACTTTGCTTCTTTTTCTAAAGAGGACTTAAACAAAATAGCACATTTCAAGCAATCTTATGCTCACATTCTAAAGGCTAAATTTCTTGCGTATATTACGTAGCCTCCATGACAAATCAGCCTTAGTCTCTGAAAAGTCAATACACTCTAGACAAGGAAACCAGGTCAGTGTGGCATCAAACCACAAACTGACTTGAGAAGCTCCCCAGGATGGAAGACATACTGCAACCCAACTGAGACTAAGCACGTACCACCATGTACTCCATCTGAACTAAAACATTGACCTCTAGGAAGAAATCCCTCATTTTTTTCTAGAATAAACCACCGACATTTTCTGCAATTTCCAACTAATTTTCCTTAAATTCTCTTTAATGAAAAAAAAGTTGCTCTTCTCTTATTTTAAGAAAATAAAGCCTTATGGAATTGCATCGTTTCTGTATCCTTGCAATTATCTGACACATACTGTTACAACAGCATTTTTCCATCAAATAACATAAGGTATACTCATGATTATATGACAGCATTTCCCAGTATTTAGGATCAATGAAACTTCTGGTGATTATACAGCGCACATGATGCACACGCGACTAGCATCATACAAGATGAGCTGTTAATAACATGTTTCTACAAAATGCCAGAAGGATCCTGGATATGTATTATTATTAGCTCCAGCCCTGAGGAAACAAGCAGCAGCAGCAGGCTCTGCCTTTTTAGTGCATGCCTAAGAATATCAGAATTCTTCAAAGAGACTTCTCTATTTGCAATAAGTGTGGTACCTCTTTGGCAAGAAATAATGGGAAAACTCACCCCTTTGTTTCAACAGATTTGAAAGCAACACGGTAAGAGGCAACTTCCAAAGGAAAATGCAACTGAAGTGGATGTATACATTTGTCAGAGGCCACAGTTAGTGTAAAACAGCATACATGAGCCCAAAGACTTAAAAAGTAATCAGAAAAAAATCTTTCAGGGACTGTTTAGGTCTGTGAAATAGATATTACCCTGCTATGCTATAGAAAAAGGAGCTTTACCTGAAAAATGCATTTGGAAGTATGACATCTTCTTGGGTGGTTAATCAGTATTTCTTAAAAAACAAAATTAAAAATAGATCTCATGTAACATGATAAAATAGTTATTTTTGTGTGCAATGCACTTCCTTTGGAATTCATTTCTATTTATAATAAACACAAATTTAAATTCCTTTGGATTTTTTCTATATTTATATATAAAGCACTGTTCTGTAAATTCAAAAGACAGTACAGTATAACCACAGTAAACCCAAATAATAATTATGACTCAGGCAACATGAATTCACATAGCAGCCCAGTACAGTATTGCCTAACCAAATCTATCCTAAACATTAGATTGCCAAATACCCATGTACTAACTGTTTACATTCCTAACATCTATGAACAAAATAATGAATTGCAAACATCTTAAACCACAGCATTTCCTTTCATAATAGACCAAACTATGCTTATTGTCAAGAGCTTCTGAGCTCAACAAGACCAAGCTCAGCTTTTGGGAACTGGTAAAGGTGAGAGATAAACTCCTACATACAGGCCACAATCATAATTCATGGCACCTCAGCATCCCAGCCTTCTCTCACCACAACACATCTATTTTGCCTTGAATTGTTCAAGCTGTTGTACAAGCACCAAAAATCAGAGGCAGTATGTTCACCAGAAGCAAGTCTGGTTGGGGGCCTCCCCAGGGGCTCCATTCACATTTGTGAAGCTGCTCTATTGACACATCACTGCCATGCATCATGGAAAGCGCACACCCAGGACCAAATACAGACATTGCCTCTCCCAGCCCAGTGTAACTACAGCTCTTATTACCCACTTGACTTAAAGAGTTTCCTGTTCCCAAGAAGAAGACAGGTGGCTTTGATTCGATGTATGCTCCCAGACATTTTTAGAAAAAGCTGTGTGACAAATGAATTTAAGTTTTTTGTGTTGAAAAGTAAATAAGCTTGTACAGAGAATTAACAAAACTGTTATTATTCTGAGAATCCACTTGGCTGAAACAGTCAGCCAAGATGACCACTGCAGAATGTTTCCAAGCTCTGAGATTTACAAGAGTTTGAGAGGAAAAGGTAAGATGGTGCTTCTAATCCAGCAAGGGGACACGGGCTGAAGACAGTGAGATCAGTATCAGACTGGGCAAATGAGCCACAGTACTTACCACTCCCCCTTCCAGCCAGCATCTAATTTTTCATTCTTTCTGGAGACCTGCATCCTCTTTGGCATCACATCTTTTCCTTCCTGTTTTGATAAGCAGAATGTAGCAACCCTCACAGAGGACCCTGTGTGAGGAGGTGGCCAAGTGCCAGAGACAAGCCTTACTGGGAACACTGCCTCTGGACTTGTGCAAGCCTCTGAATACAATCCAATATTTTGATACACAACTGCAGATTCTGGTTATTTTGCACAGTGAGCTATGAATTCTCAGGGCCACTGACATTGTTCAGTGTCTCGTTCATCAAAAACAAAGTTTTACCCAATACTTGGTTTAGGAACAGAAAAGCTTTACTGGTGTTAAAACCTCTGATGCCAGTTCGGTTAACACTGGAACATTTTGATGAGAAGGAGGATAATTCAGTAAAAAGGACATTTGTCAGAGACATATTGGCAACATATAGAGACATAGTGGCCTCTTGCCTTACCACATATTCTCTCTGTAACCACCGGCAAGCTATTCAATCCCAGAATTAACCAAGACCAACCTCATTTTTCCCTCATTCTTACTACTTGCTGGCTCTGACCATTCACCAGTTACAAGGTGTAGAGTCCACAAAATTTAGCCTCTAAAACTTCTGCTCTGTTTAAAATCAGGACAATACTGTTTTCCTTGTGTATTAACAGTCAAAACAATGGCTGCGAAAAAAACCTAAGAGATGACTGGAAGCTGTAGCAATGAGAACTACTTAAGAAGCAAAAAAAAAAAGATAAAGTTGGACTTTCCCACTGGTATTCGTCAGCAATTTTTCTGGCAAATGTTGCTGAGAATGCTAAGATACTCCCTTAAGAATATTTAAGGGCCCTGAGAATCTGCATACCAGCATGGTCAGGTTTCTTAGGCAACTGCAGATTAACAACATGAGAGCCATTTGCAAGTACAGGGCACAGTCTACACATGTGGGAGAGCATTCTGAAGGACAGATCAGCAGGGATAAAAGGCCGTACCTTGATTACCAGGTCTCCTAAACACAGACAGACAAGGCAAATTAAAATAATGGAAACTCAAAAAAGTCTGATATGCCAAGTATTTTTGCTTGCTCACCAGCTCAGTTGTAGCAAACAAATGTAATTGCTGTCACAATTCTATTCACATGGAGGAGAGAGCGAAAAAAAGGTAATTTTGCTGTAAACACACAAGCTACCAGGTGCACTGCACACAGGCTGGGCACACTGACTTCTTGCAGCTTCCAATCCCACACTCTGTGCTCAGAACCATGGTCCAACAGTGCAACTTCCCATGGATGGTGAGAGGTCTGGAAAAGTAGCTTGGAGGCATCTTTTTCCCTGCCAGCATGTCCTTAAGAAAATCTAGGAACTTAGTTTTCTAATTGACAATGTTTCTTGAAACTGCCTGGGCAGATTGCAGACTGCATTTCTAATAATTTAGAGTAACTGTAACCCCATAATAATGAACAAAACTGCTGTTCCATCATCTATTTTCTATGTAAGAATTACACAGGAAGATCCCAAAGACTGCAGAAAATGACTGGCTGCTTGATTGTCAGATGGGACATCTGACACCAGGAGTCCTTTAGCATACATGCAAGAGACAACCTAGAGATGTTTCTTGGAACTGAGACAGTTCCTTGCTGCGATTTGAAAAACAGGGCTATTCTCCCTATTCGGCCATGGAGAACTATCAACAAGGCTGATGTTTGTGCTCCTGAGTTATGAGAGGTAGCTGAAGTGTGTTGCAGAACTGAGAGGTGATTCCTGTCACTGGATGACCCTGGTAATAGCTGGGCAAGACAAAAGGAAAATTCATTGCCTAAAGATTGCCCAAAGGGAAACTTCTGCCCCAGAGGAAGAAAAGGAATGGAAACATCAAACCTCCAAGATGGCAGCATTAGCATCTTTCACTGAAGAAGCTACAGCAAATGATGAATATTCTGTGGGATGTGATCAGGGTAAGTTAATACAGTGCTCAGAAGCATCTGTAAATTTTGATGGCTTCCTAAAGCAAAACTCTGCCCAGCAAGGCAGCCACTGTGACCCTGGCACATACTTAACAGGATTCAGTTATCTTTTGAAAACTGCACTGGTAACTCCTACTGCAGCCTGGCTTTTGGGGATGCCAATTGATCTCAAAATAGTCAAGGAAGTGAAACCAATTTTCAATCCAGTAATAGTATTTTCAATCCAGGAATTGTACCACAATTTTAAATGACACAAATCCAATTTATGAAGGCTCCAATAATTTTATGCCTGTGCTTAATAAAGCTTATGTTCTCAGCATTAGCAGCAAAGAAAGCCATGGCCTATTTTGCACCAAATATTCTATTCCATGCACAGAAATAACATACATGAGAAATAACTGGAGGTAATCTAGCCACAAATCTGCCTGTAAAAAGAAATGCTCAAGAAGTACTTCCCATTTTACAGAAAAGGTTTACTATGTATCAGACAGTACTGCACATTCTGCTTCGTTCATTTCACATAAATCCACATACTTTATGTTCTGTATAAATATCCCATTTACCTTAAAGAAACTTCCTCTTTTCTCCATACAATGTGTTTTCATCGTCAAAGACGACATCTTCCCTGAGAAGAATCCACTGTATGCCTTGATCTCCTAAAAGCAGACACATATTTGTAATGGTTAGTCCAGTCTGTAGGAAATTCCTCTATTCTAAGCCACAGAAACAGTCACAAGTCTTCTGCCAAATGCTTTCTGCCAACATCGTACCATTTATTTTCTACCAGAGTCCTTACATATCCCTTCAATCCATTATTTTTCCATAAACTGCTTGAAAAAGAGTGCTGCTCAGAGTTCCATATCTCTCCCTTCCTTTCAGAGCTGATCCTGTAGCTGTGACTAGACTTTAATGTGCTCATTAAAAAGGAATGCTAAAACATAATGATTGCTTTCTTTGTTTACTTGACCTCAGTCTGCAGTACAAACAGAACAAAATGTTAGATGTCATTACAATCCACTGTCAAATATTACAGTATTAACAGGACTTATCAAGAGGGGAAGAAACAGTTTAAAATCACCCACAAGGGAGAAAACACTCTACCGCTAAAGTAAAAACCAACCAACAACAACAAGCCCAAATACCCCCCAAAAATGCTGCTTCAGGTTTTTAAAATGCAACTGAGTCATATTCAAGTCAGGAACAGAAGATGAAGTTAGGAGGAAGATCTATTTTCTGCTATCAGGTAAACAGTTCAACACCCAGGACAATATACTGATGCATCCATCACGTGAGGAGTATCAAGAGGGTGATCTCCATCTGAAAGTAGAGTAGCAGACTTCCGCTAAAGTCACAACCAATTCACACCAATAATTTGTGAATCAGCTTCTGAACTAAGCAGGAGTCAGTTCCATGGCTAAAAAGTTCTTCCATGATTTTTACAGGTGAGCTATAATTTTATTTAAATAGCCTAACCCTCCTCCTTACCCACGTTTTCCAAATACATTAGCAGTAAGTTACGCTGGAAGTTTAAGCTACCAAAAGGGCAAACAATGCAAGTGCAAAACATTATAGAGTAGAGATAGAGACACAGCTTTTGATTTTATATAAGCAGAAATTAAAATAAAAATGGCTGTCAGCAGCAGTGAAAACCAAGTTTAGTGGTGTGGCCACAGAGGGAGATGGAGCAAAACAAAGCAGCCGGGACAGAGAATGCTGACAGGTAAAACCCCAAATTTGACACATACCCCACACCAAACACATGCATGCTTCTGCTTCCCTCTAATGCCTTATGACAAAGAATAGACACAGGTAAGGAAGACCAAGGCAGATGTTGGAGCTTAAATGAAAAAAAGGATTAAATGAAAAACCTCAGCCAAGTAAAAGTACATGAGAAAACTGAGAGGTACAAGCAGGGGAAAAGAAACATTTTAGTTTTAACATATAAAAGGACACTTTAAATAGTTCACCTTGTTTCCAGAGATCCTACCACAAGAGCACTAGGAGAGGTTACATTTTTCCACTTGGATTCTGGTTTAAAAGCAGCCATGCCAGGACGCCCAGGAACCTGCCTGTTTTCCAGGCAAGGTTTGCAGACTTTGAAGGCTGAAAGAAGAATCCTGAATTCTGCATTGTTGTGAAAGCCAAACACTATGGGATGAGCAAGTAAAGACAAAAAACATTGCTGGGAAATAAACCCTAAAAAAAAAAAAATAAAATCCAATTTTCTTCCTAAATCAGTTTATTTAAAGGATAAGCTTTATTTAAAGGATAAGCTCCTGGTGAAGTTCTGAAGAACTGTGAACTGTGTTTCTTTACCTAGAGGTGTGCCTAAATAACACGACAGCATTAATCCCATAAGAGATGATGTTCAATGAAGTGGGTGCTTTTGCAGGTGCTATTAAATGAGTTAAGCTCTATCTCCTCATTTGCCACATACACAAGGGTACAGAGCAGTTGCTCTCCTCTGGGGAGCATAAGAAAATATATATTTTTCAAAGAGTCTTCTATAGACCAATTCTGGAAAGAAAAGTCGCACCTTAAGAGTGTTAAGGTAGAGGGAGACCCAAGAAACCCAAAAAAGTATTAGAATAAAACCTCAGTTTTCCAACTTGATCCTATTCCCTTCATGACAACATCAAATTAAATGACACAGGAAAAAACCCAGAGGTTTTAAAGGAATTACATTAGAGAGTTATGAGCAAGATCCTGCAGTTGTCTGTACACCTCTAGTCCCAGTCATCAATCACTGTCCTGGGTTGTAGTATTGGATGTATTCTAACACCATCTTCATGAACTGATCATGAATCCAATTGTTGGAGCAGTGCTCTTCCCAGCACCCCTCCCTCTGGGGTACCTTCTGTTAATGGCCCATCAAATGCCTTTAACTCCCTCCGGGAGTTATCTCTCTTTAATGGGCCATCAAGGAGCTCCTGTGTGACTCATCAGCCCATTGTGAGATGCTCCGCCCACGGGGAGGAGCCAAGCATTCTCACCTGGATATAAGCTGGGATTTGGAATAGTACAGGCAGCCCTCACCCACTGAATTCCCAGAGGACCAGAGCTACCAGACCTTTTCTACGAGATCACTGCTTCAGGAAGACCACCTCACCTGGACTGCTTCCATCACTCTGCTCATGTTATATTCTGACTCTGTCAGTGGTCTTTTTGTATTATTGCATTTATTTTATTTTACCTTTTTTCCCTTTTCTTCTCATTAAATTGTATTTCTGACTTGGAGCCTCTCGTTTTACTATCAAACCACTACAATCACTCTATTTGCAAACAACAACCCCCTCACAGGAAACCTCATGGTTTTTATTTTATTTATTTATTTATTTATTTATTTAATTCAATTTAATCACAAGGATGCCTGCATGCAATCCCATTACCAAAATAACAACATGCTGGGATTTTTACATTATCCCCTCAAACCTACACAGGAAGAAAAACACACAAATACACAGGTTTTGCCCTTCAAAGACTGGTATGACTCCAGTCAGAAGAAACTCAAACACAACCACTGCTTATTTCACTTGTAAGAGGTTCTGGAGTGCTTAACTTCTTCATAACTTCTATTACTGTCACTATTTATGCAACATTACTGCTATCTGTAGGACCTTAACTCTGAGCCTCAGCTGGGCTCTCCTCAGCTCCTCCACACAGCCAGTGAATCAGTCCCTTCCACTGTTAGTGGTTACAGTGTAACTTCAAATTAATTTAGGGTAGCTTAAATAGCATTTTATGTTTGACCAAGTTTTAGTATTTCTGACTAAAATCAGCACAATGGGAAACACTGCTGGGCTTTTTTGTGTTTGCTGGGAAGGGCTCTTTTGGTGCAGATATGTGTTTTACACCATCCAACACACAAGACACTAGGGCTCGCTGGTAAAATGGAAGGCCAGTCTGGGTGCAACACCCCAATAAACACGGGGGCAGGCTCCTACCTCGGAGCTGAGGCACCTCCACATCCTGCAGAAACAACTGCAGAACAACAAACCTACTGTCAGAAGGTTTCATTTCTCTACACAGCTGTGCACACCTGATGCTTACAGGCTAGAGAACCACTGCTCTAAAGCTGTCCTTGTTGAGTTTGGACCATATGAGCCTGCCAGAAACAAAAAAATCTCCCTCCTAAGATTGGGAAGCTAGGTGGAGAAAGTCAGCGAAGCATGTAATCTCCTGTACCTACTGGAGAGAAGCCTTTTCTGCTCCTCCTGTATTCCAGACACTAAGGCAGAGAGCCCAGATAGATCCACCCAGACACTGCCAAAGTGCTGCCTGCTCAGAAACCCACCTGGAAATGTCACCAGGCTGGAGCAGCCAACTCACAGTGTGATTCACGTGGCCCTTTGTCTGGGCCATCTGGAGGGAAGCCTTCTCTGTGTCCCAGAGCTTCCTTTCAGCTCTCTGTGGGCAGCAGGTGCCAGATGGTTCCTACCCCACAGCACTGCCTTACTGCAGCTCCCCACATCCAGGATGGAGGTCTTGTGTGTGACCGACAAGACAGGACAGGCAGAAGGCATGATCTGTCTTCTTGGCAAATTTCTCTCAAGTCCAATGCTACTGCATGGATCCTCATGTCCATACAAGCCGCATGTTTCAAAAAAACCAGGTGTCTTTCATCTTTTTCCCATTCCCTTCTTCTGTTGGTTTTCATTCACATGGGAATGCCAGAGCACCCTCTGCATAGTTGTATGCAACCTGACTTCTGATTCCTCATCAAAACAGCTCCTACTTTACTCCCTCTACTGCAATTTTACTTGGATTTTTTCGTATGTTCTTACACTTAACTATACTAGAGCAAATGACCACCTCACCAGACTTTTCAGGATCATTCCCTTTAATCCTCTCATTCCAATCCCACTTTAACAAAGAAAAACATCCCATTTTCCTTTGCTGAAAGTCATTGCAAAGATGAGACTGTGTGTCTGTATGCCTCCCCTGAGTTCAGCCACAGCAATCTGAGGAACGTATGTAGTCCCTGCCCACAATCCCTCTTATCCAACCTCTGCTCGGTTTCCTAAAGAATCAAGGCTATTCAACTGCACCAGCTTCCTGTTCTTTCGTTCCTAACTAGGATTTTTGATCTTTTGGCCAATCTAACAAGACCTGACTGAGGAAAGACTCTAACACAGACAAAAAGACAGCAGGAAGAGACTCTATGTATGCCACCACTGAAAGAAGAGATCTGCAGCCTTCCTTTTGCTGGCTGACCCACAGAACTAACACCTTTTTTTCCTGTATTTTAAATGTAAGTTACCCCACTGAAGAAACTCAGTCTGCCATCTTTCATCTTCCACCTGTAAAGGCTGTGCAGTCACTGAGCAGACTCTCATAGAAACTACCTCAGGCAAACTAAGAATGAGTTTTACTCTTTTGCAGCCAAGAAAACACAAGAGAAAATATCAGTCCGGACCTTAAGTATGAGCTGGCAAATGTCAGCTGATGTCAGAGGCTAATGCTGATTGCCACCTGTCAGTGCGTACCCTTGGCCAGCAGTGGTGTACAGCTGGAATACAATCCCTACTCTGCCTCATAACAGAAAAGCATGGAAGCTAGGTAGAAGCCATTAGAGATATACTTGCAAAACCTGTGGTAAATTAGCACCATATTACAACCAATTTTTACATCCATTTATAAATATATACTGTTAAAAGAACTAAAATTAATTTGTTGAATCCGTTTTCTGGTGGGTTAAAGTGGAAACCGGAAACATGAAGGATAAATACATTTTACTTAATTTTAAAAAGTAAAAAACCCCCACCCTGGTCAAATGCAACTCTACACTTGACAATATGCCAAAAGATACACACAGTACTTCAGATTTTCAGCAAATGTAATCATCCTCATGCAGTTCATTTTCCCGTTCTCCTAGCACATTTGCCAGTCCCTGGGAGCTGTCTTCATATCTAACCTACAAAGCTCTGGTTTGTTCAGTTACTCTGACCTTATCTGAATCTTGGCAAAATTAAACTTTTCCTTTTGAAAGTATTTCCTCTGAGAAGCTGACTGCAAACCTCCTTCCAGGAACATAGATACAACTGAGCACAGTATCACTTTGAAAATCTATCAAATAAGACCTTCAGTCTGCAAACTATCACTGGTGCCAGGATCTGGCAGACCTCTAAACTCAAATGTTGCATTGTGTTAACACAGCCGTATCCACAAGCAAAATGTGAGGGGATTATGTAAAAAGAAAATCTAATTTCCATCATTCTTCTGGCTGCAGAAAGGGTTTACAGTCTTGATAGTTCAAGTAATGCAAAGGCACATTACTTGTAGAAAACAAGATACAAAGCAAAAATGGCAAAGTCACTCTTTATACACTGGTGGATTTTTGTATTTTGCCATTTTATTTAAAGAGTTTAAAAATCCTTGGAAGTAACAAAAATTCCCTTACCCTCCTTTTTCTCCAAGCACTCTTTATACTTTAAATCTTTGCTACCTGAACATAACGTGTTTGTGTGAGCTGTTCCCCTGAAGAAAGCCACCAGTACAATGTCAGTGAGCACTTCTCAGTCAGTATTTTGTCCCTCGATGAAAAAAAGATCTTACAAAGATAGATATTCCCTACACATGTAGGCAGAGGGGCCATAAGTGACTGCAATTCGTTTCAGGAAACAATACTGTCCTCATAAACTGCAAATGAAACATAAATATGCAAATCTCTGAACTTTTCAAAGGCAGTTAGGGAGGTCACAGATAAACTGTATCAATGCTGCTTATCTCTCTTAACATAACAATGTTGTTAAATCACAGCCACCTCTCTCAGGACAACTCCACCCCACCATGCCTTAAGCCATGACATACTAGCCAGTTTTTAAGCAACTGTCACCTGGACAGATCGATTTTCAGGGGCTGTGATCCAGTCTATGTGCCAGTCATGGCATAATTATCAGAGTCAGTCTAAAGTGGGAACATCACTGCCAGACTTATCCACTGACTTTTCTACATCTGGTTTCAGCCAGTCATCACTCCTGCCTCAACCATTTTTTTGCCTGCAGGCTTATTTTTTCCCCTTGATTCCAGATTCTATTCGCTGGCAGCCTTTTGAGACTAAAGGATAAAGAGGAGTTATTACCTCGAACTTGTTTTAGCACAGCACTCTCAGGAGAGGTTTAAGTCCCATCAAATTTTGGGCAGATCCACCGTGTCTCAGCTGTCTACCCACTTCTTTTATTTACAAAGCCATAAATTCAGAAATGAAAGCATCTGAAAATCCCATCTGAAAAGGGCACACGAACGGGCCTGGCTCTGCTCCCACAAACATGAGCAGACATGGCATCACTCTTTCCAGCAGGAGCATACAGTTATGCAAATACTGAATGCCTCAGAAAAGCCAATCCTTAAGCTTTGCAGATCATGGCACACTACCAGTAGAGTTCTGTTTGCTGTCTCTCTGTACCCCTTCCCAAGTTTCTTCTTCCTCTCTTCCACTAAACAACCTCTTTCTGCTTGCTCCCATGGCATACTTTCTACATTACTGAAAAGGAATAAAACCCAAACTCATTTCCTCTGGCACAGCATTTAGTTATGGAGGATACTACCAAATCTCTTATAAGAGAATGATTGTTTGTTCATGTCTTGTTTTGCCTCTGGAAATGTCAGAAAAATATATTTAGGAAGAGATTGACTTAGATTTGGATAATCTTTCAGAACATTTCTATTCTTCCTGAATTCCCTGGCCTAGATACCTCACAAAAACTAGCGTTTCTTGAGTTGTTTCTGTAATTTCCACTTACTGTTCCTGCCAAAACCACTGAATAATAAAAATAAAAACATTCACAAGTGTTTCCAAATGTCTTTAAAAAGTTTAATATAAAGCTGCACTTCCTGGAAGAAGCAAGAAAAAGTAATTGCTTGAATTACAATATTAGCTTCATGGTCTAGAGAAACTCCAGAATTCTTAGTGACACTTTAATGCAAAGGGACATGGGGTTCAGTATCTTCATCTAGATGGGCATGCACAAGACAACCACCTGCTTGGCTTGACCATGGCTTATTTTAATAACCTGGGAAAAGCATGTCTCCCCACCAAGAAAGCCAGAGCAGTATGAGGGTTTCAGTGCTCAATTCTTAGCTCTTACCTCCTGGTCCAACAGAGGCATCAAAGCAAAGCTCTGTCCACTTCACTGCCAGAGGTGACAATCCTCCATGCAGCAAAGAGGAAGAAGAGACATGACTAATGATGGTTCAGAGAGCCTGAACACTTCTATCTACTCACAGATTTTCATGATCATAGAACTGCAGAATGGCTTAGGCTGGAGATCTAAAAGGGTGTCATTCCAGCCCCCTGGACACTTTCCACTATTCCTGGTAGCACCAAGCTCTGTCCAACCTGGCCTTGGACATTTCCATGGATGGCCCGCCCAGTCAAACCTAAACGGTGGGTAAGCACCCTGAGTGAAGTCCATAATGGAACAAGAATTTAAGACAAAGCAGGAAGTGCTTGGTAGCTTCATTCTTCTGAAAAAGGCATTTGGGACTAGACTTTATCTCTGTGTTTAAATGATTGGACCCCCAACTGCCCTCCTTATGATTGTTCCAGATATCAAAGCAGACAGAATCAAACACATGTTTCTACAATCTCACTAATGGTAGCTGAGTAAGGTGTTCCTTCCATAATTACTGAAAAGATTTTGAAGGCAGTAAAGCAGTAAAGAAGGATAAGGGGGGTTTTGACCCCTTAGTTTTAAGATGCCCCCAAGATAATTCCACAAATAAGACACATCAGTCTTATATAGTCTGTGACTATCAGTGGAAGTGGCAACACAAGAATAGAACTCGAACCGTTTTTAAAAGGTTCTCGTCCAGATCTAACAAACAGATCTGGGATCTAACAGCAAGTGGAAACCTCATGCAAGAGTCTGAAAATGCAAATACTGTGATTCTTATAGCAGGGCAACTATTGTTAGAGGACCACTGGGCCCAAAAAGCAAGCTGTATTTTAACCCACCAATTGATGACAAAAATTGGGAAGATCCCTTTGCCAATGAGACGTAAGCTTTAAAAGGGCATGACTGGATTTGTGGCCAATATGCTTACTGCAGGTTACCCGCAATCTGGTCTGGGATATGTTACGTAGAGTGTATTAGACCATTGTTCTTTCTGCTACCACAAGTTCAGAGAAACCAGTTTAAGAATCAAAAAGATGCCTACTGATACAGAAATGGCAACAAAAAGACAAAAACTGATGTCAATGCAAATAATTACAAAACCAGAAAAGATCCAGGAACTGAAAATTAAGTCAATGATAACTAAAAGTTGTGTTGTGGTTTGAAAACAAACCGAGTGAGAGGCCCAAGTCAGAAATACAATTTAATGTGAAGAAAAGGGAAAAAATAAAATAAATGCAATAATACAAAAAAGACCACTGACAGAGTCAGAATACACCCTGAGCAGGGTGAAGGAAGCAGTCCAGGTGAGGTGGTCTTTCTGAAGCCCTGATCCCGTAGAAAGGTCTGGTAGCTCCGGTCCTCTGGAAATCCAGTGGGTGAGGGCTGCTTCTACTGTCTCAAATCCCAGTTTATATCCAGGTGAGAATGCTTGGCTCCTCCCCGTGGGCGGGGTATCTCACAATGGGATGATGAGTCATAAAGGAGGTCCTTGATGGCCCATTAAAGAGAGAGATAACTCCCGGAGGGAGTGATCTATGAGTCATGCACAAGGCATTGACGGGCCAGTAACTGAAGATGGTGATAGAATACATTCTAAACTACAAACCTGGACAGTTTGTAAAGACAATTATTAACAAATAGAAGATTGAGAGGAATTACAGACTTGTCTTTACAAAGAAGCAGTGAGTCTGCTGGTAGACAAAACTAGCACTGAGAGATAAAAGAAACAATGGGAAGGATTCCACTGATTGATGAATGGAAAGTAAGATATTTGCCTTTACAAACAAACTGTAGGTTTGCTGATAAATGAAACTGGGTATTGAAAGAAACAATGGGGAAAATCATGACTTCCATAAGAATTAAAAATTAAAAGGAGGGGTTATACATTGAAGGGGAATTTTAGGTATTAGGCACTCCAGGAAGTCTGTAACTCTCAAGTACCTCAGCCAGTGGGGAAAGAGAGAGGGAAAGGCAGCCAGGGAATTAGGAGAAATAGGAGGCTGCATCCTCCAAAATTTGAGAGCCCCCAGGGAAAACACCCCATGGCCTCTCCTTTTATTTGAATCAAGTAAAAGGACTCCTGTCTCCTCAGACATAAACCTCTGGTGTTTGTAGATTAATTTTCCTAACAGGGGACCCCACAGGAACGCCTCACTGGCAGCAGGACATGTGCAGAGGAAAAAAAGGTGTGACTAGAGGAGGCAGAAAAGGTCCCAAGCTCCTGATCAGCCTGGAGGGAGGGCTGGACCAGCTGAACTCTGCAAGTCCCTTCTAACTTCTGGTTTTCGCAAAGACAGGAAGGGGAAGGAATGGGGAAGTGTGTGTTTGGGAGGTTGGGTATTAAGTTTGGTGGGATTTTGCAATATCAAGACATCAGACAAAAAGCATGAATCTTTCTTACTCAGTTTCACACAGGGGTGGGAGCCCTCCACCACTCCAAAATCCACTTTTACGTTTCATCACACAGGAATTGCTAAATTTCCATAACTCAAAAGGAAGCACTATATGAAAAGTGTAATATCAGCTCTAATAATTAATAAATCAGACTTTTAACTTTGTATTTATTAGCAAATGACACACACCTGAGCACACACACAAACATAAACAGGGTGAAAAACATCTAAACTTGGAGCAAACAAATTAATGTACTGTTGGAGCTACAGGAGGAATAAAAATCTGGATATATATTTTTTACAGGGTCAACTTGACAAAACAAACCACAACTATTATTTATCTACCACCAGAAAATGTTTAAAAATACCCATGGGCAGCTCAGCTAGTAAGTGATATGGCAATATGTGTACAAGTTTAAACAAATGGGGGAAAATCGCAGTGATTGAACCTGATTTTTTGCCTCCTAAAGCATGTACACTAAGTGTTGTGGATCAAGCTAGTGTGAAGCCACTGAAATTCTTGGACCTTGAAAGGATCCATTTTCAGGCTGCCCATTTAAGAATGCAGAGCATCTCACATCCTGAACTGCACCAGAGCAGCACAAAGTACCTGAGGGCACTCCAGCTGCAGGGGTGGATTTGTTTTCTGTTCAATAAAAAATTTATTTGCATGTCATTACTTATATTTACACTAGTGCTTTATGACCATGAGGTTAATGTAGTCCAACAGGCTGTATGAGGAAGATTACATGGGAGTTTTTGTGGTCAGACTGTTTATTTTAAACACCTGGACATCAGATATGATGGACAGTTTGCTTCTTTATTCACTCAGCACTCACTATTAATTTTTGAAGAATGGTGTTGATTGCTTTAAGAAACACTTTTTGTAGTACACTTCCAGTGTAGTTCCCCACCCTCGAGGGTGCACAAACAGGATACAATGAGTCTGAGTACCAATTAGAAGATGTATTTCTCAATTAACAAAAGAAAATATTTTCACTAGAAAAAATTAAAAAGCTATCTTGACCTATTTGTTTTAGTTTAAGCACAGAAGAGACTCCAATTTTGCATTAACTAAACCATGGTCACTTCTCTCCACATAAGGATGATCCATGTAATGGTACTTCTGCCTATACCAGAGTTTTCACTGCCCTAATCTAGCTCAGATCTACTGGCAATGAACAGATAAGCTGCTCACTGTAGAAAGCTTGCATCATTTGCTTGTCTTGGCTATGGAGACAGGCTTGGGAATCAGGTTAGCCCCACTAGGGATTTGACACCTTCTGCACCAGCAGAGCACTGCTAACCTGTATTAAACAGAGGGAAAGCCACCACCAGGCTCAGAATGTTCCAGAACCACACTTGGACTATACAGACTGGAAAAAGCAGACTGAGCCACAAATGTGTGCCAGCTCACTCCTGCACTCCTGTGCCAACACAGTAAGCAGGATACACCCAAAGCACACGTTCTCACTGTCCTTCCTGTCAGCTGTGCCATATACACATCATAGGAGAGAGAATGTCTATACAAACTGCCTACAATTCTTTTGTGTTACTAGAATGTTAAAACCAAAACAAAACCACAAATCAAATCCTACAGCAAAAACCTCTATTTGCACAGTCTATTTCCTGCCTGTTAGAGGATCTGGTTGGGGGCAGAGGGGAGGCATGAATAGGGCAATGTAACAGGTCTTCAGAACCAAGTCTGCAGATAGCAAAATGCATGGTATTGCCCCTATCTGACCTATCTGGAAAATCAGGAGTTCATTTTAAATTATCAAAATAATTTCAGATATTTGAACATTCCTCATAATGATCAGGTCCATAAGACTGGTTATAGAGAGTGACTGTTCTATAAAAGCCATGCACAACTTTGACCAACTATGCTCTGAAATATTAAGTTGGTTTTTTTTCATACAACTACTGAACTACTGCTTATCTGTGGGACGGGGAGGTGAAGGGATGCACCTTGCAGTTGTTTTCTTTCAGAGGGACAAGGGAGTTCCAAATATTCAAATATTTAGAATCTATTCTAAATAAATCTATTTTAATCTAGTCTTAAATGTTTCTCTTCCATCCTATTTCTTTATGGAAAAAATATTAAATAGTGAAAACAAGGTTATGACACACAGCAATGAAACCCAGGAAATTCAAAACTGACGGCTATTAAAATATCTGTCTCAAGTTAATTTCACTCCTCTTCCTGTTTTCTATATATGCACCATGGGACTGGCAATGTCAGCCTCAACCAAACTTTCTGGCTCAGGTCCCAATCCGTGTAACTTTGAAGTCACATAAGCACATCACCCTTCCTGTCCTCGTGGTGCTCTTATTGATCCTCTTTCCAAGGACAATTGTTCCCTCTGACTTCTCCCTGCAACTCTTCCCTCTGATAACCCCATCACCTTCTGTCACAGCTGACTTGTAAATTCATCAGCAGTGCAAAGGTTACTGCTGCTTTCCCAACCCTCTTCCCTTTTCCCATCACTAGCACCATTCTCTTACTCTGCGAATCCTGAGCAGCCCCAGACTCCCCTACCACAGCCCCCTACACCCAGCTTGCCTTCACTCTTTCAGCTGAACACTTGGGGATGAAGCCTCATGACTCTGCCAGCTTCCTTTCCTGAACCTCTAAGGTTTCCATCCAGCCCAATCTGCCTGCTTTTCAGTTTCCACTGTTTTCTACTTCCTACTAAAGCTCTTCTCCTTTCCTCCCCCTTTTTCCCAAGCCACTTGCATAAGGATCTCAGACAGCCAGGATTTCATATTCACAGAATCATAGAACAGTCAAGGTTGTAAGGGGTCCTAAAGGTCATCTAGTTCCAACCCCGCTGCCACGGGCAGGGACACCTTCCAGTATCAGGCAGACACCATGCACATTCCACAGCACCTGCACTTTATGCAGGTTTGAGCAGCCTTTTTATCCCTTCCCCTTCTTCCATCACTCCCGTATTTAAGAAGGTAGACCAAGATCATCACACCCTAACAACTCCCCATCTGCTTCTTTTCTCGGGTCCCTCAAAAGGCTAGGACACATACAATAAATAGATAAAGAGGGAGGAATTGATGCCACAGCACCAGCTGGCTCTAGAAGTAAGGAGAACAGCTTAAAGCCTCCTCTAGGCTGTCTTCTTCCAGACTAGAAGGAATGAAGGTCTTCCCTAGGTTTTGGGATGAGCACTTTTCCCTCCTCTAACTTTTTTTTTTATCCCCCAGTTGAATAGGAGATACCATCAAAACTGAAGTTTCCTTCCTCAGCAATATCAGCAGTCACATCAAGACCCATTTGATTAGGACTAAAAAGTTTCTCCTTACTTGCTGGATTAACGAGTTAATAGAAACCCTAGCAGGGGAACTCCTTAAAAAGAAGTGTGGGTGTTCAGTTCTCTGTTAGTTTGCTTGTGTAAACAATTTGTTTTCTCTCTCCTGGGACACTTTTGAAATAGGCTTTTCAGAAGGCAATAAACCTCATTTGAAATGGTGAAACTGGGTCTAAGTACTGCCAAAAGCAGAGCACTCCAAACACATTGGTGACTCCACATATTTACTGTCCTGGAGGGTTGCACATAGGTCAGAGAGAGTCTGTCGGTGTCACTTTTTTTCTTTCGGATCTGAACCAAATGCAGTCAAACCCAGAAAGTAAGGCAGTGGTCAGGTGACAGGCTGTTTCCTAGGTTTAATTATTGCTGACACACTGGTACCAAAAGATTTCCATGACTGCTGGCAACAAACATTGGCAATCATTGTGTATGAGGAGCTCGGACTAAGCGTAGTGAGATACACTTTACTTAATCCTTTAAAAATGAAAAAAAAAAAATTGTTAAACAGCTAGTTTATTCCATCAGTCTCATTCTGCAGATAATAAAGAGGAAGCTGTCAATAGGTGAAAATACTTCTTAGGTTACACAGCAGAGTTTCAAGACTTGTCATGGAATTAGTTTATTGCTTCTACATCTGGTGCCAGTTATTTTTATACAGCTTCTTTGTATAAATTCAACAACATGGAAAAAAACCCTTCCAGGTCTATCAATTGCTCTTAAACACCAACGAGTCCATCTCTATCTTCTGTATCTCAGCTATGACATATTCCTCACACAAACACAAACCCATGTCCCTGGAGAGTCACAAATCTCTCGAGCAACTTGACCTGCCACGACCGAGCTAGGGGAACTCAATCCAGCCCTAAAATTAATCTTCTTCTTCCCAGTAAGTCTGCTTTTGTTCCAAAACCATAGCACCAAAGGGGAAATCAAGGAGTAAACAAACATCTTCCACAGTTTGTGAACCATGTCCTCAAGTGGCCAGGACTGCAGTCCTGCATAGTTTCCTACTTGCAAAGCTCTATTCCTGCCTACTGGAGAAGGTGAACATAAATCATGCCCAGCAAGGAGCTGGCATCAGCTTCTCCCTCTGCTCTGTCCATCCTGCCAATGATGCCTCAGCCTAAGTTTCCTAGCACTGCTTCTGTGTACAGCGAACACTGGCTACTGGCACTGTAGAATTCTGCAGCAGGAGCTACTTGTTTCAAACCCGCATGTTCAGTGAACTTCTGGCATTTTCTGCTTGTTAATCTCTTGATCAGAAATGGATTCCAAGCCCAGTAGGACCTTCAAACAGCTGTCATGCCTCTTAGCACTTTGTCACACAAAAGCACCTCTCTCCAACCTCCTAAAATACACAGCAAATCCGTACAGAAACATTGCACAAACACATTTCACACCTACACATTAATTACACTATCATACTCAGGCCAGGAAAAGTAACAGTTCAATTTGCCGTTCTATGACCACCAAGGCTGCAATGTAAGAAATTCCCCCTAAGAAATTTTAATTTTGCCAAACACCCCAGACATGTACAAGGCAGCCTTGGAAGATCTGACCTTTATGTGATGACCATCCTGTGGGGAGTTTGGGGTTAGCCTACACTTTGCCACCACAGGCTCAAGGACTCAATGGCAAGGACTCTGTGCAGGTGCTTTGCTGAAATGAATCTGTAAGAGGAAGATTTAAGCCTTGCTGTGGTGAATGACTGAAAGGCAGGGAAAAGGCCACAGCCTAGGAATGAGTTTAAATAGTCAAGCAGATAACCATGTTGCCTTCAGGTATAAGCTGGCCAGCTTGAGACAAAAGCCTTTCAACTGACACCAATTTTCTGTGCAAGCCAACAGACAGAGGATAAATACAAGAAAAGAATTCCATAAAATGCTGAAAGAGTCACCCTGCAGGCATCATACACAAACAACTTTGCCAAAACTTTACAAGAGATACTCTTCTTCAGAGTTTACACATTCAGATTAAAAAGATGTGTAATATAGATGTGTCCTGGGTTGCAGTGTAGGATGTGCACAAAGTATGTATTCTATCACCATCTTCATGAGCTGTTGAAACCAGGTGAGGCAGTGTTTTCACAGGCCCCTTCCCTCTGGACTATTTTCTGTTAATGGCCCCATCAATGCCTTGCTGCATGACTCATAGGCAACCCCTTCTGGGAGCTAGCCCTGATGAATGGGCCATCAGGGACCATGCTCATAGAAAGAGACCATCTCATTGTGAGATGCTCCACCCAGGGGGAGGAGCCAAGCATTCCTATCTGGATATAATCTGGGATTTGGGACAGTATAGGTGGCCCTTACCCACTGGTTTCCCAGAGGTCAAAAGCTACCAGATCTTTCTACAGGATCACTGTTGGAGTCCAGGACATTCCCTTGGATGGCTGGGACCCAGGAAAGGAGTTTGAGCCCTGGACAGGGGGGTGTGGAGCTGGTCCAGGGGGCTTGGAGACCTTGGCACAGAGCCCAGAAGAACACCGGGTTTGATTTTAATCCATGGGAAAAGCTTCCAACACTGGGAAAGGAATTACAAACCACTGGGATGTGAAAACAGTAGTTTAGTACAGTAGACGATACAGAATTCAGTAGTTTTAGAGTTTACAGAATAGAAGTAAATGGGGACAAGATGGTGGAATTTGGGTGGTACCTCATGTACTTCTCCTTATTCCTCGTCCTCCATCTTTTGGGGTGGTGATGGCACAAAGGAGTTAGAGTGGATGGAATCAAAGTAGAAATGACACTTTTAGTGTGGGCACTGGGCATTGGCACAAAATAGTAAATAACCAATATGTAGTTATCTGTATAAATGTTAGGGGACATCCCCTCGAGAGGCAGTCTCCTCATGTCCCAGCCAATGTCAGCACCTCGGCTGGGAGAGGAGAATATTCTGAGATATCAAATAATAAACAACATGAGAAACCTGAAAACAGTCCTTGAGGACTCTGCTTTTTTATACCGAGGCGACTCGGGGCTTTTTAGAGGGCCAAGGACTTTAAACCACCTAAAGCTCGGGTGAGGAAAACCCCCCCAAGAGATCACTGCTTCAAGGAGACCACCTCATCTGGACTGCTTCCACCACCCTGCTCAGGTTGTATTCTGACTCTGTCAGTGGTCTTTTGTATTATTTATTTCATTGTACTTCTTCCTTTTTTATTATTTTTTATTTTTCCTTCTTATTATATTTTATTTCTGACTTGGGAGTCTCTCACTGGTTTTACTTTCAAACCACTACAAGATGTCAGAGATCATGTACAGAACCGGTGACTGACAAGGCCTGATGTTTTATCTTTGTCTGGACCTCTCCCTAGTTTCCAGAGTTAAACATGATCTGTTGGCCTGAATTAGTGCTACTTCAAGAAAATGCATCAAACAGGAAAGGCATGAGCAGAGAAAAACTAATGGATCATTCATAGCTAAAACTAGATATATAGAGTATAAACGCTTGGCTGGGTGGAAAGCTTACAGGCAAATAAGCTGAACCTACAATCTACTGTTCCTAAATTTCTTGTCCTTCTAATGCACTGGATTTTAATAAAATGTTCCAAAGGAAGGTTTCCACTAGCAATATAAAGGTTGTCTTGCCATTCTGTTGGGCCCAAGGGCATACCCTGACTTGACATAGGGCAAATGCCGGTAACCAGCTTTACAATCCGATCCCATACAGCAAAGGAAAAATCCCCACAGACCAAACTGTGTAGGGAACACAACATCCACCTGCACATGGGAACTGGAAGGCTCAAACACAAAAATCCCAAGAGTCTTCCCATCATGACTGCTGCATTGCCTCCTAGCAGCAGTTTTAACTAAACTGATAAACACAGGCCTTTGTGAAGGAAAAGGTGGTATGAAACAAAGTCTTGATATTCAAGACTACTTTCTTCAATTCACTGTTTCCAAGTTAGAGTCTCAATCCAGCAATCCTCAGTTAAATATACTACCCAGCTAACTCCAAGGCCCAAGACTTCCTTAGTTTTACATTCTGTACTCCCATGATGCAGTCAAAAGTCTGCCAGGAACATTACTGAGATTATGTGAACTAACATCCTTCTAATCACAATTAGAATACTGATAGTAACTACTGAAAAACAGCTCTGTATGTTCTCAGAACACATAAAAAAATTAAAAGCGACAAACAGACCATCAGTGGAACTGTCACACAGTATTATGCACTCCTTGCCCAGAAGTAAACCTTAACTGAATTTAGGCATAGCTCTCAGAGTGCCATACTAAAAAAGACAAAAAAGCAGCTGCCTCCTCCCGCTCATTGTGGAGTAGTTAAATATCGGCGATTGATGGAGAGACGGGAAGACTGATTCATGATCAGAATTCGATTTTACTGAGGTTTTCCAAGTCTTATATACCATTTCAGTAAGGTTAATAATTTCTACTACAAAAATTAGGTTAAAAGATCACACAAGCAACTTATGCATTTTACAACATATCTATCATAGGGGGTAGATTGACTCTTTTCCCTTAAGCAGGTTTAATCCCATCTTCTCATAAGCTCAAAGTTCTGTTTGTCTTTGCCATGGCATCCTAGTCACTAGTTATGCTAATTAAGTCTGTCTTACTCTCAGTCTTGTGTATTCCCACAGTGAAAGCCATGGTTCTCTGCAAACATGGCAAACAGAAAGCCACCAGCAGCCCAGGAAGGCGCCTGATATGTTTGCCAAGAGAGTATACCACTCCACCAAGGATCAAATCAGTGTGCACATGGGAGTACACCATTCCAGCAAGGATCAAGTCACACAGAAACCAGCTAAAACATTTATCTGGCTTCCAGTGCTGCTGTAAACGACAATGGAAACACACCATAGCTATCACAGTGTATCACCATAAGTAATAGCTAACATATTTCCAGGCAATCATGAAATGCCAAGGGATGAAAAAACATTTTTCATACAAACATAAAAAAATGAACCTGCACTATAAGAAACCAAATATTTACTTTGGCAGATCATATCTTCTAGCAAAAACATTTGCAATAATGTTAAACATTTAAAGAGACATACTGCAAAACAGATGCTGAAAATATCTTTGTAGGGCTTCCTGCCAAAGTGGAAGAGCTGTGCATCTATCAGTGTAACAAACATGTACCAAGAATTTTTATGGAACCACTAAACAGAAACTTTGAGCTATCCAAAGGAAAGATGGCTGCTCACTTGATAGTGAACTACTTTTTTCTTCTGCTAAAAATTCCAAGCACTACAGTTTGCAAAGGATGTACTACATAAATGAAGAACACAAGTTAGAACTGAACCTTTCTACCTAACTCCTCAAAGATAATTTCCTAAAGTTCCCGTTACTTAAAAGCAGTTTACAAAGACTGCAGCAGTAATTCCCAGCTCTAACACACATGCAGAGAAACACTTCAGGATGAGTTTTACTGCACCTCACATACTATTTAAGTCAATTGAGTTCAAGTTACCAGCACATATTCTACTTCCACCTCCCAAAACTGAATTCTCCTAAACTTCCAAAACAATCACAATTTGAACAGTTGTATCTAGATAGATCTAGGAAAACCAAAGTAAAAAGTTACGGATATGCTGTGGCACAGGTGCATATATAACTTAAATAACCTAGGGCACCTGAAAGGTTCCCAGTCATGCATCCAGGCAGTTGTGGCCCGTAGCAAACATACCACAAGAACCCTGCTTCCTTCTCCCAAGTTATTCAGTGTGTCCAAAGTCTGATTTTTATTCTTGCATTAATTATCAAGAACTTGGTGAGTAAATTATTCCTTTTTAAATGCCCAGCTGTAGCTAAAATAGCTTATTACAACATTTACTGAGGGCTGATATTTCATAGTTGCCAATATCTAACTGCTTTCCTAAGAGATTACAGTCTCAGCAAGTTATTCAGCATAAAGCAAGCCAAGATCCCAGCTGGCACAAGGATGCATATTTATTTTTGTGAAGGTTATGGTTTGTGACTGCATTTAAAAAAAAAAAATCAGTTAAAAAAAATCAACTTCTTTGCAAAAGATGGTGAGCAGTTTCCCACACAAGCAGATTTAAAAGTGGCAGCAGGCATCCCCAGCCCTCAGTACAGGCCTTTTTTGATTCCTGAGTTAAAATTATCACAAGGCTCACTTACAGAACCAGCACAAAGGTGGAGTATATTGGCAGCACCTTGCAACACTGGCTCAGGCACACAGGTTGGGCTGGAACACAACAGCTGTGAATTCCATCCATTGCTCCACACAGGAGAGACCCCCTGTGCCACAGCATCTGGCTTTTGCACTGAGGACCTGATCGGGCACCTGCAGGGCAGCAAGATAAAAGAGGGCACTTTTAAACAGCATTTCTCCAGGCACTGGCTCCCTGTGCTGCTCTGAATCACTCACTCAGATCCACCTTCTGCCATCTCCACGTGCTCCACAGCTCCAAGTCTCACCTGAACATGGGAGCTGAGCCACCATTGCCCTAGCTTTCCACATGTTCACTCTCAAACGCATTTAAAGACACATCTTGGCATGTGCTCAAAAATCATCACCCGTTAGGAGAAAATATTAAGCAAAGGATTTAGAGGAAGTCAAGGCTACAGATCCACAGTCAATAAGAAGGGAATGTCACAATACACATCAGCATGAAATCACAGCACATCAGCAATACACATCATGCAGGAAAGCAAAACCAGTAAGGTTTTGGGTTATTTTCATGTTGCAAGTATGTATGTTTCAACGAGATTAGTACTGAGAGGCCCTAGAGTTAATTCCTGGAAAGCACAGATTTGTATTCAGCAAATATAAAGTAGAAGCCAAAAGCATAATTTTTGATACCAAAAAAAAAAGTGCAAAAGAACCATTTAAAAATATCTGGCTATTGTGTTTTTTTTCTTTTCCCATGCAAGCCACTTGTGAGACCTTGTTTAGAGCACTGTATTTAGTTCTGGGCATCTGGCCAGATGACATTCACATTCTGGAGCTGGTAGAGTGAGGAAAAAGAATAGTTTGGGTTTTTTGTTTTTTTTTTTTTTGAGAAAAGTCCCTCAGAACCTCAGAGAAGAGTTGTGTCTGTCTCTAAGCATGTGTATATGGTTAGGGAGGTGACTTCTTATCTCTCACCAGAGTTCATTTGTAGTGCTCTGCTGGTTGAAAAGGAGCAACAGCAATTTGCAGCAAAAGATTTGTCCTTTAGTTTCTGAATTATCATACAAAACAATCCAGTGCTTTCAGATTTTTCAGGACGCAGAAAGACACCACCTGCTTTTGTGCAAAGCAGGGCTTTTACTCTTCAAAGACAAGTTATAGACAAGACATTTTCCAAGAACATTCATTTACAAACCCTTGAAAACCCTGTTCCAAGATCAGGTGGAAAAATGCACTTCCCTTTTCTCATCCTACCCTTTCATTGTATAGTGCTCACAGACAGACCAGAATCCTCCCCAGTGCAGCATCATTACCTGTTTTCTCATGCAACACCCAACACAAATGGGTGCACTATTCCAAACAGTATATGATGATTACATACCACAAAATACTGTTATTCTTGCCAGAGGACTGGTAGGACTCCAGGAACTTCCTTTTGCTACTTTCACTCTACCACGGTGAGAACTGCATACTCCTCTCCCATATTCATGCTGATGAAATCCTTACCAGCTCCACAGGAAACAGTACAACATTAATGCACAACAATTTTCAACTGAGCTAATTGTTTAGATCAAAATTTCAGAAAAACCAGAACAAACCTAATAACAGAACATGACTGCAGCCCCACAATTTCTTTTCCTTTATGTGTAGTTTCACTCTGCTGATCTCAAGACAGAAATATGGCTTCAGCCATCCCATAAAATTTTCAATTTTACTTAAAAAAGTAAACAATGGGGGTTCTGTATGCAGGCTCATAAAATCTACATAAGGCAACCAAAAGTTACATGGATTAAAGCCAAGCTCTGAGTCTTGATTCAGGATTAACAACAGCATAAATTCAGAAGCAACTCTCTGAAGTCAAGAAAGCATAAAACATACTATCAACAGAGGAGAACTAGGCCCACCCTCCTTTGACTAAAGAATGATTCTCAAAGAGAATGGACTTCACAAGCATGAGAGAACCTGGGAATGCTATGTTACATTATTATGCTTTTTGCTTTCCCTCAAAACTTTAGCCAGCAACCCTCAGCTGAAACAGGCAGCTATGAGCACTTCCATGCAGAGACTCTTGCCCTGCCTGCAAGAGGCACAGAGCAGCAGTGTGCACTTTACCCACACTTTTCCCAACAGCACAATGCCCGAATGAGAAAAGGACCTGTGCTTTCATACTGCACAAACCTCTGCCTCTGTCTTGCCAGTCACATTATCAGCTGAGACAGAGGATGATTTTTGGAGCAGAATGTCCAGCACGGAGGCAGCCATGGACTGCTGTGGTGTACCTGGCAGGTCCTTCACCACCTTTTATTTCTGCAGCAGCCTTGTAGAACAAGGAGGCAGAGAAATGACTGTCTGTGTTTGCCTTGGTCTACCTACAAAAGTCCTTGTAGCCAAATTAACACAGGCTGGGTTATAACACAGCATGTCTCCCCTGCCAGGTAAGGGTCATACAGGGCCTGGACCAAAAGCAGGATCAGACCACATACACACTTCAGATTCCACAGCCAAGAATTCAAAGCAGCAGCAGCAGCTGCCCTTCCACAAACCATGTCATGGCTCACAGCAGCTGAGACAAAGAAAATTCCATGTCCCTGCCAGCTCTTTCTCCTTGTTCTGCTCCAGCTGCAAATGCTCAGGACTCCTGAATATGTATGGTAAGGTGCACCAGAGCACCTCAGCACTGGGTAACTGCAGGTAGTAGAGTATTACGTACCAGTAATGTCCACAGTAGTCCTAGTCTGGATCACAAGCACCATAAATACAGCCAGGAAGCATCCATGACCTCACTTGTAGCTGCCAGTAATGTGCTCCATGAGAAGACATGGGATAACTGTATTGCATTAAGTGTCTTGATGTAGCATTTAATGTATCAGGAGAAACTTATTTTCAGTGTTCTGAAGTAAGACGTATTGGAAAATTATAGCCTCATATCCATAAAATTCATACCAAAACATCTCTGTGTTTTGCTACACAGTGATTCAACGTAACACAGGGTACAAAATATTCAGTTACACTTCCAATCCCTCTCCTGACAGACATTACTAGTTGAGTAAGTGACACAAATGAAAAAAAAGGTAACTGGCATGCTTGACCCCGCCTAGCAATGTCACCACAGCACTTCTTCACTGAGGAATTTCAGAGGGTTTTTTTTGAGACACATCTTGAGAAATCTCCAACAGCATATTAGAGGTACGTAAAGCCTCTTACTTTCTTACTCTTAAACCTCTTGCCCGAGATCTGTATGATATGCCAAGTATTTATTACAGCCACAGGCAAGAGCTACACAACCACAGAGCCTGCAATACATTTGACCACAGAACCAGTTCTCTGTGGTTGCTCCATTGATGTTTGAAGTCACCACATCTGCAAAGCAAGAGCAGGATTTTGCTGCTGATCCCCTTTCTCCTCCTGATACAGAGTCTCAAAGTGATCCTACAGTAACAATAAACTGTGGCTGTGGTTTAGTGAGATGTTAAGGAAAGACCTGAGTCCATATCTATTTGATACAGTACTCCATCAATCCCTGCTGCTGATGGGATATGAACTACCTCAGCGCTATGATGTGACAGCCACATTATTCTCCTACATAACAGCAGCTCTTTAGCTGCTATAGTAACAACAATATTCTCTCTTTTTCAAGGCCCTTCTGAAAAACAATCAGTCACCCTACTCTTCATTCAGTCTCTCAGTAACCACTGCTTGAACTTGCTTTAAAAACAACTCAAAAATGCCCTGATAATTAAGTAGAAGAGATAGTCTTCTACACCAAGAGCAACAGGAGCCACCCCTCCTGGTCCTGCCAGCCACAAACCAGAACACCTGCTCAGCTGCCCACTCACCAAATGCTACAAGAAGGGTGGTTAGAGGAGACACTATAGCAGGTTTCACACAGACACCACAAGCGCTTTCCTAGAGGTAGAGTAAGAGACACTGAGCTTGCTGGGAGTGCAACAGGGTGACAGAATGAGCTACCATACTCACTCACAAGAGCCCCCCAAGACACAGTATCCAGCTGTGCCAGGGTTCAGTGCTCTAAACAAGCTGAAATTTGCTCAGGGGCTGCCAAGAAACCCCCTGGCCAGCACAGCCTCATCCCACTTCCTCCTGCTGATCTAATTAAACAGTCAAATCCTAAGGAATCAAGTGGTATTTTTGGAGCTAAACAGAGCTGAAACTAATGAACCTTAATATAGATCTGGCCTGAGGAAAGTCAAGGGCTTGGTTGCATGGCCATACTGGCATACTTTTACCACAATACAACACAGAATTACTCATGAAACCACTGCAGACACAGCTGAATTGAACAGAGAGCTACTGTGGAACAGCGGAATCACAGCTGTTGAAACCTTGCCTTTCTGAGCAGTGCCCCATCAGCCTTCCAGCCCCCAGCTAGCAAACACACACCTCAGCAGGTACCATCAACTCCACTCACCCCACCAGCTCCTCACTGTTACCCCAGGCTGTCCTCTGAGGGAGAAAGGCCTCCAGCCAGCACTGTCCTGTTCACCTCCGGGGCTTCTGCTGTCACACAAATACCTGGTGGAAATTCTGTTCTGCTCACTCCTCATCAACTCAGCACGGCTGAGGCAAAGGCACATAAACATGCTCCTTATTTAACAGGGCTTAAGAGTTACACTTTGGGAAATAAGCAAATAAAATAAATGAGAGGTGGTTAGTCTGGAAAGATAAGAAGACGAGCTCACAGAGGAAAATACACTGTCTACTTCTCTACATCTACCAAATCACACCTGCGCGGTCTGAAAGAAACTTTTGACACAACATTTACAAGGAAGCACTTCAGAAGAGGACGCAGCCAGACATACACCGCATTCCCAGGAGCCCCCGTTTGAGCCAGCAAAAGGAGCCGATGCCGGGACCGAGGACTCCTCGCGGGACAGAGGCTGCCGACGGCCCGGGCAGTGCCAGGGCCGGGGCCGCGCTACGGGACCGCACCGCGCTCCCTTCACGGGAGTCCGGGACACCCGAGGGGACAGGCAGCTGGCGGGGACGGACACCAGCAAGGCCCCCAGCCCGGAGCCCGCGGGGACCGGCCCAACCCGGCCGCCCTTCGCTGGGAAAGGGGCAGAGTCCGGTGAGAACAAGGCGAGGACAACGCTGCCCCGCGGCACCGACGGCTGCCGGGGCACGGCCGGGCCCGGCCCTCCCGCTCCCTTCGCGCTTTCGCGGAGTGGTTTCCATCGGACCCCGCGAACCGCACGGACGGCCGCGACACCGCCGGGCCCGGCGCCTCTCACCTCGCCTCGCCTCCAGCGCGTCGGCGGCAGTCAGAGGCACCCGAGCGGCCGGGCGGAGGCGCGGGGCAAGGCCGGCTCTGCGCCGCCGCTCCGCCGTCCCCGGGCCCGGCCCCCGCGCATGCGCCGCCGCTGCGCCGCGCCCCGCCCCCGTGACCGCCCCGGGGCCGCCCCGTGCACGCGGCTGGGCGGGGCCGCCCTCAGCGCGCCGGCGCCTGCTCGCGGCGCAGTGCCCTCACGGCAGGCTCCGTCACCGGGGGCCGTGCCACGGCACAGCTCTCCGACTTGGGCCGAGGAAACTGGTTAAGATCATTCCCAGCCTCCATGCTGTTAGGCTGTGTGTTTTCCACAGCTCATTCCAGAATGTATTTCAGTGCAAGTTATCGCAATAACCAAACAATGAGAGCAGCGTTTCCCTTCCATTCTGGCAGCTGCCAGGAGTGCCCATTATGGATGCCGGTGTGGTAAATGTAATGGAAAAATTCGTGTATATGATTTGTTAAAAAAATATGGATATTGATCTAATACCAATATCCAACTATGACGGACAAAGACTCTCTAACAGTTTGAAGTTAGAAAGTGGATGTTTATTACGACACGGGATAGCTCTCAAATACACACCGCAATTTACAGATGATCACGGGGTCTTTTTATGTACAAAAGTGTTGAATACCCAAAACACAAATGCATATTCATGACTCTGGTCCATCCCATTCCCCGCTTCGTATGGTAATTAGCCAAAAAGCAATTAAGCATGCGTAGTTCGTTCTTTGAAATGGGTCAGTGGTCCTTCTTATGAGGTGGGGTCTCAAAATGATGAAGTAAGATGGGTCTTCCTCGCTTTGCCTTTTTAACCTTTTAGTGTTGGTGACACCTGGATCCTGTTTTCTCAAGACTATCTGATTTATGATCACATTGTGTTCTTGGAGTCTATTGATTAAGTTGACAGGTCTCCTGATTTATCGGTTCCTTAAATCTGGCTTATGTTAAAAAAAAAAAAGGAAGTTTACCTCAACAATGTCTAGTTAGTAAAAGGGGAGTCTACATCAGCAATGTCTAGTTTAACTAAAGTCCTTTATTCTTCAAAATGTAAAGGGAAGTCTACATCAACAATATCTAGTTTAACTAAAGTCCTTAATTCTTTAAAATTAATATCTCATATATAATATTGTATCAAAAACTTTGGCCTATTAAAAGCTACTCAAGGGCGTCTCCGAGATTCCAAGACCTGTGGTGCCAGCTGTGAAACCACAAAACTTGCAACAGAAATGACATGGCCGGACTGGAGATGGTCCATTCATCAAGGATGGGCCTCCACTTCACGGCTGCTCGATCAATACCCCAAAGGAGAAATCCGGGAACACTATCAAATCATCTTTTCATACTTACCGGGAACCCCTTTCAAAACCTCACCTGGAAATAAAGAGATACATGAATATTTGGACTTTCAATGGACTTAGCCTCAGGATAAATAAACTGTATAAAAACCGTATGCTGAGACCCAGTATGTGTGGTCGAGGTTTGGATGGTACCTTTGTTACTGTCACTCTGCCCACCTAGCATTCAATCAGTGTTGTCCTATTTTATTGTGGCCTTTCAATTTGATGTTGGAAAAATTGCTAAATAAATTCTTTTTATTTTAAATTGGCTTCTAATAATTTATATGACAACAGTGAGGAGCAGTAGTGTCAAGCCTGGTTACAAACACATTCACAGACATACCACAGTAGTAGTCTGCTTAAAGGGGGTATAAACAATTCCAAAATCGAGACCATTAAAATGAAAGGTGGATGCTTACTAGCTTTGAGGAAGCAGGACAAAGGAATGTTATCTCACGTCCAAGAGCGTGATTTTTATATTAATCCACTGCTTCTGTGAAAGTTCCCATTTATCTTCAGGCCCAGGAGCCCTGGTTGGCCCCACTGAGCACCTTGTTTCTGCAGCTTCCATGCAATCTATAGCTGCCTTTTGAGAGAGGTGTGAACTGCAAAGTCCAGCTTTGCAGTGCCTGGTTTGGTAGAGCCATCAGAGCCCTTGGCTACCCTTTTAGAGAGAGAGGGGAAGACAGTGCTGCTCCCCTCTCCCCGACAAACATTTGAGAGCAGTGGGGTGAGCTGCCAGCCACAGAGGAAAACAAAGGAAAAGGCAGTAAACAAGAGGCAGGTTAGGACATAGCCAGCCCTGCCAAACTGGAGCAGAACTGAGCTCTAAGGACTGGAAAAAATGCATTGGAAAGGCCCTTGCCTTTGAAGAATCTGAGATATGATGTCAAGTTTCATGGCTTGTGTTTCTTATTTATCCCTGAGACCACTTCCCTCAATCCAGCTGTAAGATGGGCTTGGCATGCTTTCCTATACAGAGTAAGCTTGCACAACAGCAGGTCATTGGTTTTTTTTCCCAAGCCCTGAATGGCTGGCTGTATTTCTCATCATACAGGTGTGGGTCAGAGACCTATGTGTAGGCAGAAGGATTAAAAGTGGGATGCCCCTGAGCACCTGACTAGTCTGGACAAGACCAGCATACAGCCTTCCCCTGGCTGCTGCTCCACTGTGTTATAAACCATGGGAGAGGTGAGGGAAGCTTTCCCACGGAATTTGGGGTTGACTGGGCCAGGGCAGTATGTACTTTAGCTATCATGTCCCGAGTACAAAAGAAAAGCGTGTTACCGGGATGGCTCTCCAGTGTCCTGAGAAGATACCATTGGGATAGAACACAGACTTGCTTATCTATTGTCACACCATGGCAGCTGCAGCAAGGAGCAGAAACTGTTAATTCCTTTGGCTAGCTTCTCTCATGGCAGCCAAGATTCCTGCGTCAAGACACTTTCCTCTTGCTCTGGCTCCTGCCCTAGACGCCTGTCACACTGCTGTGAGCTCTGCGCGAGTAAGAGAAACTGCAGCACAGGAGAAGACAGAGGAGTCACTTGGATCTCTCTCCTGTGAGCTGAACACGTTGCTGCTGCACCACAGGAACAACTGTGCCATCTCCCAGCCATGGAGGTGCATCCACCCCAGCCTCCACAACCAGATCATGTCCAGCAATGACTTCAGAGTGACCTTTTCTCACCTGAAAACATGATGTGTGTTTCATTTTATAGCATGTGATGGCGATTGCTTCAGTGCATTCCAAATCTTACCCTTGGCAGCATTATGAGTATTACACTTTTGACTTCAAGCTGGAATTCTTGTTCTGATTTGCACTCAGCTGTTCCTTGTAACAAGGGAGGAGGGAGATGGGAATCAAACTGCATGAAGGAGACTCAGCAAAAACTGTTTAAGAGCAAAACAGACCAAGATGTTTTTGTTTACTTTTCCTGATTACTTTTTCATACAGTGTGAACATATCAGAGAGAACATAATTACACACATACAAAGAAAATAAGCCACCAAAAAAACCCCACTAACCAACAAGTGAACAAAACCACACAGAACTGAGCCAACTAGTTTTTTGGTAAGACTAGTTTTTTGTAGCTAGGCTAGTATTGGGATCCTGAGTAATTCTGTGCCCTGTTCTGTTGCCCCGCAATGTACAGTGAGGCAGAATCTCTCCTTGTTCCACCCTTTCTCTCAGCCTTGTCCCATGAAGGTAGATCTGGCCAACAGCTTTCCAACACTCACTCCCTCACCTCAATACAGATCTCCATGGTGGGGTTCTGATGAGAGAGCGGAAAACAGCTAAACTTCCTGACCAGATGGGAAATGAAAAAGGAAGGAAAAGCTGCGTAACTGTATTTCCAGCTCAGCAGGACTTACTTTTTACCTTCCCCCTCTTTTAATTTCAAGATTTTTTTACAACAGTACTTAAACAAAATGTGTACTTATACAAGGATGTGCAAACACTTGGACATCTCAGCTCCCAAAGGTGTGCATCAGAATCCCAGGTTTCTCAGAAAGCCCCTGCAGAGTCAGAGCAACACAGAAACACCACACACGTCCTGCCCTCTATGAGCACTGTGTAAGGAAGATGTGAGGGCCATGGCATCTGATCCATCTCCTCACCAGCAGCTTCACTAGCTCAAGGAGCAAGAAGGGAAGTGCACTAATGAGCCTCTAGCTGCCAATGAAAGCTCATTCTAGCTGTGTATCTTCCAAAAGCTATTCCTCTCTCTACAGTCCGAGCCAAAGTAACACGGCAGCAGTGATGAGATCTCCGTCAAGGGAGATGATGACTGCCAGACACTAGCTGTGAATGATCCTCAGGGACTTGGGAATGATCAGAGCCATATTCTCATCCCACTGCTGAACATGTATCTTTTTTTTTAGGTGACACTGTGTGGGAAGGAGAGAAGCAGTGGTTAGGACATGTTTGGGTAAGGATTTCCTCAGTGCACCTGAGTTCAGCATCCCTGATGCTGTCTCTGACCCACCACTGAAGCACAGCAACTTGAGTTGATCAAAGTTTGGACTTGGAAGTACCAGCTACTGAGTAAACCAGCCTCTGCCTTCACTATGGTGGATGGAGTCCTGGTAAAAACCAGCATGATCTCATCACCTTCAAAAAAACCAGGCTGATATTTCCAGTCTTTCTCTCACAGCTGTCTTAACTTGCAGGAAAGTAATGATTGTGATTAATCCTTTTCTCTTTACACTGAAGAGGCAAAACCAGTTTGTAGCCTGGCTTTAAAATTGTTCTCTAAATAAAGTAATCTGTGCTCCAGATCTCCAGTTACAGTGAGGGGTGACATAGCCCATACCAATTTATGGGACAACAGATCATTAGGGAGAACTGTGATGAACCAATTATTTGTCACTTCAGCATCATGTTTTGACAGTGCACTGTATAACTAGACCCTACAAAAATGTAATTAGTAATGTACTTTATGCTTCTTAACTAATATTGTTAACATCTAACCCTTCCCCAGACTCTGAGTGTCCACAGAAAATGCTGTTCTAAGGTGGCAGCAGGCATTTGCATTATTACCCCTTGGCAGCCAAACAGACCACTATGAACTTGGAGGAGAATCAGGCCCCCTTAATGCTCAGATAGCAATAACAATGGCATTATTCCAGGAGAGGGGAAAGAATTCCTGCAGCTACATTAAAAGCTCTTGTGTTTATTAGTGAAAATACTGTAATTTCCCAGAATGCTTTCAAATTGTAGTCCAGTATTTTGCCTTAGGTTTGGAGCTGTTTGTAAAAACAACAGAATCATACAAGACCAGTAACCTGAAGATGACCAGCTACAAATGTAATTCTCACAGAGGTGGGCAGAAGCTGGCTGGTCTAGAACCTGTCGTGCAGACTTGGGAGTTTGAAAAATGTCCTGAGACTGGTTTGAGAGCTAAAGCACTTTCTCTTCTGTAATTGGGAGTAAATTTGTGTATACAGAACAAAACCCATTGCAGAGACACACTGTATTTGTTCAAAGTGCCACTAAATAATGCTACCATCCCCTAGAAAGGCCAAGCATTATGAATTCAAATGACAAGAAGCAAGAGGAAGAGATGGTACCTAAAATGTACTACCCCTGAGTCCAGGTTCATAAGTCATTACTGCCACAGGCCTCCGCTAAACCCAGCAGATTATTACCTTGTATTTGGCACTTCATCTTCAGCCTGGAGAGAGCTGCATCAGCCAGGAGTGAGGACAGGCTGTGATCAGGCCAGGTTCTTGGGCTGTGTTCAGCTAACAGAGACCAGCACTCTAGAAGCAGCTTCGTTCAAACAGTAGAGCCTCAGCAACACAGTAAGTAACTTTGAGTGGGGATGACAAAATCTGGCCTGTTAGGTTTAGTATTTTTATCTACTGCCCAAGTGTACTGCAGCTCTAATCACAGCAATGGCAGATTCCTCGAGTAGCTGAAGATTAGAGAGACCATCAATAATCCCTGCTGAGCTGCATGGATGAAAGTTACCAAGAGGATTTAAGGAGGAAATAAGGTATAACCAGAAATTCATTATGTTCCAGTTGGGACAAAACAATCCATTGATATCTGACACTGAGCGTAGTCCAGAAAACTGGAAGCAGATATTGAAAATGAGCAAATTTCAACAGGCCTAATGCAGATGTGATGAACTAGTTATAAATATTCAATCCAGGAAGCTCTGTCACTAAGGATGGATAGCATTCCTGTTGATAACTGTAAGGCTCTATGCTCTATGTAAGGCATTGTTCTGCAACATCAGAAAATACACTTCTAAAATCCAAGCTCTCTCTGCAGTTAGCACTAAAGAATTTCAGGCAGGACCAGTCTTGACTTAAGTTCACACACAAAGCAGAGTTCTCTTTTTAAAATGTTACTTGCTTGAGACATTTGCAGTGCAGCCAATACATTAATTATGCCACGTTTTCCTTTACCCAGTTATTTTTTAAAGGCTGTCTTGTAAAATCTTCTTGTGTGCACAGTTTGAAGTGGTTTCACTGCACCTGCTCTCTCCAAGCTGTGGCATTCAATTCTTTTGTTTGTCCTATGCTACTCTTCTGTAGCGATTTGCTTAGCATGTAAAGAGAGTACTGTTTGTTCCCCATAGTGAGAAGCTGAAGATCAGCCTCCTCCTCTTGGAATGCTGCAGCCTGCTCAAGGCAGCTGGACAGGAAGTGGGCAGATGCTCAGCTGTGCCCAGAGAGCTGATCACTGCTGCAGCAGAGAGGAAAACCATGCAAAGCCAACATAACTGCAGCTCACGAAGTCCTGTGTCTCCACACTGCTCTCCCAAGGCACGGCCACACATTGCCTCTGCTTCAGCTTTCCAGCAAGCACAGTGTGCTGGGAGCACCTGTGTGAATCCACCTCCCACCGAGCCAGGGATTGGAGCTGCACTTCCAGGAGCTGTGCTGCAGCCCAGCAGCGACCCGCAGGCTGCCCAGTTTTAGGCAGCACAACGATTTGATTTTGGCACTAACAGCCCTAACACTTAAGCCCTTATTTTCCAGGGTGTGGTTAATCTCTCATCTCTGCAAGTATTATTTCAAAGCAAATAACTTCTGGGGTGGCAAAGAGACAAGTCAGGCCTTTGTAAAACAAGGTAGAAGTGACCTCCAGAAGGAGGAAAAAACCAGGATATGTGCTGTAGTTTTGCATATTTAAGGTAGTAATGTGGAGAGGAGGGTTAGTTTTCTTTTAACCAGTTTGTACTTTTGTTCTGATGCTTTTTTTTTTTTTTTTTCCCTCCCTGCACTTAGAATTCACATCTTTGCTTAGTCAGGATTTATGATGGTTGAAGAATAACTGTGAAAGCAACACAGGAACAGCTTCTAAAAAAGCAAAAGTGAATGCATGAATATGAATACATATCCATCCATATCTACTCCATTGAGAGCAATGATAGCTTGCCTTCACACTGATTCTCCTAATTTTAATGAAAGTGGTTAGAAATTCAATTACTCGTCCAATCTCTGAAATCCAATTTCTAACATTCCAGGCTGTAAGCTACAAAAAATTTTTCTTAAGTGGAGCAATCATAAGGAAGAATCAAAAGAGATGCATATTTGGCATATCACTATGGCAGGGGGTAGGAAGTGAGAGTATCTTCAGAGACCAACAGCCAACTGGAACTGCATCAAATAGTGATACAAAGCAAGATTATCTTTGAACCAGAAAACCAGTTTGGGTTTCAAGCACACAGAGATGAAAAGCAAACAATCACACCAATGGAAACTATTTTCAAGACAACCACTGGGCTGATCAAATACATTTTCTGCATTAACATCAAAAGCTGCACCTCATCTCGGCACTCATGGACAGAGGGGTAGAATCAGCATGTGTGCCTTTTCTGCACTGCAGGCCTCCTCTGTCCCTGGAATGAGCTGTGGATATGTAAATAACCGGCCTAAGACACAATACTGCTTCTTGGAGACACGGCATGTACTTCAGAAGAAACAGATCCTTTTGTCAGCGGCTGTTAGAGACACACGTAAAGGTAGTTAAGGTCAGGCAGGCAGATCCAGCTATACGCCTTTTCATTCCAGGATCTCAAGCCCTCCCTTCAGGGAAAGTACAATGGGAGGGACGGCCCGCTGAAGTCTCCCATGGGATGAGATAGGAGGAAGAAGCATCCTGTCACCAGAGGAGGCTGAGCTGGGGGGAAAACTGAAGCTCCCTAGCTGGTGCGGAGTAGAAAAGCAGCACAAGTATTTCACTCTCTCAAAGCACAGGCTTCTGCCCAGCCCTGCCCTGCAGCGCTCCGAGGGAAGCTGCCCGCCCCCTCGTTATTATTCCAAGCATTACTGAAAACAAAACTCCAGGAACTGGTTCAGAGGGAGGCCTGGTTCTCATCACCACAGCTGTCAATGGCTGAGCAGGCACAGGCACGGGTTCCTCCAGCCGGGAGAGTGACGATCAACACCCACTTCCCTGTACTAGAAGAGATTAACGCCAGTGAAGTAATTTCAGATCTGTACTGTTGTAAAAGAGCAGAATTTGACTTTATATAATAACAAATAAAGTTCCCAGTGTTTCTTTCTGCACAGATTCCTACATGTACTGGGTGACTTCTAAAGGAACTGCTGGGGTGCACACACCTTTACAGCAAACACATATTCCATGGCACAAGTAATACAAAATATAAAAACTCTCTTTCCTTCTTCCTTCACTCTCTAATCTAGTGCTCACATCAAACAAGGGGTATAAAGTACTCTCAAAATTAAGCTAAAAATTAATAAATCATTTGGGCTGGAACCCAAAGGGGTGCTCTAGTCCAATGTCCAAGCACACCCTGAAATGTTAAGTTAGTACAAAGAGAGGATATTTTTATTGATAAACATTATATTGTCTTAGTGTAGATGTCTGACACATAATTAAATCAATTGACAAAACATTTAAAGTAATTATTTCTAATAAAACGTTTTGCTATTCCATAGACAATAGTGCTGTGAATTTTGTTTATAGTATAACACATTTAAAACACAGAAATACAAGTTTCTAATTTCATAGGTTACCAGCAAACAGAGAAAGATGCATGCTTTCATTTCTGTCAGATTTTTAACTTACACAGGCAAATGGAACAGCTATGCATGCTCTACAGTAAGTTGTAAAACATACAGAAAGGCTGACCTTATAACATTTGCACAAGTATGACAAAACCATTGCAACTCATTTCAAAAGGTAACAAATGTTTTGTCTGTGGCTCCACCATTTTAACACTTTTAAGCTGACTTAACAGAAAGCTATTTTGAGAAGAATTATATTACTAGAAACCACTGCTTGTTTTGCTTTCTGTCTGGTTGTAAATGAACATACATTATATGTACATCTGCACTCAGTTCCACCTACATTTTCTTCCTTATGATTAGAAGCATCACACAATTGCCCAGAGATAAGGGACCCATACAGTGTCATTTAATCCCCCATCAGACAAAAACTGCTCCTATCAGTCACTTTTATTTGCTGTGCTTCCTGCAGCTTGGATGCTGTGATTGTATCACAAAGCAGAGACCTCACTATGCCCACGATTCAGACTGACATGATCTCAGCTCTCTGTTTTAGAACAAGCCACAGCAGAGATTGCATTCAGCAGCCTGACACTTCAGCAACAGTACAAACCCAAATTTTCCATTATAACTCCGTGAAATTATCAAATCTTGAGCAGCTGACTGCTGGGCCCTGAAATGATTTATACACCCCCTCACCCCCAGATGGAGTGCTGGCCCTGGGGTTCCCCACATGCCTTGGCTGATGCCAGGCTGGCTGACCGTGGATGCTGAGCTTGGCTGCCTTTGGCTTGGCACCACGTATGCACATTCGTTTGGGTTTAGCTTGGAAAAAACAATGGAAGGGGCTAAAACTCGCACAGCACACGTGAGGATTAACAGGTCTGTCTGCTCACCATTTTGTTCTGTGGAATCCTAATTTACCTAAGCCTCAACTCCCATTGCCAGGCCTGTGCTGGAGCATTCAGCAGAAGTGCTCCTTCTGCTACTTGTCACACACCTGCGTTTGGGCCCAGGAGAAACACCACTCCTGCCCTCACACATCCCACTGACTGAAGCTCTGATGAACACACCAGCAAGAGGAAACACTAAAACCATCGCCAGACTTTGCCAGGAGGTCTGTGCCATATTGCACAGGATTTCGACAGCAAAAAAATCAAACAAAAAAACCCAAAACCAACCCCAAATCCCCCAAACCATTACAAACATCTTCCTAGTAGGGTTTCAGTCTTGAAAGCAAAGATTTGTTGCAAGGATGAAGGTAACATTCCATTAGTAACCTCACACAAATACTGCCTGCATAGTAGGGATTCTCGGCTTTACAAGGGGGGACAGTGATGTCAATCACACTGCTCCTCAAGGGAACACTAACTAAAATTTATCCCTAAATCTTCAATGCACTGCAAAGTTCACTGCACACTAGTGAACTCTCAGGTACACAGACTGCCACACCTGTGCAGTGTGGGTAATAGCTGGAGACGTTGGATTAAGCATCTCTCTCCCTTCTCCCTCAGAAAGGGACAAAGTACTTCTCACCTCTCCTGACCAAAGACAAGGGTTGTAAAGATCAAGTAGCACTCAGGAAAATCTTCATGTAAATGTGACCCCTGTGAATCTTGCCAGTATGTGAATTACAGACAACTTTTTATGATGCCATACTATTTTCACTTGCACTTACTCTCCAGTGGTGCTGCATGATTAGAGATTCCCACTTTGTGTCCTTTGCTTCTGGCATCCATTTAAAAAACCCCATTGCTTCAGAACAAAGTTACTACACAAACATCTTGCTTTGGCTTCTTTCAAATACATGTTGTGGTTCAATCTCTGTGCTTGCTCACTTTACCTATAAGGAATTTCACAAGGCAGTTCCATGATAGAGAAATGCATTGTTACACTCCGAAGTCCTGACTCAGAAGCATGAGAGAAAAACGTGGTTTCTGAGAACTAAGGACGATGTAATGGTTTTGTTTGAAACCAGGCAGGAATACTAAATCATATAATGGTTTCATGTTCTCCAAAATTCTGTTTGCCAAATTTAGTGTAGTGGTTTGAGCATCTACCAGAACTCTGCTGTGAGATAGGAGGATCACGAGAAATTGCAAAGCAGGATCAAACTTAAAGGGAACAAAGACAGATTTATTAACACACACTAAAAGAAGAAAATGAGACTCAAAATCAAACTTTCAAAACTCTCCTCCCTCCCCCAACTTCTTTCCCCTCCCACAGACAATGTATAAAGACAAAACTCTGAACTCTAGGTAATGTACCATTTATGAAATAGTCCCCCATCAGTCCTTTTAGAGAGAGAAGTCTCTTCTAATTTGTTGTGGTAACTTTCCACAAGAAAAACAGTCTGCTTGTGGCTTTTAGCTTTTACAACAGCAGCTGTCCGGGGGAAAATCTGCAGTTTTGGACCTCCCATATCCCATAGCCTTGCCCGTGACTATATGTGGGCATGGACTCATGCATACTAGGGTGTCTTTTTAAAAGTGAACAATTCAAACCCAAAGGATTTCTTCATGTCATGGGACAGAGATCTCTTTTCACTTCTTCAGTGGTGCAGAGGACTTCTTATCTCTCTCTGTTCAAACATCTCATGGATCACAAGATCACAGCTATTAATTCAGTATTCACTCAGTCAATCACAAATACCTTTGCTCAAATCCACAAATCTGAACAATCATTTCCCCCAATTCATATTGTCCACGATTTAAAGCAATATTCTAGCATATCAATATTCCAGTCTGTTACCACAACTCACTGGAGATTTTCAGCTTTGGACCAAGGCAACATCCACCTAAGGGGTCACTCTTCTTCACTGACTTTGATTATCTTCATATTGCCCCCTTACAGGTCTCCAAATCTGACCTTTTCTCTCACTTAGAGAAGGGTTAGGGCTTTGGAAGTTTCATCCGTGCAAGAAAAAAGTTACAATCTTGCCCAGGGCCTGCGGTGGTCACATAATCACTGCTGGACAGCAACCTCTCAGGAGCTCACTCTATGCGAAACTTGAACATGATACAAACCTTCATTAAAGACGGAGGCTGTACTTTGTGCAATCAGCCTTTATCTTCCTTTTTTTTTTTTTTTTTTTTTTTTCCTTTCCTGATCTAAAATTCCCCCATGTCTTTAAAAGCAGGCAAAATAAAGTCCCCTCCAATACATAGTCTATGAAAGGACTCTACTGTTGTTCCTGTTGTATTTTCCCCCTACGGTATCCCCACTGACAGTGATGATGTGACAGATATTCTTCTGACTGGAGATCTGCTCACCTCTTTGAAACCAAACCAGTGTGGTGGAAATAGGGGAGCAATGTGCTTGTGAGTGGTGGGACTGTTTTTACTGCTGGATTTCAAGGTGAGAGGTCCTTGCCTGCTGTAAATGGGAACGACCTTGTCATAAAGCTGGGACAATAAATGTTGCTTCCCCTGAGCATTAGCTGGCACATGACACCTGGTTTAGGGGGATCTTCACATTTAACCAGAGCCAATCACTTACTGTTGAAAAGAACTGGGGAAAACAAGCCAAAGGAAGATTACTTCCTTAATGAAAAGGGGGAACAAAAAAACCTCTACAAGTAATATTAAAATAATCTACTTGTGGGTAGCTTATGAAATATGAATTTGGCTATTGCAAATGGTACCTCATAATAGTGATGCATTACAAGTATTAAAAGTACAAGGAGTATTTACTATTTACATATTTCTGCTCTTATAGATCAGCTGCAGAAGCATCTTTGGATCTCTCAACGTTTCTCAACTTCTATACTAATAGAAGTTATAAGAACCATTTGAGAAGGTCTCACCCCTTTTTGTGGTCACTTAAAAGGACGGAACGATGCTTTAAATAGCTTAGTCTGCTTGGCCCCTGATCCAGGGAAACCTGTCATTAGTTTTAGGAAGGGACCAAAAGTAGGTTTCTAAATCTTCTGCCAGCATGGGGAAATGTTTTCTTAAACCAGGGGCTCAGCATTCTGTGTTTGATAAATAAATAAATGAAATGCATAAATACTGCAGTACAGAACATTCTGACCTCCTCAATGTCTTGCACATGCTTTTTTTTTTTTTCCCCAAAGCTGACTCTATATTCAGCAACAGAACTGGAATTTCAAATGACTAGCAGTAATTAGAAATATTATTGAATGTACACAGATGTATTACAGATAGGCAACTGCCATGCACCACTCATAGTAACTTGCTAAAACAAATAAAAACTTCGCTTGAGTTTATAAATAGGTATGTGTAAGACTGTCTTAAATACTCATACACTTATAGCATCTTAGCACTTGCCATGATAATTTATTCATATGCAGAAACAGATGGTTACCACAGGGCTTCAATTTAACAACAGTTAACACATATACTTTACTAGGTAAAGTGTATATATATGTATAAATATTGTATTTTGCTTCAATACAAACCTATGTTCATACATTTAAAAAAAACCCACTAAAAGTATGCCAATGAATTATATGAATTTGTGACCAAGTTCCTCAATAAAACTTCCATAGTATAATCTGGCTTCACAAAGTGTAAAGGGCTCAGGTCAGATCTAGAATCCCTCAATTACATCAATTATACTTACTGTATAACGCATGTCTTTGCACAGGGTGCAAAATTCCCTTGAGAGAGTCTCTAAATACACATGAGAAGTGTCCCCACGTCCTGTGCAGTGCCTGACTATCCCAGTGGGTTGGGGCACTTTCCAGGCAGGCAGCTTGTGCTGTTTGGAGTCAGGTGCTTGGAGGCTGATGTGCCAAGCAAGGATCTCCTTGCATTTTCTCCCATCAGCTTCCTGGATGAAAATCTGCACACTATTTGTGCTAGCCGATGCATTAATTTTGTGCTACAGAAAGTAGGACATAGGTCAGCCTTCAAAGCCAGAGGGATACAGCTTATGATAAAGTGGAAGCAAAATTCCAAATCCTGGCAACACAAGAAGCAAGATAAAATAAGGAAGCAAAGTAGGTGGCTGCTGGGTGTACAGGAATGTCTGTCCCTCGGAGAGATTTCACGGAACGTCTCAACATTTATACAGGCTCCATCCAAAGTCCTCCTGTGACACAGCATCTGGCACCCAACATCTGCCTCTACACTTGTAAAGAGAATGGTGCCTTTGTTCCCTCCCCTGCTCAGCCAAAAGCAACCTTGACCAGAGCTAAGGAAAGACTTGGTCCTCAGGGAAACACATGCCCCTGCTCTGAAAAAGGAGCAAGTGTAAACCCATGCTGGCAGCAGTAACCAGTAGCCAAGGGGCCTGTGCCCCAGCAGCCTCCTCCACTCCTGACAGGACACAATGTTCAGCAGCAGGCATCACTCCTCCAGGAACCCATGGTCTCGCTTTGCTTTCCAAGGCAAGGCACACCAATGGAAAACCTCAGCAACAAATGCTCAGCACTGGAGCGGATCTGTAACCACTACAAACATCCTCACAGGGTCAGGCATACAGTGGTGTGTTTTTCCTCAGCTGGCAATAAAAACGTTATGTTGAATTGCTGCTGTAAAATTATCATGTTGACTTTTACCACCATTCAAATCCTACCTGGCAGACGAAGATTACATTGACAAGATTTCTGTCAGGTTGTTCTGGTGTGGAGGGTTTCAAACTCATTCTGCAAGTCTATTAGAAAAACAGAAATCTATCTAAAAAATACCACAATGAAGTCATTTTTGCTACATAAATACATTTAAAAATATATTGCTTTAAAAAATTTGTGCTTTTTTTTAGAAGCCTTCCTGAAATTAGGTGCTCCTATGCAAACTTGGATAACTTGGCCTAGATGTCAGACTGTTTGAGGCCAGCAAATAATTGATTTCATAGCCAATTCACATCCTCAGGGCACAATGAAACAGACTGCCATTTCTTACCCTATTGCTTTCCCAGAAATAAAATTAACTTCTCCAAAACGCAGGAATCAAGTCCTCAGCAGAGCTTGATTCTGCAGATTCAGCCAGACAAGTGCAAGCAGTTTGGGCAGAAGTAGATGCTTTTTGGAACTGTGCTTCAGATTTGGTGCCACTAAGTGCTGACAGAGTATTCATGTCAATTCCCTTAAAGGTGTTTAGTCTTATTAATTAATAGTCATTTATCTATTCAGGTAAGAAAATAAAAAGGCCACTCACCCAAAGAAATGTAGTGTCCCCGTCCCTTCCAGGACTCAACTGCTACTAACACATGACTGACCCTACAACAGTCACAGGGGTTCTGCCCCTGAGTTCACAAAGGTCAGATTTCACTCAAGTCCCTGAATACTGAAAACTCTCTTCCTGAAACTAAGCCTTGCATTCTGCTTGGCACATCCACCCAGCACACTCAGACTCTGCAACTCCTTAAATCTGGAGTGGCTGAGGTCTTTTAAATATTCAAACTTCCACTGTTTTCCTTAAAACCATGGCTTTCAACTGATTCAGTTAAAGTTGTATCAACCTAAAAGGGACATCCTTACCAGGATTTAAGTCTCTTTTAGACTAACTTGCAGTGGCTGCTGATCAAATAAAACTTTGAAAATACAAGACAGAATTAAATTCAGGCAAGCATGGTCCACTAAGATTGATTTTAAAAATATATTTTTAAACAGAAGCTCCAGTGGTGTAACTTTGAAATAGACAAACCTCGCACTATTGCATCTCTGTGAACTTCATTGAAAGGATTAGGGTTTCCAAAAAATCTTAATACAAGAAACATTTGTCAATCAGCAGAAAGCTGTGGTTTTTTAAAAAGTTATTCAATAATACTGAATGTACATTTTATCTCACAAGTATCAATTGAAAAAGACATATAAAAGTCCCTGTTCTGACAGCAGGGTATTAAATATTACCTTACCTTAAAGGTTGCTCCACCTGCCTTGAACGTTGTTTTTTCTAAAACTTGACTGCCATTCTACCTGATTTGTTTTGTCAAGAAAACAACCCAGTCCTGCACCTCATTCTCCACAAGCACCACCATCACAAATCCAAAGCTAATCAACTGATTTAAGTGACACGACTGAGGACAGAGAGCTGGAAACTACGCATGCAAGTGGCATCACAGCAAAACCAACAAATTATGCAAGTGAAAATCTCCCATGCATACATTTCATATTGGTGTTCCTACCACAGAAAAAGCCTATTAAAAAGAGCAGCACATGAAAAACAAAAATTATAAAAAAAGGAGGAAAAAAAGGCAAATAAAAATTCACTCTTGGTAGGGACAAAAACAGTTTTCCCAGCACCTCTTGAGACCATCTCTTATACCCTCTCCTATCATTCTGCATTTGAACGACTGTCAAAGGAAGGCCATCCACATGAAGCAGATCTGAAGCCAGCCAAGGATCACATATTTATGTCAAAGTCAGAACTGCAGCAAAGCCTCTCCATGGAGAAAAAGGCTCTTTAATCTCCTTTTGAAATACTCGTTGAAGATCGTCTGAAATTGCTAGGAATGGAAACAAAAACAGTTGACTGGTCCAAGAACCAGAGCAGCCTTGGATGCAGAGGTGACCCTTGCTTTCAAAAGATGAAAACTGCAAATGAATCACAGTCATGCTAAAAATACCCAACACAAGCCAGCTTCCCCAGTGGCTCCCTGCAGCCCCTCAGCTCCCTCCTTCCCCACTGCAGCCACCCCAGCCCTAGTGGCTGTGCCAGCCCGGCTGGCTGCTGAAGCCCTGCATCTGGTGATGGCTCGCAGCTCACAGCTCACACAGCCATGGCCACAGCAGAGCCTCCCATGGGGACACTGAAGCCAAGCACTGGCTGTCCTCCAGAGTCTGATCTTGGGAGGGGAGACTCCTCTGGGAGGAGGGAACTCCTGGGAGACTCAGTCCTCTGCATGGCCCAGTGAAGCTCCGAGTATGCCCTGTACTGGAATAGAACTGTCCACGCCACTTTTGGAGTTAGCGTACAAAAAGGATGCCAAAAATTGCTGGTTTTTTTCCTCTGGGGCCTTCTGCACAGGCCATGACTATGCTAACAAGAGTAAGAGGTGCACTCTTTCCTGGCACACTCAGTCGGTCTGCTCTGTTCCAAACCAGGCTCAGACCTGATGATTTAGCTGCAAACCATCAGCATATCTGGCAGGAAGCATTGCTCTAGGATGTGCTTATCGAGCTATCTACAGCACAGGTAATGGCAGTTCAAAGTATCTTTTGTTTCTGCTTAGAACAAGCTGCTTGCAGGAACATTCTGGCAACACACACAAGTATCAAGGCAAGGTATTTCAGATTTTACACACAACACAAAAGTACAGTTACTACAGTATTTAATGCACACCAGTAGGAAAAGTTCCTAAAAAATACTTGTGCAGTTTTTGTGCCATGGGATAGGTAATGGCTATTTCGCAGAAATAGATCCAACTGGCTCCATTGGAGCAGCAGTATAAATATTCAAAATAGAAGAAACAATAGGCCCTGATACAAAACTTCTTTTTTTCCTTCCCCTTATCAGCAAGGACACACTCTGCTTAGGAGCAACTGCGTCTCACTATGAAGTGGAATTGCGTGTTTGTGGGGTGGCTTTAGTGACACCTTGTTGCCAACATCATTTAGGGAAGTATTTTAGGCATTTTTGTGGTTGTTATTATTATTATTTATCTCATTAACAACAAAAGAAACAAAACCCCAACAACAGGAAGGTACAGTGGGCGTCCTGACATAATAGGATGTCCCGTGGGCACAGGTACGAGAAGGCTGCTCAAACCTTGGCTGCAAAGCTCAACAAGCAGCTACACAATTGCTTTCCAGGATGAAAACTGCTGATGCAGGCTCTCTGTCTCTGCTGTCTGACCTGGGACCCTTCCATCTTCTTGCCAGGGATCCACCAGCACGCACTGTTCCCTGAGTGAGGCCAGCAGGACATGGCTTTTTCCACAAGGACTTGGCTGCCACGCACAGTGCAAGAGCTGCCACTGCCTCCATGTGTTTCGTGTAACAAGGAAAACCAGCTGCTGAGCTGAAGGGAAACCACAGGGGGTAAATATTTTAATTTACAACGTTTTACCCAAAGAAAATCAGATTGAAAAACATCAGTTCCAAAAGTGCAAATGAAATAAAAATTGGCTTTTCATCTGTGAACAGAAGGTGGCTCTCTTCTTTTTTCTTTTAAAGCGGAACTCTTTCTTTTCCTGCTATAGTTTAGGGTTTGGTGTTTCAGGATTTTTCCTTTCTTTCTGTTATTTAAGATTTGCTGTACCTTTACTATTATTTGCCACTGTTTGTACCATAGACAAAAACATTCATCTAGCTGGTAGTCTCTTAATACATTTCACAGCAGAACATATACAAGAGGAAAAAACATACCAAATGGATCAGAAGTGATCAGTGCTTGAAGTAAATACAAGAGCCACAGTGGCAAGAACCCACAGTATCAATACATACAAATGAAGCAGTGATGGTGTTTCTCAGGGGTGGAATCTGCCTGCATATTAATACAGAATTATACAAAATCTAGCAGAGATATTGGAACAAGGAATAGCTAAATTTTCACAATAACTTAAGATCTGTGAACAAGTCTCCATTGAAGATATTCCACATTTTAAAATGTGCCATCTCCATCTGTGCCTTTCTCCCTCCCAAAAGGAGGGGTGATGAATCCACACAATCTGTTATCAGGTAAGTTCAACTGCTTAAGATGACAAATATCTGGCCAGGTCCAGTGTATTTTTTAAAGAATGGCAAATTATGACTTCAGCAACTATGTCTGTGCAAAATATGCCTCTTTCCTCTTAAAGAAACCAGTGTTTGTAACTCATTTAGAAAAAGTTTTCACATATGCTTATGTCCTTCTCAAGAACAAATAAGACATGAACTATTGAATCCCCCTGAAACATGAAATCTGATGAAGCAGAGGAATTTCTGACCCTCCATTTCCATGTGCAGACCATTAAAAACCAGGATACCTCCTCGGTAGCCCTCCTCGGCTGGCAATCAAACTATTGCTTGGAAATAAGAAACAGCCTAGTAATAAACTCCAACATTCATGGTAAAATGATAGCAGTGTTTACCCTTTGAATCCACATTTAGCTTGCATGCTTTAACAAACCTGTCCAAGGTTAACTATTTATAGTAAAACGTCATCAGTTTTTTTCCTTGACAATCTTCTTTCATCCATTCTTATGCTGAGTACCTTGAATTGCATTTCCATTTTACACTGCTCTGTGGCCTTTGGATTGTTACAGCACTCAGAAGGAGAAGATGCAAGAGAGGACGCTGATCTCTGGCAAGTAAAAAAAAGAACAAAACCAATACCCACCCACCCCCAAACAAACAAACAAACAAACAAGAAAACCTGCAACCCCAAAACTAAAAGCTAAAAACAAACAAAAAACACTCCCCACAACCAAAAAAAATTCCCATTATTCTCCTTGAAAGTCAACCTCCATATGATGTACCTTCTTCTGCATTGTAGCAATAGTCTTAAGTCATAAATTAATTAGTCTTCCATCAAATAACTTAAAAAAAGAAGGAGTTGTAGCAGACCAGTTTTGACTGGCTTAGTGCCAGTTAGCAGCCAGTTCATCTTGAGTCCCAGTCACACTGTTCAAAAACTGAGCTAGGAAATCACATGGATGTTGAAAAAAACCTCTTCACATCGATGAAGGATTGTTTCAGGTTGTGGGGGCCAGGGAGAGGGCAAACCTAGATGGGCCACGGGTCCAAACAGTGAACAGGATATAGGTCACGACTTGGAGGTGCACTGCATCCAGGAGATGCCAGCCATGGCTTGTATTGCACAGGTAAAAAGGAAGCTCCTCCCGACAGTCTGTCACCTGCATTAGTGATCTCTGCACATTGGCAAGTTCACAAAAGTGAAAACATTGAATTCTGTCATGATGGAGAAACACAGGAAGATGCCGTAAAGGGAAAGGCACACACACCCTAGCTTCTTATCCAGTTTCCATTTGTTCATGTGGACACCAAAAACCTACAATAAACACAGAGTAAGCCACCACAGCAGGAACATTTTGAATAAAGTGGTAAATCCCCTCCTCAGCTACAGGAGCCAAAAGAGGGCTGTCCCCTTACTGATGATGATTAGTTGGAAGCAATCACAAACTGGACTAAGTGAGCTGAAAACCCCAGCTCAAGTAAATCAGAGCAGCAGTCACAGAAGCCACCCTGATTTACATCACCTCACCTTAGGTTTCTGCAGTGAATTTAATTTTGGCAAGAACAATCCTATTTAATTCAATCAGAAATAGATTTAAAGGCCAGGTTCCATTTTTTTTTTTTAAACCCAAAATACTTCATGTGCTCCTCTGCATCTCAGTCTAGAACCACACAGTTTGAGACTGCTTGACTTTGCATAGTTTGCTCCCACCAAAGATTGAAGTCTTATGTATGTGGGAACTGTGGGAATTGTGTTGGTGTGCATTGTGAAGGACACCCCCCAATCTCAAGATTTGGAAGACGTCACATCATTCCCCTTCTATCATTTCTGGGAAAGGTCAGGCAACACCAAGTACTGATTTCAACAGAAACGTTGTCAGGCAATGTTTTTTCTGGAGTGCACTGTATTTCAGAAGGATCCTAGAGAGGACGAAGCAACCTGCTCAGCATTTTCTCTGCATGTCTCACAGGACAATGGGTCTCATCATGCATCAAGGGACCTGCTTCAGCTCTAGCATAGAAATACGAGTGATCACTAATGACTCTCCCAGGCTCCTCCCATGGAAAACACACAGGCAGGAGTGCCATCCCATAGGAGTGACAGCTCCTGCAAAGAGCAGGATCAAGGCCTTATGAAGCTTTCAACAGTAGGGAGCACCCCTATCCTGTAACAACAGACTCTGCATCCACTATTTCAGCTGGAGGTGAGAAAGGAGCAGGTGAAGAAAATGTCTATAAAAATCCCTCTTTTGGAAAAGAAGAACAAAAGACTATATACATACTGTGACAAAAACTGATGCCAGCAGGAGACCAACAGAATAGATAAGTCCTCTGCTGTTTAACCGAATCTGTAAAAGAAGGAAGTTTATCAAACCATATCACAATTTCAAACAATATTCCTCTCTGCTTATATTTCCATAATCCTAAACTGCTGAGGCTGCTAAACAGTGGCTTGCAAGTGATAAATGGCAAGTCAGATCATTACATTGTAGATAACTTTGTCTACGCCCTGTTTTGCCAAAGAAAGACTGTTATTAGAGGAGCATCCTTAGAACCTGACAGCGTTTCACAGAATTCCACTTCCACGTGAGCTTTGCCATCCCTTGTACTATTATAGCATGACATTTTCTAACTCCTATATGAATCCTGTAAGAACAAACTGGGGAAAGGAAATTTTGTATTCAGTCACCAATTAATGCTTCACAGTGGGGGATAATAAACAAGGACAAGTGTAAGCGCCTGATTTCTTCCCTACCCTTACTCCTCTTGGTGAAGGGAACAAGTCAGTAATCTCAAAACCAGAGCTTCAGGTGCTGAAAATTTGTCTGTACCAATGCATAATGGCACACTAAGACAGGCTGGAGCTGATTTAGCACTGAGGCAGATCAGACAAGGAGATAACTTACTGCCTGCAGGGCTGTGTACCAGGCTCATCACAGGCTCTGGTGCAGCTGTTTCCATGGCAGAGCCCCAGTTACAGTCACTGTCCAAGAGAAGAACCAAGATATAGGTCCACAAAGCTGGGAAGCCATTAAATGGCCACTTTTAGAGGCTTTGAGTCTAACCTAAGGAACTCACCTGCATCTTTAAGGCCCAAATACTTTTTAAAACATGGCTTTTGTGACACATAAACCTAATGTTACAAAGGAAGGCTACAAGGAGTAAAGCAATCTCTCCAATCCTGCTCCTCAGCTGAGACCACACTTCTCCTTGGCTTCCCATCCTTCTCTTTGGGAACTTAATTGTTGTCCTTTTGGGCATTTTTATATGACCTGCATCTTCATCATCTGCAGCATCATCAGGGGACCACTCAGTGGAGTCTCTCAAGGCACTTCTCCAGGAGCTACTGTGTGGAGGGGACATCCTTCTAGGGAGGGTTGGCTTCTCAGTACTCCCATCCTTCTAGTTAGATTATAAATAATCCAATTTGTAAGAGAAGTGGGTATTGCTAATGTGACAAGCAGCACTACAATTTTAAGAATGCAGGAATGCTGATACACTTTTATCATTTTGCATCTCAGCCCAGAAATCCTTTTCACCCCACTTTGCTCCTAAATCCAGAATAATGATTTAGCTTCACTCCCCCAGGGACCACTGAGGGGAGAGTTTGCCTTTACAGTCAGAAAGGATGATCGATCCCAACACTTGGAAACTCTGAGCCTGCACTGCATTCTGCACACCCAGAATCTTCTAAGCTAATCCCTGCTGCCTGAGCTTTGCTGTTCCCTTCACACTTATTAAAATACCAGCTCATAAAAACGGTACATTTTCCTTCCCTACTGATTGTCGACACCATAAAAAAGGCTACAGCCATGATGATCATTTTGTCTGAAAGGTGCTGGAGGATTTCATTAGCATGAATGTGCTGTAAGAGTACGGATGGAGAGCAGAACCATTACATTCCTATGGCTACTACATGTTAAATACAATATTCTCATCAGACTGCTCAAAGAAATGGAGGATTTGGATTGCTTCAGGGCATGAAGACTGATTTTGGGACTGTCTGCATAACTGAAGATGTCATGATCCCACTGCTAATGTAAACTTCAGAGATGGACCAGCCTGCTCTGTTTCAGTCACTCCTGGGCATCCACTCCTGCTCTCTTGCTTCCGCCCGCCAGAACATAATAGATAACCTGCATTTCCATTATAATAAAGTGAAAAAAGCCCTACACTAACTCTGTGTACTAAAACTAAAATACACATTTAAAGCCACCTTCCCCACTCTCCCAAATGAATAGCAGCTAGCTAGGAAAGAAATACTATTTTACAATAAATTCCTGTCTGGATTTTGGTCAGGAACTTTGTTTGACCAGTGCCAATATCTGTAAAAATTGTCAGTATAAAATATATCAACTGGAAAGTAATCAACAGGAAAAGGAAACAAATGAAGAAGATGGAATTATTTTAGCATGGAAAATGTCTGAATTTAACCTAAAGCGCAGATGCTGCTCCTCAGTTACAACTTCATCCTCCATAAAACAGCAGAGCATTCCAAAGGCCTCTGTGTCTAATATGCTCAGGACAGTGCTTTGAAAGAGAGGTGTTTGGGGCAGCTACTTCAGACTATCTGCAAGGCTCTTCCTTGGAGGTCATTTAGGGAAATAAAAGATGCTATTAGGGATAATTCAAAAGCAGAAAATGTATGCTAACTATTTACAGCAGCTTTACCAAAGTAAGAACCACACATATCATGCTGTTCCTATGTGGGCCAAGCAAAGGTGGCAACCCCCCTCTGCAGTGTGAGAACCAAGTTCCCCTCGCAGGGTTACTGTACCAAAACTGTTAACTCCAGGTTAACAGTTCTCAGCTTGGGATTACCATGTTCCTGGCCTGGTATCTAGCCCAGCTCTCACTGCTGTGCAAAGCAGAGAGCTATTAGTTAACCTAAATAACAATAATGTTCCTGGCAGCCCTGTCACATATTTTAACAGGCATCTGTCTACTTCAGAAAGTGACCCTACAGAAACATGGGTGGTTTTCATGCAGTGCTGCTGAGAGTGAAATCCAAACAAGGCAGAATCCCCACTGTTCCTGCATGCCTTGCTCCTCTCACTGTATTTCTCTGTTTACCTGAAGAATCCTTCCACTCTCCCCATGTACCAGAGGCTCCTGAGGTGAGCCTGGCCACTTGTGCCAGGCAAGCTATGCCTCCTGCAGGCCCCTGGCAAGTCCTGTAGTGCTCCCTGCAAGCCAAATCCACAGGAATGTTGGTGTGCACAAGGTAACCCCACAGCACTCCAAATCCAATTCATTTGGAATTACACCAGGCACTCATCTATGGAATCCCTCTCCCAGTCATCCCAGGGCAAGTGTGCTTTGGGAACAGGCTTACATCAATGTCCACTTGTTCCAACTGTCCTTGTTTCCTGTTTGCTTCTCGATTGTTTTATAGCCCTTTCCACATGTGGTTTCTGTCCTTTTCTGTCCCTTTTCTGCCTGCTCCATGGCAAGGAGGTGCCATGCATACATCACCTCCCGGTCTCAGTAGAAACATCTGGAATTCTTCACACCTTTTCCAGTACTTTGAGCTCACCAGCAACACTTTTTAACTCAAACTTTTTCTTCCAGCTGTGATGTGTATCTAGTTCAGCCAAATGAGTTTCCTGACAAACCCTTTCTTTTCCTGAATTTGACTTTGGACTACCCACTGCTGTTTCACATATTTCCCATCAGTCTACAGCTCTGAAAATACAGATTTAACTGATTCCACTCCTCTGGTAATCATCAGCCTACCCCATTTCTTATCATGACTTTTAACTATGAGCACAGAAGCCCAAAAGACGCTGAATTTTGAAACAAAAGTTTAAGAAAAATGTGTCCTCAATCTGTCAAATTATGATAGAAATGAATTAAGCAGCCCTCTCATGGGACGAGTGGCATTTCCTGCAAGAGGCAATGGAATACATTTCCTTAGGGTATGTGAAAATGTGCAAGTTCAGGGAAAACAAGAGCAGTAAAGCATTCAGAACTCACAGTAAGGGAGGAGATAATTTCAGATTTGGGCAAAGACCAGAGAAAGAGAAAGAGTCTCAGCTGGAGTCATCTTAATTGTAAAAGGAAAAGCCCAGTCCCCTGTTCATTTAAGAACAGGAAATGCCTCTTCCCCAAGAGATAACTGTCTGCTGAAGAAGTACTCCCTCATATTGCAAGGAGGAAAAATCAATATTCCCAAACATGCCTTTGAGGACTGTTCTGGCTGATCATGCACAGAAGGCTTGCACATTCAGTCTCCTCTGTTAGAGTTTGAGGAGGGCCACCTCCCTGCTGCTTGTGCAGCAAATGCAAAGTGGCTGCCACCAACTCCAGCCATTCCCATGCTGCTGTGGCAACCAAGGCTGAAACTAAACAGCAGAGGAAAAACAATGGAAATAAAAGTTATTCTATTCTTGAGTTCTTTTCTGGCAGCTGCTTAAGGGAAAACAAGGAGCTATTGCCAAAACCCACACTGGTTTTGCTTCAGGGCCCAAATATGACAGAAATTATCCCAGTAAGGAATTTCACAAGGGCTATGCTTTGTTTCCAGTCCCTCAGCTGAAAAAGCTGCAGGTCTTCTGTATGCCTGGGTATCTTCCTCCTTTAGTGTCTCTGCCTGGCAGTGGAAATTCAGTCTAAATCCTGCATTCCCAAGGTCTTTCCAGGAGACAGCAGTCTCAGCAAGCTGGAACTTCATTCATGCATTCTTGCACGTTTAAATGGAATTTCCTTCTTAAACCTGTTTTTAGACTCCTAAGGAAGTGTTCCTGTTTTGCTCTGTATCACAAAATTCAGTTTGCAGAGGGTACATACCTGGAGTGCTGGATGTAGCCACTCAGGGAATCACACAGGAGATGCAGGAGTTATGACTCCCAGAATTGTAGGAGGTTTGGCAGGCACACTTTCGCTCTACTTCAATACAATCATCCCAATAATCACTCTAATGAAGCCAGGGAGCCAGCTTTGTCCTAATGTACCATTCACCCTGGGAACTAGGCCAGTGAAAATCAACTGGTCAGCGAGGAGCAAAGCAGTGATTCTTACCATCTCCATGCTTGCTTTGCAAGCATTTGCTTCCCTCTGGATTCTGTGATGCCTAAATATGTTTGCACTGGGATTATTCCTGCTGTTTCAAGTTGCTTGTTTGTGTGGAAGGAATGTCAGGTCTCTCAGACTTCTAATGTACTGTCAAATTTTGCTGAAACTGGCTGAAGTTATCAGGCTGAGGAGCAAATTGCACTGACATGATTACAACTCCTAAATGCTGACATGATGAAATAAACCTGGCTCTTTATCTTTAGGCTAAAATTCCTGTTCTCTAAAATACTGCTGGATGATGTCTGGTTTACATGCAAAAAAATATTCCAGAGGGAAGTAACTGGTTGGACGATATGGAGCAAACATCCCTCCACTCTGCATATGCCAGGTACACTGGAGAAGGATGCTTACTGGATTAGAGAGTCAGCAACATGTCCAGGACTCGGTGCTGGAAGAGAGGAGAAAGTGAACTCTGTCAAAGGCCTCTCAAGGTGCAGAGGGCTGCTGCTTTTCCCCTAAAAGCCCTGCTGGCCTGACAGATTTGTTGCACACATAACAGAAGGCCACAGCTGCTGCAGGATGGTGGCCAAGTGAGCAGTGGTGATGGAAGCTCCAGTGGGAAGCACAGAGGAAGGCAGAGTTAGTACCTGGACATTAATGAGTGCTCAGAAGCAAGGACCCTTAAGATAATAAACATATGGTCTTGTAAAAATGCCAAGGGATCCAATGTAGAAAGTTTAATCCTGAATAGATCTGCCTTTAATGGGAAAAACGTCAGTGGCTTGGTCCAAGCCAGGAATTCTGGATCTGACACCTGAGCTGAAAGCAAAGGGTGAGGCACTTGCAGCATAACCACATCCTAGGGGAAGATGTTTCATTTAAAGCAGGAACACAGAAGGAAAACCTCCTTCTCTAAACCAGGTGACAGATGCTTTCAAGATGCAGCCTGAGAATCATGAGATGGTTTTCCTTCCCCTTCTTGTAACAAGGAAGGAAGAATAAAGTAAATACCGAGCTGAAGCATTCACTGAGAATAGGGCTGGGGAAGGGGCAGTCAGAAGAGAGGCACTCCATCAAAATGCGATTTAGCAACCCAGCACCAAGACAGGTCTCCAGAGATTCACAGCTTATTTCCAGTTCTGCCACTCACCCACTGTGACTCCAGCAAGTGCATTTGTCTCTCTGACAGGTCCCCCTCTCACTCTTTTCCTGACTCATTCTGCTAGATCACAAAGTTGCCTTTCCCCCCTCAGACACTATCTCACCCAGTGAGCTTGTTTAAACAAGTCCCAATTCCATGTGAAACCGCTTCAAATGACTGAGGAAGTGCCAAATGGCCGTGATCACAGGGCACCAGGCTGCCCCACACATATGCACACACAGCACCAAGAAGGAGCCAATCTTCTCCTTTACTGCACAGTAATATGGCAGAACTCTACACCAGGATTAACAGGGAGCAAAATCTGTTCACGGGGGATTCTGAGGCAGGCAGCCTGGAACAATATATATATGTACAGATTTTATGGATATATGAGATATGGTATTAGAGATATTAGTATGATATTAGAGATATAACACATCCCAGAGAAAGCCCTGACTGTTTAGAATACCAGAAAAGAAGGGCTGGAGGGGGCTTCTAGGAGGCTCTTCTGCATTAAAATTTGCCTTTAAAGACAGCCTCCACAGAAGATACTACAGCTGATTTATTAAAATGTGTTTACTTTCAGCAGAAGCTTAACTTTGCAACAGTCCACTTAACACAGAACATTCTAAGGAGGCAATCACAGATTTGGATCCATGCCAAAATAATCATGATCAAGGCAGGCCCTTTTTGTCTTCTACGCATCTTTCCCTGCCTCTGCATGAAAGTCAGGGGCATCAAGACTCCTTTGAGGAGTTCCCCTGTTGGAGGAGATACTAAAGAGAAACATTTGGGTCCTGCCAAACACCAAAGGAGCAATACGAAATCCTGCACTATTAGCTCAGAAATCATCTAGTCCTTCTGTCTCACGGTGATATTCAGTGGACAAACAGGCTGGCCTGAGCCCTCAAGCCCCAGTGCAGTTGGCAGGGCCTGCTCAGGCAGGCAGCCCAAGGCTCAGCCTGACAGACCTCAGGAACTGGAGCTCCACATCTGCTGCCCTCTCTGACCTGGGTGCCAGGGACCATGGCCACACTCCTGGAGCAACAACCAGCACCTTGGAGCTCTAGGCATTGTCACCAAGGTACAGCTGACTCACCTAATGCCAGCCTTTGCTGGCAACTTACTAATACTTCAGAAACTAATTGCTAGTAACAGGGTGGTGAAAGGGGGCTTGCTTTGTTTTGAAGTGCAGTTTCCCAAGGATTTGGAGAGAAATCCAGGAACAGCAAGTGAAAACTGATGAAAATCTCTTTTGCTAACTGTGGGGCTGTTTCCAGGACTCCCTTTTCCAACCATGTGATCACACTGTACAATGGTCATTTTGGGTGTGCAAACAGTAGTGATACTGTTATGCCTCCATGAAAGCTGGCTTCTGTTCAGCCACTTGCTTTCATCCTTTTTCACAAAAATATAGGTGAACTACAGATAAATTGCTCATTAAAGAAAGGGATTTTATTCCTGCAGCACTCCTATATTCAAGAAGAGGGAAGATCTGAGGAACTAAAGGCCTGACCCTGACCCCTGGGAAAATGACGGAGGACATGATCTTGGGAACCACTTCTAAATACACAAAGGGCAAGATGTGTATACTTATGGAGGGGAAATCCCATTGAGCCTGTCTGACAGCCTTGTGTGACAAGGGGGACTTGCTGGGTGAGGGGAGTGCAACAGACATTGGCTTATGTTGACTTTAGCAAGGTTTCTGGCATTCTCTCAAACATCCTCGGGGACAAACAGAGGAAGAACAGCCTAGAAAAGTGGACAGCAGAGTAGCCTGATAACCAGCTAAAACACTGTGCTTCAAGGCCAACTGGGGACCAGTCTCTAGGTTTTTACCCCAGGGGTCAGGACTGCTTAGTGTCTTTTTTAATGAACTTGACAATGGGGTGAGAGCAAGCTCAGCAAGTTCACAGCCCACACAAAACCAGGGAAGGTGGCTGATGCTCTGGAGGGCTGTGTTGCCATACGGAAGGAGTTGGACAGGCTGGAAAAATGTGCAGGCAGTAAACTCATTAACATCCATGAAGGGAAATGAAAAGCCCTGCACTTGGGAAGGAATAACCACATATCGACATGGGGCTGACAAGCTGGAAAGCAGCTTGGCTATGAAAGACCTGTTGATCCTGGTGGACACCAAGGTAAAGTCAACAATGCACCCCTGTGGCATGGAGCACCAACAGCATCCAGGGCTACATCAGAAGTGTTGCCAGCAGGGAGAGGAAGATGATCCTTCTCTGTTCCCATCTGGAGTGCTTGGTCCAGATTTGGGCTCCTCAATACAAGGAAGATATGGACTTCATGGAGCAAGTCCAGTGAAGGACCACAAGGAAGATTTAAGGGATGGCAGCATCTGACTTACAGAGAGGCTGAAGGAACTGTGAGTGTTCAGCCTAGAGAAGAGAAGATTCAGGGAGATCTTAGCAATGTGCATAAACACCTGATGGGAGATGACAGAGAAGGTGCAGCCAGACTCTTCTTAGTGATATACATTGAAAGGACAAGAGGAACTACACAATTTTAATTACAGAAATTCCAAAATAATAGAAGAATGCTTTTGACTGTTAGAGTGGTCAAATAACAGAGGAGGCTGTGGAGAGTGGCTGTGCAGACTCCACCCTTGGAGGTACTCAAGACCCAACAGAATGAGGTCCTAAGCACTCTGCTCTAACTGACCCAGCTTTGAGCAGAGGGCTGGGGACTAGACAACCTCCAGAGGTACTTGCCAAGCTCAACAGTTCTCTCATTCTCCTGCCTTTTTAACTTTGCACTCACTCAGTGACTGTATTCAGCAGTCTTCCCTCTGCCTTATCCTGCTGTTTAAGTGGTGTCCAGGTAACAGCAATAGCCACAGCAACTTCCCTCTAGAACTCCGTGGCATCTCCTGCTTTTCCTTCTCAGAAGGAACTTTGCAGCAACTCTGGCACAGGGCTTGGCTCTTTTTTCACTTGGGAAGTAAAGGATAAGTTCATTGGTGTTGGATCATTTTAAACAGGAAAGCTCTGCCGAGTTTCCTGCTGAAGGTCATGCTCTGAAACATCCAATTATTTAACAGTTTCCTTCACTTTCCAGTGTGCTTACAGCTCAGTAATGCCAGAATTTTTCTTAGCAAAAGCCTTATGGATCTCATCTATATTTTATATTTCACCTGTGTGTTTATCCCCTCTGCCTTATTAAAAGCAGGGTAATTGGACTTGGAATTACTTGGAATTGGACAGGGTCATTACGGACTCTGTATATATATCTCTTGAATATATATCTTGGAATATATTCAAGAATATGAAAATCCACTGCACTCTAATAAGCTAGTTTATTTCAGCACAGACTTCTGTCTTCAAGGAAGTAATGGGAGTACTCGTCCTTGAAAGGATAGGAAATGTCCAGTGACAATTAATTTCTAATCCTTCCATATGGTAACAGAAAAAATTACCTGTTTTTTCAAATAAAATCCACAGAATTTTTTGACTTTTATTTTTTCCTAGATAGATGCAGCTTATTAAAAAAAAAACAAAAACCAAAAACAAAACAAACAAACAAAAAACAAACAAAAAAAACCAAAACCAAAACAATAATGTGAACAAATGTAGGACTTACATATGATCCGTAATTCACTGCTAGGGTCTGCAAAGCCCATGGAAGGCCTAGGCCAATTAAAATATCAAAAACATTGCTTCCAATGGAGTTGGACACGGCCATATCTCCCATACCTGCAGGAATGGAAACCACATACACTTAGACATGTCTAAGAAAAGCCTTGCTGCTTTAATCTGAGGCAATCCAGGCAATTTCCACTGATTAAGTCCAAGATTTATGGAAGATGCCCCTCATTCCCTCTCTTCTCTCTGCCCACCACCATCATACAAGGCCATCAGGCTTCAAGGGGCAGTCTGCTCTCCCTTCCAGGATCATCTGAGAATTCCCCTCCACTAATCCTCTGCTGCTGAGGGGACCCACCGTGCTGGCTGTAATCTGCCAGCCCTCTGGTGCCATGTTCAGGGGGGCTTTTGATGCTTTACTATGACCATGACATGTGAGTTTCTATACAGAACTGATTGCAAAAGGTCTTTGAGTCATCTGTTCAGCAGCTTCTTATTTCAGCAATAAGCCGCTGTTTTTGCTCCCCAAAGCAGTACTGGCTACTTGCTTTTCCTCCTAACACACCTGTTGGCTGGGGCCACAAGTATGGGGGAGCTGCTTTCCTTAAAAACAGTAGTATCTTCCAGTCCTTATGAATGTGAAGAAAAGCTGGAAGGTAACCTGAAAGATTCTTATGCCAATAAATAGTTCTATACCACTGATATTCAAATTAAGAAAATTACTGTGATTATTGAGGAAGGCTTGAAGTTGACAATACTGCCAGAACTTGTTCCACACTGCCGTTGAGAACCTATTAACTGCTTTGCAATAGCAGCACAATTTATTTCCTTCTTTGTTTTTGTTTTAAATTCCAGGCTCATTAAAAGAGCTCTGTACACTCTCCTGTTGAGGAAACATCTGTGCTACCTGAAGAGGAGGAGAATGTCAGGACACACTTCCACAGGAGGATGCCATCCCTGCGATGGCCTACCTTGCCTGGCCACGATAAGGCTTGCCATGCAGTCTGGCACACTGGTTCCTGCTGCCAAGAATGTAATGCCCATGATCACATCTGGAATCCCCAGTGTGTACCCAATGATTGTCACCTAAGGAGAGGAAATAAACTGTCAAGCTGTTTACAAGAATTAAGACCTGAGACAGACCAACTTGGCCCAAATCTGGAAGATGCTGTGAGACAGCAGTGCAAACTCAACACTCAACATTTCTTTTAAAGAGAGGCAGTGACAGGCTTTTTTGATATATTCATCAACTAGCACGGGATAGCACTCATCTGCTGTGTACCCTCTCAGGTTAGTTGTTCCATACATTTCATCCACAGTTTTCCTGATACTAACCTGGAAAAGAGACTACATGGTCGCTCACTACCCTGAGTAACTGTCTCTTGATCTTGGATTAAGTTTGTAAACATTATTATATACAAACACTAGCTAAGCAGACACAAAACCACCCTATGGTTCTGTTTCTGCAGGAATTTGACTGAATGTCACGCTATTGTTCATGCTGAGTTCAAAGTGATATCATTCACAACTCCATGTCTCTTGAGCTTGCTTACTCCAAGAGAATGAAAAGTTATTGCGGCCAGACTGTCACTCAGCTCTCCTCACACTATCCTGCAGGACTGGGAGACATTCGACTGTGGCAGCTGGAGTTGTTGCCTAATGTAAGAATCTGGATGAAATTACAGCCCTAAGTGAAGTTCAAAGGCCATGACTACCAGCTGCTAATTTTCTTCCCTGAGAGTAGACAGGTCAAACAGACATAAAAGCAAGCCTAAGGTTTCTCACTTGAAAATTCAGGTGTGTAGAACCTCCTATGCATCTCTCTAGAAACCCCCTCGTGTTGCTTCTCCCAAGCAGTGGTTTCCAGGTTAGTTGGTACATACCATCCACACCATCACGTAAGAAAAAGCTGCAATCCACAGGGTAGAAGAAGCAAAGGTGACCATGAACCATTTTTCCAAGTGGGGTTTGTTACAGTTGGGCACTGTGAAGTACAGGACAAAACTCAAGGGCCACGTGAAGACCCATTTCAACATTTCTATCTTGCCAGCTGCCAAACAACAAAACAAAGGGAAACAATCACAAGTCGTGTCAGCTGTATTTCAGAACGCTATTATTTTGTTAACATGTGCAACCAAGATACCAGGGACACCTCAGCCTGTTATGCCAGTGTGCCATTCTTTGTTCAGAAGATTATGATGTGATGGCAGATAGAGGGCAGAGACAAGCACAGGAATACAAAGGGCCTCCCTGAGAGTTTAATGGGTCAGACCACATATGTTCCCTCTCCTCCTCAGTCAAGTTCTTACAGAAACCACATAAAATTCAAGTCTAAGAAAGAGCTCTGATCTACCTTCAATCACCTAACGGGCACAGAAAAGATGGAGGCAGGCCCTTTACAAGGGAATTATGAAATTCCTTGCACAAGGGAATTACAAAAGCCAATGGACTCAACTTTCAAGAAGGGAAATTCAGAATAGATGCTACATCAAGTTGTGCATTTTCTCTTTTTTTCCTACTGTGGAGGTGGTCAAACATTGGAACAGGTACCCAAAAGTCTGTGGATGTCCATCCTTATAGATAATCAAAACTCAGCTGGACAGAGGCTTGGAGGGCCTGCTCTGAGCAGGGGTTGGAACCAGAGATCTCCAGAGCTCCTTGCCAGCCTTTCACATACTATGAAAGTCCGTCCATAGGACACCTAAACTACCCTCTTTAAGGCTCAGGTCTTTTCCTCACTCAGACTACAGAAATGCTGTTTAGTGAGACCTGAACAGGAGTTCCCAAAACTGTATCTTGCCTGTAAAGGGCAGGTCCAGTCCCTACAGTATTCCAGTATGTCTGCAACACAGCAGATCTTGCCAGTTACAGCAACTGCGACTCAAAGATGGGACAGGGACACATTATGACCACCCCAGAACCAGAGCCCTGATGTGGTAAGAGGCACCAGGCTGAAAGGAGATCTCCATCCTCTAAGTGCTCAGCAGCCTGAGGCACATGTCCCTCCTCATGAGTCATGCAGCTGCTTTGACTTTCTAAGGCCTCCGTAGAGAACAAGAAGCACTGTAGCAGTGCTTAGTGCACAGCAGGAAAGCAGAGGCACCCAGGACCACCCTGTGTCTCTGCCCCACATCAGCATCATCAGCGCCTTGCCCACATTAGCACTGCACTATTCAATCAAGGTAAGACCACAGCTCACCTCCCATCAAAGGTATGTCCTAGCCATGGACACATTTGACCTTCGCTCAGCTCCTTGGCAGCAGCCCAGCCACCCTCAGCTTTCTCCACAGTGAGCAGAGATCCATCTCTCCAGGAGGTGAACCAAATTTTGGGGGCAGAACGCACCCTGTGGAGATGGCTGCACCTCCCCTGTGACTGCAATAGCAGCACAGGGCCAAAACAGGAGCTGAAGCAGAGGTGTGCCCATCCCCAGGGGCCTGTACCCTGAGAGGTTCCTACTGCTTCCCAGTTTTCCATTTCTATTATGTGTGACCAGGAGCCTCACTGCAAAGTGAAAGCTGATGCAAACTCTCAGAGACACTTCTACCTCTATATGCGTCCGCAATGCTTTCCAGCATATCCAAACAAACACCACACAAACACAGGGAGCTTCTTACTTGGTAGGTCAAAAGGTGTATATGGCCCTTCATGGTCATCATCATCATCATCATCTTCTTCCTCTTCCTCGTCGTTTTCATTGTTCTCATTATCCTCGTTCTCATTCTTGTTCCCGGCCTCAGCCACATCCTCATCCCGCCGCATGCCGTTCACCCCGCGCTCAGCCGAGTTGCTGGGGCCTGTTCCATTCTCCACCACGTGCTTGATGGGGATTTTGATTGCTACTTCTGACTCACCGTTGGTGTAAGTCCTGCTGTTGATTAGCCTCTGTCTCTGTAGATGAAGGCAAAGTCTTGTTGAAATATAAGACTTTTTAAAATTTGAGACTTTTTAAGCGAAAGGGAAGAACAGAGAAAGAGAGATGTGTAGAATTCTTCAAAAATTTCTCTTTAAAAGCAAAATGAATGAATTTCAACAGATAGAACATCATGCTTCTTTGCAGACCACTAGATAAATCTCTCACAAACAACTTTTACAAGAGAAGGTCTAGTGGCTGTGGAATAGACTGCAGGAGTACTCCAAGACCAGTGACACACTAAGTGCAGTCTCAGGGTAGTACCATATTATTAAAGAGATTATTACACAGATCTATGCAGGGGGCACCTCCTGTGAGCAACAGCTACATGTAACATAATTGCATAACAGCCTCTGCTAAAATCTCCACAGGCACAGAGAGCAAGGGATGATTTACTGAAATCAGTGTCAGAAGGATAAAATCTGGGAGAGCGCTATCAGGGATCCAGAAGAAATACCAGACTTGCATTTCAAGCCAAACACTGCTACAGGAAAAGGCAAATTCAGAAGGAGAAGGGCAGGTGGGGGAGATAAAAGACACACCTCATTAATTAACATGCGGCTGGCCATGGAGAGACGTGTTTTGGGAGGGAAATGGCTGGTTATCATGATCCGGAGCCCAGCCTCGGAAAATGAAAGCTGGTGTGGGTAAGCAGAGAGCAGCTCATCAACCATGATCACTGAGGCTTTACGGTGGAAATTTCCTGCAGCCAAGGAACAAAAACAAATTGAGACCTTCTTCCAGCAGTCTCTCCCTCTGCTCTGTGTGGCTCTAAGAAGAATAAACCCATGGGTTCCAGAAGTTCTCTGTAAGAACCATTCCTTCAGCTACATCATTCAAAACAGGCCTCATCTGTCCTTGATTGCTGCCTTCTACACACCTTTTATTCCTGTTTACAAACAAATTGTCAACATGGTACCACCACTCATGCTCCTTACAGAGAGCCAAACCTGCTCTGCACAGATCATCACACTGCTTCAACAGCAGCTATCCCACCAAGGCAGCTACTGCCAGTTGTAACCTGCACTTCTGTGAGGATATTGTCATCATCCATCACTAACTGTGTTCCTGCAAGGTACCAACACAAATGAAAAGAAGGTTCCTGCACCCAGGCCTTGCAGCTCACAGCTGGGAACTGCTGCCAAACCCAGCAGCAAGTGTAGGTGCCAGAGCAATCCACAGTGTGGGAGCAAAGGCACGGGGAGACAGAGCCAATCCCTGGATCATGCTCCCACTGGGGCACAGTGCCGATGCCCACTGCCTCTGGGGTTCATCCTTCCCGCACCTGGATGACACCTTGGGCTGTGAATTCTGTGCCAGGACTGGGACTTGGCAGCAGGGAAACCTGAGGCCTTACCCAACACACTTCTGAACAGGTTTATTCAAACCAGTGTTAAACACTGGCAAATGTTATGTGGATTATCATTTTTAACAATCACTTCTAGTCTTAGAGAAGACTATCTCCTCGGCCTTTATATTACTTTTTTTCCCTACTAAGACTTCCATGGAATAGGGTAGATATGTGATCTCCTCTGTATGAAAAAAAAAAAAAATACAAACCAACAACAAAAAACAACCAGACAGCTTTTCCTTGTGAGTTTTTCCACACTGGCACCTGTTAAACGGCACCTGGAAGAACTGCCAAAACTAGAGATCTTCCTGTTTCAGATTATTTGGTCCTCTGTTCAGAGAAGGCTTCAGAAAAGGCTTCAGAAGGCAAACAGTGTCTTAAACCAGCGACTCCACAGCAAGAGGTGCTGTTGGTGGCCCTGTGCTGACTGGGACACAAAGCAGCACCACTTGCCTTCCCAGGCCTCCCATGGCCCAGTGGCAAGGAAATACAGGAACAATCTGCAAGGAGATGATGCAATCCTTTCATCTTCCTTCCTTGGCCAGTGCGAGTAACCACGAGTGTCCAAATCAACAGTTACCAGCAGAGTATGCAAAAACCCCTTGTGGGAACATTTAAACAAAACCCCACAATCAGAACTAACCCTGAGGCCACTGGGTAAAGTTGGATGTACAAGGATGTAAAGTTTGTGCTCACTGAGTTTTCCCAGTCTAGCTGGTACAGAACTGCCAGCACAGTTCTGCTGTGGAGATCTCCAGGTGACAGAGAGCCATCCCCAGGAAAGCAGCTTCCCCAAATCAGAGTGCACAGCACTGCTGACAGTCACCCCTCTGCAACAGGCCTGTAACTGAGAGCTGGCAGACTCCAACATTTGCTGCTGCAAATAAACCCCACTATGCCTCTCAAGCCCCGTTTGCAGGAAAAGAGACCTTTTTTGGTTGGTTGGTTGGTTGGGTTTTTTTGATAGACTAGCTAACAAAAGAGACAGACCATCAGTGGTCAGAGACCAGGACTGATGTTGACAAGATGGAGCTTCTTCTCAGACTAAGTCAGTGTCTCAGAGAAAAGGGAGGTGTTATTTCTGAGGACAGGTACATATACATCCCAAGCAGATACTGCACATGCTTGTTGATTGTTTTAAAGACAAAATAAATCCAATGTGAGTACAGTTTAGGACATCCTTGCAAATACAGACATTGAACTACTGCTGCTGAGTTACAGGACTGGGAAAAATTTTTTTTGTGCTGAAGAAACACAACCATTTTTTTTACATGATCATGACTAAAGTCAAACTGGAACAGATTTCAGCCAAAGTGAAATAACCTTAAAGACTACTTACATGGAAAAGTTGGGCATGGTAAAGCCAGCATGTGCAGTAAGAGTACAGTACCCAGACCCACACAGAATCCCTGCTCTCCCTTCAGTGGGGGTAAAGTGTGCACTGGTCTAAAAAGGGCCTTTTTTCTTCTTCAGTTGATGTCCCTTTGGAGTGGAGTTAAATTTAACTAGAGATGCTGTAAATGGGCAACGTCAGTGCAGACTAACAGTGCCCACAGGAGGACTTAAAATGGCTGTAACAGCTGAGAAAAGCAGCCTCTGGGCTTGAAGGAGTCCTACAGCCAAGCAGTTGTCCAGCAGCGAGAATCAGCCACAGGAGACCTCAGCCACCTCCAGCGGCACAGGCTATGGTGGCCAGGATCACCACGCCATGCCCCCCATCTAGGAGAGGGGTTCCAAAAGGGCCACCTGCCCCCTCCTATTTGGTGGCTTACAAGACAGCAGCAGTTCCCACCGTGTAAGCAGGGAGAGAACACCCAGAATGATGCAAGCAAAAGGGTGACTTACTGGAACAGTTACCTTTCTTTAATAACACCACTGTGGCATCGCAGTTGCTGGTGTCGTCCATTTCTGTGTTACTTGCTAAACCATTCACCATATTGGCAGAGTTTTTGTCTTCCTCTCAAAGCAGTGATGTATGGTTGAGTTGTACCTGCACAAATGAAACAAACTCAGGATGTACCTTTACTTCTTGATAGTCTTCCTTTCCTAGCCTTGTATCCTGTGCAACACAGCTAAGAAAGGGAAGAAAACTCCTCTGGATTTAAGGGATATCCCAGAGCTCCAGCTAAATTGCACATCACACAATCTCTCTGTACCCAGAAGGCTAGGAAAGATAGAAGCCATGGATCTTAACCGACATCCATGTTTATGTGTTAGGTGTGATGAATATTCTGTATCGTGAGTAATCTTTGCTTGTCATCATCCAAGTATATTTTTATCACATAATCACACCTGAGTATAAGCATTATTTAACTGTGAGAACTCAACACAGAAACACAACACCTTATGCTAGATTCACCTCAACTTTGGCAGGGATGGGGAATAATCCTTGCTTCTTGGAGCATCCGAGAGCTGACGCAAATATGAACCAAGGCTCTCTCCATGACACTCAAAGGCAAGTACAGACCCCTATAAACACCCAGCAGAGGTCCCTAACTAGCGTGACAACCTTTCAAGTTATATCCAAACACGTCTGAAAAGCCTGTTCACATTATAATATTGTTTTTAGAAAAAAAAAAAATTGCACACACTACAACTGTCTTGCTGATCAGTTAATTGCTCCAAGAGTGCAGCTATCCTCCACATGAAAATTTTGAATTATTAGATTAATTCTGACTTGTGCTCCCTTCAGCCAGCCTGAGTGTTTTGCTGTTTTCACTGAGAATTGCTCTCACAGTACTTACTCTACTCATCAATTCAAAACAAATCTCTAGTCTTACTTGTAGAGACAAAACCACTGGTGTGCTTGGCAGCTGGTAGGTTTTGTTGAATGTTCCAGTTTGAATCTGGGTTTCCTTTCTACTGGCTTTTGAAAACAAGACAGGAGGAGAGGAACCAAACAGCAGAACAGACCAGTTTTACTCTCAAGAACTTGTGCGAAGATGTCACACAGGCCAGATGCTCAGAAAATCACTGCCGACCGTGCTGTAGTTTTATCACGGGTCTCCAGGCAAGCAAGAACTGCTGCAGAGCTTTTCACCCATGAAAAATAGACTGGAATCTCACTCCTGCTTATTTCCAAGTCGGGATGCTAAAGTGAAGTCAGAAGAGACTGTTTTGGTGGCACTTGTAGATGGATCCAGGCCTCTGCTCTGCCACAGGTCTGCTGCATTAGCCTTGGTCAGTTCACACAGAACAAGATCCATAGAGCACAGATTCACAGGATAGTTTAAGTTATAAAAACTTCCACAACCATCAAGTCCAATGTTAATTCAGCACTGCCAAGCCCACCACTAAGCCATGTCCCTAAGCACCGTATCTACACATCTTTTAAACCCCTTCAGGGATGGTGATTCCACCACTGGCCTGGGCAGCCAGTTCCTGCACCTCAGAACCCTTTAGGCGTAGAAATTTTCCCTAAGAGCCATGCTAAACCTCCCCTGGCAGAACTGGAGGCTTCTTCTTCTTGTAAGGGCTAGGTGAGGCAAGGGGAGCAGCAAGCCTTAAAATTTAGATAAGCTGAGGGCACATTTGACTTACTTCATTATAAAGATGTAGATGACGTACATCAGCACTAAGACTAAGGACTCCCACCTGGAAACAAGAGCAACACATAAACTCATCAGAGTAGGGCATGGCATCAGTGGCCTCTGTTCAGCCATTCCCTCATCTGCTATGCCGCAAGTGTGCAGAAAGGCTTGACCCTCCTGGGCTGCCTTAACATTCCTCTGTAAAAAAGGAACGCAGAAAGAAATGGCTCATACATCCAGGCATGACTCCTCCTTTGTTTTCTTGACTTCTGTGATTTTACTTGGCCAAACTGACCTGTCAGTTAAGAACAAGTGACAAAACCCAGGAATTCAGTAAGCAAATGGCACACCCAAGGACCACCAACACTTCTGTGAGGACAATAACCATGGGATGTGGCCAAGGGAGGGGAGCAGCCACTCTGCTCTGCCTGCAGGGGTTTAGAGCAGGATGCTGGCCTTTGTAAAGCCCATAGTGCTAAGGCAATCCGAGCAAGGGGCAGCTACTCTCCTGCTACAGCTGCTCCATGAGGACTCAGAATGCAGCACGCAGGAGTTCAAACTGCTGATTAGATACTGACAGGTTTTTCCCTCTGCTGTTTCTGTGTCAAACTAATGGAACAATGAAATTTGTATGAAAACAAATTACAGTATGACTTTTACAGCTTGTTTCTAGGTAATCTTTTTCACTGTCCAAAATGCTGTCCAAAATCCCCATGGCAAACTGCTAGTCTTTGTGGAAATCATCCATTATCAATCTACTGTATGCTAAACTCATGGAACATTTTCTCTACAAGGATTTGAGATATTGCACTAACTATTATCAGTGTCTCATTCCCTCCTTCTGAAGATTCAACACTCAGCTTTTGAGTATTTTTTTTTACGAGCACAGTTAAATACAACTGGTCCTCGAGTGAATTTCTGTTTAAAAAACCATACAAAAATCATCAAAGAAAACCAGGTCATTGCCAAGAATGGGTGTTTGAAATCTGCCTTTGAAACGGGCAAGAGCCAGTCAGGGAAAACACCAGCCCAAGCAGCCTGACGCTCCTCAGTGCTTGTAATCCAAATAATACCAGCTGGGAGTGACACCAAAGCCAACACTGCCACCTCCGCTGTCACCTCCAGGTGTCACCACATCACCTCTGGGATGTGCTGGAAACAAAACCATGAGACCAATGCAACTGCAAAGTATCTGCAACTCTCCTAGACAACTATAAGGCACTTTAACACATGAATAGGGACTTTTATTTTTTTTGAAACATTCATTAAAATATGAAAAATCCAACTATACACCTGCTTGTGACTGCTTGGGTGGCCCCTTCTGGCACATCCACAGCTCTGCTGAGCACACTGTCACCCCCAGGCTGCTGCAGGGGATGCAGAGGGCACTGATTGCTGCTGCTGTACCAGGAACAGTCTGATTCTCCTGGGCTTTCTTCCCTAGCTCAAAAAATTAGATATTCTAGCCCATCTTGTGCTGATGTTTGTCACACAGCAGCAAATAGCTGCCCTGCAGAAGTTTTTAGCTTTCTTCTTCTCTCCTCATAAACACTAATTACGGCAGTTTTTGTGGTATAACCAGAAAAAATGAAAAGAAAAGGGATTCACTTACCAGGAAACTCTTTCGTCATAAATAAACTGTGGAGAAAAGATTTTAAAATAGCATGTTATACACCAAACCACAGTTGAAAACAGCTCATCACCTGAGGCAGGGGATAGAGTAAAGCAAGCCAGGGCTCATGACAGTGGCATTAAGCTCAGATGTATTTTGGCACGGCCCTCCTGCCCAGCCTTTGACTTTCTCCAGCCTTTGTTTCTCTCATCTAGTCAAGGCAAACAGGTACTCCTTCCCAAATGCCACTGGATCCTTGTGAAGCAGTTAGACGGAAGGCAACGGTGAGCCAGGGACAGGGCTGCACCACTCTGACCCACGCTGCTGTCTCACTGCACATGGTCTCCTCCCCACTAGCTCCCAGCCGGACGCCAAGTGACCCACCCACAGATCCACAGCAAGCTCCACAGCTGCTGCAACGTCCTGCTGGGCCCGGGGTGTTCTTCCCATCGGCTCAGCGCGACCACCACCCCAGCTGACTGTAGCTACTGTGACAGCTCCTTTGGCACACCTGCTGATGGGCAGGGCACTGTGGCTTCCCCAGCAGTGCTTTGCAGCCTCCTCCCTGAGGGAAGGACCATCACCATGGCGAGAGGCGTGAGGGAAGGTGTGAGAGGGGAGGACCAGAGCCATGGTGAGGGGTATGAGGGAAGGATAAGCCGCCTAGGTGAGGAGTGTCATGGGAGAACCAGCAACATGGCAAGGGCTGTGAAGGAAGCAGCAGCATGTCCTGGGTTGTAGTTTAGGATATATTCTATCGCCATCTTCAGTTAATGGCCCATCAATGCCTTGTGCATTACTCCCGGAGGGAGTTCTCTCTCTTTAATGGGCCATCAAGGACCCACTGTGTGACTCATCAGCCCATTGTGAGATGCCCCGCCCACGGGGAGGAGCCAAGCATTCTCACCTGGATATAAGATGGGATTTGGGACAGTAGAAGCAGCCCTCACCCACTGGATTCCCAGAGGACTGGAGCTACCAGACCTTTCTACGAGATCACTGCTTCAGGAAGACCACCTCGCCTGGACTGCTTCTTTCACCCTGCTCAGGGTGTATTCTGACTCTGTCAGTGGTTTTTCTTTTTGTATTGTTACATTTATTTTATTTTATTTTTTCCCTTTTCTTCACATTAAATTGTATTTTCTGACTTAGACCCTCTCACTTGGTTCGTTTTCAAACCCCAACACAGCACCACGGCAAAGGGTGAGGGAAGGGCCTGCACTGGCAGTGGCTGAAGGCTCACACCAGCAATAGCTGAAGGCTCACACCAGCAATAGCTGAAGGCTCACACCGGCAGGTGGCTGCCATCCTCCGTGCCCAGGCCCTTTCCCTGGCTGTGCTCCGCCAGCCCTGCTGCTCCTGGTGCCTCTGGTTCTCTCCCACCGCAGTGGGACGGCTGCAGAGGGGACCTGCAGTGCTGATGCCTCCGCAGGAGGCTGCAGCTGGGGTCAGACGCAGCCCTCGTGGCCTCAGCGACAGGCTGTGGTCCATTGGGCCCTTCCAAAGCACCAGCAGGGAAATGCATGCCCACGCCAGGGATTACAGATCCACAGCTGTGCCCCAGGGACAAAGGAGGGAAAAGGAACGAGGCCCTAAAAGCACAGTGAACACTTCCCCTTGGCCATATGAGCCGTAAATAGCAACTCCTGTGTGACAGCTGGCACGAAGCAAGAGCTACACTGGTTACTGGAAGAAAACACGACCACAAAATATTGTAAATTACAGTTCCCAGTCACCATGATCTAATCTGACAAGGTATGTTTTAGGTTACAATGATTTGGTGTGATGGGACGTGACAGCATGTGCATTGACTTCTGTGAGTCAAAATAGCACCCATCTCAATTTTGCCACTAGTGACTCTGACCATGTCCCTTCAAGTTAAGGATACACAGGCATCTTTTTCCTTTCAAGAGAATAAGGAGTGAGTAACTTGCCAAACTCTACAAGACAAGGTAGCATTGTAATATTAAGTTTAAAAAGAAATCATAGGGCTGAATCAAGATGAATTAAAAAGGGTAAATGTGGTTTATCCACTTCTAACCTCTATGGTTTAGAGTTCACTCTCATCAAATGGTGGGGAGCAGCAAACAGCTGCTCTATTTCTTACAACAGTACTGTACTTCCTTTTCTAGTGCAAATGGAGACAAAGTCATATTGATTTACCCAGCACAGTATCAAGCTCTTTAAAATTGCTGTATCTCAGCATTGGAAGGAACACATTTGTTTCCCCTCAAGTGTATTTATGATTAGTAAAGATACCAGTGGAGTGCAACTTTTAACACAGCACCACAGCCTATTGTTTAAAACACCATGAGAACAAATTTCTACAAACAATATAATTCTTCAAGATTGATGACTCTATTCTAGCTGCAGAGAAGTCTCAATGCTGTCATATGGAAAAATGATCCCTGCATACAGAGCACTGAAGTATCTTCTAAAAGGAGCACACAAATCTAATGAAGGGGGAACCACAGGCAGGTTACACTGTGCTCTGCACAGAGCCCGTGGCTCATCTCCCACCTGAGCCATGGGAGACTGGAGAGTCAGAATTTGAGGAACAATGTCCTCCCATCTCAATTTGATTCTGTCTTAAAAGGATCGGAAAAATTAGAGACATTGGGAAGCCAGGGGTTCCTGGGTGAGTGGAGGGAAGGAGAAACTTCTTAAACTGAAGCAGTGTTTGATTCTGAAAGGAGAAATTCTCATCTGCTATCAACTAGGGACCAATATTGCATACAAAAGGGTTGGTACATCAGCTAGCAGGAAGCTAAACCTTTAAACACTTAAAATGTTTTCCCTTCCTCCCACCTTTCTCTGCTTTTCCCTAATAGGTGTTCAATCTTTTGCAATGATTATTGTTATGGAGTAACATAGAAAGAAACCTGGGATGTGCTCCACCTCTCTCAAGCCAAATTAGCCAGGTAGTGCTGTAACACATGAATAAAAATTCTAGCAATGCCTTCAAGCCTCCACTAATGCCTGGAGCTGCATTATCCTGCCACCCTAGCTGCCTGGAGGGCCTTGAACTCTTCCACTGATAAGATGAGCAGAAGAGTGGGCATACAGCTAGAGAGAGGCTAACTCAAGGCTTAGGGAAAAAAATAACCATATCCTGGTAGTATGGGGTACACTTCCAAAAAAAACGGACTTCTGCAGCTCTGTAATTATGAAGAAGAGCTTTTACAGAAATAAAGTATAGGAGAGGAGTCTTAGGGGTAACAGAGATGTCTGTTCCACAAGCCACACAACTTCCTCACGACACAAAAATAGTAGATAGGAATTTCAGAGGTGCACTTCTTCACAAAAGAGTGGAGAATTGTTCTCCACATCCTGATGCACCTGACAGGGATGAACCAGCCAGGAAAAAACCCGCCTTGCTTATAGAATTTAAAACTGATGACAGAGTGAACAGATTTACAACTTGTCTGCCTCCATGCAGTACATGAAATGTCCAATCCAAGCACCAGGAGGCCAGATGCCAGGCAGATGCCCATATCTGTGCTTCCTGTGGAGTGACCTAAGAGAATGCCTGCTGGATGTCTCTTAAGCTTGTGCAATGGAATTCACTACAATTAGTATGTTGGCTCTGTTTGTTGTTTAGCAACACTTTTTGATATGAGGTTACTGTCAAGCTGTCAAAATAAAAAAACAACAACAACAAAGTTTTTTGTTTTGCAGCTCATTGCTAATAATTAAGTAGAGAAATTATTTTTCACCAGGTACAAAATGGCTGGCCTTGCAGTATGGGGAATGAAAGTACCAACAGGTTGAGAATGATACCCTGTTTGGGATGAGGCAGACAGAGGCCTTTGCAACTACAGAGTATGCCTGGAAACATGGGCTTGAGCAGGAGAAAACAAACCAAACCCAACTGTTGAAACACACTCACCAAAATAACCCAGACTGCAGAAATGCAAGTGGCTCTCTTCTGACTCTAAAGTCCCCTTCTCACTTACATATGGAAGTTAACCTCACAAAATCACTCCTCCTGTCTTAGGAAATCTAGGGTACTAGGCTAGGCTGGGGGGCGGGGGGAAAAGAAGTGCAATTGCTACCTGAAAACTCAGTTTTTACATTTCCTGGCATTGTTTGGTATTGGTTGCAAAGGTAATGCTAAACTGACAGCAGTGTCTATATCTAACACTCGTGCCAACAATTTTTTTTCACTGAATAGTGCAATTCTGAGAGATCTGGAGCATTTTCCAAGCTTGATGAAAACCAGGATAGGCACAGCACTAAAGAACTGCTGAAAGTAGTCTTCGTTTGAGGACATGCTGTCAGCATGCACTGAACCTGTGCCTATTATGTGTGGAAAGACTAACCTCAACGTTTTATAGTAGCTGTTCAGCAGCTCTCTTCTCTGGGCACAAGCGCTGCCCCCTTACAGGTTAGTGACATGTTTTTTATGAAGTATGAAGGCCACTGCCAGGAGAGCACTAACCCACCCACTGCTGCCCAGGGGCTCAGAACATGGGTTTAGCACTGTACCCCATGTCTGCACTGGGCCACCATGCCTGGCCCCAGCTATCCCTTTGGCTGTCTGGACACTCCTCCAACCTCCTGCCCCCGGGCCACGCTTCCCAGCAGAACTGGGGAGACCACGAGCAGTTTTTCACAGGCAGAAATCCCCATGAGTGCTCCAGCTGTGAGCTCAGCTACAAGACACTGATGCCATGCCAGGTTCCCTTTACAGGTGGCAGTAGACACAGGCTCCCACAGATGAAGAACCTTCAAAAACTTACCACGATGAGTGCAACAACAGACAGCGTGTAGTAGATTGAATCTCTCAAGAGACTCCACGACGACAGTGCAACGACCTGGAGTAAGAGGCAAAGAGAGGGTATCAGCCAGGCCCTTGCCAGCACGACTGCCACACCAGCAGTGTGTACCCAGGTTCCGCCTGTCACTCTGTGGGAGCTGTCCCCACGCCTGCTGGGACTCAAGGAAGACGCCCAAGACAGGAAACACTGTCTGCTGCTGCTGAGGGAGCAACTGCAAGGGAAACAGGAATGGCCATATCTGGAGTATCTGCAGACTCAGCTGTCCCCCACGTTGGGCTTGTGTCCGCAAGGAGTCTGTGAGTGGTGCTGCTTTACAGGAAAGGAGGGGCTCAGGCTTTACCAGAAAAACCACACTGATGAGCATTACTACAGCTCTGCATGCATCTACACAGGTTTTGGGACAAACGCTCAAGTCAGTGCTCCAGCAAAGTGTTACAAACAATACCCAGGAATTTGTACGCAATGGAGAATAAAACGGGATCACTGTGCAGTTCATGTCACTTGACACCTTCCAAAGCCACAGAAATGAGGAAGACTTCTCACTGCAGACTGCACGAGCCTGCAATTCAGATCTTAAAAGAAAATATCAGTGAATTAATTAATCTTTAGGTTCATTAACAGTATTCAAAAGGACAGATTAAAACAGTCATGTGGAGGTAACATCTTCAATATGATTCTATTTTTTGCCGCTCTACCTCAGTAGAAGCTTCTCCTCAAATCTTATTCCCATATTTCCCATTTCTGGACTGCATTTCAAACACTCTGGGTCACATCCTTCAAAGGTGTAAAGCTGAAGGAGGAAGATGGGAGATGGTTCATTTACAATGATTTGGATCTGAACATATACATGAATTTTCTGACTGCCCCCTCCTGTCATGCTTGTGCATGAATTCAGTCACGTGAACAGTAACTTCATTTTCAGTTCTATTGCAGTGTTAGCAAAAAGAGTTTCCCAAACTTCTCTTCATATTATCTCTTACAATATTGGAATTTTCCAAAACTGCTAATGAAACAAATGCTGTAAAAAGATACTGACCATTACACCTAAAAAATCTATACAGTCTCTTAGTAGCATGGCTTTCTAAAAAATTGATGCAATTTATGCCCAGTGTAAAGCCTCTTTATGCAACCATTTACATGTTAGAAACTCCTACCTGAAGCAAAAAAGCAGGCTTTTAAAGCCCTTGGGTCAAACCAGATTTCTACCAGCTGACAATGCATTTCAAGGCATAGACATAGATGAATGGAGATGCTTTCTGATGGAAATTTCCAAATGTAGGAACATGGAGTTGGGTTCATAATTCTATTCAGAGATCCTCAATTAAATCTCACATTTTACATCAGCGTGCTCTTCATTCTGATTGATCAAATTTTGCAAGAGAGTTTATAGAACAATTTGACATTATTCCACTCAGCTTTCAGGATGCTGCTTAAGGCCCTCTGCATTTGCCTCAGCATGAATGCTGTCAGGGATTTTACAGCTGTAAACTTCAGCTCTGCACAGAGAAGTCACATTTTTGGAGCAAAGGACAGCCCCACAAGAAGAGGCTCTGTCTCATAATCTCTGTCCCTGGCCTAAGGGGTGTCACCACACCACACCACACAGCACACCTGTAAAAGCAAGGTGTTCCACCAACAAGGAGTCAAGGTCGTCTTCCTCCCGTTCTTTGATATTCTACAATGATCTTGAAGGTGCAGGACAATGTTTTTCCAAAGAATTTTCCTCAGACACCTGAATGAGCACAGTAAGATTCAGATGCTTAAATGCAGCCTTCTAGCAGGGACCTACTGCTCAGAACTGACACACCAAGATCCTGTGGAAATCACAAGGACTCTTGTACTGATTCCAGGTCAGACTGAAGGGAACATGCTCACGCCTGGCACCTGCACAGGCTGCTCACATTTCACAGACACTTGACTGGGTCAGACATCTTTAGGGCCCAAGTCACCTAGGTGAAGTTTCTGAACCATTTGATCCAGGTGATAGAGGGAAGCCCATGCATTAAGGCAACCGTGCACTGAGGGTGAAAGGAGCTCATGAGCACTGAGGGCAATGGCAGCACGCAGCCTGCTGGTCAGAACCACATCCTGAGGCAGAACTACTGAGCTCCAGAAAGCCTAAATTGTGCCTTGCTGCTACCAAGAATCCACATAAATCTTAATATTGCTGGAAACCACTTAAATTACAGATCAGCAAGGCAGAAAAGAAATCAGGGAAGCAATCAGCTTGGGTAAAAACTTGATCAAATTTGAGTTTTGAATCAGCAATACTGTCATACTGTAAACCAACAGTGAGCTGGTCCTGCAGAAGCTGAGCATAAAGAGGCAGCAGTAGAACCACTGATTGTCAGTCTGTGACATTTCTTCCTTTTGAAGTGAGTACCTGAAATCCAAACCCCAGACAAGTGCCTCTTAGCTGTCCCTTGACCACTCAGTGGGGATTGAACCCAGTTCCTCTCAGCTGAAAAGAAGAGCTCTGAAGTCCAGGCTTGAATGAAAGCATCCTCTGATGGCTCCACACAAGACACACTGAGCCTGCTCCCCTGCATGCCACAGCATCACTCCTAGGGGTAAATTTACCCATAATAGGTTCCTGGTTTCTCACAGGTAACCTTCACCCTGCAAAATCCTACATATAACATTGACTACTCAGAATGCTTACTTCCCTTTTTGATGGTCTGGAGAGAAGAAAAATCAAGATTTTCTCTTGCTTGATTTCTGAGGTTTGCAACTCCTGAAGTCATGGCCCTATGCAGCACACACCATCTCCTCCACCTAGCACACATGTGGAGATCAGGCACCAGAGGGAAAATCTCCTAAAATCAGGCACTGGTTTCTGCTGTCTGAAGCACTGAAGTTGGCTCAGGCACCCAGGACCTCAGTGGCAATATGCCTCATGGCTCATCCTGGGACTTTACCATTTATCCTCTGTAAAACTGGCCCTTCTTTCTTTTCCAAATTGTTTCTCTGCTCTTAGCAGCATGGAAGCTCTTCTCCCATCCAGGAGATGTCCATCCATCACCAGAGGCCACTCAGCTGGCTGTTTTCCAGCCTGCTCTGCCCACAATGGCAATGGGCCTGAGATGGAGCAAGTGTGGCAGAACAGGGTTGCTGCTCCCTCAGCAAGGACATCTGTGCTCCTGCTGCAGGAGTCCAGAGGCGTGTGCACTCCTGAGCATTCTGGCTGCTAAACTTCCAGGGAAAGCATGTAATCACATCCATGTTCTTGAGGGATCTTCTTCACTCCAAACTGTTTTGGGAGTTTTCCTCATCTCATGGCCAGTTCTTTGCTTGACATTCTTGAGCACTGATCAACTACTAACACTGCTGAGAAATTCTAGGCTTTGGAAGCAATCTCCCTAATCTTGTTTCTCTGTTACCCTCTGGCACAGAAGGTCTAGATTTTTAGGTATTAAGAGCTAATCACCTAATTTGCTGATGTGGAGAGGCAGGAACGCTTGGACAAGGGTGTCAAAAGATTAGACTCAATCCCTGCAAGCAATTAGCCTTAATTGTCTAATGGAGGTCAACAGAGATGTGCCAGCAGTGAATCCACCACTGTCAAAAGGCATCCAGAAGCAGAGAACCTGGGTCAGACTTCATGCTGCCCCTCTTTGACGGGGACTGCACAGAAGCAATTAGAGAAGCCCTCACCCCGCCCCAGCAGATGCTGGTGTGTGCCGCCTGACAAAGCTGCTGCTCACTGTGATCCCTTTCAAGCCCCCTGGCCCACAACAGCCCGCCAGCAGTGTGCTGTGTCAGCCCTCTGGGTCAGCTGCAGCCAGACATGTGGTGGAACCTCCTCACATGCTGCTCCTGCTTTGCAGGAGCTGCCCTCAGAGCCAAGGAGGGGCCTTCTGAAGCCTGCTGGGGTCTCCTCCAGAAGGGGCTGTGCTCCTGACACTACTGTTCTGCAAACCCTCAATGCAATTTCCAATCAGCCCCATGATAACACAGCAGGATATCATGCCAAAGCAAGAGAAACAACCAACTGTTGGCCACTGCTACAGGAAGCAGTGAACTCAGGTGGAGGTCTGAGACAGATTTTCAGGGAATCAGGCTGGCCATAGGTTGCAGTTAATCCATGTCTTATGCATTCAGAATTATACAAAAATAAAAAGGGCTCTACCTCAGGTATCAGGGCACAAGCTCTGCTTTTAAACTTTCCAGCTGATTATTTTTCTCATCTCAGGTAATTCTAAGGACCTGGCCACCTGCCTGCTCATTCTCACTGGTCACAGCATCAGTGAAGGATCACAAATTAATGGGAGAGTGTGACAGTGCCTTACTTGTATTCATCTTTACATTAAATTAGGCTGTAGATCCACCTGTGGCTGTCAGCAAGAAGCCATTGCAGAGCCTCTGCACCTTTCCTGGGAGACACACACAGGACTTGGTATGGTTTGGAGAGTGGTGAGTTCCTGGCAGCACTTTCGACAAATCCATAATTCAGACAGAGAATCAGCCAAGCAGGTCCAACATGATCTCAGAGGCACCATCTCCCAGCACAGCAGGAATCCTGATCCCACAGCCTCTCCTGGCAGACTGAACCACTCTGTCACAGCAGACCTTTTAGACAGATTTCTGCATGGAAAGCCACTGCTTTCCTGCGCAAAGCCCCAGGAGAGCCAGCAGGCAGTCAGCATCAGCCAGAGGCCCCTGTGCTGGGACTGAGAGCAGGATGTCCTGAACTAAGTGACACTCTCTCTATACCCCATGGTCATGTTTGAATATCCCAGGACACTACAAGTATCCAGCTCAGTCTCTAGACCATAATTTTGGCCAAAGACCCCAGGATCCCATGATGCAGCATTTGGGCTTGCTTGAGGCTTTGACCAATACTAACCACAACTCCCAGCTTCAGCAAAGCATCAAATACGAGCACAGGTCAGGCCAAAGGAAAATACAGGCCTTAAAATATCCGTCTCTGTCAGACAATGAAAACAGCCATGATCTAAAGGACTGCTGTGTGGAAAGCCTCCTTCCAATTACCAGCCCCCTAATTCCACCTCTGGCTTGCCACTATCTGCAGAGCTCAGTTGTCACTCTGGCACCCAGTCCATACACTGTGCACCAACTCCATCTATTCTCATTAATTCCCCAAGAATATTTGCCTTTTTAAGCCTCTCTTGATATTTTCATAACTACCACAGCAATCTGTCTATATGACATCCTCAGAATGGAAACAGTGGACACTTTCCAAACCCCAGGATAAAGCCAGAAATATTTCCCTGCTCAACTGGCAGTCATAATCATCCGTGAGTTATTTGGACCAGCATGTCTCTTTAGCTCAGACTTCCACAGTGGTGAGGCAGCAGGACCCCAAGGCCTCTGCTGGGCCACAAGATTCACAGCAGAATTCAAGGACAGCTGTAGATAGGAAGGCATGCACAGATTAAACATCTCCCAGTCTCTTCAGACTGGCCAGTCCTTGCTAGAAGTAAAAAACAGATTTTATGATCTCCTTTGCTTTTACACTATAAATGATTTGAGAAAAAAAAAAAAAAACAACCTTCAAATGTACATCCACAGTATTGATCTATGTGTCAATTTTGACAGAGAAAACTTTACTTAAAATGGTGATGGTATTTTGTGGCAATTAGGAAGTAGCCTTGGTTTGACACTGGTAGGAATCCGTTTGCAACTCTTCTGATTGCCTTGGGGACCATCTCTGTATTAATGGCACCTCTCTATCCTGAAGCTCCATCCACACCTCTCTGTCCCAGCTGCAGTCTTAGCACAGAGTGCCTAATGTTCCACAGCATCCTGCCAGCATGCCCCTCTGCTTTTTCTGTACCTGGGCTTTTACACACCACAGCCAGGCCAGCAGCTTCAGGTAACTACTGCAGTTGGACTTATTAGTCTGTCCCACGTCTGCAACACAGCCCTGTCAGTGAAAGACCAGGCTCATGGTCACTATAAAATGCTGCCAGCATCAAACCCCAATGTGCCCTGGGCTGTGAGAGCAGTGATCAGTCCCAACAGCTGGTATTAAGTTCTCCTTAAACTATTTCCCCAGAGTTTTATATGTTTTCCACTGATGGTCACAGACCAATGAAGAAAAAGCGACAGCATTCCAGTTCTCCTCTTTTAAAACTCCTCCATATTCAAGGAGAAGAAAATTAAAAAGCTCATGAATGAAATCATAAAGCCAAAACTCCGTAATAATGGCTACAGTCTGACTTGTGAGTGAAATTAATGCTTAAAAGATTGAGGCATGCAAGCTGGCTGATTGGCAGAAGCAGGATAATACAGATTACACAAGTCCCAGTTGCTCCATTAAAAAAAAAAATCCTACCAGACTATTAAACTCTGTTTAGTGTCCTTATCAATATGCCTGACAGTATTTCTCAGGCGTGTTTTCCACTGACATAACCCATGGCAGCTGCTAATTCCTACAGGTGCCTCAGCTGGTACATGGCTTCTGTGACCTGGACAAGAGGAGAGCCTGCTGAATTTAGTTTACTTCCTGAGGCTAAAGAATCCCACCGGAAAAGGAGGCAGGTCAGACAGTCAGTGTAGTCTTTTTCTGCTCCAGTATGTTAAGGAGCGATACCTCGCTGTCCACCAGACCCCTTGACAAAACCAGTAACTGGAAGAACACCTGTGGCACAACCCAGCATTCCTGGCCTCCTGCTCCACCCAGAGAAGCTTGTCTATTTCTGGGGAAACGTAAAACAGAGAAACGTGGACTCAACAGAAAAACAGAGCAGTTAAATACTAATTAACAAATCAAGCCATGCACATTCAAAATTACACGGTAATGCTGGAGTGACTTGCAACTCACAGTTATACTGCTCTCACATAAGCACTTCTCACCGTCCCCTGCAACACTGCAAAATGCTGTGGGGCCAGTGTTGGGAGAGGACAGAGAGTGACAGGATGGCAAAGAGAGAGCAGCAGAGCTGAAAAAAACAAGATGAATCTGGATCGGAGAATGTCCAAAACCGAACAAACTTTGCTTGTGCTGGCTTGAATGAGAGCTGAATGAAGCAAGGACTGCTTACGAGAACGCTGTGTCCTTGCTGCCAAGGATGGTGAGAGGGCAGGGAAGGAGGGGAGAGCTTGAGAAGCACAAACATGAGTGTGGGAGAAGACAGGACAGAGCAACCAAGACCTGGAGGGGACTCCAGGCTAAGGTCAAGCTCCGCATGCACAGCTGGCTTGCAAGCATGCAAAAAGCCCAATACAATCCATCACAGTGCAGACAGCAGCCTCCTCACTGCTTATCCAGCACGTGTCTCCGTGAATGTTGCAGGACTAATGTCTGAAGGGCTGCATCTGCTGCCATTCCATTCTCCCTCAGTGTTCCCTTACCTCCTCATTCCCCCTTTGCCAGAAGGAAGCAAAGCAGACACAGCGGCTAAAAAACAACAGTTGGGTTGTGTGCCTTAGCAGTTGCCTACCTGCAACTTGTGGCCCTGGTGTAAGGACATAGGAGGAAACAGCTGCAGACACTCCCAACCTGCACTGCACAGGCAGGGGGGTGATGAGGACAGCTCCGAACATATTTCTCTATACTGAAACCACCTACAGCTTAGAAGTGGCATCTACAACCTGGATGAAATAAGAGCAACCTTCTTCTGGGTATGAGTGCCATGCAGAATATTTCACCAGACTGCAAGAAGAAAGCAGGAGGAGCTTCTAAGGCTTACTGTCACAGGCAGTGAGTGGGCAGCATTCACTGTCCACGGGAAAACCTGAGCTCTCTCTCCAAACATGCCTTGGTCAAACACCTCAACACACACCAGCCATAAAGCTCCTCAGCTTCTACAGAGGCCCAGTTTAAGGTGTATTTGAAAGCCCTGATTTTCAGAGTGTGGATGCTAGTTCAGAAAATCCAGCCTTTAGGGGATGGTTTTCATCTGGCCATTAAATACACGGGCAGCCTTGCACCATCGCTTTTTTAATCTCTCCAGTTCTAAATCTCTGGAGATGAAAACAATGGAAAATATTTCCCTGGCTGCAGAGCAGACTCCTGTACCTCAAAAGGTGCCTCCTTGGCAGGGTAACATTAGCCAGGAGAAGTCAGGCCAAGGAGAGGTAGAGCAGAAGAGTGAGGAGAGGAGAAGGAATCAAACCCACTGGAAGGAAGCTGGATGCTCAAAAGGCAGCTATGGGTGGATGCATGACCCAAGGGAGGAATCTGCTGAAAGCTTTTCTCTCAAGCCTGGAGGGGGAGTGAGGAGAAGGAACACCATCACACTGGCAAGAGCAACCACTAAATGTTAGGAGATGTAATTAAGTCATTTGCTTAGTTCCAGAAAAGAACAGCCCTAGAGATGAGGGCAGGAGGCAGGACAGAGGCATTCTGTGTGGTGCCCTGTGGAAGGACGTGGGAATGAGAAGAAGAGGGGGTCATATGGCTGAAGGAGCTGAATGCTCCCAAGCAGAGCTGGACTGTGCAGAGACTGATGTGGCCACTGAAACCAAGGCCAGTCCAGCAAGGAAAGCCCTATGGAGCAGCGAGAGCAGCACCTGGAGCCAGGACCCACAAGCATGCCACAGAATGCTATGCATCAGAGGAAAGAGCAGGCCTGTGCCAGCTCTAATTGGCCTCTAAAATGACAAGTTATTCTTTTTAATTTAATTTCTCTGTGCTTTGTTTTCCCATCTTTAAAATATCTCTTCATCTCACAGAGGTTTGGGGAAAATTAATTTACTGCTCATCAACTGCTCAGATACAATAGCCACAAGATGGGCAGAAGTTCAAGAGGAAATTAATAATTCTGCCTTTGGAACAGGGCTTAAATAGAGCCTGGTAAGTAAGGCAGAAGGGCACAGAGTGAACAATAAAAGAAAACAAAATTCTGAATAGTTGCTCATGAAGTGAGCAAAGCCCATTCTGTGTGCAGAGGAAGGCAGGAATCCCACGAAGAACCTGGCAAGGGTTAATAATAGTAATAATGCACACGCACTGGAGGGGGGCAAATTAAGGGTGTACAGGTGTCCTGGGGTGACCATGATGCCTCTGCATCCCCAGTCATCTGTTCTGTGTGTGCTGTAGGTTGTGTTCTGTACCGTTAGGAGTGGTTCTGAGGGTGAGCTGGGAAGAAGACGCGTGCAGTTTGTTTTGAAAAGTGTTCACTCCTCCACATTCCTTTTTTCCTTCTTCCTCAGGACTGTGTGTTTGTCAGATACACAGAGAGAGGCCAGGGAGAGGTTTTTTTCCTTTTAGTTAGTTTAGCTAGCTGAGGCAAAGAAGTTTCCTGGAGTCTTGTTTTTCTTTTTTTTCTTGGGGTTGTTTAAATCTGCTCTGGACTGAAAACCCAGAGAAGGATTGGGATCTGGCATCAGAAGGACTGGGGCCTGGACCTTGGCATTTTCCAGCACCAAAGAGACTGGGACTGATAAAGGACTGAGAGACAGCTGAGCTAACTCCTGGCAAGAACTTCCTCAGTTTTGCCATCTCTCTTTGGAGCAGCGAGAGGTTTTATTGCTTAATTTTTTTTTTCATTCCTCATGCTCGTGGGCATTTTGTTTGTTAAATAAATAGTTTTTTCCACTTTTTCTCTGAGGAAATTCTTTTTCCCGGATCAGCTGGGGGGAGGGGCCGTTTGAGTTTGCTCCCCAGAGGAACCCCATTCAGAGGTTTCCTCCCAAATTTGCCCTACACCAGGACAACAGGAAATCCTCATACTGGTATTTTCTAATTTTTCAGTGTTTGACTTTCAACCCTAACAATGCTCTTTCAATGCCTTTTTAAGGTGTCCAGTATTGCACAGAGGCATGGGCACGTTCCCCTTCTCCTGTTCCAGCAGTGGGATGCTTGTTCTGATTTATCTTGAAAAGTGTCCACATACAGCCAGTAAAGGCTTGGAAGAATAAACAATTAGGGCTGGTGCTCAAGCAAATGCACACCAGCTTTTTGAGCCTGTGCATTTGTTTCTTCTTCTAAACATGATGCACATAACCAAACCCAGTCTTTTCTTGGGCCGAAGAACAATGCATTCAATACAGCACACACAAACTACAACCTAATTTAAAAATAAAACATATCCTGGAGAGAGCTGGACAGTATTTTACTATTCAACTGTTTACCAGTCAAAAAAACCCACAAAAAAACACCAAACCAAAGAAGCTTTCTAAAAGAGTGCTGCTGGAAATGCAGCAGAAGGCCCCTGCAGCTCTGAGCTTTGGGATTCCCAGCCCACAGGCAATACATCTGAAAATCTGAGGGCTCTAGCTGCTCAGTCCACAGGTCTGAGCCCAAAGGAAAAACCTCAGAGCACGGAAAGCATCTTTGACCAACAACCATCCCCCAGGCTCACCTGGCAACTCCCTACTGAGATCCAGGTCCCCAGCAGAAGAGCAGTCTCACCAACAACCAAATTTACCACCTATGTTAGTGTCTCTGTAGAGACACTGTTGACAATTAAGCCAAATTCCTATTCATGTTAACACAAAACAAATCATGAATCACATCACTAAAAGGGAATGACTTTTTGGTGAAAGGCTGGGAGTGGGAAACAATGAAAAGCATAAACTGATCCAGAGTTTTATCTAAAGCATTGGAATTACTGACAGTGAAATTTCTTATTTGCTCACTAAAATTACCGTTCCACATGGTGACGTCAATCATTTCAGTGCTTACCCACCCTCTGGGAGTTAGACTGCAGCAAAGAGAGGTTATGTGACTTGACAAAGCCACACACAAATCACCGGCAGAGTCTCAAGGAAAACCAAGATGGGGCAAAGCAGCGGAAATCTCAACCCTTGGCTTGAAAGACATGCACAGACCACACTTATGGTGACTTGAACTTCCGAAAGCAACTATGGCTGGAAGGCTGAAGACGGCTGAAGACGTTTACAAGAGCATTTTGGCTGTGATTTATCCTTCTGAAACAACAGTCTCCCACCTGTAAATGGCCTCTCGAGAAGACTGACATTCTATGTCACGCCTTTTCCACAGCAAGCTGTGATTTTGTAGTCATTTTTTAAGCAGGTTTGAGGCATGCAATCAATACTGTGGAGAGGAAAAATCAGAATTTGTCCCCCACCATCATTAACTGCTAGACAGTTAATCACCTTCATTTGCATGAAAAAAGCAGCCTGAGAAGGAAGCCCTATTGATGACAGGAGAACACCTCTGGGGAACAGAGCCTCGTGCCCTGCCGATGTTTGGTCATTAAAAATTTACCTCAATTAACTGGGTTTTCACGGTAAGAGATACAGCAGAACCACTGACACATCGAGCATTTGTAGCTGCCAGCTGCATGTTCCATGCAAATCAGGACTCACGGGTGGTTAAAAAGTACTGCTGTGACCTTATAATGAGGCCTCCTCACACGAAAAATGTTCCCCTTCAGCCTGTGGAAGTTCACTGCCAATGAAAACAGAACTGGATCACAAGGAAAACCCCATCTCTCTGCATGCTTTCCCAGGCTAACCAAGGTCTCTTCTCAGTTCTTACTCCATCGCCCTGTGCTGCTAACATGACCCTGGCTTCTCCTCTTTACAAATAAGTCTGCATAGTAACACAACAAAGAACATTCGTAAGATTGTTAAAATACCTGGCATGTTGGTGAGTACAAAGGTAAAAGCAGATTCAGGTGTTTAATTATACAGTCAATCATGTCTGCAATTCAGACAGCAGCTCGCATCTCACAACTTAATTACTTTAATTTCAGATGAATAGTTTGTGTTGTCACAAGCAGTTTGACAGGCTGGAGAACAGTCACAAACAACACTAGAAACAAACAACCTGAGTTTATTTCTCTGCCCACCCACACACCCTGGGCAGCTCAAAATGCCCAAGCTGACATTTGCTGCTCTGTTTTTCATTTCAAAAATGCAGGAGGAATAGCACAGGGCCCTATTAAAAACAACAAGGCCAGAGAAATTTGTGCCAAGGTTGTGAACCTGGCATCTGATTTTGCAGTACAAGGGTGAAGCAAGAACTGTAAGGAATCATTAACTGCTCTTACCTGTCCTGCAAAAAGCCCACACACACCAATAATACAGAGGATGTTGAATACAGCTGAGCCCACGATGGTTCCAACGCCTACGTCTCCTTTTGTGATAAAAACACCTGAAAAACAAGTTCAGGAGAACCTGTGTAAATGGGAAAGAGCTGAGTTTTTTCACATAAAATTGCAGATCTCACATCCCATTAATGAATCTAAAGGCAGGCACTACTTCTGCCACTTTTTCTCATATTTAATAGCACAAACTGCAGAGAGCTGCTTTCTGAGGGGACCTGGATGGATGGTGTGATGGAAACCAAGCACCACAGACACATCCAAGTTATTAACTTCCTGGTCTTGTGACCCAACATTATGGCAATACATAGCACAAAACACTGCAAGCTCGTGACAGCAGCTGGTGGGACACAAATCTACAGGAAACGGTCTCCCCATAAAATTCCCTGACCAGTATTCTGCCCCTTCCCATATCCCCATCCCAAGGGGCTTCAGTAGGGACGAAACTTCAGAGATGGAGATGATTCAGAGCTGTCTGGCCACAGCTAGTGATGGCTAGCTGGCTCACAAGCCAAGTGATGCCTCTCAGGATGAATTATGGGGCTATGTTATAAGCTTTTTTCAGAGCTCTTCTGTCAAATTTGGTTAAAATTGGCCAATTAGATTAATGGTGAGGGAGATGAACTGACAGACACAGGCATCACGGTGCTGCACAAAATCATTTCCTTTGGAAGCCGGCCTAAAAATAACACTCCATCTCCTGCTAGCTGTCAGACTGTTAAAATTCACCCCTTTTTTAAGGTTCCAACACTATTTATCTGGCCAGTGCAGTTTATGTATTTTTTCCAACTTCATCCTTTTCTCAGAAGCACACATCTGCCAAGTGCCAAGTGCCACATGGCATGTGGTGGGTTACACCACAGCAAGAAAATGATCTGCTGACCATCAGGGCTTCTCCAGAGTCACCTGAAGAAATCTGGTTTTATTTTCACCCTGGTGCTGCACTACCCTTAACTGAAGGACAATCCCAACTTGGTCCAATTTAAGTTCCCAAATGATAAGGCTTTGCTTGTCTAATCAGACCTCTGAAAGACAAGTGTCTCCTAAAGAAAGTATATGAGCTGAGAAATAATTCCATTCGGTGATGGAGAATCTGAACCCTCCCAGCTGCTGCCTCGATGATCCCCTGCCAGTGGAGGGGGAGGTGAGTCTGACTGCAGAACACTTCACACTCATGCCTAGGCAAAGCATCACTCTGTAACACTGCCTGTAGTGCCCCTCCCTCATGGCTGTGGGGACACCACAAAAGTTTCCTGGGTTTTGCACACTTAAGGATGGCTGAATCCCTTCACCACACTTCCCATAAACGGAGAGCTGCTTTGGAAGTGTGATGCTCTGACCAACCTGCTGCTGTGAAAAAGCACTTCAAATCCTCCTCTCCTCCCCACTCTGGCTTTTCCAGGGAAAAGTGGTGTTGGAAAACTAACCAGAGGGAAGGTGATGGCAGAGAACCTGTTGCTGAGGACATGAACAGTGTGTCAGGGCAGAGAGGCTGGGAGAAATCCTTCCCTGCTGTGCCCTGGAGCTGGCATGGCAGATGGGGTAGCAAAGTAGGCAGGGGAGGATAAGGCTGTAGGTGCAGCCTGGCTAGTGGGCAGCAGTGGTGAAGTGCCTACTGGTCCTGGCTTGGCAGGGTCACATCCAGGCCCTGCTGTGAGATAATGACTCTCCCAGAGTCACTTCACCTGGCAAGGACTCCCCATAGTCAGTGCCATGTGTGCCCAGGAGGGATTATAACAAACCTTGCAAGCAGGCAGTAATCCCATTTCAGCTCTGAAAATAGTTAGGGAAAGGTGCAGGTTTTGGGAAGCAGCAGCAGCCTTCTTACCTATGACAGATGTGAACAGCTCAGGAGCAGAGCTTCCTGCTGCCATGAAAGTTGCCCCAGCCACATCTTCACTGAGATGCAAGCGCTGCAGAGAAACAGAGTCAGTGATTACTACACTGAGCAGCTGAAAGAATTCCATTCTCAATGTTAAACTGCCCACTGAGAGCACGTACCTGTTAAGTTTTGTGTAAACAGAGGTTAAGTAGAGGGGAAAAGTCACCACAGGCACTGGCTACTGAAGTCAGCATTGCCTGGCAGAGAGGGTAGGTTATGGCAGTGACACTTTTAGAGAGGAGAGAATGGTCAGCAGCCCAGCCAACAGGAAGGCAGCTTCATCACTCATGGGTCTGTCTGCTCCACAACCCCAGGAACACACACCTTATCTCTCCCACTTTGGCCTGTGAAGGGCAGGTGTGGGGCTCAGGCTTGGTTTACCTCCAGCCACCTTCCCTGGTACAACTTATACCTTGGTTTACCCTCTCCTTACCCCTTTCTCCCAGACTACATCACTTACCTCCTGTACCTGCCCCTCAGCAGTACCCAGAGATTGTCTGAAAAATGGGGGCTTCTGAAAGGGAAAGGACCCACTGTTCTACGGAAAGGTCATCAGCATATGCTGCTTCCAAAGATTTCCTTGGCTAATTACACCCTCTATGTTGTCTGCACTCCCACTGCTCCATCTGCACCAGCTGATGCTCAGCAGATGCCACAAGGCACCTTCCCCTGTTGAAGAGGAGCAACAACCAGCTCCTGCCATATGGCCACCACCCCAAGTTGTTACTACACCAAGGCACTAGCTGCCACTGTGGAAGCACAAGAAAGGCAGCCAGGAGCATCACAGGGTGGTGGGAAGTGTCCCTGGAAGTGTCACTTTTGAGGCAGCCCCCCAGCCTGGCAGGACACAGGAAATCTCCCTCTGTCCCCATTCTCCTGCAACACTGCAGGGCTCCTCTGCTTCTTCAGCCTTGGCACAGAGACAAGAGAACAGAAATCCTCACAGTAGCCTTTTCTGAAGATTCTGCAATGGATATTCCTGGCCCCTAAGTGAGGGTAACTCTACCCACATAGGGAACAACCCTTTGTACGTAAGTTATAGGGACAAAGGAAAAGGACAGGATGTGCCCTCACCAGGAATGCCTTTGAAGCAGAAGACCACAGCGTTGCTGGAGTGCTATAAAGCCTGTGGAACCCGATAAAATACAACTTTATGGAAAATGATTTTAAACAGGATTGAAACTATTGTGAGAGAAGTTCACAGGAGCAGAAGCAGATCCCCAAAGGCCAGGTTCTTCTGCAGGGTGCTCCACGAAACTATCGAGACATCTGGAACTCATGGTGCCTCTTGAAAGCTAAGCCACCAGCCAAGGAAACCAGCTGTGCTGACCTCCTGGGGGGTGGCTGTACTCAAAGCTACCATACATCCCCTTGAGGACAGTTCGTAGAGAATTCACTGAAATGCACATAATGATTAAAGTGATACAACAGAGCAGAAAACAGCACCATGTAGGAGGCAAAATGTATTTGCAGACAAATGTTTGCCACTGACGTAGTGTAAGTGCTCTGTAACACCAGGAAAGGAGCAGCCAGGCAAGTGCAACTAGAAACTGCTTTAGAAAACAAATTAAAATCTGGGTTTTGTTGTAAGTACCTGTGAACTAACACAGAAAGTGTATGTCTACCACAGCAAGTGTTCTGGAGCAAATTCTCATGTCAACGCACATTTGGGAGCACAAATGGCTTGATGGTTGAACTCAACAACTGCTTCCCAAACAAGATGGAGCTAAGCCAGAAAAAGGACACTTGTTTTAGAATTAAAGCATCTAAACTGTGAGAAGATGTAGAACAACTACTGGTAGATCTTCAAGATCTTCAAAAAAACCTTCAGGCAGGAGGCCAGAATTCTTGGTGCATAAAATACCTAAGAATATTTTAATGTCTCCAAACATCAGGTATGGGGTGAGAAAAGACTTTTCTAGGAGAGACTCAAGCAGGAGCAATAGAACAGTTAAAGTCTGATCCATTTATATGACCTATTTTGATAAGCCCTAATGCTATGACACCTTTCTCCTGGACAGTAACTTCTCAATACAAGTACTCCAGCTCTGGTGTTCAGTTGCTAAGCTTTCTCTTTTACACATAGTTGAACAAAAATTGTTATCCTCATCTTACTGGATAACAGAATGGTTCAGAACCACTAAGGCACATGAGGAATTGCTGTGTACCATTGAGAAGACAACAAATAACTGAAAAAGCAAAGACCTAAGCAAGTGAAAACTGCCTTCTAGGGCCCAGGGGCTTGCAAATACTGCAGTAAATCACACAGGGAGGGTGTTTGCTTTTTAGACATCAGTCCAAACCCAAGCACATCTGAGAATTTGTCAGAAGAACAAATGGCACGGTATAGCTGGCACTTATTTGATCAGCTTCTGGGGCAGGTGGAGACATACAGATCCTGCATGTGCAGAGAGTTAATGACCATAAAAGAGCCCCTTGCTTGTGACAATGAAGTTTACCACCAGTGAAGTTAGAAATTGGTAACACCATGCACAGTGTTTACACACAATTTGTAAACACCTCAAGGATCAACTTTCTACTGAGCAGTGCAGGAAAGCAATGGAGTTTGTCCATGACCACTCGGAGTCCCTGGCAGAACTGCAACAGGAGACAGTGCTCCACAGACCCAGGTCAGGCTCTGGGCCATGAGCAAGGCTCAATCAAAACACACTCATGGGTGGTATGTAACGAGGGGCTTAGCCAAGAGAAATAACAATCTCCCTTCATCTCCTGTCTCTGTGTCCCTCTAGATGGCTGGCTTGACCTTGAGTATATTGACAGCACTCCAAAATACAAGCCTGTCCTGGCCACTGCTCACTGAGCTCAGGTTTTGTTCATCCACAGATACCTGAGACAGCTTTTAGAGCCACATTTCCCGGTGAGGTTCACTCGCCTGGGAAAGGGGAGGTCAAAGAACTTAGCATGCCTAATTCCTCAGCATCTCCTATCACCACGTCCTCTCCTGAATCTTGCAATGGGGTTCCCCAGATTCAGCCCCAGAGGGAGCAACAACTTTGCAGGACAAAAGCTCCTGCCTTGACATTTCAGTTACCTCTATACTTAAGCAATAACAAGTAAAATTTCCTAGGGGCTTTTTTTCCTTGATGATGCAAAAAAAAAAAAAAAAAAAAGCCTGCACAGCAGGGCACTGAACTTCAACTATCAGGTTAGTTTAGAGACAGCTTCCATCAGTGCTGTCAGCACAAATGACTTGTCCTGCCCACTTCCACACCTCTCCTAGGGCCAGCATGGCACAGCACCTGACAGGTGACACTTGTTCCCAGGCACATGGGCAGGCATCTTCTGTAAGTGACACAGACCTTACACTTGTCAAGACCAACCATATTCTCCACACACAAAGGTTTCACTGCCTGGAACTGGCAGCAGATACAGCTCGCTGTAACTTCGGGTACATGGTCTGTGTTCTCCCTGTGGCTGTCTGAGCTGATTTAGGCCAAAATTTGTCTTCTGAAATTTAGGCATCCTAACCTTAACCGAAGAGAAACGGGGTCCTCTGCAATTGCTGGAAGCATTCACAAGCTCCTTTACAGCTGCCCTAGCTGTCCCTGCTGCTTTACAACTTACACCCAAAAAACACAAGGTATGACAGACATGACTGTGAGGGCAGTGTACAAGATCCGCAATCTCTACTGGGGTAAATCACCAGAGATTTTAATTTGTGTCAGCTAAGGCTAGGGCCTGCTGTTTCTGCAGAGACATCTGCAAAGATGGGCAATTGAGAGGGAACAGCAACACAGTGGGAACGCCTGGAGCACCTGGAGAGCCTGTCCTGTGAGGAAGAACATGGAGCTAAGTCAACATGCACACATCATGCTGAGCAACAAGAGAAGCAGCATGGGCAACACTGCAGGACAACAGTAAATACACCATCACCCCGAGGCCCTCCAGACCTGCTGTGAAAGCAGCACATGGGGAAGGAGCATCTAACACTTACTTCACAGATCTTCTCCAGCGAAGGGACGAAGAAGTCATCGCAGACGATTGCCAACGCATAGAACATGTACACAGCCTGCAATGGGGAAGAGAAAAGGCTGAGTCTGGAGACTGTCACACAGAACTGAATGGCACCATCCCAACGCATCTCAGGTTTATTTGGTATAGACTTTCCAAGGAAATAAAACGCTCTCACAAGAATAATTCACAGAGGTGTCTGGGATTTAACTGAAAGATGGTGGAGTTTTTATCCAAAAGTTCTTATAAACTGTCAAAAGCTGCCAAAGTTTTATCTTCGCCGTAAAGACTACTTTTTTTTTTTTTTCCCAATTCTCTGGACATTACTAAGCACACTGAAGTATTTTTGCCTTCTTTTTTTTTTTTTTCCATTGTGCAGTGCAAGGCTTTTTTATCACTGTGTTCTGTGAAAATCTAAACCCTGGAGGAGTCATTTTTGAAATCTAGCATTCTGAAAAATGGGAAAGGAGCTTTGTTTTCCTGGACTGAAGCATCCTGCCATGTCACCTGAGTCCCAGTGGTAAATCTTGCTGCATTTCACACAGGAACAAATGAAACCAAGGGAGAACACAAGACTTGAAATGATGCTGAGCTAACCAGCTCTTCAATTTAATGCAAGAAGCATTTAATCTGTGTTTCTGTACTATTACACATAATGTGCTGGGGCCTGACCTCTGCCCTGAAAGGCAAAGGACACAGTTGGGCTGACATCCATGCAGCAAAGGCCTAGAGGCAACCTGGCCCATTCTGCCCACAGTGAAGGAGCTCATTCCCCATCTGGACACAAAGACTGCCACTGGACAGGAAAAGGCCCATTGGCACCGGGGAAAACCAGGGGAAAAGCATGACAGGTACCAACAGAGCACAGCCACGCTGAGTCTGCCTCCCAGCCCACTCTGCTTTTCTGGCATGGACACATCCAAGACTTGCTGCAGGGTTCAAAGACAGCTCCACCTTTTTGGTGACATCTGCCGAGCACAAGCACAGAGTTACTCCTAGAAGCAGTGCAGCTCCAGTGACTAACTACAGCTGAGAGAAGTATTTGTAGAGTAACAGTGTATTAATTACACACTAGGGAACCACAGTTCTAAGCACATCACCAACAGATCCTCTGATGTTGCTTGTTGTTGAAGTCCTGCAGAAGCTCACATGATGGGAGGAGACCAAGGTATTTTTTTCTGGAGATAAAGCAGTAATAAAAATGCCTCCAGGTTTCCAGGGTTTTGTTCTTGTTTTGATTTTCCAGGAACAGGTTTAAATCCCCCAACCTCATCAAAAACACAGATTCTAATTTGCCTGAACTACAAAGTTGCTGCAAAAAGCCAGAAATTACTGTACATCTCAGCCATGAAAACTTTTTTAGCTCAAAAATCATTCAAGTGTATTTTTTTTTAGGATTAGAGATGGGAATTTCATCATAACAAATGATTTTGAGACAATCTTGACACAACAGCTGGTAGAATATCATGTGGACAGTTTCTGTGCTTCTTTGTCCCTCGTCATACACATGAGTAAGTGTAACATAGGTTTTTTGAAAATCTTATGCTGCAAAACAGCCTTGAGGACCACAAAAGTAAGCAAAATTCCAGGTCTTCAACTCTGTTGGGCGCAGCAAAGAACCTGATCTTGCAAAGGGAGTACCAGCTGCTGACAAAATACCAATAGAGATAAAGGAAGAAAATGGCTTGCAGGCATTGTGCATCATAGGAACAAGGATCAGAAAGGGATCCAGAGAGCGATGTGGCCAATTTCCATTGAAATACAGCGGATAGCGGATGCCTAACTTCAGCCTGGATTTTTGATCTGCTAATCATATTAATCTGCAGTGGGTCATGCCCTCACTGTCCTGTCCAAACACACAGTAATGCCTCTCAAGAACGCCCATCTGTCTCCATCAGCATCATCCCTGTAAAGTGAGCATGGACTCTCTCCTTTTGACACAATCCATGCCCAGGAAGCACCTCCCAGAGGCAGCCAAAGAAGAGGAGGCCAAGGGGAGGCAGCCACCACAGCAGCCCATGCCCCAGAGCCCAAGCAGCTCACCCCAGTTGTCCCCACATGTAGCACACGTGCCCCGCACTGTCTGTAGGTGTCCTTAGGTGATGCCAAGCTCCTCAGGGCTCATCAGAGCCACCAGGGGCAAGGCACCCACCGGTTTTTAAGCTTAGAAAATTCTTTCTCTGGATTTTATATGCACATTCAAATGATCCCAGGGGAGGAAGGGTTGGTGTCGCTTCCACTGCACACAAGACTGCCAAAGCACCTCCATGTCCCAGCATTAAAGTGGAATCTCATCGTGCCAAGGTTTCTAGAGGGCACAACAGCAATAACCTTCAAGGGTGACAAAGGGATTTTCTTTTGTCCACCCATGCTTTCTTATTAGTAGGATCAGGTACAAGATGAAAGGCAAAAAGGGCACTGAAATGAGTAAGGAACAGAAAAATACATGTAAAAGAACCTGCCTCCCCAGGCTCTTGCTCATCCCCTCCAGGACTGGGGAGCTGGAAGCACACAGCCAAACCCGCTGCACTCCTTGGGATGAGCACTAGCACCAGGCTGACAGTACTGACCAGGCTGAGCCCACACCACCTACACACCCCAGCATTTACTTTAATGATCTCACTGCTGTCACAAATCTGGTTTGGCTGTGAGTCTTCCCTAAGTTCATTCAAGTGGCTTGGGTGCAGAAACGTGTCAGTATCGAAGGAGTATCTTGCTAAACCCCAGCCTTGTTCACAGACTAAACCACGGGAAGCTACCCACAGTCAGTGAACACACGAGGTCAGTAACTGTTACTTCTTTGGAAGTTCTCCAGGCTCTTTGGTGGGGTTTGTTTGTTTGCTTTTTAAACAAATAAGGCAAAGCAATGTTTAGAGCTTGGACCAGCAGAAACACAAGCAAAACATTTAATTTAATGTCAAGCCAGACTCAGAAAGAGACCAGGGGGCAGTGGAGGCTTTTTTATGCAAGAGGGAGGAAGGCAGGAGCATCAGGCATGTCCCATGAGGAGGCCGACAGACACTCAGCATGATGAGGTGGTATCATCCTCCATCTAAGCCATCCTGAGATTCCACCAAGGAGTCCCACGGATTTTTCCTTCAGCACACGCCTCCCTGTCCTCGCAGGTGCCATGGGAGCAGCAGATCTGGAAAGCAGCAGGGCAGCACAGACTAAAGCCTGTTCCACTTGAAACTGCCACTGGGAATTAAGAAGCGGTTGGAGGACACAGAACATGACCTGTGCAGTGGCAGCAGAGCACAACGTGGAGGATGCAACATGCAAAATAAGACTCGGCCACAGCTTCACTCGGTTGTATTTTGCTCCAAGTGATGACACGGGAGTCTTTATCCAGGCAACACATTTAAGAAAACACACTCACTCCTCCTCCCGCAAGGGACGTTAAAAAATTAGGAAAATGCAATGGCCCTGCATAAAAGGGATTATAAATGCCAAATTAAGTACCACATTAGGACTGATTTCAAAATGAAGATTCTAACAAACAAACATGCAATCTCTGCATCAAGTATCTTACTCAAAATACACTTCACAGGACAGAAATGGTATTTTTCCATGGTTGTCCAGCAGTCCTTTGAGCTTCCCATGACAGTCTTCATACTCAAACTAAAACTTGCTTCACTGAGCTAAAGAACCTTTTCACAAGACAGCATAATGCTGTAGGAGCAGCAATCTCTACAGCCCTACCTTCTTCCCAGGGGCTGGGAAAGGCCCAGGTGACAGTCCCTGCTGCTGCTGCTGCACAGACCTCTGCCCCAGGGGGCAGGAGGAGCAAAGGGCCACCCCTGAAACTACATTAACCAAGCACAGGGCTTTCCTCAACTCTGACTGCATTACAAATCCACCTAAAACTCCATTGTTGGAGGGAAATTAAAAAAACCCCAACCAAAGCAGGAAGCCACAGAGCCCGGGTTGACTCCAGCCAGCAGCTTGTGTACCATGATATGGCCAGCAGTGCTTCCACAGTACCAACACGGATGGCCAGGGCACTGGAGAAATAACTCCCCTAAAGGAGACAGCTCTGTGCTGCAGAAATGAGATGTGTCTGGGTACTGACCTAATGTAGAAATAGATGGAGACAGGAGCCATCCAGGGCGACCTACATTTCCCAAGCGCCTCCCTCCCTGTCAGAGACCCCGTTCCCATGGCTACAGGAAGCGATGACAAGCCAGGAGCAGGAGGGATGGCTGAGCACAGGCACTGCTTCTCCACCCTGCTCGGTGTGGAGGGCCAGGTCCGCACAGGGACAGCCTCAGCTCTGACCCTACACAGGCTCCTCATGCTGGCAACTCAACACATCCTGGCACGGCGCCCCAGATCTGCTAGAGGAAGCTGGGAAAAGGGGAAGCAACACTGTGCTGTCAAAAACACTGGGATAACACAGAGACCCAAACCCCCATTCTCAGCTGCCAGCCAAAACCTTGGGAATTTCTCAGCAAAGCCATTTCCCTCCTGTCTTGAGGGGGTAACTCTTCCCGGTGTTGCTGAGCATGGCAGGGCTGAACATCTGCACAGGGACATCAGCTGAAGAAACTGAAAGGAAAAGCCCTAGGAAAAGGCTAAGAGAGCAACTGCACGGCCTTCCAATATGCTAAGGAACTGCAGGAAAGCTGGAGAGGGACTTTGACTAGGGCTTGGAGAGACAGGACACGGGGGAATGGCCTTACACTGACAAGAGGGGAGGGTAGATTGGGTACAAGGAAGAAATTGTTCCCTGTGAGGGTGCTGCTCCTCATAGCAGGAGAGTTAAAACTGGATATTGTGTAAGGGTCTTTCCAATCCAATCCAATCCAGTCCATGATTCTACAAATAACAACGTTAAGATTGCAAAAAGAAGCCCTTGGGTGCTGGGGAGCTCCCAGGCTGCAGAAACAGAACCAGTATTAAAATCCAGACCCTGGCCCCTCCAAACTGAATGTCCCAAACCAGTGACTTAGTGGGGAGTTTGCAGCTCAGCCTCTTCTCAGAGGGAACATGGAAATAATGAATGGCAGGGAAGCAGTCAGCTGCTGAGCTCTGAAAAACTGTCCAGGAGAAATTAAACATGACTCCAACCCGTAATACGTGCTCAGTGGCCCCCTTTTCCTTCAAACCAAAGTATTTTCTGTTCAGACCTAAAACTATTGCTGACCTGCCCAGTTTTTCCTAGATTTTTCAAGTGTTTAGGGATTAACTTTCATCTTTGTGAAACATCAGATCATGTTTAGTAATTCACACAGCCCCACTGTGAAGATGTGCTGGGGTCCTTTTTCTCTTTGTATTAAACAATAGAGAGAAGATGCCCTTGGAAGCCTCCTGCACTCCACAGTCCCAGTGATAGCTTTTGTCCCATTCCTCTGGCTTCTGGTAAACCAACGTTGCCTTGATGTCTTGCAGAAATAAATATGAAAGTACGAGCAAAGAAGTGGAGAAGAGAGAACAACATTTTTACTTAAATGAATAGAAACTGTTTAAGAGGAGGTCACTAACATGAGAAGCATGGTGATGACCTCTAATCATCACTGATTGTTCTCCCTACCATTACAGAACCCCTTTTACAGTCCAATTTTCTCAAACCCATCAAGAAACCTCAGTGGAAACAATGAAACCCAGGGTCTGTATCCTCATTTCTCCAAAAAAGTGCATTACTGCTTCTGCTCTGATTTTATCGCACGTTTGGTAACTGTATTTCTGGGAGGTAAAAAACAGAACTGGAGGTCTTTTTTTTTTTCTTTTTTTTTTTCTTTTTTTTTTTTTTTTTCCCCCTCAAGATGTTGTCTCCAGCTATTCCAGTACTAGAGAGGCTGAATCCAGGCAGGCCCTGCACCTCAGGGACCACAAGGCAAAGAGCAGTCAGTAATTTTTCCTAAGTCCACAAAACTGCTACAGAGTACAATGGAGCAGCGATGGATCAAGGGAGCTGCCTTGCTGTTTGCTAGCAAGGAAGAAATTGAGTACATTTCTGCTGGGACAGTGGATGCCTTTCTACTTCTCATTAAAAACATGTAGATAGTGATTTCTCGGAGGAAAACCCTGGAATAATTCCCTGGGAAACCTCCCTCTGAGTACAGTAAGCGAAAGGCTTACTCACATGTTCCCTCAGTTCAAGCACGCAAATCATTACTAGAAGGTTCCTAGTTCTTTGTGTTACCATAGGTTGATTTTTGGTGCAGGAATTTTAATATTCTTCATCATTCTCCTCTATTGGACCTCTCCCTCAGACCCTGCCTTAACTCCCCTCCCACACCAGGATGTATAAATACCTGTCTGACCCTGGCTGCCTGCTTTTTGGCTCCTTGTTACTGTCATTTTCTAGTTCTATCCTACAGATTGTACACCTTCTTGTTTGCTGTTCTCATGTTATCAAAATTCCTTTTCGGACAACTGGATCAAGGCTGCCTCTGTCTACCAAGCTGCCATCAGGGCAAAGTCCAGAGGAAACTCAAAGGGGTCTGATCACCTTTGGATCACCTTGGACACCCAGGAGTTTCAAAAACAGATTTTTCTTTTTATTCTGAAGTAGACAGTTCAGTCCTCCGGACTCCATTTTGATACATGTTAAAGGCACATTCAAAACCGAATTCATATATGAATTTTTAGGAGTATTCTTGATGGTGACATAAAATCCAGCTTGGGTCCAGTGCTCAGTTTCCAAAACGTTTCAAAGCTCAATGTTCCCATGGAAACGTGGGATTCTTGAACTTGCCAGGCATGGTCAATAGCAATGTTACTCAATGAATTTCTGCAGCTATTTAGCAAAAAAAAATATAAATCCTAACACAGAGGACTCACATTAAAATACACAATACAATCTAATTTATTCTCAAAAAGAAATTATTAATCACTTCTTACAGCTAATGGTGGCTGTTCATTTAAGCTGAATAAAAGTTGTTAAAATCTTCTAAACATTCATTAGGAGCAGGTATTTTCTTCACTGCTTAAGAATTCCTCTAATGTAACTCATACAGGTGATAAAACAAACTTTCCAATCCATGTAATCCCATGGATATTTCTATCTCATACACTTCAGAGTAATCCAGAATTACTTCTTGCAGAACTCTTGTATCTTTTAGCTCTCTGACATTTAGTTTTCATCCTAAAGATGCCAAACTGTCCCATTTTCAGAGTCACTTTCTCTTTTCTATGGTATGACATGCTAACAGTGTCTACAGAACAAATGAAAACAGGAAGCGAGTTTAAACCATCCTTCCATTTTTGACTCCTTTTTATCAGAAGATCTCAAGAACAAAAAACTATCACATCCCTGATGCCACAGTCCATACAGGAGATGAAAATGCACCAAAGAGAAAAGAACTTCAGTCAGAGCTCTGGAGTACACTGGGCCTTGTCCAAGCCAGCAGAAGAAAGGCAAAGTCACAACACTTACACAGAGGACGTGCAGGACCACAGCTCCATGTCTCCTGTCCTCATTCGTGAAGATGTCACTGGGGAATTCATGGAGAGCTGCAAAAAGTGGGGAGGGGGAAAGAAAGCTCAGATGTTTAATCAGCTCCTCACACCCACCCCACATTGCTGTTCAGTAACAACAGTGAGAGACTGTCCAACCCAGCCCTGCAGCCACCTGCCAGAGGCTCTGCCTCACCTCCCTTTGGCTCAGCTTACCTTGTCCTCGAGCATCACCTTCCCCAAATGTTTACTGTGCCATTTCCTTCTGTGGCCAGCACCACACTGTGACCCACAGATGCACAACGGGGGACAAACACCCCCCAGAGCAGGGCACGGCTCCTCCCTCAAGGGAAGCAGTCAGTGCTGTCCAGAGCAAGTGCCATATCTCCTGGAGGGGTGGCAACTCTCTTCCCACTGCCCAACAATCCATAGACAGAGGAGCACACCACGTGCTTCAAAGCCTTTGCTGCAAGTGCACTGTCCCAAGTCACTGAAAGACAAATTCCCTCCATTTGCTCAAATGCTTTATTACTGCTCTGGATGCTCTGGATGTATAAAGCTCTTACGGACAGCCTGCTAATTAGGCTGCAGGAATGGCTTTAGGTTATAAATCAAAAAGCCAGTGTGAAGATGATGCTCTAGCATTCAAGTGCTTCCCAGTAATTCCAGATTTTGAAAGAACAGCTTTCTGCTAATGGTCAGTTCTTCACATTCGGCCATCAGCTAGAAAAAAGTCAAGCTAATTTTGACATCTTTAACAGGTTCTTTCTGCCTTTCCCTTCTCTAGCATTAATAAAGCTCTGGCAATAGAAACTAAATTAGCAATTGCACAGAATATTAAATGGATAAACGATCCAGCTCACTCTCCCAGTTTTGCTGCCTCTGAAACAATAATTGAGCAAAAGGCAGCTGCATTTTAATTTTGTTCCTCATGCAAGCAACAGCTCTACACAGGCACAGCACCTGAGGAGGGAAACGCTCTTTTTTTACATACAATCTTTTGGCCAAAGGCTCAGGTTATTACTGTTAATTGTATTCCTGAGGATTGGTAAATTCTATAATGAGTCCTAACAAACTAGCAGAAGCTACTGGAGCAGTACACATGGCATCTTTAGAATATCCATAATAGAGGAACACAGCAATTCTCTTCCCCTTTATGAGAACCAGCAATGCCTGTGACTTTTTATCACCAGTCAGGACTTGCCTTCCAGGAGCTGTGACTACTTCCTTCCAAGGCAGAACTAGTCCTGCCAGGCTGCCTTCCCCTCCCACCCCAGCACGGTGCTGTGATAGAGCTTCCAAAGGTTGCCAGAAACACCCTTAGGTGTGCAGCCTAAGGAAATAGTCAGGGAGATACCAGCGTAAGGACAAGCACAAGGCTGAGAAAAACCCCAACAAACAACACCAAACACTATGGAATCAGGGAGACAAAGAAGGAAAATCTGGTGGAAAGGATTCGTCCTTCCTCAGCAAAATTCTTCATTATATGATAATCCAATGTTTCCCTCACAGCTTTAAGAAAGGTTCCTGACCATTCCTCATTCCACAAGCAGAGGAAACATGGGGAGGTCTGCCTGCAGCAATATGCAAAATGGTTTGCTAATACATGTATGTGTGCTTCCCTTCCTCCTGCAGCTGCCTCTGAGATTTTACATTCATTACAGGCAGATGATAAAAATCCAATCCCTTTATCAAGAGTCTCTGGGAGGTTCGAGGAGCCCGAAGCGCACCTAAGGTAAAAGCAAAAACAAGAAAAGAAGAAACAATACAAAGATAGCATAAGCTGGCTCTAGTGTCAGTGGCTGGGAATCCTGGCCCTCCTGCCTGTGTGCAGCAGAAATGCCCAGTGCTCCCTCAGGTTCAGGGTCCCACCCCACAATGGCAGGAAATGCACCTCCTTTTTCAGAGAAAATCCAAGATGTCTATCAGCACATCCGCCACAACACTGTCTGAACACAAACACATTTAGTGGGTTACGCTTGGAAGCATGCAATTATAAACTAATTTATGCAAATTTGATATCTGCATTTTTATTAGCTGCATCAGGTGCGGATGAGTACAGATAAGAGGAGAGCTTTGCAAAACACAGGAGCTCCTTTCTGAGAAGAAAAAAAGGGTGCCGCTGGAACACCCTCCAAGAACAGCTGTCCTATTTAGCAGGTTATAAAAACTCAGACAGTTTGTTATTTCACTAAAAGAGTCCGTAGTCTTTGTACAGAAAATAGGTGCAGATTTTGCCAGATTTATTTTGATTGCACAGAAAACCCCAACCACCCTGCCAATGAACCTAAACTCAAAGAATAAAAGACTTCTGCCTAATAATCCACTCTGGTCCTGCAGACTTGACAGCCATCGGCCTGGAGCAGCGGAAGGGGAAGATTTTCACAGAGCTCAGTGCCTCCCCAGTCACCTCCTGCGGGCATATTAGGCACAATTCTGGGAGGAGCTCAGCACCCAGCATATTCTCAGTGCATTCCCAGCGGGTTCCAGCTCTTGGACATACACAACTCCGTGTCAATTTTCAGCTCCTGAGGGTCACATTCCCAGAAAACCGAGGACTGAAGTCTGCACCTCAACACAACACTCCTTCCAGGGGTGCAGTTCTACCTTGCACTGGGGCAACTTGTAGAACTATGAATGAATATTAGGATTATTCACATTTGGAAGTAACTGGAATTAGATGGCCATTAGCAAGGTATGGATTGGCCTTGGAAAGGGAGCTAAATATTACAGGAACAGATAAGCATTAGATGTGAGAAGCTATGTTGTTTTGCACTTGACTCCAGGCGTTCTGACGGGCAGTAGCTGCTGTGCAGGACAGGGAGCCCACACCTTTTGGAGACACCATCACAAGGGCGTGGCCAAATTCAGAGGAAAAGTTTGTATCTACACCCACCAAGAGAAAATTTAGTCATAATACAATGAGCTAGAATGAATTCTTGTCCTGTTATTCTCAATCAGTGTGCAATTCTGTAAAATCAGAACCCTGTTCAGCCCTGGCCACAGGTGACTTACAGAAGGTTCTGCATCACACTGCACACAAAGGATTGCCTGGCACAACACAAACCTGTCTTTCCCCAGGCCAGGTGTGCAGGGAAGGTGATAGTGTACCACTCCTCAGGGGGCGGCACTTTTCACAACCCTCTTCCCTGCTATTCCTTTCCCTCTCACATTAAATGTTCCCACCTTTCCAAAAGGATTACTTTTCAAAAAACCCAGCACTTTAATGGATCAATAGTGACATCCACTTATTTTTTAAGAAGTCTTTACATTGCTAGCCAGTGTATCTACTCTGTGTACAAGAAAACCCTTGGGAAAATCTCCCACTCTCATCTTTTAAGAGACAAAAGATGTTCAGCCCAGCCAAAGAATTACCAGCACAGAAAACTCAAATTTACAGTCTTGACTCATTTTCTCATGCTGTCCCCACAATTCCTTCTCTGCGAATTCTGCAGTTGTCAGCTATGAGTGACAGATGTTATTGGAGCAGACCTTGTGACATGAACCCAGACATCTTTTGCATCCATCCTGATAGCTTTTTACCCAGGGAAACAAAAGTAAACTTTAAAGCAATTAGTTACCTTTCTCCCTGTACACTCAGAAGCCTTGTTTTAAACTCAAGTTCAAAATCGCTACTGGGTTCAGGGTAAACAAAGAGAGCACATTCAGCACCTGCCTGCAGAGTGTTTCACTCCAGCAGCACCCCTGGATAGCACCAGGTCTGCCTCCCTGCTGTCTGTCCCTCACAGGAAGCAGGGACCTGCCAGGGTGAACCTGCAAGTGCAGGAGGTGAGTGGGCTCACAAACTGCTGGATCTGTGCAACCTCACAGCTCTCGCTGTCTGGAGACTAGCTGGGGCACACACAGCCCACCAAATACCCTGTTCCCATGGGAAAAACGTTAAATCACATGGCACAGGCAAGCGACATCTTTAGCTGCTTTTAAAATCAATGAGATTAGTCAAATTAGTCAAATTCTCTCTGAAGAGAGGGCGAGTACCTTTAATTAATTAATATTTTACTGTCTCCCAAGTGAAAATGGTGTTTGGATTGCAGTGGCATGAGTAAAAAACGCAAAGAGAGCCAAACTCTGGTGATACGTCAATAATAAAACATTATGCTCATGTTTCACTCGTGTCTCCACTTAACTGCTGCAAACCAGCAGCTCAAGCAGCAGAAGGCACAGACCCCACAGTAAATCATGCAGCATGCCCAGAGGCACCATCACACACCTCATAGTGGCTTTTCCAGACTCTGTGCCTGGCCCCTGGGATCAGCCCCTGGAGGGACAGACAGCAGTCATCCAACAGAGCTGGCAGCAAGAGGCAGAGCTCCCTGCTGGAGCTACTGAACCTGACCAAGCAGCTCAGCTTGGTCACCTGTGAACAGGTGCCTCTATGTGGGATGAGCCGGACAGAGCAGGTGTAGTGCGAATGAAAAGGGAGAGGTCTTGCATTTCTACTCAGTAAAAGTTATGGATGGGTGGAGGGAAAGAAAGGAGTGAGGAGATGGAGGAATATGAGATGGTGAACCCTGTGCACCACGGGGAATTCAGAATTGGCAGTTCATTTGCATGGGGACTGAGAACAAACACTTCTCCCTGCTGCTCTGGAAGAAGCACTCGAGAGAAATCACAGCCTGAAAGCAGCTGGCAGAGCAGATCCCAGGGCCCTCCAGCCACAGAGCAGCCAGCATTGCAGCTCCTGGGAAGCCCCACTTCTGCCTTGCAGCACCAGTTCCAGGAAGGGCAGCTCTGATCAGGCTTGTGGGATTGGGCTGCCAGGGGTGTTTTACCTGGGTGTAAACATGCATACACCTACAACACACGTGGCTCTGTGGGCGTCCCCAACAGCTGAGCTGCTTGTTGTTCCATGCACATCTGACTGCCAATTCTACAGAATTTCAGATGTTCAGAATCGCGCAGAAATTGCAAAATGCATTTTTGTTGCTTTGTGTGGCAACAGTGTTCATGGTGTCCCGGGAGGTTACAGCCACCGGCAGGGAAACAGAGGAGACAAGTCTCTCTTGTTAAGCACCAGAGTCCATTTTATTTCTGTTGTGGTTTGAAAGCAAACCAAGTGAGAGGCTCTAAGTCAGAAATACAATTTAATGAGAAGAAAAGGGAATAAAATAAAATAAAATAAATGCAACAATACAAAAAAGAAAACCAGTGACAGAGTCAGAATACACCCTGATCAGGGTGATGGAAGCAGTCTAGGCGAGGTGGTCTTCCTGAGGCAGTGACCTCGTAGAATTGTCTGGTGGCTCCAATCCTCTGGGAATCCAGTGGGTGAGAGCTGCTTCTACTGTCCCAAATCCCAGTTTATATCCAGGTGAGAATCCTTGGCTCCTCCCCGTGAGCGGAGCATCTCCCAATGGGATGATGAGTCACACAGTGGGTCCTTGATGGCCCATTAAAGAGAGAGAACTCCCGGAGGGAGTGATCTGTGAGTCATGCACAAGGCATCGATGGGCCATTAACTGAAGATGGTGATAGAATACATCCTGAACTCCAACCCAGGACAATTTCACACCCCACCCCGAGCCGGGGAGGGAGGAGAAGGCGAAGAGAGAGAGGGCGAGGGGCGACAGCCAAGAGGGAGAAGCCCACTCCCGTCTCCCCTTGAGTAGAGGGTGTGGGTATGGGGCAAAGGGCAGGTGAGGGCATGGACCTGGAGCCGATGGAGACACACCGAGGGGGAAGGAACCACAACGCCAAGGTCATTGAGGGGGGCAGAACTGACTAAACCGCTGTGCACGGAGCACACTGGGAGCGTCCCCTCAGGCAGGAGGGGTAGCCAGGCCCTGGTATTACATCGAGTAGTGGCTGAAAACATTCCACACGTTTCCTTTGAAAGAGGCACGTGAAGTGCCCGGCCCTGCACATCCCATACTATGGGGGTGTCCCTTTCCTCTCTACTCTCCCGGCTGTGTGTGGGGTGGCACTGTGCCCACAGGTTCAAGTCCTGCTTCGTCATGGGGCTCTTTTTCCATGCCAGCTGCACACACACTCTCCTGACGCTTTCCTCCACTGCAGGAAGTAAAGTCTTAAAAGAACAAACCCCTAAACATAAGCAGAGCCCTTGTGAAGTCAAAAAGGTTCTGTCTTGGCTTCAGTGCAAATGAGTCGCTTGCAAGGTCAGAGGCACATTGAGATCCAAGGACAATAAGCAAATATATCTCCACATAAATGGGGGAGAAATCAGAAATAATAAATAATGTGCAACAGCATTTGGTTCAGAGAGAGTTTAAGTCAAATAACAGCAACAAGTGACCTTTAAAGAGAAGGTTATACTTTATTTTGTTCAGTACAAGAACTAATAGCTGTCACAACAAGAATCTGGCAATTATTTCCCGGGATCTTTGAGCTTGTATATTCCTGTGTTTTACTTGACCATGCTACAGTTAAGCTGCTTAAACATATATATGTATGCTTAAACTGACAGAGGGCAGGGGTTGATTGGATACCGGGAAGAAATTCTTCCCTGTGAGGTTGGCCAGGCCCTGGAACAGGCTGCCCAGAGAAGATGTGGCTGTCCCTGGATCCCTGCAAGTGTCCAAGGCCAGGTTAAATGGAGCTTGGAGCACCCTGGGATAGTGGAAGGTGTCCTGTCCATGGCAGGAGTTGGCACTGGATGGGCTTCTTTAAGGTCCGTTCCAACTCAAATCTTTCTGGGACTCTGTGGCAGATTTTGTTCTGCTCTATGCCCCCATCCCGAGCAGCAACTGCTGCCTGTGAGAGGAAGCACAGACAGCTATCAGCAGAACTGCCAGTGGTATAACTTTTACAGACAGTTGGTGCTGGATCAAGATGTAAAAAATACACTGCTTCTGCAAAGTAATCCATTATCAGCCAAACACTCTGGTCAGAAATAGCTGGCACAAGGAAGGTTCTTAGCAAAACCACAGCAAGAAAAGAACAAATCCCTGTCTGGCTTCCATCCTCACACAAACTGCCAGAAATTCCTAATAATTTACTGGCTTAATTACAGCTATTCTGGAGTCCCTGGACTTCTTTTGATCTGGAATGGAATACAGTCCCTCTTTCATAAGCTTTATTTTGGGGAAAAAATATTTATATTGTGTTCATATCCATGGGCAGACTAACTAAAAAAGGCAGCTTTACAAGAAGCACTTTTATAATGCCACCCGGAAAGGAAGTTGCTGCTGTCACCTCTCTTTTCTTGGGGGGAAGAGGAAGGGACTTTTTAATCTCTCACCATCCCAAGTACTGGATGCAGGAATGCCATGAGTTCAAAGAAGGGGAGCAAATTCCCTTCTCTGCTTCAGTCTTAGCCCCATTATAGGAGTGGCTGGGAACCTGGATTGAAGCATCAAAAAAAAAAAAACCCAAAAAACCCCAAACAAACTAAACCAAACCAAACCAAAAAACCCAACCAAACAAACAAAACCCCCTAACAACCTCCTGCAAAGAATCAAACTTTTGGATTTTGCCAGAAACACGTTTAAAGTTGTGACTTAAACACAATGATCCAGGAATAGAGGCAGCTTACACATGGGCCAACCAAAGCCAGCCCTGCCCAGCAAGCAGCAGGGCAATGCCATTGTGAGCACCTGGAATGTGGGGACAGGGACAGCACCTTGGGACAAAGAATGGTGTGAGGGAGACAGAGACCCTAAAGTCACAGAACCCTTTAGGCTGGAAAAGCCCTCAGAGGTCACAGAGTCCAGCCCTTAACCCAGCACTGCCTTCCTGCCAAAGTGGGCTCTGCTCCAGGCCACTCCTGCCCTCCCAGCCAGGAAGCTGCCATGGGCTCTACCTCCCAAATGCCATCAGGGCAAGGATTTACTGCCCGCAAATGAATTTCAACATTTGAATTGTCCAGGCTCATCTGCTGAGAAGCTCTAATATGCTTTAAGCTCCCTTGAATGTATAAATGCTTAAAGCTATTACAGTCTCTTTGTTATTTTACATTAGGCATCCCATTAACTATTTTCTTACTTTGATATAATCAGTGTTTACCATCATTTGGAGATAAATTCTGGATAATGAGGGCACGTGGCCTGTCCCCTCTAGAGGCCAAGAGTTGTTTGGAAAGGCAGGGCAGCCCTGTCCTGACACCCTGGGGAGCACAGGACAGGACCCCAGAGCATGTTAGGTTTTTCTATTTAAGCTTACACGACACACAGAGGATCTGGTTCCTTCCCCTCTCAGCCACAACAAAAGCAAAGACATCCTTCTCCCTTCCCATTTCCATCCCAACACAAGGTGCTTCAAGTGCTCAGGCAATTAAATTTTATGTAAATTATATTTAGCAGGTCAGAGCGAGTTCGATACTTCAGACATGCATCATCTTGCTCTTTGCATATAAAACTGACAGGACAGATCTCCATTCCAAGATTGCAAGGTTAAAATGCTACACCTACCTAAAGCATCTATAAAAGGGAAATTAGAGCAATCCTTTACTTTGATAGAGCAATGAAAGTACATTAGAAGGGAATTCTTGGGGGTGTAAACATTAGCATGGGAGGGATTTTCAGGTGACAAAGCAGCACGGCTCTCAGGATGATAGCTGGCCTTTTCCAAGGCATCCCAACATCTCTGGCTTCAGCTTGGCTTAGGATCAGCCACAAGCCCAGCTCCAGCTGCAGACAGCTCTCTGCCGGGCTGAAACCCATAACACAGGGCACTTGTGTCCTTTGAGCATCAACACATCTTCTTGAGCCCGTTCTTCAGTTCATTGGGATTTCTAAGCACTACTCTGCTCCTCCAAGCGTACCTCGGACCCTCAGCTCACACCACCTGCACACCTGAGAAGTTCTCAGAGTTACCTGCTAATGGTATGGGCATTATTTAATCCAGTTTTTCAACTACTGCACTGTAGCTGTTCATCATGTCCAGGCTCAACTGGGAGTTTTCTCAGCCTACTAATTACCCTGCCCCCAGCAATTCCCTTACTCCAGGCTGAGATTTCACCAATTTCTCAGCATTACATGCATTCATCGTGCACTTGGCAATTACCATCTCAGAGAAGATGTGCTGTCCCAAGAAATGGGATGAATCATATTATTTCTAAAAAGAGTTGAGGCAACTACACATCATTCTGCTGAGAAGAGTCAGCTGGGAACTAGGGATGGCTGTAGAAAGAAGAGGATGCAGCAAGCAAGATCCTCCATGGATGGGAACCACCACAGCCCTGTCTAAACAAACTAATTGCTTTCCAGCAATTAGCACTGACTAAAGACCTCCAATTGACTTTAATCTGCTGCAATATGAGTCCAGCAGCAAGGCTTTCACAACACCCTTTGGAATCAGTGCCCTCAGAAGGCTGAGGTCAGTGAAACTAGGGGCTCTGGCTCTCCAGCACAGCCCTGACGGAGTACACACTTTCTGTTCCCCACATGCTTCTGAACTGCACAGGAAGCTCAAGAGTTTTTTGTCTCCTTTGTAATTATCTATACAGTGCCACTCTTCCTTCTTGCTCTCAGTTTGTCCAGAAGAGTGTACCTGATGGAGGAGCTCAGTGCTGCTCAGGGGACCGAGCCAGAGTGAGCACCATCAGAGTCCAGATCTTTGGAAAACCCATACCCAGGCTTTGCTTCTGTCACATGGCAGAGCTGAGTCCTGCCATTTCCTCTGGGGTCCCACTGACAGATTTCAGCTTTGCTTTCCTGTTTTCCTCCCAGCTGGTTCCTACATAGCAGAAGAAGACACAGTTCAGTTTATTCTATGGCTGTGGGGAAAAGTGAACACATCCGCAGCACATGTAGATGAAGCAAAGCACACAGTAGGTCCCTCTGCAGTCATGCATTTTGCTTTATGGTGACAGGCAGGCTTAGAGCCCAATCTCCAGCATAAAAACCACATCAATCAATGTCAACATACTATTCTTACATCAGAAAGACAACGCTGTCTTTAAATAGGTACCAATGGTTGCAGAAGACAAGGCATTTCCAGAACTCCATCTCCAAAGCACCTTTCATCTCACTCAGAAACTGAAAACTCCCAAATATAGGATTACTGTTAAAAATTCATGAGCTTCAGCAGCTATTTATCAAAGTTGTGGAAATAGGACATTTTCATGATGGTGAATGGGTGAATTCACTACTAATTAGCAAATGTGCCATTTTAGAACAGAACACTGCTACCAATACTCAAGGAAGATTGCATTACCACTGGTTGTTAGCATTAGCTTTGCTACAACACACACATCATACCTGCCATCTGGATGCCTCATGCTTATTAGTTCCCAACTGATGATGTGGATGAGGCCAGCTCCATGGAGACTGACCGCAGAAGCAGGCTGCCAGGAAGGTCTGTCCCGAAGGTGAGATTCCTCTCCACAGGCTGTGCCCCAGACCACACCTACAGTGATCCCTCGTCCCTCCAGGCTCCTGGATGCTCTCAGCGGAGCCCATTGGAGAGTCCCAGCTCCTTGGTGGCAGTGGCAACTGGACCCTCTTCTCATTGCAGGGCTGCAGACCAGCAGCAGTGACAGTAGCCACACAGCAGGTGACATTGCTGACTGGGACATCATCAACAGCAGCTCCTTTCACACCCCACTCACAGCCTCCTATCACAATCATTGAACCTTAAAGGATCAATCAGAATGCAGAAGAGAACGAATAGTTCCTCTCTGTGATGATGGTTTAAGTTTTTCATGTCTTTTATATACGCAAACTTTCACACACTTTCTATGCTGACACGGAAAAAGTTTTCCTTGCTGTCTGCTGGGAGAAAGGAGAAGCAGAAAGGAAGGAGGAACCCCCTCACTTCCCTCACATGACAAGAGAAAGCTGGATACAAAAACAGGGTGATTTGATTTCAGTGGATCCCTGAGAATTTGTTCTTCCAAACAATCAGAGGGAGCTCCAAGGGGCAGCTGTAATTACATCTAAATCCCCACACAAGTAGGACTCTTTTACACGTGGATGGAGAAAGGACCATCTTTTTTATGAAGTACTACTAGGCTCTTTTATAATTTTCTTTTTTTATCCCAATTATATTCTTTTCCTCCCCTTCCTCTCTAAATGGAAGCATTGCCTTGGCAATATCCAGAGTCTTAAAATAAGATTATCTTTTCAAATGAGAGAGTCTTTAAAGTGGGATTATACCTTACAATGGCAAAGTAGTCTTTCAATCAATTCCAGAGGATACACTTAAAACCTCTGGAAGAGCTTACATTTACCAGGCAACGAATGAGAAGCATTTAGAGCAAGTGCCTCCAGCCTCTCCTTTGCTGAGCACCCCAGAGCCCCACTGTGATGCTCCCTAGGAGCTTCAGCCTTGCCCGAGGAGGAGGAAGGGTGTGGTCCTGGTTTCAAAGGTGCCACCAGCCAGCAGGAAGCTGAGGATGCACAGGCCAGCTGGCAGGAAGAGGACTGTGACACAGCAATCTGTGGGGGCTTTTAAACTGTTTCTCCTCTTGCAACTCCTCCTAGCTCTGCTTTCTACAGCAAAATCCCGTGTCATCAAAAAGTCAGCTCGTCAGGGTGGTGCTGGCACTGCTGATGTTACAGCTACAGCTGGAGGTAGAAAAAGAGCACCCCAGAGATGTTCTCCCATCAATACCTTACTTAATACCTTTCACTTTTATGTCAAATATCACCCACTTCATCACCCTGTCCCCCCTCCTGCCGCCCTGCCTTCCAAGATGGAAAACCAAGAAGGCAGCATTCCTATCCTCAAGGAAAATCTCTTTGTGTGAAGGGCTCATCCCTGAGGAAACCAGACATGACACATATTTTGTACACTCCTGTCTTAGTTTGAAAGGCAGGTGTCCACCAGGGAAAGCTGGAGCCTCCCTTGGAATGCAGAATGCAAGCCTCCTCTGTCTGAATTATTATAACTCTGAAATTACGGGGGCTCTCAGGCAAAGGTTTGGGGATAGGAACAACAGTTCTTTACTAGTATGTATAACAAGGCAAACAAAACAACAACTACAGCGTTAACAGCAAAACAGAACCAGAAACCTTGTGACAGCCCTCTTGGCTGAAATGGGAAGGGATGGAGGAGAGGCCCTGCTTCTCAAAACCTCAGTCAGTCCAATCTCGGTGGCAACGCAGGTTTCTGAGGAGCACCAAGCTGGAACGGCAGGAAGAAGCAGGAATCCCAGGAAGAAGCAGGAATCCCAGGCTGGTGGATGAGATGCATGAGAAGCTCCGCAGTGGTACCTAGAACTGCAGGGTGTCGCAGCAGGGCAGGGGGCGTGGGGCCACAGCATAGCAAAAAGACCCAGAGCAGTCCTGAAGAAGCGGTGGCCCTGCTCCAGCAAGGCAGGAGAAGGCGAGGTCAGAACTCCTGGACACACGAGCAGATGGTGGCAGATCCCCAGGTTGGACTGGACTTCGGTGGTGACAGCAAACTTCCCCCCACAGCAAGCAACAGAGAGCGGAGCTGCCCCCAACCCCATCCTTTACCTGCCACCAAACTTGCAGTATCCTCCCCCTCCAAGAGAAAACTCCCAGAGACAAAAGAAGTGTAGAAGTGTAGCCAGGTGCTACTCTCCTGTCCTCTGGCCACTTCTTTTTTATTTTTGCTTAAGCACCAATAAGTATCCAGTAGGCAGCTTCTTAGCAACTTACAGGAGAAAATTCTATAAATAAAAAAGAAACAAATCTAACCCCCAACAAGCCTCTGCCTGCTCGCAGCGGGGCTGGAGCTGCAGAAGGCTCACATCATCGACAAGAATCCCCCATTGCATGTTGCTTGTCACTGAGCAAATTCCAGAGATTCCTGAAGAGGCATAGGTGTAGCCCAGGACCATGAGCTCACATCCCTCTTTCTCTGGCAGCTGTGGATGCATTCCTGGGATGCGGGACCCATCCACACCCCACTGGGTCCAGGACAGGCTCCCATGCAGGGCATTGACCACCTTCAATGCTGGGCCCAAATATTTCCTGTGTGCTGCTGCCTGTGCCCTGGCTCATGAAATCCGTCAATCCCATCCCAACACACAGTTTACGAGGGCAGTTCATTAAAACAGGGCCATCCCTTGTTGGCTGCTGCACAAACACCTGGAGAGGACAGTGCTGATTCCTACCATCTGCTCTGGAAACTTGCCCCTCAGCTATGACTGGGACCTTCCTGAGCCACAGGGGAAATGCAAATGCTTAAACTTCAGCCATTCCATATTGTAAATTCACAGTCCAACTCCACTTCCTAACAATGCTCATACATGCTGCAGGAAGAAGTGGCTCAGAGCCCCTGAAAGCATTAATAGAGGGAAAATCCACTTGCACAACATGTGGCTTTTAGTTTTAATGGCTGCAAGGAGACAAAAAACATTTAAAGTAAACCCAGGGAGGATGGCAAGCACCTCCTTGTGTTCCATCAGGCAAGAGGAAAGCACTGTACCACTGAAGATGCTGAGCCCGAGGCCTGGCAAAGGCACAGGCAGCAGGAACAGCCAGGCAGCCCAGCGAAGGACACAAACTAGCTCAGGATGTGAGCAGGTACACAGAGGGGACACTCCAGAACAAGCTGCAGTGAGCCAGCCAGGCTGTGAGCTGCTCACGGTGATTGATCCTGTCAGGAGGAGGCTTCCCTCAGCCACACAATGATCCAGGCTAATTTCCTCTGCTGACCTATACACCGGTGTGTCACATTCGGGGAACACATGCTAGACACTTTCAAAGAGCTTTGGGGAGGTTTAGCCAGAAGGGCAGTGGGTTTCAGTGGCAATCTCACAGCTAAATACCACTTTTTCCTTGGTGGCATAACCTTTGCATGAATGTTACACTTCCCTGCCATCAATAATCTACAAACAGCCTCAAAAAGGCCTCTCATCTCTCTTGCATGAACCATTTCAGAGGCACACCTGCTAAAGGGACCTGTGCACCCCACTGCAGTCTCTGAGGGCGTTATTTACAGGTGTCATTCCAGCCATGCAGAGGCTCAAGCCTCTCTCTGCCTGGTTCCTGGTCAGAAAGAGGGCGAGAATCCAGCAGGGATCCAGAGACACATGCGCACAGCGGCTGGAAGTCCTGTCAGCAGGGGAAACTCTGGGTGTTTGCAGAAGATCGAGGGCACAACACCATGCACTGCCAAAAGGGGATTGCTGAGAGCCAGGCAAGACATGCCTGTGCATGACAACAACCTGCTGGATTGCAGAGCCCTCCAGAAGGAGCACTACTGGCAGAACAGCCAGCGGCTCTGCCGTGTCCTGCCCTGCCACACATACATCAGGAGACTGTACAGCAGCACCTTTGTACTTGCAGTTTCACACTCAAGGCTCTTCCCTAGGCTTTACAACCCTCTCAGGCCTGCCAAGGGAAGTGGAGGACAAAGCAAAGCAAACACAGACGTGATACCCCACATAAGAACACAGCAGTAAACAAACACGTCCTGACTCAGACACGTTTTGTTGGTGAAGGAAGGAAAAGCTCTACAACATTTTATCTGCACACTGCTGCTGGCATCTCTGGGGCTAAACTGGCACAGGCAGCAGCAGCAGAGTTCGCTGTCACACAGGTGAGATGCAGGGACATCTCGCAGAAAACAAGATGACAACACCACAATGCTTGGCAATCTCCTGCTCTGTTCTCCAAAACAGCCTGAGTTTTTAGACGCTTTCAAAGCCAATAAGCTGGGACCACTGTACAGCCAAGGCATTTGGCTGGCCAGGAAGCAGAATGGATGCAGAGAGAAGGCAGAGGCAAGGAATCATGAGCAGCATGGCAGATGTGCCCCTCTGCAGGCAGACTGAGGTGCCAGGGCACAAATCAGCCTAGCAGAAAACAGTGCATGCACCAGCACCCTCCAGTGTCTCCTGCTCCTGCTCTAAGCTGCTGCTAATTCCATCAGATGCCCCCGGCGGGGTAGATAGGCATCCCTTTTACACTACTGCTGAAGACACAGAACCTTGATACAGGAGATGTTCAAAATGCAGCTCATTTCCTTCCCCCAGTTATCATTCCACATCAATCAGACAGAAAAGATTATTACAGGGCAACAGGGTTGAGAGGAGAATTGCTGAGAAGGGGGATGGCAAACCAATCCCAACGTTCTGTAGGAAGGGGCAGCAGCCTGGGACAGGGGGTCAGCTCACGGATGGGGGGTTCTGCTCAAGTCCAGGCAGCCTCTGTAACCCCTGTGCAAAGCCACAGCCCTGCTGCTCTCAGCACAGCCCAAGCCTTGCCCCATCTGCAAACCAGGCAGCAAAAACAAAAAAAAGGAAAAAAACCACCTCTTTTTCCTTTCTGCTTCCTGACACTCTCTTCCCTCTTTCCCATAGCTCCAGGGTATCAATTCCACCACCGAGGAGCCTCTGCTGATGTCTGGGGAAGGAGAATGTCCCCTCCACCTCCCTCTTGCCCCGGGGGTGCACAGCTGCCACTGCCCATAGTATGGCAGGCTGAGAAAGAAAAAGCCCCAGAGAAGAGAGCTCACAACTCCTGATCCCCTTCCCTGTGCTCAGGGCTGCCTTCAGGAAGTTCACGGGGTGAGGAATACTCCTCATCCCAAACACACAAGTTGGATTTGCAATGAAAGGCTTTGATTAAAACTGGCATCTCCTAATGCCAAGCAGCTCCAGCCCCTCCAGGAGACAGGCAAACACAACATGGAAATGTCCACAAGTGGAATTGGATCCCTGCTGCTGTAACCCGGGATGAGCGCAGAGATACTCACACAGGGCACTAGTGAAGAATATAATTACTGGAATTAGCTGGCGATAAAATCTGCAGGAAAGCTTGAGTCTCTAGTGACCCAAGGCTATACTTTTTCAGGGCCCATAGAAGCCCTTGCATCTTCTCTCTAGATTCCTTCAGTACCAACTTTTGGAGATAACCACAAACACCTCCAAGCCAGGAGCAGTATCACCCTCACCGGGATGCAAACATCAACAACCACAAACTGTAAGAAGGCTGTTGAAACAAACACAGCCCTAAATTCCAGCAAAACACCAGAGACCCTTGAAACAGCCCCAGCACCACTGCTGGCCATCTGTGGGCTCTGCTGGAACCACGGCACGGTTGAATAGGAGATCCATTACAGGAATGACCAGTGCGGGATGGCACAGCCCTAAATCTGGCACCAATGCTCAATAACCAGCCATGTGAAAGTGCTTCTTATGGCCTGGTCAAAAAGTAAAACATTGCACAGATATTGCCAGGCACCCAACACTAGGAATTGACAGTGCCTCTGCTACAGGCCCTGACAGAACAACCATAACCACATTTCCAAGGAAGGTTTAGTAAAGCAAAATATCACGAAAGAGCAGCTGAATATTAATTAATGAAACTGGAAGCCACAGCTCTTCATCCAGGAAAATCCTTCCAGCTATTTTGTGAACCATGACAAACATGGCCAGATACAGTATCTGCTTTATTTCCCTGCACTGTTAATTCCCAGCAGCAAACAGGAGAGGAAAGCACTCCTGGGTAGAGGAGCCTGCCAGCTCTGACCCTCCGGCCCTTTTCTGAAGGAGGCACAGAATCTCCTGAGCTGGAAAACAGGAATGTTTCTGGGTCAGCGACCCAAACATCCCCTTCCAATAGACAGCACAGCTGGAGGAAGCTACATCTCCCTACCCTAGCTCTGGGTAACTCAGCCCCTTGCTTCTTAGCACCAGGCACCCTCCAGGTCCCACTGTTCCAGCCCCAGAAAAACACATATAATTTGGGTCAGACTAAGTGACCTTCAAAGCTCTCCTCCAACCCAAACAATGTTATGATTCTATGGTAATTAACACAACAAAACAGAAACCTGCCGTGTAACAGCAGTGACCAGAGTGACCCAGCACATCTCTGCCGACCACCTGGACACAGAATCCAGAAAGGAGACTGAGGTCACCAAACCAGGAGGGTAACAACCTGCGGCTGGCCAGGATTAGTGCACCTCCATATTCCTCCACAAAAACAGCTCCAAAGTGATGGATAGCTGTGCTCTGCACGAGGGCACACAGCCGCCGCAAATTCGGAATTGGGCAAGAAGCGACCAAGTATTTGGATTGCAAATACTAATTTGTTCCACTTCTAAGGCTGCTTTCCATGAGATTTCCCAAAACTGCTGTGAAAAGCTGACTAATCCGCTCATGGCACAGGCATCACCCCTGTCACTCCACTGAGCAAGCAAGGAGCTGCAGGGAGGTGAAGTGACTTGCCAGATACCAAGGCAGTGCACAACCGAGGGACTGCCTTCCACACTCAGACTGAAATACTTTCATTTCCAGCAGGCTCAGCATGACACCAGAAACCACTCCACCCCTTCCAAACCCCAACAAAAACTCTTCAAGGCTGATTTTATAGGACTCAAACCACACAGCTTTTATGGAAAACGAAATTATTTTTGTTAAGTGCCTCCTGCCTGCCTGCCTCCAAAAGCCCCAAATTTATTCAGCTCTCTGCTGAGAATTTCCCTATTTTAATTTGGCTCAGCCAGAGAAAACCAAAAACAAGGAAAGTTTTTCTGCTGACTGCTTTAATCCATCTGAAGCCCTAAACATACAGGGCTGGATGGTTTCTAGGACAATGGTGCAAGCTGGGAATAAGACAGCTTCAGAGGTCTGGACCCCTTGGAAGGGAACTGGATGTGGAATACAGTTCAGGCATTGAAGGGCAGAGGATCTGACCCATCCCAGATCCTCATGTCCTTCATCAGAAGCCCTCTGATGAAATTACTCTGATGGAAACCTGGGAGGTACACTTCATCTTGCTGTCGATGCCATAAATTAATTAATGTTGATGGAGAGCAGCATCTGACCCCCTAGAACCACTCAAAGCCATCTCCCTTTGTACAGAGTCACTGGATGGAAGGACATTCCCTGTCCCAGTGCTAACCAGAGCAGGAACATTCTGGTGCAAGGAGTTAGCTGCTGCCAGGGCTCTGACACATGCCAGGCAGGGAAGCACATCTTCCCTCTTCCCTTTCCATGCCTGACTTTTCCCTGGCCCACTATGCAGGTGTCTGCAGGTGGCTGGGACAGAGCCCTGGATCCCACAGGGCGAAGAGCCTTCCCAAAGCACACGCTGACACTGTGCCATAGCCATGAAAACAGGACACACTTCGTGCTTTTCCCACTGCGAGGCTCCATCCATCAGCGAAGCAGAATATTTTTGCCCCAGCCACGGGGAAAGAATTAATCTGTAAAGCAGCACACCCTTGGATGATGTCGGTGGAAGGCATTACCATCCCCACCCAACGCATTTTCCGATGAGTTTCCTGAAAGGCATCCCGGCTCGTGACAGGTTGGCCTTGCTCAGGGTGGCTTTTCCTGCACAGGATAAAGCTCTCTGGCACTCCACCACAGCCCCTGCTCTCCATCCAAGCACTGTGAAGGCCAAATTTTCCTTTTTCAACTGTTTGATATACAGAGTTGGAGCTCTATTACATGGATAGGATCCCCAGGGAGGGTTTGTGGTCGGCTGGGAACATTTCCTAAAAGGTGTTTTTGAAATCTCTTTTAACTCCGAGGTTTTTTTCCTCTTCCCTATTGTTCCTCTTATTGCTGCCAAGCTGAAACATAATGAGTTCATTTAAACTGGAAGTGGAAAGGTTTGCAAGGGATCTGTGAAGCTTTAGCTGTTCCCATGTCAGGGAGAGCAGCAAGCAGGTCTGGCTGAAACATCTCTTAACAACAGGTGTGTTTCAAATGGAGGAAAGAACAACCTAACTCCCTAACACTGAAATTTCCATTCAAGCAGTATTTCAGTGCTTGTCAAGCTCCCTAACAAGGCTTTACCTGAGCTGACCTTCCATGATCTCCCTGGCACCAGGCCATGGAGGGAATCCCCACACTCTTTGCTAGGGTCCCATCATTCACAGCAAAAAAATCAACAGTTCATAAATACCAGAGAAACACTGTGAATACAAAAGCCCTCCCAAATCACACCTCTCTCTGGCCCTTTCCTGCCTACTGTGCAATTTATAGTTCTACCTTTAATGGCTAGCCACCCTCACCTGACACGGGAGCACATGGTCAGCAACAACAATCTGCCTTTGCTGTCAACTCGCAGACATGACAGAGATTTGCTGATCAGCCACTCCTGCTCACTGCATTATCCAAGTCAGACCTTTCCCCACTCAGAACAGGCCATGAGGACAGGAAAACCACACGGTTAACATCCTTGCTGCTCAGAAAGAGTCAAGAAGCTTCACCAGAGGTACAGCCGTGCTCTGCTGGGCCTGGCATGGGCAGCAGGACCAATTTGCATCTTTTCTCAGTGAATAAAACAGATGGCCAAAAGGGTTCTCCCAGTCTCATCCAGCTGGCTGGTGGCAGATCTGGAACAATAAGCTCCAAAATTCCCGCTCTGCTCATTGATTCTGGCTGCCAGTCCTACATCTGATGAATCCTGTGTGACACAAAAAGCTGCCCCAGCCCCCTGGGATTTTAGAGACAGTTAACACTTACTATGTTGGTGTTGAATTTCAGTCAGCTGCAGAGACCAAAAGGTTTAGATTTGTTTAAACCAAAAAGTTTAGATTCATTTAAAAAGCACATAAAACTAATTCATGGGAGATCGGTTCTGTCAGCACCTACCAGGCTCCTCAATTCAGATGTGACTGCTGAAGAGCAACTGGTTCTGCTGGAGCTGGGATAGTAAAACCAACCTCTGGCCAAGCCCATTGCAGAAACTCTCTATACCTCCTAAATATACCAAGCCACTCACCTGCAGCACTTTCTCTGTGGAGCAAGATCCAAAAATAGCTAGATTTTGCATACAATACTTTCTGAGCTGGCATTGAGGGATGGCAAAGGTCAAGTGTGCTTTGTTCTGGCACTGCTCAAGCAAGCCTGCCCCTTCCCAGAGAGGGCAGCCAGACCAAAGATCCTATTTCCAAACCAGCTACAAAGTTTATGTTTCACCTCCATCCTTGGCAGCTGTTTGCGATCCAAACAGTTTTTACTGTTTACCCTCACATTTATTCCAAAAACAATACAATGTGCTCAACAAAGATATGTCAGGAGAACGCAGCACACAAAATAATATCAGCAGGCAGGTCACTGGAAGTTTAGTGGCTGGATGCCAATCAGATAATGATTTGCAAGCTGTTTCTCAACACGTGGGTGAGCACATGGGACCCTGGGCTGCATACAAAAGCCATGTTTTTTCTAGGAGATGAAGCCCTCTCAGCATGCAAAGGTACCAGCCTCCTGAGTGACGGGGTTACTTGAAACTGTGCTCAGCATTTTGTCTCACGGTAGTTCATTTAATAGAAGAGAAACACGTTCCCACCTGAGTACTGAGCTCCCAGTGCTCTCTCCTGGTGCCCCAGAAGTGCCACTCAGCTTAGGAATGAAATACAGCAGAGCATCCACAGGATCCTTGAGACCCCTCAGCTCCCAAGGCAGGGATTCCTCCACTCCAGCAAGCTGCTCCACTGGGGCTCCAGTCTGGCACCTGCATGAACACCTCCCTGCAGTCCTGTGAAGTCTTTCTGTAAAACACTGGATTTTAACTGGGACCTCAGTGGTCTCAGTTTGGGGCTAGGCTGGTTTTCCCTCACAACCCTTTTTAGGAAGCTTTCCCACACCACTCATCTTGTGGCTAGAAATGTTTTGTTTCCAGCCTGTGTTTATCCATTGCCTATTCCTATCCACTGTTGGTGTGCCAATCCTGCCCACCAGTTTAGTGCTAACCCCTGGGTAGGCACAGATAGCACTTCATTCTTTTTACTTACTGCTCCAAACAAGACCAAGGTGTTGTTTTCTTGCTCTGAGCCTCCACAGTCCCCTGACTACCCCAGTATTTTACATTTACCTGCTCCAGCCTGAGCTCCTTCCTCAGTGTGCTGACACTGTTGCAGCAAGCAGTCCTAACAAGCTCTCAGTAGAGCTGCGGGCTGGAGCAGAAATGTTTTCTGATCCCTGCTGGAAATGCTCCACATGTCAGAGCTCAAGAACTGGCTGCCCTCTGTGCAGAGGCTGTGCTGTGAATCCCCTCTCACAGCTATGGCTACTGTACTCATCCTCATGGCAGCCTGGTTCTCCTCCATCCTGACTCACGGCTGCTTGCCTTCCAACTTCTGCACACAAACCACAAACCAAATACATGGAAAACAATCAATCCCAAGACCCAAATCTGCATGAACTCCTCTACTAAATTGTTTCCAAGCTGCCTGTTTCTGCAGGAGTATAAAACTTCAGGGCCACGCAGATGGGCGGTGCAAATCCTGCTTGAGGGATTGATTTACTCCCTGGCCTCCCAGGGAGCTTGGAACTGGCATGGTCTCACCCTGTGCATCCTTTCCCTACTTCACATGTCCTTAAGGCCTCAGAGTGCATTTAATCCAACAAGTTCCGCTTCACAGTCACCCTCTCTCTCCCTGCGCTGTGGGAAGAGGCCAGGGGAGCAGGATTGTGCTCCAGAGCCACCCAAGCTCAATGACAGTGACATAGACCCAAAAGCCAACACTGGAGTGGACATTCATTCCTTCTGGCCACTCACCATGGCTGATGTTTGCCTGCCACTCAGGAGAACTGGCTCAGACCACGTCTCACAGTCGAGCTGTCCCCTCTCTGATCCATCACCAAGACAATGGTGAGGGCTGAGGAAGCAGCAGAAGCCAGACAACATTATTGAGGATACCCAGGCTGCAATAAAATCCACCTAGCTCCTCACCAAGTTACTCCTTCTCATGTTCTTGTCAGGAGTGAAAAACTGTTTCTGACAGCAGCAAAGGGGGGTGGACAGACCACACAAGCACAGGAGGACACCAGGTAAGACCTGGCACATGATGACAGGGTAAAGTGACTCCTAAAGGGGCGGCTTGGAGAGGTTACAACTGACCCCTGCCTTACTGAACATATCCATACTCCTGTTCTATAAGGTGGATGCAATTATTTTTGGCTACAATTATGGAATTACAACATTTTTGACTCCTTAAAAAAAGCAGCCTGATCTTCCCTAATCATAATCTTTTGCAGAAAAGAAAGGTTGCAGCCTTCTTGCTACCTGCACAGATAACTGTCTCACTGGAGGCAGTCACAGGAATTTCTTGTCAGCGACACAGAATTTTGTATGTGGACTCTAATGATATTAAGTATTAATAAGTAAAAAGGGTGGGTTTGATAATTTTTCCTTAAAATCACCATTGTCTTTCATACATAATTACAGGTAAATGACAAACAGATTAGGAGATTCATTCTCCAGAGGCAGACAAATGCCCTCTGGTTTATGAATCATATTCTAGGTATGGCACTGTTCTGGTAGATGATACATTTTTTGATGCACACAAATGTGTTTTGCTGAAACAAACAAACAAACAAAAGACATGCTTAGAAGCTGCTTTCCCTCAGGTAACACTTCATAAACCCCCAAAGCTGCAACAGGACCATTAATTTCTTAATCAGGGCTGAGGAGTGATGTTTTTAGCTGAAGAAGGGTGAGTTTACATCAGATATTAGAAAGAAGTTTTTTACAGGGAGGATGCTGAGGCCCTGGAACATGCTGCCCAGAGAAGCTGTGGCTGCCCCCAGATCCCTGGAAGGGTCCAAGGCCAGGCTGGACAGAGCTTGGGGGAACCTGGAACAGTAGAAGGTGTCTCTGCCCATGGCAGGGAAATGAGATGAGCTTTAAGGTCCCTTCCCACCCAAAGCTGTCTGGCATTCTGTTCTAAACCCTGCCATGCATTGGTTCCTGTGGCTTAGAGGCAGAGCTGGCCCTGAGACCCTGGCAAGCAGAAAAGCTTTGGGCCCAGCTGGATGAAAGGCACCAGGAGGGGTCCTCATAAGCATTTACTCTGGATTTCAGTCTTTTCCCCCCCTTTTCATGTTGCATCTCCCCTCAGCAGGACAAGTCATTCCTTCCCAGCACAGGCAATCTTTTTGTTCCAGGGAATCCTAGAACTACCTCGCTTTTCACTGCTGTAAATCATTCCCATCAGGAATGCTGAGTCAGGAACCCCCAAGTCTGGAGCAGTTGTGCTGTGGTTAAAAACAAATCCATCATCTTTCAAGACTTTCCCTGCGTTATCTGCAGGGTTTACTGCCTCGCTAGATGTTATTACATTATTTCCAAATTTCCCGCAAGGCACTTCAGTCTTGAATGTCTCACAAAAACACTAAGTTACATTTAACAGAAAACCACAGAGTACTTTCTGTGGCTTCAAGTTCACATAAATGGAAAGTTATGGGGCAGAATGATGAACACAAACAGCGTCTAGGAAATTACAGATACCTAGAAGCAAGATGAAGATTCTTCTTTTGCTCCAAGCAAAAAAAAAAACCTTGACTCAGCTACACAAACATTTATAAAGGTGGGTTGTGAGAGTGAGTGGCTGTGCCCCAGCCCAGGGGGCTCTGCCTTCCCTAAGGGCTTGCAAAGCCTGTCCAAGATGACCAGAAAACCACTGCTGCTGTTGCCACTGCTGCCAGCCACTTTTGGATTGGGGTGTTTGGCTTTTCTAAAAATTTAATTCAACTAATACCCTGGATACTGATTAGATCCAAGCCCCAGCCTAACCCCTCCAAAGTTATGTAATCCCTGAAATCCAAAAAGCCTTGAAAAGCTTAAATGTGACAGCGCTGGTGATGTCATGCTGCTGAAAGGTTTCCATGGAAACCCATCCTATCACTGCCATATGCCTGTGGCTCTCAGATCAGAGCTCAGCATCCTCTGCACGATGACCCCAACACCACAACTGGGGAGAGCTGGGAGGAAATAGCTACAGCCCCCCAGGTGACCCTCAGCTCCCCACACTCCCCATCCTGCCACACAGCAGCAACAGCCAAGCCGTGAATGCAGCTCTGTCACCTCCATGGGACGAAAGCCACTGGTGCCCAAGAGACCTCCCCACCAGACAGAAGCCCCCAAAGGGCCAGTCCCGAGGCCAGGAAATGCTTCTGAACACAGGACACTCAGTCCTGGCTCCCCCCGAGGCACATCCTCATCCCCATTCCCAGCTCCCGTCCCAGGCAGCAGCAGGGCCACATGCCAGCTGCCCTAAAGGACAGCCTGGCAGCCTTCACTCAGTGCCACCTCCAACAGCCTGAGGGTCAAACCCATTTTCATCACAAGCAAGTTAAAAAACAAAACCAGAAAAAAACAACTGAACAGTCAAAAAGTGTTCCTGAGTCCTCACGTTTGCAGAGGAGAGCTTAAAAAGGTTTCCTAAACCTGGAAGCAACTAAAAGAACAAATCTACTGGCTTTGAAAATCTCCTTTTCCCCTCCCTCACTCCTCCTCACCAACCTTGCTATTCCTAGGTAAATGCAGCAGTAAGGCTTAGTGGTTTTTTCTAAGCAGTAAAGCTTAATTTTCTGACGTATCTCTGCCTGAGTTCATCCTCGCCCAGCTGACGAACTGAAACAAATGCAACGAATTAAACTTTGGGTTAATTTAAGATGCAAGAAAGGGACAGCCCTTATGGCTTTATGTCCCTCAAAGAAATTGAGAAACTCCCCTTGTTAAAGGGTTCTGCATTTTAATCATCCTCTCCGTCCAGGGCACTTTTGAGATGTCCTTAAAGTAAGGGTTATAAACCAATTCCATGTGCTCAAAGACGTGCAGTGGCTCTGCCTGGGTTCAGTGCCCACATGCAGAGGTAAGAAAACGCTGGGAGAGTTTAGCTCAGGCCCTACAACGAAGACCACCTCACCTAACTATGACTTTACTGCAGATCACACAAATTTTGTCCAACGGAGCACAGACAGCCAGAACTCCTCCTGTCTCCCTGAACACCAGGTCCAGCTGAGCAGAAGGGCTGGACCCTTCCTTACTGGGCTTACATGCAGCCCCTCATCCTGGTTTTCAGAGGCAAAGCCCCAGCAGGGGCATCTAGTATCTGCTTTGTCCCACATTTACTTCCAGAGCCAGTTACCAGCAGGAGGCCAAGGAATCCAAGATGGATTTTTAAAGAATGCATCACATATACTTTGGCAAAACAGAGAATAGTCTCGAAAAAGCTTGAGAGAAGCATCAAGCTGCTGTTTCTTCATCTCCCATGATATCCCTGCTGAAAAGCCTATAGCATAATGCAACAAAGCCAAATTACAATTGTAACTTTTTTTTTAAATTACATTATGAGTCCATATTTTTGAGCTTAGCATGAATTCCCTTTTTTGGCATTCACGACTTCAACAGTTATACACGTTCCAGCTTAGTTACCCCCAAAACATTATCCAAACATGACTATTTCAGGACATGCTGTGGGGCAAATGAACTCTTCTGGATTTGCGGCTGGCTGCTTTAGGCCACATGCTTCCTGCCAACCAAACATGGTTTACTTGAGTCCCTCTCAAAGAACTGAACAACAAACACCCCCTTGGACACAAAGCTCAGGGGGGGATTTGCTTTGCTTTCTCCCTCATGTTCTCTGCCAGCCCAGTGCAGCTCCACAGGTACCTTCACCATTATTCAGTGCGAGCAGAGGACAAGTGAAGCCACATTCAGCCACGGAACAGGCACAGCAGCTGCCTCACACAACCTGCCTGGAAAAGACATGACATGGTCAAGCACCACCAACCCACAAGCACAATTTTGGGCAGCCTCCCATGTGTGCCAGGAAGCCCATGGGAGTCTGTCCTGTGCAATCACTCTGCTGAGAGCCACACATGGCTCCTTGGCTGCCACCTTTTCTTCTTCTGGAGGACACCAGCCAGCACCCAGAGTGCCCTGGAGAGCTGCAAAGCCTCCCTCTCTGAGCCCTGCTTGCTGGGTGTTTCTGCAGCATCTCCAGGGAACAAGATGCCCTGTTACTCGGTGACTGCTAAAGGTCAGTTGCTTATTCCCACAGGAATCATGTTCAGGAAGGTTTGCAACTTCTCTGTTTAATACCATCATGCTGAAGCACTGCTCACAGGTCTCACAGCTCAGTTTGCTTGTTGGACAGCTGCATTTCATCCAAATTGGTGTTAAAATTTCCTGCCGAGTCCTGAGGTAGCACAGGACTGCTCCCTGGGAAGTCACTTCCTGACTCCCCTTGCTCTGAGACTGATGTTCTGAATTTTATTTTCCCCCATACAGTTTGTTTTCTTCAAAGCTTCAACCCACTTACTCTATCTGTTCCTGAGACAGCCCAGCTCTCATAAACTATCTTTGGTGGCAAGTTTTTGCAGTCAGCAAGCAATGTAATTACCTTTGAGAGTCCTTCTAGAGCAGCACAATTCCTATGGCATGACTTGTCGCAGACAATGGCATACTGCTTACCCCAAGCTCTAATCAAAATTCTTTCATTCACAAGCAAAAAGAAAAGAGAACAGCATAAAGAACTGTATATTTCTCAGAACAATGCCTTATGAAAGAACTCCCTTAAAAATACCATTCAGCAAACCTAAACAAAGAAAACCCACTCCTCCTCAGTTCCTCCCAAATAGAGTCAGCCCAGTCAGGAACCATTCCATGTGCCCCTTCTCTCTCTGGCCTCCATGAAGCTAGTACCTCCAACAACAGAGAAGTTCCCAGTGATCCAGCAGAGAGAGGGGTTTCTCTTGTCTTTGTGCACCAGCCATGGAGCTAGTGACGAGCACGAGGCCTTGCAGGCAGAGGAGTCACCCACACGTAGGCAGCAGAAAGTCCATTTATTGTCTGGCTGTTCCTTTACAACTTAATTGTGCCATTTCTAACACCAGGGAAGTTCTTCAGGATCTCTGGCTAAGCTATCCATATAGGCTTTTCACTGACTCCCACTTATTCTTCCTCCAGATATTCAGACTGGTAAATAATTGTTTTGCTTTCCCGAGCTAATGCATAATGTATAAATCAGCGTCAAACATAGAGAAACATAAAAACAGTTCTCAGAAAAAAGACTGAGATTTTTTTTTCCATAAACAACAGCTGGCAAAGTATCTCACAATAGGAAAAAAAAAAAAGAAAAAAATCCCACTTTGCCACTGCGATACATTTAATTGCTTCAGGATTGAATGCCTCTCCAAACTTGTTTGCTGTAGCCAATGTTAGAAATGAAGTGTTCCTACTAAAACTGAAACTCCATGTCCCACTTCAGGGCATACTACCTGAGGAGAGCTGGAACAGCAGAGGTTTCTCCTCAGCCATTCCAGCCTTCTGCAGGATCCTGGAGCTTGCTCCCAGCCTCCTGAGGGGACACTCCAGGCTGAGAAGAGGATGCATCACCTGTGGCACCATCCCATTCACACTGAAACACGAAGATGCAGGTCTCAAGTATTTTCACCCCAAAATTAAAAAGCAGGTGAAATGGTTCTGTTTAAATTTGGAGTGAATGAAACAGTATTACACAGAAGAGCCTGAAATGTTTAAAAAAAAAAAAAAAGAAAAAAGAACAATAAAGGCCACAGAGGAATGTATTTATTCTGGCTTTCCTGTAAGTATTTTCAGCCCCACAGAAACAGTGCACAGCCATGCCAGAGTGTGCGTTTGCCTGTGTCAGCACCCTGAGGGCCGTCCCACTGTGCTTGCTGTTAGGCACATCAAGAAATCAAGACAGATTTGCTCTGACAGTCACACCTGAGGTTGTGTACAAAACCCCCCCAGTAGTTTCCATTTACCCCAAATCTCAGGTGACCTCATTCTCACAAGCCTGAGCACCTCAGCCCTTGCTGCTGTGCCATACAGCTTGTCAGATGGGCAACTGTGGTGGTTTAGCACGAATATGAAAAGTATTTTTCCTAAGGAAGTTCTAGCATGGATTGTGATTGACAGCTTGTCTGACAAACGGGAGCGTTTCTACGTCTCTGGAAACACAACCTTAAATCACAAATCCCAGGTGACTGGCCTTTCCTTTTCTGGTCGGCAAGGAGGTAACTCCATCTCATGAGTCGGGAGTCAGGCTGGTCCCCCCAGGGCTGGGCCCTGCCTGTGGGACAGTGGGTGAGGCTGGCCGTGTCCCCTCTGTCCCCTCCCGGCCCCTCCGGTGCGGAGAGGAGGAGGAGGAGTGCAGACCAGCATCTGGCCCTGCGCCAGGACCACGGTGGCCGTGCTCTGGGCTTTGGCTGCCAGAGCTGCTGGTCTGAAGGAGGAGAGACTTTTAAGAACTTTTCTCCGGAGCTCCAGGGAGCTGATCCAAGTTTGAGTCACTTTAGATCTGACCAGGGGTGGAGGAGGTTTTGTCCATCAGAGTTCCTGAGCCTGCGCTCGCTCTCTCTGTCTCTCTCTCTGTCTCTCTCTCTCTCTCCCCCTTCCTCCCCCCACCATCACCTGTGGTCTTGAAGTTCCTGGAGTCCACTGGAGAAGAAAAGAAAACTCTGGGCAAAGACTTTAACACTTTTCCCTCCTCCATGGAAGACAGAGTGATTTGAAATGTAGAGAGACAGCATTGAGACAAAGTCAGTGAAAGAACTGAGAAAGACTGTTTTGAAGATGGGATGGAGGAAGTGGACATTTCTGACCAGGCTTCTCTAGATGTGAATTATGGGGATATGGACTGTTTTTGTAATATCCTAATGCTGCTTGGGGGGATGCAAGTTCTAGCCAAAGGGTTGTGTGTATTGATATACATGGGGTTTAATTGAGAATTTTGAATAGAATATGTCCCTGGCTCCTGGGAAAAACAAGGAAGTCTCTGTTTCTTTTGAGGTAGAGGCGATTTTAGAGATGGAAGAGAATCCCTGTTTTGTACTAGAAAAGTATTCTTAAAACAATACCCCAAACATGTGGAAGCCCATAAACAGTTTGGAAAACTGTTATATGGGTGGGACTGCACAGAATCTGAAAAAATTCCGGGCGGTTGCAGATCTGTGGCCTTGAAAGCCACCAGACCTTTTCTTGTGGCATGTTCTCCATAACCCTCGAGAGGCTCCTCTCCCAAGGTGATGTAGGATCATGTTTAAATAGTGGTGACTGACTGAAAATCATAGTTTTCTCTCTGTGGTGAGTAGGAAAGTGAACAGTTTGGGGGGGAGTGGAGACTCAAACCATTCCTGAGCCTCCCACAGCCTGTCCTGCCCAGGAGAGGAATCTCTGCACATGGGAGAACCTCCCTTCTCTGCAATTTCCAGCACCTACAGGGCCATGGACACAGAGCACAAACCTGGCACAACACACAGCCTGTCACCTTCCCGGCACCAAGCACAAGCCTCCAGTTTGTTTCAGTTTTCCATACACTAATCACTCACAGCAACATCATTTGAGCAGCTCACTTAGTTCTTGGCGTTTTACAGATAAACTACAAAGTATGTGTTTCTTTTACTGGTCCTGTGGGAGTAGAAAACTAAGGCTGTAAATTAAGCCTGGTCTGCTTGCAAACCTCCTCTCTCTGAAACTGGGCAACAGGCTCTGCTTTAACCCCACCAGCCCTCTGCTCACCTAAGCTCCAGCAAGACTGGCAGCACCCCATTTGTGGGAGAAGGGGATGGTGCCAGCCCTGTCCCCCAAAGTGACACCCTAGCTTCACCTGCAGGGCTCCCCCAGGAGCAGTGTCACCCAGGGAGGCTCTGCAGGATCGCCATCTAAAGTTGGGGACCCTTTTTTGAGGTTGGGCTGAGTACGACACTCACACCGAGACCGTGTTTCATGTCGCACTGACGTTTATTGTTTGTTTCTTCATATTTATTCTCTTGTGACTTTATTAATATTACAAAGCACTTAAAAATGTACACATCTGCTGCCTTAAAAAGGCTTTCGTATGAACACTATAAAACTACATATAAACACCTGTTAGAACTCGAAATACCTTAAAAAAAAAGAAGTAAAATTTTTGCTGCGCCACAACTTAATTTTCACTGCATCACAAAAGCCCACAAATTCTGCAGGCCAAGGGCCCAGTCTGAAATTGCTCACACCTCATTTTCAAATATTCTACAACAGCCATCCATGGGGCTGGGCAAAGGAGCAAAAGCAGCAAGACACTTTCTAGTTCCACTGGCTGCAGTCAAGCCTGCACTTCCACTGGGAATGTGTCAATCTGCAAAATCAAGATAGGATGGGAAACTCACTGATAGAACACACCCTTAAAAGGCCATCCAATCCCGATTTATAGGCTCAAAGCAGCAGGGAATTTCCTACATGGAAAAATCTCCCAGGGAAAGCATCAATCCTGTCTTCAGCTTTCCTGTCCCTGGCTGGGCAGAACACTCCCTGTGCTCTGCAGAGCAAATAAGACCCAGGCAACCTACATGTGCTTGAACAGGGATGCACATGTGCCTGCACATCAAGGTCTCCTCCAGCAGTCTCCAAACACCACCAAGAGCTTCAAGGAAACTTGGCCACGCAGGTTATGGGTGATGATATGTCACATAACTCAGCTGTGGGCTGCTGGGTCCTCTCACCTTCCTGTGTGCTCACCTACTTCTTGATTCTATTCTGAAGGCGGGTTGAATATCCCTGCAAGTCTTTCCCAGGAGACAGCAATTCAATCCAAACTATTCAGCACAGATGCAGTGGAAGTAGGGCAGAAGATGTGCCGGCTTTCAACAAAAGCTTCATTTGGAATTTATGGGGATTTTTTTAAGAAAAAGTGTGCTTGGAAAGACATGTCAAAAGGATGAACCCTAGTGCAAGCAAAACATAAAATTAATTCAAGCACAGAGGCTGCATGAATGCCTCAATTCTCCCACTGCCAGCTTCCCCTAAGTACACAAGTGGTGGTGGCTCAGTGGAACTTTCCATCTCCCAATCCAAGTATTTGTCAGCTCCTGTATCCTGATTAAAGCTGTAATCCTGGTAACTGGGGATGGCGGAGAGGGCAAGGTTCAGCTCTACCCACAGGAGCCTTGCTCTGTAGGAATCTGACAATCTCACTCCAAGACAGGGTTTGTGGGACGGGATTCATCTGCACTCTCCTGTTCACTGCTCTCTGAGCTCTCCGGTCCAGTCCCTTGCCCGTCCCTCAGTTTTGGGGGCTGCCAGGGGTGGGAACACAACACGGTGACCAGAAAGGATCCAGCAGCACAGCTGGACAGTCTCACCATGCCTACCCTGCTTACCTGAATGGCTCATTTCACTGCCTGGCCTTGCAGCCACGCCTCTCTTGCAGGTCCCTCAGTCCAGACATGCCTCCAGTCACCACCACCACACCCCATCTGTTGCCATGGCTACGGAAAAGCTGCTGCATCCCTGCATGCAGTATCCTGCCTCACCGAGGGTCCTCGCAGCAACCAACCACCCTGGAGGACATCCCTGAGATCCTGCTTGCTTCAAGAGTGGCTCTGATGTCCCCTCATAGAAAATCCGTGCCCCCTTCTCCCCTTTTCCCCAGCACATTTGCATCCTCTCAAGAGGCAGAGCTCAGCAGCTCTTACTGTGAAGCACAAAGGCTCGCACAGGGCACAGGAAACACTGAAATTCCCAGCGAAAATGGAACACAAGGAGCTATTTCATACAGAGACACCAGTTCCTGACTTGTTAACTGGGAAATGTGAGAGTGGACTGGAGAAGTGTCACTCAGCCCACTGGCCCAATCCCAGCGGCAAACACATTTCACACTTTGCTTGCCTATTCCCCAGTGAACACAGACCTGGGTGCAGACGGAGCCAGAGGGCAGTGTCAGTGCCTCTCCTACTGCCCGGGTCCCTCTGCAGGGATGTTGACTTCCCGTGGCACACAGACACAGCCACGTCTACCACAAGCACAGGCAGAGATCCCATCAGGCGCTCAGCTTGCAGCCAGGTTTTACGGAGCAACAGGTCCAGCTCCCGTGGGCAGCAGCCCCAAGAGACCCCAAAGCAGGCTCCTCCCGAGGGAATCATCCCTGCAGGCTGCCAATGCACAGGGCTCCCCGTGCCCCAGCCCACAGGCCATGTGAATCCTGCCTCTGCCAAGCCATGCTGGAGTTCTGATAATGAATCATTAATTGCCGCTTTGTTTCCTGGTGAAATTCGGTAGCAGTAATTATCTGTTTCAACACAAAGTAATTATCACTTTCTTCTTTTCTCCTTTTCTACCACCAATTAAGAGATGGGAAGACAGCACCTCTGGCTCAGGACTGCTCAGAGCCCTACGGAGCTGGAATTGCAGCGATGGGGAATCACCAGGATGCTCCCCCAGGCCGGACAGTTTGCTAAGCTGCATAAGGACAGAGCACGGCAGCGCTTGGGTCACTGAGGACTCACACTCATGGGGGCAGGAGCTGATTCTCCAGTCGGCTTCTTCTGATATTATTAATGAGTGCTAATTAGAAGTGGCCATTTAGGCTGTCAGCAGCTGCCCATTCATCACTAGTGCCTGGGCTGACGCTGCTGCTGTGTTCACCAGGCTGCAGTCTCAGCACTGGCCTTTTGGATGATGGAGTCTCCTCAAGACTGCTCACTTCTTTCTATCTCACCTCTCTTTTTTTCTATGCATATACATATAAAACCAAAGAAAGGGTTTATTCCAAAGTATTTCCCCCTCCAGCAAGAGAGGCACAACCACAACTGTGCCAACAACCTTGAGAGCTCCTGCCAGATCCTCATCCAAGCTTGTGCCTATGAGGGACACTGCCAAGACCAGTGGTGAGGAGAGAAAGCTGTAGCACTGCCTGGGACACTACTTTTGGTCACGGGCAAAGGCATACAGTGAGCTGGGGGGCAGCAGTTCCCCCTGAGAGAGAAGGTGTCACAAAGCTCACGAAGCACTGGGGCAGCTGTTGCCCCACAATCAGTACTTTTTTCTCCAAAGCACCAAATATCTTTTAAAAGATATTTGACCCTATCCTGAAATTTTAGGGTATCTGACCATGTCCTAAAATCCCCTAATTCAGAATGGAAACTAAACCAAGTCTGAAAACCTCCCAGCACCTCTGGATGAGCATACACAGAGTACCAAGCAGCTCTCCATGCTGTTTACCACAGAGTGCCTGCCTGGTTTGAATGCTCCAAGCAGCTGGCATCCTGTTCTGTTATTCCCCCCCTCTGCCCAGAGCATGCCCTGCTGTCACAGACGGTTCTGGATTGGAGGGGAGATCCCTCTTTCTGTGTGGTTTCATCACACCCAGCACAGAAGACTTGGATCCCAACGGGAGAGCCCCTGAAGAGCCTGGGCCGAAGTAGGAGCTCTCTACTCCGCCGCCAGCACCAGGGATCTTGGGATCTTTGGGAAAGAAAAATCACTTCCCTCTCCATTTCCTAACAGGAACAGCAGGGAAAAGGCAAAGAAACTGCACATATGGGCAAGCAGTATCTAATCTGGGAATTTTTAAAAATGCAGTCCACAAAAACAAGGGAATTTTAATTAAATATTTTTATTTTGTCCACTGCTGCACACTAAATCAAACTGCTTTAGCACTGGTATATGAAAACATTATTCTGTGCATGTATAAGTGAATTTACATACATGTCTGTATATAAAAACTATACAATTAAGCACTGCTTAAAATGCAGATGGCAGATGATAAAAACTCCATCCTGACTGTATTAAAACCTGACTTGGAATGTTGTATTTGATTCTTGGACGTTTAAATCTAGTGTAAACACAGTGAAGTCAATGAAGCCAGTAATATTTTACACTTTTGGAAAATCTAGACCTTTGATTTTTAACTACTAACTACTGGCAAGAACCGAAAAACATGCAACAAAAATTCAGTTTGCAATATGAGGCCAGATGCTATTTTTCTTCCTTTGCAGTAATAGCTCCAAAATACCAAATTTAAAACAGAACTCTAAGAAAGAAAGAGTCTTAGAGCTACGTCAGCTTTCAGCCCTGAAACTTAAATTAATGCTTGAGGCTCCTGTTTACACATTCATGTTCAATCTATGAAATGCTACAGACACACCAAAATTTAAAGCGTGTGCTGATAACCACTTGCTCTGATTTCCTTCATTATCAACCTTATTCTCTCTGCCCTTCTAGCATCACAGAGAAACTTTCAAATAGCTTAGGAAAGATACTGCTGTTCTCCTGATCTGATTGGGAATCTCATACTCTGTCCCAACAAAAACAAGTCACACATTTTACATGGCTTAGGGTCAACAGGCACTGGAGCGAATGACTTCATCCCCAAATTTCTTGGTACTGCTGTAAAATTTTTAACAACCAAAATTTTACAGCAGCACAGATCTTCCTGGGAAGAACGAGGACATTTACAAAAATGCAGCAATATATTTTAAATGCTAAGTGGACAATTTGTGTTCACCACACCACACGAATAATTCAGGTGCGCAAAAAAAAGAAACTGCTCTGTTATCTGGCCAGAACATCTACATCTGGTAACTGTGATGTTATTGCAGCTGTGAGCAACCATCTGCACCTCAGCCATGACCTGAGGCAGCCACAGCCACCAAACAAGGGGACCACACTGACTCTTCCCAGCTGCCAGCCCAAAACCCTTCACTGGTGCTGCTTTCCATGTTCAGCATGTGAAAATCCAAGTTCATTTTCTTCCCAGAGAATGGAGCAAGTCTGACTTGGCAATTTATTTTTTTTTTTTTCACCGCCTCCTTAGAAATTCAGGTCACAGGCTTCATGGAGGACTTCTCAGATTACCAGTGATGCACAGCAGCAGCCTGGCATCCTCAAGTGTCAGAGAAGTAAAACCCTGTTCAGAGGTATAATGTGATATTTATTCACGTCGGAAGTCATGCTTTGTTGCTTAGCACCTTTAAATGCAAAGTCACTTAAAGATTTGGAAGCAAGGGTCTCCTTTCAGTATTTTAAGCCTCTCTGCTGCCTTTTCCAGAACACACAATAACCAAAGGAGCAACCCAAGTTCACTGAAAGGTCAAGAAAGCAAGTCTCATTCCTCTAGATACAAAGAACAAACAAAAAAAACCCCAAAATAAATCCAAAAACCGAGAAAATTTCTGGGCATTTTAAAGTTATTCCAGAGGGAAAAAATAATCATAAAAAAGGACACAGGGCTTCCCCACTCCACCACTGGAGAGCTACCATGCAGATGGGGCTGTTCTTCTGACTGACTCTCAAACACCCTTCTCCTGGCAGCAGCCAGTGTATAGGTTCTGTTATTTGTTCCCTACAAGGATTATTATTTTCTTCCTTCCCCCTCATCATCATTTCTCAAGACTATAAATGTGATTCTTGGGTAGCAACAGGCAATTAACCTTCGGTGTTCCTCACTCCCTGTGCAATGTGACACACGGATCTTCCCCCACCACTCTGCAAGCCCTCCCTGCATAACCCAGCCTGTGACAACACAGCATTTTCCACCAGAAACAACAACTAAAATGGGAATAGGCTCATCACAAGCATCACCAATGGAGCAAACAAGTCCCAGTCTGAGAGATCTGCCCACACTACGGGTGCACATCCCAGCTGTGCTGTGGCACTGAAGGCTGAACCAAGGTTTTCTGTCAGAACAAGAAACCGTTTAATTACAGCTGTACATTTGTAGTTGATACATTTGATACATGTGCAGTTATGTATTCTGGAAAAATCGACAGCAGCTTTCTGAGAAGGACACTCTGGAGCTCACCACCTCTCCTCAGCCTGTACACTGTAGGTACAACATTTGCTTTGGAATCTGGGGTTTGCTTTCTCCTTTTGTTTCACTGATACAACAGAACACACCGAGGATGCACTGGGTAATAGCATTGCCACCTCTTGATTTTAATCACACAAGGTTTGTGTTATTTTTCTCCCTGAAGCTCTGGCTCTTGGAGTTGCACACATAATCACATGGGAACACTGGCAAAATTTCAGCAAAAAGAACGCCACTCGCCTCTTGTTTGTGCCCAGAGGGCCCTGTTTTACAGGGAACTGCGTGGTTTTGGTGATTAGTTCAGAGTTTTCAAGTATCCAGCCAAAAGCAGTTGTTCTGAACCTCCCCTTTGGCACATTGTCCAGGTACAGCCCTGCTGTAAAACACAGCAGGTCCTGCCTCAGAGCAATGGTGCTCAGCTCTCTGCTTGCCTGCACAGCAGCACAAGTCAGCCACACTTGGACTCCTTCACACTTTCAGCCTCCTTGGATGGCTGAAAAATCCTAGAGAAAATACTTATGACCACCTCTTATTGCTAAGAGATCCTACAATCCAGCAGTCCTGCCAAAGAGCCCAGAAGGCAAATCCCAACCCCTGAGCGAGTCCAGAGTGCAGCACAGAAAAGGAAAATATCCACAGTTGTTTCTAACAAAGGAAGCAGAGGCTCTGCAGGGAGAGCTCCAAAGCCCTCAGCTGCCTTCCACATTCCCCTAAGGAAGAGGTACAGCTGTGACACAGCCAAATCCAGTGTCTGGACACAAGGTGGGCATCAGCCTGGGGCCCCTCAAGCCCCAGCTCCTTGGGGCCGTGTGTCAGCACCAAACCTCAGCCCCTAGTCCCCTCCAGGAGAACATCTCTCCTTCCTGGCTGCAGCAAGAGAGAACCCAGCTCTCTGCCAGCACAAGAACCCAGAAGAAATAAGCATTTTTTGTTTTTATTTCTGAGGTTTTAACCTCAACATTCTGGTTTTCTGATGCTTTAGGTCTGACGCTGACAAACAGAAGCAGACTGTGGAATCAGAAGTTCAAGCAAATTTCTGTCAACTTCACCAAACTTATAGCTCAGTGAGAGAAGAACATCTTATTTGCTATTCTTCAAGGACATTTTGTTACTAAACTCACAGTAATTTATTTTTTCTAACATCCCCTCAAGTGAAAGCAAGGTTTGGCAACTTGTGTTATAAATGCATATTAGAAAGTTGGCTTTTGGCAAGATGTGTGCTATATGATTAATAACTTTGTAGTAAGAATATAAGGGGTTTTTTTCTGCTGTCAGTAAAGAAAATTAGGCATAGTGATAGTATTAATGTGGTACACTTAAACTGTCTGTTTGGCTGGGATAACATCCAGTGAACATGTAAAGAAGACTCTGCTATTGATACACCAACTATCAGCATCTCCCATCTGAAGAAAGCACGGACCAAGGCCAAATCTGGAGGTGACAGTGAAGACACAGCCAAGAAACACACATGTTCTAAAAAGGCAGACCCAAGGAGGGACCATGCAGAATACTTTCTGGAATATGGAAACTAGTTTATGGAAAAATATGAATATTCAACAGATCGATACAATAGAAAGAGTATTTAAAGAATGTCTCTGATATAGCAGGGTGTGGACTTGGCTAAATGCCAAGTCACCCAGTCAGCCATACTTTGCTTTTTTTCTATTTCCTAATTGTCTCATTTTCTATTAAACCTATTTCTTAAAATTTACATAGAAGGTGAACTTTGTTTTTTACAGTAAGGCAGGAACAAATTTTTACTTTTCATTTTGCTAGGATAAAATTAATTTTCCTTGAGAGAAGGCAACTTTGTTTTTCAATTGGATTGAGGTTCAAAGAGGAAAAGGAAAAAAAGGAAGAAAAGGGAAACAAAACACAAAATCACTCTTCACAGAGGATGCTGCATCTGCTTGGGAAGAAGGCCTTTCTAAACTCTACAGTTCTCTGGACTTCATTCTCGGCGTGACAACCCAGCAGAACTCAGATCTCATAAAGCCCAGCATGTGCATAAAGGAAAGAGAGGAAAGAGATCAGAAAGCTCAGCTCCACCTGAGGGGGTTTGGGTTTGTGGGCTCAGGTTTATGGTTTGGTGCCAAAGGGGCTCCAAAGACACAGCCACAAGCAAGCAGCTTGCAAGAGTTACCTGCTCCACAGCCAAGCACTACAAATTACAGTTCCATGAGCTATGACTCACTGGAGACATACTGATAAAGGAGAAAGTTGATTTTGAAATAAGGCGAGGAGATGTAAAAAATAATTGCACAGAAACTTCTTGGGCTGTTTAACTCAAGCACTTTTATGCCTGAAGGTCTAAACGAATACACGGAGATCCTTTTGTTCCTTTGGCAATAATGACTTTACAACAGCACACTTAAGCAGAGCCTTTACTTTATTTTCAGTCTTTCTGAGGTGGGAGTGGGAAGCGCTATGGCAGGGCAGGAAGGAAGGCAATGACAGCTCATCAGAGGAAGCATTTGCCAGTCTGGTGAGAAGGTAACAAGGGCTGGCATCAGGACCTCGGCCACCCCCAATGACCTGAACCTCCAGACACCTGCCATCCCATCCTGACACAGCCCCAGAGCCTGTCACCTCCTGGCAGCTAATAAACCCGTCTGATATAAGAGCAAGCAAGCTTTAGAGCTCCTCCAGTGCAATCTGAGTTCTGAATCTGGTAGCACAGAGACCTGACTCAAAGATCGACATTAAACCAGCTTAATCAATTTTCTTGGCTTCCAGTAGGTGAATCACATTTCTGAACAGGACTGGGTGAGTAAATGATACTTTGAATTGACACAAGTAATTCTCACTCCTTCCTCACAATCTTTTGCACGAGCTAAAACTGTCAAACATGGCTCAGAATCACAAGTGTTTCATTTAAACAATATCACTACTTCTGTGAAAAAACTCTGTCCAAATATTTTTGTCCATCTCTCATTCCACATACTCTCATGTGAATACCACAAGGACAATGGGATGGGTAGGAGAGGCCAGAAGTGCAACTGCTGTCTGAGAGCAGACACTGCCATGAGAAGCCACCAGGATCCAAGAGGAAGGGGACAAGCAGCTCCAACTGCAGGGCTGGACACTCAGGGGACGGGCAACAAGAGACAAGAAGCTCCTCAGAAAAGACAGCAGGCTGCTCTGTGGTTTAACTTCCACAGGCACTCAACACAACCACAGGACCAGGCCAGAGCCCATGATAAGCATTTCTCAGAAAAAGGTTAAAAAAAGAAATAAAAAAATCCTAATTATGGTCTTTAGGCTGGATTCAGTCCGTTTCAGCCCTTTAATATTTCTACAGTTTTTGTTGCAAAGACAAAATGAGCAAAACTCCCACTATCTGGAGCAGTTATGATGATGAAATGGTACTAGATAGGCCACCGGATAAACCATTAGGAAATGAAAGTAGCAGTTGGCAAATGTCACAGCCAGCATTCAAATGAGCCTGCAATCACCTAAAGAACACAGATCTTCCCTTTAGCATGTCAAGGTGTGTTTCTTGCCAACACAGCACAGAAGCCAAGCACTGCAAAAAAACACAACACATTTTAACAGGAGGCGTTCCAGTTCCCTCCACCAGCAGATGAGGTAAAACTGCTTTCTTAAACAACCCACTTTTGCCTAGCTGCAAGGTGTTTATACAGGTTCACTGGGGAAATTAGCAGGAAAAAAAAAACCCTTTTCAGGCAACATTTGCCTCTCAACACCAGCCCGAGGGAAGGAGAAGCACCTCAAGGCCAACACACATAGTGCTGTGGGGATGCTGGGGAAGTTTGAGATCTGCTGATTCCAAGGCCACAACGGGCCCCCAGGCTTTGGCTATGCAGCACTTGTGTGTGATACTCAGCAGCACCACAAATTGCTCCAGTTTCCCTGAGCAGCCCTTGGAGAAGGCAAAGGCAGCCGTGCTTGGTGAAACTCCAGCTGCTGTGCCACCGTTTGGGGCCTGATCCAGCACCAGCACAGCCAAGGATGCTGCCCTGGGATTGAGCCTTCCATCAGCTCTGCCTGACAACCACAGCTCCTGCTGTCAGAGGCTGTACCACCCTACTGCTAGCCACACTTTCAAACATGAAAGCACAGCTAACACCACTTTGCCCTCTCATAATTGCAGGATCACAGGCAGCACCAACATCTTCACAATACGCTGATGGGCCCCTGCCCTTCTGCCAGCTCTTTTACTCACTCGTTTGCTGAGCAGCAGAGCTGATCCATTCTGCAGATCATCCACTGAGCTCTACAGGTACCTTTCACAGACACTGAAATTTGGGAGGGCCTAACATGATCAACAGTACTTAACACTACTTAATGTTATTTACATTTACAATGTGAATAAACAAAATCGACAAAACCACATGCAGGATCTTATCTCTTCTACTTTCACTTCCTTTCTGCAGTAGTTTGCATCAGTTTTACTGATGCATTTATAGAGTGTCACATCATAACAATTTCAAGAAGAAACAGTAATTTCATGTATCTAGGTATTTCTGCTTTCTCTCTCCTGAGAAAACACAAGGTACTCATTAGTTACTGTTTTACTTTCTGAAAAAAAGAGGGGGGAAAAAACCCCATACACCACAAATAAAATCCTCCATGCTTCCTACAGACCACTCTATTTGGTGAGGTCAGCAGGAACAGCTGCAATGGTGAGACAGCAGGTGCTGCAGTACCGAGCACAGTGGGGAAAAATATTACTGCCAGTGCTGATGGGAGTCTGTGAGACCAGGTCTGCACTGTGCCAGAGTTATGCAAACAAGCAAAAACTGAGTAAGAAAAATTTTTGTACCAGTACCATAATCGTCCATCTGCCCAGAAATGTTATTAAGGATTACAGAAGAGGAAAAATTATAGGCAAAGAAGTGCAGCAAGAACTGTATTTGTTACAATTTCTCCTGGGGCACGTAACCTACATTAGTCTTGAAGAACAGAGAAAAAACCTTCCCCTCCTCTCCCCAAAACTTGAGGAAATTATATCCAAACTCTGCTGTGAAAAGCAACGTTCATGGACTTAAAAATAAGTAAGTCTTGGCAGTACAGATGTGAGGAAGCCAACTGCAGGACTGAGGAGCTAGAGGCAATTTTCATTCCTACCTGGTTCAGTGCAGTTTCTGACGTAGAGCTGCCCCCCATCCTCTGGGATGTCAGTCGTGTTCTGCTCACGTGCTTGCAGGAGCTGTCGTCCACTCCACTTGTCACCACTTTCCACAGAATAGCTCAGGGCATCGTAACCTGATGGAAAAGAGCAGTAGATACATCAGGAAAGGCAACTCCTGATCCCTCTCCTGAACACCTGAGCAGCCAAAACATTTGCATTTCAAAAATCCTACAGCCCTTGGGGTTTAAAAGGGTAGTGTTTCTAAGCCCACCAGAACAGGACGCTGCCAGCAGCTCCCCATCACACGGGAGCCATGTTGCATTCCTACACAGCTTCTGAAGTTTATCCTAGAAGAGCATCTCTGTTTTCCCACCCAGCACCATCTGACTGAAGCCAGAGCACGCCTCTGACTCATTTCCACACCTCCATGCTTCCAAGAAATATTCATGAACATGAGGGGCATTACTTTGTCTCAGTACCTTTGACTCAACCCTTGATCTGCTCTCCCCTTCAGCTTTGCCTTGCTGCTGCTGAGTGAAGCTCTATTTTAGCAATGTCAACAAAGACAGCTGGCTGATTTCCACAATACTCCTTGGCATGAGGTTGGTCTGCCCTGGAAATGCCACATCTGCCTAATCAGCTGGACACACACGCTCATGTGTCAGTTCCATGCCTCCTACACTGGTTCAGATTCAAGGGAGGAAGAAAAAACTTTCTGAGTGGTTTTTTTGGTGGGGTTTGTTGTTGTTTTGGGGTTTTTGTTTGTTTGTTTTGTTTTGTTTTAAGTCAGAAGATTTCCACACACCAAATCAGCCCTCTTGCAATGGAGACCTTGCAGCCCTCCAGCAACAAACAGCATTTGAGAGATTTCCTCCCACCCATCCATCTCCTCCCCACCAAGCAGAACATGGGATCTCTCACAAGGACTTCTGAATTATTCCCAGTTTTGTCCACTACTTTGGAAACAGATCACAGGCAAAAAAGCAGTGGGATAGAGATTCCAATCTTGGGCCAATGCCTCAGAGGGTGAGTAAGGACAAAGGTTCTCTGCAGGCCCCAACTTTTTTGTTAGGTTCCCTGGCACATCCAGTTGAGAGAGCTGCCCAACCTGAGACCTGTCTGCCTTGCCCAGATCATGCTCTGCTCAGGCCACTTCATGTCACGCTAGCAGCAAGGAGGGAATGTTTGGAAAAGGACTGCCTGGGAATCTGCATCCCAGGCCACCAGCAGTAACTGGGACTAATGTTCCCAGGATAAGCAGGAGTCATCCAGTTGCATGCTCGGGGGAAAAGCCGCAGCTGCACAGGCAGCCTGAAGCACCCCTGTTTTCTAAGCAAAAAAACCAATTTACCTTGGTAAACCAAATGCCATCATTTGAAGCTTCAAGCACTTTGTCCTTTCAATGCTTTACAAATGTTAGGGAATGAAATTTGCTGTCAGTTTAGTCTGTGAGCACCAGTGAGATTAAACTGATGGAAGCAGACTGCATTTCCAAGAAGGAGCACAAGCTGTAATTCACCATCAGGGATCTCCCATAACAACCAACACTCTGGTAGCCTGAGCAAAGCAGTTTCAGTTCCACATACAAGCTGCTGTCAAAGCAGAGGAACTCTTCTCCAAGCAGGCGAGGCTTCTCTGTGTCACTGCACAGGGCAATGGTGTGACAGAAGGAGGACACAGGGACTGCCATGGCCCCGGAGCTCTGGCAGAACCTCTCCTGCTCCTCTGTTCTGCCTCTCTCGGATGGCAAACTCTTCCAAGTGAGGGGTAAAGATGAAGAAAGTCACCTAAGGTGACTTTGGAAGGGGAAAAGCTTAATTTGGCAATAGGAGTGTTTATAAAGTCTACATTCAGCATTGACAAAAATCAGCATAAATAGTGGCAGAACTGGTCCACGGCCGAGCTCGATGTGGTGACCGACACCCGGAAAAGCTCTCCTCTGGTACTGCCAGGTTTGATCAGGGCCTGCTGTCCCATGGCAGAATTTGCAGCTCACCACCCCCAAAATCCTGCCTAGGGCATCTCCATTCTAAAACACATTTCATTCAACAGAGCAATAGAAAATAGAAGTTAGAGATAAACCTTTTTCAAAGCTTTGGCCTTCCAAGGATTTCCCTGTGAAAATAGGGACACATCAAGATTTTAACCTTGCTAACAAGGACATTCAGTGACACATAAAAGGGTCCCTGTGGTTTCCCCATGTGCTGGCACCAGTCTCTTTGCGGTGTGGTTGAGGATACTCAAGGCCTGCCCTGCTTTAGGTGCTAGCACAAGGCACAAACACCAGGGACATCAGCTTGGCCACAGCATCCCACAGCAGGGCTGCCAGGCCACCACCACCATGGCCAAACTCTTCTTCCCAAGGAAAAGCAGGAAAACTTACCAAAAAAAAACCCTAACAGTATTCTTTCTCAACTGTAGCTATTCAGGATTGGACGATTTTTAATGGGAACCACAGCAAAGGTTGTGGTTCTTTTTCTCAGCAGAGGTAAAGACTGCTAAACATCCCACCTCAGCTACAGTGCCATTTTGGGCAAGCTAGACGGAATGCTTTTCTTACTAATATTCTAGCTACTGGCTTTATACTAAAATAATACTGCTCTATATACTGTGACATCGTCTAAAGCTCTGGTACACTGAAGAATTTTTCCAAAGTTCTGTACCACAGCATATTTCAAAGTGAGCGAATTATTTTTTCAAGCACTGAATGTCGCCACAAGGTATTTTCCACAGTTCCAATTATGCAGCACCAGTTTTACATTATACACTCGGAACCCAGGTTCTGAAGAGCTTTACTAGCACTTCCTCCTAGAGATATTCCCATGGACAATAAGCACATGAGTCATTTTTCCCTGTCTTTGTGCCTGCCCTGGATTTCGTAACAGAACTAAGACAATGCAGACAGTGATTTCCAGTGGCCACGACTCTTTACGTAAGTACATGAGGGTGTGCTTGCTGGGAGCTCCTGTCCCTGCCAGGCTGGTGTGGCAGCCTGCTGGGCATGGGCTCTCCAGTAACACTGCTCACCTGCTCCACTTACGAGCATGAAAATGAGGTGGAGTGGAAAGAACTGATCAAACAGCTCAGAAATCCTGGAAAGACCCAGTGCGTGACCCAGATCTCCACGTGGGAACTCAGGAGCTCCTTATACTATTCCAGATGGCTCTGGCTGGAGTTTACAATTTTCTGTGCTGCAGAAACACAGCCAAACGCATCCTGGCTGCGTTTCCCAGGACGAAGAACACCACCTTACAATGCTGAACAATATCCCTGCATTCTCCAATTGCACTCTGATCTCATAAGCACATTTATTTTCAGCAGCAAGGCACAGTCTCAACAAGATGGAACAGCAGCAAGACCTTGGAGCAGACACCCAATTCCTACAGGGGACAAAGCATGTTGGTGTGGAGATAGGGGTCCTGCAGGACAGGGAGGCCTTTGCACAGCTAGCCCAAGCAACCAAACGAGACAAGAGCACCCAAACCCAGCACTGGAAGAGAAGAAACTCATCCACTGCAGTGGAGGGCTCAGCTCAACAATGCTGATGTGAAGAAAGGCAAGGAAGGTGCTCATGAGCAGCCAGCTGGAGCACAGAAGAGCTGGGTTGGAGCAGGGAAGAGCTGACAGGCAGGGGGCTGGAGCAGGGAAGAGCTGATGGGCAAGGGACTGACCCAGCTGAAGGGACAACTCTGTTATGACTGCCTTTCCCTGGCACAAAGTACTGCTGCACAGGCAGAGCTCTGAGAGCTGGCAGGTATCCACAGCTCTCACTGACAATAAACTACTGTCTATGCAAACTGCTGGCCGGAGCCAAAAACAGCACAGCTTTTCTGAAATATGCTTGCCCTTCCTCCTCTCTCGTCTGTCCCTTTTATCTGTTGTTTTCACAGAGGTAGCTTTGGGTTTTGGAGGGTTGGTTTCACAACCAGCTGAATTATCTCTGTCTCCCTGAAACGTTCCTGCAGTTAAAACAACGGCGAAATACTTCAGAGGAAGGAAAAAAACCGCAACAATTACAAGCTTCCACATAAGCCAGTGCAGAGGTGGAGAAGAGTGGTGTGGTGACCTCAGGACAGACCAGGTGAGCCGTGATGGAAGAGCAGCATTCAGCTGAATGAGCTGCAGCTCTGCTCCACAGCTGCTCTCCCATGGCCATGTCCCTGTGGCTGTTGGCCTCACATCCTCAGGGACACGTCCAGCCCCTGTGCCATCAGACCTGCTGCAGACAGCCACCACAGGATCTGAGCCCTGGATTGCATAAGCACGTCATAAATGGATTAGCTCTTTGCCTAGGCTGATTTGTGAGATGCTTTTCTTCAAAAATCATCAGCAGGAAGGACCATAAATAGAGCATCCTTAGGGGAAAAAAAATCCCAGACAAACACAAAAGCCCCAGAAATCCTACACCTGGCTATGACAAGCAGCCTGCTCCTTACACCTGATTTCAAAGCTGTATTTCCATGCATCCTTACCTACGTGGAAAGGCAGAAGGGCAGGGAAAGCACACTGCTGATAATACCTGTACCACATGCACGACACACAGAGGTCAGAGCTAAGCTACAGGGCAGGGTCCCTGCACCAACAGCCTCTCATCATACACCCTCCCACGTCTTTTCTATGTGATCACCAGTAGAAAAAACCCCACAACCCTCACAAAACTTCAGGCACACCCACAGCTCTCACACACACCTCTAGGGAGGCTCCCCAGCTCCCTCCCAAGAAGCACAGAGCCCGCTGAGGGTCCCATGAAGCTTCTGCCCCTCCCAGCCCAGCACTGCTCTCAACAAACCCAGCTGCAGTCGGGAGGGCAGAGCACACTCTGAACGTCCAACAACAGCTCCGCAGCAGCGAAATGTGACTTTTGGTTTATTTTAACTCTGAAAAGCTGCCCGCCTTCTGGAAGTGAAATTTCCACATGCATTCTGCTGGGGCCTGCCTCTGCTCCCGCCCTGAGTGAGAGCAAAGAAATCTTCAAGGACAGGCAGCACTCAGAGAAACGCACTCATGGCTCATCAAGCTCCAGGTGCAGTGCCAGCACCACCTCACACAGCGAAGCCCAGGGGATGGAAAAGCATCCCTGCAAGAGATGAACAGACTCCTCAAGAACTCCTTGGTTACTCTATCACAAAGAGTGCTGGGTTAAGTTTAGTTAAGTGAAGATAAAATTCTGCCTTGTGTTCACTACTGTGTTGTGCCAAAAACTGTTACTGGATATGTGATTATTCCAAGCTTCCGTGATTGCTCATTACCAGTTTGTGCAAAAACTTATGCTTTCTTTAGTATTCCTATCAGCTTGACCATTAAATCGACCATTCTGTTCTTCTTGATCTACACCTAAGCGCAAAAGGAATAGTTCTGCACCTGGTAAAAATACCACCTTCTACTTCTGCCCATCACAGCTTGCGTAACTTGGCTCCTCTATAAAGTTAACAGGATTTTTCTTCTCCTGTCAATCTTTTCACGCCTCTATAAATTCTCCAGTTTTACCCCAACTTTGTGACCCTGCCCAAATTCAGGTAGTTCTCAAGGCAGCAGCCCTGCTGGTCTGTACAACAGCGCTGAGTACTGTGAGCCTGATCCTCTGCTCTGGTTTCTCTGGGATATGTCACTCCCTGCTGCCACTCTCATCTCATTAGCATTTCACCTGGCACTAGTCTGGGCACTGCTGAAATGATCTCTGTGCTTGGCAGCCGTGGACTGCCTGGTGTGATTTCCACAGCTTGCTGGCACAGCACGTCTACCCTGACATAGCTGCTGCCTATTCCACCTGCCTTCTGTCCCAAGCACGGGTCAGTCCCCTAACACTGGCCAGAAAACTGCTTCCTCCTCCTCCTCCTGCTCTTGTGGCTGTCATTGAGGAAAACTGCAGAAGCAGGTGAAGCAGCATCCTTCACATTACTGCAGGTGGCAGCGCTTTCCCCCCTGCTCCAAATAAACAGGAAATTTTCCGAGGCAGAACAGGAAGATGGAGAGCAAATTCCCCTTTCCAACACGTCCCTGGGGCAGCTCCTCTCCCTGAGAAGCTCCTTCCCATACATCTTGCCCTCGTTGCTGCTACCGGTGAGGGATGCTAGGGAATCCTAAAGCACATTCAGACCCTCTGCCCTCTCCCCACATGTCACCAGAAAACCCAGCTCACAGAAGGCAGGAATCACAGCAGTAAGTGTGTGCCACAGGTGGCTGCACATCTGGGTCATCCCTCCAAAACCTATCAAAACCATCCATCACGACTTCCCTTCTTCACGGCAGACAGCAAGGAAAAAAAAGCAAAGCAATAAATTAATCTCCAGCTGACTTCCCATTAGTAACAGTGCTACTTTTTATACCGTTCCAAGATCCTGTGGCTGCTTGAGCCTGGAAATCATGACCTTACAAGGCTGGAAAAGCAGCACTTGAGAGCCTCACTGTTACCAGACAGACTCTTATTTCTCAGAAGGACTGGGTAACATTACAGAAAGAGCTAACTCTCTAGAGAATGCATTTATCTTTTAAAAAGCAGTGAAAAAAACCCTGTATTTCACATCCCTGTGACAGGGGGAAATACCTGGGGTTTGACTGGGAGGTTTGTGCTTGGCAGCTGAATAGCCACTGCTCCTTCGCCCACATTTATGTATTTCTTTCCTAATTTTGAGCTGACACAGTGGGAGGAAAGACAGTTTTGGAACAGATGAAATGTTTTAGTGGAATATTTTTTTGTTGTTGTTTGCTCTCTTTTACACTTCTAGCTAAATATAATTCCACAGAATTAAATTTAGTCAGAAAATACCGTAAAATGTGCTGAGAAAAGAAACATTGGAGCTCTTCCACAAAAAAACCCAAAACCAAACCAACAAACAAACCAACAAAACAACAACAAAAGAGGGAAGGGAAACCATGACTTTATCCCAGTTAAATTCTAAAATATATGAAAAGTGACACCCTTGCAGCTTTATCTGGACAATTTCTGTCAGTGTCCAAGGCCAGGCTGGACAGGGCTTGGAGCAACCTGGTCTAGTGGAAATAGAACTAAAACCAAGCCACCTCTTCCAGGAAAGAAAGAAAGGAAAAAAAGACTGTTGTAAGCCCTGGCTCCCACGCTGATATCTCCGATGATGGGGGAAACATCACAAAAGAGATTTTTTCATGCTTTTCTCCACAGAAGATGAAGAAAAAACTGGATCTTACAATAAAGTAAACAAGCACAAGGGAAAAGGGAGCTTTTGTGTTAAAAAGACTATTTCTCCTGTCCTTTTGCCTTGCATCTCCTTTCCCCTTGTGTTTCCCTGCAACACCACCACATGAATCTGTAACCAGCATTTGTTTAAACGCTGTTATTTACTGCTTCCACTGTGCTGGAGAGGTGCTTGGGGAACAAAGACTAGTCTCAGCCACAGACGAGATATTGGATCTGGTATTTAACCCCACAGTTTGGCACCAAGTCTGGATTTGCAGCCTAAAGGCACTCTTAACGTGAGATGACACTCAGGGAAATTCACTGAACAGCCAGCCCTCGCCAGCCTGTGCAGAGCTACAGTGGTGAGAGTGAAAGGACAGGGATAAAATATAGTGGACAGGAGTGTGGAAGAGCTGGGAACTGTGAAATGAGCAGCTGGGGACAGAGGTGTGAACCCCGACTTGGCAGAGGGAAAGGTGGTAATTCCCCTTTTCCTCCATCTGCTCAGAAAACACCTGAGATGATTTTTGTCAGTGCTAAGACCATGCTGAAGGGCAGCTGTTGACCTGTAACCGATGCTGTGCCTTCCTCCCCAGGAAAGCGAGTTCCTGGTACTGATGCATTTTGCTTCCCAGGAATTAACAGCTGTAATTAACACGGCAGAGCAAGGTGCTCCGGAGGTGGCAGAGTGCCTGTGGTCCTGTTCCCTGACACTGGCCATCAAATGGATCTGGTCTGGAGCTGCCACAAGTCAGCCATAGGCAAATGGGCTCCAAGAGCAGGAGGGAGCACCCACGGAGCATCTTGGTAGAAAGCCTGGTTCCACACCCCTCTGTTATAACAGACAGTGCCCCCCACTGCACAGAGGCTCCTGCCCTCCTCCACACTGATCTGTGTGTCTCCAAGCCAAGCTGAAAGTTACCTTAGTGGCCGAGAGTGTTTTCCCTCAGGTACCCACTTAATTAAATATTGAAAGAGCTATTACCTTTCAGGGATGCCAGTGCACAGGCTCTGTCCATTATTTATAACATAATGTATTCATTATGCATTTTATCCCATGCTCCTATCTGCTGATCTCATAACAGGCCCTTAAACACAATTTTAAGCAATTAATCCGACCTTAATTACAGACAAATATACATAGAAGCCTCAGGATATCTCTCTTATATTTATTAGAAGCAAGCAAGCACATCTAGAAATAAATCTGGTAGTCAGGGAAGAGAGGGACGTGGCCAAGCAGCCCGGGAATCACAGAACCAGAGCCAGGCAAATTTCAGTTAAAATTGCCAGCTATCTGGAAAAAGTAAGTTTTGTCCTGCCACAGATCCCTCCCACGAACATCCACTTCCCTGCTGATGGATGTGGCTGTGTGTGAAGCCTAGGATCACTGAGCACATGGATGCCAGCCCCAGTGCTGGCAGAGCCTCATGGGGCAGGGAGGTCCTGCTCACCCCACTCTTCTTTGTGCCTCCAGGTCCCTTTTCCCAGTCCCACAGGAAGGAATCAGCCCAGGGATCCCTCCAGCAAGAGGTAGCTGCTCAGCCTTGTGCCTCTCTGCTGCAGACCCTGAATCCTCTCTCCCACAGCCAAACCAATGACGTGGTGAGTGAAAAAAACTTTTAAAAAGGGAAAAAAGAGAGGAGAGGAGAGGAGAGGAGAGGAGAGGAGAGGAGAGGAGAGGAGAGGAGAGGAGAGGAGAGGAGAGGAGAGGAGAGGAGAGGAGAGGAGAGGAGAGGAGAGGAGAGGAGAGGAGAGGAGAGGAGAGGAGAGGAGAGGAGAGGAGAGGAGAGGAGAGGAGAGGAGAGGAGAGGAGAGGAGAGGAGAGGAGAGGAGAGGAGAGGAGAGGAGAGGAGAGGAGAGGAGAGGAGAGGAGAGGAGAGGAGAGGAGAGGAGAGGAGAGGAGAGGAGACGGGGATGGGAGAGGAGAGGAGATGGGGATGGGAGAGGAGAGGAGACAGGGATGGGAGAGGAGAGGAGATGGGAGAGAGGAAAGAGAGAAAAGAAAAAAGAAAAAAGAAAAGAAAGAAAAAAGAAAAGCCTCTCTGGACACATCCAGGAAGCTCTTCACAGATCACCACAGACTAATACAGAAAATTATCAAAAACTGTCCCTGGCTTCAGCACATTTTGGACTGGTCCTTATCAGAGTGGCCCAGAAGCACAAGGCTGCTGAAGCCTTTCAAGGGAGATCTGTGCTAAGGCTTGGCTGAAGCTTGTAGAGGCCCCTTAGCAGATTCCTGAAAAGGAAGCCCAGCGCTAAAAGTAGATGACGTGGATGCAATCCCTGTCCAAACTGGTACCTACACTGTTACTTTTTCCACCTGGAGAATGTTCCCTACCCTCTGGAAAAGACAGGCACAATAGATACCAGTTCCAAGCAGCACAGCAGCACCCCTGCCCTCCTCTGAGAAATGAAGCCAGCCTGGAATGCCTCAAACTGTTTTAAGGAAATAAATAATAGTATAGAGGGAAAAAAACCCTTCTATTTTTAACCAGAAGTCCTAGAACAGAAGGACAGTGCTCCACATCATCCCAGAACCAAGTGTTTGATGCTGTCCTTTCTTTATAAGGCTTTAAGACGGGCAGACCCTCCAAGAAGCAGTAAGCAATTCTTTATTTACCCTGAAGTGAGACACTGCAGACCTGGGTTTAATTCAGTGCTCTGCTATTAGCCTGTGAGGTGACCTTGGACAAGGTGTTCTGTCCAGATTCTCAGCTGGTGTCAGCTGGCACCGTGCCACCACAGCCAATTTAAACAATTTGAGACACCAGCAGCCTCAGAGCTCCTGGGTCCTTGGCCTCTCTCTCCCCAGCAGCTCTGCCATCCACACGCAGCCTTATGCCCAAGGGCCACCTGAGGGACACCGAGTAGGGGGAAGAGAACTCATGCTTTCCTTGGACACTACACAGTTTTCCTAAAATGAAACAAAAAGTCTGGTTTGGTTTTTAGGCATTTTTTAAAAACAGCCCTATGATCAAGGCTTTAAAAACACTGCTGCGCTCTGGTGAGACCCCACCTGGAATCCAGCTCCGGGGCCACCAACACCAGAAGGATGGATGGACCTGTGGGAGCAAGTCCAGAGGAGGCTACAAAGATGCTCAGAGGGCTGGAGCCCTTCTGCTATGGGGACAGGTACCCCTGCAACCTCCCTTTGAATCATTTCTTCACTCAAGAGGCTTTTACATTACTAAGTTACTTTCTTGGACAACTCATCCACTTCTGAACAAGTTTGATTTGCTGCCTCCTCTGATTCATTACCAGAACAAATCCAAAGAACACGAAACTCAATTTGTTTTACTCTGTCAACAGCCAGCAGCAAAGTTAACAAACTCAAGGGTGCTTTTAAGTGCTGCCTGCCTCCCCTGCCATGCCACTGTTGTCCCAGTCAGAGTGCAGAGCCAGCAGCACCTTGCTGTGAGCACAGCTGATGGAACCTGCCGAACAAGCAAGTTGTGTGTGGCAGCCACTGGCTGGGACCAGTTTCCCCTAAAATGAATTGCTGCACTGTGTCAGTGCAGGCAACACTCATTTACAATAGTTTCTTTCCAGCCCGTCCTCTCAACAACATACCATGTAGAGGTGCACTGAGAATCGGAGAGTAGATCTTCTCAGAGGAAAAATGAATGTCCATGTAAGGCTTGTTTCTCCTCCTGCTTTATGTTACAGGATGTTCTGGCCATTTTAGGGAAAAAAGCCAGTTGAGCCAATCTCTGAATGAGGATGATTTTAACAGCAGACCCTTCAGTTGTTTGTAAGTCAGTTACCATGTTTTTGGCTTGCATATCAAAAAGATTCCTTTTCTGGACTTCAGCAGCCTCTTTCCCAGTCGAGCCATTAAAATCTGTTAGCAGTTCTTTTTGGATAGGTGATGCCTGCTGCTGGAGCAAACACTGAGGATGAGCCCTTGCACACCAACGCTCCCCTTTAGGGGCTCAGCACTGCCCAAAACTGCCCAGACACTGTCCTTCTCCTCTCCTGGCACTGAGACTGATGGGACACTGCAATCCCTCAGCCACTACGGGGATATGGCACACTTCCCAGGGCTCATCCACAGGAACAGGGCAGACCACTGGGGACTGGAGCTCCACCTGGGTACTTGTCACTCCCGAGCCTGCAGAACCCCGTGAACACTCACGTTCCTCAGTTTCCCTCTCTCACAGTCTGTGGATATGCTTGCTCATCCCATTTCCTCCGGCAGGATTGAGGGGTCAGGAATGGCCAGAGTGAGGAAGGGCCTGGGTAACCACCTGAACTCAACCCCAGCACTTCATACATTGCAAATCAAGCCCTGGCACCTGCCTGTGAACTCAAACCCAGCCCCGAGCTGAAGCTCTGCACACGCCATTGAAGCAGCAGCGAGGTCAGGCCAGGCTGTGCATCCCAGCCACTTCACACAGATGCTCCGCTAGCAGCTCGGCACAGGAATGTCCCAAAACAACCAAATCGATGCCTCCAAACCCCGTGTGACACTCCTTTGTGCCCAAGAGGGATTTTCCCCTACTAAAGGAAGGTATTTCTCCTTCCCAACACACCCTTGCATCCACGGACATGGGACCCATGCCCTGGCCTTGCAGAGCTGAGCAAGAGGACAGTGCGGGGCAGGAGGTACAGCTGGACACAAACCCTGCTCCCCTTTCCTCCAGGCCATCCCCAGGTCCCAAACAGGACCTGGGGACCATCTGCTTCTCACAGGCAAGGCTGATAGGCAGATGACATTCCATGTTAGCCAAAAGAGTCCATAAAAGGTAAATAAAGTCCCAACAAGTACTGTCTCACACAGCTTTCTCCCTGGACACCACATCTGGACTCCAGTGCCTCCCTTTCTGCAGAAGAACAAGGCCCAGGACCTTTCCCTGGAGTCCTTGATACAATGCTCGTAGTCCCAGGAATACAAAACAACCAACCCCACCCATAAAAACCAAAAAACAAAACAAACCAAACCAACCAAACCCCAAAATCTAAAAAGAAAAACCAAAACAAAACCCCACAAACAAACCAAAAAGAAACAGAGCAAGAAAAACCCAGCTTAAACATCGCCAGTTCACATTAAGCTTCAGTCCTTTATCCAGCCTGGAGTAGCTTTTTCTGCTGGATGCAACATCCTGTCCCACTCCCTTCCCTTCTCTTCCTTCCAACAATCAAACACACTGAGAAATCCTGTTATATCCAGAGTCATGTCAGCCTGCTTCTAAAGAAAAACTTAGCATCTAGAGATTTTACCCACTTTATTTTTAAATCTGAGCATTAAGCTGAAATCCAACCATGCAACAGTATGGACTCAGGGACTGCATCTATTTCCTGTCTCACACAGGTACAGATGGTCCTCTGATGTAGCTGTTTCCTGGCCAAAGTGATGGAGGCCTCAACGCCCTCCCAAATTCCTGGGCTCAGCAGGCTCATCCCACGGCCACCTCCCTATCCCAGCAGCTCCACTGCGATGGATTCCAAGCTGAATCAGGCCTCAGTTTCACCTGAACATTCCTTTGCAGACTGCTGTGGAGACCTGACCTGCGGGAGGTGATGCAAGAAAAGGGATCTCAACCCCGCCATGAGGCAAGACAGAGGGAACCAACCCCCGAGGGATCTGCAGCTCACCACCCCTGGCTCCAGATGCCCTCGGCAGTAAGGTAACAAGGACAGGCTGCTCAAGGCTGCAGGAGTCTGACAGTCCAGCAAGGATCACACAGGGAGGAGAGACAGAACACCTGCATCCCTCTAGGGTAAGCCAAGAACCCATTCACGAGCTGCAAATTACCCACATTTACCACTTTGTTTCCGAAGGCTTTCCCTTCGATGCTGTGAGTCATGAGGAGCAGCCACAAAGATTTACTCACCTTGCACCATACTCTCCTGAGAGCATGTACACAGGAAAGGATGATTACCATGGAAGGAGCTCAAACACACTGCCCACACCTGGGCATGCCCGACGGCTCCTGCCCGGAAAGCCATAGCAATGGAAAAAAATTAGGATGAGGTTACCAGTAGCTCTTGGCATCAGTCTGACTGATAAAACCCAGAGCAGAACAAAGCTTTTGAACATCCCCAGTACTCTCCAAAGCCCCAAGCCTAAAGACTGCTCTAGAGAAGGGCAAGGAAGGCAAGGCTAGAAAAATAGCAAAAACTGAGAACTCTTCAAATTTTCTCTCAAAAATGCACTGCTGTACCTCAGCTGCCTGGCTGTGAGCTATGAAAAGCAGTGGGAGAGAGAGAGAGCACAGCACAGTGCAGCCCCCACCACTACACAGCACAACTCCATTGCCATGCCTGCAAGACAATCCTGTGGCTTCGGAAGCTGCTGCAGTGGATCCTAAGGTGCATCCCTCAGGCCCTGCACTCCTGTGAACCTCATGTGGTTTTCATTCCAAAACACAAAATTCTCAAGTTTTCAGGCTCAGGTCTCATGAAACCTGGCTGTTTTCTTCAACTCTTATATTAGGGGAGGCCTTATGAAAACTAAATTTTCTGTGCTCGTCAACAGGAAATCCAGAAGTGGTAACTTAAACCACTCCAAAAGAACAGAAACCAGAAAAAAAACCAATTATCTTCCTAGCTACCAGAGAGTTGCCATTAATTTAAAGAACAGAGACAGAACAGAGTAAAGTGCCCTGGGACAGGCTAACACCTAGAAGCAGGTCATGTCCAGGGTGAGGGGAGTTTTCCAACTGTAGGGGTGGATGCTGATCTCTTAAATGACCCTGTCCCATACCAGCACAGACTTATTTTTAAAGTCTGTGTCCTCCCAAGAGGATGCAGGCACAAATACCTGCCACATTCATATATGACAGGTTCAGCTGAGTCTTTTGAGGCTCTCTGACCAAAAACAGACAGTGTGACTGATCTGCCTTTTCTAATTATGGATTATTGAAGATTAGCAGCAGGAGGGAAGTACTGGGAAAGGGCTGGGGCAGAACCAACCAACCACATCCATCTCCTCATAAGCTCTGCTGTTCTGACCACAGCCACCACCCACATGGCTCTCTGGCCATGGCCTGTTAACATCCCTCACCAAATCATTTCAGTGTGCTAATTTGGCAGTAAACCTCCTTTTTTTTATCCTAGGCTAGTTTTCTGCTGGGTTAGCTGCTGGAAAAGGCTCACCACTACCATGCCAGAGCCCAGGCAGGAGGCACCAATGAGGGCATGAGTGGCCACAAGCCACGGACAGGGCAGGACTGAGCCCGCACAGCTCCATCAGCAAGGGAGGTGCGCAGCACAAGCCTACCTCACTTTGAAAGGCACCAAAGGAACATCAGCTGCTGAGTCCTTCTGCAACTCATGTTCTCCCAGCCTGGCATCCTCTCTGCTGCTGAGCAGCTGGGGCAGCCAGCAGCACTCTGCCCTCAGGCCCCGCTGGAGCCAGAGCTTTTGAGCATCCTGAGCATCCCAAATCCTCATCCCGAGCACCACGACCCCATGGTTCCAGGTGCTGTGCCAGAGTCCACCTCAGGCACCCAGCCTCAGCAAGCAGCCCTAACAACACTTTAATGAAGTGGACTGCAAACAGACCCCGAGATGTGGGATTGTGAAGGCAGTTCTTCAGCCAGGTGTGCAAGCCCTGCTCTGCTGGCACACGAAGCTGATGCTACCAGCCAAGCATGGCTCTGGGCAGGTCCCTTCATCCCTGCAAGCAGCACGGAGTGTCCCACCCCTGCTACTCCCCAAGCTGCACGCCACACGGGCTCAGTCTCAGTCAGCTGTCAGTGCAGGACCTTGAACAAGTACTAAATAAATGAACAAGTCACTTCCTGCAAGGCCAAACACGCTCCCTGCCAAAGAGGTCACATACCACGCTCTAGCCTGATGCCTCTCCCGAGTTTGTGAGGGTAAATTCCCGTATCCAGGGGTCCAACGATTACAGCAGTACATCTGGGCTAGGATTACTCATGCTGAAGCTAAGATTATGCTCTGGTGAAGAGGTGAGGAAAACAACTGCTTTTGTGCTTTTATTGCATGACCTCTAAAGTTCGGTTTGGGTTTCTTGGTTCACGCAAACCAAAACATTCAAACAAAATCAGGGAGTTTTTGCTTTAACTCTCAGTTAGAGGATCAGGATCTGTCCCACCGAGGTTCTTCAGCGTTATTTTGGCAGTAAGAAGATCTGTAAGGAAAAGCCCTTTGAGGCAGGGCCTGTGACAAAACAGTCAGGAGCAAACAGCCTATGCAGCTCATTCCAGCCTTGCAAGCTCCTCCAACCAGCACAGGGGTAGAAGGCGGACGTGCCCAGGATCTTTGCTCCCCATCTCTCATCACACCACCCAGGATTGCTCAGAGGCTTTCTGAGAGCGTGTTTTCATTAAATGGATGCTTTCAACACACCACAGCCCACAAGAATGGGGCAAATACCAATCCAGTGAAAACAGCCTGAGCTTCGTTTTTAAGGGTAAGCCCCAGAGCCAGTCAAAACGCATCCGCCAGGCCTTGCTCCACCATTCTGAACACTTCAGTCCCATTGAGTTAAAACAAGACTTAAAAAAACCCTGGATCTTCCACACTTGAATCATGCCGGCAACTCCATGTGCTTGGATGCCCATCCCCGTGAGTAAGGGCTGCGGAATCAGACCCAGCTTTTCCTCACCATCCTGCCAAAGACATGGACACAAAGAAGAGACAAATCCCACTGACTGATGCCCCTGCTATTTCTGCTGTCCGTGACAGCAAACTGGTAAAAGGCCTCACTGAGAAGCCCCCCCTGAAAAACCTGAATCATTACAATTTAGAAGATGGTCTCATATTATGAAGTCTCCACTCCTCCCTCTCTTTAGAATAGAGAATTTCAGTCAGACTGATGGGGGGGATAAAGAAAGGGAAAAAAAAAATAAACCCAACTTCACACTTTGTTCAACCCTTTCTGCACGGGTTGCAGTTGGGCAGCCAGCAGTTGGCAGCTGGATCTGGGGTCTGCAGGCTGTGTTTGGTCTCAGTAACACCTCTCATTTACTAGTGTGAACTCCTTAATGCCAGAGCATAACCACGGACTTACATTGCCAGCAAACAAGAAAGAGGACTCCACCTGTATGATCACTGCCCAAACAAATGGTGTGAACTTGGATTTCTTCTTATCACCACATCTATTTCTGAAAGCTTGACCCTTGTGGAATACAGAGATCACCGGAATGAGCTTCACAGAACAGTGTAATGTTTTAACACTTTGTTATTACACATCATTTAGCATCAGAAGATCTCAAACTCACTTCACAAAGTGGCCTTATTTTTGAGACCCAGCCAAACGAGACATGGAAAGATTTGATTTAGGCCCTCAGAAAAGCAGGGAGAGCTACCATAGCAGAAACCCAGAGCTCGTGCCCTAGAGCTGCCTGCTCCAGATGGTTTATCAATTAGACTGCTGTGGTTACCTGCCTCTGCAGAAGGGGTCTAGCCTGTTTCCTGCGGGGACGTGCCAGCACACACACCTCACAAGGAGGTTCTGGCACCTGCATGCACAGGTCAGCAGTGACCCAAAAAGCCTGGCTCCTCCGGATCCAGGCCACAGCTGAAATGGTGCCTGAGGGGAAGGGGACTGACAAAGGAAAACTGCAGCACTCAAAACAAGCGCGTATCATGCCAAGGGGTGATTCAAGCCTAGGGTTTCTGAGCTGGATCACGCCTCAACACCAAGGCTCTCCAGGAACAGCAGTCCCTACAGCATCCCGGGGAATCCTGTGTCCAGCCTCATGCTGCCATCAGTCCCTCTGGCATCAAGGATGTTGGGAGCTGCACATGCCACATGAACTCCAAACTGCACAGTGAAAACCACCCCAGAGCCTCCTGCCAGGGCAGTAGGGACAGAGAAGCCACTCAACACAAAATCAGTCTAGTCGAAAGTTTGTGTTGTGGATCCTAAATGCCACATTTTTATGTGGGAAAAATACCAAAACAACTACACAGAAATACCTGTTTCCACCTCCTGAGCACAATACAAATGCTGCAGAGCATCAGGCAGTATCCGAGGCTCCCCAGAGAGTCCACTTGCTTTCGGCCTGTGCAGAGCCAGTGGACACTGTGGAAAATTTCCACCTGTGATACGATTCTTCTCCCTGTCACTCCTGGCTTTGTACAGCAAACACCATTCCTCATCTCTCAGATTAACTTTGAGCAAACTCTGATCACAATGTGAGACAGGCTCCCAAACTGGAGGAAAGCAGCCAGAGCCCTGACATAAGTCTGCTGCACCAGCTGGGGAACACACTGGTATCTCAGGCAGAGCACAAATGCACCTGTTGGCACCAGCCTTTACAGCAGATGGAGCTCCTTCTGCATAGGCAGGGACCCCAAAATGTGAGATGGGAATGAGCACTGCACTTCAGAGAGAGGAGCGCACTCTGTGCCCTCTTAAAACACCCTTGCCACATCGTCTATTAATATTTTGTGTGGCAAAGGCAGCAGCATGCAGCCAGTCTGCTTGGCCAGACACAGATCATCTTCCCACTGATGGGAAGGACAAAGAAAGCACAGGTCTGGCCCCAGCAACACAGCCCTTCTCACCGGCAGCCCTTTAAGTTTAGGTAGGATGGATTTTTGTGTCACACATCTGCATCTTTCGTGCTGGCAGACTCAGGACATCCATAAACTCCTGTTTACTTACAATGACGTTCACGTTTTTCCTGGCCTTACTTCTTGGAAACAATTACCATGCTTGTGATAAAAAGCGTAAGTTTTAGAAGACATGTACCAAAAAAAAAAAAAAAAAAAAAAAAAAAAAAAAAAAAAAAAAAAAAAGACAATTCGATTAAATTGAGGGCATAAAAGTCCTGAATCTTAAAAATCCATCCGAACATCATTGCAGTCCGCAAGAAACACTGTGTTCAAACCGTAACTGGTGTTTGTGCTCTTCCCTGAACATGAGAGCATTCCTCACACCATGCTGGACGCTGTGAAACCCTTCACACACATCTGTTTATTTAAAAAGCAAATTCGAGTCACGGAGGCGTACGCTCTTCTTTTCTTAAAGGCAAATAAGCCTCTCCTAAATTCTGCTTACATTCGCGGCTCCGCAAAGCAACAACGCGAACCTTTTCCGACCGCCACCCGCGCAGCCGGAGCGGGCTCCATCCACGGCAGGGGACACCCGGCTGTGGGCTCCATCCATGGCAGGGGACACCCGGCTGCGGGCTCCATCCACGGCAGGGGACACCCGGCTGCGGGCTCCATCCACGGCAGGGGACACCCGGCTGTGGGCTCCATCCACGGCAGGGGACACCCGGCTGCGGGCTCCATCCACGGCAGGGGACACCCGGCTGTGGGCTCCATCCACGGCAGGGGACACCCGGCTGCGGGCTCATCCACGGCAGGGGACACCCGGCTGTGGGCTCCATCCATGGCAGGGGACACCCGGCTGTGGGCTCCATCCACGGCAGGGGACACCCGGCTGCGGGCTCCATCCATGGCAGGGGACACCCGGCTGTGGGCCCCCTCTAGGGCAGGGGACACCCGGCTGCGGGCACCATCCACGGCAGGGGACACCCGGCTGTGGGCACCATCCACGGCAGGGGACACCCGGCTGCGGGCTCCATCCATGGCAGGGGACACCCGGCTGTGGGCCCCCTCTAGGGCAGGGGACACCCGGCTGCGGGCACCATCCACGGCAGGGGACACCCGGCTGTGGGCACCATCCACGGCAGGGGACACCCGGCTGTGGGCACCATCCACGGCAGGGGACACCCGGCTGTGGGCACCATCCATGGCAGGGGACACCCGGCTGTGGGCTCATCCATGGCAGGGGACACCCGGCTGCGGGCTCCATCCATGGCAGGGGACACCCGGCTGTGGGCACCATCCACGGCAGGGGACACCCGGCTGTGGGCTCCATCCATGGCAGGGGACACCCGGCTGTGGGCACCATCCCGAGCAGGGCGGCTCCATGCCCCGTGCCCGTGGGATCCCCGGGGAGCGCGGGCCCCGCTCCGCCCCGCCGCGCTCCGCCAAGTTTCGCGCCGCTCCAGGGGCCGCCCCCGGCGCGCAACACCCCGGCTCGGGAGGGGTGAGATCCCGGCAAAGAGCCCCGGCCGCCGCCCTCCGCAGCCGGGCTCCGCCGCCGCCCCCGGCCCCGCACTCACCGCCGCGCCCGGCCGCGCAGCCGGCCAGGAGCAGGAGCAGCGCGGCCAGCGCGCACAGCTGTCCCCGCACCAGCGTCCCCCGCCGCCAGCGCGGCCGCCGCCGCTCCGCCGCCGTGCCCGGGGCGCCCATCGCGGCCGCTGCGCTGCGCACACACCGCTCCCCTCGGCGCGCCGAGCCCCGCCGGGCGCCGCAGCGCCGCCTCCGCCCGCCCACCACGGGCGGGGGCCGCACGGCGGCGGGGCCGGAGGGCTCGGCCTCGCTCGGCCGGCGCACGGAGCCGCCGCCCGCCGGTTCCTGCGCGGGGGCGCTGGCCGCGCCTCGCCTTGGCTGGGCATCGCTCCGCAGCGCTCATCGCGCCTCCTGCCGCCTCAGGGCGGCTCGGGACCCCTCAGCGTTACCGCCCGGGCTGCGGCCTGTACGGCCCGCGCAGCGCTGCCGACCGAAACAGCCCCGGCGCGCCCCTCACCGAGTGAGGGCACGGCGGGAGGCGGCCCTCGCTGCCGCCCCTGCGATTTTCAGACACACAGGAGGTTTCTCGCTGAGAGTAGTTGGGGATTTCCCCCCGCTTTCTCACATTCTGCCCTGAACTTTTTTTGCCGGGTGAGCAGCCGCCTGCCCACATCTGCCCTTCGAGCCGGTCGTGTGCGAGCCTCCTTGCTTCCCATCACTGTGCTGGGCACCCTGGCGCCCCGGCTCACACACCTCTGCGGAGCTGTGTCACCTGCTCACAGGACAGCCCACGCACAGCCTCCTCAGCCCTCCTCTGCTGCAGCTGCCAGGCTTGAGAACCGGGGCCGGCCAGAACCTTTCTTCTCCGCTTCCATGTAATGTCATAATTGCTGCTGGACCATTGACATAAATACCGGCTGTGCTGAACCCGGATTGTTGTGCGTGCACAAGGGAACGGCTGCCTCTGCAGGACCCACCCTTATGCAGACACACCATTACCTAGGAGTTGTGTGATGGATCTACCTTTTTCACTGGAGATTCACCTTCAGCTGAGACAAACAGGAGAGCAGAGGAACGCCTCTTTTCCTAAGGTCCAACTGTTCCCCAAGAGCTGTCATGGCTCGCTGGACACAGACTGAAATGAAAGTAACCATCACTGTCAGTATTTGTGGTTAGTTACCAAACCTTTCTCCATACAGTCTCATTCTGAGTGCAGCAATGAATTATGTGCACCCACCCTCTCCTGAAAGGGTTTCTGCCAGGATGTTGACCAGGATGTTGGCTTCCAGCATTTTCAGGTTTCCAGGTTTCCAACTCTGCTCTTGCACATTCACTGCTTGTGCTCCTACGCACTATTTTAACAACGCTGATGTCCCTGTTGGCCCAAGGTAGGCCGAGCCAGCTCCCCCCAGACAGTAAATGGAGTTGACAACTGGTCTAGGATGTAACTATGGAAGAAGTGTTTTGTTTCTGTTTGTGTTTTTTTTCCGGGTAGAATACACTCCCTTCCCCCTGGCAGGACAGGTTTTATCCCATGGTAAACAACTCTGAAACCTGTAGCACTGTCAAACACTACAGCAAGTCACTCCAGGTGAGTAAAGAGATCCTGACTGTCCCACTGCTGGCTCTGATTGATGCCCTGGAAAAGCAATCAACCCACTGTGGAATGATAGTGGCCTGGGGGGGAAAGCCCCTGTTGCTGACAGACCACTGTGACAGTGCTCCCAAAGTACTCCCTTTGAATTTAAATGTTCCTTTGAAGTCTGTAACTTCTTGAAAATATGACCCTGAGAGTCACTACAAAATCATTACTCACGCCTCCATCATAAACCTCCTCTGGTCCCATTGCAGGGCTGCTTTTATACACCAGGTGGAACCTCACTGTCTTGGGAATGGAGACTGGGACTATCTGGGAAGCCTACGAAGGTCAGGAAGAAATTTCCCTCTCAGAATCACAAGATGAGTTAGCGAATGCCTTAGTAGTGTAGTGAGTATTAACTCCTGAACCATCTCCGTTTCTGGGAAGCTTAAGATAGGAGAATTCCCTCTTCTCTCCCACCGATAAACTGGTGTGTGCGTGGAACAGGCTTTGAGCGGCTCCATCTGCTGGAGGAAACAGAAGTAAAGGAATCGCAGTGGATATTACTCTTCTGAAAGAAACACTCTATATTTATCTTCTACGAGAGTCTTCTGCGCAAAAACAAAACAAACAAAAAACCAAAAAACCAAAAACCAGAAAATTAAACAAAACAAACAAAAAAAACCCAAACCAAACCAAAAAAAAAAAAAAAAAAAAAAAAAAAAAAGGAAAAAACCAACCTGCTAAAGACATGACTAACGTGCTGGTGAGTATTACGGAGTTTGCTTTGTGGCACCTCTGCCATTGTCTGCCACGCTACCATGCAGAGTGTTCTCTGCGAAGGGCCACAGAAGCTCTGGAGAAGGTCCTTGCTCTGTGAGGAGCCTCAGAAAGGTTCCCACAGTGCTGGCTCTCAGAGGGGCAGAAAGATGGGCTTTTGTTCCTTCCACAGTGCAAAACAACATGAAGCACTGGGAGAAAACTGTGTAAATCACAGGATACAGATGTGCAGAGAAGACAGTGAGATGTGCCTTAGTGTAGCTGAAGAGCAGTCATGACTATTGCAAGGAGAGCAAACAGCCCTCACGAACTTGGCATTTTCCCCTGCAAGCCACGCCAAGTTCTGCGCTTCAGACCAAACAGAGATTTTTTTTTTCTGTTTGGACTTGCAGATTATGCTCACAAAGAGCTTTCAACTCTGGAGAAAAATATTTGGGATTCAAACAGAGCACAATGGATGCACATTGGTCAGGCAGAATCCAGCTGCCAGCAGGGGTGATCCCCAGCTGGCAGGCAGCACCTCAAGCCTGTTTGAAGGGCTGAAGGGGGCTGCACTTGAGAGTTGCCCTGGAGCCTTGGCCAAACATGGACAGGAGCATCATGAGGCTGGGGCTGGGCAGCACTGCCCAGCAGAGAGCACCTGCATGGCGGAATCACCAAGTCTCACTGCTGTTGCATTCCACACACAGAGAACTGCTGCAGAGACCCACCTGCGGCACTCCGGCTGGGTCTCAAAGGACAGTGGAGGGTTCCCTGCCTTGACTTCCAGTCCGGGGCCCCACCTTTGCAGCATAGCTCCTGTGCCCTCCCTGCCGATGTCTGCCTACATAGAAAGCTGCACTCTCACCTCAGGCGTGTGCTGCTGGATATGTTAGCTGCTTGCTCCTCCTCTCCAAGTGGTTCAGTGCCAGGGCTGTGGCCGAGCACAACTCCAGTTCCAGGTTAAAAGCAGCAGCAAGGATGGCTCAGTGTGGTTGTCTCTCCTCTGAGATAAGAGGGGCTGGCTTGAACCAGCTGTTTACCCAACAAACCGTAGACACACACACACATCCAAGCCACAGAGAGGATGCAATTAAACATGCTGCAATTAAACAGGCCACTGCTCTCTCCTTCCTGCCTGCTCAGTGAGCAGAAAGCCTGCCCGAATGCCCTGCTCCCAGGTAGAGTTACCCATCTGAACGAGCTGGTTTCAGCAAATCCAGCCAGCCATGCCCTGAGGGAGGCCAGGGAGTGTCTGTACACCAGGATGTCATTGCTGGCTGGTGGCCGGCAGCTGAAGGATCACGATGCTTTTGGTCAGCTTCCAGCAGTGCCTCACGCAGCGATGCTCTCAGTCATGCACCTGTACTCCAGGTTCAGGGTGGTTCAAAAGGCTGCCCAGCTGGTCCGGTTTTCATGTAAGAACAGTTTGCAGGAGTTTAGGCTATGCCTGTTCCCATTTTATTTAAGAGCATTTAAATAAGTTTGCATCTGCTTGGATAGAACAGCTTAAGGTCACAGCCTTGGATAAAGCTGTGTGTCCTCCTGAAGGCTGGCAGTTCTCTCCTCTCTCTAAAAAGCTTGAGTGAAAGTGTTTGCACTTACAGGCTTGTGGTGAACTTAGGCTTTTGGAGAGGCCTGTTGTACGGGAGCGAGCAGAGGGGACACCCTTTCTGTGTTTCAGCTCTCTGGGAAAACAAACTGGGCTGTGACAGAGCTGGTTGCTGGCTCACTTTCTGCCAGAGGGTTTTGGGGTTTTTGGTAGTTAAAGGAAGGCAGCAGCATCCGGCTTCCTCACTCCTTTTCTGGTCTGTACCCTTTCCAAGAGCTTTCCACATCCTCCTTCTTGTGTCACAACTAAATACACGCATGAGCAAACTGACTAAAGAAACAGTGTACTGTTTTTTTACTGTGTTTGTATGTGTATTTGTCCCTTTTTGAGGCTTGGAGGTATTTTTTCCTGCAGCCCTCTTTTTGGGTGCTGTTTTCTCTTACTGAGGCCAGTGGGGTGGGAGCCAGAGAGGCAGGATGGAGCAGGACAGCCCTCCCCTGTTGGAGCTTCTTGTCTCAGCACTTAACCCTCTGCTACTGCTGAATCTTTGGGAATATCTTGTGTTTCAGTGGTGAGGAGAAGCAATTATCAAATTGAGTATGCAGTGCATAAAAGCCAGCTAGTGTTCTTTCTGGATGAAAGAGGCAATAAAATGCTGGTATTTATAGAAAAATATTTATTACTTCATGGGATATCAGGGCTTCCTGTGGTTTGAGGCTGTGCCTTGCATAGCTCATTGCTGAATGCCTTGGGATGACTCTTTCCTTTTTTCTTTCAGCCGCAGCTTGTTTGCTCTCAAATCAATGATCAGGTTTACAAATAGAGTGATTCTGTGTCCCCTTATGGGCCATCCTCCAGTGCTGTCCTCCCCTTCTGGAGGCACAGGGCAGGCTAGTGGTGTCTGTGGGGGTGCATGTCTGCCTTGGGGAAAGTCTGGGAATAACAGCTGCTCCAGAGGAAAGAGCGGCTCTTCTACCTGCCTGATGGCACTGGAAAATAGCAATATTTAATAAAATTAAAGGGCAGACACTTCAAAACAAATGCAAATTAAACCCTATTACATGCAGTGAAATTGCCCTGGAGGACCCTTTGCCAAGGGAAGATGTTTCTGAAGGCAAAAAAATTTCAGAAATGCAGAAGAAGGATGGGTAACTACGTAAATATTGAAATAGCAGTGTCAGGATACATCCTAACATTGGTGTATCCTTAGTTCACAGTTTGCAGCTCGTAAAGGTCTGAGAAAACAAAAAAAAAGACCATGAAATCTAATATAAATCTTGGATCATCACCAACACTTCTGCCCTCCCTTACTGCTGGACCCCTCCCAGGGCTGTCCTCCAAAAAGCATCATCACACTGGGCTGCTATGGAGGATGCTGTAGCAAGCACACAAGAGAGGCTGTGCCCACCCCAAAGGGGATGCATGCAGCACACTAGCACTTTGTTCCTGCCAGCCTGCTGCTCCTCCTCGTGCTGGATGGCAGCCCTGCCTCCTTCCTGCACTCCAGCCTGTCCCCCAGCTTGGGAATGTCCTTGGGCTTTCCAGGGGCATGCTTTGACTATTCCCAGGTCTCACATAAGGACTGAGCAGCACCAGCCTGTGAGCAGCACATCCTTCCAAGGTCTCCATCACCTCAGTTCTGCAGAGGTGGCTGCCCTGAGGTGATTCCAGTGATGTCTCCCAGGCCACTCTGTGTGACTTCCCTTCAGACAGCAGGTAAATCTTCCTCTCCTCCTTCCCCTCCACCCTCTCAATAGTGTGCCTGGATTTAGGGAAGGCTGGGCAGGGCGACTGCCAGCAGGAGAGGAGCGCTGCAGGAGAGGTGCAAGAGCCTCCAGTGCCGGGAGCTCTTTGTTCCCTTTGCTCTGGAAGGACCTGTACATGGCAGAGATCCCTGGGACTGTCTCTGGTTCCCTATCTGAAACCAGCTCATCAGCACTTCACACACCAGCTGATGCAATCAGAGTGCAGGGCTGCAGCTCAGTGAGATAATTCACAATTACCAGGAGAAATGCTGCTGCTTTGCTGAGTGAGCTGAACTTACTGGCCCAGCCACAGTCGCTTAATTAAAGTCGCTGGAAGGAAGCTGTGATCATCCTTCCTTTGAGCAGAGATATCGTTTATTGCTTACCACTTTTTTCCCCCATTTCCAGATATAGGAGAAGATGGAGCAGTAGTTTATTTAGAAAGCTTTGTTGGCATCCTAAATGATGTGAGTGAGTGAAACCTCCCTGGCTTGACAGAAGACCAAGAGAGAGTTCATTGGAATGTTTCCCCGTGCCCTGCAGTAGCCCTCACTTCTCTGGTAATGAATATGCTACGTGACAGAATTTGTCACCAGTTCTAACCACAAAGCATGGTGCAGAGGTTGGCTCTCATTTCCAGAAGAGGCAGTGACAGCATGCAAACAGGCCAGCTGCTGCTTGGACTCAGTTCCAGCACTGTTCCCGTCCTGGATTTATCAGATGATGAATCTCGGAGCACACAGGTTGCTCCTGGAGACATCTAGTGAGACGTCAGCTTAATGCAAACCAGCACAGCCTCCCAAAAACCTCCCTGTAGGGAGAAGCAGCTGCTGTGGGAGAACTCCAGTACACTGCTGGTGAAGCAACTCCATCGCTTCTGGTCCCTGAGTCCTTCAGCACTCCAGACACAGCAAAGACCAGGGTCTCACAGCCGCTGTTTGGGCACGTCATGGAGGGGAGGGAAGGGAAGGGAAGGGAAGGGAAGGGAAGGGAAGGGAAGGGAAGGGAAGGGAAGGGAAGGGAAGGGAAGGGAAGGGAAGGGAAGGGAAGGGAAGGGAAGGGAAGGGAAGGGAAGGGAAGGGAAGGGAAGGGAAGGGAAGGGAGAAAGAGAAAGAGGGAGAGAGAGAGAGGGAGCAAGCTCCTTGCTGTCTCCTCAATGACACCTAATTTAGCCAAAATATTTGTCCAAGTTCTGATACACAACGTGCTTCAGATGTCAGCAGGTGACAGTTTGGAGCAACACTTTGTCACTTTCCAAAATGGTGTGGCCTGACCTACATAAAAATAGCTATAGTAACCCCACACTCCGACATACATTACTGTTTAGTTTAACTAGATTGGCATCAGTTTTCAGGCATAAATATGTCTGTAATTTAGCCAAATTTATTTCAAATCTTTATCGTAAAATTAAATTATATTTCTGAAGTCTCTCAGAAATTAATATCCAAGCGCAAAAGTTCTGCCCTGTTTTCAAGAGTGCCTGTTCCCAGCAGGTTTTCAGCATGCAGCACAAGCATCTGGCACTTATAGCCACAGGGAAGAGGGCAGCAGCCCTGTGAGGAGCTGATAATCCTAGGCTGGCTCCCAGCCGGCAAAGGCTGCCCCATTCCCAACACATGGCCAGTAGGAAACAGCCAGCATGTCCAACCCCGGGTCCACTGCCAGCCAGGGAAGTGCACAAGCCCTGGGCTTATTCCTCAAGTCCCGTTTCATGGAACACCTCTCACAAGCTGGGCTGTTCCATCTGAGGAGCTGTGGCACTGAACTGCCCAGGGCTAGCCCTTGCCAGGAAACCCATGATGAGAGAACATGGCCTCATGTTCTGCCAGGGAAGGTTTAGGGTGGATATTAGGAAAACCATCTCCATGGAAAGGGCTGTCCAGCCCTGACATAGGCTACCCCCCGCAGTGTCAGTCCCCATCCCTCGAGGGATTTAAAAGCCACGTGGATGTGGCACTTGGGGACATGGGTGGCTGGGGGAATGGTTGACTTGATGGTCTTAGAGGGCTGTTCCTACATAAGTGATTCCGTGTAAAGAAGCTGTGCTGGAAAAGCAGCACAGTCAATCCCTACTTCAAAGAGAGAGAAATGGGTTAATTTGTGGTGAACTGAACTCCTAATTAAGCATCCAGGATCCCACTTGCTTGCACTACTAAACAAAACTTCTGCTTAGCTGAAGGACAAGACTTTCACCATCTCCTGAATGAGCAACCCCACTAAGAAGAAAGGCAGCCATATCACTCACCTGTGCTCTCATTTGTTTCAGTGACAAACACTTCCAGGTGACCTGGAACAGCCTGCCATGTAAACACTATGCACAAGAAGCTGTCACTCATCAGGACACTGTATTCTGTAAAAAACAGATAAAGAAGTATTTTGAAGGCAGATGGGACCATGAAATCACCTAAGACCTTTATCCAGCTACTGCACTCTGTACTGTCTCAGGGACAGCAAAGATACTCTCTGAACTTGCTTCAAATTCTTGTCCTATGTACTGTATTTTTTCCCCAAATAGACATGTGCTGTATTTCAACTGGCTGTTTAGAAAGGAGACAAATTAAACCTCATTCAGACCAGGACTTCATGCTCCCAAATACATGTTTTGTATTTAATTCACACTCTGGAACCCAGCACTGTGATTTGTGTATGTGGATTTAATTCTTCTGGTGGCACACTGCTCTACCCAAGTGAAGCAGGGTGGGTTGGAAAGCAGTGCGAGATCTTACCTAGACAGACAGCTCAGGAAAAATAATCTAAATTAAGTCACTGCTTGACTTTAAGTGGATTAGTTAAAATGCATTCAATCCCTCAATGCAAGTTCCTATTCAGAAGCAAAACGACCTAAATTTGATTTACTTCCAGTCATTTCCAAACTTAAATAATATTATCACAGCTTTCAATCAGAGAGGACTGACGCGTGTATGTTAAATTCAGTTTACGCAATCCACTTAAATAGACAAGAAAAACAAAATAAAAACAAAACAAGAAAATATTCCCAAACTCCAGGCATTAAACTTCTAATTGCTGAACCTGCTTTTCCACGAGTTCAGTAGTTAATGGTGGCTGCTGAACAGCCTCAATAGATGTATGGCTGGTGTCAAGTGTGGGTCAGGGTGAGAAGAAGGCAGTGGAACCCGGATCATTCCTTTGTCTGGGGCAAAGATGACAGAGCAATTACCATATTTGGGTCTGCCTACATGCATGGTGCTGTATTTTCTCAAATAAATGATGAATGCTGCAGAAATCTAAACATGACTTTTTATAGTCACTCCTCCAGGCTCAGCTATAAAATGCTGAGCTGCCAGCCCCAGCTATGCAGAAATTATGAGTCAAGGCCCCCAAATCCTGGGGCTGCCTTGAGGGCTGCGAGATTCCCAAAGCAGGGCTCATTCTTCATGTTCCACAACATTTAGATGGAGGGAAGGCCATAAGTACTCCAAAGCAACAGAATGGATCCTTAAAAGGAGCACCTGATCTGTGCTCACTTACAGGCTGGCCCCAGGAATTATGCTGACAAAATTTCCCAAGTTTCTCTTTTCCTCTTAATCTTCTCTGCTGAAGCAAAACAGCCCTCTGCCCAGAAAGGGCAGAGTCATTACACATCTCAGGGCTTTTTCCTTGTGGCAAAATCTCTTTGGCAACAAAGAAGAAACAGCAAATATTTCTAAGAAGCAAAAGTACCTTGACCCAAAATCTCCACTGCCTGCAATAACCAACAGGACTGAAGCCTTGTCAGGGATGCACTGGTTTTCCCTGCAGCTCCATGGTCCCCCTTCCCTGTCCTGCTTCCCAGGACTGAATGCACTTGTTTGTAAGGGAAAAACAGATCAGGGCATGCTGATATGTTTTTCCATGGCCAGTAGGCAAGGCTGAAAAAGCACACGGATCAAAGCAACGGGGTCAGGAAGGAGAGGATGAATGTTTGTACCCTGCCACAAGAAACAAACTACATTTCCACTTCTTATGAGCATGGGGAGCAGCCCAAACAATTGAAGGGATTCATGTGTTAGTTCTGCTCCAGGCCAGCCAGCCACATTAGAGGACTTCTGCACAGTTGCCATATTTGTGTGTGCTGACCCCTCATTTTACCCCTCATGATCTCTCCAGGCAGTGTCTGAGGGCTTGACACAACCTGAGGGCATTTCCTTTTTTCCTGCCATTTGTTACCCAGGAGAACAGGCAGAGCCCCACCTGGGCTCACAGTCTCCTCTCAAGTAGCTGTAGAGATGGAGAAGGTCTCCTAATGTTTGGGAAAAATTACAGAATTTGCTCTTAAATCTGCCCCAAGCTGTGGTGGTGCATGTTCTGGATTTTACTTTGCTTGTTCTGTTATATGAGTTATTTCCAGAAAGTTTAACGTGAAATGGCTAGTTCTTTGTACCCCTCTCCTGTTCCTTTCCCTTGGTTCATCCCCAAGTTGTTTGTCAGATATTTGTTCAGTGTCAATCATTAGTTACATAACCCTCTGGTCCTGTCAGTCACTCTGGGGCCTCTCTCTGCAGCCAGAAAATTGTGATGGTGAGTGGTTGGGCAGAAGAGGTGTCGAGTGGTTGGGCAGAATCAAGGGGGGGTGTCCCCTCCCGTTTGGTTATGATTTGATGTTGCACCTGTAATGTCATGTTAAGAGTCACTCCTGACTTTTCTGTTATTGGTTTGTCGCTGTACCCCATCCCTGAGCCCACCCCCCTTTATAAGTTGCTCCACTCACATTCTCAGGGTCTCTTCTGACACAGAGCCCTGGGGTGAGGATCCCCCTGATCCAATAAACTCTGTCGCCCTGTCTCCGAAGAGTCCTGCCTTTTGTCTCCTGCCTTTGCCACGTCCCTGCTTTTGGTCAGCCAAAAACCCCCAGTGTCATCGTGGTGCCAGGGCTGGCTGAGCCCAGCGACACAGGAACTGCTTCACCAAGCCTCATGTCAGCCCCTCACTGTCCTTTTGTTTATAAGTCTTCTCCTTATGCTTAACAAACTGCCTCAGGTGAGATCCAAATTCATCCCATTCTTTTCCTACCCACAATAACAACTCATAGAAAGCAGCAATGTTTCATTTCGGAGCTATTTTGAAAGTAAATGTAATCTCCACGGAACAGAGTAGTGTCAGAAAGTGACCAAACAACACAATAAATCACATTTGTCCAAGCTGAGCACTGGACTCCAACAAGTCCCTGTGAACAGAGGCACAGGAAAACTCCCCTTTCCAAAGCTGTGGCTAACACTGCAAGAGCAGATTTTAGCACTCCAAGTGCAGATTTTCAGGCAGTGGGCTCCTGGGCAGGAGGAGCAGTGCAACAGGAGGAGATGGGGCTGCCTGAATTCAGAAGGTATTTCTCTGCCTGCCTCTAAAGCTGCTGCTGACAGTCTGTGGGAGAGCTTTAGGAAATTGAGCAATTTACCCATAGCCTCTTGTGGTACTGGGATGGAGTCTCCCTTGGGATCACTGCACACTCTGGGTTTTCATCAGTACAAGCAGGGTTTAAACCTCCACTTTAAACCTCCATTTGGCCATGGTGGCCACACAGCTGGGCTGCAGTATGAGCTCCTAGAGCTCAAAATCTGGCACACTCTGTCCCAGGAGCTTCCCTGCTTGGAGAGCATCAGGATCTCCAAACTGCCCACATTAAGAGGCATCAGCTGTGCTGGAAACCCCTCAGGAAAAAGCCTGTGGGAGAGGCTGGGACTGCAAGGAACATCCCTCTGCTGGTCCAGGTTTGTTTGTGACCCTGCTCCAAGGATGTCATCAAAACTGCGGCCAAACCAAAAACTCTCCAACAACAATTTTTAGTGTTAGAGAACTAAGGCATTACTTTATTCTGACCAGGATGTTTTTCTGGCCAGGATGTGCAACAGGGAATCATTTCATCTGCACATTGCCTGGGTTATGCAGAGAAAATCATTCCATCACACAAAATTTTTGCTAGATCTTTCCCATACTTACACAGTCAAAACCCAGAGAAATTAATTGATTCACTGGTCCCAAGTTACACAGTCTTACTATTTGATTTCCTATAGGTTATTGATCCCTTCACCTTTAATGTTAATGAGGTTCTCGTTATTCTAGGACAGAGGCCCTGGGGTAAGAGCCAGCCTGGAGCAGCTGGCATGGATGCAGTGGGATGACCAAGGCCTGTGTGCTCTCTGAAGACCCCTGCCCTGGAGATAAGAGTCATTTCCATCAGCACACAAACTTTTCCTTAAGCCCTTTTCCTGGGAAGAGCGACTCATTTGCAATATCCATCAGAAACATTCTCCTGAGGTATCTTTAGACAACAGCAGTGGTCATCCAGTGAGTCATGGCTCCAGTGCTACACATTAAGGCAGAAATCCCTGGGAGCCAGGGTAATGGATTGCTTTCCAGGGCTACTTCCATGGAGCTCTGCTTCCCCAGCACACCAGCCCTTGCTCCCACCACCGTGTTGGAACAGTGGAGTTTGTTCCCTCCTCGCAAACAAAACAATTGGAGAGTGCATCCAAAAGCCCTACAACTCCAAATCACTGTAATCCAACTTGATTTCACTGCATGTACCAGCCATTATTTTGAGTGCAGGAAAATACAAGATACAAGTGAAGGGGAAGGAGGTAGGAAGGGAAAGGAGGCAGCCTGGATTTTGGCAAGGGAATAAGCTGGGGCCGCTCCAGAGTCTGGCGAGGGGAATAACTGAGGCATCAGGAGTGCCTGTTCCTTGCAAGGGAACAAAGCATGGAACACTTCAAAGAGCTTCTGTGGTTTACCTACAATAAATCTCATGTTTCAGAGGGTTGGAGAAGCCTGTGGGCAGAGCAAAGCAAGCGAGAGGAGAGGCTGCCCTGCTACCTCCTGGCAAAGGATAAATGCAGCAGAGTTTTCTGTTTGTTCACCTCAGGAGTACCCACTGAGAATTTTGTCAGAGCTCAGCCTCAGTGGTTCTGTGACGTGGACCTGGGCAGAAAGGATCCCACACTTCTGTGACATGGGCCTGAGCAGAGACACCTTTGCTCAAATGACCCACGTCAGCAGAATTGCTTTGAACTGCTCCATCTCTGCATTTTAACACAAAGCCAAGACACGAAAGGTCAGGATGGGCACAAGGCCTGTGAAGGCAGGCAGAGAGGGCCTGAATCAGATTCAGCCTGACAGCAAACTGTCTCGAGGGAAAAAACAGAGGTGATGCCCTGGGTCTTCCCTGATACCAGCAAAAGGCAGGAAAATGGAGGAAATTTTTCCCTGGTAGCTATTCCCTGGTAAATCCCCAGCCAGCATTCCTTGTTGGGACACAGAGGACATTTCTCACACTGTCAGAGGTTTCCTGCTCCCCAGCCAAAGCTATGACAGGCTGCTTAGAAAGATGCTGTAGCCCAAAGCTGCTTTTAAAGCTGGTCTGACCAACCAAAAATGTTCTGCTGACAGCATTGACTTCAGACAACTGTTCAATAAAAGAGCAAAGCAGAAGGGGAAAAAAGAAAACCAAAACCCCAACCAGAACAAAATAAAAAGCCATGAGCAGCGCCTGGAGAGTTAAGCCTTGTTGTCACAGCATCTTCAAACCACTTTAATTTTTAATTTTACTGAAAGAACATGTGAGGGAGGTGTTCTCAACTCATCCACTTTTAGGAAGAGAGGCTCAAGCTGCTCCGCTCTGTCGCAAATGGCATTTCTCATTGTGGTGGTTTAGGATGGATTGTGATTGACAGGTTGGCTGATGAATGGGAGTGTTTCTACGCCTCTGGAAACACAGCCTTAAATCCGAACTTTTCAGGTGACTCACTCTCTTTCCTTTTCCAGTCATCGAGAAGGTAACATCACCTCGTGGGTCAGGGTCGGGCTGGTCCCCCCGGGGCTGGGCCCCGCCTGTGGGACAGTGGGTGAGGCTGGCCGTGTCCCCTCTGTCCCCTCCTGGCCCCTCTGATGGGGAGAGGAGGAGGAGGACTGCAGACCAGCATCTGGCCCTGTGCCAGGACCACGGTGGCCGTGCTCTGGGCTTTGGCTGCCAGAGCTGCTGGTCTGAAGGAGGAGAGACTTTTAAGAACTTTTCTCCGGAGCTCCAGGAAGTTGATCTGAGTTTAAATCACTTGAAGTCTGACTGGGGTGGAGAAGATTTTGTCTATTAATGTTCTTGAGCCTGTGCTCTCCCTTCCTCTCTCCTGACCATCATCTGTAGCCTTGAGTCTGCTGAAGAAGGAAAAACTCTAAGCAAAGACTTTAAGTCTTTTCCCTCCTCCGTGGAAGACGTTTGAAATGTAGAGAGAGAGAGCATTGAGGAAAAAGTCAGTAAAAGAACTGAGAAAGACTGTTTTGAAGATGGGATGGAGGAAGTGGACATTTCTGACCAGACTTCTCCAAATGTGAATTATGGGGAAATGGATTGTTTTTGTAATATCCTAATGCTGCTTGGGGGGATGCAAGTTCTAGCCAAAGGGTTGTGTGTATTGATATACATGGGTTTTAAGTAAGAATTTTGATTAGAATATATCCCCAGCTCCTGGGAAAGAATAAGGAGGTCTCCATTTCTTTTGAAAGAGAAGTGAAATTAGAAATTAAAAAGAAACCCTGTTTTGTACTAGAAAAGCATTCTTAAAATGATACCCCAAACACGTGGAAGCCCATGAACAGCGTGAAAAGCTGTTATATGGGTGAGACTGCACAGAATCTGCAAAATTCCGGGCGATTGCAGATCTCTGAAGGCCACTGGATATTTTTTCTTGTGGTGTGTTCCCCATAACCCTAGAGAGGCTCCTCTCCCAAAGCGATGTAGAATCGTGTTTAAATAGTGGAAACTGACTGAAAATCATAGTTTTTCTCTCTGTAGTGTGTGAAAAAGTAAACAACTGGGAGGGGTGGGGGAGATGTTTGAATGTCTCAGCAGGTCTCATTTTTTGTCTTTTTTTTTTTTCTTTCGTGCGTATTAATAAAATCTATATGTTCTTACTTTTAAGTTGTGCCTGTTTTGCCTTTTTCTCCCAAAAATCCTATCTCCCAGCTGATAAACAAAATTTGATGAATGTCAAACCACGACACTCATGTAGTGAGATATAAATTAGTTCTTTGTGTGTGTGTGTGCCGTGTTTATCCCCTGCAGCTCAGGCTGCACAGATTTGGGGCATTTCTGTGCTCCTGGCTGGACACTCCCGCCCATTGAGTGCTCTCCAGAGATGATAGACCCCAGGTCCACAAGCACCATAGCCCCATCCACCAGAGCATCCTGCAGCACCACTGCAGAGGAGTGTTCAGCCAGCCCAAATGATCCCAGAGTTCTGAAAGCGGAGGCCAAAAGCACAGAGAGATGGACTGGCAGTATTTGGGGCTGAGCTAACAGCCTGTCAACACCTGTGGACAGTTCTGCTCCCCCATGCTGGATTCTCAGCTTCTCTTTATGGCTGTTTCAGGGAGAACAAAGACCAAGCACACCTAAACACCCAAGTCTGTCCTTCCCCCAAAATTCACCCAAGTTTGGAGCAAAGAAGGGGACAGTTGTCCTGACAGGGTGTTTTGGAACCAGCAGAATGCGCGTGTTTGATGTTCTTTTCTCACCAAAGCACAGAAGTCTGGAAGCAGAAAATAATCTGCCTTCAGGACGGGAAGTGGTTCTGCAAGTGCAAAGAAGCACCTTTGTGTAACTCCCAGCGAAGACAAGATTCCTGACAGCCAAATGTTCCCAAGTAACAACTGCCAGCAGCTGAGCCATTGTTGGGGGAAGGAGCTTTGACAGAATCCCAAACTGGTTTTGTTTGCAAGAGAACTCAAAGCTCATCCAGTTCTACCCCTTCCACTGTCCCAAGTTTCTCCAAGCCCCATCCAGCCTGGCCTTGGACACTTCCAGGGACCCAGGGGCAGCCACAGCTTCTCTGGGAACCTGTGCCAGGGCTCTGCTCCCTCACAGGGAAAAATTTCTCCCCAGTATCCCATCTAACCCTGCCCTGTGGCAGTGGGGAGAAATTCCCCCTTGTCCTGGCACTCCAGGCTCTTGACCAAATCCCCTCTCCAGCTCCCTTACAGCCCCTTTGGGTACTGCTGCCACCAGATCTATATTCCCAGCGGGGAACATGTTAAAAAGCCCCAACAACCTCTCTGGATAAGCAGGAGAACAGGAGGAAGTTCTAAAGGAAGGAGCAGAAGAAAGGAGCTCATGGAAAGCTGAGAGGAGGTGGTGGTGCCGTGTCGCAGTCGGCGGGAGAAATGCCACAATTGATACGATTGAATAGCAAGACTCAACTTTATTAGAAGCGTTTACAGAATTTATAGCACACCTAAAAAACTCATGCATAAAACTAAAAGTAAACATACTATTGGTTAAATAAAGAAGCGCAAAGCTGACTCCCACCTTTGCATTCCTATGGCTTCTGCTACACATTTGATATTGTCCAGAAGTTACATCCCTTAGACCCCAGAGACACACTATCTCTGTCTAAGGATAAGGGCTGTCTATAAAGATAAGGGCTGCTAGCATCCTGTTGCTATCCAGCTGCAGATTGTTTATGTGACCACTCGCAGCTAGCTCTCTCCTAGAGTGCCGAACCTGCCCCGGAGTACCGACTCCTCTTCCCCATTCCCATTCCAATTGCATGTCCTAAAGCAGCCAGAGTTCTCTCTGCACTGCTATCCACCCTGGGAACACTTCGTTTCAGCAGGAAATTACAGCACACTTTCAGAGAGACTAACAGCTGCCCTGGTTTATGGGAAAATTCCTGGAGACAGATTCTAGGGCCGTGCTTAGTGCCAAAATGAAGATGAGACCGAAACCTGTTTGTCATGCAACCACTGGTGTGGGATGGAGAGGGGCAGCTGGTGCTCTCAACAGGGATCCAGCACGAATCACACCCTCTGTAAATCAGTCCATTTTAAATTCCTTGCTCACATTGCCTTCAGGGGTGGAACCTGCAAACTCACCCATTCCACATTAATCAAGGCACTTGGAGATGTGTCTTTTTTACTGAGAGCCAGAAGTTATTTCCCTTTTAATCTATCAGTGTTTATGTATCAAATTAAACCCCTCCAATCCTTTTTACCAGTACCTTTGGCCTGTCAGAGCAATTTCTGCATGCTGTTCCACCCTTAAAATTCTGCTTTTGAAGCAAAATGGCCCTTCAGTTCAGCACCTGGACTGAAACAGTTGCAAGATACCGACTGATCAGGAATTTTTATTTTCTCTTCCAAGAGTCCATGAAAACCAGCAGCACATTTTTATAGGACCCCTAACATAATCTTTGGTTACCAGGGAGATTTCTTAGGGGAATTTTCTATTGAGAAAATAAAAAGTTTTTAAAGAAACCTACAGTAAATTGCTTCAGCAGAGGGTAATACAAATGTGAATTTCAATAGCAGTAATTGGCAGCCACTCTGTTGTTTGCCAGCACTTAACAGAAGTCCTAAAAAAGATTTGTATTCAGATTGGAATTGTGTTAGTAACTGCTGGGCATTTCCAGCAGGAAAACTGCCCACCTGGCACTGTGAGCAGCACGGGGGCTCACCAAGAGACCCTAGCTGGAGTTTTAAGGACATATTCATGGGGAACACACAACCTCTCTTTAGAACTCAGCTATGTGGGAGTTGTGAGGGGCAGCCAAAACTGGGGAGCTAGAAACAGCCAAAGCCAGAAGCAAACCCATAGACTAATGGGGTTGCTGTGCTGGAGGGCTGTGATGCCCTTTCCCTACTTGGTGTATTTATTAATTTGCATTGCACTCAGAATCTTTTTTGGTAACTGGCACAGGGTGCCCAGAGAAGCCATGGCTGTCCCTGGATCCCTGCAAGTGTCCAAAGCCAGGTTGGATGGGGCTTGGTGGGGTGAAAAGTATTCCTTGCCCATGGCAGGGGGGTGAATCCATAGGAGAGCGGCCAAGGGAGCAGCAATTGACTCAACACCTGTGGATTTCCTCCCTGAAAGTTTCTAAAAGCATGAGCCAATCCATACTGGATCAGGGGGATCCTCACCCCAGGGCTCTGCGTCAGAAGAGACCCTGAGAATGTGAAGGGAGCAACTTATAAAGGGGGGGTGGGCTCAGGGATGGGGTACAGCGACAAACCAATAACAGAAAAGTGAGGAGTGACTCTGAACATGACATTACAGGTGCAACATCAAATCATAACCAAATGAGAGCGGACACCCTTGGTTCTGCCCAATCACTCGACGCCTCTCTTGGAATTTTCTAGACACAGGGAGAGGCCCCAGAGTGACTGACAGGACCAGAGGGTTATGTAACTAATGATTGACACTGAAGGAATATCTGACAAAAAACTTGGGGATGAACCAAGGGAAAGGAACAGGAGAGGGGTACAAAGAACTAGCCATTTCACGTTAAACTTTCTGGAAATAACTCATATAACAGAACAAGCAAAGTAAAATCCAAAACATGCACCACCACACTAGATGATGCAACAAGGCTCCCAGTGCATGCAGCAATAAAACAGACAAAATATTCCATGATATGCTTCCTGTGATTGTTCCAGGTTTGGCTGGGGTACAGTTTTCCTCTTATTAGCTGGTGTAGTGTTGTGCTTTGGATGTAGGGTAGGGATAGTGCTAGGTGGCCCCATTCCTCTCTCAACCGCTTCTCAGAGGAGCAGGGTGCAGCAGACTCAGGGGTACCACGGATCAACAGCACCTTAAGTGACCATGGATGGTTTGCTGGGACACTTCATCAGCCTGGCCACTATTTGTGCTCCACTGGATCTCTCAGCTGCTTTCACCACAGCCAGCCCAAATCCAGTACAGCCAGAAATCATCTCAGATGAAGATGTCAGCTTGGAATCAAATTGGCTTCTGCAGAGCTAATGAAAGTTGTAGATTTTAGAGTTTCAAGCTACAAAAGGGACTTGCAGGTGGGTAAGACCTTCGATAGAGAGCCTTAATTTTGCCTCAGCTCAGCCAACCCCAGGGTCTCTGCATTTGGTTCTTATTTAAATAAATGCCTGTGGCATGGGTATGGATGGGGTGGGCAGCACAGAGCTGAGCTGTGTCTGCACAGGACCTTAAATCAGAATCACAGCGTGGTTAGGGTGGGAAGGGACCCCCAGCTCAGACCATTCTCATCTCCGTGCTGTGGGCAGGGACACCAAGCCTGATCCGTCCTGTTTATGTTGCAGGAGCAGACATCCCACAAGAGCCATGAGATGCTGTCCGGGGGCTGAGTCACGTGTGTGCATGTCAGACTCAGCACCCCTCAGATCAGCTCAACGGGAGGAGGCTATGCCTGGAAACTCACTGGGAAAATACCTTCAGACAAACATAAAGCAGCAAATGCTGATCCTTGTCCCCTCAAGTCGCAGTGGCCTGGATAACACCCTGTTCTGAGCTGAAAGCCATGGACGTGTTGGCTGTGCTGCCACTCTCTACCTGGCCAGTGGACAAACCTGTCAAGGCCAGAGCGAGACAAAAGATGCCCTCGGCTCCTCCAGCAGCGGAACGATGATTTCATTGCAAGGATAGGCTGGTGTCAGTGTGTGGAAGGGCTTTCCCCTTCTCCCACAGCCGTTCCACCTGTCTGAAAGGCTGCTGCTCAGCAGAGCTGTCAGCACCAGCAGAACTGCACACCATCAGGATATCCCCAGGGGCTCGGCAGTGACATGGAGCAGCAAACACCTTGGGAAGGCCAGGATTGACACTGGACTCGCAGCTTCTCTGCCGAATTTCAGCCTGACAAAATTCAACAGCAAACAACAGGCACAAAGCCCTGGGAACTGAATGCTGCCGGTGGGAAGCCTGGCAGCAACTGGAGAGTGGTCTTTGGAGAGACAAAGATGTCACATCACCTCAACCACCAGTTTGTCTTTTGCAAAAACACTCAGAATTTTAAAAAAACCACAAAAAACCTGTTGTGGTTTGAAAAGAAAACCAAGTGAGAGGCTCTAAGTCAGAAATAAAATTTAATGAGAAGAAAAGGAAAATAAAATAAAACAAAACAAAATAAAATAAAATAAAATAAATGCAACAATACAAAAAGAAAACCACTGACAGAGTCAGAATACAACTTGATCAGGGTGATGGAAGCAGTCCAGATGAGGTGGTCTTCCTGAAGCAGTGATCCCATAGAAAGGTCTGGGAGCTCCGGTCCTCTGGGAATCCAGTGGGTGAGGGCTGCCTCTACTGTCCCAAATCCCAGCTTCTATCCAGGTGAGAATGCTTGGCTCCTCCCCGTGGGCGGGGCATCTCCCAATGGGATGATGAGTCACACAGTGGGTCCTTGATGGCCCATTAAAGAGAGATAACTCCCCGAGGGAGTGATCTATGAGTCATGCACAAGGCATTGATGGGCCATTAACTGAAGATGGTGATAGAATACATCCTAAACTACAACCCAGGACAAAAACCAACCCAAGAAGAATTCTCTGGGAACTGCATGCAGTTTCTTTCCCCAGTCTGAAACATTCATGTGCCAATCCCTTTGCAGGGGCTTGGTTCCCCGAACGCAAAAATTGTACAGACAGAAACCTCCCATACCTGGATGTGCATCAGCAACACATTAACAACTTAAATTGGAGTAGTAAATGTGGAAAGGTAATACCTGGCTTTGTCTGCACAGAAGCACTCTCACTTCATCCTTAAAAAAGTCAAAAACACATTAGAGAGAAACAAGGGGGGGGGGGGGGTTAAGTGTTTTCCTGTATTGTTCCTATACTGTGTTTGTTTAGATTGCTGGATTAACAACGGAACTGGATTTCACTACATGCATGAGAAAATTAATACAAAATTAAATTAATGCCATTATTTGTATTACTGAAACAGAGCAAAATGCAGAAGGAGCAGCATTTTTAAGTGATAAAAAGGTGAGGTATTTCTTCTTCAAATATAGATAATTATAGAATTAGGGAACCATTTAAATTGGAAAAGATATCTAAGACCATAGAGTCCAACTGTTAACCCCAGCAATAAAGTTAAAAAGAAATAATTGAACTTCCCTTTAAATGAAATTCACATCCACCCTGAGAAGGAACAAATTTATTTCCTGCCCACAGCCTGTGGCAACTTAATCATCTGAGTTTGCAGAGATTGTCCTGGGTCTCCAAAACATTATGTAAACCAGAAAATAAGCTAGTTAGATTCTGTACAGCCATAAACTAACGCCTCAAGCACCCCCCAGCTTCATATGAGAGCATTTGGATGAGGCACATCCCTAATGAAAAGAGGGAAAAACTCTAATGGGATGACATGGCATTACAGCATCGTTCCCAGTGGTGATGCGGAGCTACACGCAGACGAAGCAGCTGTCAGATAATCTCCATGATTAATGCCCAAGAGCCCTTGGATTCTGCTCTGTTGCTCTTACAAGATTCAACAGCCATGAGCCAAAATGGCAGGACCCCTCCAGAGCACAAGAGATGTAATTCTGTCCTCTTTCCATCCCTTCTAGGGGCAAAAACATCCCAGTTGTGCTGTGGTTTAACCTCCAACTTGCATGGTTATTTTGAAAAGAGAAACGTGTAAAACTATGGACATTTATTTCCAAAATCCACTTAGTATGTGTTTGCTTTGACTTCCAAAGGATTAAGCTAACTATGTGTTGGACTTTGGGCTCCCAGAGCTGTGCGAATCCAACCAAGGATGCTAAACTAAATCAGCTGGTGGCTGAAGCTTGGCTTCTGGTAGAAGCATCTCCTCATCATCTCCTTGTCCAAGGTGATGCCCTTGAAGCAAGCCCCAAGCTCCCAGGGAGCCCAGAGCCAGCTCCAGGAGCAGCTCAGCTGGCCCCCAGCCACGTCCCTCAGTGGCAGCCAGGTTCTGGGATACATGACATGGATCTCCTGACCCAGCTGCATCCCATGGGCTCGACCGGGTGCATGGGAGCTGCACATGAGTGGTGGCTTGGGATGTATGGAGAGAGCTCGCTGCATGTGTCAGAGGGGCCTGGTGGGAATGAGGACTGGGTTTCTCCAGTGGCTTTGTGGGGATGACTGTAACATGGGCAGAAAAGCACTCTGGGGCTCCAGCTTTGCTACAGCAGCCTCCGCATTTCAGCCTTCATTTTTCCCTCAGTGTTCTCTTTTCAGCATGTAATGCATTAATTCATGGCAAAATTAAATTGGTTTCAGTTAAAAATCTATTTTTTTGTGAGGGAGTTTTCCAGTTTCCAAGAGGTTTTTGGGACAGCAGTGGCTAGGCAGTGGCCAGCAGTGGCTAGCAATGGCCAGCCCAACAACATCTGCTTTAATAAGATGTTTCATCAATAGCACACACAGAGGGCTGAAGCACAGATGTATGGATTGAACCATTCAATAATTTCCATAAAGAAAAAACACAGCCAACTCACACTGGAGCAATAATCAGGCACTCAGTGAAAGCCCCCTAAACAGTTCTGTAACTCAGGAACATTTTAATTTTTTCTCTCTTTCTAATTTTGTAGTTGCCCTTGTTTTCTGCCATTTATTATTTGTTTTCACTTTATGATTCCCTGAGCCTTCCACAGAAAGGATGCTTGATCACTTCTTCTAAAAACCACCGAAAAACCACCGATAAGAAAATTAAATCCCTTTGGCATCACTGCCCAGGGTAGTTGCATAACAAATAGAGTACATATAGAAATTGCTTTCCAAGTGTTTATATAAGAACTTGGAATAACACAGATGTAAAACAAGAAAAAAAAAATCCAGCTCAATTTACAAACCAGCCCTGCAGTGCTTTTTGTCTGATAACATGGAGCAAGTGAATCAGCTTACCCGTGGTACACAGGGAATATTGGTCTGGTGCTATTTACATAACTGGGAAAGAAAGATTAAAATGGGGGAGACAAGTGTGTATAAAAGCATGATTTGCTTATCTTGGAGAAGATCCTCTGTCTGGCCAGAGAGACTGGCACAGAAGCTGATGCTTTAAAATACTCCAAGCTGTCCAAAATCTCCTCTGGTCTCTTTCTGCAATTTGATGCCCATTCTGAGATCAGGACTCCACATACACTTCTGCAAACTCTTCTCAAGAGTCTCAGTCACAACAACCCAACAAGAAAACCCAGGTTTGTTCAACCAACCTCACTAAAGACTGAGCAGCACAATCATTTATCTCCAGTATGTTCCCATAATTCAAGTTCTGGGACTTGGAGCACGCTAGGCACCAAGCACATCAGTCCAACCAAATGTAAAAACCTCTTATGAATAAAATGGCTCCTCTCGAGAACCTTCAGACTTTGAGCTGAGCCTAAGCATCCTGCACGCTCCCAAAGAAGAGTAGCACTCACTGGTGTTGTTTAACTAAGCTGCACCTTGGGCATGTTGTGTTGATGTCACCCAAACCTCAACCCTCTAAAACCTAGCTTTCCTTCTTCTGATCTCTCCTTCTGCAGCATCTGGATCCAAATAGAATAGAATTTGGAATTTAATAGAATAGAATTTAGAATTTAATAGAATTTGATCTATTTCCTTCTGGACAGTAATGGAACAATGGGCCTGTGGAGATCAGTTCAGCCTTCTATTACTGCACATGCATTAAACATTAGAACTACTATACTCCTTCTGGTAGAGATGTGGTAGAAAAATGCACAGAATATTCCCAATTTGAATTCCACAATTATCCGTAATGCTGTCAAAGGTTTCTATTCTTTTCAGATGTCACCATGTCACTTTTCCTGAGAAACCTCATAAACCTCTCCCTCTTCCCTTTCTTACTGGCTGCTTTTCACTGGGTAGAAATTCCTCACAGAACAGACAGATCCCACCACTCCCAGCCTCTCCCAAATGGGAAGAATCAAAAATCATCCTGGGCAGAGCCAGCCTTAGCTGAGCACTACACGGACATTCATAGAGAGAGCAGAGACATTTGCTGTGGCCTCTGGCTCCAGATCCCATCCCCAGCTGCTGTCCTGGGTCCTTGAAAATCAGTCTTTTCCGATGTCATCCAAATGGATACACCTAACTCCCAAAAAGCATCCTCTGAACCCACTTCACAGAGTAATGCTGGAAACCGCAAAGCTGCTGCAGACCACTAATACAGATGTTACATTTTCTGTATCACAACCAGGAGCAAAAACAAATCTCTGATCCACCCCTCTTTGGAAGATGACTTCTTGGGAATTCTCCCCCAGCTACAACAAGGGCACTACTCTAGCCCGTGCTATCCTGAATTTGCCTCTTCAAATATTACACGTTCAGCCAATTTACTCAGATTCCCATGAAACAGCTCAATTTTTTCCCCATTTTTACTCAAGAGAAGATTACAGCTGGTGTGTCTCCTGCAGCCTCACTGCTGATCCCCTCATCTTACCCTGGACAGGTGGAATCCTTTTATCCACCAGGGATTTGCCCATCCCTGTGCCTGTGGCACAGGTAGGGGGCAACAGCTCAAATTGCCCTCTGGTCACCAGCTAGGGCTCCAGAGCAACAGTAGCCCTTGCCTCCCACCCTCACAGGGCTCAGCTTCCACGAGGGATATTTTCCATCCATGGTCCTCAGATTTATCTTACTTCTGAGCTCTTGTAGCAACAGATAAACCATCCGCTAATAGAACACAACTTCCAAGCATAGACAAGTGTTTATCTTCTTTCAAGTGCAGCATTTTATTGACTGATGGTATCTACAGAAGTGGAACAAACACAAACACTTTAAATCCTTCATGAAGAAGGATATTTTTTGCTAAAACAGGTGAAAAGGCAGCTTCACAAAAGACACCATGCAGAACAGAGTCAAGAAATAAAGGTACGTGTTGTGGTGTGTTTTAGCTGTACCGAAGTTTTGCATGCTTTTGTTCCTCATTTTATAATGGTTTGTCCCTATATCCCCTGTTCAAACTCCTTGGTCCTTCCTGGGTGGTGGGTTTTGTCAATCACCCTGCAATCCTGCCCAGGAGCCTGGAAAATTCTGGTGAGGCTGCATGGTGATTTGGCAAATTCTTGGTTCCCCCTCCCTCTATTATGTATAATGACTGTTCTGTTAATTGTCCCCTGTTCTGGGTGGCTCTCCCTCCTCACTGGGATTGGTTCTAGATCACCCTCTGCCCCTTTATATGCCCCCTCTACTTCAGCCAAAACCCAAGGGCAAAACCTTACTTCGTACATGGGCAGCCCTCTAGGTGGAATGAAGTGTAGTTGAAGCCCACGTGGGCGTCCTGCTTTCTTCTTCCACGCCATTTGGCACGCTCCTGCCTGAGGCTCAGACCCACCAAATTGGAAAGCTGCTAAATCATACCCCTGAATACGGACTCAGTGAGTGAGGTAGCCAGTAAGCAGCCCCGAACGACCGCACAGATATGCTCCCTAAAAACCCAAGGGCAGGCTGCACCCTGTGAACTCACTGATCTCCAGACCCCAATACAGCAGCAGCTGTTGCCGAATTGATGGCAGACAGAGACAGACAGTTTAAGTTGTGCCACACAAGCTCCAGAGCATAAAAGATGTTCACTCCTTACTTAACGATGGAGTCAGCCCTCTCTTAAACCAGCAATTCCATGAACAAATCTGGTTTGAAATAGCTGTCCCTGAATAAATGCATCCTAAATCCCAACGTCTTTTCCATTGCCCCCCTGTGGACCGTCCTCTGCCAGGTAGCAGTTGAGCTGATCACCTCTTCACTGCGCAAATCCACGCCATATTCCCTTTTCTACATGAAAACCCGACTTTTGCAAGACCTAAAGGCATGCTATGCTCCCAAAGCCCCTCATGTATCACGCTGCTCTGGGGTTAAACCTTAAAGTGTTTTTTCTCCAGAGGGCTAGGAAATAGGGCATCCCCCTTCTCCTCTCCACAGAAGTCTTTCCTGCAGGAGTGTTTCTCTTCCACCCAGCCTAGTGATAAAACCAGCCAGGCCAGGCACAAGCCTGGAGGGCACTAGGGTTTCATAACTTAAACATGAGAACCCGCAGCTCTATGGGAACAAGGTGAACGGACATAAATCAAATGGGCAGGAATGTCTCAGTACCTATTGAGCATGAGTTTGGAGAGGACAGAGGGTACTGGGAGTCAGATAGCAGGGCACAAAGCACAAAGTATTGAGAGAACCCCAGAATGGTTCGGGTGGAAAGGGACCTTAAAACTCATCCAGTGCCACCCCCTGCCATGGGCCGAGACACCTGCTCTAAGCCCTGCCCAGCCTGGCCTTAGGCACTTCCAGGGATCCAGGGGCTGCTTCTCTGGGCACCCCACCCTCACAGAGTGCCAGGGCACCCTCACAGGGAAGAATTCCTTCCTTTTTCAGTTCAGCAATGTAAAGTCTGAGTGAGGGAAAACTATTGCTGTAGATCCCTGGAAGACTGAGCCCCATTGTTGAGCTTGGCTTCCCCATTTTGGAAGTATGCAAAAGATTAATGCTGAAGTTGTTCATATAACACTTCAGGTTTGTGCTCGGCGTAACAGAGGCATGAGTCTGGTCAAGTGCTCCTGGACAGCATGTGTCTTGCTTAGCAATATGTAACCAAAAATGTGTATTCTATTTCCATCTGTTGAAACTGGTTGGGGAGGTGTTTTCTTTATCCCTTGTACAACTCATAACTCTGGGGAGGGAGGGGACGGGTGTCTTCTGTTAATAAGCCAGCTGTTAAATTCAGGTGGAACAATGTTCCTTATCTCTTCCATGACCCATCCTCCCTCCAGAGGGATATCTTCTGTTAATGGGCCCTTAAGGCTCACCACATGACTGAAACATTACATCATCCCATTGTAAGATGCTCCACCCAGTGGGAGGAGCCAACCATTCCTACCTAGATAAAAACTGAGACTCAGGAATACTAGGCAGCTGGTTTTCCACTGGGTTCCAGAAGATGAACCCATTTGACCACCACAGGACACTTTCTATAGGATCATCTCTACTCCAACATAACCGCATTTGTTACTCCAGGAGGATTTATTTGGACCACTTCCAACACCCTGACCAACAAGGTGTCATGTCGTATCTCTGACTCTGTCAGGGTTTTCTAAGACTTTTGTTTGTTCACTTGCTTGGTTTTTTTTTGTACTACTACATTTGTATTTTTAACATTCCTAGTAAAAAACTATTATTCCTATGCCCATATCTTTGCCTGAAAGCCCCTAATTGCAAGATTATAATAATTTAGAGGGAAGGATTTGCATACTCCATTCCAGGGGCAGCTCTGGCTTTCCCTGGCAAATACCTGTCTTTCCAACCAAGAAAGCATGGCATCTCTGGCAAAACCTTCTGCTTCACAGGTGCCTCACACATTCCAAGGGAAAAGAAGGCAGAAGTTACTCCTGAAGTAATGTTTCAACCATGGAACCATTCACTGCCCAGAAGTCACATCAGTAGATAGATTTTGCTTTGCCTGCTATGGAATAAAAACCTCCTGCTCGCCCTTTTCACGATGGGCTAGTAGCAACTCCCAGTAAGGAGACTGCACTGCCACAGTAACGGGAGGGTGGAGGGAGAGAAATGAGGTGGGGACAGGGCTGTGGAAGGAGAAATCCATTTGAACTTTGAAGTCTCACTAGGGGTCCAAAGGGGGAATAGTTTTACTCCTGCAACTGCTGCATTCAGGGTGTCAGTCCAGATCACACCTCACAGGTGTTTCAGGGTTTGAAAAGGCAAAAAAACCTCAAATATTGTTCTTACAAACAACCACCCCACAATAATCAACCCGGTTTGAAAATCCAAAAGTCTGGATTTTTAACTCCGAGTAACAACGGTTCTTCCCCCGCAAGACCCTGTTCCTTGTGGCCCTGCTGCTTTCTGGGGAACTGCTAAAACTCTCTGTGCAGACACAGACAAGATGCTCACCTGAGCCCCCACTGACAACCTCACTACTGGCTTTATTAAGAGAGATAATACCAGCAACTGAGACAGTATATAGCAAAGCTAGAAAAAAGAGAGGCAAGGTTCCATCTTCAAATCAGGAAGTAATTCCTGGGAAAAAGCAATGCTCAGGGAAAGAATTAATACAAAAAACAAAGAGACAAACAAACCTCTCCCTCCATACACAAAATAAAAGCCCCCCAAAAAACCTCAGCAAAATATAGACAAGAAAACAATCTTACCACCTCTGAAAATTGTAACAAATTCAATTAAAGGAAATGAAAAAGCAGATAGGGAGTAGGACAGAGGGAAACATCAACAGGATGTGTGAAAAGCAATGGAGCAGAGCAGCAGGAGGGATTGAAAGAGGGAAAACGAAAATGAGATTTACAATGTAATGGGATGTGGGTCAACAGAAACACCCGGAGATGAGAAGACAGGTGAGGAGAGGCACATGTTATTAGAGGCTCAGGTGGGGCTGGAAAAGGCTTCTTTGGCCACAGCTGGACATTCCAGATCTGAACAGGTCAGAGTGGTGCCCATCCCAGAGCAGTGACACAGCTCTGCTGGTGTCTGCCAGGGCATGGAAATTCAAACAGACTGGCTGTGTGGTACTGATGTCTACAGCTTTGGCCTTCTAGGGCATACTTTCAGTGTATTTAACTGTTAATATTGCCCCCCCCCTTACAGTTTTCTGGGATAAAAGCATCCTTGGATAGGAAGTTGACCAGGTTGTGGTCAACAGGGTTGTTTTCAACTATTCTCATGATACTCTTATATTTAAAAGAATTACTGGAAAGTTCATCTGAGACCTCTCTCTCACTGAAGACAATAGGTCTGCTACCCTGGCACATTAAGGTCCTTAAGCACTGCTGGGATAGGCTGGAGGAGCCTTGGACAGGTCCTTGTGCTAAAAACAAAGTCACTGCACAGTTCTCCTGGCTCTCTTGTCACTGGTGACAGCTATAGTCCCCTGCACTGCTCCCAGGACCCCTCCTTTAACTGATGGACATCCGCAGGACTGTTAAAGGGAATCAACCTGAAGATGGTGCTTGTCTTCCACACAAAATCCATCTCAAGTCTGTAATACTAAAACTCTCCAAATACATTTATTTATCACCAATGAAAATACTGTACAATGGCCCAGGAAACGGGTGGGAAAAGGCAAGGTATTAAGTCTGGCTTTCATCAATGTCCTTATCAGGATCCATAGCTGCAGCTTCGCTCTCTTGCTGCTGCTTCTTCCAGAGCTTTGCCATAGCCAGGAGTTTGAGGTTGGGCTGATTGGCAGTGTCTTCTGGGAAAATATAATCATAGTACTCCTCCCATCCAGCATCAGACTAGAGAGAAAAATACCACAAAACAAATTTAATTTGCATGTTAATGCTGGCTATTAGGAGGTGCTTCTAATAAGAAAGAGAAATTAGATGAATAATAGAAAATTAAAGCTCATGTTTGATATCCCCTGCCCAGCAGCTGACTCCATAAAGCACAAAGCCACTGAGGGCTCACAGCCACTACTTGCCAGCACTTTTCCTTACCCCATCTTCGGCCTGCAGCTTTCTCCTCTTCTTTATTTTCTCAGGCATCAGTTTATCTATCCTCTCTTTAGTGGCACTGGTGCCGAACTCCTCCTCAAAGCTCCTCCAGGACTCGAGCAGCATGACCCTCTCCTCCTTCTCCTCGCAGCTGCGCATGGCCTTGTTGGCCTCCTCATAGACCTGCCGGCAGTGCAGCAGCCGCTCCTCCTGCCCCACCGACAGCTCGAACTGCGCCAGGCTGATCCACACCTGTGGGCACAGCACACAAACCCCAGCTCCAGCGCTCGCTCTGTGCCACCACAGCCAGGGCAGAGGTGGCAAAAAAAAAAAACAACCAGCAAAACCCCCCCCCCAACAAAACAGCAAAAAAACAGCTAAGGTCAACACCAGCAGGTGCCCAGAAAATCCGTTTGTTTTACGCAAGTGAGATTCACCCCATTTCAGCAGGACACAACATCCATGTAAGGCACATGGATCAGTTTCTTGTGGTTGTCATGTGAATTTCATCAATGACAGCACCAAATGACACTGGAAAATTACAGTTTTCCTTGTAATGTTTTAGCAACCAAGATCACAAAGCTGCTCAGCAAAGAGGGCTGCTTGGAAAAGCTTCTTTCACCTGAGATATGCCTGTTGTTGTAAGGAATTCAGGAACTTCCCTCCCCCTTTCAGAGCACAAGCATGGGCCTGAACTCAGGCTGATCTGAGCCAAGGCAGCCCAGGCTTTCTCTGCCTGTGGGTCAGGTTCAGGGCCAGCTCTGTGTCCTGGGTGCTCACACACACCTTGACATGCTGTGTGCGCTGCAGCAACCGCCGGTAAAGGCTCCTGGTTTTCTCATACTCCTCTTGCTCAATCTCAAAGTCGATGTAGGATTTCCAAAGCACCTGCAACAGAGAAGCCTCTCATCATGTTCATTCTGAGCACACTGGGAGGGGAAGAGAACGGATAAAGTGAAATTTCCCTGAGGAAGAAGATCAGGGTGTTAACTGGCAGCATAGGCTGGGATCAGGGCTGAGCAGTAGCAAAGCTGGTGCCCATCAACCATTCAGCTTTCATCTCTTGTTTTATCTGGTGGATTATTTACATGTTCATCAACCCCACTGTGCAATAAACACCTTAAAATCAGTCCCCTCACCTCTGGCATGTCCAGCCGGGGCTGGCTGATAGCCAGCTCATAGATGGCCCGGGCACGGTCAATATCCCCAAGGATGGTCTCCAGCTCAGCAAACTTAATCCAGGATGTGCAGTTTTCTGGTGCAAACTCCAGGAATTTTTCATACAACTTTCGGCAACGGTCAAATTCACGCAGCTGTAACTCCAGCTCAATGTAACCTTTAAACAGTTTGGTTTTTGGACATTTACCTATGGATGTCCCCTGTTATGCAAAAACAAACAAATGAATAAACCTGTAGTGATCTTGTGGGATCACTACTCGATTTTCTAAGTGTTTGAACTGCAACTCTTTTTTTTTGCAGTTTATTCAGCTTGTTCAGGGCCAGTAGTAAATCCAACCAGTGTTCGCAGAACAAATCAAATGTGCATCCAAAAACACCAAGAGCCTGAGGAGCAGAAAACATCTGTCACTTGTCATTCTTTCACATAATGTGGGCTTCCCATGGAGTATGAGTAGCACCTACCCTGGTTCATCAGCTGAGCACCTGAAGGAAGCAGTGTCAGTCTATACCAGCCTGCCAGGTAAGCAGTACCCAAGCACCTCATAAAACAAATGATACCAAACAAACTATGGCCCCACACTGTTCCTCCTGGCACCGAGAGTGGCTGCCCACCCCTGCTTCCTGGCTGGCAGCAATGGACAGGTGGAGAATAATGTCTTTACAAAGTATTTTCTTTCCAATATTCCTCAGTCTCTGAAGAAAACTGTCTGTCCTAAGCCAAGCTGTGAGAGGCAATTCTGGATTCTTAGTTTGGGAATCTCTTGAAACAAGAGTAAAGTAAGAATGGGCATACCTGAGACAGGCTGTAGTGAGCTTGGCCTTGGAGTCACTTCTGTAGACAAGTATTGTTTACTAAGCAATGTGGCTTCTGCTCCCTCAAGCCAATGTGAGGTAACTTGAGACAGAATTCCCTTACCACAGTTCTCCTGCACAATGTTCCTGCATTTTTAGTACCTTGGAATTTACTAAAAATGGAGGAAACCACCACTTGGGATTATCAGTTTGGTCGCCATTATAGACCTCCAGCTCTACAGATGCCACTGGTATTTCAGAATATGCTCAGTTCTTCTCATGTGCCCTCCATCACTGCTTGGGTGGAAACCCCATCAGTTTGCTCTTTAAAGTCAAATTACCTCAACTGCTACCAACATTGGCTTTCTCTCAAAATGCCTTATGCTATCCCTGAACTTACTAAGAATATCTGAAGTGAAAGGAAAGGAAGTTTTTCATTTCAAAAGATGTAATTTCTTGCTGCCCCATCACACTCTGCTGTCCCTTGACATGCTGACATTCACAGAGTGAACCTGCTCGGTAGCTTCTGAGCCTGCCTGAAATCCCCATCAGCAGCTGGGACTGGCACACAGTTTGGCAAGTCCTAATTTTCTTAGAGTCAAACCTCCTATTCATCTACAATGCTTTTTAAAATGCTATTGTTAGAATAAGTATCACTGTAAGCCAGAAGTAGCAGCTAAGAACTTGTAAGAGCACTGAGCTGATGTGGGTGCTCTGCATTCAGAGGAGTGCTTTGTCATTTCTGGCCAGGGGCTAATTCATCAGAACAAGCTACATTTCTTTTCAAATCATACATGACAGTAAATGCTGGCCCCTGCAGACTTCTCAGATGCCGTTATTTTAACTGGATTAAATCAGCAATTAAAAAAGGACAATTTAAGATCTTTTAATGCCATTCCTGTGTTAGTTAGTGAAGTCAATTATGGCTCTGCTAAAAGCTTACCAAAGCTCTTCTGGCAAGGGGGAGGTTTTTCTGGCGAATTTCAAACTGTGCATACAGCAGCCACATTTTGGCAAATGTAAACTGAAAGAAAAAAAACAAAGTGCTATTTAGGCTGGAAAGTCAGTAGATAATACTGTACATGTTGCTTAAAAAATAAGCATTCTGTCTATACAAGATATGACTGCTACTGCAGGTAATCTCATTTGATCTCAGTGGTTTCCTGCTGAAAGATTTAGAGTTTATTATCTAGAACAACCTCTATGACAGGATGATATATTGGGGTGAAAGAAAAAATGACCAGGACAGAAGTCTTTTAAAGCAGAGAAAATAGTTTTTTAACCAATCATCAACTGGCAAAACATCAGCTATTGCTGTATCAATTATTATCTAATCAGCTCTTAATAACTAGAGATTAATCTGACACTCATATGACACAATAAATGAACTAGAAAACTAGAAAAAGAACACGAACAAGGATCTTCTGACATTCCAAGGCAATGCAGTTATAAGTGTTTGGCAACACAGATATTTTTAAGTTCACAAGCAAAAACAAAACAAAACAAACCAACCAAACAAAAACAAACAAACAAACAAACAAACAAACAAAACCTCAAAACCCACCAAAACAACAACGACAAAAAACCCCCACAAAACTCAAATCAATCAGCCTTGAAGACTGATTGTAAAGGGGAAGACAGACCTGACAACTGTTCTGTCAAATGCAGCTGCCTCAGGGGTGACCATGGGGCCCTGGATGCTACAAAAGGTGTTAACCCTTAAGCGGAGCCTCAAGTGCTGTACAGAGACTGCAAGAGACTGGGGAATGATCCTGCCTGAGGAGGAATGCAAGCAAGCAAAAACTAAGCGATCTTTCCTATATTTTGACTACATGTAATTTCATCTTCTTACAGTTCACTCAGCAACTACTTAGTAATTTGAAAATACTGGAAAAACCCTTGTGTCTCGTGTATGAGGGAATCCTGACACCAGTGCTTGCCCTGCAGCTTCCCTCTGTAATGCGAATTCCAGACACTTTGCACTTTAGCTTGAAAACCTCCCCATCCATTTTGGAAGGTGGACATTTTGAGAAACTGGAAGATACTTGAAGTTTTAAGCAAACCCTTCAAGAACCCCCTAGCAGCAGTTTGGAGCTGCTTACACCCGTGAATGTCGGGGATGGAGAGAACAAAAGGATCTTCTCTAGGGCATTTCAACCCAAAACTCAAGCCAAACTGGAGGAGGAGCAATACCTTCTTGTGGGGCAGGAGCTCAAGGCACGCCTGGTACACCTGTCTGGTTCGCTCTGCATCCTGTAAGAACACACAGCGTTAAACACTTTGTTTACTGCTGAGATTATGCTGAATTTGAACCCTGCAATGACTGCAAAACTGCAGAACTGGTATCTAAGTCAAGCTGGTCATGAATAAGCAAGAATGCTTATCTACTTAGTGTGCACAATCAAAGGTGGTACGTTCTGAATCAGCAAGACTCACCTTTTGAAAGCGATGTTCAGTACTAGGAAGCTGACAATAAAACAAGGAGTGTCCTGGTTGTGGGAGGAAAGAATATGTCTTTTCTTTTAACAGACACTGAACATGTGTTCTGTACTCAGAGCAGCTCTAATGTTCCAAGACTGGAAACGGAATAAATACTTGCACAACCTGAAAGACCACAGCGTGGCTGCTTCACAAACAGTTTCTATTAACTACAGAACTATTTCACAAGTACAGGTAACAGTCTCCCATGGGCAGTTCAACCAGGGCCACCAGAAATACCCACTCCTGCTTTTGTTATCAGTGTGTTTCTGAATGAATTGGGGTAAAACAAGTTTGATTCTTTCCCCCCATTACGCACAGGAGGGAAAACTGGAAGAGGAAAAATTCTGTATATTTAAACAGTAAATCCTGTGGCATGCTACACAAAACTAGCAACACACAGTATACTTAGTTCTTGGTTTTCCTACCAAAATATCAGCAGCTATTTACTACATGGGAAAAGAAACCCCCGAATTGTCACTACTTGCCTTTGCCTCCAGCTCCTCATAGAGTGCATAGTTAATCCAGAGGTAGATGTACCTCTTCCAGTGGCGTTTCTCCTGGATGGGGGGCACGTTGGCAATGGCTCTCTCGTACACCTCCCGCACGGTCTCGTCATCCGTGTCGCTCTCCACCAGCCGCAGGTAGTCAAACCAGGCATCGTAGTTGTGGGGGTTTGCCTTCAAGAGACAGGGGAGCAAGGCAACAGCAAACAAAATTCAGCCACTAAAACCAACAGAGCCTCATCCTTTACTCAGTCAGAATTTCCCCTTTAAAGTAGATCACTGGAATATTAACAAAAAACCATCAGTCTTGGGGGTGCTTATGGTAGAGCTTTTGGGTTATAAGTGGCTTTGTTTTAAATTTTGTTTTTATTTTGCCCTCAGCATCACCTCAATGAAGGCAATCCAAGAACAGTATGAGAAGGGACAAGGAATGGTGAAATGTGCAGCGTGGACTGAACAGCAGACAAATGTAGCACAGCTGTTTTCTCACAAAAAGGTATTTAAGCACAGGTGAGGTGCCTTGTAATGGCTATTCCCTAATTTAAGTAGTAACTACAAGCTAAACCGCATTATCCCTAAGGGGTACCAAGCCTTGAGGTCAATCCAAAACTCTGGCCTGCACAATCTAGACGAGAAAAGAGAAACAAAAAAAGCAGTGAATGCAGATATTATTCTCTTCCCCAGGGAAGGAATTCTGGCTCTAAAATGAACATTCCCTCGGTGTTTTTTTTGACTGACTTTCAAGGGTAATGTGAAACTCATCAGCCTTGATTATCACAAAATACTCGTGTCCCTTAAGTACCAGCTGGCTGTACAGTGAGCCTGGAGGGTACCTGTTCCACATACCTTCACCTCCTCCTCATACTGGAATCTCCTCTTGCTGACAATGATGTCCTCGATTCCCCTCCTGTCTCCAAACTTCTTCTCAAAGATGGTGTAATTCTTGAAGAGATTCTGGGCATCCTGCTTTGGAATTCTATCCAAGGCATACTTGTAGATAACCCTCACTCTTTCAAACTGAAAATGTAATTTGAAAAATATTTACAAAGCAGTTTCTGTCCTCCTTCGCAGTTTTTCAATGACCTTTTGGCAATACTTAATAGAATACAGAATTGTGGAACATCCCAACGTAAGTGATTGTTTTAGAACAGGATTAACACTGATCTTCCTTAAGAGTAAATTTTGAGAAGAAAAAAAAACCACCTGAAAATGCCAGCTCCCATCATCCCTTATTCATTTACAGGTTTAGAATATTTAAACCAATTTAAGAGGTTGTCGTTTTGGGTTCACAGAATGTCTTCAATTTCTTAACAGTCTGGGAACCTTGCAGACTGTGAAAAACATCTGGACCAATCCAGTTTTCTATCATGCAGGCCTATTACCTCTCAGAACCTCTCCTGTCTGAGAATACAGGTTTGAGCCCATGCTGCTGGTCTTGGGCCAGGCAAACCTCCCTTAGAGCACATTTTATTGATGTCACCAAAAGGCAATGAGAGGTGAGCAAAAACTATCTCCTTAACTCAGACTACAGGCACAAGGTACTGGGAACTACAAGTATTGCAGTGAACATTAAATGCCTTAAGTTTTGATATTCAAGGAAAAACACTGGCATGACTCAGACATGATATCAACAAGATCTTACTTCTTTCTGGTTCTCCTCAAACTTGGCAAAAGCCACATACAAGTGCTCATCCATGTGCTCCTCTCCGAAAAACTCCACTGCCCTCTCGTACACCTTCCTGGCATGGGCAAAGTAGCTGTGCTTCTCCTCAAAGCGCGCGTACTTGATCCAGTTCTTCACGTCAGGGTGAACAAGGACAAGTTCAGCTCTTGTTAAAGAAACAGCGCTGGCTGAGTGGCCCGTCTCCAGCTGCGCTCTTCCCAGGGACTACTGGCTCAAGGACTACATCAAACAGCTCCCAGGATGGTGCATGCAGGACACAATAAATGCAGCTGGGAAGAAGGCACTGACAGGTCTAAGCATGCAAAGGCTTTGTGCCTTACTGAGAACTTAAAAAGGGATAAGGGTCCGGGAAAATCTGAGGAGAAACCTGAAATAAATGATGGCTACAATAGACCTGGGGGCATGAGTACAGTTAAACAGACACTGTTGTGGCAGGACCTGCAGTCGCCTCACTAAATCTGGAGGCTTTCCCTAAACATACTTTTAACACCTCCTGCTGGCTCCCAGGGTGGTGGCTCATTCTCAGCACACCACAGCAGAAAGAAGCACAGGGACATTGCTGGACATGGAATACTTGAGAAGGAAATAAAGAATGAAGGCCTTAACCCAGGCAGGAGTCACGAGGCTTTGAAAAGGATATATCTCTCGTAAATGCTTCGTGCTCTGTCCACCTCCTTGTATCTCAGCTCAAAGTTGATGTAGGAATGCCAGGCTTGCTCCTCTGGCTGCCACTCCATCCACCGTTCAAACACCTGGCGTGACCCAGCAACATTCCCCAGCATCTCTTCCATGTATGTGTACTTGTACCTGGGGAAAGGAGATTGAGTTTCTGCAATCACACAGTGAACGTGTCCGCTCAGGGATTTGTGGAGTGCTTCCTGAGAGCATCTCTGAGCTTCCCTCACCTATTTCCTCCCACCCCAGAAATGCCAGTGGGTACAGCAGTGACTGGCAGGATCCAGGCACACAAACATCTTTCTCTCCCAAGGCTCTTGCCACTTAGAAAGTATAAAACTTTTCCAAAACTTCAGCCTTCCTCCTTTATTTTCAGACTAGGCTGAAAACTTGGGAGAAACAGGATAATCTGCATAATCCCAATGCAGCCAAATGCCGTGTGGCCTTTGGGGCTAGCAGGGGTGCTCCTTGCTCTGCCACCGTACCAGAACTGGTTCACCCTGGGCAGGGTGGTGATAGCCCTGTCCCAGATGTTTCGGGCGTGGTTGACCTGGCGGTTCTTCATCTCCATCTCGGCATATTTCAGCCAGAGGGTGACGTTCCTGTAGTCCACATCCAGGGCACGCTCGTAAATGGAACGGGCTCTGCAAAACATGAGCACAGGGAAGATAAAATGTGCCTCCCAGACTTTGGTGTGTGTCTAAAAAGGCTCGTAAGAGATGCCTGCAGCTGCATCATTGTTACCTCTGGATTTCCTTCAGGCTTTCCTCCCATTGTGCGTACTTTATCCAGTTACTGATAACAGTCCTGTTCTTTCTTATGTTATCTTCAAAAGTCTGAGGAGAAAATTACATCTGTAAGTCAGAAATCCTTCTGCAGACCATTCACATCAAGAATGGCTTATGGGGTATTGTTATTACTATTAGGAATATGCTTGCTTTGCTTAGGCATTTTCAAAGCAAAAAGCCAAGCAAAAAACATGGCTAAATCTGCACAAGTAAAAGAATTATTTTAAAAGATTTATAACTCAGCATTATTGTAATGTTATTTATTTTTTCGCTCATATTGTTTTATAGTGGCTGGCCAGATACGGGTAGTAATGAAGAAAACACCTATTAACTGTGTAAGTAGTTACCCTTTCAGTGTTCTAAACACAGGCACGGGGGAGATATTATTTGCTACCAGATTTTGTCAAGCAACACATCTGTAAATTACAGGTTCTGCTAAAAGGTAGCATGAAAAAGGGGTTTGAAAAATTTGATGTCCACCTGCAAAGTCCACAAGGAACACGGACTATATCTTGTTTAAGTTAAAACCAGTGGAATTTTAGTGCTCTACGTGAGCGTCGAGATTAAACCTGGGTTGTTTTTTTTTTATTATTATTATACCTTCCTCTTCCGGAGTTTATAGTCGTTTAGCTCTTCAACATCTGTGATCTTCTGTTGCGGAGGCGGTGGGAGAAGCTCGAGCTCCCTCTCCTTTGCCTCTCTCAGAAGCTGCTCCGCAGTGATCTGAACTTCGGCGGGTGCCTTGTTTTTCACCTGCAAGGCAAGCGCAAGGGGGGCTCGGCTCACATTTCCTATCGCAGCACCGAGACGGCCCATTTCCTCCGGCGCCTCGCTACGCGCGGTGCCCGCCACGGCCGGGGCCGGAGCCCGCCGCCACCCGCCAGAACCCACGGGCCCGCGGCGAGTGGGGATCGAGGGGCCCCGAGGGGCTTCCCCGGGGTCCCCACCACCCTCATGGCCACCCACCTTAGCCACTTTGGGGATGCGCTGCTTCCCGGCCGCCGTAGACGCCATGTTGCCGCCGCTCCGCGCGCGGGCCCCGCCCCGCCCCCTCTGACCTCACGCAGCCCCGCCCCAGCGGCGTTGCCGCGGCAACCGCGACGCGTCCCTGGGCGGCGGCGGCGGGCGGGCGCCGGGAGTGTCCGTTCCGCCCGTGGGACCGTCTGTTCGGTCTGTCTCGTCCTTTGCCGCATCTGTCCCGTCCGTCCCGTCCTTGGGACGGTCTGTGGGCGCTCCGCTCCGCGCCGGGGACAGGGCAGGTGAGTGCGCGGCGCTGTGCCTGCCCCCCGCGGGCCGCCCTCTGGCGGCGGGGGTGTGGCCCGCCTGCGTGGGCGTGGCCCGCGGGCCTGAGGGGGTCGGTCGCGCCCGGGGGCCGTGAGGGTAACCCACGGACAGCGCCGGTGGCCAGCCCCTGTGTCCAGCCCCCACCACCGCCCCCGGCCACCGGGAGTGCCCCTGAACAGCCGACCGCAGCAGCCTTCCGCAGCTCCTCACAGCCTTCTCGAGGTATGAACGCTTGCGATGCGTTTTGGGCGACAAACACCAAAAAACCCCACGTGGAATCTTACTTGTGCTTCAAGAGAGCTTTTGAGTAAGGAGGCGGGAGAGAAGTGCTCCAGGTTCCCCCCCAAGAGGGGAACGTCTTCCTCTGGCTGTTCTGCTGGGTGTCTCTGGGATCCTGCTCTGTGGGGTGAATGCAGGAGTCGCTGCACGAGCAGCGCGTTTCCTCACGAAAGTGGCACATTTTTACTGTGTAAATGCTGCTTTCGCTCCCTGCGGGCTGCGAGAGTGTTTAGGGGAGCTGGTGGAGATGGGGGTGTATTTTTTTTTTTTTTAAGTCAAACAGTTGACTATGAAAATATGGTAGTCAGTTTTCCTCAGCTGAAGTAATCTTAGTGCTAAATCTCAGCGGATGAATGGCCCTTTAAAGTTCGAGTTAGTATTCTTTTTTTTTTTTTTTTTTTTTTTTTTTTTTTTTTTTTTTTTTTTTTTTTTTTTATTGACGCGTGTTTGCAGAGGATGTGTTGCTTCAGGTTAATTTCAGGACCCACGCTGGCGCCAGAAGGTCTTATTTGTCTGTGAAAGGTGTAAGAGTGCGTGTGACTTTATCTCTATTTAAAAGGCGCGAAAATCTGTATTTCTTTTGGTTTTTCATTTTAGTTGAGAAATGTAGTGCCTAATAACTGAGCATCGCATTTGGGTTTGGAGTCACTGTTAGGAGTGGCTGCTGTGTTTGTCAGAGTGGTGAAAATGCTCTGCTGGTCTAGGTGTGTTGTATTAGACTTTTTTTTTTTTTTATTTTTCTTTTAGTTAGTACTGTTATATTTTGCACATATATTTAAGAAATTACGGGAAGACATTGGTAGCTTCATTTCGCGTGCCTGGCTGTCGGCTGAGTCACAGCAGTGTGCAGTACTGAGCAGACACACAGCTGAAAGGTGTCAGAGCCCAGGACACAGTCACGGGTGCTTTGAAGATCTGCTGCCCTGTGTGTTCTAAAGTTGCTGGGCGGATCACAGATCGGTTGTGCCCGGCGCATTTTGTCCGTGCATAACCACAAAAAAACCCTCACATTCTTTTTCTGCCGTTGGAAAGCAGTAGAACTTTAAATAGCCACAGAACTTTGAAGTCCTTCTGAAATTTAAGCCCTGCTGTTGACTTTAAAAGATTTTGAGGAGCAATTTTGGATAAAATACAGTTAACTCGCCTGAAGCTGCTGTTTAATCAGGACGTTGTTGCCCTAGTTGTTTGTAGCTGAGCCTCCAGCCTGCTTCCCCACTGCTGAGCCTCCCACTTGCAGGCCTTTGAGTTTGAAGTTCTTAGTGATGAGCTGGTTAGCATGCAATTGAATAAATAGGAAAGCAGCTCTAGCCTATTAAAAGTGTTCATTTCCTCTGTAGGATTTAGACAATAGGAGTGATTGCCTGCTGCGTTTCAAGTGTGCGCTGTATAGGCAGTGTGTATATTTGTGGCAGTATGCAGGAGGCAGGCACTAAAATCTGTAGAAACTGCCCCAATTTAGAGCTGTTATGAAAACCCACCTGAAGTGACTTTGTTGGGTAGGGGATGGCTGGAGCAGCAGTGTTTTCCTTGATTCTCAGTGAAGCCTGTGGGATGGCCACAGTAATCTCCTGGAGGGGAAATACAGAGGTGGTCACTGCCAGAAGGACAGAGTCGCGTGATGTCCCAGGCATCATCAGCCTCTTCAGCCCTGTCACAGAAGACCTCTTCGGAAGGATTGATGTCACTTGCCTCCTGTAAGTAAGGCTGTTTTAGGTTATCAGGCAATTATACTTAAGATGGCAGAAAACATTCCAAGCTTCGACATGGTGTGCCATGATGACTTTTTGTGCTATTTCTAAAAAAGGAAAGAAAATCCACGTTCATGTCTGTTACATGAATGTGAAAAACTGGGTCCCTGCCGTGGTGCACAAGGTTTAACTAATTCTATACTTGCTTCCTTTTGTAAAAGCTCAGAAGAAATGTTGTTGAATAGCACCTGATAAAACTATCAGGCTGTGGGAGACAAATACTGGTGGGTCACTTACATTTTTCCCTCTTCATAGCAAAAAATCTTGGATAACAGCTGTTTGGGGGAAAAAAAGGAGATGTATGGAGAAACATACAAACGGAAGGGAATGTTTAAGTCTTGCATCTCAAATTTACTAATATGATTGAGGATTTGAAAATCCACCTGAACTTTTATAATGTTAGAACACAAATATGTGGAACTGAAGCAACAATACCAAGTTACCATGTGGACGATGAAGTTTTGTTGAGGCCTGATCCTGGGAACTCTCTTGAACATGGATAATTTTGCTGTTCCAGCAGGCTGAATTCACGATCAGTCACTTTTCTATGTGGAGTTTCTTCAACTTTTGCAAAATTAAATTGTTTTCGTAGAGAGTTATCAAATCTTGCTTTGACACTCTGCAATGAGAAGAATGAGGTTATAGCCCATGCTGCATTTCTGGACTATCCCAATTGGAATATCACTGATCAGGCTGAATGGGAACCATTCCTGCATGAAAACTACGCTAACAATAAGTGCACTGTAAGTAAATTGTGTGATTTTGAGTTTTCATTTAAGGCTCAGGTGTGGAAAATATATGTGGGCATCTACAATCTATTTCTGGTAGAGTTGAGGCATTCAGGATGCAGATGATGGTAGATTCCTTGTGAAACCCATGCTGACATGGGCATCTCAGTTCTGCAGTGTGCTTGTTATGCGCTGGTGGGGAGACTGCTGCTCTTTATTTTGTGTGCTGGTGATTTTCATGTGGGCTCCTTGGGCGAGCTTGGGAATTTCTGGTAGGATCTGTGAACTAGAAACATCCCCTTGCAAGTTTGGCACTCAAATGCTCCCCCATCACCGAGTCCAGCCGGGGACTAGATAGTTGGATTGTTGAGAAAATACAGAAAATGTTAAACCCCAAGCACTCATAATGTGGACAGCATGCACCATTATGAGGTGTTGGCAGTGCTGCAGTTATGTCTGGGCATTTTGTTCATCAGTTCTCCAGGGTCTTCTGCGATGTTAAGCAATGGCTTGGAGGTAAACTGATGAAAACAGTGTTTGAAAATGTGTGCTCTTAAAAGAAACCATCAGTACAACCAAAAGGAGTGTAGAAGAAGGACTTGTGATTTCCTTGTAATTGATTTAGTTTGCCCCTTGAGTGGCATTTTGTGGGCCAGCATAGTCACTTCATTCAAGGTGCAGCTGCTCTGAGGGTTCTGCTGTACTGTGCCTCCCTTGGGCTGTCTGGTGGCTCTGCAGGATCTGGTGCAGGGGCCTACAGAGAAAAGACAAGAAAAATAAATAGGTACTCAAAACCAGTAGTGAAAAATACCTCGAAACAGGCAGCAGAGCTCTTACTTTTCTACAGTGGAGTTTATTTGCTAAAGTAGGTGTAGAAGATTCAGTGTTTTATGCTTCTGCATTGGCAGAAACTCTAAATGTTTTCTGGAGTATAACTTGATGAGATATCATTAGTAAACTGCAGATTAAATCCATGCAAGTGTGCTTTTCAAAACTGAGATCATCTGAACGTAGGATTTCTGTGAAGTTTAGTTGACCTTTTTCCTAGAGTGCAGAAATAATTTCAGGGTCTGAAGTGGGAGTTGACTTGTGCAGAAAGGAATTAATGAAGATGCTTTACTGGATTGTCTGGTTACCAGCACTATTTGGAAACAGTTACAGTCCAAGTCTGATTTACTTACTGTACTCTGGGACCTCAACAGTACTATGTTTTTTTTATTTCTTCTCTTTGCTTCTAGAAGACAAATTAACAGTCTGACTTTTAGGGATGTCTTTGGATGTTTGCTACAGTAGATTGCTCTCCTGATGCTGGTTCATGTACTGTAGCCTCTACTGAAATAATTCTTTCTCTTAAATTGCTGAAGTTTATTGATGCCTCTAGCTATGGCGTTTTAATTGAATATCATACTATTCAGAAAATCTCAGGTTTTCCATTTAAAGCATTTTTATCTACAGGCAGACTTTCACTGACCCAGCACTTGTAATTAATATGCCAGAGAATAGCTGATTTAATAGCCCTTGCCATTCCAGCCAGGGGTTTCCCATATTCACTGGAGGTGCACAAGAAAAAGGTATCTGTTGGTCTGCCCTGTTTCTGCCTGGTATTTGTGTGTCTAATGATGTCATATTAAAATTTGTATTTTTTCTTACTGCCTTTAAAAAAAACACTTTAGGATTTTGAGAAGCATGTGAGCTTTTCTTTTGTTTTGTTTTGTTTTAAACCTAAAAAGAAAGTCTTTGTCAGACACATGTTGAATGTTTAATCTAGTGGAATGTTGTTAGTTGAGAGTTAATACTGTTCAATATGAAATGTACAGTGTATGTTGCAGTCAAACAATAGTAAACTGAAGAGAAAGTTTAGGAAAACTGAGTAGAAAGTTTCATTTAGAAGCAGCTTCTGCTGTTACAGAAGCACAAAATGTAAAATGATATGAAGCACTTTAATCACATAACTTTATCCACACATGCTTTGAAGTCACTTATGTATATTTTGCTGCTCCTTGAGTGCAGATCATGTGTGTTGGAAATGTATATGTGTACTAATACTTGGGCTGATGGGATAAACATAAGCTGCATGGTGTGTAGACTTTCACTCCTCATTTTGTAGCCTTTGAATACGCTCTTCGTGCATCTCATTGTGGCAAAGGAAGAATTTGCAGCTGGATGTTCCCGAGAAATTTTTAGGTGAGTTCCTGTGTAGCCTTGGGTAGTGAGGCATGTGCCCACTCCTGCTGTCAAGTGAGACCATCTCGTCCAGATGCTGCATCAGAGATCTGCCAAGAAAGGTGTGGTATGTTAACTATCTCACCACTGGGAAAATGCTATAAAAAAAGGATGTTTGAAATGTAAAGACTGGGAAATTTGAAAGAAATAAGGTAGGACAAACCAGTCAGAAGTACCCGAATCAATTTCAAATTATGCTGTTTGTCAGAAATGTCTTAATTATTGAGCCATGTGGACCTAGGAAGGAAGGTTATAGGCTTTGGGGAAAAAAACCAGTATCTATTAAAAAGCTAGCTGCTGTCTGTCATTGATGAGTGTAATGATGAAAGACTGAGTATGTTTGTTATTTATTCAGGAGAGCTTTCATCTTACTACCAGAACTGCAATTTATACTTCTCTTTATACCACCTGAGGAGAGGTTAGGTAAGAGTTGAATACTGTTTTATTCTTGAAGTGAGAGCAATTGCAAACATAATTAATATGCACTGTGGGCTTGTTGTGGTGCTCTTTTTTTAATTCTGAGAACAGTTATAAGTTTACAGACATGTGGAGAACATAATCTAAAAGTATCTTCTTGTGACGATCCCATGTGCAGGAGGTACCTGTGATTCCATGCTCACTCCAGCAGCCCTTCAGCAGTCTGTCCATTCCCTGCAATTTTTAAATTTGCCAGAAACAGTACATCAAAAATGGAGTAAAGATCTCAAAAATCAATCCCTACAAGTTTTGTGAAGATTTCTGGTTGAACAGAGCCAAGAGATTTGAAATTGGGCATTTTCTCTTAGTTAGCCAAGCCAGTACAGATTGGAAGAGGACACTTTGGTGAAGCTCAGAGGGGCTGCTGGAGATACGGAAGGAAGCTCAGATTATTTATTTTTGAACAGAGGTACAAAGGTAGAGAATACACGTGTTAATCAGAGAACAGCACCAGACTTGAAATTTGGGTCCTGAATTTACACTAATAAACCAACCATGCGCTTAATTTTGCTGAGAAGGGAGCTGGAACTTTTCTAATATGCCAGCTTCTATAGACATGTTGGTTCCAAGTTGCACTAAAGGACAGTAGTGGTGTGTCAACTACAGAAAGCAGGGCTTGAATGAAGAATTTTGTCAAATCCACTCTGCAACCAACCTCAGCTTTCCTTCAGCATTGTGAGTCCTGACAGGGATTCTCCAGAGGCATAGAGAATTTGCTGTATTATTTTTATAGGAATTGGATTCTACCAATTTCTGATTGCTTTGAAGCTTATTCGGGTTTGGAATGATGGATTAGATGATTTTTGGTGATGATTCTCACATATTTATAAAGCTGTCATTTCAGCCTCATTGCCTAACTTAAAAGACTTGGAATGTTTTACTATCTGTGGTTTAAGTTTGAAACTCTATTTTCCTCAGACAGTTTTGCTGCTAATTTAAAGCTTGTATAATAAGTTTCTCTGTTGCTTCTGACAGGTTTTAGTCATTCAGAGCTGGACATGGGGAATGTCTTTGAAAGGATTATGCCTGTTCCAGGCTCACCCATGGAGAAAGGTTTCACCTTGCTGGCATGCCCCAGGCATCGGTGTCACCCACAGCTGTATGTGCGCCAAGCAAGGTAATGCAGATCCTCACATCTGCTTCCCTGAGCACATCTGGCTGGGGGAAATGGAAGCATTTTCCTTCTTTGTTTTGCAGTATCAGTAGATTAGCTTTACTTATCTGGCTTTCTGTGATAACCAAACCAGATAGTTCTAGCATAATGCTGATTTTGTTCTATTTCATTGCAAGTTGTATTATTTTGAACACTAGGTAGCTATGTGGGAAGGCTGGTTTTTGTTAGTGATGTTTATTCTGTGATCTGCTGGCTGAATTAGACCACTGTATATTTTAGAGAGTACATGTGGTTTTCAGTTTTCTTGAAGACTCTTCCAACTTGTTTTTAATATTCTCATTATCCCATGCTGAACAGTCAGTCAAAGCTTGGATAGGAAGGCCTGTTACCTAAAAGAAGTAACTAAGACCAGAGAATCCCTACTTCAAGTAATCTTTCAGACGTGAAAAGTAATTAACTTCTGTACAGTTTTTCTTGTGGAAGTGCTCCTTGCCTTGGCTTTGGCTGTGTTTCAGGGGAGCAGCCTCCTTGGCATTCTGAGGAAGCTGAAGAGAATCATGAGGTAACACATTTCTCTTTCCATTGTGTTACTACCCCTTTTGATGGCCCCAGTTTGGAGCAAAGATTTGATATCCCCACAGAATTTGCTTTTAGCAGAGCTTTGCTCTTGCTGTGGGATCCCAGTCATAAATGTCATTAAAAATGCGAAACTGAATTATTTTCTCCTTTCTGCTCAGCACAGCTGCCTGCAGTGCATGAGGCAGATGTGTGCATTTCTCTGCAGCTTGTCTGCTACCTGTGCAGTGACTGTTGCCACTCTTGGTTTTTCCTGCCACATGTGCTCTGCCTGTGCCAATGTTGCATCCGGAACATGAGAAATGCTGAGTTTCTGACCCTGTGGCCTGGTGGTTTTCCTGTTGTCATTGCTGTGGACATGCTTCCCTGTAGTGTGGTTGAAGTAGAACAAGTATCCATCAAATTTTGGGTTACTCGTCCTGTCCACAGTGGGAAGACTGCTGGTAGGGTAATGTTTTGTGAAGCAGTAGTTTGATTCAACTCTGATTTATTCTGGAGTTGGTTTTGCATGTAATAAATGTAAGTATTCTTTGTGTCTAGGCAGCAGAATGGTAATTAAATTAGCATTTCTGATGCCTGCAGTGGAGACTGAAGTTCAGGGAAAACATATTCCTTGGACACTCTATCACTTGGTGTGGGGGGGTCTGTACTGACCAGTGCTCACAGATAGCAGGGCCACATTGAGTGTGTCTGATTGGTAAAGCCACGCAATGTTTATGGGCTGATTCACACTGCCAGCTTGGGCTGCATTCTGACAGAAGCCTGTATCTGAGAACTGTTTTATTGTGTATATTGAATTTTACCACATGGGTCTGAAGCAAATCTGCACCTTGTTGCTCAACTTTTGAGCATTTTAAGAAAAAGGTCTGAGGCCTGACCTTTGCCACTTCACATCTTCCTGCTTTAGCTCTGGATATTTTAATATGTTAAAAAAACTCTTTCATACTAACTTGTTGTACAATCGTTATGTTTTTTGAGTGTTTCTTTTGAGTTGTCTACCACTTATCATTAAGTGAATGGGACTTCTATACAGAGAAGGTATCAGTAGGAGAGTTATGGAAAGAGTTTAAATCTTCAGGCATTATGTCGTGGTTCTGACTGTCATATTTGTCTTTTTTTTTCAGTTTAAAATATTTTTTTTGGATGACCATTGGGTTTTGTCAATAGAAATGTTCTTTTGCATGACTGGAAATGTCTCTCAGGCCATAGCAATATTCCTGATAAGAGCTACCATCTTGTCTGGTATTTTGGTAGTTTGTTATAAAAAGTAAAAAATTGCTTTAGCTTTGGTATTATTAGAAAATTAACTAGGAAACTGATTTTCCTCTGAAATTACACAGTGGTGATATAAAAATCATACTTCAGTGTTGTCCATCAGTAGGTAACGGGTAAGGCTAATTTCTGTTTGTAGATGGAGCACTGCCTTTCCCTTCCCTCTGCATTCACCTCTCTGCTTCACTGGCATCCATAGTAACAGTCAGTGGAGCCCTTAGAGAGTCTGTGGATGTTGTCTGCAGCCACCTGCCTAGCAACATGTTCTGGGGCAGTGCGAGGAGATTAGAGTGATCTCTGTCCTCTGCTTACCGAGCAAGGAAAGCAGCTGTAAACCGATACTTTGTTTACCAATCGATTTGGAAGTTACTCTCTGTCTGGCCTCTGTGAGATGTCAGAAGTGTGCCAGGGTGCAGCCACTAAGCTTTGATGTTTTGTGTTCTTGCTGGTGTCTTGTCTAGATCCTGCCATTCTTGGATTTGTGCCCTGTAGCCAAGAGTTAAATTTGCAGCTCTGTGCTTGTGCTCACGGTAGAGGAATTTTGTGGCATTTCTATATTGGAAAACTTACTGGGGTTTGGAGGGTTTCTTTACTTTTTAAAATACTGTGGTACGGGGGGAGGATATTAAAAGCAGAATTAAAAAGTTAAAATGGTTGTGTTCCTACAGTGTAGCGTGCAGGGAGATGAACGGACGTGTGCAGAGTCCCGTTGACTGTCACGGGGTCAGTCTCCAAGAACTGCCATCTGCACCTTTGTGTGTGGTCCTGTCCTGAGTCCCACAGAGCAGAATGGTGCAGGGCACTCGAAGCACTTGGCACAATATTCCATTTGGAGGAAGTGTGTGTCTGTTTTGGACCCCATAAAATAACAGGGTTCAATCAGGTTGCAGTCTCATTCTGTTACCCCTCTTCATTTGGTTTGTTTGAGGTTTGATAGCTTATTAACGGATTTCCTGTACTAATTAATTGTTCTGAGGTGGCAATGTTCCGGTAATAGAAAACCTCACTGCAGATTTTCCCTTGGGATACTTCTGTTGAAGGAGATGAGGGTAACCATTTTGGTTTGGGGGATAAAGAATGAGTTACTGTAAGTTTTTATGGAGTTTTTGTTGTTGCTGGAGCCTCATTTTAGTTGAAAGGAGAAAAAGCAGGAACAAGGTCAGAATCCAAGGGGTCCCTAGCCTTGGTTACAAAGGTGGTCTTACCCAGGGGTCACATCCATTCTGGTATGCAGGAGCAGCAAAAGCATCCAGACACCCCCCTGACCTCTCCATTCTCCTATGCTTGAGTTCGGCAGTCCTTGGGAACTCGGACAGTGTTTGATAAAACAAGAAGCAGAACCTCTCCTTGCCCAGCTGCCTTTTCTTTAAGACTCCTTCCAAATCCAGAAACATATAGAATGGCACTGAGAATCTGTTGTTTCTGGGTTCCTGCCTGTGTGGAACAATGATCTCCAACTTACAGGTATCACATACAGGCACTTCCCTACCTGAGTAGTGGGCACATGGAACAAAACAGGAGTTTTCCCCAAAACCTAGGGAAGCTTTCAAGTTCCTGGTTCTCTCTGAAGAAACAGATTTGTGCATCCCTAGCGATGGAGGGAAGCCTGGATAATTGTTCTTGGATACCGTCCTGCCAGCAGCAGGTTTGTGCATCCCTGACAAGCGAGGGAAGCGCCGCGGGCCCGTCCCGGTTCCCATGCAGGAGGAGGAGGTTGGTGCATCCCGAGAAAGCGAAGGAGCCGCTGCCCGTGCCAGACGGGGCCGCCGGGTGGCGGCAGAGACTGCGCGGGGCTCCACCAGCTCCGGTGTCGCCTCGCTGGGCCCGGGGAGCGGACGGGCTCGTCGGGACGGTCCAGCGAGAGTGTTCCCTGGTTGTAGGTGTGATAGCCGAGTAGCCACCTGTTCCCGGCCCGGAGCAGGGAGGGTATCCCCTGCAGTTTGTTGCAGTTGCTCCTTCCGGCAGCCCGACACAGCCCCAGTTTCCTCTCTACTGCTTTTGGTCGCACCACTCAATTCTGACATTTTTCCAAGAGATAAATACAAGTGGTTTCACGTTATTGATAGCAGTTGAGTGTTAAAGCTGTTTTGCCACCCACCTTCGTGCCATAGTCTCAGCGTGGTGACTGATGAATTCTACCACCGTTCTGGTAAAAGTGCTGGATTTTCTTATTCGGAGTGACATTGATCCTGGCTATAAATAGCAGTCTAGCGGGAAAGAGACTCTGTTGCCTGTTTAAATTAAAATCCGTGTAGATTGGGACTTGTATGCGTGTTCCACCACAGCTGTAGGAGAATGAGGCAGAATTTTGATCTGGGATTCCCATATATTTTCTTAGGGAAACAGAAGCATCTCCAATGGGCAGTGCAGATTTTGGTGGGCTCTACTGGCTTTCAAGTGTGGTTGTCTCTCTAGGGTGCTGAGACTCCCACTTTAGTGTGCACTGGGGATGTGTCCTAGGTGAAGTGATTTTTAGGTGCAGGCTTTGGAACAAGTATTTGTAATGTTTTTTCATTTGTTAATGGAGTAAAACAGAAGTATCAGGGCCTATTAATGGCAGAGCCTTAGGACATTACCTGATCTCTTTTTTGTAGGATGGAAGATTATGATGATCTCATGCTAATCTGGACACCTCAAAGTGAGACTCTGAAGGAAACCTATGGTGAATATCTCCTTGTTGATCTCATAGAGCGTGAAGGTGAAGAAAATCAGGCAGCTGTTTGTGAGGTCAGTCTTCCATGAGCTCTGGTTTTCTCTGATCATATCCTTAGTGATGTCCTATGTGACAATTTACTCTAGCTCAGGGAATAAAATCAGCAGCCCACCTGTGGAAGGTGGAATTCCCATGCCCTATACCCCACAGTGCCTTTCTCAATGTAATTTGTGTCAGTCCTCAGGAGTGATGTTTCCATTTCAGAAATGAAGCAGCAGTTCCCAGTTTTTGTGCCGATTTTTTTCAAGTAATTTGGACAGACCATCTTGACGAAGCCATGTTGTCATTTTAGACATTTTCATTATAGGTGGCCTGTTTTCATTCCCAGTGAAAGCTAGTATTATATATGAAAATAAGTAGCCAGTAATCCTTTCACAGTTAAAGTCCTGTAGATAATTTTTCTTTCTCTTGGCTCAGATGGATTTTTTCTGAAATGAAAACAAACCCAGGAATTAATTTAAATAATAAAGGAGTGGTAATAGTTATCCTGCTGAAAATTCCTGTTAAGATTTTCATGTGTTGGTAATTGTGCATGGTAGTGCAAGCTGATAGGCAATATAACCTCCTTAATTCCTGAAGTCTGCTTTTTGTGGCAAATGGTTTTATAAGATTGCAACATGTAATCACTGCCATTGGGAGTCAAATGGGAAACAATGCACCATTAGTGTAATGGGACATTGCAAAGGGCCATTGCTATAAAGAATACATTCCAGTGGCATGTTTGGAGCTCGATGTGAGACCACCAAAAGGTGTTCCATGCCCCCAGTTTATCTGAGCTCCTGCTGCCACGGCAGGTTGGGAAGGCACCTCCACGCAAACCATGATGGATGCCAACTTTCCCTGCAGAGAAGGAAGCTGGCAGCCTCTTTTTGCACATATGGTAGATGGATTGGTTAATCAGCCTCTGCTGAGCCTTGGGCCTGAAATTACACAGCAGCCAGGCAACTGCGTCACCCTGGCTTTGTTGGTTACGCAAACAAACAATCACTTGTTGCTTCAGGGCAGAAAAATTAAACATCACACTTTTTAAAGTCTTTATTGAAGTGCTGATAGCCTGATAAAACAGCTGTACAAAACCAGCCTTTGAGTTTATAAAGGCTTTCGTTTTGTGTATTGAGGAGGAAAGAAAATGTGTTTTGACAATGTGTTTCATCAGAAAGTTGCATATACTACTAAAAATTTAAGAGCTTCCTTCTTCCAGGCTTGTCTCAGGTTAAAGCCAGAAGCTCTCCAGCATGCCAATTCTCCCTGGTCCCAGTGTGTGTCTTGCTGAGGGCTGCAGCTTGCTGAGAACTCCAGCAGCAATCAGGCATTCAGAGTGCCATGGGTGCTAGCATTGCTGGGATCCCCATCACTTTCATGTTTGCCAGGGCATTTGTTTCTTAAGACTAGCTCTTGGATTTTTTCAGAACACAGAAATATTTGGGGCTTATAAGTGCTGCAAATAATACATATTGCATTAAGAACTCCTTATATTGTACATAGTTGATTTCTTGAGTTGTTAATTTCTTAGGAGAATAAAATAGACTCTTTAGTTTGAGCACAAATCAGTGTTTAGTAATGAGTCAACTATTGCAGCTAACTGAATGAAGGTTCTGCTTCAGCTGCACTATAACTTTAAACAAAATGATGCATTTTTGAAAGTACGTTGTGTATTTGCCGTAACAAAATTTTTACTAAAACTTCAGGTCATTATTTGGCCCATATATATAAGCTTAATATTCTTCCGAGTCATAGCTAAAAAAAGAACTAGAACATCTACTGTAGAGGTCCTAATACATACATTATAAGGAAAGAATAAAAGAGGATCTTTAACTTTTGCTGAAATAGTTCCTTTATAGTTTTCCATTATGTGCAGTCAGAGATGGAACATAAAAGTTTATGTTTCAGAAATTGTTTGCTCAGTTTTTTGTGTCGTGACCTAGAATGGCAGGTTTGTGTGACATGGCTTTTATCTTCCAGGTTGGTGGCACTGCAGTAGGATTCATGAGCTTATCTTCTCATGTGAATGTTTCCTTGTTTCAAGAGTGTTTTGACTTAGGGCCTTTCCATGGACTCTGCAAACCCCATCCTGAGGATATTCTCAAAGTGCCACGGAAGCCAAGCATTCAAGGAGGTATCTGTATTCTGAAGTGTTAAATAAATTCAAGGTGTGTTTGTGTCTAGTGTCTGAGTAGGTTATGCAGGAGGTTGGAAAAGGATATATAGGTTTACTAGCAAGAAAACACAAATTAACATACCTGTTTTTGAAGCAGGATGCCTGGTGTTTTTTCCTGAGAAACGGAATTTTAATAGCCCTGGTGTCTGACTTGGAAGCAATTGTTTGTGGGGAGCTGGCCTGTACTAGCTGTGGGATAAATGCAGGCTTCAAGTTTCAGAAAGCTGTCACGTGGGATACACTGTCTGTCGATACAGTTGTGCTGTTAAAGGAAGATGTGATTGTAAAACCTGGTGTTGGGGACTGTCAGTAGCTGAGCAGCTGGCTAACTGTGCCTATTACATTTTCCTGTTGACTCGTGTCATCTTTTTTCCTTGTGGTTCAGCTTCTGCTCTTTGCTTTGCTCCTGTATTATAAGACTTTGGGAGATCAGGGTCTGTCTCTTTATTCCGCTTTTTTATTTGGCCCGATACAGCAACACATGTGCAAGCTGCCTTCCTGCGAATGATAAAAACCAGTAGCACAAATATATCACCTGTTTGTAGAACAGAAGTGACATGTAAATGATTTACAGTTGTTGTCTTTATTTTTCAATGTCAAAGGGCTTTTTGTGCAGAAGGGCAATATTTTGCTATCTACTAATTGTCAGTAGTAGAATAAAACACCTCCACCATTAGGTTGTTACATATCTGCTTTTTTGAACACAAAGCAGCAGGCAAAAAAGGGCAACCAGGGAGCTGCAGGGCTGTCACCAGCTGGTACCTCAAAGCCAGCAGTCACAGAATAGAAATGGGAGAGGTACAGGTGTTATAGCTGCTCCTGGGGACTTCCTCTCCCTTGCAAGGAAGCATCTTGCACATAGGAGATAGGGGAAGCTGCCTGTCTCCTGTTGGATCCTGTGCTCCTGCAGCTCCAAGAGTATTAGTTCTGAAGAGATGGCAGACATGGTTGCAGGGAGGAATGAGACTGAGGATGGAGAGAGATCACTCAGGAGCCAGCCCAGTCCTGGGCTGTCTGCTCTGGATGATCCTGCTTGGGCAAGGTGACTGATCACCCTTCCAGTCTTACCCATCCCAAGGCTGTTCCTGCTGCTGGTGTCCTCTTTCCTTCTCCAGAGACTGCAAGCTGTAGGTCTGTGTTTTGTGGCAAATTCTGTGCTGCTGAGCTTTTCAGTGAGTATGTGGTTACAAGGTTTGACAATACAGCTGTTACATGTTTTTTATCATTTAGGAAATCTATGAGACTTGTTTAAATGTTAAAACTTAGCATGAGCAGCTGTTCTGTTCAGTTTCTTGAGAATCTGGCATGAGTGCCTTTTAGAAATGTTTTAAGCAGCATCGTTAGCAGTCCTGTGAATCTATCTCCTTTTTCCTCTTCATTTAAAAACTTTATTAGTTTTGATGGTAGTTACAGTTCTGTGGGCTGCCTTCAGGTAAGACTTAAAGTAATCGTATCCCTTTATTTGGAATGACAGGGGCAGCTCTGGGGGAAAACAATTATTTGTAGACTTTCAGGTAGCTTGAGTGAAATCATTAATGATCCTGGACACATGAGGAGAAACTTGAGTATCATATGATGAGAGCCTGTCTCTGGTGCTATTCCTAGAGAGAGCCACCAGAAACCTAATAGCAAAGTCGTCTGTTCACTGCTCAGGAACATTAGTTCTGGTATCACGGAATAGTAGTTAAAATTTTTGTTGTATCTTTGCACATTTTAAAATAGAAAAGTTGTATCCCAGTAGTCCATTGTTTAGCCTTTCCAACATAAGGGCCAGCCTGTGTCCTTGAAATCTGTTAGCGTCTAGTTTGCATTTGTGGATATTCTGCAAAGCCACATCTGTTCCATGAAGGCTGCTTTAGTGACTGCGTTGGAAACTTGCTGCTGGACATTGCCATGCTGTGAGGGCAGAGCAGGTTCAGTGACCTGACACCAACAGAAGATCTGGACTTGGCCTTATGGACTCTGAAGGCTGGAAATTTTTGAATGCGAGCTGCATTCCTTTGTAGAGTAATTTTATGTTCCTACCTATAAAAAGGTTAGTTTTTCAAGCTCTTTAGCTTTTAAGTAGAGACCACAGGTTGATATTTTTTTCCTTTCAAAATGTAATGCTGAATAATAACAAAAGTGTATACAACAGTCTGTACTGATATGCCACTTAGGCTTCAGGGTAATTACAGTAATCTGGTTGTTACTCTATATGGTGTCATGAATTAGTTGCTAGAAAACATGATGCAGTAGGAATGATTCAAGGGCTTTTCATCAGGCCTCATGGTGAATTGGCTCCTTGATCCTGCTGACTGTACCTCAGCTAACAACCCAGCAATCATGAAATTATTTTAATTTTCTTTGTTTGTGGTCTTTACTTGATTTAGTGACAGTATTGCAGTTCTTAACTCATGTACAGCATGTCTGTAAACAGCAATGCAGCCATGTCTAACAGGAGTGGATGATGGAACAATTAGGATTTGCATTTTAGCATAAAGTCAGAAATAACATATCAATATTTACATGACAACAAGAGACTTGTATTAATTAACTTCTGACACCTGCAAGGCGGTTGGTAATGAGAAATGGAGCTGGTTAATCAAGACGACATTTGATCATTTCTATGAAGGCTGGCATCTGTGATACCCTCAGAGACCCCATGATTCCCACCCCTCGCACTTCTTGCTCTGCATGTTGCATCTGCACTCTTTTATTGACAGAGAAACACATTTTGAGATAAGATTGTTTTCTAAATACTTACAGCTAAATTATTTTAAATCTTTAAGGTTTTTTTATCAAGTGTCCATTACTGTGAGAAGAAATTCTTCTGTCTGTGGATGTAGCTTCCATGGGTGTCCCAAGGCAAAGTTCAGAGGGAGAAGGGATAAATTCTGTTGTTTTTTGAAGCTTATTTGTGTTCTTGCAACTCAGAAACCTTGACTTCTTAATGTTACTGGGTCTTCCAAATGTAAGGGTGTCCTTGCTTGATGTGTTTTCTTCGGCAGCAACACCTACATCTCAAGAGTTTATTGTGTAAAATTTATAAAGGAATTATAATACCTGTTTCTTGTCTCTTACTGCACCATTAAGACCTCTGATTTGACTGGGATTTAACCTGGATTTCACTTCTTCTAGGAGAACTAATCTGAGACTGAAGAGCCCTTGCTTGTCCTTGTGATCACCAGAAAGCAAGTTAGCAACACAAAGGGTTTAAGATGTCAGTCAATAACACTAACTTCTGTTTTACACTTCAGATGGGTAAAGATTTGACATAGGGAACATAGGGATACATATAACTTAGCAATTATTTCCAAATTGTCTTGTTCAGGTCTTATTTTACAACAAATTCCCTGGAATTTTTTTTTTTTTTTGCTTTGAAATCCGTCTAATGAAGCTCTAGCCAAGTAACTGTAGGAGGGTCTGTTTAACAGTGGTTGTTAAAATGAAACCTTTTGATAGAAGTAGCCAGACCCACTCCAGCTATTGCTGTGGTTCTGAGGGTAAAGCTCACATTAGTAAACCTTGTGCACTTTCTCTTTTAATTTACTCAGATAAAGATGAAAGCAACCAAACAAGTCAAAAGCCAGAGCCTGTTTCTTCTCAAAACTTGGAATGTGTTCCTGGTGCAGATGCTGCAGCTGTGCAGGTAATGCTCCTGTACCAAGCAGTGCCAATGGCTCTCAGAGCTGATATGGAGCAAGGCTGGCAGAGATGAGGACAAGTAAACACTGCTGAGTTCCTGTTGTGGTTTGAAAACAAACCAAGTGAGAGGCTCTAAGTCAGAAATAAAAATTAATGAGAAGAAAAGGAAAATAAAATAAAATAAATGCAACAATACAAAAAGAAAAAAAACACTGACAGAGTCAGAATACACCCTGATCAGGGTGATGGAAGCAGTCCAGGTGAGGTGGTCTTCCTGAAGCACTGATCTCATAGAAAGGTCTGGTAGCTCCGGTCCTCTGGGAATCCAGTGGGAATGAGGGCTGCCTCCCAAATCCCAGTTTATATCCAGGTGAGAATGCTTGGCTCCTCCCCATGGGCGGAGCATCTCCCAATGGGATGATGAGCCATACAGTGGGTCCTTGATGGCCCATTAAAGAGAGAGAACTCCCGGAGGGAGTCATCTGTGAGTCATTCACAAGGCATCGATGGGCCATTAACTGAAGATGGTGATAGAATACATCCTGAACTCCAACCCAGGACAGTTCCCCTCCTGCCCCATCGTCTGCTCTGGTGCACATGTGCCTCTGCTCTGGGAGCACAGGTTGGAAGTGGCTCTGGCTCTGGGTCTGGAGAGAGGAGGTCAGTGTTATTGGTCATGGTGAGTTTGCCCATCCAGTTCCCCATGCACAGCCATCAGGGTGGGAAAAAAGGGTCACACAGAGGAGAAGAAAGGATGGGGCTTAACTAATGAAAACAGTTTGTGAAGTGGTGTAAGCGAGCCCTTATCTGTTGTTACTGCAGAAAGATGGAGCTGTGGGCGTTTCCCAGACTGAACTGCCGATAGGTGATGTTAGCAGCACAGGCTCTAAAGGCTCAGCAGCACCCCTCCTGGAGACAAATTCCCTGGATGAGGAGGGGGATTTGCGTCCTGTGTACAGAGGAGCTTCAAATGTTTTCCTTATCCGTCTGCTCTGTATTGATAAGAAGTATGAAACTAGGTAAGCATAGAGGAAGAGTCACTGCTTTCCCATTAATAATCATTAATAAATAATAATTTTCAAGGATGATAACCATTTTAGGACAAATCAGAAAGTGACACCACCTGCAGTGGTTAGGTGGGATTTTTTCTGACCTCTTTCTTCTCTTCTTCTTTTACCTTCAGTAACAACATTTCAACCTTCACTTGCAACTTCCTAGTTCTGACAGGTCTGTGGGGGCAAAACGTGAAGAATTCATTTTTGTTGGAAAAAATGTGAGTTGAGGTTGTGGAAAAAGGCTGCTTCTTCCTTCTGTGGAGACACTCATTCTGAAGCTGGCTAGCTGCAAGAGGAGCTACATGTTACAGTAGTTCTCATCTCATTGCATGGGGCAATAAAGTTGTTCTTAGCTCTGCAGGTAAATGTTCCCATTCTAAACACTGTCTCCAGCCACTGAAAGAAATTATTCTGTTTTCTAGAATCCTCTACAGCTGGGAGGGACAAAGGGATTTTTCTCTTAAAACAATTGCTGCTGCTGACCTCACACTCTTAGATCCTGGTGGATTAGAATAGTGCTATAAATGGGATTTAGACTTTTTTCCAAAATTTCTTTCCCCACTTGAAGAGCAAACCTATATTCAACCACATCAGCAGAAGCTTCTCCAGGAACTTTTTTCCTTTTCAGTCTGGTGGTAGAAAGGAAGATACAGAAGAGATTAAGCAGCTGAGCACACCCAGGGTCTTCCATCCTTTCAAATTCATGTCATGTCTGCAGGCAGCAGGCATCAGGAGTAAGGAAGGACTTGATAGATGAATTGAACATGTGTAGTACAGTTTGAAAAAACATCTCTCTACTTGTAGTAGTAGTAGTCATGGGTGAATAGCAACTTCTGAACTCTCTGGCATAAATGAAGTGTAATGGTAAACTTCACTGAGAAGAAAAATGAGAATTCCTTGAAAACTAGTTCTATTTATTGAGCTGTTTCTTGATTAAGGAAGGCACCTACCCAAGGGGATCGAACACTGAATCTGCTGCAAATGCAAATATCCAAAATTACCAAAAAAAACGAAGACATTGCCTTTTGGGTACATATTTCTCAAGTGATATACCCAGTAACATAGCTCAAGTCTGTTAAGAACTAGTTCAATTAGTGAAATGCAAGAAGTCAACATGGAAGATGTATTGTACTTAGAAACACTGACCAACTAATGTATGGTAAGAACATTGCCCTGCAGAAAGACTGTTCCAGAACAGTTAACTGAGAGACAATCTAGTTTAAAAATTCAAGCAAGATAATTATTGTAGAATATGAAAGCTTTATTTTAAAATATTAGTGAGATGAGGGGCTTGGTCTGGAATGACTCCATTATACTGAAACAGCAGTTCAGAGCTGTGATAGAGATTTATGTCAGGAAATAATTTCACTGTAGACTTCTTGAGTTCCTTGCTCATATCCTGCTTAGGATAGGAATCTGTCCCTTTTTTGCTTCTTTCTGAGCTCTGTGCTTTGTGTGCTGTTTCTGTTCAGGACATTTCTCACCAAATTTATATTCAATGCTGTGCTCCCAGTCTTTTTTACCTGGAGACATCTGTGCAGCAGTGAGGATTCCAAGATGGGTATTTGGAGGAGATAGCATTCCTATCTGAAGATTTTGCCTAAGATTACCTGATGCTGAGCTGAGGAATCTGTATATCTTGGTAGTTTCATACATTTTGCTTTTATGCTTCTCTGGCTTGCCTTTGCTTGATCCACGTGCCTGTAAAAGAACTATTAGCAAAGCAAATATATGTAAAGGAGGGCAGGAGGTGATGCTGTCTGCAGCCTAGAATTTTGTCCTGAGGGGGTTCCTGCTGGCTTTGTGCAGCATGGACCCAGAAATAGCAGCTGACTTGAAGTGTGGGTGTGATTGCATCGTATCCCTGAGGGAAGTTTGCTTCTTGGGAGTTGTTAGCCACTAAAGCTGCTAAATGTTTCCATCTCCTAAACCCAGAGCTGGGATGTGGCTTGCTAGTGCACTGAGAGTGAAAAGTGAAGGAACTGAACTGCTGGCTTGTGTGCTGATATTTGATACTTTTCTAAGCCCCTTGAAAAATCTCCCACACCAATTCTTGTGGTCCTTGCTGCCAACAAGGTCCTGGATACCAGAAAGAAAATTGCAATGCAGTGTAGTTGCAATGGCATTTTCCTTTCCCCTGATTAGCTATTCTGTTAACTAGTCTTAGTTATGTATTATATAAGTGAATATATAAAACCCAATCCTGATCTGTAGTTGCAGCTTTAGCTTTGTGTTCAAGCATATATATTGCAATTAGAAATTATTTCTGTTTTAAGTAATATTATTAAAGTGGTAATTAAAGAGAACTTTATTACAGTTCAGAAAGGAGGAGAGGATTTATCAGTATTTATAGGTTACATATATCTCATTAATATCTTCAAAAGATACATTCTGTGTGGTGGAAAAGTGTTTTATGAAAGTTCAGCATAACTGGGTTTTGAGTTCTCTGATATCCTTACACAGGGGAGAAACAGCAGGGCTTTGGTGAGATTTCTCAAGTCTTTTTAAACTGAAATGTCACAATTTGCTGTCACCATAGAAAAGAGACTGGGATAGCTCTAAGTCAGTGGGTGAGAAGTGGAAAGAAGTGTTCAAAAACAATTCTAATTATTGATGTTCCTGTTAGTCTGTCAGAGCACATCAGCACTTTCCTCAGTGGAAAGTCACAGAGCCCTTGGTGCTGGCGGAAAATATTGTGGAACATAGCAACAAGTGTTTGTAACCTGAAGTAATATTTGCTATATACTAATACTGCTGTGATAGTCCCGGAATGACTTCTGAAGAGACTGGAGTCAACAACACGAGAGCCAATGGTTTGTTTGTTCCTCTCTCCACCCTTTTAGTGAGAAGCCTCATGTATTATGTCAAACATCCTAATTATTCCTGCTAATAATGATGCTTTAAGCACTCGAAGTCAGAAATTCCTGTGCAGCATGTAATATCAGCAGTTGATTATTGATGGTCTCTTGGGATTCTCTGATCTGCTCTGAATAAATGTTCCTGCACTTGCAGGGATGTCAATATCACAGTGTATCAGAACATTCTGATATGTGCTTTATTTGTCAATATTTGCTCTTGGTTGCAGGTCATTGGACTTTTTGCATTACGCTTTCAACGTTTTCCCAGTGAGTATAAGAAAAGTTGGAATGGTTTTGTGTGGTGTGACAGCAGTGCAGCTGGCACTAGGGAATGTGGCTCTGCTGCTCCAGTGAGTCTGCTGCATATGAGTGTGCAGGGCCTAGTTACCCTGGGCTGAGATACTCCTCTCCTTGGCTGATTCTAGACGTCATAGAATACATATTTAAGTCCTCTGTTTATCCTGGAATCCTGGAACAGTTTGGTTTGGAAAGGAACTTAAAGATCATCTAGTTCCACCCCTGCCATAGGCAGGACACCTTCCACTAGACCAGGTTCCTCCAAGCCTTGTCCAGCCTGGCCTTGGACACTTCCAGTGATGGAGCAGCCACATCTTCTCTGGGCAACCTGTGCCAAGGCCTCCTCACCCTCAGAATTTTTTCTTACCTTATAATCTAAACCCACTCTCTGTCAGTGTGTAGGCATTTCCCTGGCACTATGTGCTCTTGTAAATTGTATCTCTAGTTTATGTTCCATAGGGTCTTCTCTGAGATGCAGATTTAGAAAAGAAATGCTTCAAACTCCTTTAAAACCATGTACAGACCCAGACTGTACCTAAATTAAAAGCAAACTCAGCAAAATTTATTAAAGGAGATGGAATTAAAGCCTAAAAAAAGTTGTATTAAGGAGATTCATAGTATTTGCCTACAGACTGAACAGTGGCACTGTGGATTCACAGTGCAGTAGCTATTTCCCACTCATGCCCTGTGTGATCACTCTGTCTGTAACAAAGTCCATTTTCTGAGACTTTCTTAATGCACAGCAGAGTGTTGTAAAGTAATGTTACGAATAACTGCATGGCAGTGTGCCTTAGAGACAGGCCCTGGGTACCAGACACACTGACTTGGCCTGAAGAACCAGCACACTGCTTACCACCAAAGAAAGTTCCTAGAGAGAGGCAACCCAGAAAGCATTTCAAATTTGTGTAATTTATCATCTAAGAATGTCAGTCTTTGAAACAAAATGTCAGGGTGGAATCACCAGATGTAGTAAGGAAGGTTCATTCCATAATTCGCTTGAAGTGAAGTAATTTCTGAGCTGTCAGTTCCTTAGTGCTGCCCAGGCAGACCAGTGCTCGGAGGTGTGCAGTGTAAGCCCCCGTTTTCAGGGCTGTCTGTCCCCTCAGAGGGCTTTGGGTAAAGTTTAGAGAGCAGTTTTATTGCCTGCCGGTGTCTTTCAGGACAGAGACTTGTGTGTCATCCTGGTGCCACATCATGTCCCGGAGTTCCCGCTGATCCAGAGCTTTGTTCGGGCCGTCCCTTCCTGCACTTCCAAGCTGGGTCGGGAGCTGTATGTGTTCCATCGGGCGGGATTGCTCACGTGAGTTGTGCCCCGGGACAGCCCTGCTGTGCTCTGGACTGCTGTGGGACACACCTGCCAGTGTTTGTAGGAAGGGTCCTCTCAGTAAAACCCCAGCGCAGTGAGAGGATTCGTTTGGGATTTGCATGTACAGTACTAAGGTAGGGAATATGGACATCGGTACAAACCAGCAACTCCAAGTTCCCTGGCTGTGGGCCAAGGCCAGCAGAGAAATGTGGTGTTGTGTTTGGGATGCGGGTCAGGTTGTGTGACACTGGTACCTAAAAGCCTGGTGTAGGTTTAATTCTTGGAAATATGCTGTAGCTTTCTTAAGAGAACTGTAGCCATATGTTTCTGGGACATACAGATCACAGCAGGAATATGTATCTGTTCTATGTAATTTCTTTTACTTTTGTGTTGGACCATTTATTTCACGCCTTTCACAGTTTCTGTGATGCTCTGAACACTTCTGTAGACTGAGATATCGGTGAACTGGGACACCAAACCTTTCTTGCTGTGACTTCTGTTATGTGGAATGAGATTTCCCAAGCTTTGCTTGTATATCAAGCCTATTCTGGCCCAAACATCAAGTTTAAACTGTGACATAGTTTAAACAAGATTTTCTTTTTTTGGTTTTGATCCTAATGTACATAGATACTGTGTGGTTCTAGCAAAATACTTCTAGGTTTAATTGTGTACCTAATCACCTTTGGTGGCACACAAATACTTTATGCAGAACTAGCCAGCTCCTCTTCGACCTAGGCAGAAGCTTTTTGCCCTGGGGTGAAACTTCTGCTTCTGGGTCCTGAGTAAAAATCCAGCTGGCTGGAGAGAGCTGGTAGAGTAATTCCTGGTAATCACAGGCCCAGCTGCTCAGTAATCCACCAGTAGGGTTGGGAGTCATGTATCCTCTTGGAATTTTGGGCAAAATTCAAGTTGTTATCAAGGCTCTTTAAAAAAAAACTTACCATCCTGATTACATTGTGCATATTCCAAATGACACCAATCCTTTCATGAAAACAAAATAGGGTAATCAGTAGCATTTTCCAAATCCCCCTGCAGCTTTGCAGGAAAGTAAGGAAAAATAGCTGCTCATTGAGGTTCAGGATCAGAAAAGCTTTGGGAGACACCAGAGTAAGGTTTTGGAAAGTTTCTGCAGAGCAAAACCCACAGGGTGCAACAGCAGATATTCTCTTGGAAATAACCAAATCTGTGAAAGTGAAAGATCAACACATTGTACTTGCACCTAGGGCTTTCAAAAGGATGTGAGTGAAAAGGAAGTCACAGAAAATGGACTAAAAGAAAAACAGGGTAAGAGGGGAATATGAAGACGTGAAAGGGCAAAGTCAAAAGAGGCACAGGCACAAAATGAGCTCCTGATTAGCACAGGTAGTAAAAGGAATAAGAAAAGGTGTTAAGTACACAAAAAGCAAGAGTGCAGCAAATGGAACTGTGAGTCTGCTGCTTAACAGTGAAGGAGAAAAAAATAACAGATGACAAGGCATAGGCTGAGGTGCTTAATGGATACTTTGCCTCAATTTTCACTAAAAAGCATAATGATAATAATAATAATAGTCTCCTTGTCTCTGAGCAGTCAAAGGACTTGAGCATCTAGAATGAGTTAATTCATTGCTGGGAGAGAAACGAGTACAGACCTTGGGTAGTCTTTCTTCCTGTTCCATGTTCCCAATGGAGCTGGTGGATCTGCGTATTTTTAAAAAAAAGGCAGTTTTAACTTTTCACACGTTCTGTTTTGGTTATTCAAGATGCAGCTCACTGTAGGCACAGTTGCCTTCCCTGGGGCAGCTGCTGGGCTGGGCTGAGGAGCGATGGGGGAGGATGGCACACTCAGGCTGCAGAGTGAGCCACAATCCTCAGCACTGTTGGGTTTGCAATCGACAGTAGAAACATGTGAAAAGCTACAGAAGCTCAGCTGATGGTCACTTAGAAGGTCAGGATTAGTCTGTAATTTAGTAACCAAATGTGTGCTTTTGAGCAGTCAGAAACGGTCAGTGAATTCAGCTGTGAAATTTCTCATAATATACTAGAACCAGTAAATCTGTGTTTTTTAAGGTATCGATGCTATTCATTAAACCCATATTCCACAGGATGCCTCTCAATGTGATTGAATTATAGCACATCCACTTTTAAATTGAAAGCGAAAAGAACAGAAGTAAAAAAATTATACTATGTGAGTTGCAACTTTTTATCTGTGGGTGAAAAAACTCATTTCTTGGGACTGAAGTTGTAGTTGAAGAGCATTCCAAAAGCGTTGGTTGCACGAGCTGTGTGTAACCAGGAAGGGGTTGCTGCTTTTGACAGACACTGGGAGAGTTGTTCAGTTGCTGTAGACTGTCAGTGTGAAGTGAATTTTCTTCCTAACTAGTAGGTGGGAAGATGTTTGCTAACAGTCTGTAGCTGAGCTAAGTGCCAGGTGACTGCTGTCTGTAGATGTTCCATGTGTGCCACAGGTGTTCTGGTACCACATCACTACTGTGGCATTACTAACTGACACTCTACACTTAGCAGAGGCATTGCAGTCATGTCAGTTTATCCTCATGTGATACTGCTTGAGGCACCAAGGTCTAACACAAAAATTAGTAATTTGTTCTCGGAGAAATTGCTGTTCCTGCTTTATTTTTTACCATGACAGCTAGCTCAGTTTTATTTTTCGCTGTCCTTTTCTCATTTTTTCTTGCCTTTCCCTGTTTTTATCTTGCTCTTTTCCCCATGTTGTTCATGTTCAGTGTTCAGCCACAGTGTTCAGCTACAGATTCCACATTGTTTTTATGGTTCTTTGCCTCTCTTTACTGCTGACTTTTACTCACTTGAAGACAGGTGATACCTGGGGAGTATAGATTGGGCTGAGTGTTTAATAGTAGATAAAGCAGGATTCTGGAGTTGTCTCAAGTAGATGCTCTGATCTGTTCCATTACCATGCAATAAGTTCATATCTGCCTTTGGAACAAGTGTCATTTATCAGTCAGTTGCAATTTCTGAATGGTGTGGTTGGTGCTTGTGAGGGGTGTGTTGTCTTAAGCTTGGCAGTTGTCCTTATTTCGTCACAGAATCAACTTTAATTTTTTTTGTCCTTTTTTAGGTCATTTAATGTAAGAAAAGCAGCAACCAGTGACCTACAGGGAGTCAAAATGCTTGTTGAAACTCTTAGCTTGAATGAAAGCATATGGAATGACTCAAAGATATTCACTGAGGCTCGCAGGGATCCAGTGAGTATTTGTTGCTGGTATGTGTTCAGTTCTGTCCTAAGGTCAGGACTTAACCCAGGACTGAAGCAGTGGCTGAGCTTGTAGCACTCCCGCAGCAGCTGTACCCAAACTGAAGCGTCAGTGAGGAAAGATCTGAGGAAAGATCCAGAGTCCAGCCACACACCTGGCTGAAACAGGGCCCCTGTGGAGAGCAGGCTGGTTAAACTGTGATGGTGCCCTGGGAGGAAAGGGTTTTAACTGGGATTCTGTGGTGAAATAGACAGGTACCATTAGAAAGAGATTCTACTGAAACTGGAAATACGCATTTGTTGCCTTTATCTTGCAGGACGGGATGCCAGTACAGGCTTTTGTGGCAGAAGTTTTGGATCAAATCGTTGGTGTTTCTGTTACTAGGGATGAAATGGTAAATTCAGTTTGTGTTCCATGAGGTCTGTAGTGCTTGGTCCTCACACTAAGGCTGAGTTTTGTGCTTGGCACTGTATGTGTGCTTAACAAAGTGTTGGTGAAAGTGCTGCTTGTAGAATCTCCCTTGCTCTCTGGCCTATGCCCACTGGATTATTTCTCTTCTCATAGATAATGATTGACACACAGATGAAAAAAAATGTTCCTGTTACTTTTAAGAAGCTGTTGCTATGTCCTGAAAGTTTTCCTCCTGCACATTTTTTGTGCTTTAGCAAAAGCCGTTCTGCGTCTAAATAGGTGTTTCATCACCTCTTTCCCTTCTGCTTTCCAAGTCAATAAACAGCTTTGCCACAAATCCTGCAAAGAGCAGTAATTCTTCTTCTAGATTTGCTTTCATAACTTTTTTCTCCAACAGTAGAGTCTAAGTGATTGTGAATCATGCACTTGAAAACAAAAGCCTATTCCCTGATGGAGTAAAAAAGGACATTGCACATTATTATTGAAAAGTAAACATTCTCCAGTTTTGCTACTTTTGTGGCATTCTGCTAGGGCTGAAAAGGTGGAGTTTAGATTGTTCAGCACTTCTAATGCTTAGTTTTTACAATAGAACAGTCACTCCTGTTTCCAAGAGTAATCCTCTTGATTATATTAAGAGTTAAGAGGATAGATTGAGTGAATAAACGTGCAAAAATATCAGCTTATCACTTCAACAGAGAAGACTTTTCAGAGGGCATGTCCTACATCTCTCTGCTCTGTGGAATTCCCTATTTCAGCTGGTGTTTAGTGAGAGGGACAGCCGGGGCTTCTGTGCCTTGAATGCAGAAAAACAGGTGGGGTTTTTCCCCACCCCCCCTTGGATGTCTGCTAACCTGTGTGGAGGTGGGTGGAGCCCCGGCTGCTCTGCCCTGGAGGGAGCCAAGCTGAGGAGTCAAGGAAGAATTTCGCAACTTCACCCTGAGCACCTAAGACAAAGACAAACCTCCTAGCCACGGCGACCTAGCTGGAGACTCACAAGCCCCCTCGGAATTTTATGTAGATCTGTTACAATTGATTGGTTCTGTACCCTTTTCCTCCCACCCTGGTGTCCCATAAAAACCCCTGAGTTTCCTCTGGCCAGGAGAGGTTCCTCATCCCTGGATCCCTTTCGCTGGTACCCTCTCAATAAAGTACCACCTGCAGAAATTCCATACGAGACCTCTCTCTCTCTCTCACTACGACCGGCTAAAAGAGGGGCTAACTCGCAAGGGCATGAGCTAAGAGCACTGAGCTGAAATCACTAAAAGCTGAAATCACTGAGCTGAAAAATCACTGCTCTGCCCGATGCTGAGAAGCCCCTCTGCCAGCTGAGGAGCGCCGTGACCCCCCAAGGAGCTGTTTCTAGCGAGCAATCCGTTGGGGTGGCTGTGGCTCTCTGGGTCCAAGGCGGCGGACCCCATCCACCAGCTGGCATAAACCTGTATCAGGCATTGTGGGGAAAGGGTCAGGTGTGCATTCCTTGTAAATAAGGGCAAGCTGCATGGAAAGGTTTTGAGACAATGAAAAGATTTTTGAGGAAAATCTGTCAGTCAGTGCCCTTCAATTGAGGACAGCTCTCAAAGACACTTGGTTTCAATGTTGAGATGTAGTTCCTTGATTGATAGTATATGACTCCTTGATTGGTATTTGCTAAAGTTCTGTCAAGGTAGCTGCTGATGGCTGCTGATCACTGCTAACTCACAAATTCCTAATTTTCCAGGATATTGAGTATATTAGATCACATTACAACATTGAGGACTTCATTCATTTTAATCACCACCAGCAAGAGGAACATGGACATCTTTGCCACTTTGTCTTGAATCCTGTATTTCATCACTATACAAAATACTTTCTAAAGGAGATTCTTCGCTTGAGTCACAAATCTTGTCTTTACTACCCTGTTTATCCAGAATATGTGGAAGGCCAGGTAAGGAGAAAGTAATTAGTATTTCTTGTATTAAATACTGCCACATTTTATCACTTTTTTACTTTGCTTCCATAGATGACTGCAAACAGAGATTTTCTTTTCAATCTGCAGCAAACTGTACTTTCTTTTCTTCCTGTCTGACATACCCTGGACCCATGGATACAGCTCTTGCATAGCAGGGCTGATGCGTGGTGTCCACCAGTGTCTTCAGGAGGCATGGTGGGGAGGAGAATGGGAATGGCCTTGGCTCCCTGCCCAGCACAAGGGTAATGTAGCCTGAGTAAATGCAAGGGGATCATCCTAAACAAATCCATGTGGCTTATAGAAACTCTCCCAAAAGCATTCGGGTACTCTAGACTGTGTTTCACCAAAAGTCAATGGGACCTGGGCACCTGATTGGCTTTTGGAGGGGGACTTGTATTACTGCAAGTGTCACAGGACAACCGTGATACTGAACTTCCAATGGAGTAAATCCTTTTCCGAGAGGAACATAATTCAGAAATACTCACAAATGTGTTTTGTCATCAGTCTTGTGTCAGAAAAGGGAACACAAGGTAAAGTTTCCAAGCCTGTGTTGCCATCTGAAGCTGCTGCCTGGCCCGGGCAATCACCCAGGCTCCTGGCACCACTGACGAAAACACATGATGCATCCCAAGGGCAGTTCATCCATCGATTGTACCTGCGTGTCTGTAGACCGATGGAATTTTCCCCTGGAGACTGATCTCCAGCTCAGGCTTCTGTCTAAACACCTGGCACCTGGTGTTTAGATGGTGACTGAGATGAGTTCTGTCCTTGGTGACTTGGGTGTTTTTGAAATCACCACTGGCTTTCTTGTGTGAACTCTTGGCATGTTAGACTGAGGTATGTTTGGAGAAGGATGTGTTTTCCTGTGCACTTTTTGGAGTTCTAAGTGTTCCCATGAGGAACCAATGTTCCTGTGTACCATTACATTCTCAGATTCTAAAGAGGCACTCACAAAAATGGAGTTTAATGGCACTGGAGGGAAGAGAAGCTAAGTCTTGCTGGTTATTCCAGTTTTGCCTGTTTCCAGGCTACAGAGTTACTTTAAGTTACTTTACTTTATCTATTTTTATTATCTAATAAGTGGTAAGTGTGATATTTTCCTTAGTTCTCAACTAAGTAACTTCAAGTTCTAATATTTGTGGATGGAATAGCACTTGAGCGTAATTTAGTTTGCATTAATGTTCATTCTGTATTTCCTGTAATTCTCTTTTCTTCCCTTTCGTGTTGTAAGTTATGCCAGAGCCAGTAATGCTGTAATAGATACAGCTATTTCTAATGATCCAGGCTGCTCAGATGAACATTAGGGTTTTGTTAATTTCAAATTTCTGCCAGTTTATTAACATTTATCACTTGGATGATACCAGACATTTCAGTCAGTATAGAATTTCTATATAAATTCATCTCTGTTCCTTGCCAGATGAGCAAAGGTTAGTAGTGAGCAGATAACAGAGCTTAATGAGGTCAAATCAAGCTGATTCATGATCACTGTGGAGAAAAATATCCTCCTGGGGAAAATACTTGTGCTGAAAAAATCCCATAAACCAAACCACTTGTTTATCTGTCATTCCCACAGAGATAGTAATGTAATTACTCTCATAATTATCTTCATCAGTGTCAGGAATTATCTGCAATTCATTCCTCTGCTCTGAGTATGTTTGTTTATTTGCAGATTTTTGTCTCAGATTTAGCCAACAGAGCTAAGAATTGTGTGTTTGCGAAGCCATGCAGCAGACATCTGTGATGCACTGCTCTGACATTCTCTCTGCTGAAATATGGATTGCTGTCTTTCAGTTCCAACGTCCCTGTGCCCATTCCCTGACATCTGCCCTTCATTACATGGCTCCCGTGCGGCCAAGACGACAGATTGTCTATCCTCTACAAGAACTTGGCGTGAACACTCCATCAGAGCAGGTCTCCAAGGATCAGGTGGGTGACAGCAGCAGCAGCAGGCAGGAGGCATGGTGCCAGCTCACACAGGGCCCGGCAGATGGGCTGGCATTACCCTCTCAGGGCTCACGGCTGCTCCTTAATTACAGTGGCCATGCTGGCCGGCGGATCTCGCTCTGCCGCCGCGCCTGGCTGGGCTGGGCCCACAGCCCAGCACACACAGTGGCCACCGGGGCAGAACCCTTTCTGCTCCATGCAGACATGATGGCAGCGCTTTGTCACGGCCTCCCAGCATCTTCTGAGTGCTCTGCTTGCTGCTGAGCCCTTGCTTCTGCTAGCTTTATTGAGGTGCTGTGCTCCACAAGCAGAAAAAAGACGATGCCATGCTGTTGACTCTTTCTGTAGAGATTCCTTAAGTACATTTTATTTTTCAGTCCCAAGGTCAGGTTTCTTTCATGCATGAGATACCCTTTAACACGCAAAGTGACTTAACAGCAAAGGAGAAGATTGTTTTCACTAACAATGGTTTTACTTGCAAAGAACTGGTGCATCCTGGAGGTTCTGAATGAGAAGTCTCTTAACATTTCATTTTTAAAAAAGCTGTCACCCAATTCTCTTACACTTTTTAAGTAACTAAAATTTGATGTAAAGGTGATTCCTCACAAGCATAACTAGTGAAGCTGAAATATTAGGAAAAACACAATTAGTGATGGATTCTCTCAGTAGGTAGTTGTAATTCCATGGAGAAACATAATTAGGGAACTTTGCCTACTAACTTCCAGTTGGCTGAGATGGGCTTCCATATAATATTTTTAGTGCTGTCCTTTTCTCAGTTAGTCAGTAGGTTTTGGCACCTAAAACTCTTAATTAGGCAGCAGCTGGCAAAGCAAAATCCAGAACATGGCTGAGGCTGTTGGTCTGGGTTTGGCTTTGTTCAACAGCCTTCCCTCCACATGCACATCCCTGCCTTTCTCTTCTCTGCAGAATGAACTCTGATGTTTTTCTTTGAACTGCTTATTCTTAATCTTTAAAATGACTATTCTCTTCCTAAAAGAGGTCATCTTAGCATTTTTTTGAAGCTGGAAAATTGCAGACTTTCCTGTGTTTGAAAGTTGTGCAAATCTTTTGGCTGCTCGTGTTCTTCCTGAGGTTTTCTGAACTTCTCTGTAGGTAGTGGCATAATGGTTTGAAATCTCAAATTCGAATTTCTATTTAATAGAACGTGTGAAATTTTTGCTAAGAAGTCGCACTGGCAAAACCCTAATTCAAGGCCAGCCACTATTTAAGTATCCATGCATCTGCCTCTGCATGAATTACAGATTTTTGACAGGCTGTGCTCTATCAGAATAGACATCTGGAGCTAAGTGCTGGGTGGTAACTTGAGGATAAAGCTAGTCTGCTGCTGCTGGCTTCTCTGAAATACCAAGAACTTGAAACCATGTAAAACTAAATTGACTCTTCTGTCAAGTGAATGAAGTGACCTTTGGCCACCATATGTTGGGAAGCTGTGTAACATAAGGAGCAGCTTGCCACGGAGACCTGAGCATACTTGTGAGTAAGGAGGTGGTGCTGCTTTTAGACCTTGGGTTGCAGCCAGGAACAAGGCACTTGCTCCCTCTGCTCAGATGCCTCGTAAAGGAAGATTGATCCCCATCAATAATCTTGCATTACCCTGCTAAATCCTGTAGTGAAGGTACAAATAAACTGAGGTGTATTTTATAAATTAATATAATCAAGTTTCAGTAGGCACAATATTATCTTTCTGCCTTTTTGTAGTGATTAAAAGGCTTTGTCAAACCTACTGTAAACAGTAAGGTGTGCAATCTATGAGGCAGAGAACAACCTGTCCCACCAAGAAGATAAATGTGCTAGCTCTCCAGAATGGAAAGGCTGAGAATTGTCATGTTATGAAATACAGTGAGACAAGGTGAAACATATTTTGGTTGTAGAAGATGCTAACGGGCTAGGAAGTGAGGGGAAAAGGACATGGAAGAGCAATGTTGTGAGGAAGGTGTGGAGAAGAGAGGGAGAAAAGGTGAAAGGCAGACAAAGAGTATGGAGTAGGAATTATGGGAAGATATCTGAGGCCAGCACCTGCAGAGGAGTAAGGAGAAAAAGTCTCCTGTCATCTTTGTTTTGGTGGTTTTAAACAAGATCAGGGCAGGATCTTGCAAGATGTTTGGATTGGGCAAACAGGGATTCCAAGCATTTGAGACTACTCCTCATTTCTTTATCCCATGTCTCTATCCCAGCTCACCAGACTGATTTAAACTGAGGGGGCTTTGCCTTCTCCTATTTGAAAGCAGCTCCTCCAGAAGTGAATCTGTGCCTGCTTTGTTCCCATGACATGGAGAGCGGGTTATCACTGTAATTGCTGCTTTAGTGTGCTCTGCAGTAGTGGCAGGATTTGTCACATGAACTACAAGATGAGGATTGTAAATGCAAGTTGATTTCAGAAATGTAAAATTTTCATTGATTGCCTGCCCTAATTGATTGCTTGAGTATCTGTTGCTTATAATGGAGATAATTGTGGTGATATTCTTGCTTTGATACCCACAAGATGCCCCTTGATATCTAGTAATCAACAAATCATCATCTGCCTCTCATCTATTGCTTTTTCAGCTGCCTTCCTCATGTTCCAGCCCCTCTTGAGCTCTTACTCTTCTTTTCTAGCTGCAGTGTCTTTTTCCCCAGTAAGAGCTTGGGGCTGAGCATCTCATCAATTTTGTGTTGGGGCACAGCTCCTGATTTGTGTGTGGATGTGTGTGGACTGTTGGTGGCTCCATATCTCAGCAAGCGTGGAGTGTCTTCCCAGTCTGTGTCTTCCCAGTACATTCCAGCCTGCTTAGAGCATGAAGGGAATTCACTCATATGTATAGATCCAGGGCACGCACGGACGCTTTCCTGCTTCCTTCTTCCAAAGCCAGAAGAGAAACCAGCAATCTAAACCGCAGAAGCTCTGCTCTCTGCTAGGTCTTGAGCATGGGTCTCATCTGTGCTGGAGAGGTGCTTTTCCTGTGGGTCTGGATGAGTTGTTACAGACAGATGAGCACAATGTGTGGTAACTTGTTCCTGTGGTCCCTCTGTCAACTCTCTCTATTCTTCTGGTGTCTGGAAAAACCACCAAGGGAGAAGTGCCATGTGTCACCCTCTCATGGATTCCTGGCCTGCTCCCTCCTGTCTTGTGCAGGGAGTGTGAGCTGTGTCTTGTGGTTTTAAAGAAGCATAGATCTTCCTCCCATAGGCTCTCTGGCAGAGCTAGATGTCAGCTGGAGAAAGCTACTCTCTAACTCCAGGAATTTATTTTACAGCCCCACAACCAACTGTTACCTGTGTGGCCATTTACCTGCAGTTTTCTCCAGGCCCTTGGGGCATTTCCCCTGGTTCAGTCTTGTCTCTGGTTTGACACAGGCTTTTGAGGTGTATTGTGGCTTTTTGCTAAAATGGCACAGTGACTCCAGAGAAATACAGAGCTTAGGAGCTCTCCCTGCTCCTCCCCCTATTTGTCATCCTTTTCATGAACACTTTGCTGTAAGTTTTAAGGCTATCACAGGCTTTTTCACTTGTTCTCTTAATCCACAGCTCTTTGCTGCTTCATCTTTGCCTCAGAAACCTTGTCACTCCCCCAAGCAGTGGCTCCATTTCCTGAAGGGCAGTAAATTCTTCCTTACTTCTTCTTTTGCTTTGAGTTTGCAAATACATTTTGCTACTGATTTTGTGTGTCTGTTCCTACCAAACTCTCCCATTGTTCTGCTGAAGAAGTTCGGGTAAATTGGGTAAGACTGGACTGAGAAGCCACAAAGCACAAGATATTAATCTTGCCTCCCATTAGAAGTCTCCCACTTTAGTCCTCTGGAATGACACAGTTGCTGATTTGCTTCTTGTCCTGAGGTATCCACACTTTGGGATACCTGTTGATCAGCAAGTGTGGCAGAGGTGCCACGTCTTGGCTCAGAATTGCATCTGCCACACATCTGCCACACTGGGGTTCAGGGCACAGACATGACAAAGCTCCTGCCTGTTCATTAGATAAAACACTTTGTACAGCTGTGCCAAAGCAAAAGGAAATCTCTCATTTTTGTATTCTGGATCAGCAACTGGTGGTGTAATGCCAACTGGCAGGAGATCAAAAGATCCAAACTCTTAATTCCCTCGGCATTAAAGCAGATTAGATTATTATTCTGGTTTGCACATCTGTCAGTCACTGCAGTCATGTTACATGAAAAACAGTTGGTTACAACAGAATCCTGAATATTTATAAAGTGCTGCTGGCCTTCATGGTACATGTCATTATTGGTGGAGTAGAAAACTATAGATAATAAAATAATTTTTAATTATTTCTTCGTAAATAAGCAGTTTATAAACTTGTATGCTTTCTCACCATCTGGAAGCATTCTGTTCTCCATCTGCTTAATATAATTATCAACGTAAGGGAAGAATAGGTGATATAATTAACAAGAATAACTGATCCACAATGAAGAACAAAAATGTTGCACATCTGTTGAATTATTTCCTTGGTTTTGCCCTTTTATTATTATTCATGCTATTTGGTTTATTATATTTTTATTTCATGGCTGCATTCAAGCAATCAGGCTTTATTGCACAGTTTAGAATTGTTTTTTCTGCTCCAGCTCATAAAAAGAACAGTTGCAGAAGCCCATGAAGTGTTGTATAAATTTAGTTAGCTCAGTGTGAGATTCGAATAGAAAATGGAGACCAAGGCAATGCAAACTCAACAGTTTCCAGTGCCATGTGGAGGTATTTTTGTGTGTTTCTCTGATTCCACCATGATGCTTATAGTAAAGGCTATGAGTAAATAGCCTGAGAACAGTTTAAAATAGTAATTAAAAGGACATGAGAGGAAAATGTCCTTGCTTTTAGATCCCTCTTAAAACTTATTCCATTGCAGTCTGTGTTCACAACTACATACTCAAATGACTTGTGAATGAAGGAGCCATCCTGGATATCTCTCTATTCTGTGAGCTTTTTATGTCCATTATAAAATTGCAGGACTTTTTAAAAAAGTATATATTTACCATGTTTTGTAAAAAGAAAAGGAGAAATTAGCTATCAGGTAAAACCAGAAAAAAAATTTAAAACATTTTCGAACTTGACAAACTTTCTCTTGTGGGGAAGCTTGTTTAAAAAGCAGAAAGGAAACTGATGTATGTATGTGTTTGTATAAAAAACTCATCCCTAGGAGCTGGTGTCCCATCCAACAAACTCCTGGGGCTCTCTTTTCTTTACTCACTCTCTGTGTGGCTTCTACTTTCTGGTGTTTAGTCCAGTTCATTACCAGTGTCTGAACTTTTCACTAGTGCCCAGACTGAGCACAAGCCTTTACCTTGACCTATGCAGGCAGAGGAGCAGAAAGGACTCAGAACTGATAGGCTGACTGTTAACACCACCATGCATGGGGGTGTCCAGTCCCAGCTAGTCCACAGTGTACAGCTTGAAAATTTTAGCTCAGTTGTAATTCAAAGGTAATAAAAACAAGGACTTTAAATCAAAATTTAAAACGCTGGGGAGAGGCTATTCACAGAGGCTGCCACGGAACAATCCATTCTGAGCAAACAAAGCCCTTTGCTTCTGACTGCAGCTGAGAGCGTGAACTGCATGGTTTGTCACCTTACACATCCACAGAGAAATGTCAAGAAGGTGGAGAAGGGAGAGGCACAAGTGCTGTGAAGCACCAGAGCCTCTGCTTTGGAGTGCGTGCCCATCCTGGGCACTGGCCACTCCTCGTCCTGGTCTTCAGGCATGACCACAGGAACATCCAGCTCTGCTCCTGGAGTTGCTTCTGGAACAGCAGAGCCTGGAGTAACTGCTATTTTACCCTCTCACTGTCTGCCTTGGAACCAAGTATATACCTATAGCAATTAAACTGGCAGTTTCAGTTCTGTTTATGTGCAGTTGAAGCAGTGGAATGTACTGAAGATGGCTAAAATATGGAAGGTCTTTCAGGGTTTGAGTTTTGTTTTTTGTTTTTTTTTTTCATCATTAGGCCTCTACTAAGATAAAGAGCAAATATAGCAGAGAGCCTAGGGAGGATGAGCAAGACAATTCCCTGCGTTTTAAATATCAAGGCTTATGTATCAAAGTTAAAATGGCAGAGTTACTTTGTGTTACAATTTGTGTATGGGCGCTGGGATTACAAACAAAGGCTTGGTGTGGATAGTTTTCACTTAACCAGGAGAGTAGTATTAATTTTTAAAGCAGTGACTGTTGCTTAAGATGCTCATGTGCTTAGTAATGAATTTTTAATGCTTTTGTAGTATGTGCATGGATGAAAATCCATAACTTACTGTTGTTCCCATTGGCTGGTGAAGGGGATGGTTTTATCGCACCAGTAGGCACACAAACAGGCGTTCTGAAGTGAGGCTGATAACAAATTTTCTCACTGTAAATGTCAGTGGGGTTTGTGCAATGCTGCCGTTACATTTTGTTTGCAAGACTGAGTGTCACACCGTTGTGGGAGGCACCAGATGGCATCATTAACAGGAATGTTTACGACTTAATGTGCATGTGTGAAATTAAAAGTAAGATGACCTATCTTTGTTTTGAAAGCATCATGTCAGTGCTGTACAGGTGTTAATAACATTTGTGATAAACTGAAATAGGCACGTCTGCTTACAAACAGGTCAGACATGGCTCAAAGGTTTTTCAAAGCCGTTTGTTACATTGACAATCCAGCTTGTTAGGAGGAAACAGATGTTTTTGCCACAGAAAGGTAATGTTTGCCATTATAAAATAGAGCTTTGTTTCTGCTTTCACTAAAACATGATTCTCTGACTCTACAAATCAATCTCCCTTCATATCCTGGATTATTATTTATTACCTCATGTTCATTATTTTCAGTATGAAATGTTAAGATTTTTATTCTATTTTTTCAAACTTTTAACTTTATACCTCTCTAACGTTCTTCAATGAGTTCAGTATATTTCAAGTGATGCATCTGTTGCCCTGAGTCTGTAGGTAAGGTGCCTGTGCCTACCTCTCATGCTGGCTCCACTCTTTTGCTGGGGAGTGTGTGTGTGGGCAGCTGCCTCTGCAGGCTGGCTCAGTCTGCCCAGACGCCAGTGTAAGCTGCCCCTTGGCTGCTGCTCCTGTGATCAGGCCAGGGGTTCCCATAGTGCTCCTTTCCCCAGGAACTACCAGGCATGCTTCTCTCTCAGGGGGATGTGGAGCTTATGGGGTCAATCCTTGGCTAAAGCCCAAGTTTATATTTGCTGCTCTCTTTCCTCTTGCCTTGGAGAATATGGCACAGACAGATGACCTGGGAAGCAATGACTGCTGTCAGAGGACTAGAGCCAGCCATGTGCTTTTTACCCCCTTGCCAGCTTGAATGCTTTGATCGAGTTCCTGTGCCTTCCTGTCCTCCTCTTTCTTCCCAGAAAAACGGGGAGAACTACTGAGCTCTCTGAAAGTGGCCCCATTCCGAGTTCATTTCTTTGGCCTTTGAAGCAGAGCAGCAAGCAGTCGTCAGGTCCTTACATGAGTGTGAAATGCCTGGCTCTCACTGGGCTGGGGATCCAAATGTCAGTGCTCTAAGGGAAAAAGAGCAGCTTTTTACCATGGTAACAGTGGTTCTGCAAGGAAATTAAATAGATGTGTCTGTGCTCTGCTCTCTTCTGCTGCTGGTTGGAGTTAAGCAGGAAATCCCTAGTTTGGTATAGAGCCATGGGGACTGGCATACAATTGTTTATGAAGACAGAGGTGTCTTTTTCCAGAAGCTGAGGATCAGCATTTACCCACACAGGCATAATAATGGTGTAATAATACTGACTTAATTCATAAAAGCCTTGAGGATCTGTGGATGAAAATATTCTGTAAAGGTGAGGTATTATCTGTCCAGATCACAGTTCCAAAAGAAGGGTTCTTTGACAAAGACGAAACAATTAAGGCTGCACTCTTCATCACTGTTTCTTTTTCTGTTTTCTTTTCCTTCTGTTTCTGGTGTTTCTATAAATCTGTGAATGCTTGGAAACAGGTTTTAAAAACATGTTTGCAGAGATTTCTAATGAGGCTTTTTGGAATGTAGCTAGTATTTAGAAAACATTTCCTAATGCAGGCTGAAAAAGCATGCATTTCCCAATCAGTTTTGTTCATATCATCTGGGTAAACATTGATGTTTCTTTTTTTAACTTGTGGTTCAGATGGAGCTTGAAATTAAAATAGCTCTGTTTGCTGACCTCCTTGTTTGCCTGCCACTGTCGCTGAGCTCAGCACTACTCTTGTAACAGGTTTGTTAATTGCTTTCACTGCTTCTGATGGCTTTTGCAGTAACAGTTCAGATGGTGTGGATCCTCTAGAGCAGTTACTATCACTGGGGGTTTCTCAGTAGCAAATACTGAAGTAAAACAACAGCATTGCAGGCAGATGTAGAATCCCACAAGCCAGGACTGGGAGGGCCCCTCCAAGTAGTAGTGAAGGATCAGTGAAAATGCCAAGAACATAACAAATGAGGCTGCCCTGTGTTTACCATGCAGTGCTCTGAGCAGCCCTTCTGAATGTGGACCACTGCAAGGTACTTGAACTGCAGCCAACACTTAAGTGCATTTAGCTGGGCAAAGCCCAAGTCCTCAGGGTCTGATAAAGTCAAGCCTAAATTTAATGGTCAGACTTGATAGCCTTAGAGGTCTTTTCCAAACTAAAGGATTCTGTGATGCTGCAAATTCTGCATCATTAGGCGGCCTTTGCATAAGGAGTCCCAGAGAGGACTGCAGCATCTCTGACACACCACTGAGTGTTACTGAGATAGACTTTCCAGTGCCCAGTTCAGAACACAGTGCTGTTTTCTTTTTGGTTTTGTTTTTACATTTTTGGGTGTTCAATTTTCATGGCTTTGTTTATTAAAATGAAGCTAATGTTTGCTGTAAACCCTGACGTATTGTAGAACAATTATTATATGTACATTAATATATGTAGAAAACCTACATCTGGCCCAGGGTCCAATGTTTGAAAACAGAACTAAAAGGTGCTTCAAAATAATCTGGATGTGAGTTTGTACCATCAACATATAATCTAAAGTTATGGCTAAATGTACCAAGAATGCGTTCCCAAGGCATGTGCAAAGCAAAGAGAAAAGCTGGACATGAAGCTGTATGTGGTTGGAAAGTGCAAACGAAATAATGTGTTTGCTGAAACCTAATCAGCATTTCATGACTCTTTTCCCATTGGTTGTGTGGGGTAGAAGGATATGTGAATTCTGGATGCCGTAGATTAATCCTGCTCTGGCCCATGTTGTGCTGTGAGATTGTGAGTGAATGCCTTGGTTCCGTGTAGGGTGTGTGTTGCCAGTGTCTGGGGGCTGCATCAGCATTTTAATGAGCTCTGGTTTGAAGGCTCCAAGTATGGCGCCAGCTGTCCATGTGCAGAAATAGCTCCATGGGCTGATGCCAAAGGGCCACTACTGCCTGTGGCCACCCCTGCCAGCTCTGCTGTCCCTCTGCCCCTAGACAGGAACAGCATGGGGGACAGGGGTGCCAGTACCCCAAAAAATCCATATAATAACCCCAAATAATGTGATGGCCAAAGAAAATCCTGCTTTCTGAGCTACATATGCCTTTTCTACCAATGACAATTAATGCTTTTTGCCTTGCATTAGTTAATGATTGCTGGTTTATTTAATAGATTGGACACAAAATAAACATGTTAGTTTGCTATTGACCTATCAGTTATGATGTCTTATTACCCCTCTAGTGAACACAGGTAGCCATTTGTCCTGACATTTTGTTAAAATAGGTGCTATTATGGGACCAATCCATCTAATTCCTCACTCCCTGGGGCCATTTAGTGTACTTAGCTGTAGAAAGGTGATTTCTGGAGCATGACAGCTGTTGGTACTGGGGCCATTGTGTGGGGAACAAAACAGGTTATATTCTACTCATAGGCTGCCTTTGTCACTGATACAGAAGCCATTTCATAAATTAGACACAACTCTTCCCAGGGAAATTGTACTCCTGCTTTCATTGCTGCAATGCATTAAAATAAACAACCAGCACAGCAGTAGGAGATGTTTGAGCTTGGCATTGCCTTGAGGTGTGTTGGGTTTATGCTGTTTGCTGCTGGCATTCCTGCCTATTTTCACTGATTAGGTCCATTACAAGTAGTTTCTTTTCGTGGTTTCTACCATTTTATTAATTTATTAAGTGCTGCATTTCAACGCAAATGTCACTTAATCATTTTTCCTCCAAAAGTAATTGCTTTTCTAGAAAGTTGCAAGTCTATGTGTGCAGCAAAACCCAGCCTGTCTGAATTGCTTTCTGCCAATCCTGAGAATGTGAATACTGAGGTGAGGGCACATAATCCTTCATGCCCAGTTCTGGGACTGGGAGAGCTCCACATGTGTCAGCATTGGCAGAGGAACAACTCCTGTAGCTGGGGCATAACCATGTAGTGTGTTATAAGAAATGCAGTCAGAATTTGATTTTAAGTAGTGAGGGATGTATGTAATACTTGGCACTGGTTCTTCTTGTTTTCTGAAATCTCTTCTAAAGATGTACACTTTCAGGGAAATACAAAGGGCTTTTTCAGTTTCTGAAATGTGGAAGTGTTACAGCTGTAGTGTGTACGATTAAATTTATTATTAAAACTCTTTTTGCTTGTCTAAGGAGTGTTCAACCATTTCCAGAGTGCTGGCTTTGAATGGGATTATGAAGGTTCTCTGTAGGGACTTGCTGATGTCCTGCATAACCCTGATTTGGAGCAGCAAGGTGGTTCTGTCCCTTGCCCAGGTATTCTTCACTGTGGACCTGTGCTGGCTGCCACCCAGCTGACCTCTGTTAAGCAGCCACCCTGAGCTGGCATATTTTTTGAGGTATCTTCTGGGATTTTCCAAGGGCTGTCCAGCCCCTAAGATGAATCTGGCTCACCACTGGATGTCATCATTGCACTGTGGTGAACTGCAGCTCAAAGACCGTTTGTCTGGCAGTAAAAAAATGTTGCCTAACCAAAGGTGACATTTAATTTTGCCACATTCTGAATGACTTGCTGTGCAGTCATGCCTTTTAGGCAGAGAATTGATCCATAATGCTTCCTTAAGGGACAGGGCAGCACTCTAGTGAGCTCCACAGCAGGGTGAGGCTGTGCTAAAATCTCAGCTGTGGAGGTCCACCAGTGCAAAGACATGGCACAGAAGATCTCTTGGGGATCTCAATGTGCCATGTACTTATTGAGAAGGCCCATGTGATAACCACAGCTTTCAAAGAAAGTAATTACTCTTCATCTATTGAGTTACTCTGTCAGCTGATATATAGAGAATGTGTTTCTACTGGACTTCCACAGGAGGAATTGAAAGGACTTAATTTTATTAGTGTTTAATAGTGTCTCCTGTTTGTAGTAGAGGAAAACCTGTTAGAAGCCTTACATTGCTTCCTTTCTAAGTGCCACAGCAGAATTTTATAGGAGAAGTGTCTGACAAATAGCAAAAGTTACTCCATTTTGTATTGGTCTTCCCAATGCATTTGTGAACCTGCAGTTACCCATTCTGTGAAATGGGAATGTAGGCAACCCAGAGCAGTAGGAAAAATGCAGTGTGTTGTACTGTGAGATGGAAAGTATTTCCTTGTCTTTCATCAGAAATCTGAAAGCTAAATATAGTCAAGGTGAAAAAAAAACCCCATCAAATGCAATATCTCTTGTCTCATAGCTGCATATTTGTTTTTAGAATCTCTGTTAGGTAGTGAGACCTAAAGCGCACGGAAAAAAAACCCATGTGGAGCTTATTCCCTTAGCCAGAATGTGCATGAAGTGGTGTGGAAGCTGATATTAGTAACTACCAACATGACAATAATATTTGTGACTGGAGTACTGCTCCCAGTGGCATTGAGGTACTCGTGTGGCAACCTGGCTTTCCAGGTAGCTGCTCTGTACTTAAGAAAAGAGAAGGATAATTTTGGAAAGGGAGTTTTCAATTAAACACACAGAACCACTCAAAATAGAAGCTCCTAATTAATTTACAAGTAAAACCATTTCCATAAATAAACCAACAAGAGTAAAAAGTGCTCTAGGAGGTATAAAAATGGCCTTAGCAGTATGTAAATACAAGTTCTTGAGGTGTTTGATAAATGGCAGTGAGTGATAGCAGAGGCAATGTTTTGTCCTCTCCTGCAAGGATTCCAGAGCATCTTGCTCTTGTGATTTTCTGTGACCTATTAAACATGTATATATTCCATATATTTTAGTACCACTTAACTGGGGCTGTGCGCAGAAAAATGGTATTAGTCGCATCAGTGAGCCATAAGAAGTTTTGTGTGAATGCAAAGTAATGCATCACTGAGAATTTAATGATTCTTAGCAGGCTTTGACTACCTTTTTAATGCATTTCTATGTCTTACATGTTTTTTTACAGCTGAAATATTCTTTGAACCACACAAATCGAAAGCTGGTGCTGGAATCGAAAGTGTGTATCAACACTAGAATTGTGGTGGTTGGTGCATCTGATGTTGGAATCTCTTTTCTGGAAACATTGATTTTTTGGTAAGTTTTTTATTTTTTTTTTCCTTTGAAAAAGGAATGTATTCAATTTTGTATGGAGAGGGTTGTTTCTTGCATTTAAAGCATTCCTTGAGTCTGTCTCAGTGTACTGGGTGTTAAATGTCTGAGCACCTGCGGATGGAGGGATGGGTACTGGTATCCTGGATGCCTTGGGACTCACAGGATTCCAAGCAACTGCCAGTTGCGTGTGGATCCTTAAGGTGAAGGCATGCTGAAAGTGAGAATTGAAAACACCTGAAGTTGCTTTGGCCATTGTTCTTAGACCACAATCTCATGATGGGAGGTGGAGTCAATGGCCCTTGGCATGTGCTCCCAAGCAGTATTGGCCTTTAAAGCCAGTCGACCCTGGTGGGATCCCAAACCAGCTGAATCCCCCCTTCCCTAAGTGTAAGGCAGGGAAACCTGTGGGTGAGTTGTGCCGTTAACAGCCTTCCCAACATGAGGATAGGGTGCTCTCTCTGATGTTTCACTGCTGTACTCCCCAGGGGCTTACTGGGGAGTCAGACTGTGCGAATGAAGTTCCTTTGGTGCATCATAGAAATGCCATGAAAGACTTGCAGAAATGAATATAAAATTCAAAATCTGAACATGATTCTTACAGCAAGATGCAACAAGAACTGAGAGAGTCCGGTGCTTTTATGGGGGGCGGAGAATGGAAAATTCCAGGTTTTTTTCTTTTTTTAGTTAATCCAGGAGTTTGTATTTCTACAACAACCATTGTTAACATCACAATTTATAGTTTCAATACGTCAAGAGAGGAGTAAGTTGAAGTGCTTTATAGATGTTGTATTGCTGGAGCAGAGCAGAAGAAAATTTCTGCGTCATGCCCTTTTCTTAGTTCTTGACTTCCTGTAGAGCATCCCATCTCAGGGTAAATAGTTTCCTCTCATCCTCCTGTTCTCAGCACCTTTTAGGCTTTCAGTTCACCCCAAATTCAGTTAAACCTGTCCTTTAGAGCTTCTAACCCATTTCTCATTGCTCACCCTGTGCTGTTTGTTGCTACCATTTCATTATAAAGCGCTGTGGGGAAGCCAAAGTGTGTTTGTGCTCCAGGTGTGCCAGCTGAGTCTGTCTGTAGTGAACAGGCCTTTGACCTTGGAGCTCCCTTGTCTCGGCATCCGGCCTCAGACGTGGGGTGCTGCTCGGAGAACTACAGAGCCAGCAGGCAGCACTTAGTGCAGTGTCACAGAATTTATATTAATAGAGGTACAAATTTAATATAAATTAATAGAGGCAAAGAGTCATTTTTAATTTTCACATCAGCAGCAAATAGCCTCCTGATCAATATGAAGGCCTTTTAAAACAACTTAGTTTAATTTACTCATAATTTTCTTATATTGTCTGCAAAGGTTACATGCACTAAAAATAGCTGGATTGAATCAATTTGTGAGCCCTAATCCTTAAAAAGAGGAAGTAGTTTTCTCATCGTTATTCTTCATATTTAATTATTTTACATTACCAGTCACCATGGAAGCACACAAATGTAATTCACTTACCAATGTGGCAATTATTAGAACTCCATCTTGCAAGTGTTTTCAACTTCTTTGAGACCAAAGAAATATATTTTTCATTAGGCAGAGAAATGACCCCGTGAATGAGCTCTGCTGCCCTGTGGCAGGACGTCCCCCGCTGTGCCACAGGCAGCACATCCTGGGGCACAGTGCTCCTGGAGCAGTGCCACAGAGCAGCCATGGCAGCACTGCTCACCCACCCAAACCCCAAAGGAGCTTTAGACTGTTCCCTACTGCCTGAGCAGCATGTGCAGGTATGTGCATAAATGCAGGTGTAGAGCTGCTTTTCTTGAGGATGCACAGGGATTTTTTTGGCTTTTTACCGGAGGGCCAGTGGACGCAGCCGGCTGCAGTAGCAGGGACAGGGCCTGCTGCCTGGCCAGCTATTGGTGTGACAGTGGCTCTGGGGGAGCAGGTGTGACTGTGGGTGGGTTCTTATTTGGTTGGTTGATTTGTTTTTGGTTTTTTTCTTCATTCCTTTGCTAGTTGCAAAGGGACGGGCAGGGCAGCAGGGTTAGACCAGAAGTACACAGGATTACAAACCCCAGTGTTTCCACTTTATCCCAGGGGCTGGTTCCTGGAGCAGAATGCAAACACAGGCAGCAGGGATGGAAGTTTGGCTTAAGGATTGCAGAGCTTGCTCCCAGCAGTGTCTTGTCACTGGTTCCAGTGCACTGGTTCCATTGGCTTTTATCAACCTCTTTGCATATAGCTGTGGAAATTACTATTGTCTTCGATTATAGGGAAAACTGTTTTTAATCCATGGTTTTGAAAACCTGCCTAATCCAAACCCTGATGTAAACAATGACTTATTCTCTGAGGATGTTGGAATATACATAACATGCTACATGAGACAGCCATAAATGAATGGTGCCTAAAATCACAATATTTCACGTGAAATAGTTATGGAATCTGTTTCCTTCTCTCTGTGGTGCATTAAAATAATTATTGCATTTAAGAACTAGATGGATTAAAGAATATTTTTGTCAAAGGCCTGATTTTTTTTCTTGAAGTAGAATTGGAATCCAGCACAGTAAAGCCTGAGTTTTTTGTTTCAGGACAGTGTGTCTCCCACTGGGAGCTTGGGGTACCCAGGATCAGCTCCAAAGTGGCAGGGTTTGAACAGGGTTCCTTTATCTGGCAGCACGGGGGCACACAATATCCTGCACATCTGCCCTGATTGGCTGTAGTTAGCATAATGCTTGCTGGTTAATTAGGCTTCTTATCTTTGCATTTGTCTGGGAACATCTGAAGCTTTCCATGTTGCCTGTCACTAATTAGTTGACTAATTAAATAGTTAGTGCTTACTTGCTGATCACAGAGCTAACATACAGTGAATGGGTTAGTGATGCCCATTGTTTTGTCTTATCTGTCTTTGCCACATGAGCTGACACACATGTGCTTACCTCTGCCTTCCCTTCAGAGCAAGTCAAGCCCAGGCCATGTGCTCAGCGTCACAAGGCGAACATCCCTCAATCGTTGTTGCCTTCCATTGCTTCTGGTGACCGGAGCTCAAGTTGTGACAGAGATAAATCAGATGGATCAGAGCTGGCCTTGTCGCACAGTCAGCATCACAATGAATGCTGACAGTGACTGATATCAGGCATAAACAGGGAAGAGGATGTGGGTCAGTATCAGCCTTCCTAACAGCCTTTGCCAGAAAATAAGACTCAATTAGCATCAGTATGGGCTTATTTTATAGTTACAGTCTTGCTTTTGAGACTGTCTGCAGTTTTAAATAAGATTATTTCAACTTGAAATACTTGCCTTTTAAACATATGCATGCAAACACTTCTCTGAATCCCAGCTGTACTTTCACACTTGAATTTTGTAAGAATTTGTGTATTTTCTCTTGTTACTATTTATATTTGAATACTCCTTAATTCTTGGTGAGTGTTAAAGCTGATCTTGGAAATAGTAGTTTTCTCATAAATGCCTGCTCAAAATTGGAATGAGTCACAAGGGTTATTATTGAAAATGCTGGGCTGCATCTGTCATCCCATATCCTGGTGACTCAGCAGGACATCCACAGCTCTGAGCCTGATAACCTGGTACCTCTGACTGATGCAGTTCAGAGCAAATATAGCAGTGTTCCAAGTGCAAGCACTGCATGTACGTTCTCCAGCTCTCTGCTAAAGCCATGGAGGAAATGTCATCACTTTCTCTTCTGTTCATATTTAGATTGGACATATTTAGATTGGTTTGAAGTTTGTTCCCAGAGATGCAGAGGAGGTGCAGTTCTGAGTCCTCCAGAGAAGTTTCCAGGATGCCTGAAGATTGGCTTGCAAGCAAAGCAAACTGTGCAGGCTGCTGCAGTGGAGAAAAAAGGACTTGTCTGGTTAAGCTATGACCCTTCTCACTAGTGATTGTCGTGGATTTGATTCCTGTTTGCATGTGTGTGTGTATTCTGAGGGCCAGAGTGAGGGTGCTGACACATGGGTGTCACTAATTGAAGGATGGCTGTTTGGGATCAGGAGTTTAGGCCCAGCTAACTTCTCTGCAAGCTGTGTCCTGGGCTTGCCAGCCTTATGTCATGAGGACCTGGCACTGGGGGGGGGGTGCCTCAGAATGTGCAGCTTTGATAAGTTTTGTGTTCTCCTGCTGGCAGGAGGAGCATGTGTGGTTAAACCTCAAGCCTTCTAGGTTTAGGGGCAGGCATCTGCCTGATGGAATTTGGAACATTTTGAGAGTGCCTACTCTGAAGGCAGCATTGCCAGATTTGCACCAGGCCACATCATAGAGTTGGAATACTTATCTCGTCTGCAATAGTTTGGAAAATTGGAGTCTAGTTTACAGCCATAAAACCCCCCCACCATCTTAGTTTCAAACACAGGTAATTGGCCAATAATATTTAAAATGTCCTGTTAGCAAACTGGAATCTGCACTGTGTGTTGCTCACTGAAGCACTCACAGAGCAGCAGGCAAAGCGGTGAGGTTTCTTCACTACACTTCTGTTTTACTGCCTAATTTAGGTACCTTTATTTGTGGAAAATGGTGTTGATGTCTCTCAGCTATGGTTTGGAATCTGCAAGATGATTAAACAGCAAGAGACTGTAACTACCAAGACCATCATCAGATTTCCTTCATTTTCTGTCTAGAAAAATAATTGCCATTTTTGAAGAAAATGAAATGCTGGAACACTTGTGGAATGGAAATTGGAATTTTAAGGAAGGAAGTGCTCTCACTGAAGTAGTGGTTGGATGGAGCTTTGATTAGGTCAGACTCAAGCTAACTTACAGCTGCCCTCGGGAACACTGTAGCTGTGGAAGGATGTGGATGGGTCTGATTTAGCTGCTTGTTTTGAGTGGGTAAGGAAAAGAGCTCTTTAGATTTCCCTGCCCTGTTACAGAAAAATTCATATTGTTGGAACTTTGCCATCTTAGTAACCTAGATTGTGAAAATGCCACATATCTTCAGTGGCTGCTCTAGTTTTTGTAAGCAAAACCAGTTGCTGGGAAGTGAGAGGTAACTGGAAGGGGCACAAGCAGTGACAGCCACAGGAGGGGGCTGAGGTGTTTCAGAGTAATTCATTACAAGGTGGATGGGAGTTCAAAAGAAGAAACTGGAAAAAGACATGTTTGGTAATCTTCAGTGAGAAATCAAGGTTGTAGACTGATGTAAAGCCACCTAAAAAACTAGGAATTAGTAAAGGAATTGGAAGGCAACAGAACCAGAGATGCTGGTGTGTTACGAAAAGGATCAGCACAGAGGATGACAAGAGACAAGCAATGTAATCACAGCAAAATAATCACAAAGAAGGAAATCTAAGACTGATCACTTGAAGAGGGAAGAGTGAGAGGAGTAGTTCATACAACCTAGCAGAAGAATCCAAATTTAACTGGAGAGGGACAGCTTCTGAGATAGGATTGCCCTAGGTTTGGCTGGGATAGAGTTAATTTTCTTTCTAGAAGCTGTGTTTGGATTGCTTATGAGAATAATGTTGATAACTCAGTGATGTAATTGTTACTAAGTAGTGAACCATCAAGTTCAAACTATGGTGAGAGACCCAGCTACCAGTGATGAAGAGAGAAGCACTCCCAGCATCCTTGAAGGGCGTTAGTCAAAGCGTGAAGGAAGTGTCCTTTAGCTCTTTAATGGATTCTTGCTAAGATGTCAAAAATGGTGACAGTGGTAGCTTTCATGGCCTGGGCTTAGAGCTTGTTCTTCTTAGGATGACAGCATCTGATAAAATTACCAATAAACCTGGCAGGAAGTTTCTGGAAAAAAAAAATTACAAAGCACTTTCATCAAAATAGAAGTTTTTGAAGGGACCCTGTTGTTTTAATACTAGGAGGAGGCAACTGGGGCATGATGAAATATTTTGCTGAGAGAGGGAGAGTGGTCATGGGCCAGGTTGTGTGGAAAGCCTCTCATTGACATTTGCATTGACAAGTGTCCCAGTAAACACTATGCTGTTACCCCTTCTTTTGTTGAGCAAATTCATTCCCAATCTTAACACTTTTTCCTAAGGTTGTTCTAAGGGAGAACTGGCTAATCTTTGTTTACTGGTAATTGAAGAGGGGTAACTTGGAGATGGACATCTGTTGGTCAGCAGTGAATCTGGAATCCTGCTCTGGGGGCTGCAATTGATGCCCTCGGAGAAGGTTCAGGAGAAGAGGTGCTTTTGATAGGTATTGATACAAACAACAAACCCTTCTGCTGCTGTTGCAGCCAAGTATGGCCGTCTGGGGAGGCAGAGGCAGCAGAGAGAAAGGAAAACACTGGGGCTGGCAAAGGAATTCAGTGGAGAGATGATATGGGAACACTTTGCTTGGAGAGAGGCTCCAAGCAAAGCTGTAGTGCTGAGTAGCACATTTGTCCTGGAGGGACAACTTTGAGTGAGCGAGATTCTTTCTAGTTATTTGTATGGGCAGCCTTTGTTAAGCTGAGCATTTCTAGTTGGGATTTGGTGTGGAGCTGGGAAATCTGTTAGGATAGCTTTTTTTAGGAAGTCTCTTCTCCAAGTTATGTCCTAATTGCTGTGTTCTTGAAATGTTTTCTTAAAAAAAAAAGTCCTGCTTTGGATAAATTGTTATATTTGCGGGGAAAAGGAGAACTGTCTCTATCTGCCTTGTACAGAGAGAGTGGTACCTGGACATGCTGAATTCCTGTGCCTTGAACACAGGTTATGGCCTATTGGTACTCTTTTATCATCATCTCTGCTTCTGGGCTCCTTCCTCCCTGCAAAAACCTTAGTGGTCCTTTTTTTCTTTTAGGACAGAGATTTTTCTGATTTCAAAGTTTTGTTAATGTGACACTTTATCACATCTTTTCAGTGTTTAGTGTTGAAATCAGATTTTTTTTCTTTTACCATTTTCAGAATGACCTCAAGCTGTCATTTTTAAGAGGGCCTTGCTGCAGTGAAGCCGAGGATCCAATGTCATTAAGACTTTACTTTTGGATAGGTTATAAATTTCAGATATTATTGTTTAAAGACTATGTACACACAAGAACAGTACACATAGTTACCAATTTTAGGAGGCAGATAAAGCATTATCTTCTGTCTCTACTTTAATTTTTATTGACAACTGGGATAATCTTTAAAAATGCAAAATTTCAAATAAGTTGAAATGCTTGAGTTCATGGAGACTGCTTCGCTGCCTGTTATTTGTTGTAACAAAAGTAATTTGACTTGTTGTGATGATGAGATGTTTAATGCAAGTAATTAATTTATTTGTTCAAGCAGCTTCCACCATCTAAGCCTCCATCATTATGTCACGCACAGAAGGGAAAAAAAAAAAGAGGCAGCAAGACATCAGGCAAAAAAATCCAGCAAAATGAGCAAGAAGTATTCTAACACATTCACAAACATGAGGATATATGTAAAAACTGTACTAGAACTTTTCTGTGTGTCCTTTTGATTATGCTCAGTAAATTGGTAGCCCTGTTTTATTTTGAGGACGAGGGTGTTCAGACTCCTTTTGTAGTCATCCTCTCGAGCTGTGCACTGAAACCCAACACCTTTTACTTATTTCCCTAGATACTCTAATCCCTCCCTGCTTTACCAGTATCTTTGAGCTGGTCTTCCGTTTGTATCCACAGCAACGTGAATCCCCGCTAGAATTATTTGCTTCTGAAATGCAGGTGCACTTGTTTAACGTTGCACTTTTTCACCAAATCCGAACCTCCACTTTGCCCTGTTTCATGTTGGGCACTGTTAAATTTATTAACAGCATCTAAGTTAGTCCCCTCTCCTGACACCCCTGCTGTGTCCAGGGCCTTGGTTGTTCTTCAGTTAAGAGCTTTTAAGCACCAGTAAGGAATCAAAAGCTGTAGTAAATGAGCCATCCTTTTGTTAGCCTAGAAATAATAAAGCTCAAAATCCCCCACCTGTCACCCCATGGTGATTGCTAGTGCTGGCGGGAGCCGCAGCTCCACTCTAGTGCTCAGGCTTGTCTTTAAGTGCCTCTGTGTGTGTAAATACATTTTAAATACTGGAGTATTAAAAATGGAGTATTGGCACGTCTGGAGCCAAGCCTTTGTAGTACAAGATATTACATTCCTTACTTATTTAAAGATTCTGATAATTTGCACAAATACCACCAGCCTGTGCTGAAACACTGACCAAATTCTGACGCTTAGCAGCAGCAGGGATTTGCCTCTGTGTGTGAAAATGGGGCTGTTGTTTGCGTGCAGCTGTACTGGGAGCTTGCACCTCCACAGAGCCGGAGGGCAGTGTGTGGCACTCAGAGCACAGGCACCAGCCCTGGTGACTGCAGCTCTGCCCCTGCACCACCCTGCCTTTGGGGAGCTGCTGGCCACCATGCTTTGTGCCTTGTTTTTCCTCTGTGTAAAGGGGAAATCAAAGATACCACTAGTTTCATCTTCTTTCTTCTAAGGAGATGCTAATCAATATTTTGATGCCTACGAGATGAATGATTGGGAAACATGAATTAATATTTGGGGTTTATGGGGATGCCATGGGAGCGCTGAGGTAGAAGTAAATCATTAGATTGTTAATCGTACTGACTGAAAGGTCTTATTGAAGCCTTCTGCTCAGTGGGGAAGAAGGGAACAAATACTATATGACTGGGGAAATCCTGGATGCCTGCACGTGGACTCAAGAGAGGTAGAGCATCTGCAGAGGAAAATGGTGTGTGACCAGATCAGTAAAGTGCATCATCGTGCAAGTCATGCAAAAGAGGCACATTAATGGTGCCCTAGCACTTTGATTCTGCCATGTTTCTGAGGCTGGCTCACAAAGTTTCCATCCTATATATTAATATTTAAATGTAATGTTACTGTAGCCCCGGGATTTGAGCACCTGTTGGCAAGAGGCCATGCAGTGTGTATAGATGACTTCAGCTGCACACTGAAAGGAAAGCTTCTATCTGTGAGGATGGGAGGACATGTAGGGTGTTTATGTAATTAATCCCATTTAAATAAATGCCAAGGAGCTATGCTCTTGTGTGTGAAGTTCCTGTAGTTGTTGTTCGCACCCCATGTACAGTGCTCCTGGTGTGCAGATGGCATCACTCTTATGCTCTGCCTTCAGCTTTGTGGATCAGGCTCACTCTCATTTACATAAAGACCATTTTGTATCACTCAGGCACCATAAGGTGGCCATAAATGAAAAGCAAATTCTATTTACATCCACCTCTGCAGAGTGACCTTAATTTAAAGGAGAATCAGGCCCATAATCTGTATAAATATATGCACTCTGTTACATTAAGGTTATTTATTACTTTGTGTTTGGTCTGAGTATGCATGGAGATTTACCACAGATAATCCATAATCCAGAATTAAACTATTAATATGCATTTTGAGAGGGGCAGCCATAACCTTGAAATTCCTTGGTTTAAGTATGACCTTTAACTTTGTTTGAATATATTTTTTAAATGTATGAATAACAAATTAACATTGGTTGATAAAAAACATTCTGATTCCTTTGTACCATTTGCATCGGCCCATCCTTAACTTAACAGAAAGCCTAGAAGATTAGAAGGCTTAATCACTCATAATATTTATTTGTTTTCAAATGTCATATCACATTTAGTTCAACATACTGTCAGTCTTGTCCCCCTCCTCGCCCTGGCATTACTGAAACTGTGGTGGAAATTGTTCTTCTCTTTATATCTAGAGACACCTGCATCTGAGCAGAGTGAAACATTTTGTCCCTGTGTAAAGGAATAATTGCTTTCTGTATCCTCCTGAACATGGAATTCTGAGCTATGCTGTTCCTTTGATGTGCCCTCCGAATTCCTTCCATCTGGGGCTGTTTGTTTTTGTTTCCACAGGCCATGTCTGAAGTTCAACAACCTGACCTTGATTTCCATTCATGGCCTTCCAGGAAAAGATCCACAGAGCTCCAAGTATAGAAGATTTTTAATTAACAGGTTTGACTTCACATTTAAACGCTTGTGCAGAAAACATAACACTTTGTAATTCTTGAGAACTTGTCCTAAATTTTAGATACATCCGTAGAGAGACCCAGAATACTTGAGTCTGTCTATCTAGCATGCACTCACCTATAAGAGGTGTTGGATAGAATTATGAGTAGGGAGATAGTGCAAAAGCAGTAACTACCAGCAGTCCACTCTGTTATACCTGGACAGTGGGCTCTGCTTTCCGAGGCTTTTTAGACTGTCCAATTAAATGTCCAGTTGAAGACAAATGACCCAGGATGTCTGTTTGCTTTTTAAATCTTGTTTGGTTTTTAGCTTCCATGAGTTTTGTTCTAAATAATGCTGAACCAAAGAACGTACAAGAATTAATATTGGTAATATGACAAAGAGTGACTTAGAGCAGTGTGTGGTGGGATGCAGAGCCCACCAGTGGTGGTGGGGATTTTGCTGGACATGGAGGAATTGTTACTGTTGATCAGTTTGGCAGGAATATTCTGCATCAGTTCCGCTGCTTGTGGGCTCTAAGTGCCAGTCCCTGGACTGTGGCAGTCTGTCCCAAGTCCCAGCCACAGTGCTGTCCCAGACCATGGCTGTGTACAGATGAAGGGAAACGGTGGAGGAGCCTTGTCTAGGGGCTGTCAAACACTTTGCAGGCTTCCTTGTTTGCCAGTAAATATAAGAGCTTCCATTTAGTCAGATAAAATTTTATCTCTTTAAAATTTGCAATACGTAATTCTCACTTAAATATAGTATTTTTGGGTTTTATTTTGGAATAAATCATCACTGTGGACTTGAACATGATTGTTTGGAACATTACAAGGCATGGAATTAAAATGGATCAGTTATTCTGAATAGGAAATTAATTTATACTAAGTTATTTAGATTTGGCATGTGACTCTTTGGAGCCTTCACACTGTGTTTTACCAAATCTTTTTCTCAGTGAGCTGCACTAAAGGGCTGGCTCTTTAAATGACAAAACAGCTCTGCGTCTGCTTGCTGAACCCCTCAAACGAAGTCTCTACAAAGATGTGAGAATAGTGTAGTGGGAACCTGTTTAAAATCATCTGATCTCATTTAGAATTTTGCCCTGACAAGGAATTTTGAATAAGCAGTTACCTGTATTACTTTTTGTACTGTAGAAAGGGGTATGTTCAAATCTAGCAAATGAAGGAATTATATTCTCACATAAATGCATGTAGTCTTTTCCTAAGTTCACTGTAGAAGAGTTGTACTAACAAAGCATCTTTCCTGACAGAAAGTTGCAGTTAAGAGCTGCCTCACCAGATTTAGCTGTTAAAATCTGAAAGCAGATTGAGTGAAAATTGAACTCTGCAGGGTATGATTTCTGAAAGCATCCCTGTGATTTTGGAGTGTCAGTCTCCTGGGAGTTGTGCACCTCAATTATAGAGGTGCTTTTGAAAACCTCCCTCTGTCCTTAGTGTCCATTTTATTTATAGACTTCTGCATTATTACAATTCAGAATTGTCAGTGGTTTTTCTTCCCTTATTTATTTTTCTCTGGTATCTGTGAGTACAGGGGATGAAGAGCATCACAGAAAGCCTGGTGATTCAATCCTGAAATTCCCTAGGTTGTGAAATCAACTGTATTTATTCCAGCTGTGGTATCCTGAATGCCAGTTTTGTGAGTTTGGTAGCAACGATCAGTGTGGAACCAGGAGCTCTGTGTTGGGATGTGTATCCTGGTATTAATGGCAAAACGTCAGCTGTCAGTGCTGGTCTCAGCCCACACTCTTTGCTGCAGTTGCTGGTGCCACAGAAAAGCATCAAATGTTTAAGCATGGGCCCAGCCCCTTCTGTTTGTTCTTCTATTATTCTGAGGCCTGTGGGAGAAAGTGGAGTATATTTCATCACTAAGTATACATAGAAAGTCCAGTTTATGGGCCTCTAAATGGCCATGAGCTTAGTTCAGCAGGTGGAATGTATTTTCTGTGGTGACTTCAGCTGACAGCCTAGGTGAAGCCTGTGGTCTCTGTACTGGCCATTTCCCTTCTGAGGTCCTGGCAGGGGTGAGACTCAGCTTCTTTCCTGTAGTTTGTTCACAATATTTCTTCTTGCTGTGCTGCTCTGGTCTCACAAACCAGACACCTGTGTGACACCAGCCATTCTTTTTTTTTTTTTTTTTCTTGTTTTATACCTGTGGCATTTTTTGTTTCACTAGATCCTGTGGGTTTATTGCTTTACAAGTCTATAAATGGGTTTGTCCAGTTCTACTGAAAGAACCTAACTGAATAAGCTTTGCCTGGTGCATCTCTTCAAGTATTGGGGAGGGATGGAGTTGAGCCTAGCTGGATCTGCACAGTGGCCAGCAACCTCTTGTGCATTTCCATGGTGGGCCATTGCCAGGCTCAGTGCCATTCAGGGGTCATGATGGACCTAGCTGAGAATGTTCTCTCTCTGGTTCTCCTCATGTTTTATAGTGATGTGTCTGTTGCATGTCTGTATGGAAGTATTTTATCTTCAGGAATCTTTGTAGAAGGCTATTATTTAGCAGAGACAGTGGTACAAATACAGTAATAAGTGACTGTCCTGGTATTTATTTGGCTGGATGTACTTGGTGGGAGTACACTCCTGAGCCTTAAAAGACCTTTGGAAGTCAATGTAATTTTCATTACTGAAGCATCAAAAGAGGTTTTGTCCATTTGGATTTTGCTTTAAAATTGGCTTTTTAAAATAGCAGCTTCCAGATCTTTGGTACTTCTCTCACGCGTAGGGATATCCGATGCTTTTTGCTTGGAACAAGCTGTGACACCCCTAAAACAAATGGTGCAAAAGAAAAGCAAACCTTGTCCAGGACTGTCAAAAGTCAACACGTGATTTTAGGGTACTGAAATGGAATTCACACTGTCAGAGCACATTGCTTGTGATGTGCGCTCCGTGCGTACCCTGAACATCCTGGAGCACACTGCTCAGGACCAGTTTAGTGTGTGCTTTCAGTATTCGTGCATTGTGGAAAAGTTATTTTGGAAAAGGGTCACCGGTAGGAGACTTGAGATCTCTGCCTTTTACATCTAGCTCTGACAACCATTTTCCCGACTTCTATTTATTTTTAAACTTTTTAGACTAATACTTTGAAATATGTATGCTAAAATAGTAGGTGCATTCCTGCTTTTGTATCTCACTGTAGCTATGACTGGTGAAGCTGAATAGCAAAGGAAGGAAAGTTGGGGAAAAGCTGAATGAGGAAGTTCTTGTCTTGGAGAAGGAATTGGACTGTTGAATTATTTTCTTCAGGTTCAAAAGTTTCTACCTCGCATCAGCCTGCAAAGGAAAAGCAAGGATAAAGCATAGATTTCTGACTTTATTCTTAAATTTGGTGATTGTGAGGCCTAGTGCTGGAAGGGCTTGTTTGGTTTCAGCAAAAAGTTGTCAATTTGTAACTGAGTATTTCCTAGTGTCCAATCTCTTACCACAGACTGCAGTAAATTCACAGCAAGGGAGCAGGTGGAACCACTGGGGGCCTGGGCTGAACTCACTAGATGTCTAATTAATGCCTGCTGTCAGCTGCTGAAATGCCACTTACAGATATTCTTTCTTTGCAGCCACTGTTTCAATGATGAAGATTATGCCCAGATGTCACTTTGTTCCTGGGTTAATGTTGTGGTTGGTAAAATGACGGGCATAAACCGCAGTGCCAAATATGTTGTTGTTTCCAAGGAGAAGAAAGTGCCCTATGACTACCTGGTTCTGTGCATGGGACAGAGCTACCAGGTGAGATGTGCACAGAGTGAGCCAGCACAATATTCACAGGTTTTCCACAGTGAGTGGTGTTACTGAGCTCAGGCAGAGCAGCATTAGCAAGGGTTTGCTTACCAGCAGCCTTACCAGCAGTTTGCAGCCCTGTAGTGCAGCAGGTTGGGCTGTGTCGGTGCTGCTGCAGAAGCTGGAGGAGTGGAGAGTGAGGCAGAGTTTCCCACCAGCAGTTTACTGCTCAGGGTTGGGCAGGAGACAAAGCTGCTGGTGTTTTTGACACCATAACCATTAAACCTACTAAGGAGCAGGCTCAACTGACATGTGGTCCCAGCCACAGGAGACTTAACTCCAGCTGGTCTAACATGATTTGACCTAGTTTTGGAAGCTGAGAGAATTCCTTATCAACTTAATTACTCATCTCACGTGGTGGTCATGCCTAGGCACATCCATGGTGCAGCTTGGTATTGTAGCACACAGCTGAGTTTCCAGGGAGATTGAAGCAGATCCTTAGTTGCATGTAAGATGTTGGAATCAAGCTGAGCTCTAGCCCCACAGGGTCAGCTTCCACTCAGACTCCCTGGGCAGGGTGGCTTCTGGCTCGTCTATCCCCATGAGGCCATCAGGCCACATAACCAAACGGGCAGCTTGGTACAGCCCCCTTGTTGCAGGGCTTTGCCTTACCTGAGTGGTTTGGGGTAGGAGTTGTGAGCAAGGCATTTTGCCTTTAAAATCAAGAGATAGATATGAGCAATTTCAGCAGCTTTGCAGTGCTGTTACCGTGTCCCACAATGGTGTCTGGCTGCTTATGTGCAGCAGGCTGTGTGGTTTGGGTTCCCTCCTCAGAGCAGAGCCACATTTAAACAGCAGCCTGTGAGCCTTGCTCAGCAGGGATGAACAAAAGCTGAAGTGTGGGCTGTAAAAGTGCTCCTAGGAAAAGGTGTTTGGAGGTAACTCTGACTTGCAAAATTATTTATGGCAAGTAACTACAGTGGGGGAGAAAGATAAAGATAGCAAGGGAAAAGGCAGGTTCTATCTGCCTTTGAAAAGAAGTCCCATCATCATCTATTCTCACTTTCAAGCTATACAAAAAGATAAGAAGAAATTAGTGGCTTCTGTTTTATTACACAGAGCTCTAGTCCACACTTTTTATAAATTGTTCCTTGTTTGGTAAGCAGTCAAATTAATGCTTAGTAAAGCTATGTGTGATGATTTAAAGATTTCCTTGTTGAGTAAGATCTTTTGGTGTCATGGCTGGTTTTATATGACCAGCAGTATTTCAGTTGATCCATCTGGCAGTGAGAACAGGGTTCAGGATGTGTCTCAGTGATGCTGAGGAACTCAGAGACAAGATTTCCTTTTTGCTTTGTAGAGCTCAGATTGAGTTTGTTATTGTAAAGCAGCACTACACAGTGAACGTGTTACTGAATCTTCACATTTGAACAATCAAGCAGCTTTTGATCCCTTTCTTTGGGATAAAATCTGTCATTGTCGAAGGTTGATTTTTGCTGAAAAAAGGTGGAGGCAGTCTGGCTTCACAAAGACTTTCCAAGGCCATTTAAAGTGATACGTTATTCAGAGAGCTGCTGAGATCTCCTGCTGTGTGTTGGGACATTTCTGCAGTTTGCTGTGCAGTCCCTGGCGTTTTCCATGTGCTTCCACTTGCACTGGCAGTGCTGTTTGAAGTGATCACCACATGCCACAGGAAACAGGGAATATATGCACATACAGGTATGCTCTGATCAGTGGGATCCGTGTTCCCTGTGGCCATGGGTGTGTTTGCTGCTGCTGAGTGTGACAAAGGGGTGGGGATGTGCCAGGACAGCAGCCCTTGGGTAGCAATGACACTGTCATTGTGTTCTAACATCTCCGAGGTCTGTGCCATATATCCACTCTCCCACTCATTTCTCCAGGCCTTGGCTCCCACGGGAGCAGATATCAGTGAAGTCACAGGTCAGTGGCCACAGAGATACATGGAGAAAGTCCCTTCCAATCACTTCACTCTCAATGACACCCAGGATTGCTTGGAGGCAGCACGCTGGCTGGAGGAAAACCTTGTCAGCTCCAGAGGTAAGGGGATTCATTAGCACATGCACTAACAGAAATGTTTCCTAGGCTTATTATTTCCTTTATTCCCTGGTATAATTGGTGCCCGATGAATTCTAACAGAGTCTTTCATCTGCTGTGCTTTGTTTTCCAGATTAATTTACAAATTTTTTTGTTATTTTTGATAACCAGCGTGTTTAGCTGGGAAAGAAAGGTTTGAGATAAATTAATTATCTGCAGTTATTATATAAAACCAAATGAGTCCCAAATGCAAATCTGTCTGGAGTTATTAATTAGCCAATGACATAATAATTTAATTAGTAGATGTGGTTTTCTACAGTATAGAAAAATATCTAGACTTGTGGCATAACACAAAGAAAATAAGCGTAAATTAGGAAATGTCTGTCAGCATTGTATTCAGTTGCATCAGTTACAGATTTTCACATAGAACTGCAAGTTCCTGGTACTTTTTAACCCTTAAAATCGGACGCTTATGCTGATGTGCACCATCCCTGTCCTCAGCCTTGTCATGTGTGCTCTATTTGTACGTTCACTAGTTCATCCACTGTGTGTGGGCTGTGGAAGATACCTGGGACCATCCAGGTTTCTGAGTCAACTTTGAGCTAGAGAAACAGAGACCAAAGAATCAATGTGTTTGTGAAATGTCAGTTCCTGCTGGCTCTGACTCAGGACAGTTCAGAGCAGGAAAGCTGTCTTTGTGGGGAATTCCTGTTGGCAGAGTGCAAGAGCAGGACTTCCCTGAAGACATATTTTACACGCCTTGTTTGTGGAGTGCAGGGAAAATTGGCAGTGATTTGGTGTGATGCAAGGTTCAGACTTCCTTGGCAGTCCTTTAGGGAAGTTCTAAAAACGGTGGAAATTGCTTTATCATCCTCCAGGTCTTGCTGTGATCAGCACAGGGGTCCATAAACATGGCAGTGTTTCTCAGCCAGCTTCCTGGCCTCTGGAGCAGTCTGGCTCCACCTGTCCTCCAGCTGGTACCAGCCCTGCCCTTAGGGCCTTACCTGGTGTCCAGTTGGTACAGCAGCTGACTTTGCATAGACAGATGACGGTGTTAGCTTTTCCTGTTTGCTGCTGCTAGTCCTTCATAGTTCCTGTGTGCCCAGTCCTGGAATGTGCTCCGGTGCCCTGTGCAGGGATGCGCCCAGGAGCAGCAGCTGGCTGGGATGCATGGTGCTGGGGGGATTGGTCACTCTGCAGCTAATGGCACAATTATGATGTGTCATCTGCCTTGGCACAAGTGCACCTTCTCCAGCAGCAGTGCTGAAGTCATGGGACATTGATTTTCACTTTGCTACTGCTGCTGGCCTTGGCTGCAGGGTGGAGCTGCATATCTTAATGAGGCCCTGGGCTGGCTTTATGCCTAGAGAAGGTCAATTTACACCACTGATGAGGTTGGTCTGGAGGGACTTTTGGAGATGTGGTCTAGGAGAGATCTGATACCTTCTGCTTTTCCCCTGCTCTGGCTTCAGTTCCCTCTCCTTGCTCTTCCCGTCTCATTTTCTACTACTGTGCAGAGTGCCCAGCTGGCGAGGTCTTTCTACACTGATCTCAGTTTCTCTTATTCTTCACCCTGCTCCTTTTTCCAGCTGTGTTTCTTACAAACACTGCTCCTTCAGTCTTAACAGTTGTGCCAGGGCTCTGGGAAGGCTTTCTGCTGCTGAGGGCCTGGGAGCAGGGTGAGCACTGGCCCCACAGCTGCCATTATGGCTTCACTGATGAAATCCAGTGACCTAATGCATGGAACCTATTACAGCTGTAATTGGGACTAATTGAAATTCATCTCCTATTAGCTCTGCACTTTCCATGAAAATAAAAGTAGGTTGGAGGTAAAGTAAGGAACAAAACGGCTTTAATGGCCAAAAATGGAGCAATTATTTTTTCTCTTCACCTAAGCATAGTTTACTGCCCTATTAAAAGTGTGTTTGTAGGAATACTCTTGTATTAAAATTCCAGTGCATGAATCACTGACTGGAGCCACCAATGCTTTAGTTTATACTGGGTTTCTCCTTTAGCTTTTGCAAACTGCAAAGATTCAGGTCACATTAGGGTCACCGAATTCTTGTGCTTCTACTTGCGGAAAATTAATGAGTCTGCTCTCTAGCAGGATGCTGACATTCAGGTAATAAATGATAAAACTACTTAACTGATCTTTATTTATGGCTGTTTTTTCTGTAGAAGGTTATTATATTTACTCACAGATACATACATTTTCATATAGTAAAATAATAAAAGCATCCTGAGGAACTGCTCTCTGTTCAGTGGACATAATTTCAGTCCATAACGAATATCTGCAATTCCTAGACTACTACCACTGTCATCTAAAAAGCCACTAATATTGTAATAAGCAGAAGCAGTAAATTGTTGATTTACAAGAGGTCAGTAAAGGAACATTGCTTTCCCTGATCTAATGCTGTATTTAAGATTACCATATAAAACCGAATTTTAATTTTCCTTGAGAAGTGTAGGACTCTCATGGACCAATCTTGTCCATTTCCCCAAATGCCAGTGTCCAATGCAGGAACTGAAGAAATGAGGAGCTTTGAGGGGGCTGTGCTGCCCAAGGGTGAAGCCCAGCCTTGCTGTGCAGTCAAAATGAAGCTTTGCTGGGCTGTGCCTCAGGGAAGACCTCCTCATCCTCCTTTTCCAACCACAGCCATGGCATCCTCTTCACTCCTCATACGTTTCACTCCCTGCAATTTGAAATCATGTAAATGTAGCACACAGCTGTTGGCAACTGCACACCACGTCCTGGCCTGCACTGTCAGTATGTTGCATTCATAAAAATGAGTATAGCAAAGCTGGTCTTTATCCACACGTTCTGCTGGGCTGCTTCTTTCATTCCTGCTGCAGCAGGAAAAAAAAGAGTCAGGCTTACATCTATCTTCTCTTTTGGCACTCTCCTGAGGCCAGTGCACCTGCAGACAGGTGCCCTGGCAGGCACAAGAGATGGGATAGTTTCTTCTGGCTTAAGAAGTCAGGTCAGTGATGGACACACTGGAGCATTCCTGTATTCTATATGAAATTTATGGAAGTAGTAAGATCTCTTTCTTCTTGTTTTCAAATTGATACATTTGCAGGTAAAATGGTTCTGTCCCTTGGGTCATTGCTGTGAACATTAAAAACATGTTTTCTGTCATTGATGTGCAGTGTACTCATGGGACAAGTATTTTTCTCTGGTATGAAGCCATGAAGAGAGGTATTTCATTGGCAGCTACAAGTAGCCAAACTGATGGGGCAAATAAAATATTCCCCTTGTAGTCAAAGGGGAATAGTAGAACATCTGTTAGCATTTTATCGTTAATATTCTTGGGAGCTGGGGTTGTGTGCATGCTCAGTTTAGTATTGCCCTGCATCTCATGCAGTAAAACATAGTCCAGTGGGATTAGTTTAGCCCGTGAAATAGTACAATTCAGAGCATAGGGGATGCTGTCACTTGTGGCAAGACGGAAGTGCCGCTGCCAAGATGAATGTGTGAGTTGGTTGCAGCGTTGCCCGAGTGAGGAACGTGAAAGCACTGGGAAGGTGCTTTTGAAGCATCCTTGTGCTGACAGGTTAGATCTGAAACAGAGAAGCTGATGTGGACACAGGACACTTGCCTGTGGACAGGTAGGTGGAGGTGTTCCTGACTCTGTCTGGACTCCACAATTTGCTCTGGGCTGGTGCAGCTGAGGGCAGCAGGGCATGTGGTGCACAGAGAGCCTGCAGGGCTGGGCTCTGGTCCTTGGGTGAGAGTCCTTAGCCCCAGGAGAGGAGTTCCCTTTGAGACCTGCACTGTTTTGCCAGGGTTGCTCAAAGGCTTATTGGATCACAGAGCAGACAAATGCTTCCTGTTCCAAGCAGGGGGCAGAGGGAATGGGGAGGAGGAGAGCTTGTCTCAGTCCTGCTCAGAGTAATGTTGGTGTGTTTTATATGAAACCAGCTTGAGATAAAACACATAGCTGCTCTGCTGTCTCCCAGCTCTGCCTCTCTTATTGCCAGGAGGGCTTTAGCCCTTAGGCTGGGGAGTCCCATTGTGCTCACAGAGAAGACCCTCCCCTCCTCATGTTCCTGCTCAGCTCAGACTGTGCCATTTGAAGTGGCACCAGTTCAGGCCCTGCCCTGCAGCTCTGCAGTGCCAGGCAGGAGAGGTGAATGAGGTTTGAGCTCTCCTTGCCCAGGGCAGGAGGATGGAGCTGGATTCAGGAGTGGTTTTGGTGCTGGTGCTAATGCTCTGCAGCAAGGAGCAGCAGTTCCTACATGCTGCTGTTATGGCAGCTCCTTGAATGGATGGCTGCCTGCAGCTCGCTTAGCTCCCAGCAGTGAGCAGGGGTGGAACTGGCTCTGGGCTGGGCACTGTGCCATGTGCAGCTGCTTTTGGAGTGGTGCTGAGCTCTCCCCACCACCAGGGACAGGTACCTCTGCTGGGCCATTCCCATTCTCTGGAGATCAGCCTTGGGCAGAAGGGAGTGGCAGCATTGGTGACCTCCATGTGGCACAAGGGCTTGTTTTCTGTAACTTGGTCTTTCCATGATTTGTGGGGGGTTTTTTGCATGATGTATGGAATTTGATTCTGTCCGCTCCACCCTCCATCAGTCCTTTGAATGAGCAAAATTAGGGAAAGAGGGGAGAACAAAATAAAAATGGTGATTTATTTATTTATTTATTTATTTATTTGCCCCTAGAGGCTTTTCAATCAAAATAATTTCAGATTATGGGGTCAGGATGAATATCATACTTCTGTGCTAAGTACTTGCCTACTTTGTGGAATATTTTGTACAGATTCTCCACTAAATTATCTTAGCTGCTGTTGCTAGGTAATGTTGTTTGCTTCATAGCATCAGAGAAATAAGAGGGTCAAAGAGAGCAATTTCATGTTATTATTATCTGAGTTATACTAATAAGGTTTTCATTGTGTGTCTTAGAAATCTTTCCCCCCTTTTTTTTTTTCCTCTTAGGGAATGTCATTGTCTATGGGAACACAATTGACATTTACACCACGGTAGAAACCCTCTTATCCCTTGGGATTGATGGCTCCCGCATCCATCTCGTGCAGGCTCCGCTGGGCTCTGCCAGCCCCTGCCTCTCCGACGCCACCCTGGAGCGCACGGTGGGGGAGGCTCTGTCCGAGGCGGGCGTGGCCGTGCACCCGGACAGTGTCCTGGCACAGTGGGGCCTCGGTGACCACGGCTGCATCACCTGGGCTGCCTTTACCACTGCCGCAAACCCGCTCCACCTGCAGTGCTCAGTAAGCGCACGCTTCCTGGGCGCCAGATATGCCAGCTGGTGGATGGGGTCCGCCGCTTGGGACCCAGAGAGCCACAGCCACCCCAAAGGATGTCTCGCTAGAAACAGCTCCTTGGGGGGTCAGGGCGCCCCTCAGCTGGCAGAGGGGCTTCTCAGCATCGGGCAGAGCAGTGATTTTTCAGCTCAGTGATTTCAGCTTTCAGTGATTTCAGTTCAGTGCTCTTAGCTCATGCCCTTGCGAGTTAGCCCCTCTTTTAGCCGGCCGTGGTGAGAGAGAGAGAGGTCTCATATGGAATTTCCGCAGGTAGTACTTTATTGAGAGGGTACCAGGGAAAGGGATCCAGGGACGAGGAACCTCTGCCGACCAGAGGAAACTCAGGGGTTTTTATGGGACACCAGGGTGGGAGGAAAAGGGTACAGAACCAATCAATTGTAACAGATCTATATAAAATCCCGAGGGGGCTTGTGGGTCTCCAGCTAGGTCGCCGTGGCTAGGAGGTTTGCCTTTGTCTTAGGTGCTCTGGCTGAAGTTGCGAAATTCTTCCTTGACTCCTCAGCTTGGCTCCCTCCAGGGCAGAGCAGCCGGGGCTCCGCCCACCCCCACACTGCACCTTTCCTTCAGGCTGGTTTGTTAACACGAAAGCCATCCAATTTACCTGCTCCCTCACAGATTCCTCTCATTGTGCCTAGGAGATTGAACATTCACTTGTTAGTCTCAACGGTTGTTTTTTTTTAAAAATCCAAACAAAATTTACCAACTATTGGTAATGCCATACTGATTTGGATTAAAATGTACATAAGACGCCTGACACACAAGTAATTGTTCACTGCTGAGTGACAAATACTCTTAATTAGTTTTCAAAGTAATTCCAGAAATCCTTTTCTTATTTAAATGTGCAGTTACTCCTGTCTATAGTTATATGCATTTGAATGTCATAGTAGAAGCCGAAAGCAGTGGGATAGTATGTAACTTAATGAAAACATATTTTAAGCAGGTTCCTTTCTCTCTACATTAGATTGCAAGTTTTTTTCACTTCTGGTACCAATATCTTAGGGAAGCTGTTGGCATGTCCACAGGTGTGGGTTTGCTCTGAGACTGGGGGCAGGTTCTAGCCTTTCCTAAGGGTCAGTATAGTTCTGTTTTCCTTTGTTGGGCTAATTCACAGGAGTAAGTCACTTCAAAACCTGCATCCACAGGGAGCCACCAAACCTCTCCTCACTCCCCACTGTGCATGCCCTCCTCTGTGCAGCTGGTGGCGTTACTGTGGAGAGGGTGAGCCCTGTGCCTCTCCCAGAGAGCTCCCAAGGTGTCGGGGTCCCTGTTGGCCCCCTGCTCTGCAGCCCTTTTCTTTTTCACATAGGGATAGTTAAGCCCTTTGTGACTGGGGTGAAGATCTCACATGACTCTTTTATCCATAGCAGTCTCTTGACTTTGGTCTTCATATCAGTAATGATGTTCTTCCCACTCTCTACTCCTATATAGCTTTTTAAGTTCTCTCCTTTCTCCTTAAAATCTCTCTTCTTTTATCCTTCCACAAAGGTCTCAATGCAGTTCTTGTTTTTGTAACTTGGTATCCACTGACCAGCTCCCCTTCAGCCTCCCCTCTTTTCTCCCCCACCTTGTCTGTGTGGCCGGCAGTTTTTGTTCAGATGCCCCTTGCCTTGGGGTTTCTTTCTTCTGCCCATTCGTGACCCATGCTTATACCTCCTCCATCTGTGGTCCTTCCCTGTGGAGGTCTGTCTTTCACAGCCCCTAAGATGAAAGATCTGCAATTACTTGTGATGTCAAGGGCTTTGTATTCTCCAAAACCTCTTCAGCTGCTGTGCAAGGCTCCTGTATCTGCCTCCAGCTGCCTGGGAGGCTGGACTCAGAGGAGGAGCAGGCTCTGGAGAGCAGCTCCACCAGGAAGGCAGCTGCACTTATGAGAGACCAGGCTCTGCAGGAATCATCTCTGCAGCAGCTCTGGGCCTTTTGGGATTTCAGCCAGTATCAGCTGTTGATTGGCAGTTCTTGGGGACTTAACTTGTTGAGTCCTGCAAGATAAAAACAGCAGGAGAAAATCTCTTCCTTCCCTGAAGCAGCAGCCTCCCTCCTCCCTCCCTCCTGCCTGGGCTGATGGGTGGCTCCTGCCTGGAGGTTGCCGTCCTCCTCTCTGGTGACACTGTCCTACCTGTCAGGCAGGCTGTGTGGTCCTCTTGCTCTCATGGGCAGAGCTTCCTTGATTTTTTGGCTCTCTGAGTTGGTCAAAATTCTCTTAGCTATGCATAGTTCATCACTTGATTGATCTATGAACATCTGTGAACAACCCCAGAGCTTCTCCATTGCTGCCTCTCTGCTTATGCCAATATTGTTAAAATTTCCAGCTCCCTGTGCCTTTTCAAGTCTCTGACACTTGCCCTTAGTCCCCGAGGAAGCTCTTTGAGGATACAGCTGGGTAACACCTTTACCTCCATCACAGATTTGTCCTGAGCTGGCACTAAGGGAAGGACAGATTACAGATGCTGCTTTGGCCTGACACAGTTAAGGCTTGGGCTGTTCAGCATGAAGGCAGCAAGGCAAAATGTGCTCATCTGAGACCCTTCCAGTCTTTCTTTAGCCTGTAAAGGAATATTTCTTGCTGGAGGGGCAGCAACATGTTGTCTGATGGTTTTAAAAGCTGAGGGCACTGATGGTGAGAAAAGCTCTGTGTGAGGTATGTGGGTCTTCACAAATCCTTGGAGCGATGAGACAGTCAGTCTTCATCTGGGCCCTTTGCAGACTGTCGTCTTATTCAAAACATCTCTCAGCCTTGTCATTCTTAATCCTTTCACCCCTCCATGTCCAGTGGGCACTCTTGTCTTACACTTGTTCAGGGACTGTGTTCTGCCAACTCTCAGTTTGTCCTTTGCCAGAGAAAGCTCTGAGGACGCTGCTTATTGTTTCTCCCACATCTGCTGCCTGCTCCCAGCACCACCTGCTTTATTAGTGCTGGTTGTGCTGCCCCAGCTTCTGTGGGGGGAGAGGAGCTCTGCTTCCTTGTGCCCCAGGAGAGGGACTGTGCCCATGCCATGAGAAGACAAAAGGAAAGAATTATCACTTGATTTTTTTTTTTTTTTTTGGAGACTTAGAGAAGGAATTTATGGATTTAGGATCCTTGGCCTCTGCAGCTTCCACTGACTGAAATTCCACTCCTGTAGCTGCAACGAGGATGATATTTCCTCTGAACAAGTTTAATTTTTTCTGATCTTTCCAATTCATTGACTGTCCTTGTGCCAGTTAGCCAAAGTAACTCAGTTTGTTGGTAAACAGGCTCAACAGTTGGGAAAACACTTGTAGTGCACAATTATCCTGCTGAATTCCAGGTGCATTGTGCTTTTCTGTTCCTTGGGGTTTCGGGTTGGCATCAGCATTTGAAAGAAAACAAACTTCACAAAAGGTTCAGGTCTATATTCCATGCTTGAACTGACACAGAAAATATGCACAGCCACTCAGGCTGTTTCATGTAACAAATGTTGGAGTTTTTAAACTAGGTAATAACTAGAAGCAGATGAGTCTAGTTTAGTAATTCTTCTTTCTGCTGTCTGAGTTTTAAGTTTGGTAGCTGTAAATGCTGGCTCAGAAGGACCTCTCTGCTGTGATAGTGTTGCTAAAATCACACTGTATTTCACATTTTTTTTTAATAGCATTCAGAATAAAGTCTGTGTTTTATGAAATCAACGAGTAAGTAATATGCAATTATCTTCACTTATTTACATCTCTTTTTAGGCATTTTTTAGCTTTGCCTACAGGACACTGGATTATGAAACCTTTAAGGCTGTCAATGATGCTTGCCTTGTTTTTGATGGAAGAGTTGTCATAGATGCCAAATTCCACACCAATGATGCCAGCATCAGGGCTGCAGGTCCTCTGACAAAATTCTCCAGGAGATACTTTAGGGATGAATTGACACACAGCAACTTCAACTCCAAGGAGATTGGCTTTGAGCTTGCTGTTTCCATGCTGAGTCTCTTTGATCCAACCCCTCAGCCCAGTTCCGAGCCACCAGAAGGCTCAGACAGACTCATCCCCATATACAGATCGTGTAAAGTTCAAGGTATGTCCAGCTGGATTTTTGTCGCACTTCCATTCCCTCTCTGGTATTTTTCCTCTTCTACAGTACAGGCAGGTGCATCTCAATTCAGGTGCCATCTCATGGCAGTACAGCACTCAAGGCTCCTTATGTACTGGAAAAAGATGATGGCAGAAGGAGGACAAACAGATAGATTATTTTCTTCATTGTTAATGACTTAATAAATCTCATATTTTCATTTGTGGTAGGTGGTGTTCTTCCTGGAGGTTATAACTACTTGCACATTTCCAAGCCTGAAATCTCCCTGCCCTTGAATGTAGAACATGACCTGTGTAATCATGTAAGTTACATAATGGAACTTTCCTTTTTTCATCTCCCCTGTTTGTTTGAAAAGTTGTTCCTGTTTAGGGTACCTGGGTCTGGAGGCATCATACATACCAGATACAGCTGGAGACACAACCAGGAGCAGTCACAGAACTAACTGAACCTCTCAGGTGTTCCTTTCCACATTTCCTGGTATTTGGCTTTCTCCAAAGATGCCTGGTTTCCATGCAGAGGACACAGGACAGCATTAGCAGCATTTCATGCTTTCAGCCTTCATAATGAGCATCTTTGCTCCCTGCAGTATGGTGCTGCAAGTGCAAACAGATGATGGCAGTCTGGCAGGGAAATTCAGCTGATTTCTAGAAGAACAGGAAGTATTGTGGAAGAGATGGTCTGTGCTGCTAGAAAATAGCAAGTCTTGCAGCTGTGAGAGTTGTCTTGAAACAGGGCACAGGGAAGTACTTCCCATGCTGGGCTACATGGGAGATTGTCCCAGGATACAAACAGGGAGGTATTTCTCTTACTGGAGAACCTGACTTGAGGCAAGAAAAGGACTAGATTAATGTCTTTTAAAGCCAGAGAGGACTTTCCAACTAGGCAAGATCCTCTTTCACATAGATTGTACCTTTTTCCTTGGGAATTTCTGCATCCAGCCCGTTTTTGCAGTAGCTTTTGAAAAGCTACTTCAGTGTTTATTTTAAAACCTGGACAGCAATGAAACAAATGAGCTTTTTTAAAAAAAAAATGGTTTAGGGAGAGGAATCAAAGCATGGCTTTCCTTGCTTTTCAGATCCAGGATGAGCTATCTAAAGTAGCATGTAGTGAGAAATTGGTTTTGTTACTCCAAATTGCTGGAATATGATTAGAATTCTTTTGCTACCACTCTATACCTGCTGATTACCTGAAAAGGGACCGTATTTTTTAAAGCTGCTCCAGAAACTTTGGGTAAACCCTAAAAGAATTTTTTAAGAAAGAAGTAAGAGAAGCAAGTGAAAGGTACTAGCTTAGATGTGGAAATACTAAAGGTTCCTGTAGCCTAGCAACAAGTTGTAGAAATGTATAAAACTGTGACAGAATACAGCTGGAAAAAATAGCTTCAAGCTATTTGAACATCCAACTGCAATGTGAGGTTTGAAAAATTTTTACTCTTTTGTCTATGATTGATTTAAGTAGTTGAAGCTAAATGCTACAGTTTGAGCATGAGCATCCAATCTTTGTATTCTTTTATTGATGGTAAACATGATATGCCATGTGTGTGATGTGTCATAAAGGAGGCTGAGTTCAACTGAGTTACCCAAACAGAGCTATCCAGTGTTGTTTGGGATGCCCCAGGGCATCCATCCTGACTCCAGCTGCTTCTCCAGAAGGTCACAGGTCTCCGTGGATCCAGTGTCATGCTGCCAGTGCAGCTGGGGGGCCTGGGTCCCCCAGGAGTCTGCAGTGGCACCCAGCTGGTGCAGCACAGTGGTCTGGGCAGTAACCAAACCACACAGAAAATCTGTGTCCAAGCCACAGCAACATGCCTGATGACCCACTGTGCCAGGAGTGGTCTCTGGATTTTAATAGAAGAGCTGTGCATATGAAGCAATGAGAGCTCTGGGCTGGGCCTTGCTGACCCTGTACGTGTGCCGAGTCAGGTGTTCTTCCATCTCCACAGCTCTCCTGGTGTTTTCTGTTCCAGGGGACGGAGATTGTAACTGGGGAGGTCAGTCACGGGAATTACTTCAGGATGCATTTCAGCAGATACAATATGGTGGACAGCATCACGTGCTTTTCCAAGGAACCCTTCCCTGTCTCAAACTACATCTGCTTGTATGGGCAGCACGAGCGCGTGCTCAATGACCTGTATTACCGCTGGAGGGCCGGGCAGCTCACAGACCTCTACAGGTGAGAGGAGCTGCTTGTTGTGCACAAAATCTACCTTCTGGCAGAATTTAAGGTTTATCTTATTATGCTTTGTCTTTTGGCTGTTTTCCCTTGGAACAAGAAGTAGAAAAACAGACTTAAAAGGGGCCAAATTTTTTTAAAGCTGGTCCAGAAACTAAATATTTTCCATTATTTAGCAAAATTGTCAGTAAAAATTCAGGTCCTGAAGACCTTCCTGGAAAGAGCTGTGTGTCTGAGATTTACTTAGAGGAAGAACAATGGTTTACTTGACTATCTTTCATCTGAGCATTTCAGTGTCTTTATCACTTTTGTTTAGAGTATTCAATAGGTTAATCATTAAGCTGAACCTGAAAAATCCTTTATTACTGAAGACTTGTGTTCAAAAGTCACTTTTAAAAGTATTTTTGTTGCTTTGAATCAAAATTTTAAGCCAGAGGTTTGTAGGGAGATTTTAAATAACTCATGGTGATAGTCATGCTCAACAACTTGCCTATTTTTATCTGGTGAGAGAGAATGAAAGTCCTGGTTAGTTCTAGTTATGTGCTATCTCCTCTGAGAGAATGTTTCATTGCTTTTGATTTTCATTTGAAGAAATCCTTCACGAATGGTGCTTTGTAACATAAACTGTCACAGATGGAGTAGTGAAGTACTGCCTTACATCAGCTGTGTAGAGACAGAAAGCCAGGCTCAGGAACAAATAATCAGTTTTTATTGTAATACAAAGCTGATAGTAGTGCCTGAAACATTTCCAGGTTTGATTTTGTTCTATTTACAAGTGATTAGAAGAAAGGCACAAACCGTAGTAACATTTTCAGGTTAAACTCTATTATTTAGGTAAGAGTGTGTGAAAGTTTGCTGTGAAGGTTGTACTGTGGTCCAGAAGATGCTTGTGAATTATTGTTGCCACAGGGATTGATTACAATTTATAGCAAATGTTGGGGTTGTTTTACAAGAGAGGAATGTGGCACAGCAGACGTGAAGTTCACCTGAACTGTCACTCACTGTCAGTGAGTGTTACAGAGGAACTGAAGGAGAGTGACACAACTGCATGAGAGATGGGCTAAGACAAGCAAGTGATTTCCTCTCCTTGTCATGGCTCATGCTGATCATAATTTGAAGCACTGGAAGAACTCCTTAGTCAGGTTGTTGCAAGGTACCATCAGTACTTTCTGGGGCATTATAGTGTGTGCACGCATTGTGAGCTTATCTTTTCTGTGAACCATGCTGAGGTGTCATCAGGGACACTTGTTAGATGCACCAGCAAGTTTCACACCAGTAGCAGCATCTGGAAGAATAAATCATCCTTCTTTGGGATTTCAGCCTGCAGTACAGGTAGCAGTATTTTCCTGACCTCGACCAAAGGATCACTGGTGTGCTGCACAGAGAAACACCACATATCAGGGCCTCATCACATCCCTTCAGCTCTCCTTAATTAGTGATGATGAACTAATTTTGGAGTTGTCTTTTACAGCCTTTAGACAATGATGTTGTGTTGCATCGTGTGGCAACAGTGTTGTTCATAGTGTCCCGGGAGGTTACAGCCGCCAGCAGGGAAACAGAGGAGACAAGTCTCTTTGTTAAGCACCAGAGTCCGTTTTATTTCACACCCCGCCCCGAGCCGGGGAGGGAGGAGAAGGCGAAGAGAGAGAGGGCGAGGGGCGACAGCCAAGAGGGAGAAGCCCACTCCCGTCTCCCCTTGAGTAGAGGGTGTGGGTATGGGGCAAAGGGCAGGTGAGGGCATGGACCTGGAGCCGATGGAGACGCCGAGGGGGAAGGAACCACAACGCCAAGGTCATTGAGGGGGAAACAGAACCCACCAAGCCATTGTGTACAGAGATTACACTGAGTAGCTGAAGGACTCCACAATTTTATTTGGGACCTTTTGCCTCCTAATTTTATCTCACCTCTCATTAGCCTGTGGCAGAATTCCTCAATTACAGTTGCCAGGTTTTTCTTATCTGGTTGTTTTATTGCCTCCAGTTGTTTTCAGTCTTTTTTCTACCTTATCTTTAGATAGGTTTGTTCCTTCTCTTCTTGCTCTTTGATCATGTGAATGAAATCGCATATGTTGCTCTGCAGCAGTGAACATATGTTGCTCTTTAATCTTTGCTCATGTGGTTCTTGTGCTACTTACACATGCACACACACATGAACTCCCATTCATCCCAGCTTGGTGTTCCCATTACACATGTCCATCCTGTGAGGAGGGATCATTCTCCAGCAGATGTAACAGGTAGACTGCCTGGAGCAGTCCTGGCACACAGCAAGCTGGCACAGGAATTTGCTGCTTTCAGGAGGACGTGGGGCAATGGTGGAAGGCTGGCAGTATGATGTGTGCTCATAATATATTACATCTACAACACATCTACATCCCCACACTACAGTGTCACATAAAATGTGCCTACATGTGTGTGCAGTGTCCAAGACACTGTTAAAGCCAAGCCATGAGAAGACTGTTTGTTAGAAAACCATTACACTGAGAAATGGTTTAGCATGTCTTGTGACTTGTCCTGAGACTTTTATGTAGAGAAAAAGTGATGCCTGGTTGGCTTTTGGTACAGAATAAGAAAATGCATTCACTGGTTTTTATATGTGTGATAAAAGAACAACAGTTTTGGGTCTTGTTCATATGGTCTGTAAGGATCCCACATGAACACAAACCTGATGTTAGGACTGAGTTCCTCTTTTTTGCTTTCATAACCTTCCTTTTAAACTAGTACGTGTTACACTTGTATCCATGTCTACTGGCAAGATGTGAAGTACCCTTAGTGAAAAGAAAATACAGACTGTGAAAATGTCATGTGCTAGTTAAGCTTGTAAACTTGATAGTTTGAAACATCTGTTCCCCTCCTCTCTTCTTTATGCTTCTCTTTTGGGAAGAGCGTTCCTACAAGGCAAGAAAGTGCAGTGTTTTAATCTTTTGGTCTACATTTAGATTTCTCAGCATGGCATCTTATTCCAGGAATGGACACGGTGGAACAGCAGTCACCTGGGAGCTAATTTATTTCTGTGTAGCATGCAAATTATCTTTTAAATAATTAGAGACTACACCTAGCAGTGAATTTCCTCACTGATTTGCATTCACTGTAAGAGCTGAAAGTTAGCCCCATGGTACCAGATTTCCTGGCCAGAATGTGCCAGTGCCGTTCTCAAATTAGCTTTAACAACAGGCCCCTGAGATCCAGCAAACTTGACAAAGTCACCCCTTCCAGTTGTGTGCCTGGAGTGGCTGAACGGCTAATGGGAATAATGAGAGAAACAACATTTCCTTTTGTCTGAAGAAAAGTTCCATCGATTTGGGCATGAGTTCAGTGGGATTAAAAGCTGCAGGACTTGACCCACAACCAGAGGAAGGATTGGTCACTGCTCTGCCTCAGTACCTGGGCTCTTGGAGGAGGTGAAGCAATGGGCACACATTGCTCCCCCTCCCAGTTGCCTTGTGCCATGCAGTGGGTGCTCTCCTTGCACTGGGCCTGCAGCCAGTGTGTTCCTGAGCAGAGGAGACTAACAGTGCAGTTCTCCTATGCCAGTGCAGTTCTCCAGTGCAGGAAAAAGTGTAGGAACCAAAGATGCATTACCTGTGAGTTGGATGGCATTATTCACTAGATTTGGAATCCACTTGAGGAAGGAGTTTCTGCAATTTTTATTCAATTCCCATCAGGCTACATCTCAAAAAGTCAACTAGAATTTGAGTCCCCAAGAGCAAGACTCTTTCTTGTGGGGAGTCTTCTCCTGAAGGAAAAAGAAAGGAAATTCTAGTGGTGTACCCTGAAGGGATACCATGCTATATGACATCTATGCTATATGACATCCATGCTCCTGCCCCCATCGCTTGCTGGAAGGCCTTCAGATTATTTCCATTATTATTGCCCTAGCAGCAGGTAAGAGAGGGGTGGGGAGAGAGGTATGAATCTTTTTTTCTTTTCAAGTTTATAGATTTACTGGTCATCAGTCCTTCCTCCACACTGCTTCACAGAGGAGGAATGCAACCAGCCAGTGACCCCCTTTTGTGTCCTCCTGAGCTGAAGGCAGCTGCAAGGCAGTTGCCAAGTTATGGAACATGTCCATGGAGTAGTGGAATCTCCCTCTGCTGCACCTTAAGTGCAAAACAGATAATTAAAGGGGTCTCCTGATACTTGGCAACCAAACATGCTCACTGGCATCATGCCTTTAATATGAGATAGAAGTGCTTCATGTAAGCTTCATTTGGCATTAATGAAAAGCAAATCTAACGTAAATGCATAAATTTTGACCCACTAGTTTCTAAAATACTTAAGGAGCTTATTTCGCAAATGAGGTGTGAGTGGCTTCTTTTACTTGGGATTTTGTAATTGTGTATTAATGGACTCATTGTCAGCCACAACCTGCTGAAAATGCTGGTTGTGTTTTAGTCCTGTGATGCTAACAGTGGCAGTGAGGTGACGGCAGCACAGGGTCAGGCCTGGGGAGCAGTGCACAAAGGCAAGGACGTGTTTTAATGAGAGATGAGCAGAGAAACCTCACAGGCACAGTCATCCAGGCAGAGTTCAAAACCGCTTTGTTATTTTTTTGTTTCAATAACTTTGTTTCCAGCATTTTAAGGACTTGTCAGATGGGACATTTTGCTTGCTCTGCACAGGGGTTTTGGGCACCATGGCAGGGGAGAAGCCCCCAGCAGACATGATCAGGGCTCTTTGGCGTGAAGAAGTTGGGAGAGTGGGTTTTATGGCAGTACTTGTGTGTGGGATGAAAAGCACAGGGGATTTAGGTGAATTGTAGTCACAAAGGAATGTTTATCCTAGTGCCAGAATGCAAGTAGGATTCAGTTTTCACCAAGGAAGGGAACAGGCAATCCATGCAAGGATCTGTGGAGATCCATGCCAGGCTGTTCTCAGCGGGCCTGTGTGCTGCTGTCCAGGAGCTGGGCGCCCTGAAGAAAATCATACAAAGTAGCACGGTTTCAACTGCACCAGGTACTGACAGGGCATAGAACATGAGGCTGCCAAATATGCAGAAGGAATACGTGAAGGGAGTCAGGCTCCCTTTCTCTAAGAGGAAAATCCTTCCAGAAACTGTAAACATGGATGACAGTACCAGATGTTTCCTTGGCTGCTGTCTTCAAACCGTATCTTTTGTTTTCACACTGCATTTTCATATAGTCTGTAGAAGCTAAATGCTCAAAAGTACTTTGAGCTGCATGAACAGCATTTGCTTATTTTGAAGTAACCATTTAGGTTTTTTCACAGAAGTTCAATTCCCACATCCTGCTGCTGTTAACATTAGGCTGAAGGTGATCTGTTAAACACTGTCATTCAGTGAGACTGTTAAGCAGAAACACCACATTGGACTGTTTATTGGCTCAATGCTAATAAAGCTCACAATATAACAAATGCATTATGGAAAGGAAGAACATTTGATGTTTTCAGCATTATTGTTAAAAGGTAGGGAAAACTTCATTACTTACAGGCTGGATAATAAGTGATTATTTAAACATGAAATGCATGCTGCATAGAAAAGCTGGTTTTAACCCCGGCTTTCTGAAATGAAGAGTGCTTGTTTGTTAAGAGGAACACTAAAATGCCCTTCTGCTGTCTGGAATCTGCTGGATCCCACACCATTATCACACTGGGATTACATCTGAGGGATTCCACTTTAGGCTTTTGTTCATGAGGCAGATGGTGAGACTGCCTGATGAGCTGCAACGGTGAGATTTTTTTTTTTGCAGGGTTAAAGCAGGCCAGAAAGGAACTGTTAGCAGGTAGTGAGCATGACTGAGAGGGACTAGTGCTGCTCTGTACATTCTGCAGCCTAATTAGAGGGAAATGTATGTGCTTTTCCTGAAGAGAGAGACCGGGTAAGGAAAGAGGAACACGTTGAAGGGACATCAAAGCACTAATGGCTTTTTCGCTCCTGGAATTAACTGCTAACCCCGCAGTGCACTGGTATAGCTGCAATTACAGAGCAAATCGATACAAATGGCTGGAGATTCCAGATATTAATGTAGTTTTAAAGGTGCAGCTAACTTGCCAATGAAGAGCCATGTTACTAAGAAACCCCACATTCAAATTAGTAAGTTAAAAGGTTCATCAGCTGAACCCTACCACATTAATTTGCAGCCAAACCTACCTGATTCATATTAGTGATTATGCAAACCATTAAGAATGATTGAACTCTGAATCCATAAACAATTGCAGAAAAGCAATCATACCCCTGCACACAGCCTGTTTGATGATTTTGTGCCTTGGGTTTCATTTACATAGTTTTCCATAATTCATTATGTGTGAAATATTATTATGTGAAAAAAATGCTGTAAGCCTGTTTTTAGGGTCAGCCACAAAGTCCTCATATAGAGAGAGCACAGACAGCAGTGCTTCTGTGTCAGCTTTAAAGAGCCCAGAGGTGAGAAAGTTTAGAGAGCAGTTCAGTGAGAGTCAGTACACCACAACTGCTGTGATCTACTAAGCTGTTTAAACTTTACAAAATGCCAGTGCTGAAATAAGAGTATCTCCCGAGGACACTTAGGAGAACAGGAAATGGCTGCATTATCTCAATATCAGGATCTGCTTTCTGAAGGTGCCTCTGGATACAGTGCTGTAACATTTCCAGGATATTAAACTTGCAGCAAACAGAGCTGATTTATCAGTCATGATGGATCACCAGCATATTCGAAGGGAGAATGCTGGTGAGTGGTGCAGTGTCACTCCCCTGACATCAGCAGCCCTAGAGGAGCTGGGGCTGGGCCAGCAGGAGCAGTACCATCATCAAGAAGGTATGGAGTCAGTAGCCTTTTTTCCATAACAAGAGTTTCAAGAGCAGTTGTCCTTTGCTCTGGTTTGCCATTGCAGCTATGTTTAAAAGTTAATTGTAAACCATGAGTTTTAAACCAGTTGTCTTCCAAAGACAAGATGTTGCAGGTTCTATGACAAGAGGTAAAAAAGCACAGGCTTTCTCTCCAAGATTTACTTCTCAAAAGGGACAAAAGAAATGTCAGCTTGTGAATTGATGAACACTGTTGTTACTTTGTGAACCTGTTCAGTGGATTCATTCACAGATTTGCTGTCCATAAGGCTGTTGGTTTCACTAATTACTGGGTCAGAGCAGCAACAGAGTCCTGGATCACTGAATTTAACAGGAGATATTCAAACGCCTGGACAAACAGGTGTTCAGGGAGCAAAACTGCAGAACAAGGAGGTAAAGACCCTTCTTGTTACAAACAGGTGTTCGTTCACATCTGCTGTTCAACATTTGTACATGAATGTTAAGAAATTGCAGGTCAGGGAATATGTAATGTCCTTTGTGCTGAAAAACAATACTCTTAGGTAGTGCTCTAGGGGATTTTACACAAATTATTCTTACTTTTTACCTATGTAAACAAGCTGTTTTTTGAAATCGTTGGTCAGATGAATGCAAAAAATGCTCAGTGGAACATTTATTAATGTTGTCTTCAACACATTATGACTCCTGGTCCAGCTATCCAAGGTATATCAGGAAATATTTTGTATCTTTTGCTGGTATTGCTGTATCTTTGTAATTAAGAGTCTTAAAGACATGCATATATTGTTCTCAAAACAACACATTTTGAATTTTCCTGGCAAGACGGGATGTTCCATCTCGTGTGCTTGTGTTGGAGAAAAGACTTCATCTGCAAGCTGTTGTTGGGAAGTATTGTCAGGATGGCGTGAAACTTAAAATTGCATTGCATCCCATCCTTTCACAATACTTTACTCTTCTCACTCCTGAGAAGTGGAAGTCCTTGCTCTGTGTAGGCACTCCTGGCATAGTTGTGTTCTACTTGAGCATGTTCATTGAACAGCTTCCAGCTCCTCCATGCTTGTTGTCCTGGGGTGACTCCTGGGATGTGCAAGCAGCAGCCTTTCACTGCCTGACTGGGCTCTCAGCAGAAGCACCCCAGCACTTGGAGGGCTTTGGCCATCTTGTGCCAAAGGCACCACTATGGGACTGAGCTTTCACAATCCACCAGAGCCCTCCACACATGTGGACACTGACTTTGTATGTTCTAAGGTCTGAGGGTTTGAGAAGGGACAGAGTATCTTCCAGATGTAACTGGTACAGCCTGGAGAATTTTGCATTTCAAGCATTACATTTCTTCTTAGAAAAGAAGTTTCAACCTAGGAAAGTGAATGTCTGTCTCAAAATTCCCCACACTGTACAAAGCTTGGGAAGCTACAGAGAGGAAAGGAGACTCTCCACTCCATGCAGATTACCAGGAGATTATGTTGATCAGTGATTCTGCTTATATTGTGTACTAAAGGCCATGGTGCTACTCTGTATGTGCTCACAGTCATGTTGCTGAGGGCACAGCCAGCACCAGAGGGCCACCGGGCTTAATGGCACTGAGGGCAGGGCACTGGTGACTCATGGATGGCTTTGGGAAGAAACAAATGGGATCTCAAGAGATCTGTATTCAGGATTGCTTAGAGATATTTATTGAGAGCTGCAGATTCAACCCACGTCATAGGCTGTCAAAGTTTCTGATCTTCCCTTGAGAGTGTGTGTGTTGGTGGAAGAACAGGGGTAGGAGGGATGTGAGGAGCTGAATTTGAGTTGTTTCCATGCAAGTTCTGAACATAAGCATAAGAACATCCATAGACACACCATCTGCTAAACCTGTAGTCACTGACGTGCCAATCTGCAGAGGGATTTTTCAATGGCACCATCACGAGGTGCCACCTGCCCTTTGAGCAGTGGAAAATCCCCTCCTGTTCCCAGCCTCATTGCAGTGAGAAGGCATCAATGCACCAGCACAGCTCAAGGATTGATCCCTGGAACTAGACTCTGGCCCAGAGCATGCGGTATTTGCCATGGGCACACTCCCCTGCAGGTAGGGGATGTACCACAGAGCTGAAATGACTAATCTGTTTTTTAATCTTTATAACTTGCTTTTTGTTTTGTCTTTGTATGAAGCAAGGGTGTTATTCTGAAGGTTTTTTGTTTGGTTTTTGAGGTTTTCTGGCTTCACACCTTTCTGCCAGTGCTATACCCTGTGCCACCAGACCTGACTCGGATGGCAGGTCAGTGTTGGGTTCTTGCTGCCAGGACACAGAACATCTTCCACAGGGGCAGAGGCTTCTTCTCCAAATGTGGTGTGTTCCTGCAAATGAAATGGAGAGTAACTCTAGGCAGCTCTTGTATGGACAGCCATGTGTACACTCCATTTTTGCTTGTTAGCAGTGCCCAGCTCTGTTCATTTTATTTATATCTCTTGCAAAGGGAAGGATTCTGTGCCTGTACTGGACACCACTAAACATTTCCTTCTTCCTTGCCTCTCATTTAATGTAGGCTGCACCTCACAAATGAGGCAGCACAGACTTGAAATGTTGTTTGTCAATGAAAGGTGAGACCAGCTCCTTAGCAACGCAAAGGATGTTGTTCATTGTCTTCTGCAGGAGCCCATTCCATCCCACCCTTCACAAACGCCTTCCCCATGATTGCTGCTGCCGCCACAAAGGCTTCTAGCAGGGATCTCTGCGAGGAAGTTACCAAGTTTGCACACCCATTATGCTCCTGGCAGACACTGTCATCTTGTACATATTTAGCCTGATCACTCTGGCAGGTTATGAAAGACTAAACGGTGCAAACACATGTGGCAGATGCCATTCTTGTGATAGCAGAGGAGCTGCTGAGCCCCTGTTGGGAGTGTGCCAGCTCCATCTCCTACAGTGAAGAGCTTTATACTTTGAAGCCTTCCACAGCTTGCCCTGAGGGACTACTGCTGAAGAGGTAATAAAATTCAGAATGAGCCTCAGAAAGTCAACTTGTTGGTTTCAAATGGGGTTTTTCATTATTAAGCTTCCCTTTAGCAGCCATATGTAGAGCTGCTCTGTCAAAAACACCATGTTCCCCCTGAGAAAGGTGATTTGAACTGGAAACGTAAGTAGATGGAAGCACAGAGCTGGAAAAGAAAGTGAATTGTTTATGTGAGCTGAATGTCCAAATGGCCCTTGGTGTTCTTCAGGTGAAGGGAAGTGAAGGAAGTCTGGGAGTAAATGTTGGTTACTGGCAGTCTATCTAAAAAAATACGGACAAGGCACTCTGCTCCCCAAAACCAGGCATTTTATTTGCATTAAAGATTCCAAACTGGGTGGCTCAGGTTTTGAGCTCCAAATCTGTGGATATTGACAGGAATGGTTAAAGTTGTGGTTATAGATGGAGCTGGTAACAATAGCAGGAATATACAGTGCCCCTGAAAGAAACATTTATAAAGAGTGTTCAGTGCTACATCTTAGTGAGGCAGGTAAGCCCCTTAACTGAGGTAAGGCAGTTGGCAAGGTTGCACCTCACTTGAGAGAGGAAATCATCTGCTCAGGGTTATAGGCAAAATTAAGATGCCAGCTTGAAGACAAAACATTTGGCCAGTGGAACATGGCTTTTACCACAGCGTATCAGTAAAAAGAGAGTATTACCTTCATGCATTCTTGTGTAACACCTCCCTTTCTCTCTTTGCTATTTATTACCAACAATGAGTTAAAGGTTTGTGTTGGGTGGGGTTTTTCTTCTGAAATTCAAAAGGTTTAAAATATTATAGGATATTGTGTTTTTCTCCAGCTCTCTGCACACCTTTGGGGTGTGCAGTTATTAAAACAAGGGATCCTTAAAGCTGAGCTCATCCTTTCTAACCTAGATATCCAAATAAGCAGGCAAGCGTCAGTCCCAGTAACTCCTGGGCTGGGCAGCACTTGCTAGAGCAAGGATGCTGTGCTTGGAATGGTGTCCATAAATATGTGAAAAAGGTCTATGGGAGAGAGCCCTGCTGTACTGCAGACTGCAGATTCTGAGAGTCAACCCCAGCTAGCCTGGCACACAGAGGGGAATGGGAGTGCCTGAGAGGGGCAGAGAGGGGCCAAGCACATGGACATCCAGCCAAGCTGTGCCAGGTCCACAGAGCATTTTAATGGATGTGAGGGAGAGCTGAGATGTCTTTCAGAGCAGGAGGGGAAAATCCTGCCCTTGGACATGGAGAAAGTAAAATCTGCAGAGAGGAAACTGCCAGTTAATTCTCTTGTGGACAGGTATCTCAGGATTATTAAATCTGTGTAGAGTATTTGAGTTGCCTTATGCAGGTGCTTACTTAAAGACCACACAGCTGAACCAAGTAAGAATGTTCCTGTGCTCCTGAGGGCAGTGCCAGGGTCCTGCTGCCATTCCCAAGCCATGAATGTTGGTGGCAACCATGCAAATGCCCCCCTCTGCCAACTTCCTGGCTGAGCCTGCTGACACCTGCTTAGTCATTATGAGGACGAGCATGTGGCACCTCCTGACTTCAGTGAGCACTGACAAGAATTACACTCCGGGCATCTCACCCGAGCTGTAAAAATTATCTTTCATTATAAAGAGAAGTAAATCACAGCTTTGTAATCTGGCTGCCCCAGTTATATTTATAGCCATGAGGTTCTACAGGGAGCAGTGTTCTCTCCATCCTTTTCCTCCTTTTTCATGGAAGAATGCTGCTGTGAATGCTGTCACTGAAAGAAAAAGTTACAAAAGCTTCCTCCTAGAATCAGTTCAATTTAGCTTCATCGCACTAGTGCAAAGAACATATTGCAGCGCTCTGGTGGCCTGTTTTTCTGGCTTTTATTAATCCAGAAACCTTAATGATGAACAACATTTGTGTCATTGTCTACACAAATTTAATTTGTTTATGCAGCAGTTCAGTTAATCCTGCAATCTGCTTTTCTCAATTGAGGACAGATAATGGAGACACCGTTCTTTACAGGTCTTCAGGCTTTTAAATTCTGATAAAATCAGGATTCTTCACTGGGTCTTGCCACAGCTCTGAATTAAGCCACTTTAAATGTAATTACTGAAGCTGGCTGTACATCAGGAACATCCATTAAAAGAATTGATTGACCATGCTGTTACAAGGAGGCATTTTATGAACAAACGATCATGATGGGTCCAGAACTGTAATTTATAAAGGCAAAAAAGCAGGTAAATACTTTATTAGTGGTTAATGAGAGGTTCACAAGATAACTAAATTTCTTCTTTTTTACGCAGCTACTTCAGGGAACCTTGGTCCATGGCCATCTATCATGATCGGTTTATTGATCTGCAGAAGGAACTGCGCCAAACCTTGATGTCAGAACAGGTAAGAAAAATGACTGGCAAGTGCATTTTATTATTTAGGTAATTTGTTAAGTGTTGTTCACTTTGGTTTCTTCTCCCATCTTTATCCTGAAGCTTTATGTTTCTGTTTACCTCTCTCTTTGGGGAAGCCTGAGTGGACCGTGTACCTCACAGGGCAGGGTCACCACGTACAGCAGAGTATTCTGTTTTCGTATTTGGGCATATTCTGAAATTTGCCAGTAGAACTTGAACTCACTTTGTTGTCCTTCACTGCATTTTTGCATTATGGCTGCAATTTAGTACAGGTACTCAGTGGAATCTAGAGCCTAGCTTGTCCATGTATCCCCCTGGGTTTAGAAGTGTTCCCTAACAGGAACATACTACGGACCATCCTATACCTGTCTCAGCTGAGCCAGTGGGTAGATTTTTCAACACCTACCCACAGGGAATGGCTTTTGTGGTCTAAAGGGTGAAAGCAACTGGCTTTTTCAGTGATAAGTGGATTTCCTGAATATGGGTAAAATTAAAGTGTTTGCTAATGCTGTTTACAGCTTTGCCCTAGCACCATAGACAGAGGCATAAAGCCTCAGCAGCCTGGAACTGCCTGCCCAAAATCCAGAGTCACTGTGTTCCATGGGGAGAACTAATAACAACAGCAGGTGTCCAGCAGCCCCCAGAACTGCCCCCCCACCACCCCGAGGAACTTGTGGCTGATCCCAGAGTTTGTGGTCTGAGCTCTGTGCTTCCAACCCACTACCTGGGACCAGTTCACTCTGCCCCTGCTCACAGTGCTCCTGCTTTTGTTTAACCCCACGTAGTTCCAGGTGGAGTTTTTAACCATGTGGAAAACGAATAGAATTGTAAATGGAGACAGGGTGGCAGGAGGAAGGGAGATTGCCCATGGCTCATCCATCTCCAGGGCCCAATGCTGCCACATCCCAGCTGCAGCAACGCGTGCTTAGCCCTGCTTCCTCCCCGAAGGGCTCAGAGCAATTTGCCTCCTGTTGTCCTGACCCAGAAAGGGCCTTGGTGCAGTTTAATTTGGGTTCTCTTGGAAGACCTTTATAAAAGAGTACAAAATTAAATTCTGTGCAGAATAACGGACCTGATGTAAAGTGTTTTTCTTGCCATCATTCAAACGTATTTCTCATGCTGTAAGTGTGAAAACTTGAGAGGGGGAATTTGTGCCCTACAAACGAAGGACTCACTTGCCTTACCCTGCTACTGTGGCAGCAGTCCTGACACAGAGGGTCTCCCTGCATGGACTGGAAGCAGCTCTGTGTGAGTCAGGATTGTTCCTATGGATATAGGTGATGGTATCTGTATCTGAATGAAAACTTGAAAACTTGGCGCTTTTTTTTTTTTTTTCCCAGTGATTTTAACTATATTTACTAGGAGGGATTTAAACTATATTTATGTTTTCATTGGGTGTTCCTTCTGGGCACATTGCCATATCCAGAGTAGGTACTATGTACTCATGGAGTATCTCTTAAATGCCTCAGGACTGGTTGTATTTCTATATGGGGTAAGAGACCTACTGTCTTTGCCTCCTGTTGCTCATATTCTAGCTCATTTCAGCATGTAGAAAAATTTCTAATGAAGTGTAAAAAGGAGGAAAAGATGTTTAAGAGCTTTGGGCATAAATGCACAGAAGTCAGGTATTTCTGGTTTGAAGAGAAAGTGAAAATCAGCGTCCTGCAGTAGGGGTATAACATTTACATAAATGTTTGCTAATCGAAGCACTGACTGCATAGAGAAGGCAGTTATGTTGTGGGGAGGGGCCGCGCATTTAGCCTCTGTTGCAGTTGTCCTCCGAGGCTGCCCGGGAAGCGCGGGGCTCTGGCGCGGGCGTTTACCCCTCGGGGATCGCAGCCATGTGTTTGTGCCGGTGTGCGCAGCTCCGGCCATGCAAACATGCAGATGGCAGGGCTGGGGGCTGCACCTCCATCAGCTGCTGGATGCTGCTGCATGCCAGGGGCACTCGTGCCGTGCCAGACCTTCCGGAACAGCACTTGTCCGTCAGGAATAATGGCCTGGTGCTCCAGCTGCAGCTGGGCCGTGCTGAGACTCAAAAGCCACACTCAATATAGGACATGGAGGCGGGGGAAGCGTGGAATTCCTCTGGCGAAACCCCTCTGAGAGGCCGTGTAGGGACAGCCAGGGCTTCCACACGGGTTTGTCCCAGACAACCCTTGCACCTGTGGCCGGTCATTAGTGAGGGAGAGGTGAACAGTGAAGCACCACCAGCTCCAGTGTGCACTCGGTGCCACCAGTGTGAGCCCCGCTCCATGACCCGCTGCCCTGTGTCCCAGCCCCGACATCTTTTCAGGCCGTTTTCAGACCCCGCTGCCGCGCTCCGTGTCCCGTTCGTCTGACAGCTCTGTCCCGCAGGTACCCGGGCAGCCCCCTGCCGCCGAGCAGCGCCGTGAGCAGAAACCCGGTGGGGCGTCGCTTCGGGAGCCCGTCCTGCGCTATCTGCGCCACCACCGTGCCCACCTGCCCGTGTACGCCCCAACAGACGCCTACAGACTGTTGCCGGCTGCAGGTAAGAGAGAGACGGCGAGGCAACGGGTCTCGGTGCACAGCCCCAGCAGTGATGGGGGGTCTTGGGCCGCGGCCGTGGCGGGGGGTCTCGGTGCACAGCTCCAGCCGTGGGCAGGGGGTCCTGCTGTGCAGCGCCAGGAGTGATGGGGGCAAGCTCGGTGTGCGGCCCAGGCAGTGACAGGGGGTCTCAGTGTCCACCCCCCAGCAGGGACGAGGGGGTCCCGGTGCACAGCCGCAGCCGCGGCGAGGGTTCTCGGTGTGAAACGCTGTAGTGACGGCGGATATGTGTGCGCCCCAGCAGTGGGGGGGATTGGGGGGAGGTCTCAGTGACAAGTCCCTTCGGTGAAGGGAGGTCTCCGTGCGCAGCCCTGTCACTGAAGGGGGCTCTCGGTGTGCCGCCCGGCAGTGAAGGGGGTCGCGGTGCGCAGCCCCGGCGGGGGGGCGGCGGCGCGTGCCCGCGGGCTCGCAGCTGTATGCTAATCCGGCGCGGGCCGCTCGCCCCGCCTCGCCCCGCCGCACGCCTGTCCCATCGGGCGGGCGGGGCGGTCCCTCACCCCCCCCGGGCCCGGCCCGGCCCGCCGGGAGGGGGGGTGTCCGGCGAGGCGGCCGCCCCCGGTGCCCCCCCGCTCGCTGCCCTTTGTGCCGAGGGTCGCGCAGCTTTATGCTAATGCCGCGCATAAAGGCGCGCGCGGGGGGGCCCCGCTCGCTCGCGTGCCGCCCGCGTGCCCCGCGCCCCCCACAAAGGGCCCGGCGGGGGGCGGGGAGGGCGCTGCCCGCACGCGTCCCCGGTCCCGCCACCTGCGGAGCAGCGCTGCGAGCCCCCGTGCGCCGCCTCGGACAAAGGGCTGTGGGAGCGGGGCCGCGGCCCGGGGCTCTCCCCGCTGCGGCTGCACCTGCCGCATCCTCGGGGGCTGCGGCCGCCTTTGCTTAGGCACCGACCGCGGCGTGCGAGAGCGCGGGGTGCGGGGCCCTCCCGCCCTCTGCAGTCCCCCGCCGCACCTCGTACCCGACGCGCAGCGTTTCAGACTGAAACGGCGCGCTACCGTCGCCTTCCCTGCCTGTTCCGGGAACCGGGCCAGACCCGTTAGGGTTAGAGTAACAGGTTCGGTTACCACCGGGCCGGGTCTGTGGCTCCGCCTGTCCCGACCCCGCAGCGGCGCGGAGTTCTCCGGGTTCCGCGGGGTTGCCGAGATCGCTCGGTACCCGATGACCCGTTCGTTATTCCTCCCGCTCGGACAGACCCGTCGTTGGCCACCTCCTGTCGTCGCCGGGCATCGCCCCCGGCGGGCAGCCCCGCTCCCCTCCGTGCCGCCGCCTCCACATGCGCCACTTTCGCCTCCTCCTGCGCCGAACTCCCCTCTCCCCACACCCCGGTGCCGGCCGCCCCCGCAAACGGTCCGCCCGCTGAGAGCAGACGGCGGCGCAGCCTCGGCCGGCGTCCCGGGAGCATCGCCCGCTGCCGGCGCGGGGGGCGGCACACAAAGGCCGCGCGTGCCGGGCGGCGGGAGGCGGGGCCGGGCGTGTGCCGGTCCGGGCTCAGGTGCGGCCGCGCCGCCGCCGCTGATTGGCCCGTCCCGCCACCGCCGGCCCGAACAATGGCCCCGGCTCGCTTAAAGGCGGCGGCGGCCGCTCCGCGGCCAGAGCGAGGGGCTTCCGTCGCGGCCGCCGCCGGCCCGGAGCCGGCGCGAAGATGCCCCGGGGCTTTCTGGTGAAGCGCAGCCGGCGGCCCACGCCCTTGTCCTATCGGACGCGCTGCTGCCGCGAGGCCGCTGCCGGCCCGCCGCTCCCCGCTGGCGCCGCCCCGCCACCCGCCTGCCCCGCCGCGCCGCCGCCCCTGCCGCGGGACTCGCCGGTGCCGTTTGGGACGCCCGATGCTGCCGTGCAGGCGCTATACAGCCCCACGCGGCCCGTCAGCAGGGACAAGTACCTGGAGCGTGGCTTCAGCCTGGGATCGCCCGTCTCGGCCGAGTCCTTCCCCGCGCCGGCCGTTCCCGGCACCATGGACCCGATCGTCTTCGCCCCGGCTGACCTCAAGCTCTGGGCCGCCGCCGGCCACGCCGAGCCGCCTGCCGCCCATCCCGGCCCCGGTGGAGCCCCTGCTCCGGCCGCGCCGCCCGCCTCGGGCCGCCCGCTGCCCGCCAAGCGCCCGCCGGGCGCGTCCGAACCCGGACGGCAGAAGGCCCCGTCGGGCAAGAAGACGAAGGCGATCCGCAAGCTGACTTTCGAGGACGAAGTGACCACCTCGCCCGTGCTGGGGCTGCGCATCAAGGAGGGCCCGGTGGACGCGCCGGCCAAGGCGCGGGGCGGCTGCACCCGTCCGCTAGGCGAGTTCATCTGCCAGCTCTGCAAGGAGGAGTACGGGGACCCCTTCGCGCTGGCGCAGCACCGCTGCTCCCGCATCGTCCGGGTGGAGTACCGCTGCCCCGAGTGCGACAAGGTCTTCTCCTGCCCCGCCAACCTCGCCTCCCATCGCCGCTGGCACAAACCGCGTCCGCCCGCCACCAAGAGCGGCCCCGAGGCGGGCCGGGCGCTGGCCGCGGGCCCGGGCCCGGCGGAGGAGACGCAAAAGGAGGCGAGCGGCGGCAGCGGCAGCGAGCGGGACACACCGAGCCCTAGCGGAGCCTCGGAGGCGGGCTCCGAGGAAGGGCTCTTCGACTGTCCCCGCTGCGCCAAGCGGTTCCGCCGGCAAGCCTACCTGCGCAAGCACCTGCTGGGGCACGCTGCACCGGCACCCACGCAAGCTCCGGCACTCGCACCGGCCCCGGAGCCTAGCCCCGAGGAGCCGCCTGCCGCCGAGTGCCGCCTCTGCCCCGTCTGCGGGGAGACCTTCCCCAGCAAAAGCAGCCAGGAGCGGCACCTGCGCCTCCTGCACGCCGCCCAGGTCTTCCCCTGCAAGTATTGCCCGGCCACCTTCTACAGCTCTCCCGGCCTCACCCGGCACATCAACAAGTGCCACCCCTCGGAGAACAGGCAGGTCATCCTGCTCCAGGTGCCGCTGCGCCCCGCCTGCTGAGCCGCCCGTGCCTTCCCCGCAGCCCCGCGCCGCTCCCCTGGGGCCGCCACACGATTAGCTTTAATACGGCTTGTGACCTGCTGGAATCTGGCTTTACACTTACCTTCCCGGGGTCTCTCTTTTCTCTTTTCTTTTTTCTCTTTTATTTTTTTCTTTTTTTTTTTTTTTTTTTTTTAAATTTTGTTCTTTTGTGGTGGTTTTTATCGATGTGAACAGATCAAACTGCATAAGAGAAACGAGTGTTTCCTTTAGTGTAGCCACAAATGCCTTGACTCTGCTGTTGATGGTCTCCAGAAACTGCTGTAGAAACTGCCTTAACTGTGACATGCCAACTTTCTGTTTCTGTTCGTTTTGCCCTTAAGGTAGCTCATGCATTGTCTATCTGTATATGTTGGTTTGAGTAATTATGTTATTTATTCGTTATTTATTTATATTAATTATGAATATTGATATTATTTGATTGCAGATATTCTGATGCGCTTTTTTGTCTCCCCGCCTGCCATTTCACTGTGCGTTTTAGAAGGTCTTTTTTTCTTAAGGGATCTACTAAAAAGGTTTTAACTTTTATACCTAGAATAACACATGATCTTAACCATTTTATCTCGTGCAACCAACAGCTCTTACTTTTAGATGCAATCTCTTTTTCTACACACATTATTTTCTTAACTGTTAGCTATTTATAGAGTGCTTCGATAGAATTGTTTCAACTGTATAATTATTTACTATTCAAATAAAATATTTTCAAATTCAAGTGTGCCCCCAACCTGTCCTGCTTCTCCCTGCTGGGCTCAGGGGGGCTGGCACCCGGCTCTACACTGCAGCTGGCAGGGTGCCTCCATAGTCACCAGCCTGCTCTGCGCCGTTTGATGAGATTAATTAAAAAGGAATTAAAGGGAGAAGAAGAGCAGGGTGCGGCATGGCTGCTCTGAGGGAAGGCTGCCCCCTGAGCAAAGGGTCCCCTGGCCATGGACTGGAGCCCCAGCCCTGCACCTGCTCCAGCCAGCACCGGGCACAGTCTGTCCTGTGCTCTGCTGCTGGGGAGATCTGCCAGGGACCTTCCCTGGAAGGTGTTGCAGGGAAAGCTCAAGGAGAGGCAGCACCTGTAAGGAGAGAACTGTGAAAATCCCTGCCTAGGAGGGCTGTGCTGTCTGCTGGGTGGCTGCTGTGTGTGCTTGGCGCTGAGGTGTGGAGCTCAGGGACTCGGCAGAGCAACAGCATCCTACTTTGATGGTGAGCTGTGAGCCTGGCACAAGAAAGGCCAGGCATTTCTCTGCTTCCTGGCAGGGCTGGAGCCAGCTCCTGCCTGGTCCTTGCACTCTGCAGTGGGCTTTATGCCGCATCCTTCAAGAACTCTATATATAGATATATACACACCTATGCAGATAGATCTATTTCCAGGGCTTGTGTTTGTATATGGGAATCTGATGGGTTTGGTCAAAAGTGTCGTAAAATCTGTGTGAGTGGGGAAGGTGCATGCTGGGTTTGTGAAACCCTTCTCACAGACAGGGTCTTGTATGCACCTGTACGATCTCCCTCTTTGCCAGCAGGAGCAGGTACAGAGCCAACTTCACGGCATGCAAATCTGCTTGGCAGCCCCAAGGGCAAATCAGTGCTCCCAAACCAGTGTATGAAGGGCAAGGGGGCTGTGAGGGCTTGGTGTGGACATAGGGGCTGCTCTGTCTTGGGGTAGCAATGCCTTTGAGGTTTTGGCTCCCTGGAAGAGGTTTCTAGCCTGTTCCTGCAATCTTTTCTCACCTAAAGGCTTCTGACCCTAACCCTGATTCACTGAGGGAAAGGCAGGTAGTGGAGCTTCCTGGAGAAAGTTTCCCAGGAACTGGCTGAGTATTTTATGCTAAAGCAAAGCTTGTTGAGAAAGAACATCCTTCTATAGAATGATTTATTTGGGGGTTTTTGAGGTTTTTTTTTTCTTTATCAGTCAGGCTGAACAGTACCAATGTATGGGTACACTCCTGCTGTCTTGATTCCTAGGAAACCAACTTGATATTGGGCTGACTTCAGGCCTAGGCAAAGCTGTGGTTTTAGCTGTAAATCAATACCCTGGAAAAGGGCACAGCCCAAGAGACACAGGCAACAAAGCCTGCGTGGCAAGAGGTACAGTTTTGCCTTTCCTGGCTTCTCTGGCCTTGTAAAGCCCCAGATCCTGGGCTGTCGCAGACAGTGTCATAGCTGCCTGTTGAGCGGAGCTCTCTGCTCTCTGAGGCAACTTTACCAATGCACACGGCCGTCCTCTCAGGCCACTGGACACCATTTCCGGAGTGATGCCCAGCACATCCTCTGGAGAAGGCTAATGGCTCTATCCACTCTGTCATAGCAGTGTCTCTGCTGAAATCTGTGCTCAAAGCCTGTGGCACCAACGGGCCACAAAACAACAGCTTCATACTGCTGTCCATTTCCTAAGAGTCAAGTAAATCCGTGTTTGTCCTGCTAAGAATCAGTTGGAATTTGTGAGGGCCAGAATTCCCCAGGTTTTTTGAACTGTCCAGGTAACCATTGCCCTGACTTATTGCATCTCCTGCTGAGCAGAAAGGGTGATTAGTGGAGACTTCTGTGTTGGGGAGGAATAAGGAGTACACTGGAAATAGCTCTGTTCACAAACATCCTGTAGAAGGCAGAATTTGCTTTTGACATCCCTGGGCTGCAGCAGCCTGGGCAAAGCTGCTGCGCCTTTGTGTCTGCAGCCATTCTCCCTCAGTCTGCACTGCTGGACAAGCCCCGACTGCCCAGGGGGTGTCTGGAGAGGTTCCTTGTGAGGCTGAGCCTGGACTGCTGGTCGGCTTTTGCAGGGAGCCATCGGCATCACCGTTTTGCATCTCTTGCCACCTGGCAGTGAAGGGCATTGCACCACCCTGACAGGTCACTAAGGCTTCCACTTACACCAGCACCCTTTGGATAGTATTTTGGGGATGGATGTGTCCCTGCCCCTCACCAATTCCTGCCTTGCACCATCCCACTGCCCAGGCCCCCAGCGCTGGGCTTCTGCTGGGCTCTGTCTCCTGCTCTGTACCTGGGAAGTCCCAAGCCCATGTATAGCTCAGTGGCTGAACCCAGAGTGCTCTCAGTAGCAGTCCCTTGGGAATGCAGGTTGCCTGGTAGGTGCTGTGTCCCGGCCCCCTGGCAGCACGGCCAGCCAGTGCTGCGCAAACAAAGCCTCCTGCTGTCAGCTAACAAATCAATTGCTGGTAGCTCTTGCTGCATCCAGCAGGAGCAGGTTTGGGCACCATGGAGAACACTGATCCTGCCCCTAATGTGATGCAGTGGAGGCAGCTGGCGCAGACGTTGCTCATGCTCTGCATTCAGGCAAAGGGGTTTGCCCGCTGTGCCGGAGCCTTCCTCCTCTCTGAGCACACTGAGACCTAAATGTGTGGTGTGGGACCGAGTGTTGTGGTCACATGGAAAGGAGCTGGGAGATTTGACGGAGGAACCTGCAAGGTCCTCAGAAATGCAGCATGGACACCATCCCTGCCCCATGGGCTCAGAGCTGGTGGGGAGCTGGGGCAAGCTGCTTCTGCCCACAGGAGAAGGCTCACTGGAGGCTGCTTATCTCCAGGGGAGGTGCAAGTTTTGGTACCAACACCATGGTCCCTTGCGGCCATCAGTGCAGTAAGGCATCTGTCAGCTGCCTCACTGCATGGGCTCACTGGGAAACACAGCTGGGCACAGCTCAGGGTTTTGGGGGGCCCTGCCCAGAATCTCCTGGTCTGTTTCGGGGATGGGCAGATGGGAGGTATCCATGGGATTAGAGCAAGCCTGGAAACAGGACAAAGATGGGCTTTTGCCTTGGATTTCAGACTCTTCCTGACACAACGCAAGCCTATTTAAAAAGAGGCACTGCTGTTGATGAGCTGTGAAATGGCCCATGGAGTCTCAGGTGTTTCTTTGGGGAATGCCGTGCCTGCAGGGTGCTGCAGGGTGCTATGGTGTGCTGGTGCCAACACACCTCCTGCCCCATTGCTCCCAGGTCAGGAATGTTGGGTTGTGGTGAGTGCTTTGGGCTGGGTGGGACAGCAGTTCCCTGAAGCACCCAGGCAGCTCCCCCTGGTTAAACATTCAGGTGTGCAGGTGCATCCTGCTCGTGGCATTAAACACCTCAAATGCTTCCATGCAGGTTAGAATCTTCATCAGGGATATAAATGGTTTTGATAAAGTGTAATTTGTAGTCCATAAATGCCTCTGGCAACATTTGATGCAGCGAGGTGGAACATGCCAAGCGTGGGCTGTCCTGCTGTACTGGCTTCACACTGGACGTGGCCAGGCTTGGTTCTTACCTGTGCCATGGGATCCAAGTGCTGGGCTGCCCCCGGCACTGCTCTGACTGTGTTGATTTCTCCTCAGCAGGCAGCCAGGGGCCGAAGCCAGGCAGAGTCGGGCACAGCGGTGGCAGCGGGAGCCCCACACTGGCACAGGGACCCTCCTAGGAGCACATCCTACTGACACAGTAATTGGGACATTATTTGCAGCAGCCGAGTCCAGTTAAACCACCTATCCTCTTAGAAGAGAACCACTCTTTTGAAGCCCTAATAAAGCCCCCTCGCAGCTCTAATGGCGAGGGCATGCACACCCCAGCCCGTTCCTGCCTGCTCGTGTGCTCTGCCACTCTGCTGAGGCTTTTTAGCCTTCCTTAGGGAATGGGAAAGGTGAGTCACGGGGAGGATTTAACCAGAGCAAAGGCTCTGCCTGTGCTGCCACAGGCATTGGGTCGGGGGAGAGAAGGAGCATAGCTCAGCTGCAGGTTATACCAGGTTCTGCTTTCTCAGGGTATGGGACCATGGTGTGTTTATGGTTTATCTCACAGTTTTTTAGAGGGGAATTGCCTGTAGTGCAACACCACCAGTTCAATGACAAATGTGAGGAAAATGATGTACAGTTGGCGGTGTCTGAGATGGGAGGTTTTGGTTTAGTTACACACACAGAGAAGAAAATCAGAATTTATTGTATACAACAAATTATATTTTTCATTTATGTCCCTGGATGCCTGGAAGTGTCCAAGGCCATGTTGGATGGAGCTTGGAGCAACCTGGGATAGTGGAAGGTGTCCCTGCCCATGGCAGGTGGCTGGAATGAGATGAGCCTTATTGTTCCCTTCCAACCCAAATTACTCTAGGATAAAAATTATTCTGTGATAAAATAAATGTAAAAAATATATTCCTTTTATAGCAGTATGTTCTATATAGGTGATCTATATAAGTAGACTTCAGAATATGTAGGTAGTGTATAATATATTACATGTATTATATCAAAGCATATTATATTATACAATAGATACTAATATGTCTGTTATATATTGCCACTTAGGCAATGCATATTAAATATATTATCTACAGTACCTAATATCATACATGCATTACACATAATTACTGATACATTACCAGTGTTGATGTAATGAAAGACTCTTGTCTGACAGGAAGTTTTGTCAGCTCTGCAGCCAGGATTTGTGTCCTGTGGAGGACAGAGTGTATGTGTGCACACCTGGCATATCCACTATACATACATGTCATGCATGGTCTGAAATACTATTATTGCATCTATATAGTGCATTGAATATTCCATGATGCACATCTTGTATGTGCCAAATATTACATGTTCATTATATCATGCTATTCAGAATTCATACATTGCTGATATGGTTTATATAATTTTCTTATATACATTTAAAATAAAAGTGTACTGCATATATTTGCACACAGTATTACAGTTAGCAAAGTAATGTTATAGTTTATGTCATGATATGTACTCATAGCTAAAGTATATACCAGGGATGTGTGTATATGTAGATGTATAATGTAAAGGTAATGTATTTATGTAACCTATAACCAATTTTTTGGATAGAATTATTACCTTTATAGTCAGTATTTAATATTCAAAACCAGGTATTAATAAAATAAAATATATAGCGCATATATATGATATAATAGATTGAATAATATATAATGCATATCACATTATATACCTTGTATTATGCCTTTATTATAGATCACAGATTGCATATATTTTCCGTAATGTAATAATACATACCCATTGTATCTGTGTGTATTTAGTACCTATAACATATACTCTAGCTAACAGAAATATAGACATGCATAACATCACATATTAGATATATAATTTGAAATACTGTAGTATATAATATATAGAACATAAGATGAGATCCCTAATATATTTTCTACAGTTACAGAGAGCATAGGTGTAGGAATAAAATAACACCTATACAAATGTTTGTAAAAAATGTTAGGCATCCTTCTAAAGCTGAAGGAAGGTATAATTAGAGGGGACAGTGGGAGGAAATTCTTGGCTGTGAGGGTGGGGAGGCCCTGGCACAGGTTTCCAGAGAAGCTGTGGCTGCTCCATCCCTGCAAGTGTTCCAAGACAGGCTGGATGGGGCTTAGAGCAACCTGGGATAGTGGAAGGTGTCCCTGCCCATGGCAAGGGTAGAATGAGATGAGCTTTAAGTTCCTTTCCAACACAATCCATTCTTTAACTCCATGGGAAGTATAAACTAGTCCATATATTATTTAGTTTAGTTAATTATTTTTAATGCCATTTTTGTGCCTGCTGCCACATGTGCAGGGCTGGGGGTGCCATGGGCCCACGTTCCTGCCCCGTGTGAGGCTGGCTCTGCCGGCAGCACGGCAGCCCCTCGGCTGGGGCTGTGTCCTGCCTGATGGGGCTGCAGTGCCCTTGCCCCCACAGGAGCCCCCACTGGATGCTGGTGCCAGGCTGAGCCAGGCCCTCAGCTGTGTGTGAGCTGTGTGCCCCTGGCCAGAGCTTGCCCTGTGCCCACCTGCTGCCAGGGCAGTAGGGACACGTGGTTGTGGCAGCCTTGGTGAGTAGCACTGCTGGGCAGAGCGCTGCCAGCGCAGTCCCTGAGCAGTCACCCAGCAAAGCAGCTGGCCCCAGCCTGCTCTCCACTCGCATCAGGCTGGTGGTGCTGGGCCTGGGGCAGGGATCCTCCTGGGGAAACGTAGGTGGAAGCTGGGTTCCAAACAGCTCATTAGTGCACATTTACTTCTGCAAAGGGAGCTTCATCTGGAGCTAGCAGAATTAACTCTCCATTTCTGGTTAGAGCACCTGAAAGCAATTTATGAGGACTTTACTGTGGCTCTTCAGCAAAGGAGGGGACATTTCCTTTGTCTTTTCAGACATCATAATGGCTGAGTGCAGCCCCCTGCATTTGCTTAAGGAATGTCTCTGTAGAGGAGAAAATCACCATTAAAAACCTCTTACTTTGAATACTGATGCGGGTGGGTGGGCCATGAGGCATTACAAGGAAGCAGGTTATGGACAGTGGCTTCTCAGGGCCCCAAAGGTCTGTCACTGTGCTTGATGCCATGGGCAGGGCCAGGCTGGCAGGAGGTGCCAACCTGCAGGGTGTCAAAGGACACTGCTGCCATGTGGGGCTGGTGGGGCATGACTGTAGGTGCCCCCGTGTCAGTCACAGCATGGCGTGAACTCCTCAAGAGCACTCCAGTCTGCTAACACCACTGCCTGCTCTGCACCCGGTGGCTGTTCCTGCAGCCTCAACTCCAGCAGAGAGGGACAGAACCCACATCCAGCAGGGACTGTCCCTGTCCCTTGTGAGCCAGCCCTGCACACCCACAGCACCCGCAGCAGCTGGCCCACCAGCATCACCAGAGTTCCAACCCCAGCACCTCCCACTCACTGCCACACACACCACACAGGTACTGCCTTTTATTGCTCTGGGGAGAAATTTTATTGGGAGCAAAGATTTATTAATTTTGTGAGGCTTTGTCATCCAGTTCAGGGTGCAAAACCACAGACAGTTTATACAAGTTAATAGTTTTTTGACATCAGGAAAACACGATTTTCATTGATGTCTTAATTCTTCCCTGAAATGGAGGTACATATTGCTCTAAGGAGAGAGAGCTCCTTACTCAGAAGGATGCCTTTGAAATTGTTTCGGACCAGCTACTGGATAACTAAGTGCCAGACAGCATTGCCTATCCAGCTCTGAACGTAAAATAAATTAAAAAATGTGTTTTATTTCCTAGGCTCCTTCACTGACAGACAATCAATAGAAAGCAAAACTCAACTGTGACGCAGAAAATCAAAGCGATTGTCTAAGCCCTCAGTGACAGAGGTTCCTTCCTGCAGCTGCACCAGGTGAATTCCTGTCGGGCACCGGGGCTGAGCTGCTGCCCCTTGGGCACAGAGCGCAGGGCAGAGCCCAGCGGCCGCCTTGGCATCACTGGCTATGGCTGGAATGTGCCCCACAGGCACAGGGTGGCCCCTGGCCAGGTGCTGGCACTCAGATGGACAGACAGCTGGCCATAACACCAAGTGTAAGTGCAAAAACAAATGGGGGCCCTACAGGGCGTTTCCCAAAAATTGTAATCCCTTTGCATAAAGTAACTCCCATTCGGTTGGGAGGTGTGCGTGTGTGTGCGCCCAGGAGCTACCAAGCAGCAGCAGGACAGGGCTCTGTGGATCTCAGATTTCTGTTACTTTGAAATACTCGGGATCTAACTATAAAAATTTTCACCCCATCAACGACATGTGTAGACCAAAACACATCAGCTACTGCCAACACCAGTTCTGCTCACTACAGCAGGTAGCAGGAAGACACCCTAAGTCCTCAGAAGCCTTCAGCTGTGTTTTCCCCTGGCTAGAGACAGGTCACAGCCTGCTGGGACAAGGTGAGGGGGTTACTCAGTTCTTCACACTGTGTTGGGAAAGGGTCATGGCAGGAGTGTGGCTTTTGCTCTTCTAAAAGGGATTTGCTTATTTTTGTTTCTCTGGGGAGCAGTTCCAGTGTACAGCCACTGCACACACCACAGAAAGGCCACAGTGCTCCCAGAGTGGGACAGCTCCTCCCTCATACACCCACGCTCCTGCAGGGAACATTCACTACCTGGCTAGTCGCTGGAAAACCTCTCTTTAGAAGAAATTCCCTAATGCACAGGTAAGTGCAGCCTGGAATGACTAAAGCGATGCTCTAAGGAAACATTAAACAACAGGTTTCAGTGCTGGTTCACAATCTCTGGCTGTGGCACCTGTGCCCAGGGCCTTGGGGCCCTTGCTCACCTGGTGCCAGTGCAGTGGTGATGGTGACACAGGTGACATCCAATCCCCGTGTCCAGACTGGGGAAAGGCCATTTCACTGACCAAACCCCTTGCCTGTCCCCTTCAAGACATGTTCACCCAAAACTGCCCATTCCAATCTGTGCTTAGGTGCTGTAGGCAGCCCCAGCTGCAGCTCTGTGCTCCAGGACCTCAGGTGGACACCTGGCAGAGCAGCAGAGTTTCCCAGAGACCCTGCTCCTGGAGGCATGTGGCAGTGTGGGTGAGGATGGCTCCGCCAACTCGATGCCAGTGGTGTCAGTGAGGTCAATACTTGCACTTGTGGTGAGGCAACCTGGAAAACAGAGTGGGGAGGGAAAACCCAGGTCACGACAGAACAGCCTGTCTCCTCTGAATAACCACATGGCACAGCACAGCCCCTCCCCTCACCCCTTCCCAGACTCTCCTGGAGATCACTCAGGTGAACTTGACTTCCAGAGGAGGAATTTGCTCCAGGCAGCTGGAGAACTGCCATACTGCACTTCTCAGAGAAATCAGAGATTTCTCTTTGCCAGTTCCCAGAACTGAGGAACAGTGAGGCCATAAGTGTCCAGGTGAAGACTGAGTCCCCCAGCATCACCTCCCATCATCCGGTGCATGGGAGGCAGAGCAGAGTTGGTTTGCACAACCCCTGCAGCCCCTGATGGCTCTCAGGGCCCCAACAGCCCCATGGGAGGGAGGCAGGAAACTCCCATCCTGTTCACTTGAAGGTCCAACATAAAATAATTCTGTGTGGGTGATACAAAGCTGTTTTTTACTGTGTGTCATTAAACTGCTCTTGTGTATTTGGCCTGACCTCCCTGGAAGGTGCATTCACCTCTGGAAAAATCCTAAAGAATCACAAATTCTTCCACTACATAACAGTACGCTTGTTACTGGTGGCTTATGGTCACCACTGGCCAAGGGTCTTGGGGGGCTGTGGGTATGGGGGGTTATGCTTCGTTGTTGAGTGGAGTCACCTGTTGGTTATTCCCCAGAGGCCAGGCCTGCCCAGGCTGGCTGAGGGGGAACAGGTGAGCACATGGTCATTAAATGAGACACTAATGACCAAAACCAGGTGCAGTTGCTGTGAGGGACATGTCTTCCTCGGCTCTTGAAGACTGGACTTGTCCCAAGGCATTTTCCAGGAGGAACAGTGTTTCGTCAACTCCCTCAGGAAACAGTATTTTTAAACTGTGTTGCAATTCTCACCCTAAGTGTAAAGGTAGGTTTTTTATTAGAGGTAGAAGGGAGGAACAGCCTCACAGCCAGGCAGCAATAACACAGGGACATTCTGAACTTTCTCTGAAGGCTGAAAGGGTGCTCTGGTGGCACCCCCTCTGAACCTGCTGAGGGATGGTTGTTTTGCAGCACAGGCCTACTTCCAGTGCAACAACTCCATTTTCACCTGTTTCTGGCTGGGCCACAGCTCTTCAATCCTCCCTTCACCCTCCTAATCTCAGGTAAATCTCAAACATGGCAAAATGCCCCTAAGCACAGCCAGGGCCTGGGCTGAAGCTGCCCATGGCTGAGCTGTCCCTCAGGCACAGGTGAGCAGGGCACTGTCCTTGCAGGACAGGTGGGGATATGGCCATGGGTGAGTGTGGTAGCAGGATGAGCCCTCAGCTGCTATCTGAGGACAAAGACTCCCCATGGCTCTTAGTTGCACTTCTAATGTGAGGTGTAACCTGTGCTTCTGCTTGAGCAGCTCTGGGTGTTTGAGTGGAACAGCAGCAGTACAGCCCCAAGTGTGAAACCCCTCAGCCTGCCTGCAGCCCTGCGTTTGCATCTCAAAGACAGCCCTTACTAACCAGATTGGTTCTTTGAGAAAACTGACCAAGGAGAAATACCATGTTTTAAAAAGGTGGAAAGTGTGACAGCATGTAAAGGCATTTTCTGTGAAAGATACAGAGCTGTCAGCTTTGGATTGAAACAAAACCTGTGGTGCTATTGGCTGGGGAGAAGAGTGTGGGGGAGGGAAGGGCTGTGAAGGAGGTGGTGTGCTTGGCATTCCTGCAGTAAGGCAGGATGGCAGATGGTCAAAATAATAGTTTTCTCCAAATGGACAAGCTGAAGCAGCTTAGAAGTAAAAAATAATTACCAGGCATGTATCGCAGGAGGCATTACCACGTGCGGATCATGGGGGCATTGCCACACACACAGATCGCAGGAGACGTTGCCACGTACAGGAGGCGTTACTGTACACAGCTCACAGGCATCATTACCGGCCATGCGAGGCACTACCACGAGCAGATCGTGGGAGCCATCACCATGTATGGACAACTTTACCGTATGCAGATCGTGGGAATCCTCGACCAGACACGTATAGGGAGGCATTACCATACGCAGATCGCAGGAACCATTACCGGGCACATACAGGGCAACAGTGCATGTGTATCGCAGGAACCACGACTATGGCAGGGTGACTTTACGTGACTCCCTAACAGGATGACTCTGCGGATCACCGGAATCATCGCAAAGAACAGGAGGCTTTACCATACGCGGATGACAGGAAATCATGACTGGGCACATACAGGAGTTTTCACCGTACGCAGATCACGGGAGGTGCTACCACGTATGGGCTGACATTACTGTATGCAGATCGTGGGAACCATTACTACATCCAGGGGGGACATTACCATACGCGGATCATGGGAGGCTTTACCAGTCATGGATCGTGGGACTCATCACTGCACATGGGAGGCATTAACGTATGCAGATAGTGGGTAGCATTACCATACACAGATCACTGAGGGCACTAACGAACACGGCTCACGGGAATCATTTCTGCACACAGGAAGCTTTACGGCACATGGATCACGGGAACCATCACTGCATATGGGAGGCATTACTGCATGCAGATTGCAGTAACCATTACCATGTATGGGAGGCATTACTGGATGCGGATCATGGGAATCCTTACCAGGAATCATTACTGCACGCAGTGGCAGAGGGGAGAGAGGAGTGGCTTTCCCACATGTGCATCGTGCGCAGCATTAATGCATGAGGATTGCAGAAGGCACTCCATACGCTGATTGTGGGAATCATTACTATGTACATGAGACATAACTGCATGCAGATTGCAGGAATCATTGCTAAGGATGCAAGGCTTTACAGCATGCAGATCGAGGAGATGTCACCATACGCAAATCACGGGAACCATTACTGCATGCGGGACACTTCGCCATGCACAGATCACAGAAAGCATAACCTGGCACATACGGGAGTTTTTACCGTGCATGGATTGCAGGACTCATTACCAGGCACAATACGGGAGGCTTAACCCTACACAGATCATGGGAATCATTACCATGTATGGGAGTCTTTACTGCATGCAGACTGTGGGAGTCATTACCCATGGCACATACAGGAGTTTTTACACAAATCATGGGAGGTGTTACTGCACGCAGATCGTGGAAAGTATATCCTGGGCATATACTGGGGGCATTACGGCATGCGGATTGCAGGAGGCATTACCGGGAACATATGGGAGGCCTTACCCTACGGGGATTGCAGGAATCATGACCAGGCATGTGTGGGAGTTCTCACCATACATGGACTGCAGGAGGAATTACCTGGCATGTACAGGAGGCTTTACCGTATGCAGATTGTGGGAATCGATACTGTGTGCACAAGGCATTACTGTACATGGATTGTAGGATGCACTGCTGTGTATGGGAGCCATGACTGCATTGTTTGCAAGAGGCAGAACCATATGCAGAGTGCAGGAGGCGTGCGCAGAGTGTGAGAGGCAAAACCACATGCAGAACAGAGGAGGCAGGACCACGCGTGGAGTACGGGAGGCACGAGGCGCACGGGAGGCAGAGCAGAGGAGGTGTGAGGCAAGCATGGAGCACAGGAGGTAGAGCTGAACATGGAGCAGAAGCAGCAGGGGAGGAGGAGGGGAAGGAGAGCTGTTAGTGATGAACCACAGCAGCAGCAGCAAAGGGGCCTGCGGGAAGCATTGCTCTTACCTGTGGCCGTTACTGGACTGAGAGCATTAACATTAATCTAAAGGGAGAGAACAAAACCATGTCAGTGCAGGACCAAAGAGGGGGAATAAAGCCATGTCAGTGCAGGACCTGTGACTGCTGTGCTTGCACCAACCTGACACAGCACACCCTGCTAAAGGCGGGAAGGGGAGCTCTCCTCAGGGACCTGCAGAAACACAGACCCGTGCACTTCCTTTTGGGGTCTGAGGACTGAAACAAGCAAGGCAGGGAATGCTGGAAAAAAAATTGGAATTCACTGCGCTTCATCTTGTGCCAAACCTGCTGCTGTGGGATAGTGGCATGCAGCTGCTTCACGCTTCAGCTCCATGTCCAGTACTGTTGCTGGTCACACCATTTCAAACCAGCTAAAATTTGATGCTTCACAGAGACCTAAACCTCTGTGACACTATAGCCAGGTTAAAACTCCTGGAAGTGAGCAGCGTAGCAATCCTGGTGCCACAAATATTTCCCAGAGGAGGAAGTCCTTGAGTGCATAAAAGCTGTCACACACCTGCACTCAGATGAGACACACACACACACTTGGAGGGCCTCTCACAGGTGAGGCTGCTTAGAGAGCATTAAGCTTTTGAAACACATTTCTTGCAGGAGGGATTAAAATATAGATGAAAGCACTTTAAGTGCAGGGTTACCTTGCAGAAAGCCAGAGAGAGATGGTGTATTCCATCTTAAATCCAGTCCACAGAACAAACTTCATTTCTTCCTCAGGGCATGTGCTCTAGGAATGGCCTTTTACCCACTGCTCATGAAGCAGCTGAACACCCTTGAAAGCAAGGGTGGGTAAGACCACGATCTGTAAGGATCCTGAAGACTGGTACTTGAGAAGAACCAGTAAGTTTTCACATGGACTGTGACTGTTCTTGCCCTCCATTAACCTTTCAGCCTGGATAGGTCTCTGGAAGTCTTTGTTTTCCTTTCTAGTAAATGCAAAGGTAATAAAATTCTGGAGAGGATCACTGAGTAAATCTGCACAGCATTCCTGCTTCCAACTCCCAAAGACAGGCTCCATGTACACTGTAAGCAGCATCCTGAGCCTGCGTGGAAGAACCCCTGGATCACTGAAGCTGGGTTAGTCAAAGCCACACACGCCCTGCAGTGCCCTGGAAAGCTGACACAGTAAAGAGAATCTGACACTACAGGATAACCTGGGCAGAACCGACCCTAAAACAGCACCCACAGCTTCCAGCTCCGCTGGGAGTGCCTGGCACCATGGTTTGAGGGCCTCAGAAATAAGCCTGAAATGTACACATTGAATTTAATTCCTCATTAGTTGGAGCAGCTGCTGATTAGTTCTGCAAGGCTCAGCCTCAGCCAGGGGGACCCCATCAAATGCTGGGGGTTATGTGGGTGTCACAGGTGGGGCAGCCCGAGCCCTCTGCACAAGGCCATAGGACAGCTCTGCCCCAGTTCTGCTCTACCTCTACCTGGAGAGGTCCCTGCCAGCACCTCAGTGCAGAGGGAAAATGCAAAGCGGCCACATTGCCTGGCGCCTTCTCTGAGCTGACAGCTCGAGCTGTCACATGGCAGAAGAGACGGTCCAGTCCCTTAAGCTCCTGTTTTTGCCCATCCCAGCACTTATTGCTGGGATAAGCCCTCCCTCACCACCTCCCCTCCCAGACAGCATAGCTGGGGGAGCATCCTCTCAGTCAGTCAATTACATGGTGTCAATTACAAGGCAAGGGGGCTGATGTGGCTCTCACCCATTCCACTGTTGGAGATCCTGAGGGGAACACCAGGCTTGAGGGGGAAGCAGTCCCAGCACCTGCCCAGCCTCGGGGGACAAGTTCGGACTGTCCACCCTCAGTGGTGGCAAAAGGGCCAGCCCCAGCACACTGCGCAGGTGGCCACTTCCTTAGGGCTCTGCAGGAATCTGGACCCTCCAGAGCAGCCTGGGCTCCTGGGCATACACCTGCATCAGCCTGTTCGGCCGCGGGAGCTGGAGAGGGTACAGAACTGCTGCCCCCATCACTCTGTGGTACTTGTCACCCTGCCCTGCTTAATGCCAGACCATTCCTGACCCTCATGGGGACACTCCAGAGCAGCCCTGCCAAATGGCAGGAAAGCTGTGGGCAGAGCACTGATAACCACACCGGCAAGGAGCAGCTCCCATATCTGCTAGTACTGCTTTAGGAACTCCCCAAGGGCAGCCCTGCTGCGGCAGGCTCCAGTCCGCCGAGAATGAGGAACCACCTGGATTAAACAGCCGGGAAGCCAGACAGGTCATCCTGAATAGTCCTCACAGGGAAGGAGGGAGAAAGCCCAGGAGTCTGCCTCCTGTGCTAACTGTCCTGGCTCCTCTGCTCCACTTCCTTCAGCTTTTGCTCTTTGTTCACTGCCTGGACAACCTGCACCCACCATGGCAGCACCAAGAGCTGCACAGTGTCCCACCTCACCTGCTAAGCACCATGCCCAGCAGACTTCACACAGGCTCCATGCCAGCAATAATTCCCTGTCCTACAAGTAACCAGGAATTTCCTAAACCCCATATATTAGAAACAAATCACACTGTTTCAGGCAACACTGACAAGGATCAAACAAGGATCAAACCTGATCCTTGGCACACACCGCACATGTTCTGGTACTGTGGCACAGCTACTCAGTTTCAGATGTGTATGTTTTTAATATTCCCGGAAAAATAGGCAAAAATACTATAGTGAACCTGGACACAGATCTGACAAAATACCCTACAGAGCTTCAAGGAAAAAGACAAAAGGATGAAAACCCCGAAGTAGTATAAAAACCCCAGAAAAACAAACCAAAGCAAAAGGAACCCTTGGCTCAATTACTGTTACAAAAAGCATCAGTCCTGTTTAAAACAAGAATTACTCTGGGTTTGGTTTTGTTTCTGTCAAAAATAGATTTAAAATCTGCATGTCCTATTCAAATAATCCTTTTGTTTTACAGTGGGCAAGATAAAGCTCAGCACTGAACAAAAAGTGGTTTAAAATAAACTAGATCTTGTTTGCTGTACATTTAAATATTTTCTACAAGAACATCGCACATGTAAAAAGGTCCAGAGACAAAAGAAAAGCATGTGTCACCTTTGCAACAAAAAGGCTGCAAAATCTCGGTTTTATGTGAATCAGCAGGCACAGCTCCCTAGGCTTTAAAACCAGGGAATGCTGAAAACCTCAATAGTTCCTTGACTCAAGTATTGCTCCTGGGCAATGCCATAATATTCATTAAAGAATCCATTTATCAACAGATACCACATGTCCAAGTTTTTCAGCACAGTTTTTTTGATGCTCTGCTGAAAAGGATGCTTTAAACACATTAATCTGCAGTGCAAGAATCCAAGATGCTTTCTCTGCCCATTCCACACTATCCATTAGCAACTAAAAAAGCCAAGATTTACACTATATCCTCCCTGATAACGCTGAACATTGTGCTTTATTTTCCAAGTCATTAGCATGCACAAGAATGACCTCATGGTGAACAGATGCACTTGGATATGGCAGTGATTAGATCAGTCCTCTCAGCAGTCAAGTGTGCCCGGTCCCATTAACCCCTGAGGCGCCAGCAGCAGCGCTCAGCTAGGGGGTTCCCTGGAAAGCAGGAACCTGCCATGACAAGCACAAACGCCTCAGACAGAATCCTTGTGGTGGGAAAGCTATGACTGGAGAGTTCTCCTGGAATATCCAGGGGTCCCTTCCAATTCCCAAGGTTAACACTGTGCTGGCTGCTGATCTTTCATAAAGCCAGCCCAAAGCCCCAAGGAACCCTCATGAGCCATAGAGGCAGTTGAAGTCAGGGCACCACTCTGCCCATTTCAGCTTCACCAATTTTTTTAAAGAACACACAAGTATTTTGTTGAGTAACTATTTCTGGATTTGGCTGAGAAGCAAGAACAGCAGCTTAAAGCCTGTCCACTAAAAGGAGAGAAATCTGCAGTGGGAAAAAATGAGAATAATTCAATAGTGTTGGGCTATGAAGGATCTGCTGGGCTGCCTCTCAAACCCTGCCTAATTAAAATACAGCATGTAATGCACCAGCGTAACAACAAAGGGCCGTATTCTCAGCTTTTGTTCCTAATCTGCACATCCCCTAAATGAGTTTGGGGATGGCCATTCTGCCTAGGAGGCTGCACTTTCAACACTGATCTGTGATCCATACAGAGAGTTTAAGGCTCCGCTCCTCAAAACAGCAAAGGAGATCAACTGGACAATTTTTGTGCAGAAAATGTGGCATCTGCAAGACTGGTGACAGGGAGACTAAACTAGGGCAGGAAAACTACATCCCACCTGAGTCTGGGGATGCATCCCCAGAGGCAGCATCAGAAAATACAAAAACATCCAGTTCCAAAAATTACCTCATAGTCAGTGACACCCCAGGAACATGTCACTGAGAGCTGTGTTTGATTTCTTCCTACATTGTGGTAACTCCTGAGAACACGCTGCACTGTGATAAGCAGCGCCCTTACTCCCTGACCCTCTCTGCTGCACACACGCATTCACAACACTGACAGGATCGCACCTGAGGGTCATTGCAAGAACAGATCAGATGAGAATTAATCTTAAATTTACTTTAGCAGTTTATGTTCAGCAGAGTCAGCAGTACCTGCTGGCTTGTACTGCCACCTGTGCCAGCTCCATGCATCACACAGAATCATCAAGGCTGGAAGAGATCAACAAGTCCAGTGGCCAACCCAGCACCACCATCATCACCCCAAAATCATGTCCTGATGCCTCGTGAACACTTCCATATATGGGGAACCTAGTGCCTCCTTGGGTAGCCTGTACTGCTGCCTGACCCCTCCTTCAGGGAAAAGTGCTGCTTTTAATTTACTGCTCCTTGACTCCATTTTTCTGTTTCAGAATAGAAAAATGCTCCCTGTATTCCTATGTGGCAGACAGGTGATTCATGCAGAAGCAGGACAGGTGGATCTGTATTTCTGAAGCACACCTGGCTTGTGGAACAGCAGAGCTGCCAGGGCTGCATCCACCCTCCCTGCTGACTGCTGAGGGGTATCTGATGGAAAACACATCCCCATGGCCACAGCTGACACTGCCCCTGCTCATCACTGACGAAATATGCAGGAGAATCAGCAGGTAATGTGAGGAGACTCTGAAGGAGATTCTGACACCAGAAGTCATGGCCAGCCAGTTCACGAGTGGGAAAATAATTCTGAGTCTCAGAAGCCTGAAAATTGGGATGTGACTGGGGAAGGCTTCACACTTAAAAGCAATTAAAATAATGAAATCATACCTGAGTACTCCTGATTTAACAGTGTTCTGAAATCCTCAGCTACTGGGAAACACTTTAAATGTGCCTGGAATATACAGCTTATCCTTCAGAATGTGGGGCTGGGGAGGGGTCTGCCCTGTGAAACCACAAATGAAACACAACTATGCACAGAGCTAACATTTAAAACAGATCACTATATCTACATTTCTATTTGCTGATACGTCGACAGATAAACGACTCGAGTGCTAACAACCAGCCCTGGGCACACGCCACACTCCTATTGAAATGGGTGATTTTTTTGTCTCAGACTTTTGGCAGAGTGTATAAAAGAATTTAATGCACAGCTGTTCTACTTTTTAATGTAGGAAACATTAATCAAAGCTTTAAGTTATAAGCTTTCCTAGCATTGTTTAGTATTCCAGTTCATCAGAGATCAATAGATCCATCCCACGTTCCCTGACGCCTCTCCAGGACTCAGAGGCGCGATTATGTAAATGGCCCCGGCTTCCTCCCCCCTCCTACCAGCGCTTATCTCCAAAGCCTTCTGCCTGCTGCTCCTGGCCACCACTGCCCGGCCAGCACAGGCCTCTTATCTCCTCACAAAGCTCCGAAAACGCCAGGATTGGAGCCAACACGCCAGACAATGCTGCACAGCTGGTTTTATTCCTAAGTGATTTATGTGAGCAAATTTAATTTCTTCCTTCAGTGTTTCAGTTTAGATGGAAGATATCTGCTAACAAGTCGGGCTAAAGAGAAAATAGAGCAGATGTCCTGCAACGTTTATATAGGTTGGAAATAATCTATTCAACAATCCAAATGAGAAGCAGGGCATGATTAGAAAGTGCCAGTGTCACCCTAGGAGTGTCAATGACAGATTAAGGAATCTTTGTTAGAGAGTCCAGCACATGGTGACCAGATACTTTCTGGATACTGGAAAAAACCACATTTTGGAGGCACTAGAACCGTGCATTTCAGAGCCAAAGCGCCCTTTCAGGAGAGGTTCACTTAAACTCAATCAAACCAGCTGGGCGGCAATTGTGACTGCACACTAACCTCACCCTCCACGAGGCACATGAGGAATAAATTCCCCGAGTTTGGCACAATGCTGTCACCTCTCAGCAGGTCGATGACTGATGAGCACTGATGTGCGTGTGCACACATACTCACCACACACCCCGTGCCCCCAGCACAAACCCCTCAGAGGCTCCAGGCCAGGTGCTGCAGGGCAGCCTGCACTGACGGGATGGGATGTGCCTGCATCCCGCACACCTCTGCGATTCCCTAATACCACCCTGTTCCTGCATTTCTTGTGCATTAATCCTTGACCCTGGTGGCTCAGCAGCATAATCCCCATTTAGCATTAGCAGCAGCTTCCCCTGCGAGGAACTATTTCTGATAAGTGAGCCCTGATTCAGGTCTTGCTTTTGAACAACATATTCCCAGCTCAGCAAGAACCCGGAGTCCTGAATGAGCCCGAGCCCATCACTGCGAGAAAGTTCATTAACCTCTCCAGAGTTGGGGGTTAACAGGATAGCTGAAGAAAGGAGCAGAATGAATAGCTCTGATACAAAACAAATTAAAATGAATGTCATAATTCCTTTTGATATTCATTAGTTGATTCAGAGGAAGAACAGTGTTCTTAAATATGCAAGCATTTATCTACAAAATACAGGTGTACACCTGCTGCTCAAGTGCTTCTTGGAGCTACAGAGAAGAATAATGTGCAGAGACTCACCAGTTCCACCAAGGGAGTAGCTGGGAGAGGGAGAGAAGACCTGAGCGGCAAAATCCTCAAACGTCATCACTTCTTTGTGGTTCTGGATGATGGCTTCGAGGTACAGAGCTCTTTCCTCGTAGCTGCAATGCCCCATTAAGGAAAGGTGTGTGCAGAACTCCAGGCTGTCCCACAGCATCCCCAATCACCAGCCCCACCTCCACACTGACCAGGCAAGGAACAAGACCAGAACTGCCCCATGGTTCTGAATGGGAGCAAAAGGGAGAGGATACATTCAGGGCTGGAAATTCGGGGTAACACCTTCTGAGCTTCCTGACTGAGAAGCTGTGACCTGGGAGCTGCCGAGCATAGGAGCAAGCCCCAGATCAAAACCCACTGTCACAAACAGGCTGTGGCACTATGAGAAGCTCCTGGCACACATTATTCCTGTTCCAATAGCCAGAAAGTAACTGGATTGAAGAAAAAAAGTTACAGGAAAGAGGGATGCAATCTCCCCCCCTCTATTTGATCACTGGACTTCCTAGAACAAATTAAGCACAATAAACCAATTCCAAAAGTATGACAGTTATATTTAGGGCAGGTGCTAGAAGGTGCAAGCTTATGTATACCAAATAAATTATGCACAGTGGACAAACCCAGCCCACAATTTGCATGCATTATGGCCTGAATAATGCAGGCAACAAAGCAAGCTAACATTGAGACTATTGCCTTTTAATTAAAACTCGGCAACCTGGAACACACAGCATTCAAATGTGTAATCAAAAACCAGTCACCAATAAAACTTACAAGCGTAACAAGCTGAAGCAACTTTCCAGCTGTCTTAATAGGACCCCTGCTTTGTGGCAGCCTTTCACAGTGGAGAAAGCAAATCTTCCCCTTTTGTGTGCAGCTTCTGTCTGCTCAGAAGGTGAATATACACTTCCAATAACAGGATAACGCCTGGGACAAACCTACAATGGGCTGGAGAGCCTCACGTATGACTTTATGAATTAGGGCTTGCAGGAGCCAGAATGACATCTCATTCTCCATTTCCTCGGTGAAAACAAAAAGTTTTCAGTGCCTCATTGTGTTTCTGTTACGGGGAAATGCACTCAAGCTCTGCAAGGCTGTTCGGTGGGAGCAAAGGCCAAGCTGAATTTAGAAATTAGGAGCAGGAGAATAACACTAGTGACAGCAGAATGCAGGTGAGGGTATTTAGAATTGAAAAGCATTACTAATTAATATTGAAGTACCATTTGTGACTTGCAGTACATTAACAAAACCACTCCGAAACACTATTACAAAAAAAAAAAAAAAAAAAAAAAAAAATCAGAGAAAAGCAGTGCTTAAAGCCAGGAGACGATGGTGTAGTGTTGACCTAGAAGGAATAAGCAAAGTATGTCTTCGTTGCACACGAGTTCCTGCAGGCGTGGGAGCAACAAAGGGAAGAGAAAGAAAGGGAGAAATTTTGCGTTTAACGCTCGTAGAGAACGATTGATACGTGATAAATCTTCTTATAAACTTCCCCTGGAAGCCTGAAGAAAGAAAATCAATAGGCAGCACGTCAGCGTTTGCACCTGCTGACAGCGTTACTTGCTCAGTTTCCCTGCCTTGCCCGAAGCTCGGGAGAACGCATTCCTGCCAGCGCCAGCACCGAGCCCGCGGCGAGCGGGGCTGCCTCCCCTTTCTGGGCTGAACTCCTGATGACTCTTGTTAATGAATAGGCTGCCAAACTTCCTCGGAGGGGAGGCACACGCCTGGGCCCAATTCTAAAGGGACTGACGGATGCCATTCAGCGCTCATTATGGAGATGCCGATTCCGCGGCGCTCGGCTGTTGCCAGGGCCGGGAGGAGCGTGCTGCCGGGCGAGCGCCGGCCGGGGGCGGCGGGGGCTCCGCGCCCGTCTGGCAGCGGCCCCTGCGACACGGAGCTGGCACGTGCTGCCGCAGCGGGAGCGGCCCCGGACGTGACAAATTGCTCAAAGGGCTCAGCGACACCGGGAGCCGGCGACCACCTGAGCCTGCGGGCTGGCCGGCAGCGCTCGATTCATCGCCTGGCCCCGGCCGGGGCTGCTCCCGGGCTTCCGAGCAGGCCGAGGGGGACAAGAAAAGGCTTTTCATGCTCTGCCTGATAATGCCCTGCTGGGTCCCGGACGGCTCTGCACAGCTCACACGGCAGCACACACGAGCACTGCCCGCTTCGGATAAATGCCGCACAGAAAGGTGACCCAGGTTTGCTCTGCACCCAGTAAAATCCTACTGATGAGCTGCAGGATGCTGCTCGTATCACAAAAGATTGGGAAAAACCGCCCAGACAAACAGCTGAGCGGCTACAGGAGAGGAAGAACACTCCAAGATCTGGAGAGCCCCGCACGTCCAGCCAGCGCTTTGGAGGCACAGAAGGAAGAGCCCAGCTCAGCACCTCTCCTGCAACGCTGAAAATCCAAAAGCAGCAGAGTGAGGGCTAAGTGCTGCACACCCCAACTCCACTCACCAACCAGCTTGGCTTGGTGCTCCCTGTGCCCTCCTGGGCTCCCCGGAGCAGCGAGAGCACAGCAGCTCCTGCCATACAGGCAGTGAACGGGATGCCTGTGCTCGCTAGTACTCACAGCTTAATCAAAAGAGAATTAAGTGACTGCAGCAAAGTGAAATTAAAACTCCCTGCTATCTCTGTCTCAGTACATACGCAAATTTGGGAGAACAGTTGGGATTCATTAAAAAAAAAGTCAACTAAAATTTTACTGAAGTTTAGGAATTTGAATGTGGAGGCATCATGAACAAGCTATAAAAAAACCCTCCAAAAAACACCTCTGTCCTGTAAAAAAGGCATCATGAGATTTCCTATGTATGCTGCGTAGGAACGCATCTGTCCCTAAAATCCCTGGAGCAATACTCCTGTAAGAGCTGCCCCATGGAAACGTGCTGTGCCTTCAGCCTAAGAGCCAACCTTGAAATATCACTGGGTTACAAACACTAGAACCTCACAGTGAACCTTTGTGTCACGGCTCTCCTGTGAGCTTTGGGCAGAGCCCACCTGACACCAAGGTGCCCCCAACACCGAGCAAAATTTCGATCAAGAGCCACATAAACTACTGGTTTAAAAATGCAACCACTGATCAGCAACCCCCTAGCTCTGAGCAGAGGTGGGAGGGAGCCCCGAGTGCCTGGCTGGCTTCCCTAGAGCAGCCTCGGGGCTGGAACGCTGCAGGGAACACACAAATTCACTGCTGCGGCAGGCCTGTCTGCAGGGGACGGCTGTGAGCTTGAACCCTACCCTGGCGGAAGGCTGTACAGCTGGCTGCCCTGATTAACTAAGCTCAGGGACACCCCAAGCCCCCGGTTATCTGTGAGCTTGGGGTGTCCCCTGAGATCTGCAGATAAGTGGAGTTACACCAGACCCTCGAAGGAGCAGATCAAAAGCTCCTCTTTTAATATGTACGGCAATTTGACCTGCTCCTCCATGGCTGCATTATTTTACATTTTGCTTCTGCCAAGGCAGAACTCCAGAGCTAAATGTTTTAGACAGACCCAAACAGGTTTGGTTCTTTTTATTTCATATGAAATAATGACATTGAGAGCCATGACAAAGGTATGAATTATTGATCACGAATATATAAAAAACTACGGGAGAGCAGGAATTTAGGTCCTATTTGAAAACAGCAATCAAATCTCAATATCTGAATATTATGACGCTTCTAGTAGCATTTTATCAGCATATCAATTATTTTAACATTTCAACTACACAATGAAGGCTGTTTGAAAAAAACCCCAACACACTGAAATGTGAACATCAGCTATTTGCAATCAACCGTAACATCTTATTGCAGCAGCAGGATGACCTGCAAAGTGAAACACACACGACGTCCTTTCACATGGAGGATGCAAGAGAAGGCAGAAGCTTTTGAAAATTCACCAGAGGCGGGTACCACCCAGCAGTCAGCTCTCACGCACCAGCATCACTTCTAGGTTTAACCTGTACAACCAGAGCCAGTTTCAGACATACAGTTTAAAACATAATGACCTTGAAAACCCTTCAAAGTCCTCGTAACCTGGGTTCTGCAGGTGACCTGAGCCATCCCAGCGTCAGGATCTGCCCACTGTTTCCCTCCCTGCATACACACAACACTAAACCATATCACACTGCATTGTTGAGAAACAAGGGAATTTAGAAGATGATGACTGAAGCAGATTCTGAAAATACAGAACTTCTGCTTATTAACCCTAACTCCATGCTGACCTCAAGCAAAACTCTCAGGGCCCACTCCTGCTGATGGTAATGGCCAGCCCATCCCGCTTCATGCTACTGTTTGAAAATAAACACATTTAGGCACCATTTATATATTGTCACTGACACACGGAAAGCACAGTGTGCTCTGCTGACACAGCAGGCAAATAAAAGACCAGGAGTGTTTGTGGGTTTGTGGTCAGGCTGGGCAGAAGTGCCTGGCTGCTCTCCACAGCCCACGGGTCGTGCCAACACCACAGGGAACCAAGTGCCATGACTGGCACCCAGGACACCACCAGGATCCATGGAGAGCACTCACTACAATGCAACTCCAGAGGAACCCTAATGCGGCCTGCTGGCATGGACCTGCTGCAACTCCCATCTGAGACGTGCAGCCCACCTGGAGAAGAGCTTTCAGGGCATCAGGCCAGTGGAGAAGCTCAAAATATAGAGGGAAACAGCTCTTTCCAGCCCATCGGACATTGAGGCTGGCTACATGTCCATGTGCCAATTCCTTCTCTACCCAATCAGGGAGACCTGCAGAAAATCTTTGAATTTAGTGTTCAGTGCAAGAAACTGAGTGTTTTCTCCTGATCGTGTCATAGGGCCCAAAGGTGGTTCACAAAAAGGGTTTGCTCCTGACACTGCGACAGCAGTTTGGAAAACATACAAGAACATAAACGTTTGGGACTTACCAAAGCAGAATAAAGCCAGGACTATAACACTGAGGTTAGCAGAGACATGCTGGCTGATGACCTTTTTGTACATAACTGTCCTTCCCAGCTCTGAAGAGGATGGAGTTACTGTGCTTTTAAAATGTGGTGTTAGGCAGTTTTGGTGTGAAACTCAATCTGGCTGAAAATGCTTGCCATTGTTTACAGTCTAGTGATCGCCACTGCTGCATGAATTTCACCGAGAACTTTTGGGGGAATTTTAGTAACATATACCCTTCACTAAACAGGTGCAATTAAACTGTACCTGTCAGTCACTGCAGACTTACGTGCTTTTTATAAACCAAAGCATCCAAGACGGAAACTTTCCAGTGGTGCCTGTCTTAAATTGGTCCACGTAACATGCGTGTGTGACCGTTGGGGTCTGTGTGCCCCTCTCCCCATGGCCAGCCCTTGTCACAACCATCTGTCCACGCTGCAGCCAGGGGAGCCAGGGCTCCCTTGGCAGAGCAGGGCCGGCCTGTGCAGGGCTGCTGTTCCTCCTCCTCATCCAAAACAGGCAGATGATCCCCTGCTGCCAAAACCAAGAGCTCATCCTCTCTGCGGTATAATTTTCTGCTGCTGTGCCACCAATCGCACTGACAGGCAGCCCTCTGTGCTGGAGGGGATGGCTGGAGCCCAGAACACCCTGATGTGGAAGAGACACATCTTTCACTGAGACTGACAGGTACAGAGAGGTCTGCAAAGGGATTCCTCATTTGTGGAGCATTTGCCCAGAACCTCGGCACCACACCCGGAGCTCTGCCACATCCCACACCACAGCAGAGCCTGGGTCCCACACAGGACCACAAAAGAACCTCAGTGCTGATTGATGGAGATGGGCCTCAGGTCCCTGAGAACCTGCGAGTGCTCCAAGTCACAGGGCATGTTGCCACAGCATTTCCCAGCACACACGGTGCAATATGGTGGCTCCTGTGCAGATGGTTGCCAGTAATTGCTTTAAAGGGGAAAGTGCAGCAAAACAACAACAGAAACACGTTTCGCATGGTTTCAAAGCATCTCTGTGGAAATCAAGCAGTGCAACAGCAAAGCCATTCTGAAGGTGCCCTGAGGCAAAAGGCTCACACTCATCTATGCGGCGGCGGTGGCGCCTGGCTCCTGACGCTGTTGGGCAGTGCCTGGCCCAAGGTGTGCTGCAAGCACCCATCTGGCAGAAGCACTCACCTACTGCTCTGGGATAGCAAGAATATGTAGCACATTAGTCATGCCAAGTGCTTCAGGGGAGAATCATGCATTTATTATGAATAAGGCAGAAAACAAGCTTTCATCTTAATTTCCAAGCACTCCCACAGGTGGGAAGCCCTCAGGAGCAGACACACGTACCATTACAGACTGACTGCTCCACAGTGGGAGCAGAGGGACACCAGGTCACCCCCCTGCTCCCATACTACTCTCCACTCTGACAGCACTCGAGCTCATCCCTACCCAAAGCTTTGTAATTCTACCAGAGTCCCTGCAATGCACTCTTCCCAGCCAGTCCTGTTTGTACACAGACCTGCTGTGTTGAAAAAAGAGCTGGGCCTGAGCCTCATCCCCTTTATTAACTTTGCTGCCATTGTGTTCCTCATGTGCTACAGAAGTGACAAACCACACACAACTGTCCCTAAAACAACACACCACTGTACATTTTGCATGGAGCAACCAGCCCTCTGCCCATCCAAGGTCCAGTCAGCCACTGCATTCTGTGCTTACCACTGTACTAACGTGGCTTGGACAAAACTATTTCAATTACAATGATGACATAATGGCCTGTTACCAGTTCAGAGCTGCAGGAGCTCTGACAGGTAACTCATCCCACAGGGCACACCGAGATCTCACCACCAAGAGGCTGCTTATGAAAGAGTTCTTTATCATGACACCTGGGCACAACGTCTTCCCCAGTAAATTAGTGGGGCATGATTCCTCCCAAATATGCTTTCTCTGGAGGTAGCCATACAGTTCCCTACTCAATCCTGAGAGATAAAGGGACAAGACTTGCCCAGGTCTAATTGAAAGCCACCTTCCCAGTGCCCCAGACCACTGATGCTGAGCTCCTCTCTCCTGAGGGCACTGGTGAGAGCAAGAACCCATACTGGGATCACAGTGAGCCACTTAGCCAAGATCTGCACTACCTCCACTGTGAAATTCCAAGTGGAGCTCACAGGGATCCAGCCAAACTCCAGATCTCATGGTGGTGAAGCCAAGACAGCTGGGCAATGAGATTCTCGACCATAAATGAAGAGGAGCTGCTGGCAGGGGGACACTGGGCCAGCTATACCTTCCTATCCTGTACCCAGATGTGTAGGAGAGGAGCAGACTTGCCTGCAAGGTTTGTGAGTTTATTTTATGAATCACATCAGTTGATGACAAAATGATGTTGGTATTAACACATACCTTAGAATTCTGTAATTAAAAAAAAAAAAAAAAAAAAAAAAGCCAAAGACAGAGAGTTATAAAGGTCTTTGAACTAGTGCTGCTATATTTTGGTCACTGCAGATGGACAAACATACAGACTTGCAGTGTCTCCAGTTTAACAGCCATGTACATTTAACATTCCTACACTTGTTGCCATTCCTCTCCCCAGACACAAGGATATTCTAAAGCCAGAAATGTCACCAAAAGAGTTCACATGCCACATGAGATCTGCTCCACAGTGCACCTGCAGACAAGGAACAGGTCAAGCTCCATCACAGCAGTACCCAGGTGAAGGCATAGTTTGGAATCTCCTGGTATAATGCCATACTCCAAACCATTTAGAACCTGAAGGTGCCAGCCTCTGCATTTCCCAGCTTTGAACCCAAACCGCCAGAGACAGGGGAAAGGGAGATAATGCCAGACTCTTTTTAAATGAGAATGTGCCACAAAATTGTTTACATACAGCCTAGAACAAAATTATTTGTGCTACCATTCACGGGGTGTCATTCCCACCCTGTGGAACAACTGCAGTAACACTAAGGTGGCTTTGTGTACTCAGGAGACCCAGCCTCACTGAGCTGCTGCTGAGCAGCACACAGACAGTGGGATTCCTGGAATTATATGGAATATAAATGCACACACCAAATGAATTTGTCCCTAAAAGAAGTTCAATTCATTTAGTTCTAACTAAATCACAGCCAGTGGAACGACATCTCAGAAAGGGGCACCTCTGTGCCTTGGACATAACTGATGGACTGTCAAACTCACTCATTAAGGAACAAGTCTTCTCAATTTATAAATATATTTTCTTGCCTACAAAATGTTATCAAACCCTGTCAGTTTGATACAAGTATGATGATCTGGCAGCTACAAGCAGAACAAAATATAATTACACAAAGTAATTTTGCCACTTCTAGTTTATTACAAATATTCTCATTATTTCTGGGTCTAACACTAAATGGCTCAGTTTCAGGTCTATTATAGTTGGCAATTTACATTTATCAATCAGGGACAGGTAACTGGGGCTTATTATCACATCCATTATGAGTGACACCATTTGCAAGGTGCTTAATATGAAACAGACTTGTTGCTGTGGTGAGACAGGCTGCAAAATTGCTCCATGTTAGAAGGTAGAATGAATTAGAGAAAGCCCAGCAAGAAGGCAGCGGGGATGTCCCAACTTTAAATTAAAACCAATATAAGGAGGACAGAGGTTTAGAATTATCACCTGACACATCTGTGGATGTTCCAAAGCAGGGACTGAGCGTGGGCTGCCCCAGGCACAGGGCTGTGGGTGGCACACGTGGGCAAACAGCTCCCAGGTCTGACCAAGCGCCAGAGGCTGCAGCGACTCGGTGGAGGCTCCACTGCTCAGTGTCCCTCTCCCTGCTCTACCTGTGCCCCCAGGTGGGTCCCTCCGGCCACCCTGACCAGTGGCTGGCACCACACTGCAGCACCTGGCGCTGCCTCTGGCTGGGCCCTGTGGCAGCTGAGCCCAGAGCTCCCTGCTGCACTTCAGTGACACTGGTGGGCTTTGTAGGGTTAACAAGGAGCACGGGGAAATCTTTTTATTCATATAACACAGAATGCCTTTTGTTGATCTTTGAATAATGTTGCTTAAAATCTATTAAATGAACATACCCTTCATTTCAACAGCCCTGCAACAGGTAGAGCAGCACACACTCACTGCTGGCTGCCTCGGCCAAACAGCATCCCCAAAAGCAGGTGATTAAGTCAGCCTTTAAAATAACTTTTTTTTTTCCCCTTGAAGGTGACCCCCCAGTGGGGGAATTGTATTCCACTTCCACAGCACAGCTCAGCCAGTATGCATGCTGTGATGGCTCCCCATTTACACAGAGAAGTAAATTAAAACTCTGGTGCATATTTATGAAATCTACTTTTTTTAACTTATGAGGTGGGATGTGTGAGTGGAGAGCAAGCAAAACTGAAAATATAAGTGACTCCTTCACAAAAGGCAAGTCAATACATTGCTTTCACTACTGGTAACTTCTTCTAAATGTTCTACTGTTTCTGAAAAACATTGCCCATAAGTTTCAAGGGTGGCCATGAAGTCTTATCAATGCAATTAATTACAGGAAAAGTTACTGAGTGAGCAGTACAATACACTATTAAACAGCCAAGTTCTAAATCCAAGCACAAGAGAAATGAAGGTGGAAGTAGAGAGAGAGCAGTGGGGAGGGCTGCTTGGCTGGCTGCACACTCAAGCTGACAGCCTGCTTTAGCACCCAGGACTGGAAAATTCAAACCAGCTCCGAAAAGGAATGAAAATGAGACCAGAAAGCAGACTATTGCATACAGGTACATATTGTATACAGGTATTAACACACAAGGGAACGCGAATGGCAGTGCTGAACCCCAGAACAGTGCAAAAGAAAAACTCCTGCCTATAGGAACAAATATGACATAAACAAGGAGTGATGAAACACAAGGTGGTCCCAAAGAACATTTGGGGCATTGTGTGTATTCAGGTTAAAAGCCATTTAAGAGCAGGGCAGGAGCAGAGCAGGCTGGGGCTGGGCCCAGGAAGCTGCACATCACCAGGTGGGAGGTGCAATGACCTGTGCTGGTGTGAGAACCCTAGGTGCTCACAAGTTTGGGTCACACAGATACACCAAGAGGAAAGAGCATCAGTGAGCAATTGTGCTGTACAAGCACTGGGGCTATGTCCTCCTGCATCCCCAAGGTGTCTGGGTTATGGAGCACCCACTTCCACCACGATGAGATTACAGCCAACTCGCAGAGCGGCAGCACTTTGTTAAAACAGACAATCTGATTTGAGATGGCAAACGAGCGAGCCAGTGCTGCTGCAGAGACAGCTGTGATGGGGGGTGTGTGGAATCCTGCAGGAGAGGCACTGGGCCCTGTAAGCCAGTGCAGGCAGGAGAGGTGAATGGCAACTGGTGACAAGCGAGTCACCACTTGTCACCACAGTCTCGGCTGTTTCTCCGAGACTACCAAAAACCTGCCCCTCAGCCCCCGGCGACAGCCCTGTGCCACTCTGCTCCACACAGCCGTTTCCATCTGCTTCCTGCCAGGCCCTTGTGACACGTCTCATTCTGCAGCAGTACAGAGACACTCCCTTGTGAGGTGACTGCAAATCACCACACAGGCCGACCGGTCCCTGGCATGTGCCTCTAAGCACTGTCTGCAGCTCTGCACGCCACAGAAAGGAGCCAGCAGCTCGGTGCTGGTGCCCAGGGGATGCTGTGCTCAAGTGACACAGCCTCCCCCCAGACCCAGCCCGAGCACAAGCACGGGAAGCTTCTGCCGAAGGACATCACTTCCTCAGTGTTCTCACTGCTGCTTCCAGCCAGCGCTCTTTAAGCGAGACTTCTGAAGTTCTTTGACATCCTTAACTGCTGAGTCATGGCGGGTATAAAAGGAGATCATGAGGATCGCAACGAGAAGGCACAGGAGCACAGGATGAATTTTTAATGAAGCATCACAGTTGGTGGAAGAGAAGGAGGAATATGTGGGGACTATGACCCAGAAGCTACACAGCAGGGACACTGCATGCTGCTGTCCTATACAGGTTTTCCCGTATTCAAGTTTTATTCCAGGTTTTGTTTAACTTACTGTCTCAAATTTCACACAGTTTGAAAAGGAAGGCTTTTATCATTCAATTACCAACTAATCCGTCTTCTGCAGAACACAACCAGTGCTCCACTCACTCCTGTCCACGCTGTCTCTTCCCATACTTATGTTCTGAGGAACTCAAGAAATAATTCCTTCTCAGTCAATTACAAAAGGAGAACTGGTGTCTTTTGGCATAAGAAAGGCTGTTCACAGCTGCTCATTCTCCACACACCTTTGTCACTATGATTGGCACCACCCACATCAGGCTCCTGCTACATCAGCTCAAGCTGGTCCTGTGAGCAGCCTGAAAAATTTTATCCATTACCTGGAGAATGCCCACTGCAACCCAAGATGAGCCCATCCAAATAATTTCACTTGCCAATTAACTTTGGAAATACATTACAGCCTTGTCTTTGGGTGTGATTTCAGAGCCTACAGGCGAGTGCCTCTTGCACTGCCAAGCTTTACGGTTTGGACCCGCAGCATGACTCTGTAACTGCAGGAACACTGGCACACAGAAGTGGGATATTGGATATTAAATATCTGGCTTTTTTGGCAACATGTCTCCTCACTGCCTGCCCTGGTATTCCTCTGTGCAGGCACACTGCTATCTGATCCCCTGGACAATGCCAGCAGTATCACTGCAGATGCTGCTACCTTGTGCAAGATTGGGCTCCAGGCGTTTGAATCTGCCTCTCTGAAGCAGATACTGCTCTGCAACCCGAAACAATACCCAGCACTTCACTATGAAAAGAGAGAAAGTGAACATTAGCACATCAAAGGCCCCTTTCTGAAAGAGGAAAAATTGCACGATGCACACTTTAATCTTTCTGACAATCTATGCATGGCCTGACCTGAATTTGTTTTTCATACAAATGGGAATGCTCCATGAGCATGTCTGTACCAACAGCAACAAGAGCAGAGAAACACGAGCTAGCACAGACTTTGAACTTTTAAAATATGGATTAACATGCAATAATATTTAACAGCTGATAGAACAACATCCCTCTTATCTCTCTTAATAAACCCAAACAACATCAAACATTTTAGAGGCAAACAACAGAAAGGCTGGTAAAAATATTTCAATCTAAAAATAAGTTAGTATTAAACAAAATACAGGCAATGTTAAAATCTTAATGTAAATGCCTATTGCAGAAAATCAGTTACCTGACAGAGAAGAGCCTGAAGTGTAATTCCCTTAATTAACACTTCCATTTAGCTAACTAAGGGTGGAATGTGACCCCTGGTTACAGATTTAAAAGAAAATACTGCTAAAATACATCTGCAGCATCTAAACTCATTCTGTTACATTAAGGCAGAGATCTGCGCCTGTAGGTCTCTTCCCACTGGGAGGACTCACATCTATCAGCCCTGAGAAGCAAACGATGGGGACATCTTTGCACATCCAGAAAACCAGAGCACATGCAACAGCACAATGCCACCAGAGAGGGGCAAGAGGTCTCTCCTCTCATTCCTTTACTGGGATGCCCTGTTTGCTGCTCAAACCTCACCGAGACTATTTGCACAATTTTTTTTCATTTGAAAAATGTGTTTCTGAGAGTGTAAATGCTCGTGGAGAACAGGAAAGGGACTGCCCAGGAAGAACATCCCAGTTTTCTTCACGTAAACAAAACAGCACCCCCTAAATACCAGCTGTAATGGAGTGGTATGATTCACAAACACGCCCTAGTAAATGCACATGCTGAATGGATTTGTTCCTAACTCAATCTCAGCCAGAGGAACAAGGTCTTGGAAGAATTTCAAAAATATCCCAACCTTGGACTTGCAGAACATCAGCAATGGAGAAGAGGCAGCACCATGGCTGAGTCCCACATATCTGGCACTGCACACAAACCAGCACGTTCCCAGACAAAACACCTGCACTTCCCAAAAAGCTTGAGGAAAAAATCCATTTTTTCTTGCAAATCTGCCAGTAACAAAATGCTTCAGTCCCAAAAAGGAGCAGAAGAGCACACGTGGATTTGCCAAGTGGACTGTTTGAAATGTGCGATCAATGGTAAGATGATGAGCTGGCACACAGAAATACTGGAAAAGGAATTAAAAGTAGCTGTTTTGGAAATCTCTCCACAGAGAAGCCTGCCTGTGCCTTGGACACCCACCGTGCAACAGACCAGCACGCTGAAGTAGCACAGAACCAGGGGCTCGCTTCACTCATTTCACAAAAACCATCTGCAATTTACAGGGTTTGTGTTGCTAAGCATGGCCCCAGGCTGAAGACCTTTATTTCCCTTCATATTTTGCTTCTCCAGGATACATCCTTGCTCAAAGTACCGGCTAAAATGCATACTGGGGGAGGAAAGAATGGCTGGACCGGCAGATGGTCGGCCTTTGGATGCTGAAAGGGATTTTGAGGGAGTTGAGCAGTATGACTTAATTATTGTCCTGAATATTGAAGGTAAACACAGATCAATCCAAACGAGGCAGAGCACAGCTATAGCACTACAGTGCTGTGTATAAAAACCAGCAGCAGATCACGAATGCAACAATGCAAAAAACCCCCAACATTTTCTTTAAGCTCCTGCCACTGAAAATACTGCCTCTCCTGTCTGCTCAGCAAACACAAATTGAGTGAGTTTTTAAAAAATGCAGTTATTTATTCCCTGCACACAGATCCCTGACTCAGCATGTTACTGCACAGTCAGAAGGCACAGAGGTGAAGCAGAGAAATTCTCAGTACTCAGGAGTTTGGGTCCTGCTGATTTCTCCCAGTCCTGGACCACAACAGTCTGACAACTCCAGCAGCAGTGGTGGATTCTGCTCCATCCTAAGAATCTCCTTGTAGTAAATGCTACATAAAACTAACAAGCTGTCTCAGGCCTGATGCTCAAAACGTAACAAAAGGATGAAATATGAGGGCAAGAAAACGTGTGTCTGCAAGGTACCACGTTTCTAATGTTTTTCCAGTAAGTGCTAATATGAAAAACGAAACATTTGGTTTACCGATCTCTGTGTAGCATCTTTAGCGATACAAGGGAAGATTCAAACCCGTTGGTTTGGGCAGTAAAGAACACTGGAGACCCTGTCAGGCGTTTGTTTGCAAACCCCAGTCTCACTGACACTGTAATTGATGCACAAAGTGGGAACAGAAAGTAAAATCTCACCACTTTGCTTTTCGATATCCCGGGACTTTGTGTATTGACTTTTGGGATTCCAAGCTGCACGTTGCTCTGGCATTTAAAACAAACGGAAATGCTGGCATGCAAATCCTATTCAGCAGCTTGAGAATTCTGAGGGCTTTTACAAGGCAAAGAACACGTTAAAAGTTCATTAATTAACCAGTGCTTGGGAACAGATGGAATGGCTATCTGGGCTCTAATTACTGTAAGTTGGGACAGAAGTTCACAGACTTTAATGAGGTTCAATAAAATGAATGATTACACATCAATTACAATTAGAGAAACCTGTAAGATGAGCTGAATTATCATGGCAACAAGTCATAAAACATGGGAGCACAAAACCCAACAGGTTCTGCAAAAGCCTAGAAAGAAAAGGTTTCTGAATTCTCCCGGACTGGAACAATCCCTCTCCTCTGCCAGGCTTAGGGAGTTAACCATGAGGGCTGTGCTGTCCCTCTGGCAGCCTGGGGCTGGTGTAACTGCCCTTCCTACAACTCAAAACCTTCTGATAACATAGACTTGTATTGAACAGTTAAGGACAGAAAAATCTTCCATTTCTTACCACCGGAGCTGCCTGCGGGAAATCGTGTTTTCAGAGCATCAGATTTCCCAGCTTTGGGAGAGGCTGGCAGTGGGGAGAGGAAGGTGATGGGGTGGACACAGAAATTCAAAGTACAGAGCCCTGTTCACTTATGATCTAGGGAGTATCTGAGCAGCAGGTTCAAGGCTTGTTCTCCCAAGTGCTCCGTGCCTCTGTGATCCTGCCCGTACTGCCTGAAGGGCGCCAGTCTGGCAAGCAAAGCCATCACAAGCACCCTTTCAACACCAAGAAACCACTCAGGGTCACAGGGACGGCACAAGTTCGGGAAAGAGATTTCAGAAACACAGAAAAGCAAGGGCCTGGGAGCTTGAGCTCTATCCCTAAGCTGTAATGGATTCAACTGTCAACGGCACAGTTTTGGTGTCAAAGCTTTGCAGTACTGAGACACTGAGCTAACGCCAGGTTTGTTACACAGGTAACGCTGAGATTTCAGTGAAATAACTGCACCCAGAACAGCCCTTCAGGGGTTGTCAGCTGGAAAGTGGGCAGGGGAAGGCCTCTTTTACTTCAGGAAGCCACAAACTGCAGGCCAGCAAGATGTTAGATAATCCACTGTCTCATGGGTGAAAATCAGCCAGGTTGATGACCCTAAAGAGTTGCCTCAAATCCAGCTGTTCAGCACAAGCTACAGTTACAGTTCTCAAAAAAAAAAAAAAAAAACAAAACTGTCCCAGGCCAATTCAGAGAAGTGTTAAAACCCAGAAAATTACCTGAGACTTTGTTTAACAGAAAATACTGTACACGCACTAGATTGTTACTAACCATTACGTTTAAGGAATCATCAAAAGCCATCAGCTTCTGTTTGTATACCACAACCCTGACAGTAAAAAGCACTGGGAAATATACACAGAATTATGATGCTGAGGAAAAAAAACCCCACAGATTCAATATGTCAGTGAGACAATCTGCTACAAAAAGTAGCTTTCTCTTATTCCTCTCACTTGATGTCACCATGTTCATGTCCACAGTAACAGGATAGCTTTCAAAGCTTTTCAAATGCAGGTTAGAGGGGAAGCCTCTCCTCTCTAAAGGACGATGTAGGATTATGGTGCTACCAATCAAAGTATCTTTTATGCCTCTTATGAGGCACAAAATTTTCTGTGCCTCCCTCATTTTGATGTCAGCTGCACAGAGCCAGTCAGGCTGGAGGGGAGTCAGATCTGTCTCACCTCCTCAAAGCATGGCCAGCACTCAACTCAGCCACTCATTTTCAGTAACAGAGAAACTAAGTCATGAAGAAAATCCAAATCTAAACCTAAAAACGTTTTTCCTGTTTAGAAAGCTGTTCCTTAACTTTTGATTAAGCAATTTCAGCATGTATGGCTGATGGAAACCACTGAAGTCATGGTCTCTTCAAAAGAGAAAAGGAGTTTGAAAAATAACCTAAGCCTGTACCGGTGCTTGCATATTTGTGTTACCACCAGTAGCTGAAGTGCTGGGGAAGTATCCATGGAAATGCCCACACATAGATCTGCTCTCCTGCAGCCTTTGTGCCTTCCCACTGCCGTTTCTGGGACAAGGGAACAGCCCTGCTGGGTGGAAACTGCCTTTCCAAGGCTGGCACCTGGGCTTTGGCCTGGGTGAGGACACAGCGCATCCCACCCGACCCACTGCGGGCCGCCGTGGAGTCATCATCCCCCCAGGAGCCCTCCAACCATCTCCTGGGAAAGACTGTTCCTAAATCCATGGCGGTAGGAGCCTTCACCTGCTGCAGTGTGCCTGCAGGGGACCCCGTAACAAGTGGCTCCCGGGGAGCTCGGCCACCTCGGTGCCTGGCCACAGGTCCCTTTGTTCCTCCCTTTGTTGCACCGGGGGGAGCAGGAGGAGCGCTTCCCGCTGCTGCCCCACTCTGCTGCCTCCCGCAAGCTTTTTGTCTCAGAACACTCCGCATGAGCCCCGGCTCCTCACTCCCTCCTAACCAGCCTTTTATGACCTATATAATTCCACAAAAAGCAACCAAGATCCGCTTCGGTTTTCCCCGAATTTCGCCGTTTAATTTGATGATTACGCTGTAAGAACTGAGACACATGCTTTTAATCTAAATGATTCAGGGTAATTTAACTTGATTTTGTTAAAACGCCGTACGTTCTGCACAAAGGAATCAGACTGCAAGGTTAAGAATCAGCATCAGGGATACCAGCAGCTCCCTCTAGTTGGAAAGTGCATTATTATTGTCCCTGAAGAGCCAGTAAATAGCAAAGATCCCCAAATATTACAAGCTGCTTACACCGAGTGGCTTGGAAATTCGCGCTGGCGTATATAAGCCTTGTAAATCCACCGGCTACAATGTTTGGATTCCTTCCCCTTAAATAAAAATAACTTTTTGTTATCTATGGCGGCGACTTCCGATTATTTTTTAATACGTTAACTACCGAAAAATTTAAAAATCCCAGCATTTGACAAGGAATCCACTTTGGAACAAAAAAAACCTGCTGCGTGATAGAGTGGCGATTTGCAAACCAGCTTTCAATGAAATTGAAAATAAGCGTTAGAGCGTGCATATGCTTTAAATAAATATAGGGTTTCAGACACTGATCCAGAACCCATCTCCTTACATTTCCATGGCTTTGAAACTAAAGAAGAGGCTTTCTAGCCCGAGGGGTTAAAAGTGTGGGTGTGGAAGTGGGCTTTTGTTGGAAAAATTAGCAATGCTATGAGTCATTGTGCATTAGCAGCAGAATAGTTTTGCATCTTGTATGAATCCAGACACCATATGCCATGCGAGGCCGGCCGGCGCTGCGGTGCCACGTGGGCATCCCCAGCGGAAAGGCTGTCGGAGCGCGCAGCGCGGCCAGCCCGGCCCGCCGGACATTGTCGGGAGCAGCAGGAACAGCTGGTAAGCCGGGAGAGCCCCGCTCGCCCGGGCCGCATGCTAATGAGGGCGGCCGGGCCGCACAAAGCCCCGCGCCCGCGGGAGCGACCCCGGGGCCCGCGGGAGCCGGCCAAAGGCGCGCTCCGCCGCTGGCACCCTGCTCTGCCGGCCCCCCTCACTCACAGCTCGGAACCCCGAAGCCCTTTTGCTTTTCACCGAGCCGTTCGTGACAAAACCCCAACAAAATTAACCCCGGCTGCGAGCGGGCAGTGAAGTTCCCGACAGACACAACGGAGCTTTAGCTATGCACGTCTCTTAGAAGTGAACGGAGGGAAGCAGCAAAATCATCAAAAACGACTTCGGAAAGACACAGAATGTGAACCCCTTGCAAGCCGGCAAGAACCACCACAAGATGGGAGGAAGTACTTGTTAGTAACCCGAATATCCCAATTTTGTTTCTGTCAAACAACGAAAGAAGGAGTGAGCACCTGTCACGAAACACACATTGGAGGCTCTTTGTGTAACCCAGAAGAAAACATTAAGCCCCGCGGGACAAGTGTTTGCACCTCTCCGTAGGGCGCACCTTCCCCTGAAAGGGCTCTTGACTGTCACGAAGGAAGCCTCGTACGGGACTGTGTGCCCCTGCAGCCGCCTGCAAGGCATCTCCCGTCCCGGGCTCCCGTCCCGTGCCTTGGCAGGACACGATTATGCCACCCAAAGCACACTGTTCCCAGCAAGATCAGAACTTCCCAGTCTCTGGGCAGGGCTTAAAGAGGCGTGGCTGTGTATTTTAGGACCCCTGTTTGCAACCGGTACACACACGTACTAGTACACGTCATTTAAAAATCCAAGGTTGAGTTTGTTTTGTTGTTTTTTTTTCCTGACACATATCACACAGTGAACTCGCATTTCATTTAAAAACACATTATATTCTCGATGCCACTTAACTCCAGGTTTGTTTTTGGAACCCTCCATTATATTAGCCAGCTAAGAGCTTCTACTACTGCTGGGGTTTATTTAGCGCTACTGAAGAGCACAGATGCTGCCCCGAGATCAGCAGTTTAAAACTCCGTGTTAGAATCAGCCTGGGATTTTCTCAACAACCCTCAGTGAACTTGGCAGCTCCCAGCCCTGGGGGAGGATAGTGGTGCCTCATGTTATAGCGCCAAAATAAACCACACTGTTCCCGTGCAGCCTTCCTGGCTACTCTCTGCCACCCCAGCAATGCAGGTACAACCTGGGTGTCTAACACGGGCCGCCCACCTGCAGTATCAGGGATGGACATGAAACAGAGAATAAGGAAACGTGATTCCTTTGTGTCTGCATAGTGCAGCAGCATGTGGAGTTTAGACCTGCAGAAGCATTTTATACTCTTTAGATATGCACCGGCGGGATGCAGTGGATTCTCTGCAAGTCCATGAAGAGCTCTATGAATGAGACCCGAGGAGCTGCCTCCACAATCCCATGTAATGCCGCCTAAAAGCTTTGCCTCGCATGACTTATTACAGGCTGGAGAAGATTAGAGGCATCGACTGCTGCCTGCAGAAGGTTCTGGCTGTGAGGAGGGAAGGCAGAGGGGACAGACGGCTTGGCCATCGATCGGCTGCGGCCACGTGGGATGAAGGGCAGAGCTGCCAGCGCCTGCCCATGCAGCCTGGGCCCATCCACGGCTCCCTCGGGTCTGGGAACCCTTGGCCAAGGGCGGCGAGCAGGACCTGCTCCTCCCCACCTACACTGGCCACTGACAGGCACTCGTGCCAGCCAGGACTGGCTGCCTGGAAAGAACACTGTCAGGTGCCACGTTACATAAATTGTCACACATGCTTTAGAATTTCGTTGCCCTTTCTATCAGCATTGGTATAGCTGGAGGGCACCACTTCTTGGGATGAAATAAAGGAGACAAACTGTAAACCCTCTCTGACAGGAGTAACAGGCTTTCCATCTCATTTCCCTGGCACGATCAAACACGGCCTCGTACCCACAGCAGATCTCCAAACGCCAGTGCCACAAAACACACACTGAGAGGGACACAAAACATGTCTGACACCACACGAGCCTCCAGAACATCTGACAGCCATTCACACAATTAAGTCCCTCATAGCAAATACCTTTCTTTCACAGATAAAGCAGGTAAGCAGATCAGGCATTCTCTATTAGGTTAATCAGAAACTGGCTTAAATCAAGAAAGGGATTTAATTCAGAATTTGAAGCTGATGTTCTTTGCTTCATCTTCTTGGTTCCAGATATTAACACATCTAGGATATATTAGTATGTCAATATCTGGATGAGATATAATGAATTAAAGTTATGGATGTCTTTTTTGTTATGTGTTTAGATGGAGTTTTAGCTTCACCCCTGGCTGGCACAGGTCAGCAGGCACATCACTGCCATTAACAATGGAGAAAACAGTGAGAGAGTTACTCATCTATCAAATTACTTCTCCAGCATAAGGGCTGTGTTTTCCTCAGGCCCACAAAAAGGAGTGCAAACTGTGAGCTGGGAAACGGTGACATCCAGTGCTCAGATATTACATAAGGCGTTCTCATCTTCACTGCGCTCGTTTGTGCTTGTTCCAATGCACAGACACCTCCAGCACCTCATGTCACAGCAAAGTGGAGTGCAAGAGTCTACAGGCAGAATTAGATCAAACCCCTCTGCTGCCCATAAGTACAAACAAACTTATCCCAAAAGTGAGATTGTGCATAGAGATAATTTTATAATCAGTGTGTTAATAAACCCCAACAAGAACTAGTTCCCTATTTACTCATTCACAGGAAGTAGATGTAGTAGCTTGAATTGCTAAGAACATAATTTAAAGACTACCAGAAATCACTGAAAAACACAGGGAAGAAGTCCACTGGTGCTGGCACACGGGCCATGTTCCACCCTGCCCAAGGCAGATTACAAAGAGCTCCTCAAAGCTGAGGTAACATTTCAGACACATTGGGTTCTTTATTCTACTTTTCTCTAAATTCAGTTAGCATCCCAGTCAGGAAGGACTGAGAGTACAAGAGTTATTTGCAATGGTGGAGAAAAACAAAACAAAACAAAACAACCAAGTGGTAAGATACTAGAAATAACACTGAAACTATTTTTAAATTAAGCCAATTCAACCCAAGGATAAAAGAAATAGCTCCATTTGGAAAGACAACCCAGGCAGTGAGAATTGCATTTCTCTGGGGATTCTAAGAAGAGCTTTTTGCTCGGACATCACTCTCCCTGAATCTCTAAGTCTTTTCGGAGACCAGGATTAAATTATGGGCCAACCAAAGAGCCTGACAACTGCCAAACTAGCTACATTTTCATGTCTGTAGGTTTACTAGCACTTGAGCTTAGGAACCGTCAGCTTAGACAGCAGCTGCTAATCAGGCCTGTAATACTTCAGTCCAAACCCTGGTTTCCTCCAGTATTGATCCTGAGACAAGAGCAGCTCCCAGAGAGGAGCTCTGCTGCAGCTTAGTGCCATAGTGCTCTGGATCACACAGGAAATCCTTCCCAGCACACAGCTTGTTTCACACAAGCTGGACGAGTGTTCAGAGATGCACTTTTACAGCCCCACTCCCACCAGTTTTTGAAAAATTCAGCATTGCTGGAACCAAAACAGACCCTTGCTTAGTTATGATATGTAATAATTTGCTTGCAAGAGGGTTTGTTCCTTCCTTTCACCCAGCACATACAAAGGAAGCTTGGATGCACTCAATACCTGCATAAATAGATTCATTTCAGTGTAACAGTTGTAGTAAGCTTAAATATTATTTAATCTTCTTGTAAAATTTAAGTTCTCTTTTTACTTATGATTTCTGTGAGTCTCAGTCATATTTAAAGTCAGGTACTGCCTGAAAAAGCAGCCTGGAGAGGCTGCTGGAGCACATTGCCTCATGCTCAGCAGTTACTCAAAGATGGCAAGAGTCCAATTAGCAGGGGCTGCAGCCGCTCAGCCTCAGTGCTCCATGGCACCAAGGAAGAATAAAATGGGAATTTGGAACATAAACTGATGTGCAGTCATCCCCACCCATGGAAGCACCGCAGCAGCGGCAGAGAGAGCACTGTGCCAAAGACAACTGAGCTGTGCTTGCACCACCCTGGGCTGGCTCCTGCGGAGTGCCATCATGTGACCTTCGATGGACACAAAGAACCTCCAGTCAGAATGGCTCTAAACTAAAGTTTAAATATCGCTAATTGTTTTTTTAACGGATCTCTTGCCCTAATGAATTCCTTAAAACCAACAGCGTTACATGAACGTAAAAAAAGAGATTAAAAAAGCCTGATGTGGTCTGCTGTAGCTACCTTCTTTATTTTCAGAGATTTCCAACAGAAATCCGTATTTGGGCATGGCAGTGGAATTTGTGTCATCATGACCAAGTGGCTGCGGGCAGCGAGATGCTCCCGCAGCTCTGCGGTCCTGGTCCCCATGGAAACCAGACTTGGATATTGTCCTCCGCTTGCTGGAGCACCAAGTCGGGAGCCTTTTGTGCCTGATGAGATTTCTTCCACAACCTTCCAGCAACAGACCCTACAGCTTCCTCCTGACTCTTTCCTAATTGAGATGCAAATTAATCTCTGTGGCTGATTACACTTCCCTTACAGCCCCTGACAAGTGCAGCTGTAGCCAGAGTTTACAGACTTTCCAACAAGTGACTTCAGCTGTCACTGCTGGCAAGATGCTGCCCCAGCTTCCCAGCACCACGCAGGGCAGAACAGCGATGAGTTCCTGCAGGTACTTCACACCCTGCCGCTGCTCCAGCATGAGCACCACAGACACAGCACCTTATCCCCACTGAACCACCAACACCAGACAAAATGTTTAATTCGTCTGTAGCGACACTGGCGTCCAAATGTCTTCAGCTACTGACCCTTAGCAGAGATGTTGCCTTTTAACATGATCCATGTGCCGAAGAGAAGCTGCAGATCCTCCTCAGCTCTGTCTTACTCTATCCTGCAGCCCTCATCCCAACTACAGTTATGACTGGTGTGTGCCAAACATTCTCTCACTTTGTCAGCAAGATTGCTTTCTATTTCTCCCTCTTACTAACATTTTTGGAGTTATTTCCATCTTTGGTCTGATAAATGCACTTTCATTTACTGTTTGCATCCTGTCCTGCTTGTGGCAGCTGACACAGCAAACACCAAACCTGGCTCACTCACACCCTTTGGACAGGCCCAAAATCATCTTCACACATCTACACACTCACATTCCAGCTGCTGGTTTTAGTGTACTTCAGAGTGTGCATTATCTACCGAATGAATTACAGATAGCTTTCTCTCCAGCTCCACTATCACCCCGAAGGGATCTGCCCACCACATTTCCTTTGTCTCATTTCAGGAGTTGCTCAATCCACTTTCATTTATCAGACAGACAAGTAGCAGCTGATTCACTATGGGCAGCACTGGTGCAAAAGCAGACGCAAAAAAAGGCAGAAAAGAATGTGGGGACAGATGCTGCCTCAGAGCTGTGCAGAGCAGTACCCTGTGCTGCGGTATCTGTGCAGCTCTGTCACCCCAGGGATGCACAGGGACGCTCAGGGAGACCCTGCTGGACAGCAGAAGCACGGCCAGCTGGTGAGTGCTGCTTACGCACAAAATGCTCAACACTAAAACATGTGAGGACTCCAGCAGGGAGTGAAGGGCTGGGACAGCTTCTGTTCTTGTAACTGCTGCTGCTTATGTCCTTTTTACTACGCTGTTACTTTAGTATGAAACACTGAGAAACAGAGAGATTAAGCTAAATTCTGCACAGCATAGTTTCAGGAATTTGTTAGATTTCTCTCAAGAAAGAGAAGAAAATACAACGAGCCTTGACTCACCTGTCAGGCATTGCCACAGTTCGCACAACCACCACCATTTGCTTTACAATGAATAAACAATTAGTTATTAACACAAGTCTTTTTAACCACAACGCTACTTTAATTTCTGATGACTTTTTGCATACTGGATAAAATTCAGCCTTTAAAAAACCCCTAACGAGTATTTTGAAGATATTCTGTGTTTTAAAAATCCACATCTCAACTAATTCCTCAATGCTCTTTCAAGGATCAAAACATTGCATAAACTCTTTCTCAAAGTCATGTCATTAGAAAAATACTCAAACGCTCCCCAGAGAAAGCAAAGTGCAGTGAATGTTTGTCCTGAGGTCAGTGATGTGATTAGCAAAACGAGCTATGAAATGTATGGTGGCATTATGAGAAGAGCCCAGCGTGGGTGCAAGCCAGTGCTAACACTGTGGGTCTGTGTAGCACCCAAGAACCACAAACTGTGTCACGACTCCTGTCCCAGAGAAGCACATCCTCGAGCTACTTTCCAGCCAGTGGTAGAAAACAGGTTCTAAAAATGCCCAAACACAGGCGTAGCTGGAATAAAACTGGAATTTGGGACCTGAAACATCTGTATCTGAGGACAAATCCCATCTGTCTTATTAATGTAATGAGTCCAAGTAAAGTTAATTGGACAGGATAAGAGCACAGCTGAGCTCTGGCTACCGCCCTGACAGACACAGTCCACAACTTCTATCAGTGTGAAAGAAAACTGGGAGTTACCATTTCTCACCGATCAAAGCGCCAGTGCTAAGCCCAAGTCCATCAGCAGGGAAACAGAGGCCACTGGTTAGAGATTCCTGTGACATTGCAATTCCATTTTGAAAACACTGGATGGCAGCTGGCTGTGAACCACTGAGAACATCAAGCTGGACATGAAGAAAGCTCTAACCTTTGCCAATGAAATCAAACAGGAAGGATTTTCATCCCGGCCTACCTCTCTGCAGGATGATGTTCCAACTGAGAACCCTACCGAGGGGAGCCTTGCCCCATGGAGAAAGGATACAAGCTCTGGTAGAGTGGGATGAGGGACTTGACGGCTCTGCTGGCATTGATGCACGTGGCACAGACCAGGCTCGGCAGCAGCTTCGCAGTCACGATGGCACCATTGAAGAGGGGACCAAAAAACGGCACCTGGGCACCCCAAAATAGAAAAGCAGGCTTCAGAACCACAGCAGGAGACTGGTACAGCATTTTGCCATGAAATAATGTGACCACATTGTTTTCCACACTGAGACTTGCAGTGTTAAACTCATCCTCTAAGCTGGTGAGTGTTTAAGTCCCCCATGACTGCCCTCAGCACACTACACAGACACACACATCTCAGAACATTCTTCTGGCTAAGCTTGGTAGACATAGAAACTGAGGCCATCTATGAATTTGCAATCAATATGCCTTTGGCAGCAGATATTAAGAGCCGTTTTCCATCTGGGATCCCAACAGGAGACTCTGATTCACTGGCTGACTCCAACATGGGCAGGAGGTTTTGCGAAGATATATTTACTTCAGACAATCCTCTATAAACTCCTTCCACGAACTTCATAGAAGAGAAAAAACCCTTGAGCTGGTCCAAGATAAGGATGTGTGTGGAAAGCAGAGGAGATGACAGAGCAGAGACTCTCTCAAGGGCAGAACACAGGGTCGGGACAGGCACAAACAAGCCCAGCCCAGGTCAAGGTGACCAAATGCTGCTCCTTCAGGGTCCACCTCCACAGGAAACCCCTGTGTGATGTCATTTGCTGACCTAAGGCTCTGCAGATAAAGACCACGCTACACACAAGAGAGGCTTTCTAAAAGTAAACCATGTCCAGAATTGCAGACACAAAACAAACCTGTGCCTGCCAAACGCAGAAAATGTTGATGTTTAAATACGTAACTTTCAGCGCTTACAAGTACTTAAACTCATTTCCCTCGCACAGATGCAAAATGAAAAAACCAACCCAACTAAAGCCCTAGACAGAAGCCAGCAGCAATTATCAATATTTAAACTATGGATTTTTTCCATCTGTACAGAGGCTTATCACATAAATAAATACCCTCTATTATTCTTCTCCAACTGCTTGTGGGTGACTGTGAGAGTCATTCAATAAATGGACAAAGGGAATAATATAAATCCCCTGCATCTAGGGAATTCCTCTAATTAGAAGTGGCAATGAATTACAGAAGAAATTTGGGTTTAATGTAACATCTGCAAATGACAGCTGTCTGCACACACTTATTCTTGTCATTCCTTTACTTAAAGTAATTACCTCCCAAAAAACCAGAAAAGTGTAAAATGTTTCCATACCCGTTTTGCCTTCTTTTCAAATTTTTATTTACTGCTGGCATTACTATCCAGGTAGTTGGAAGGAAAGCGGACAGAGGAAAATCTATGCCACCAAAATGATAATGTTATGGAACATCAAGTTTTGCCTCTTTAGGCAGTAACGTTTTTAAGTTAATTTTTTTTAGCCCATGCACCATCTAGAAGGATTGATAGCAAGAGAAAAGAATGTAAAAGTACAGATAAGGTTAAGTACACACTAGTATTAAAGTGACACCACCACACAAATACCAGATATGTAAAGTCAGATCAGCAGATGCTACTGGGGCAGCGAAATTCCCTGCTGTGCTTTTTGGACAAATAGGTTTTGCTTACATCACTTGCATTCCCGGTTTCACACCTACCAGGAGCTGGGGAGAGGGACAGACTTTCTCATCACTGAACTAGAGAATTTACAGTGGACAACCCATGGAGAGGGTGCGTGTATCTCACCCAGGGAGAGCAGCAGCGGAGCCGAGAGCTCTGGAGCCTGCTGCAGTCCAAGCACTGCACAGCTAGACCGTGCACACACAGAGCTTGGAATCACTCATTCTCGAGCATATCCAGTGGCCTTGCTGAGGGTCATTAAAGTCAATAGAGCTGCCTCTCATCAGCTTCCATCTGCATGGGGGCTCTGCCCAAACGAGGGTCGGGGGGGTCAGCTGAATGCACAGGGTGCACTCCCCGCTCGGCTCCACTTCATACCCAGCACCCAACACCCAGCCTGGGAAAACAGGGCTTTGGTGGCAACCACAAACAAACACCCTGCCTTGACAGAAATCAATTTTAAAAAATAAGAGGGAAAGACCCCCTTCTGTGAGTACTCCAAATGTCACTGCAAGTTATCCGTGAAGCAAAAATTAATATTCAGCCCACTGCAAACCCCCTGCTTTGTTCAAATTTCCAACAGAAAAAAATCATTAATTCTGTTGCCCACAGTAAAAGTAGGCAAGGTTAAATAAACCTTCTGAGCACAAAGACTTCCCCTCTACAGTGAGCAGCACTAGTTAAAAGAGTGGGGAATGGGTAAATTATTGTACCAAATGGCTGAGAATTAATCTCTGATGACGAGCTGCAATCTAACGAGGCATCTGTGTCCCAGGGAACCCGCAGCATGTCCCTGGCGGTATGTGCAGTGCACAGCCTGCCTGGCATGCTTTGTCCCCTCTCGAAGGCAGCTTTTCCTCTCATTGTTCCAAATATCCTCGTGCATCTGTGACGCGTGGAATGCATTCACACTAACAGACTTACTATTGTCTTCCCTCTCAAGCTTTGTCGGGCAAAGACTGCAGCATGGTTCCTGATAATTACATTGCTTAATTAATCAAGACAAAAAAAATTTGCAAATCATTGCCCGGCTACCAAGCAGGGAGATCAAAAATGAAAACAATACAAGCTGAAGCAACATAACAAAAGTAACAGCTATCTGATCAGAAATTCTTCTATAATGAAGCTATTAATGCTAAAGCGGTTAATGTTAACATTGCTCCAGGTGTCTCTACTTGGCTGCAAACAAAAAGGCTAACATTATGGATATAAAAGGCCAAATGTTGCCATGGATTCTGTAACCTGATAGAGAGGACAGCCTTTTCATTCGATTAGGGAATGCAATTTAAATGCCAGGGACTGAAGCCAAACAACAGACATTTCTCTCTGCAAGGCTCGTTCATTCACCCTGGGGTCAGTAGCTGGTGAACAAAAGGTCAGCTACACTTGCCCTGGAAATGTCTGGATTAATTTTATTACATTGTAATGGTTTGTACTTTAAATGTAGGGATAACACTAAATTTCCAGTTAGCTCTTATTCTGGCTGCCCATCGGGTGGTTTTGACTAATATGTAAGATGACACAGCTTTTCTCCATCGCTTCAGAATGTCTCAAGCGTGTTCCTAACGCTAAATTCTCATTTCCCTGATGGAACATTAAAAGCTAAAGGCTCAAAACCTAAATTGTGCAGCATATTATCAACATCAAGTACAAAGAAACACCCCCAACTACCCACTATTAGAAAATTTTCAAGTTTGAAATGTCTACTGACAAAAACACTGATTGTCAATATCCAATGGCTCCACCATTCACAACTCCAAAAACAGTGTCTACAGCTGGTCAATATGGGATATGATGGAGGCATTTACCACAGCTGGCTACTCCTTTGGACAAATATTGTCCCTCACATCAAGCAAAAAAATATTTATCACACTGATTACTTTCACAAAGTATATTTTATGCATATTTTTGCATCCATAATGTACCAGACGAGCATTTACTGAAGCAGCTTTTTCACACACATGCACAGATGTACATACACACACCTTTGGCATTTTGCAAAAAAATGCCTTTTTTTTCCAAAAAATGTCTCAAGTGTGAGCCTCCCACAATTTGTTTGATGGCAGGATGTCCAACGCCTGCATCATCCCACCCAGTCAGGTGACAATGACAGTCCCACAGACATGTGAGCTTCTGCTCGGTGCTATGTGTACAGCAGTGACCCAACACCACATGAGGAACTCAGAACAAGAGTGGCTTGCTTTCACTGCCTCAGAGGAAATTCACAATGGTTTAAACACTGTTTTTGCCCAGTAACTTCTGCGGGTTGAGAATTCTGAAGTGTTTCACTCAACGCTACGTACGGCTATAAAATGAATGAGCAGTCACTCCGATTACCGTGAGTTACTCCAGTTTTAAAGTCAGCTCGCTGCTTATCTTCCACCTGAAATGGACAGACTGATCTCATACTCACAGGGGAAAAAACAACCCCCAAACTCTAAACCATTGAGCCTTGCTTAAATTAACAGAACTGCTGCTCATTTGCACAGCACAACAGAGCCAGCGAAGCACCCAGAACATACCTCAGGTTTCTTCATGATCTCAATGAAGAACATGTGGTTCTTCATGGGGTAGATGACGATGAGGACATCCCCAAAGTCGGTGGGGATGATGCCCCTGCGGTAGTTGCGGGTGTGCTCAGACCACACAATGTGAACCTCGTCATTGCCCAAGTGACGGAGCTGCAACAACAAATTGGCTCTATTAATCAGAGTGATAACCACACTGCACGAGGGGTCATGGCTCACAAATTTAATTACAATGCTTGATAGCAGGAATATTTCATTACAGAAAAGTTAAAATATTGTTTTTTCTCCAGTTGCTCATGAAAGCATCAGCTCAATAATTTGCTTCATTTAGAACTCATTGTCTGATGGCTTAATTAAGTCATTATCAAACTAGCCATTAGCATGATATGTAAATGTACATTACCTACAGTGATTTAAGATGGAAATCTGAAATACTGGAACAAAGCATTAACAAACGGAGCATCGTATTCCAGCTAAAATAAGGCAGCTGTCATAGAAATATGAAATGCCTTGATTCAGAATGTCAAGAAACTGCCTGTCATGAACCACTATAACTGAATTTATTATCCACAAACATCTCCTCACTGACTATGTCTGGAAGGGGCTCCTGCCTGGAATGTCAGCAAAATATCTGGGCAGTGTGAAGTACAGAAGAATGGGAAATACTGTGGGAGTTACACCTTTTCATTTCAAGCAGAGCGGCATGAAATACGGATAAAATTTAAACGTGCCATACACAGAAAGCATCCAAGAGCCTGTGTGTGTGTTTTCTCTGCTGCTGGAGGAGCTGGAGGTGATCTAACAGATGGCAAAAACTATTTGGCAATCACGTAGAAGCCTCACACAATGGTTTCAACTGTAAGCTTTAAAGTTAAAATGTAATCCACATGCAGAGTGCCAGCTCCAAGCATAAAAGAGAATTTAAGTCCCACTTAAAGCTTAAAAGACACCCCCCACCCTCCAAATTGGTGCTACCCCTGGAACAATGTGCACAATAGACTGAACAAAGAAGCCAAAATGAAGCTCTGCTACTTCACTCTGTGTGGGAGAGAAAAAAGGGAAAAGAAGGTGGTGATTTTCACTGGTAAATAACAACTAACTCCAACATACTTTGGATCAGCCCACACTGTGCTGATAAACGTCCCTATTCAGAACCAAGCAGTGCCTTTAGAAGGAAAAACTTTCACTCCAACGTACTGGTGGCAAACTGGACCCCTTAGTCATGAGAGACGTGTGGCAAAACCAACACACTGTGAAAAATCAAAAAAAGCTACAACTGTGAACCTGGCTTACAGTTCATGTTCCAGCAGAATGAAGTAAAGTTGAGTTCCCAGAAGGACTGAGATTCTCAGCTTATTTTAAATTAAACAGAAGATAGTAATTGTGTTTTATTTATGGTCATGAATAAAAGGTAATTTTAGCTCTGTTTAAAGAAAACATGAACCATTTTTGCCTTGCAAAAACATGAGAACATTAACAATACTCTCACTAGAGCTTCTTACATGTACAAAGCAAGTAGAAATTGCTGTTCTTGTGGCCACCTAGATATCTGTGCAGAAGCTCAGTAAAAACAAAGCAACACACAAGCAAACAATCACACTGGTAATGCCATGAACTGACACATACCAAAGGCAGCGGGAATTTACACACAGGACAAAACCCTGATGTCACTCTCTGTGACCAGAGACAGCCAGGTCACCTCCAAAGTGATTAGAAGTGAGATGTCAAGTTTAGTCTTACACACCCCTAAAATCCATCTGGTGAGCAGACCTTGTGCACAGCAGGTCCCAGATGCTGAGCATGCCTGGCCATGCTGTCCGGCTCCAGGACGGGCCCAGCTCAGCCCAGCTGAGCTCAGGGAACCCTCACCAGGGATTTGGAAGTGCCGACATTTGCCAGGCTGAGCCCAAGCTCTGACACTGGCCTCCCAGCACAGAGAGCCCACAATGGTGGCACCCAGCAACCTCTGCTGCACGAAGCCCAACAAATAAATGTGGACGCAGAATTCCATAAGGCAGTGCCGTTGCCAAGTTGCAGATGTCAGCTCTTCTGAAGAAAAGGCTCTATACTGCCATGCCTCCTATGGCTTCTGGGGAGACAAATAGTACATACTGCCATAAAAACAGCCATCAAAGAATGTCCAAATACTGCTTGAGGGACCCTTTTAAAAATCCCAAGGAACTGTTCTGATAACAATCAAACTCTTTGTACTGGTATTGCACCCTTCAGAACAAAATTCAGTGAAGAAGGGAACTTAGCTGAACCAACACTTGCTGTGCTCATGAGTCTGCCACAATCCCCAGCGTGTGCTAGGGACTTGTTTTAGAACTTGAGTTACTGCCCTTGTTTTGAAGCCATACATCCTTAAGCCCCACAGTTACAAGGTATAATGTTTCAAAGAAAAAATTGGCATTAATCAAAAATATTTGTTATTGAGAGAGAACTCCATTGATAAAAAGCCGTTACAATAATCTCATCAGTGACAATAAGCCAGCTGCTATTTCCCTGTGTTGTTTATTCAAAACAGCAGCTGTGGGGCAGATTCAGTGCCCTGAAGGATTCAGCAAGTTGTGCTGAAATGTCCAAAGCCCCATGGCCAATGCACGTGGAGCCAGAGCTCCAGGCTGTGCTCTCCACCCAGTTTAGGTGTGGGGAGGAATAAAGAAAAAAAGCTACGTTAAAAAAATCCCAAAGCAGCCATGAAATCAGATTGGTTTAAAAGCAAACCCCACCATGGGTCTGGAGAGATGGCTCTGCCATTGCCGAGGGAAAGCAGCACTGGCAATGGCAGCGTCTCCTCCCGGGCACACAGGAATTTTCACTGGGCCCAGGAATTCGGTTTGGCTAACGGGGTGCTGGGACACAGCCCCAGTGTCCCCCCACAGGGCTGTACCCTGCAGCCCCAGGTGGGCAGATCTGGCCCCGAGCTCTGCGGGTGCCCGCAGGCAGCGCTGACACTGGTCACGGTGCACACCTCCGGCATGACCTCCTTTCTCTGCTAATTGCATTACACAGCCAGCTGGCTCCAGAGAGGAGTCGTCTGTTTGACTGAAGAATTCCTGCTTTTGGGGAGGCATGGCTGCTACTTTTGCTAAGTAACAGTGGGGCCTGACATCCCCATTGTCTGGCTGACTGTGCGCCCATCCTAAAAATCTAAGTTTTATTTGTAAATTAACCAAGAAACTTCCTGCCAGAGCAGGGCTGCCTGGAGACTGATAATGTGCGCCTTTCATTCCCTTTCACTCTCACTGTATCACTGCCAATTTGTTTTTCTGCTGCTCACCAGCCTGAGGCCATAAAAGCCTTGTAAGACATAAGTGCAATTATAGTCCTGAAGTCAAATGAATTGGACAAATCCAATAGCACAGCTCTGTCCCCACTCTGCAAACCCCTACAGCAGTCAGATTATCTGCTAAAAATCTAATCTAGCCCCAGCTAACAAATTTCTGCAGCAAAGGAGCAAGAGTTCAGTATGGGGTTGCAACCAGATTTCTGAATTGAAAAAGTTCTGCTCTGACAATGGAGAAGATAGAATAAATTACTGGATGGAGAAATTTGGCAGCACATCTTTAAACCACTAAGCACAATTTGAGCAGAAGAAGACAGGGATGGTAGGATGCCATTCCTGGGATTGATTTCCACTCTTTGCCACAAGACAGGCAGATAAAGTTTGGAACCAATGATGCTGAACCCTACAGCAGCAAAAGAGATCAGCTGAATTTTGTTTACTCCACTGGAAAAACTTTGTCATAGCCAAGAATTATTTGGACAGGTTTTTTTGTTTGTTTGTTTTTCTCCTGGATTAGCAATATAATGTCAGCATATACCTCAAATAAAAAAATGCAGACTGCAAATGACAGCTCTATTGCACAAAAACAAGGGGCCAAGTTAATCCTTTGTGGAAACGCACTTATTCTGGGGAATTCATACTAGAATTTAATTTATCCTTGTGTTCAGTAAAAAAAAAGAACCACAACAACATATTTAAGTAAAATTACTGCATCTGCTGAATTCCCCAGCCCCAGAATTTATGGCCTTGCTGCGGCTCCCCAGGCCAGCAGGTGGTCAGTCCTTCTGTTCAGCTGGGAGCATGCTGACAGGGATGAAGCTTCTCTTGGTCTGAGGCAAAATAAGCAGAGAAGAAACTCCAAGCAATCACAAAGATTTCAGAGATTAGGGGGAACCTTAGATCCCAGAGGGAGGGCAAGAAAAAAGAAGCTGTGGCCTCCATTGCATCCTGATGACGTTTTCTCCTCCTAGCACCACTGTCCTGTATCACCAGGTACAGTTCAGTTGGAGGAACAGGACCTCAATGAATACCATGGGCTTCCATCTTTCTCTCCCGCACTCCCATAAAACAAAAGCATTGCTGGAAAGAGATAATAACCAAGAAATAATCTTTTTAACCTGGACATTCTGCCCCAACAACGTGAGGTAAGGACCTAAGCCCAGAGAGTTGTCTACCTTCCAGAAAGTGCAGTGCTTCTGAAATACACCTTTTCTCCACTCAGAGCTGCAGTTCTGTAAAATCTGTCAACAATCCATGCTGATCTGCTCAGAATTGCATGTTTGCTAACAACAGAGCTGTGACAAACTGAATGAAACTGTTGTGTGTGGAACCATGGATGAGTGCACACTAAAAAGCCCACTCTCCAGAAGTCACCTGGTCCGAGCCACTGCTTGCAGCTCCTTGGGTCCACGAGCTTGCTCAGAGATTTGTCCTTCAATGGAATTCCCAGTTTTATCCCAGCAGGGTTTCATTCCTAGAGCAGATCTCAGGCTTTTTGAAAAGCAGAGCAATTCCTTTGCAGTTACTGTCTGCAGACATCATGTGCTGGAGCTTGCCTGGTTTCCTGGCACTACAAAACTTGGAGACTGACAGCTACTAAATGCTTTTGGTTTCTGTTTCTCACAAAGAAGGAATTCTCTTAGAGCAAACACAGAGAAGACAAATAGAATAACTAGACCCTCAGTGTCTGTGATGACCCTAATATAGATGAGAATTAGGAGAATAAGTGGACTATTTGCAGCTAAATCCCATTTTTCCCCTTTTGGTAGCTCTGCCACATAGTGCAATCTCTCTCCCAGGTGATGAATTACTCAAGAGCCAGACCATATCCCAGCATCTTTGCTAGGCTTCTACAAAACCCAGGACTTACAAGGGAAGGTTAGACTAAATAAATGGCCACAGTTTGTGTAGGAAAAAATAAGCCTGGGAAAGACATGGCAGCAGTTCTCAGACATGTGTAAGTGTGCTGCAAAATAATCTGCCCTTCATATCCATATGAAATAGAATAAGAATCAATAGGCTTAAACTGAAGCAAAGTAGGCACTACCAGAGATTTTTTTCATGGTACAAGAAGTGGAGCATAGGGATGTGGGATATGTTGCCTAGGGAAACTGTAAATCATTCATCACTGGAGTTTTGGTCTAGCAGCTGGACAAATACTGGTCAGGAACATTAAAAATTGGACACAGACTCTACAGCCCTGTCCTACAGACCACTGCTCCATCCTGAAGCACACAGAGTACTTTTTTCTGTAGCCTTGTATCCATGAAGATAGCAAGTTAGATACAGAAAGAGAAACATGTCATTTTGCTGACTTTTTTTTTTTTTTTTTAAATCACAGCTATCACAATAAAAAAGACAAGATCTGACTTTAGTATGAAACACTGGGCAATTTTTCAGAACCAGTAATCAGAGATTCCACCTTTATATTTCAAAGAAAAGCACACATCACTCTGAAACCAACTGGACACCAAACACAGTCCCCCATGACAGAGTTACAGACAATGCTCAGAGTAGAGCAGTATCCCATGGTGCACTGGATGCCTGCTGCAGCCTTATGGATGCATGCTAACAACCTCTGCAGGACAAGTTGCCAATCCTAATTAAAAAGGCAGAGATTCGGTATGCCCCAAAAATCTTCTTTGAGTCTAACCAGCAGCTGGCAAACAACATAATCTGAAATCAACCCTTGTAAGGAAAAAAAATGATACCAACAGAATTTTGGGCTGGGTACTGGCTGTCTGAAGCAGAGGCTGCTTGTCGAAGTGGTGCCTAACGGGCTACTGGCTTGAACTCTGAGCTGGCTATTTGGGTTCCTGAGCCTGTCAGCCCCTTTTTGCTTTGCTGCTCCACACAGGACGAGCCGTCTGGAAGGTTTTATGATGCTGCATTTGGTTGCTTTGTTCTACCAACCTACAGCAGTTTTGGCAGGCAGACAACGTACAAATGAAATTATTGCTAATATTATTACTCATGGTGGTATTTCAGGCTATCATGGAAATGTTAATTGCGTTTCTGAACCCAGAATTTAGATGCCATTTAATTCAGCTAACCCAGCTGCAGAGCACCACATGGCACTGCAGGGACAGCCTGCCAGGGACAGTCAGCAAAGGCTGCTTTCAGTTCAGACTTTCAGGGGAGCACTTGGTGACTGCAGAGGTGTGAAACACACTAGAAAGCCTTTACCTTTTTTGTCAGTGAGTCATCTGAGTCAGAGGGCATCCTGGTGGACACGTGAAAGATGATCTCCACGGTGGAGGTGGCATAGTAGGGTGCGGTCTGTCCTGTGCTGCCGTTGCGCTGCAGGCCACCCATGAACCCACCATGTGTGGATAGGTCGACCTGAGAGAGCCAAAGGCACAAACAGCAGGCATCTGAAAACACTGCTGCATCATCAGGACTTGCCTCTGTTATCAAGATCAATGAAATCACCACCCTAGGTTTCCATGTCCATCCCAGAGAAAAAGATGTCTTCCCTTACAGCTCTGCAATTTTTCAATTAGATTTGTCTCTCCTGTGTCTATATTTGATGTTCACTAAAAGTAAATCTCTCAGAACTAGGTCCTGAGTCATTATCTATCCAGCTATTTTACCTTCCTCCAGCAAACAGCAGAAAGGAAACAACAGCATTCTGCCATTTATTGTGCTGGCTAAGGGCTCTGTGGGGCTCAGTGCTCCCACTGCCAGGAATATCACAAAAGGCAGAGAGAAAAAGAACCAGAAAAACTGCAGAAGAAACTGAAGATTTGTACAGCAGGGAAAAAAAACCTTAGAAGAAATTATTCCAGAAGTTTATTCAGAAGAAACAACCCTCTGAAATCAAGCCTGAGTCCAAAGGCTTGTTTGTTTTCCCAACAGGACCAACCTGGAGATTCTTCATCTCCCTGTGGCACTAGGATCCTTCAATGTGACATGCAGCTACTCTGGATTTCCCAAACACCAAAATGTTCAAGGGATTTAGAGGACAACACATCACTTTGAACAAAACAAATTAAACCCACATGTGTCATAAAGAATGCCTGTGCTGTGTGTGTGCTCTGACCATGGTAAGAGCTAAAAGCAGCCAAGCATTGGTATGCAGCGATTTTTTTGTGTGTGTGTGAATTAAAAACTGCCCAGTGCCACCAGCAACCAGGTAGCTTGTCTAAATTATGGCTGTTACCTCCCAGCCCAGCCCAGCCACAAAATCTTCATAGGCCTGGCTTCCCCGTGCATTGGCCAGGATGGAACACTTGTCCTCCTGTCCCTCGGCGATGTAGAACACAGCAATCTTGTGAGTCTCACGACTGCCACAGGGTGGAAAAAAGAGATTAAAGAAAAATAAGCTTCAGCTCAAAATCATTTTTCTGATGCACACAAATACATCCCTTTCAGATTTTGCCCCATTTTTTCTGCCACCAAAACCTCACTGCAGAGACACCCCAGTTCCAAGACCAGAGTCAAGCCTGGTTCTCCTGTGTATCAGCCACAGAACTGGCGACCAAATTCCAATTACAGAGTTAATGACTCAGATCTGTGCAGCACTGCACAAACATTGACGTGGCACAGGTGTTAATGGGAGCATAATTTGACCTACAGAATTTTAATTACAGGGTGATGACATACAAGGCAGAAGAAACATTATTGACTTTCAGACCCTGGGCAGAGTTTTACAAGGCGGACAGGGACAGGGACAGCTGGCTTCTCTGAAAACACGCAAAGAGCATTTGATGTGGAAATTGTTGAGATAAAAGAAACTCAGAACTCTCAGAAATGATGCAGATGTTTTTCAAACAGCTCTATGTCAAGTAATGAAAAACAAAACCTAACATTCAGAAATCCATTCTGCCACTTCCTGGCTGGGAAGCACTTCTGGGTAGATTACCCCTCAAAATACTGCTCCTGACACAGGGATCACCCTTTGGAAAATACTGTCAGCTGAACCCAGGTCACAATCAATTTGATTCCCTCCCCTCTCAGCTAAAGCCAACTTGAAAAAAATTGTCTTATTATTTGCCACCTATTTGGAATTCTCTATACACAGAGAATGCGCCAGCACAGGTGGCTTCTCCATTCAAACTACAGAACTCTGGAGAAACAAACAGTGAAATTTTCATACCAATATTTGGATTCAACAGGAATGAAGTTTTGGTTCTAGCAACTCATTCTTCCTCGGGAAACATGGATCTTATCAATAATGTGTTGGGGACACACCACCTACCATTGACGGGAATCCAGATTTTTCAGTTCTCGCAGCAACTTTGAATTTTTCTTCAGTAGATGAAAGCTTTTTCTAAAAAATTAATAAAGTTTAAAGGCAAACGCAACACAGTGCAGACCCAGTATTTTATCATCCAAATAGCTAAGAGAATTAACATGATATTTCTTAGAATTATTATAATACGCAATCTATTAATGTCTATTTCAAATAATCACTGAAGTTCAAAACTCCGCTCTTACCCCCAGCTATACAATCCTCACTTTCTTAAGTGTGTCTGCATTTGGGGATAAAAAGTGAGAAGAGCACCCTAAGCATGTTGTGGATGCTCTCTTCCTACCTTCTATCCCAGGAGTTCATTCCCAAGTCATTCAGCAGCAGCCGACAGAAATAAAAGGAGGCTTGGGGTTGGGCAGGAGGCGGTGGCTCCTGGCGGGCCACCCTCATACTGCAGTCCGAGTTGCATTTCAGCATGAACTCCCTTTCCTGGGCGCTCTGCCGCAGCAGGGCCTCGGTGATGGCGTGCTCCTGCTCGGCGCTCATCCCACAGGGCGGCGGCGCCGGCTCGTTCAGCTTGCGCTGTGGGTGCAGCAGGCACTCGGGGCTGCTGCTCCCGATCCTCTCCAGCAGCTGGTCCAGGGCGTCCTCTCCCTCCTCCGCCTGGGAGACATCATTCTGGGAAAAGACGTGCTGCTGCAGGTTGCTGGAGGTGGCGAAGGCGCCGGCCGTGCTGCAGCGCGGCAGGCAGCCCTCCAGAGGCCCATACAGGATCCGGCCATCCCAGGAGTACTTCCCTGAGATATCCCTGACGATCACCCGCACGTCTGAGGGCACCGCTGCCGGCTTGGCACCCGCCTTCTTCTCGGCAGGGATTTGGAGGTAGGAGATGAGAGTGCTGTCGTTGAACACGAACAGCTGCAGGTTGGGGCTGCGGAACACTTCCGAGCACAGCTCGGAGGACTCCACGTAAGAATTGTCGTGGTTCTCGCTCAGGAGGCTGTGGAGAATAGCAGGACCCCCACTGAGCGGGTAGTGGCTCAGGTGATTCACCAGGTGAGTCATGACCATCCGCGCAGTGAGAGGGATCAGTTCCAAATTCCTCCTCCTCTTCTCTGAAACCATCAAGAAAAGCACAATGGATCAGTAAGAGCAGCAAGAGGCAATACAGATGGAGCACCTGTACATTTATGTCATGTTGCAGCAGCTTGCCCTATGTGACCTGCTGATCCTTCCTGTGCAAGGACAGATTTCCAACAGCTTTCCAAGAAATCCTACCTGCCCCGCAGTTTTATTTTACTTCACCACATCCCCACAGCCATCAGAGCAGGAGGGTAACACAGCAGAAAAGCCAACCAGAGATGTCACTGCAAAGCAATGATCCTCCATCCTTGGCAGGTGGGGAAATCTTGTGTGAGGCAGGGAGAGATTTCCTGGATACTCAGACGGTCCCCTCAGCACAGGCACATCCATCAGTTATTTCATAAAGTGACTGGGCTCTTGAGCTACTGCTGTGCCTCCACTTCTTCCATGGGAATGTTACTTCTCTTATGGGCAGAAATCTCTTAATTTATAGGGCTTTTCAATTCAGTGTAAAACTATTTCTCTTCGGTTTACAGTGTTTTGTGGGCACGCCTTACCTTCAGCCACGGTGAGCAGGCTGCCCAGATCGGCGGAGGAGGGGCACTGGGCTGGCCCCAAGGAGCTCCTGACATTCCCCAGTGGCAGGAAGGGGTCGTAGTCAGTGGAAGAGAGGTCGGACAGGCTCAGCACATAGTGGCTTTGCTGCATGTAGATGCTGGAGCCATTGATGCAGCAGTGCAAGACCTGCGGGGAAAAAGAACCAGTGACCAACTCAGGACAATCTCCAACACACCCAGCAGGCAGGGTCTCCAGTTCTGACTTACTACACAATCCTTCTGTGTCCAAATTCAGCATTTTTAGATTAATAGTCTCCATCTGCACCGATTCTGTTCTTTAACAGCTCGCTTCAGGGCTTGTTTTGTATTTTAACAGCCCACTTCAAATAATTCAAATATTTCTGCAAAGATTATTTTCCCTGGCTCATTGTTTTAAGCATTTTACCTTTGTCTTCATCATCCCCTGTCTGTTCTACATCTCTAATCTTATCTTCTTAACATTCTGCATTTGTAACTTCTCACCTGGATGACATTATTTTCTACTGCTTCTGTGCCTTCAGGGTGTGTGAAAGGCATCTTTAAACAGCCAGGCAGAGTAAATCACCTTCCTTCTCCATACTCACTCTGTAAATATAATCCAGCAAAGGAGCTCTGGATGCATGTTGATCCTCTACAGCACCAGCAGACACAGGTTCCAGCAGCATTTTCATGGGCAGTGCCATGCACCAGTCCAGCAAGCAAAGCAGCAGTGAAACTATGAACTGAACAAGAACACAGAGCACTGTATTTAGGTACATTCTATTAAATTCACCCAGGGTATGAGTTAGAAAGTTTAAAATTCAACACTGGTTCAGAGCAACCTCATTTAAAACCCTCCTCAAACAGCACGAAGCATGGAGACCGCTCTTTCCAGTGACACACCTTCTTATCTGCTTCCACAGAGGAGTATTCAGCACTGGGCAGGAGAAACGCAATGGTAGCCACCAGAATCTGCAGCCAAACAAACCAAGCGTCAGAAAGGCCCTCAGCTTCTTCCTCTGCAGAGACAGACACTTGCTGCACAGGGCATGGAACAGTTTAAGTTCTCCTAGGAGCATCCAAACTGCTCATACCACTCAATGTCCAAGAAAACATTTTACTGAGCTTTTTGCAAACAGGTCACTACAAACGAGGGACCTACACAGGTCCAGGGAGTGTGGCAAGTACATCCCTAACAATAAAAAAAAGCAGAAGTTGACAAAATCACAGCAGCCCAAGGAAGGGATTAACACAACTTTGCATACGATTTTCATACAAACGTTTTAAAGAATCTGACTTACTTCAGGAATTTTGCGGCATAGGGAGGACTCATACTCCTGAAGCTTCTGCCAGTAAGTCACCAGCAGCTGAAGGACATCACAGGCTACCTGAGCTACCAGCTTGTTGGAAAACTGGAAGGAAAAAGGTGATTAAAAGTCAAATAAAACATCCAGATCCAATACACTGCGTTCTGTTTTTCTACATTTCATTACTTTGCATCTTTGCAAACAATAAAAAAATCTTAGTGTTGTGAAATCACACTGTCAGCATTAGGAACCAGCAGGTTTGACGTTGTCTATGTGATCTCTTACGTGAGTTTGCTGGGGAAGGAGTCTATGGGCACACAGGCTATTTTTGCAGATATTCTTCATGCTTGCACAGGACACCACAGCAGCAGCCTGTGCCTCAGATCATCAGTGACTATTTGCACAGTGAAAATGCTATTTTTTCCCAAAGCATGTTGATCAGAGCCTGCCACAGCAATACCTTCAGTGTCACACCAATGACATTGATGGCTTTCTTCAGATGAGGGTGGCCCGTGCACTGAGTGAGCTCCTCACAGATCCACACACCAAGGCCACAGATGGCTATACATCTTTGTGAAAAGAAAAAGGGAGCTGGTCAGGAGATTCAGAGGAATATTTAGGGGATAAAAAAAAAAAGAAAATTTGCACAAAGATGAGATCTCTCTTTCCCCTCCAACATGACAGCACCTTCATGGTGCAGAGTAAGGCCAACTTCACAAGACCAAACCAAAAGACAGCAGCAGAAAATAAGCAGCAAGAAAGACTTTTCCAAACCATAAATTGTTGGACTTCATAATGTTAAAGGTCTTTTCCAACCTAAGCAATTCCATATTTTCCCATTTCTTTTACTTGGTATTTTACCTTGCAGCTTCACTTGGCTCCTCTGTAGCATTCTTCAATAAAATATTTATGAGGCAATACTAAAATAACAAAATAAATTAGAATAAGCATATTTTTCATACATCTACTTTAAAGGTATTTAATTCTGACATAGTTACAGGTGAAGTCACTTTAATTCTCTGTCTGTTGCTAAAGCATCTTTACCTCATGCCAATTGTATTTTGTCAAGGGAGAAACACCAATTACAACTCAAATATACAGGCCCTTGATGACAAATCAAATCAGCTTTCAAGTCATGTACAGGCAGCAAGAGGAAATCAATTCATTTACAGTGTCAAGGGGCAGTTACAAACAACAAGTGGTGGTCACTCCATACAAACCGTAGCGTTTAGGTTCTAACCAAAACATATTATGAAAAATTTAGTGTATTGTTTAGTACAGGAAAGCCAAAACTGTCTTAATTTTAGAAGTAAGGCCCCTCCAGTGACTCTCCAAGGCCTGATGAAGAAGCAAGAATAGGAGCCAAGCATGTGAAGGGATTTCTCCACCCTCTCTGGTTCTGCCTGCTCAGGCCACATGAGGAACTCAGAGTTTCCTCCCCAGTCATCCCTAATTTTGAGCAGTGGATCATTGCAGTGCCTCAAGTTTTTCAATAGCAACAGAGGCTTGTGTGAGCTCAACCGTCTGGGCAGGAATGAAGTCAATGCACAGTGAAACCAGGTTAGGTTACCTAAGGATTTACAATAAATACGGCTTTACCTTCACATCTGTAGTTCCCGTGACGCTCTCACTGGCTTCTGAGATGGGTCCCAGTTGTGGGATTCCTTGGTAGGTGTTTGGGAAGCATACAAGAGCACCAAGGATGGTGTGAGCTTCAGAACGGGGAGCCTGGCAAAGGGCAAGTAGGCAGAAATAGTCACTAAAAAAACATGCACTAAAATAGTCACTGAAAACCCTTCACACATGGAGATGCCTCTAGCTCTGAGGTCAGTGTGCACTGCCATATTGAGCCTGCTGGATTCACAATGCAGCATTCAGCTGTCCCAGGGAACACATCCCAGGACCTTTTCCTCTGCATCTCCAGCAAGAGTTGGGTGTAAGCAGTACCTAACACATGCCTTCCTGCCTGTGCTTTCTCTGCTGTGCTGCTCTGTTCTCCTGGTAAGGCTGAGCTGCTCCTCCACTGGCACCTGGCCTCACTCCTGAGCGCATTCTTACATCTTTAATACTTCCCCTCATTACCCAATCTGAAAATCAGCCATTTGATGCCAACAGAAAATACAGAACCTCCTGAATAACAGCTGAGTGAGGGGGTGAAGCATTAATCCAGCACTGCTATGAGGTGATCCTGTGGCACAGAGTGGATGGAGAAGCCACTCGCACTCACTGCACAGGTGATACCAATGTGCAGAGATCCAGACTCCAACAAAGCCATCAAAAGCACCACAAGCTATAAGCATGTTAACTACTGTGTCATGTTGAAAATACAATGCATGACCAGTTTTATACATGCTGGAGAAATGGAAGGGGGTGTTTTGGTTTGTGTTTTTTCCACGGAAAATTGAGCATCCATTCCTTATTCTCATGTAAGCTTTGGATCAAGGTACGGCTGACCAAGCTCTTTGAGGGCCGATGGAAAAAGTGTGGCTGGCTCACCACTCCAGCTCTGCTGAAACAGGAGAGGATTGTGGGCCTGTGCAGGGCCACCTGCTCAGCCACACAAATGTCAAGAGCAGCAGCAAAAGCCATGTGCCAGAACAGACAGAAAGGTCTCCCATGGTGTTTCACATGCAACAGAACTTTCCTGTTTCTTCTAGGACTGCCAGACCTTTACCTTTATTTTGACAACCTTTCATTGATTTGCTATTTTATTTATACTTCAATAATTGAATAATTTAGAGTCACATTTCTGTTAGTGCTGACATTTAGCCAGAGATGCTGCATCACCCAGAGAGTTCCCCGCTTTCTCTCAGTGTTTGCTCACTGCAGTGGCACTCACAGGGCTCTGCGAGTGCACAGAATCACCCAGGGCATGCTTTTCTCACACCTCAGCCTTTGGATCAAACACCTCTGCAGCACCAGCATGTTTCTTATCCCAGGATTTCCCACCCCAGTCAGCATGGCTGTGCCAAGCCAGCCGTGCTCACCTCTGGCATGTCTGTGCTCAGCACACGCGCCGCCGCCCCGAGGAAGTCCCCGATCAGCATCGTGAAGCCTGGCAGCCCCAGGAAGAAGAACCATGGTGGACAGTGCTTTATAACAACGTTCAGGATGTCCTGCAAGAGAAAGCATCTGTGAGAAAAGCTAGGAAGGCCGAAAGCAAAAGGGAGAGTTTGAGAAGATTTAGTTCTGAGAATCCCTAGTCCCACACTGATCGCAATTCCCAGAACTCTGTGTGCAAATTGACCTCCACGTAATCATCTCCTCTCACTTCAGGGGCATGTGGTAGCCAAAGTGCATTTGGTATTTTGGTAACATTTGTACCCCTAAATTCCTGTTCAAAGCCCACATCGTCATTCATGTCTCTTTGAGCCTAAGCACAACCATTTTGTTAAACAAGACTTTGGATTCAAGCATCCAAACATGTAATGGATTTAAGATGAAGCACTGCAGCAGTCCAGAGGAGTGACTTCCTCAAATGTCTCAGAATTCCACGCCACAAGAACACGAGCTGCCCCCAGGCCTGCTCCCTGTGCCCTGAAGGAACAGACCAGCAGCCCCAGCTTTGCTTGCCATCACCTGGTGGTACAGAGTACATTAAGCATTTAATCTTTAATCATTCCACATTTCAAATCTTTACAGTCTCTCCAAACCAGAGCAAAAATCCTATATTTGAGTAAGATTTCTTCCCTGCAAGCTTTCAGTAGGTTTAAAATTAGTCATAAAACGTATGTCATCCTTACCTGCAACACTGTATTTGCCTTTTCTATTTCTATATTTCTATGCTGAGTAGATAATTATTTTCCATTCAATAAAATTTTGAGAAGTTGCAAAGGAAAACCCTTCTCCATGTCCATCTTTACTGGTTTCATGATGCGTCAAAGACGGCCTGAACTAGGGGCTCCCTGAGAATGTGTCCATGTGCTCAATCTCCACAGCAGAAGCTAAAACTGACAAATCCAATCTTCTATACATGAAGAGATGCTTTAACACTGCCATTATTTTCTCAAAGCCCTGCTAAACACCTGCACGGCCCCTACTTAGTGTTCCAGAGTGTCTGCAACACCACTATCCTATGAAATAACTGCTATATATTCAAATAAACAGTATTAGTCTTTAACATAGTAGCAGATAATACATTCACTTTCCTGAATAAGCTAAAATGCCACTCAAGTTAATGTTTAACTTGTTTTAATCACTTCCTTTCATACATTTTGAGTCAATATGGGTCAATGCAAATATTGAGAAGCAGAGCAGATGGATGGAGCTGCTCATAAAGTGGGTGGCAAACTCTCGGTCAGCACAGAACAAAGGACCTACCTTGTTGTAATTAAGGGCTGATTAACACTCTCTGCCAGTCCGACACAGCACACCTGTACAGCAGGGCCAGGTAGGGCTGGGCTGGCTCCTGAGCAGGGCAGCAGATGGGAGCGGGCGGCTGCTGCTGCTATGTGCCACAATAAAAGAGCCCAGGTTAGCCTGGCCAGGGAGGCAGTGGCACAGGGAGCTGCTCCAAAAAACTGCATTAACTCCTGTCCTCATCCGAGCACTCCCATCTGTCACACACCAGGGCACGGATCCCAGCCACACTCCCTGCACAGAGCACTTCCCATAGCAGGGCAAGGAAGAACCACAAAACAGTTCCTGTCGTACACGAATGCTGTGACAGCACACATGGTCCAAAAGGCTGTAGGGATCTACTCACAGGTTATGAGACGTAGTCCCATTAAAAATAAAGCATTTTCCATAGCGAGAAACATTTCAAAAATTCCCTTTAAAAAGTTCTTAAAGCAGTCCTCGGCTTCCCTTTGAATTCCCAGCGCAGGCTGCTGGCTGCAGTGACACACACCCAGGAACCATCTCCCGAGGGAGGGTCTGACACAAACCTGCTCAGCTGGGCTCACCTCGAGCACTGAGCACATCACCCCGTGTTCTTTGGACCACTGCACTTCAACTTGGGCCAGGCAGGCTGTCCCCTGCCCATGGCACCACTGCTCTGCTCAGGCAGGGCCAGCACCAGCCCAGCAGAGTGCTCATGGTAGCCTGCCAGGTTTGTCCCCTTTCCCAGTCAGCAAAGTGCTCTGCTCACAACAAGACGGGGTTTGGGGCAGCAATCTGGGGACTCGGGGAGCTTATCAGCAGAGAGACTTGTAAGAAGGCAAGGGAGCCAGGACATCTGTGCTATCAGCGATACGGCAAAATCAGGTAGTTCAAACAAGACTGGGCTTCCTTCTCTCCCTGCAAACATAAACTCTGGGCAGCAGCTCCCAGCCTGGTCAATGAATCACTTTAATTGAATGCTATGTACACAGCAACTGGAAAACACAAGCCATAAGAAAAACATATGGTGATGGCCATGGAAATTGGTTTACTCATTCTGCTCAGTGTTGTTGCTTTACTTCTTTCATAATTGACCTTTAGAACGATAAATGTGTAAAATAATTTTGGTTTATTATGGTTCCAAACCTTTCAGCAATTACACAAAATGAAAATTTGAAAGGAAGTATTCATTCTGGAAGCATTTCCATTGTTTACATAATTGCACAGCTATAATTTAGTGTTCATGTTGTTAAAGAAAAGTGAAAACAAGGACTATTATGGACTATTTCAATTCAGAATGATGCTTTGTGGTGTTAAAGCTGGGGAAGAGGGGAGAGGAGGGGGCAATCGCATGCATGTCCTTCTCAAATGCATTAACCCTATAAACGGCATCATATTTCAGTATAGGCTAATCTAGTAATTCAAATTATAAGGTCATAAACATCCACTGAGTAAGTGAAATAAATTTATGCAAGTTCACTGAAAGGGCAATTGCAAAAATATTCTTCACCTAATTTTTGTTCAAGCTCTTGAAGATTACAGGTGTAACCAAATAGCCTGCCAGCTGCCTTCCTCATGTTTCCAATTGTCCCTTGACAGAAACAACATGCATTTTTCACTGAAATTTCACTCTGTTCCTCACTGACAGACACCTCACTGGCAGCTGAGATCTATGGCACACTAAAGATTATTAATTTACAGAAGACTTAAAGCTTCCCTTTTCCTGTTTTACTTTAAAGGAATAAATGCTTCCATTTACTTATGCCAAGTTTTCCTACCTACCGTGACATTTTAGGTAAGCGTTAACTTGTCAGAAATTAAGTTCCAACACAAATTTACAAAGTATTTTGACAACCTAGGGAGACCTAGGATTAATTTATCAGAAAGCCCTATTTCAAGGTGCCAGGTAAAACCCAACCCCAAAACAGTTATATTTTATAGCCCAAGTCCCTCGAGGCTGGAACACAATAGAGGGAGTTTTCTGAATTTCTTCCATTTTGGAGCATGTCTGATACTTTCACAAGTGGGGAGAGCATTGGGATAAAGGACTGGAACAAATATTTTTGTTTGTGCACAAACAGAGCACTCCTGGAACACTCAGTGGGAATGACAGGGACAAGGGTGTGGGTGCCAAGGCCCCACAGCTCTGCCTGGAATATGGAGGTGGCTTTATGTCCCCCCACACATCTCTCCCAAGTGTCCATGGCAGCACCACTCCAAGGTCTGACAGACAGAACACTGACTGCAAAACCAGAATTTGAATGGGATGGATTCAGCTTAGGAAGGGCAAATGAATTGAAGCAAAACAAACAGAAAAGAAGAAAACCACCAAAATCATTCCCAAATGCACAGCTCCTGCAGTTGGCAGGACCTGGCTCCTCCTTGCTTCCAGTAAATCTTCTCTCTCTTTTCTCCAGCACTTCCCACTTAGCCCACTCTGGACGAGCAGAGGGGGATGTGAGCGTTCCTGTGAGACCCTGGCATTTGGACTTTTGTTTGTCCCTACTGGAAAACGTGCTGTCTGTTAACACTTTTTCAAAGCACTCAAAGCACATAATGGGAGCACACAGGCAAATTTTCTAAAGAAAATGAGATAAGGGGTGGTTTAAAAATGGGAGAAAATTGTGGCAGCCATTGGAAAGAAGTCTCGAGAAGCTAAAATAGGGGAATCTAAGCCTTAATAGACAACATTAAGGTTATTTCCTTTTAAATGGCAGTGTGGGAAAGAATCTAAACGGCATGATAGTTTCTGCACAACCAAGGGGCCTCATGTGCAACACCATCGGGCAGAAATCCAGGCAAGAAGCACCCATTCCCAGGGGACAAAAGCAAAGCTACTCATTTCTGGTACATGGCTGCTGCATGCTGCTCCTGGCTGCTGAGTGACAACTGGACAGAAAGATACAAAAGCCCACAAATGCTGGGGTTTTTTTAAATGTCAAACCAATGTTAATACAAACAGGTAATTAATGACTCCTCAGGGCAGCTCTGCTGAAAAATGTTTCCTATTACAAATTAGCCATTTCCCACCCAGAGAGCTTCAGTGGGTGTTTCTACAGATGCTTAGAGCTGCTGCAGCTTCTTTTCCATCATCAACAACAGTGCCTTTGGAACAAATAAAGAGGCTTATGACAACGGGCACTGGTAGCTCAGCACTCTCCTGACAGAACTTCTCATCCACAGCATCCTTCCACTGCTAAAAGGAACTGAAATAAAACAGAGCTGCTGAGTGCCCTGGCTGCAGCCAGGCTGTGCTCCATGGGCAAGCTTGCTGCTTGTGCTGACATTTAATCACCCAGGACATCTGTCAGCTCAGCTGGACTGAGGCAATTTTCCTTTTATTCTGTATTTAAAGTTTGTTCTACTCTTCGTATCACTGAGTTGAAAAAGCCACCAGCAGAGTCTCCTTCCTTGGCTGTCCATTGTCATTTCCACAGAGAACCTCTGAAGTCTCTACCTTTGATTATGGTCCCTAAAAAACTTAAGTATCCTACTCCAGAGGTCCTCTGGCAAGAAAGTATGACTGTACTTTAATTAAATTTATTTGTTAAACTCACTCCCAAAGTCAGGAATACAAGTGACCCTCTTTGCTCACTTTGCAGGTAACCTCTGAGCGCCAGGTGACACCTCAGTATTGGTGGCAGGTGGCACCAGGCACAGTAACTGATGTTCACCCTTTTAATAGGGTGAGACTGGCTAAAAACGACACTGAGCACAGCAGAAGGTTGAAACCTGAAACAGGACTGAAAACCTGCCTCTTTTTACAGCGTCCCTTCTAGGTAAGCACCTCACCTGCACTGCCTTCTCCTCTCAGACTATGGGCAGAAATTTAGACAGAAATAAGAAACAGCAACATGAAAGTCCACAGAATTCTTAGGAGACAATCACCAGCAACCTCAAAGAATTATTTAACTGCCAGAAAGACTCGAGCTGAAGAATCTCAATTATGCCAACAGTAGATTATTTTGTGAAGTGTTTGTTGCTTTTTGCGATTGTGTTTTGGTACTTTTGTAATTCAGCAAAAAGGAGGAAACTGTGGAGCAAGGAGACACTTATCAACTTTTTCCGGTGAATGAAGCAAAAAGTACTGTTACAGTAAGCAGCCAGCAGCAGTAATAAAACAGCAATAATAAAATAAATTTCTTTTCATGGTTCAGGTATTTGTAAAATCTGTGCATTGCAGTGTCAGATTTTGGGTTGATTAAAAAAGCTGCATTTACTACCCAAACCAATAAGACACACCCAGCTGCAGTTGCTGGAACGGTTTTCCAAGTATTAGGCTCACCTGGCAGCAGAAGGCAGCTATGCCCACCCAAACTGCAGCAGGCTATCCCACAGCATCCCTACAAACCACCCTCAGGAACACTTCCTGATTTTCAACCCCTGAACCACAGGTAAAGTACCCTCCCTAACCCCCAGTGTGGCAGCAAACATGCCAGCCCTTCTTGCTTCATGCTTCCTTTCCTTCACAGGGAGGGAAGGCTGTGAGCCTCAATGAACGCCATTCATAAAACACCAGGAAGAAAGCCCAGAGTAGCCCAGTAGCAGAGCAGTGCCACAGGCTGGAGCAGCGCAGGAGAGAGGCACCCCACAGATGGTCACTCAGCTCCTGACCTCAGGCCCTTCCCATGCTCTCTGACTGTGGCTCACTCCCTGCGGCCACTGGTGTCAGCGCCTCTCTGGCATCACCTGGAAAGGTGATGCAATCCTTGCAGAGAATTGTTCATCTCTCCAGAGATGTTTGCTGTTAGACGCTTCCACATCGACAAATTAGCTGCAGCTCATTACCCCGCTGTCTCCTCTGCTGAGCTAATTGCTACATCTCGGGCTTGGAGCACTGTGGGAGCCTCCTATAAAATATACCCTCACACTGCTCTTTTATGCACCCCCCCAAGACCGGGCTGCAAAGCTAGGCTGCACTTGCTGGGAATGACACTGTACTCATTTATTGAGTATTCAAAATGGGATTGTTTTGTTTTTCTATCAGCACCAAAAGTTACACAACACAGCAGCAATTTCCTATTCACACATCCTTAAGTGAGTGAGAAGTGAAAACAGAAATACAGCTCAAAAAAACCATTTGTCAAGCAAACCAAAATACTGAAAACCATTCAGGTCAAGGAGGTTCCTGACTTAAATACTTTTAATTATGTAACCACCTAAAAAGCTTTTCTGAAGTAGCCAAGGTGATCTCCTGGAGCTGGGCTGTCTTTCTGTGGCTTCTCCACAGAAATGCTAAAAGTTGCACTAGTGATCCATACAGAAGGAAAATTCCTTCATGAGACACCTCCTACCCTTCCTTACAAGGGAGAAATTTATGCCTGTGCTTAGCAGACAAACCCAATCTGTGCTAACAAGGCCACCCACAAGTGTATTTTGTTTCTGAAATCCTGGAAAGCATGCTAGGATCCCTGTTCTATGTCATCCTGTGCTCTATGATTCTACATCCTCTCTGATTAAAAGGCTCCTGCTCTCTGAGCACCCAGCAAGCACCTTGGGGCCAATTGCCCTGCAAATACAGGAGCGAGGATCCTGCTTCCTATCAACACCTTGCTCCAAGGCACTGCCAGTTAACACCTCACCCAGTTCCACAGCTAAGGAAAGCATGGCGGGAAGGACACGCACACACCAGCCAACCTGTGGTCAAGTGTGCCACCAAGAGGCAAATGCAGCCACCAGAGCGAGGAGCAAGAACAAAGAGCAGCAGCAGTCTGCAAAATATGGGCAGTGTGGGGCTGCAAAATATCCAGGGAAGCTATGGAGGGATTGCAATGTGGGGCTGCAAGATACCTGGGGAACCCTGGAGTAATGGGCAGCTGCAGCAGGACTCGTAGGATTTTCCAGGAGAAAACCCCTGCCTCTCTATTCTTATCTATTGAAAAGGAGTGTTTTCCAAATGCTCTGCTTTTCAGGAGGGAAATCAAGGGGCAAGAGCCTGGTAACATTTCCTTCTTTCCCTCGTCCATCTCAGAAACAATCAAAAATCTATCTGGTTTCCTAAAGGCACCATCAGTAACTCCCAGAATTTCCTGAGGGGTCCCTGTGCCCTTTGCTACCACCCCCAGCAGAGCTGCAGCCCTTGCTCTCATTCCTACAGCTATAAAAACCTGGAAGTGTTCTTTGTTTTGTCTAAAAAAGATTTCCTAAGAGTTCCCATGAGCACTGAGCTGTTTCTGTGAGACAATCATCACCTAAACACCCGATTAAGTCTTTTCTTCGCCTCACATCAAACACTTCATTCCTGAGGCCGGCCCAGGACAGGAGGACCCGGAACAACTTCTGTGCCCACAGCTAAAGCAGCAGGTTTTGGCAGCACCTCCTGCTGCCATAGCACAGGGCAGCAGTAGCACAGCTCATACCTGGTCCTCGCTGGTCAGCCCCAGGCGCAGGACGAAGTAGAAGTGCACCAGGAAGTCGGAGTTGGGCAGCAGGTCCTGGCGCCGGCTCATCATGGCGCAGAGCAGCCGGAATGCCTGCAGCTTCCCCTCCTTGTACTCGCTGGGCAGCGTGGCTGCCTGCAACAACAACAGATCATGCAGCACTCCTTGCTTTCCCCTCCAGCCAGCCCATACCATGCATCTCCAGCAGCTCTCCCACAAAGCACATATTAACTTCTACTCAGCTCCAGTGAGCCTCTGCAGAGCACTTGTTGTCTCGGCCAGCAATGATTATGAAAGTTAAAAATAAGGCAACTAAATACATACCCATTCAGCTCTGATATAGAAGAAAATACTCCTGTGTGAAACTTTCAGAACTAACCTTGAATAGCCATGATGCAAATATCCTGAGAGGCGGGATCAGGATGGGAGGAGAGGGAGTTGACTGATTGTCCACACTGATAGCGAGGTTGTCCCGGATCTGATAGTTTTAAAAGAAGAGTGTTAATAAAACCAGCATCTTTTTTAATGCCTTTTTTTTTTTTGCATGATTATGTTTTAATTTTTCTTTATTTACATTCAGGCACTACACCCGGGGCTATACAGAGCTCCCACTTCAGCCAAAGCCACCAGGAAAGCTTGTTCTATGCTGCTGCTCCTTGGCCAAAGCAAACGTTCCCGGTTTGAGTCACACTGTGGGCTTTTACACAAATACCAATATCTGTACTTCTTTTTTCTTTGCTACTGTTTCCTCACCCCACCTAAATTCTCTTGTCATTGGACAGGATTCTCTGATGGAGTTAGCTGCTGGAAATCAAACAAGACAAAGCTTCCTTTTTACATCAGAGGCCTCCCATGCCATGCTTATGCTCCAGGTGCTAACACTGAATCCCATTTAATTATCATTTCCACAACAAAAGAAATGTGTCGTTATCATTAGCTGTAAGTATCACATACCTTTGCAAGTTTATACCACAGCTCAAAAAGATAGCCAAAAACTTTTGCATGGATTTTAGGTGACTGTATGTTGTTCACATCTCCGAGAATTCCCAGGATCCTTCTCCACAGCACAGCAGCAGAATCAGGATGCCAACCTATAAGGCTTCCACCAGCAATTATACTGCAGTCATCAGCCAGGAACTCACTGCTGTCTGTAAATTCAAAGTGTTCCATTTCCACAAGTCAGAAATGCAGTCTAAGCATTAATTTGGTCAACAAAATCTGGTCATTACTTCTCCTGACCATCTTCCATCTCACAAGAATTCTCTCCCCAAAATCTCTTTCATTGCGGGAGCTGCTTGTGAGTCAAAGTAAAACACGGCAGCAAACATAGGCAAAGGGGCTCACAGGTGACAGTGCCACTTGGCACAGCACTGCCAAACCACACTGTCCCCACCCCAGAGGGCTTTTCAGGAGGGAGGCAAATGCAGCTAAATGCAATATTCAGGTATCTGAGGGATGTATTCAATCAATAACTGGCTCTTACAGGTAAAATTTCTAGGTTTATAAAAGTCTTTTTTTTTTTTTTTTTTTTTTAAGATCACACAGTGTAGCAAGACCTTGCAATACAACTAGACAAAGGAATAAGAAACCATAGATGAAGAGCCTTGAGCAATGTGCTCAGGCATCACCACTCACACAGAGCAGCTCCTGAAAAAGTAGAGGGCACAGAGAGCAGGGCTTGGAGAAGACTGTCAGGGAATACGGGATTTATATTCTTAACCAGTACAAACCCACACTGAAGTACACATTTTAATGACAAGAGCTGGTAGCTGCTCTCCTGTCCCAGGCAGCAGCACAGCCACACTCCAAGGCGTACCTGCAGCAGCCAAAGCACAGAGGGAGGTTGCAGGAAACCTCTACTGTAGTGGTGTGTTTTTCAGTTTATTTAGTTTTCACTGGTTGAATGTATGTTGCAGTTGGTTCTTTCTATGTACCCCTAAGTTCCACCCCGTTTGGTTTACCCCATATTTCAGTTATATGTCAATCTTCTGTATCCCTACCCCCTGGGATTGTCAATCACAGCGAGGCCTCTCCCTGGCTCTAGAAGGTTCCAGGGAGAGTGTTGAGTGATCAGTCAGGATCACAGAAGTTCCTTCCTTCCCCCCAAGGACTGGTCCCTTGGGAAGTCTCTCATCCCCAGAGCCGTTCCCTAACCCTTCTCCTTGCTCCTCCCCCTGTATAAAAGCTGTTGTCCCAGGGCAGTCTGAGCTCTACTGAGGCAGACTCTCTGAGGTTGTGAGGTAGCTTCTTCTGGGCCACCAATAAACTTCTGTGGCAGACCCCTGAACAGAGTCCTCCTTCATTCCTTCACCTTAATCACACCTACACCTAATCAAAAACTCACAGGATCAGCAAGGTCTGCCTGCATACTGAGCCATACTTGTCACCAGTGCCAGGGCCAGCAGAGGCAGGTTGGGAGGATCCTCCTCAGACACCCACCACAACACTCTACATAGGCAGAAGTAAACAACTCATGTCCTCTGAGGACTCAAGGAAGGTTAGTGAAATAAAAGGCATTTTAGACACTTTTATGTTTGAATGTGTTTCAAAAACAACTTTGGGAATATTTTCCCCTTTTTGTGTTGCAGCATTACAAAGTCCCGAAGTGCTAAGCCAGGTGTTATTTATTGAGCACATGAGAATGACGTTCTACAGATCTGTGCTCAGGGAAGGGGCATCTCTGCCGCTTTAGTGGTGGTGTCAGTGTTGTTCTGCCTTACCCCATCAGGTTTCCACAGCAAAGCAAGCTGTGACTTGACTGAGAAGCAGGAATGCAGTGAAGGGTACTCTGGCTCTGCTGGGCAATGACACATCTGTTACTCCACTTCTTTCACTCCACATGACCTGCCAGAACATGTGGTTCTTTCTCTTTTTACCCCCAAAGGAGCAATTCTTGCACCACAGCCACAAACAATTAATTTATCATCCACGATCATCCTTACCATGGGCAGTGTTACTTTTTTCACAGCAGCCATGCAAGCAGTTGGACTGGGTGTGCTGGTTCATTAAAGCACAAATATTTTTAAGGAAATATTGACATGAAGAAGTACCCTTGAAATTTTGTACCCATTAGGAAAGCAGCCTGTAAGATATTCCTACATTACTGCATTCAGTTCCTGACCAAATATCTAACTCACATAACTGGATGAAAGCTACCTTTACAAATGGCAAAGAATGAACCACTTATTTCCTATCAGTCAAAAAATACAGTAAGACATTTCCTCAGACCATGCTGCTATGAAATAAAACCTGTTCACTTCAAACATAAATTAGTGTGTTGTACTTCAACGTTGTGGCAGGCCCATGAGTGCCCAGCTACCACAGCCTGGCTGGGTACTGTAAGAAAGCCAGCTGTTTTCAGCTGGGCGGGTGGTGGCTTTCTGATCATCATTTATTGACAAATCAATTGATGATCCGAATCCCCTCCACTCTGGGTGTACAAAACCATTCTGAGTGAGCACAATGAAGGGTGCTCACTTGGTGCCACGTGTCACATAACCCAAGCAAGGCGCACAAGATCCTATTTGGGGCCCAGGTGTGAGCTCACATACAGCGTGGGGCCCATGGTACCTGTGAGGTTGGCAGGCTCCTGCGAGGGGCTGAGCTGGAGCCACTGCGGTGCCACAGGATCTGCACCTGTGCCCGGCGCGGCCTCGGGGTCATCCTCAGCTGCCTGCCAGGCCACCAGCGCAATGTCCACATCAGCTGCACAGCCCAGAGACGTGTCGCTGCTCACGCTCTCACCTGCAAACAGCACAGCCCTGCTCACACCTGCGCCCTGGGCTACGGCAGCAGAGCGCCCCAGAAAAGCATCTCTGTCTGCAACAAATCACAGCACTGATTTCACTGCACAAAAACACTCTCTGGGCACTCACTTTTCTCTCTCTCTCTGTAATACCCGTGTGATTGCTGCAAGCCTGCTTTCAGATCCAACTCGGCTGTACTGCTGCTCCTCCACATTGCCACCTGCAGAGAAAAAATTCATCTCAGCTTATACAGCCTTGAGCATTACACCACATTCTAGCAAATTTCACACCAACACAGTCATTAGAAATTTACCACAACCCACTCACGACATTCTCATGAATATTCAGACTACTAAAGTGTTTGTCAATGTCCTTAGACAAACAACAGGCTTTCCATTTCATCCTTAATCCTCCCTTTCACAACTTCAGTTTTCACACCAACAGGCAGGATTTTTTACCTATGTTTTTCAAAGGCACGTGAAATAATTTGTTAAGGTATTAAAAAAAAAATAAATTTCAGCCTTCATATTTCAGAGAGATGACCAGGCTGAGTCATTTATTGTTTCAACTGTTCACCCAAAAGATGCCATTAAAAATGTATGAAGTCTGTCTGTGCTAACGTCAACTCACACTAACATTTCTCATGCACGGCTGGTGACAGGAACTGTGCTGAAGAGAAGCATTTTCATCAGTACTTTAAACCATCAAACATTTATTCCAGTGTACTGTAGCTCTGTAATAGCCATGAATTTTTTATCTTTTAAAAGTTATGAACTTCTTGTTGGTGCTTAATATTTTAAAAAAGGACCAACGTCTTGTGTAACACTAGAAGAGAGATAAACCTGCAGAAGCAGCTGACAAGGTCAGGAAACACAAACTGATCACACTCAGCAGGACAATAACATGCTACAGCTCACTTCCAGATTTCATTCTAGAAATGGGATTAATCACTTTTCACACTCACATCTCCTAGGGTTTCTGAATGCTAAAAGGCATCTGATTAGAAAGAAAACACTGCTAGGATCTTATCAGAAATTACTTCCGGGTTTGCCTTACTTGCTCTGCTTCATGCTCCTTTGCACATCCTTTATTTTCCTGAACTGATTTGGAGTCTGAAGTTGAATTTCCAGCCTTCTTACCTAGAAGTTTCAGAAAGGAAACATTTGCAGGACAAAAAATACACAGCAAGTCTCATGTGAATTTCAGCAATGTTTACGGGTCTCATTTTTACTTAAGGGCCATACAACACTTAAATGGGATACAAGATGCTTTGAAAAATCATTCAGAAGCATAATATACTTAGAGGAGAGGAACTGAACTCCAACTGCAGCTCGAGTACACAAAATTCAAATGCAAGTCGGGTGAAAAAAGTCAAAGAGTTACATACAAAGTGCACACACATTCCAGGTTTCATTTTTGGCCTCTCAGCTTTACAAAAGGTCACATCCTGCATTCATGGTCCCTGACTTCTTAAAAAAGGGTTCTTTCAACAACTTACCAACTATGCAGTGACTAAGAAAAAGAGATAAAAAACATTTTGGGGGAGAACTGGAAACCAAAGTAAGAGCATCATTTGTAAGGCTAAGCAAGTCTCAACGCTTTTCCTTGAAAAACATAGTATTGCTGTATTTTATTAAAAATACCTTGAAAAAAATCAGATGGAATCTGATCTGCAATATCTGAAGTGCTGCTGCTTCGAGTTAGCTGCTGGTCTTGGTCTGCAAATGGGCCTGCAGCTTCTGCTACTTCTGAATTTTCCAGCTGTTGAGATTCTTCAACTTCTGTTGATTTAATTACAACACAAAATATTTGCAGGAGCTCATATGTACATCTTTGAACTCCTTGCCTAAGAAAGCTCTATGAAAAAGTGACTCTTGCAAATTTTTAAAATTCCCAAGGTAAAATATACAAGTTGTAATTTAAGTTCTATAAAATATCCTTAGAAAAATTGTTAAGTTTAGAGAGAGATGCATGAGCAGTGTAAAAAGTCTAGAAAAGGAGAGAAGTGATTTTGGGAGTTAACAAACATAAATAAAGCTGGGTTTTCAGTACTGGAGACCCCAGCTGGCCTATGTTCATTATGGAGACAGAAAGAACAGAGTAGAGGCAACAAAACTCTTAAATGCAGTATGGGAAGAAGGCAGCTCCAGAAAGAGGGGAAAGGAGGAGGAATTTAGGAGCACTTTTAGGAACGTGTTTCTCTTTGCATTTGGGGGAAAAAGAAAAAAAAAAAAACAAACCAACTAGTAACACTCCAGTGTTTTCATCCCGCAGTGTGTAAGTTTTAATATGGCTTTTCTACTTAATAAGCATTGTAGGTATTTCAGAAAGTTATCTCAGGAGGCATGTGCACAAAAATTAACATTTCCAGTATTTACTGACTTCCAATGTCTCACAGAAAGCAATAAAATAAAACACTCAACGCAATTAACTAACTGGAACAATTTCAGCATTTCCCCCAAGATAACTTGGGATGAAAACACACCAAAGATGTTTCATACAGCAGGAATCCCCCCACAGGCTCATAAAACACCACATACAAAACTCTCCTTTCTCTTGCTGCTGCAGGTAATGACCCTGAGCAGGACTCAGGAGTCACAAATCCCGTTCAGGAAGCGAAACATGGAATTTTTTACTTTAGCTACTAGGCAATGTAGATCTGATGGCAATTGATGGCAATCTTTAATATCAACATGAACAAAACCTGCTTTGCTTGCGATGCTGCAAACATTCTGAGAAGAACCAACCGGACAGAAAGGGAACAGACAGAGAGCAGTTTAAAAATATAGAGAACATTGACATCAAAGATGACTTTCAAGTACAGTACCTGACAATCTTTGAGAGCAAGAAGCGTAAGAGATACCAGGGAAGAGAGAGCTCACAGTGTGAAGCAGAAGAGGTACACCTTTAGTGGCTGGCAAAGCCTCATAAAGATGGACACAGTTGCTGATAGACTGGCTTCGCTTAGCTTACAGGAAAAAATAGAGCAATAATTATATCAGGAGCAGAATGAAATACTGCAGTTCACTGAGTGTCACAACACAACAAAACCCAGTGTTTTGGGATAAAGCTTTACAACAGTAAGCCCAGAGGTTTCTCCCCTGAGATGCCAGTTAATACTGTGCGACATTCTCACACTGAAAGGGCAACAATCAGGGATTTCTGATCCCCAGCAAGTGTAGAAGTGCCTTTAATTTGAACATACGCAAACAACAAAAGCCCTGGATCAACACTTCCATGTTCTCCCTGCTGCTCTGGTAGGGTGTTAAAGGGGAAAATGCTGCAGCAGTAGAGAGAATCCTTCACTGAAGCACAAACAGGGACTAGCTGAATTCAAAAATAAAACTCACACTGAACTGGCTCCACTGCCAAAGTGCTCTGTGATCTGGCTGGAGCCTGTGGCTCAGCCATGGAGCCACAAACCACCTCCGGTGTCCTCCCTCCTTCCATCTCTCCTGATAAGGAACCTGGGAGGGAGCTGTGCCGCCCAGCAGCTCCTGCTCAAAGCAGGGGATTTCCACAGGAGTCTGCCCCAGCTAACTAGCGCATGGAAACACACTGACATGAAATAAAGAAAGGCCAGGTTCAGGCTGCTGAAATGCTTGAACAAACCAGGATCTGTTCCATGTCTGGGGTCTCAGTCATTACCCCAACATTCTTCACCCCTGGTCTCCCTCCTGCTTTCCTCTTTCCGGAAGTAAATATGAGAGGAAAACTTCATTATGCCAAGAAAAAGAGAGCACATAAAGCAACTATGAAAGGATAATATTATTTATTAAGTACCTGGTTTACCCTGTGCTCCCAGGAAATAGTTGTATCAGTATATGTTATCTGCCTGAAGTAGTAAATGCCTTCTTAGGAACTGATAAAAATAGCAATGTACCACTCTATAAAAACCTCTAATGTGCACAGGTTTAACTCACAATTCCATGTCCTGTAGCTAAAAGCTTATACAGAGAATTTCCCAAAATACTTTGACTCTGTGATTCATGCTGGCCAAGACATCCAGACACGGACATGCAAACTCTCTGTTGGAGCAGTTAATTATTAAGTTGCTTTTGGCAGCAGCCACCCCTCAGAGGCATATTTAAAACTTGAGCGTTACTGAGTGTCTGGGTACCAAAGCACTCAGCTATGGTCTAACCTGTGGCTCTCTGACGGACAATGTTTCTTGCCTTCTCCACACCTGGGGCCCCAGAGGTTGTGGCACTTCTGAATCTCATTGGCTCCAAAACTTCAGGGTGACTTTTCCAGCTTAATGAAAAAGATCTTCCTACTACAGCTGTCTTCTGAGGCTCTAAAACACCACCTTAGGACAAAGAACACAAAATTTTCTTGCACTGAATGCTTTGGCATGTATTTTTGCTGAAGTACAAATGGACTCAGACATGGCAAATATTAATACCTTGAACAACACACATTAACTTTTACTATTAATAAAAAACAACTGGTACTTCAAACTATGTGCATCTATTTCAAGATGATACGCAAAGGCAGCTAAAGTACTGTAAATTAGAAACTTGACTAAAAACACACGGAAAGGAATTTTTACAGAGTTGCCAGTGCCAGCCAACAGCACAGGAAACCACATTTCATCTCTGCTATCCAAAAAAACCTGGCTGTAGGTGCATGCCCCAACCAGCTTGATCCCAACTACCTCTCCTCCCCAGTGAAGGATGATAACACACAAATCCCAAGTGCTTCACATTTGATTAAACAGGTTGTTATGTCAGATTAAGTAGTGTTTAACATTAAATTAATTTTTAAGATTAAGCTTCAATATTTAACCAGTTTGATACAAAAAGCACTGAAGCACAAAGAACCTTTGCCTCTCTGCTTTTTTTCCTTCTGTTCACTGAGCTTGTCCAGGGGCAGGTTTGTCATCTCCACGCCGTACACGGTCCTGGCCAGCACTGCTGTCAGAGAGTCCATGATGTTGGCCCACTCGTTGATGAGCTCCTCCCAGTCCGTCAGGGCAGACAGGACACTGAGAAGCTCATCCCACAGCTCCCGGGAGATGTAAACGCTCAGGTTCGCTCTGATCCAAGCCACAATGAGGGTCTGAGGGAAGAGGCATGAGGGGCAGCTCGGGGAGAGTTGGCAAGATGAGTTCAGCACACCAAGCCCAACCCATAACTCTGGCCTGCACATCGACATGGCCTTTTGGTGAGGCACAACTGATGTGCAGTGCTTTTTCCCCCCCTCAGAAAACACTCACAGAAATAATGGGGAAAGTTACTGAGGAAGGAAATTTAGAAAAATTTCAGGCTACATGTTGTCTGGCAAACTGAAATAAGACACTGTATATGAACAGCAGAATGAAGAACTGTCTTACACCCACAGAACGACTGTAGCAACTGAGCTCTGGGGCAGCACTACACACTCAGTTACATTATCCAAGCTGGAAGTACAGTAGGAACACAAATGTCTCCCTCACTCAGTGTGACTCAGTTTTGACTTGCCAGCTGGACTTTTAGGAAAATCATTACTTGAACCTTACACTTTAGAGACGTTCACTGAAAACACCCTGTCTGTGCTACCTTAGTTTGTAACAGCCCTGAAGAGAAGAGCAAACCCAACTTTCCCTCTGTTAGCAAGTTTACAAAGTAATTACTAGCAAAACACGTGAAACCTCTCCTTCACAGTAATGCAAGTAGGTTTATAGTACCCAAGTAAAACTGTGGGCAGTTGTGACAGGGCAAACCAACCAGCCCCATTCACTCACTCGGAACAGCAGCCCTGCCATGCTCTGAGCAAACGTGTCCTTTGTCTGGTTCTCCTTTGGCTTCTGCATCACAGCTTCTGTTATTCTGAGGAGTATTTGCAGCATCTGTTCCCTGATTCCAACAAAAGGTGTTCTGTTAGTTGTACCTGCTCATTAATCCTGCAGCAAAGCCTTATTTATTGAGAATGCAGGCACACTTTGGACTTCACAGATAAATTGTAAAATAATTTGGTTGGTTGCAGACTGTAACAACTTTTTCTCTCACATGACACCATGTTAACCTTACCATGTCTTTCTATTCATGGACAACTCCATTATCATGCGCCTGAAGATGCTGAGAATGGCTTTGCAAGCATCCACCTGCTCCTTCAGCAGCACAGGGACCTCAGTGCATGGCTCCAGCAGGAAAACATTCGCGGAGTGTGTCAGGAATACCTGGCATTGACAGCCCATTTGTGCAGTGTTAGGAATGAAAACAGGCAAGACTTACAACAAAATACTTGTGCTGCTTCAGTTAAATCTTACCCTTTCCTTAGAGGAGGTTTCATGTTTTGCCCATCACTTTATTTTACTGTATTATTTCAGCAAGGAACCAGGTGGCATCACAGACCCACCGAGGCTCAGTATGGGGTTTTTGGGTGTCTCTGCTTGGGCAGGCAAGAGGACATTCCTCCAGCCATCATATGCTGAAACAGTCACCAGTATTTTGAATACATGAAGCTCAGCAAAAGTAAATGCATTCTGATGAATTCATAGCACTCACAGGAGGAAAAAAAAATTACCCTTCTGTGTTAAACTACAGATCTATGGCTTTAAGACATGATCATGTGGTTTAGTATACATATTTCAGAGTGATAAACGGAGTCCAAATTGTTTCCAGAAAACAAATCAAGCCCTGGTGTCCTTTTCCTTCATCTTGGACATTGTAATGGAATTTGCAATGCAAATTCGGGTCCCACCCAGCTCAGGAGAATTTGCAATGCAGGTCACGGTCCCGCCCAGCTCACCTGCAGTGCAGCCTGAGCACCAGCCTTCACATCCCTGTCCTCATCCTCCAGCACGCAGCCCCTGCTGACGGCGCTGGTGAAGGAGTAGGTCCTGCCCCAGCTGGAGGAGCGCTTGTGTCCACAGGGCTCCAAGGAGAGCTGCCAAACACAGCCTGGTTAGCAACAGGGCACAGAGGAACATGTCCAGATTGAAAAAAAACCATCCCCGAGGTCAGCAGCAAAAGTGGAGGAACTGGCGTGGCACACGTTCATTTCCACAGGGAATTCCTGGCTATTATTTCTTCATTTCCAAACATGGACTTTAAAGGCTTATGGAAGTTTCAAAAGGTATGTTACTTAAAATATTTTACACCACTTTTCATAGTCACTGGTTGTAAAGTCTGGCAAAACTAAAAATTCTCTACGAAGTAAAGTAAAAACCTTGTAATTCTCACCAGTTTACAAATCAAATCACTTATTCAGAAAACTTATATAGAAAACTTCCCTTTAAACAGCGTCACAGTGTCAAAGAACTTTCACTGATGATTCAAAACAGGATATTAAAAGATGATGCACAGGAACTGTATCTACAGTTAAATTTCCTAAATTAAGGTGTCTTCCAGTTACAGTATAACAAATTAACACATATTGTCAAATTTTTAAGTACCACCAACATTAAATACTTCTCCAGGCTCTAGGCCAGCAGGTAGCCAATTTCAGCACTGCAAAACACATCAGTGTTTCTCCAATGAAGTTCTTACTGTCATACTTATACATGCACAAAATATGTTTCTCAAACCAGCTGCAACCCTCCCCTGCACTCTAAGTGCTACTCAGTAACTATTTCAACTATGAGCCCTTAAATAAAAGCATTTTTTAACCCCTATTCTCCACACTCTTTAAACTGTTACTCCTCTACAGAGTGAGATAAAAAGGCCCATATTGCAGCAGACAAAGTAAGGAACAGGGATACCATACATGTTTACTATCTGTTTGCACTGAGGAGTCTTCCAAGGGAACAGCAGCATCCTGGCTGTCCTCCTTCTTGTCTGGCTCCTCCATAAACACGGGTTTCTCCTGCAGTATCCACTTCTGGTACACCTTCACCACCTTCCGTGTTGCGGATATATCAGAAGGCGGCAACAAAAAAGCCTGAAATGCAAAGTTCACTGATTTCACTCCACATAGGACAGAGATGTGGTGTGCACAAACACACACCCCACCACACACACTGCCATTTTAAGCAGCAAGCTTCAGCTCCCGCAACAATTCCAAAACCTGATCGTTAAACTAAACCTAGGAAGGAGCCCAACCTCCAAGGCTGCTGCTGCGACCAGCACCAAGTTTGCCCAGTGACCAGCCCCCCACAGTGTCTCTCACACCTGTTCCCTTCAGAAACAAAACCCAGGGCAACGAGCAGCCACAGGCAGTGACCTGGCGGAACACCTCATTGACGAAGTTGACGTATCCACGCGTGGAGAGGAGAATACCCTGCACCATCTCATAGACGCCGCGGTGCTGCTCCTCCACGCTGCAGAGGCTGCAGCTGCTGAGCCTCCTGTCTGACAGGCTGCTGCTGGTGGAGTGCCCGTGCTCCTGCTCGCCCGCCGGCGCCGCGCCGCTCTCTGGCTCTGCACTCTTCTCCTGGCTCACAGCAACTGTCTGCAGGCACATCATGGCACAGCCCATCACTGACTGCACTAGCACCCATCACACCGCTGGGATCCTCATGGAGAGGTCGGGATCCCAGCAGTCAGGCATAGCAAATTTCAGTCTACCGCTCGATCCAAGAAGGAATTTGGTCTTTACAAACTTCCTTACAGCACACAACAACTGACTGAATTGTCCACATTACAAGTGTAAAGGAAGGCACAGACACAGTGGAGAGGAGCCCCCAAGTCCCTTTACCTTGGGGAAAAGACGGATTGTAACACTTCACATTATTATGCCCAACACCTTTTTGCCAGGTTTTGCCCTGGCACTGCGTGCATTCTGCAACCTCTCAAACTGAGCCCACAGCTGACATTTCTCGGCGAGTGTAAGCCGAGACTAATTCTGAATTCTTAACAGGAAGCTGGAGAGTCTCTCAGAAGTATCGATTTATAAAATTCATTGTGAGGTATCTAACTCTAGATAAGTCTCAATCATGAGTTTATAAATGAAATATTTCTCTAATACCTCATTGTAAACAGCTGCTATAACTGAGAGGAGGAAAACAAAGCAGCCTTTGATGTTCCTGGGAAATGGTCCATGGAACCACCAAGTATGACAGTTTACAGTGCAAATGCCAAAAGTCTAAATATAATACTGCTGAAGTTAGTAACACAAGTTATGAGGGAAAAAAAAAAAAAACTTCTGGTGAATTACCAAAGGGTTTTGCTTGGAGATTCCTTCCTCCACTGAAGAAGATAATCAAATAAACAGCTACATCATTTACTCATTATGGGGTAGCATTGCTTTCTGCTTCAGCCATCAGTGCAGTGGGATCACTTGCAAGGTCAGCACACATGCAAAATGAGAGGTAAAATCTTTGAAGCCCACCTGAATAATTTTAGGGAGCGTTTCTCCTCCATTTTTTGTATTCTGAACAGCAGTTAAATACTTCTTTTCAAGGAAGAAGGTAACGAGCCACTTGATAAAAACCACTCGAGCTGCCATGTACGGGATTTTTGTGCAGTAGACACTCTCATTGTTCCGTGTTGCAGTGACATACACTGGCCTTGGCCTGATATCAGGGATGTCTGGGGGTGGGGGGGGACAAAAAGGAAGAGAGAAATGAAGTGGAATCTTAGTAATTGCTTCCCAACTCTGGCTAAATGCACTGAACATATCACCCAAGAAATAACCGATGCAATAATTGACTGCTTTTGTTTTATTAATGCCTGTATTCTATCCTAACTTTATCATGCCTCAGGAGAATGTAACAGCACAGCTCTGTCCTGAGGTTATCACTTGTATCACTCAAAACAAAGGAAAACAAAAGAGGAGGGCTGCAAAAGGAAGGGCAAAAGCTGTAATGAAGAACCAGCCATGCTACAATGTAAGTTAGTTTTACAGGAAACCAGGGAGAAAAAAACTCCTCATCCCACAGAGCTGTAGTGATACACCAGCAGGTAACAGAGGTGCCACCAAAAGCAGGCTCTGGCTTTTTCTACTTCAAGGCAAAACCCACTACTTACCAAGCACAGGTTTGTAGAGGTTGGTTAGCTTTGTAAAAGATGGGAACAAGTGAGGAAGATAGTATTTTCTGAACAAAGTAAAGAGAAACTTAAACCCAGTGTCTTGGTTCTCCTTGTTCTTCCACTCCAAGCTGGCAGCCTTTCTCATGGAGTTAGAGAGAAAGAAAAAGCTTTAAGTTAACGTGTTATACTGACAATTGTTTCCTCCAAACAAAAAAACCAAGCAACTACACTTTAACAAGAGAAGCAGAAGTAGCACAGGCCCAAAATCTCCTTTACAAACTGCAGTAAGAATGGAAGGTAAGAATAGATCAGCCCCCAAAGCCAGTGAGCTGAGTGGAAGCCAGTGTATTTGTGCTGCTCTAATCAGGGAAGGACAGCAACTGTCCTGTTCTGCTCTCAATGAATTTGCTTCTTAAGCATGCATTTTGACAGTTACTTTGAGCTCTACTTTTATCATAAATATTTTCTTCATCAAAATCAACACAAACAAACAAATACTGGAAGCACTGTGCAATGAGATTTGCAGTGTAAGCAGGTTTGTTTAGATCCCACACAGGTAACAAGACTGTAAAAAGAAGTGACATTTTTGTTTTTAACTGCTGTGAGACTCTGATATGTGAAACAAAGGGTGCTGTGGAAGAGGCTGATAATTTCATACAGCCTCTTTTAAAATAAAGCATTTATTCAAGATGACAAAAGCCTTTCCAAATATTATTTTGGTCTTGCCTTTTCATACTAGAAAGTGTATCTCAAAGTATTTAATTATAATTTATCTTTTTTTAATAAAAAGCTCTTTAATGTTCATTGTCGGCACAGCTTCCACTTTATTTCAAATGTTGCTTAATTTGTACTTTTTAAATATATACATTATCTTAATTTATTTCCTGTACAGATTCATCTGATCTCCTGCTAATTAAATTTTATGTACATGTTACTCCCATCTTTTTTAAAACATCACAGAAGCCATCTCTCTTTATCTCTTCCTCCAGTGGTCCTTTACATTCCTTTTCATCTAGGTATGTGTCCAAAGAGAACAAACTGAATCTTTACCCCACATCAATTTTCTAAATGCAACCATGAGCACATAAAACAGTCAGTTATTCTGCAAGTTTGGATAACATTCATTAATTCTTATCACAAAAGCGTGATAATATTCTTATTTTCACCAAAAATGGCATGAGGAAATACATTTGGGATGCTTTTTCATTTAAAAACAAGAGTAAAAAAAGTGCTGGGGAAGGGTAAACCCAGCTCCAAACAGCTGCAGTGTAGGCTTAACTTTCTATCACAAACACATCCTCCAAATATGAACAGTTTCAAACATATATCCTCCTCACCTGAATTACCATATATTTTAACAGGAGCTGGAGAAAATAGCAGGTCTGGTCTTCTGCAACTTTCTCTCCAGAGACAGCTGGCAAAAGCGGTGTTATTTCTTCTGGAAAAATCTTGTCTAAAATCAAATATTTTAAGCATAGCACACATGAAAATACTGAAACAAAAGCTATTTTCTATAAAAGATTGATTTGAAAATACCCATAAGGGCACTACCAAGCTGTGCAAGGCCAGTAGCTGCTCAGATGTCCAAAGCCCTGGCACATCCCAGCAAGGATGGCACCAGATTCCCGGCAGCTTGGAAGGGCTGACATCAGCTGTGAACCAGGGAGGAGGAAAGCTCCAAACCTGCTTGTGGGGCAGTGAAATGCTGCTGCTGCTGTGTCTGAACTAAAACCACCCCAGAGCCAAAGAGCAAACCCTGAGCAAACCGCTCAGAGGGACAGGAGCGGGTGGCTCTGGAGCTGCACTGGCCCAGCAGCCAGGCACACTCCGGCCAGCTCAGGATTAATTCCAGGGGCAGCCAGCAGCACCCATCACCTCTCCCCCAGGAGAAGGCTCACCGTCGGGCGCGGCTGGGGGGCTGACCAGGCTCTCCAGCGTGCAGGGCCCACGGGGGGACGACAGCGGGGGGAAGCCAGGCACCAGGCAGGCAAACATCAGGATCTGCTCCTCGCCACAGTTGGTCTGCAGGGCTTGCAGCCACAGCAGGAACAGGCGGATTCCTTCACACCTGAGCTGCAAGGCAGTGCATTTGGGGGAAAAGGCAGTAACACACGTCTGTAAGTGCAGTAACACGGGTAAACAGCTCACAACAGGCAGGGCGAGCGCTTCCTCCCAGCTAGATGCTGCAAAGTCTTGCTGTTATTCCAAGGGTATTCACATTATTAATACACTCCTAGCTCTAATGCCTGAGAAAGCTTCAAAAATTAGGTGTTAAGCAACATCTGTGATACCTTCCCCAGGTAACTTCACAAAGGTCATTAGAGCAGCAAAATGACTGAAAACACATTAAAATAATCAAGGATCACAATAATAAAATTTACAATTAAAAGGTGAATAAGAAAAAAATTACAAAGCCTAAAAATCTGGAAAATACTGCTACTGGAAAGCTGCAAAGTAGCATACTTCACAGGAATTAAAGTGAAAAGAAACATGAAAACATCAATGCACTACCTTGAGAGAATTTCCAGTGTGCAAAAGCTTCTTCAGAATCGACCCTGGATTAGGAAAATTAAGTAGAGACTATCAGACACTTCCCACCACAATGTTTTCAAAAATATTCCATGAAAGCCTACTTTACTCTGGGACCACTGTGCTGGGTTAAGACAACTATGGGAGGAAACCCACAACTGAATCTAGTTACAATCACCGCCCCCCCCCCCCCCCCCACAATTAACTGTGATGTATCTTTCCAGTGAGGTCCTCTGGGTTTCATCAGAGGACCATGTCTGAAATTATTTTCATTAATAGTAAGTTCTGTGAATGATACACACTGCTTAAATGGGCTCCTTCCCTTGAGATCTCACCATTTCACAAGACTAAAGAGAAATTATTAACATATATAGGAAATGCATGTTAATTCACACAAACATTAAGCAAAAGGAAACCAAAAGGTAGAGGTGTAAATAAAAGCTCCGCCAAATTCTGGACATCATTTTTTGGACACAGATAAGAAATTATGCCACTATGACCACTGGATAGAAGCATAAAGAATATATCAGCTACATACAGAGCAACTGACTGAAACCAATTTGGTCTGGACCAAACTAGAACCGTTATGAATTGGCCGGGCAGATGTCTCCTCTTGTTTTTGTCAGTGCTGATGGGAAATGTGACAACCACCTTGACCTTTAACTTCTGCTCATTGTTCTGCAACAGCAACTCCTTGTTCTGATGACAGAAATGGCAGCCGCTCAGACAGTGCTGCAAATGAACCCCAACCCCAACAAAAAAAAACCTACTTGGAAGAAATAGAGCCCCTCATAAAATTTTAATAAGCAGCATAAAAACCCCATTTGTGCCACATTGGTGGCATTTGGAAGCAGAATGTGAAAAGCAGTGATAAATCCAAGGCATTTGAATCAGAGGAAATGACTGAGTTAAACCATTTCACTGGACTTCAAGGTGTTCTGGCCATCCAATGCTGCTCTCTGACAGACTCCTCTTATTCCCTCCCTTCTTCCAGAAGCTCCAATACCACTGGACCGTGAGGAAAGAACAGTCTTGGTCTCAGGAAGCCAGCCATGGGTGTCTTGTGTCTGTCATGGCCAAGGCTATATTCTAACGGGATGCTTGGAAAATCCTCCATTTCACGAGAATCTGGGAAAGGCAGCTGAGGCCAAACTTGCACAAATACCATGTATTCACAACTCTATTCATATACCACTCATTAAAAGAAAAACTGATCCAAAAAAGCCACTAAGAAGTTAGTATTTTTTTGTTTTAAACCATTTCTTCTTACCTATACTGCGAAAATGCCATCGATAAAAAATCCTTTCAGGTAGCAGCTGCAATATTTTCTGCAGGAAACAAAATTAGTCAAATTTTCCGTAACAAAACTGGTTCATCAGGGAATACAGAGAAACGGATACACAAGACACAAATGAGATGGGAATACATACACAGTTTCTATTTAAACTAGTGGCAGCATGGACTAGGACTTGGCCACAGGTGTGGCAGTAGCACAGCTCACCTACTGCTGCTCCACCTCGCAAGGTCTGGGAGTACACAGGGCTTCACACAGGTTCCACACAAAAAATGTCTCCATCTTACAACTTTTCAGCCATTGAAATAAGAAATTAGGAAGATATATTTAAATGGGAAGCTAGTTCTGAACATTTCCATTTGGAAATCAAATTAAATGATGTCAAAAATGACTGACAGTCAGAGCTCCTTGCAATTATCAAACAAAATGACTGGCACGAATTTCTGCACAACGAAGTACCTTTAAGTTGTCAGCAATACCACATGCAGGATGCAAACAGATGATAGGTCACTTAAGCAGCAGTGACCCGTTTGAGGGTGTTCTGCACACAAAAGCTCGCAGGAAAAAACAAAGCATCACAGCCCAGAAAGCATCTGGCACTGTGGGCCACCCCTGGGAGCTGGGTGACAGAGTCAGCACCGCTGCCAGAACACGTGCTTGAGACATGGAGCAGGACAAACCTCTATTGACAATAAAGGGCTTCAGAAATTATACTCAACATTCAGAATAGCCTTTTTGGACATGGAACATTCCTTTCTCCATGCCAGAGGATGGAAGTCATGACAAGTTCATGGACATAGGAAACTAGACCTTGGGTCACAGACAGGCTGGTCCTCTTCCACGCCTTCACCATAGCATGTCCTTCCCACACAGTATTTAGCATTTCTAAAAGGTTAACTAGAATAAAAATGCAAACCAGACACATCCTTCCCATGTTCCTTGTATTTTGATCCAGTGTCACTCCCCCAGTCCAGAAGTCGAGCTCCCTCTCCACGGACAGCAGGAATGCTTGGGATGAAGGATCTGACCGGTTAAAAATGGGGCCATGACTCATATTTGGGGCTTTACCAGTTAGTTAAAGCACCAGGCTTCTGCCAATCAGATTGCAGGATCCAGGGACAGAGTTATTGTTATCCATTTAAACATTAAAACACTGGCAGCCTACCACTCCTCCAGACTATTTCTGGCATTATTCATTACTTAACATGGCACAGGGCAGAAAGGAGTCCTATGCTGATCCAGGAGCACTTCTAACCTAACCTAACCTAATCCAGTGCAGGAGCTCTGCATGGGAGCTGGGTCTGTGCCCAGGCTCACCACAAGCCATGTACCGAGGTGTGGAAGGAAAAGCTCCAAGAAACAAAACTCTATGGCAAACCAGCAACAGACACCAGGCTGGATTCAGGTGTCACACAGCACACTGCAGGTAGGAAGTTTCACACATTGGCACATTCGTCATCGGAAAACCAGACAAAACCACACGTGTTCTGTTTCCATTGTTTTAGTCTGTTCCAGTTTCACCTAAATTTGAACATGAAGCTCCCTTCCAGAAAATGAGCTGTGATGAGGTGTGAGCTGCATAGGTGCAAAGCTCCATAGGAAAGAATCATTTGAAAAAGAATTTGATAATAATTTTCACATCCAAGTCTCAGTGAACTTTAGGTTGTATCCAGAGAAAAGCAGGAAAACAAATGCTGCTGCACAGCTCAACAACAAGCAGGAAAACCAAGCCTAAACTCTAAACTGAACAAAACTGAAGGGGCTGGGGCAGAAAACATGCTTACTGTTCTTTTGCCTTTACAAAACACGGAATCCAACACCCTTGTCAGGTGACTGAAAATCAAAACAATTCAAGGGTTCAAACCATCAGTAAGAGGACAGAAGTTCCTATCTGAGAAAAGCTTCCATATCCCACAGTCTTTTCACACAGAAAAAGTGGAGACACTGAAGTCACTTCCCTTGCATTCCCCTTTTCAGCATCTCAAAACCAGGAAAACAATAAATATATGTATTTTGAAAAAAAAATAAAAAATGCAAGGGTGTGACTAATCACTTGCATGGTCCTACCCCACAGCAACCAGGCATTCTCAAAAAGCAATCTGTGTCCTCCTCCTGCACTGCAGACAGCACAGCTCTGCAGCAGAGCAGGGCCACTCTAAATGATATAAATGCAGAGCCCATGTGTGCTCCTGCAATGCAAAAAGAAGCTACCCAGGTGCAAAGTCTACATCATTAAATATAAATTCTGAAGGTTAAGTTAAGCCCCAGTTGCACCAGCACAACTTCCAGCTGGTGATTTTTGCCCCAAGCACCGCAGTCCCAGACTGAGGCAGTGCTGCAGTGAGACTGCACAAATCATGAACCAGTTGTTCTCTTTGCAACTTCATATTTCCAGCAACATTTTGTACACCCTTCCCACCCGTGGTGTTCTAAAGAACATGCATTGCTATTGCTATAGAACAAATAACAGTTTCTTCCCCTTCAGCCCAGGCTGTCAGCCACACCACTGTGAATCTGAGCTGGCTATTGACATCTTGTTCCTAGTTTCACACCACACTAATAAGAAATATTTTAAGAAACCCCACAGTGCGAAATAATATTGCTTTTTCAGAAAATACATAGATCTATTTAATGCTTAGTGCTTTGCTGCATCTATATGGTAATCCATTATAGCACACTTGAAATAGAAATTAGGTATTACTACTGATCAACACATCAGGGTATCTGTCAGTTCTTTTAACTGATTATCCATAGTTCTTTTTCGTTTGGACCTCCTGCATGACTAGGAATAATGTTAAGTTTAAATCTTAGTTTACACAGGATGCTACCTTTCGGAAGCTGTATCTCTCTCTTTTATCGAAACAAAATAAAAACCACCAAGGTTCATATTTTGACAGACTTGGTCTGACTAAACCAAAACTGCTATTTCTTTTAGAGCCTTTTGTTTTTGCCTCCCCTAGTTGAATCCCAGTGTGACTGACAGCTCTGTGCCCATCACCATGTGCTGGCCACCCTGCTGCAGGACACAGGGAAGGCTGAGGCTGGGTCCACATCTCCCCCGGGATCCCAGGGGATGTCTCCCAGCCCCACGGCCACAGGGGAACAATGAGCCCTGCTGTTCTGCTGCTCGGGACGTGCCAGTTTGGTCTCAGATCAATGACAGCCACACCAAAGGGGACCTCACTGAGCAAACCCACTCCCAGAGGCAAAACTGGTGGCAGTGCCAATGGCAAGCCTGAAGTGACATCCCCTCCAGGGGAACGGATTTGGAATTTCCAGGAGTCAGTGGCAGGTGGATGTACTTCAAGCCAAGTCAAGGAAGAACAGCTCTCCTTGAGACCTCTGTGCTCAAGTGCTGCTGGTGGTTTCTAGGTGTTCAACCACCAAAACCTGCGGCAATTTAGAAATTTTCCAGCCCCTATTCACAGACTCAGGTGAGCCAAGAGGCCAATGGAGCCAGCATGCCTGCAGCAGCTCAATCTCAATGAAGGGATACTCCATCTGTTGCATCAATAAATTATTTACAGTTATTTGTTGATGGAAAATGTCTGCCCAAAGCACACAGGGCACTTATCACTGCCTCAGGCATAACAAGAAACAGTAAGATCTCTGAAGTAAAATATGTGAAACATACAGCTAGAATTTACCACAGAATGGTGTAAGAATAGTAGCAATGTAATTGGAATTACGGCAGAATGAATTGCAAATGGTTCCAACAGTAATTTTCTATGTGTAGGAAACTACAACTATAAGCACCTCTACTGTTATAAACAAAAAAGCCCCTTTGTTACTCTACTGAGCTCGAGACTCAGCATTCACATCTGCACCAGGCTCAAGAAACCACAAACTCCACACAAAACACAGATTTTGGGAGGCTTTTCTACATTTGAGAAATTCTGAGCGCAAAACATTTCATCCAGTGAACTTGTTAGATCAGTGAAATGACTTCTATGGCACCATCAGCACAACAGATATGGCTGTTCTTAACTAATGAAGAAAAATTATAGAGAATGAGAAGAAACTGATCTATGTATCTCAAAACCATCCATCTGCTTTTACTTCATTAGAGATTAAAAACCAGTGTCAGAGGAATCAATACCTGATGGTGCATGGAAGGAAAAAACACTTTATTATTAAAAAAAAAAGCACCTCAAACTTTCACAACCAGATGATGGCACAATATTGTTACTTCAGCCAGAAAATGGACATAAATACAGTGCACTTCCTGGGAAGTCTGTGACACACCGGGCTCAGGCAAATCTGAGGTTTTGAGCTGCTCCCTCAAAAAGGAACAGGGACACAAGAAACAACAGTAACCTGTTCTGCAAGTGCACTGCAACTAGAGAGCCAGGGCTTAGCAGAAAAAAAAAAAATTGCCTGTCATGTAATTTTGGTCTTTTAGCTGAAACATGGAAAAATAACAGGACCACTGCCATATCACTTCACAAATATCCATCGGGGAGAAGACAAGGCCAAAGCACCTTAGAGAGTTAGACTCAAGCATTTTGCAATATTAAATGTTAATTTAAAAGTTAAAAATTAAAGTTAACCCTTCACATTCCTCCCTGCTGGTTAACATTTCTTCTTTGAGTAACGCATTGTTTGAAGTTGTTGCTCTGTGGCAAAGCTGTGCAGCTGATGTGTAAAATTATGAATCCATTACTTACTACCAAGCCAAGTCAGTTTCCAGAGGATTTGTGGGAAAAGCCTTTGTTGCCCAATACACACACTAGGTGTCACTCCACAACAGCAGCACAATCCCACCAAACCTCCAGGAACGGCAAAGGCAATTCCCTCATAAACATTTTTTATTGATTTTAAAGCTGTTAACCCTCAGCACGGGGACTCAGGATTTGTTAATCCTAAGTAACTACCTATTTAGCTAATTAGCAGAAAACGCAGCATCCCCCTGGTTCCAACAGACATCACGCTAAATATGGAAAGCTTAACAATCAATTAGTTGTGTTTCCTATGGCTTAGAATATGAATGTTTCATCACTTGGCATTTCTGCCTCCCTGTCCTGTGCTGAGGCTCTCGGGCTGTTCTCACACGGATTGCACATTCCATCCAGCAGATCCCGACCATGGAGGAGATTGCTCTGAATCCACACAAACACTGAAAGGATCTCCCTCTCCCCCAGGGTGTTCCACAGCTCCCTTCCACTGGGACCCCCAAGCAGCCCCTGGTTCAGACACAACCATGGATTTTTTTCTCATTCACACAGCAAGTTCTCCCACTGTTGTTAAGGAGTATGAAGGGGTGATTATTTGCAATCCCTTTCCAAGCCTCAGGAATGCCCAGTTACTCTCTCCAGCCGGGAGAGCAAGCATTGGCTATTTCCCATTGAATGGCACAGGCACAAAAACGTCATTCCTTACTCAAGGCCACAGCACATTATCAGGCTGCCATTAACCTGCACAGCCCTGCTCAGTTACACGGTGACACCTTCTCTGCTGCGCTGGGGAGCGAGGAGGAGGAAGTTTTTTCCACCCCAAACAATCTTGGCAGATTTATGATCTCATGTTCTTTGCCCCTGCCTCAGGCACAACCCTAGAGCAGACCCGTGCCAGTGTCACAAGGAGCAGAAAGCACAACCCAGATTTCAGTGTGAAAATGTAGTCTCGTAGAGGGGGCAACAAGGAAGAGGAAAAGGGAGACATCAAAGTGAAGTGAGAACTGGGTATCACAAAACCCCAGGATTCCATGTCATCATTTTCATGGCGATTTTTCCCACTACAGGCACATTAGGCTAAACAGCATCATTCTTCTTGCTACTATAAATACCATTCCAATTACAAACTACTCATTAATGCGAAACCATGAAGCCACATACTTTGAGGGTCTGGGGGTCTTTCAGAGGGAGTGAGAGGAGCTGAGGACAATTAATCTTTGTTTTAGCTTCAATTTCTAGAGTCCCACTGAAAGTCTGAGGGTTTTTTTCTACCAAAAACTCCTCCAAAATACAAACAAAGATGACATTTCTATTTTTGTTCAAGTAAAAATTTAGTAGTTGGAGTAACAGAGAAAGAAAGAAAGAAAAAAATCAGTAGATGATGTGTGTGCTTAACCTTAAGAGAAATCTGGCCAATTATTTACCTAATGAATTATCAAAAAATAATAATAGATCAAAAAATAATAATTAAAGGTGCCAGTGCTTTTTGACTAGAGATAGGCAGAGCTTAAGCTAAGAATTTCAGTGTGCATTATAGGAACATTTTTATGTGTCTGGCTTTCATCTGGTCCAGTGATATTTTCTCACATCCAAATACATTTAGGTAATAACTCCAATCGAAGTGGTACCTTGGAAAATTATCTACCACAGACTATTCTTGTTCAAATTAAAGCAATCCTAATTTTATTGTGCAGAAGTTAACTAGGTAACATTTCCTCCCTACACACTGCCAATGCTCTGATGGCCAGTGCTGGGAAGGAGGGAAGGATGTGCCCCTGGAAGTGAAAGATGTTATACTGAATTAAAAAAAAAAATATAAAAAAAATTAGCATTTCACACACTCAGATCAAACTGATGAGCAATAGCTGACAACTCCTGTCCTTTTATTTCCCTTGAGCTGCAAGACCCGATGCTGCAATCGTAACAGATGCCTCCATGTGAGCGGAGCCCAGCCTCCTGCTGTGACACATGGAAAATAAACACAGCACAACTTCACACTGACAGAGAGGAGGGGGAACGTGCTGCTCTTCTGAACGTGCCCTCCAGGAAACACACAAGCAAAGTCTCGTTTAATTATAATAGAAAAGAAACAACCAAAAGCAGACTTTCTGAAAGCTTTAGCCTAACAGAGCCAATGCAACTGAGTGCAGTAGGGCTCCCAAACTCCACTGAACCCCCTGGCTCGTTTTCAGAGCATCAGTCCCTAGATCCTCAGGACAGAGGTGTTCTTGCTAGATTTCCAAGGTATTTTGATAACAACTCAACTCAGGTGACTGACACCTGGTTTCACCCCTCACTGCAAAGCTCTAAGTAAGCACAGAATGACAGTGACATTTAAAATAGAGATTAGTTTTCATGGTATGGAAAACTTACTTCAAAAAGAAAGAGGATGGAGTCCAGCTCCTCCCTTTGTGATTTATTCCCTGCAAGACACAAAACAACATTGCTTGCCAGAAACATACAATAAAAGACAGCAGAATGAGGCCGTTGTCATTCAGCTGAAGCCACGCAGTTTATTTTTCAAAAAAATTATTTTTTTTCTCTTAATAAAGATCCCAAATGCAAGCTGTGCCTGGGCTGCAGTGCCTCTCTCTGCTCTGGCCATGTCTCAGCGAGCAGAGGGAGCTGTAGGAGCCTGGAGCAAGGTGAGAGGACAGGTGTGTAAATGCTGAAACGAAGCCAGAAATGTGATCAGCTGCTGCTCTCATTTCAGAGAGTGATTTTCCATGCTCATCTCTCCTGTTACCATAAAATTAAAATGATTAATACTAACACTGTACTGCAGGAAACTATTAGTTTAGATACAGATAACTGAAGACTAGACAACCATTGGACAGGCTTTAAGGGAATGCTCTGGAGCCCAGTTATGGAACACTGACCTACAGCTGCTGGAAAAACTCTGAAACTTACCTTTTTGTTTCAAGCTGTTTTCCAGTGTTATGAAGTTTTCATAGAATATAAAATAAATTTGAGAATAATTGTTGTCAAAAAACTGCTTCAGGTCACTTCCATCCACAATATCTGAAAGAGGAACGGAGCAATTACACAAGAGCAGAAAGACAAGAATTACAGGCATTCTGCAAATTTAGCATTAGAGAATGAAATAAATGCAATACAAAACTATTCTAGTGAGTTCACTGAGTATTCTGTACTAAAATGTGGGTCCATCCTTGCAACGAATTTCACCCAATTTATGAGTGTCTGCAGTGGGGCTTTCGGTTAATTTGCTTTCCATTAAAAAAAACCAACCAACCAAACAAACAAACAAAAACAAACAAAAACCAAACCATCTCCCAACACCCCCCCAAAACAAACAAACAACCAAACAACTCCAAAAAAACCCCAAACAAAAAAAAACCCCAAAAAACCCAACAAACAAAAAAACAAACAAGGGGGGTGAGCTTTAGCTGTGTACCCAAATGGCTTCTGTACCATCAAAACAAGCAGGTACTCCTGGAGAAAACCACTAGCAAAGATTCCTGGATACAAATTCAGTTCTTGCATTCTTCTGGCAAGCAGATCAACACAGAAAACAGAGTATTCCCGATTTATTTCTTAGAATAATGGCAGCTCTAGCACGTAGCGCTTCCCTAACTGTTAACTTGGGTCTGAAATTTGAAATAAGCTTATTTTCCACAAAGAAAAAAGTCCAAGGTTTTCTAAGCCTGACACTTGCCAAACACACATTAATTTCCTCCCTTTGGTCTTTACTGCAACTCACTTGGTCAAGGAAAGTTGGGTGATTTCCCCCAGAAATAAACATCACGTTTCCTCACTGAAGCCTCACCTTGCAAGAAACCCATTAGTTACCCAAAATAAAGCTGATTACAGGAAGAAGGCTCAATAATATCCCATGACTATGGAAGAAAGAATAACTTCAGCGCAGAACAACTTGATTTTTATTTAAATTAATACCTTTCCAGCAGTAAGGCTCTGCTTGGCTGCTTGTACTATGGAAACAATCAAAGCAGGGAAACTCTTTAATGTGATATTTGTTTCCTGCAAACCACTGGTCCTGAATTTGCAAGCTAAGTGCAATTATTCCCCTCCATGAATGCGTCCTGTTAAACACAACTCCAGGGGAAAACAAGGCTTTCATTTACAAGGATTTCATATGAGGGAATGAGGTCATTAAAATCTAAACAAAAAGGAAACTTTCCTTCTAAATTGCAAAGGGAGGAGAAAGGAACTACCTCACCAAGAAAGCAAATTCTCCTTTTTCCTAAATGTGGCATCTTGGTGGTGACTCATGGGCAAGTGTGATGTGAGCTGCATCCCTACAGCCCTTTCTCACAGATGTGTTCAGCTTGTAGCAGGATACAGCTCATTCCAGCTTCTCACGTGGAAAATATCAGGAAAAGTTTCCTGCGCCGTTTATCACTTGAGATAACAAAATAAACCCCTCACTCTGGGGAAATGCACTGACTGAAGGAGTATTTATAAGCACTCAAGGAAATGAGGCAGCAAGCTTGGGGCTGAACTGTAGGAATTCGGGTTTATTTTTATATGTACTCCCAGACAGCTCCTGGGTTACTACAGCTGCACACAGGCACCCAGAACTCACCCCTTAGGTGAGCACCAGCAGCAATCCCAAAGCCGTGTCATTCTCCCAATTCCCACAAAGGACAAGCTCACAATTCTGGCTGACACCTGACAGTAGCTGCTGCAGCAACGATCAGGGAAGAGTGAGACACTCATGAGGGTCACACCCTATTTCTTCTCTATAAATAGGACATGGTGGCTCACTGGATAACTGTCAGTCACACCAGCCTGCCTTACTATTCAATTTAGGTCAACACTCGGGTACCACTTAGTAAGAGCCTGAGTGTATTACCAAACTCTCATTACTATTCCTCATATTAAAAAAAAAACAAACCCTGAGAGGACACCAAGCCTGTCCTTAGCACAAGGACTTGCCTTTTATTTTCCTATTAACTGCCAAATGTCATCACAGTCACCTGTGAGAAATCATCCCTTAATTCCATGAACTTCCAAAGTCACTTTATGCTATTTTCTCAAAACTCTCTTAATCCTCAAGTACTTGAAAAATTAAAGATTAAGAGAATTTCGCAGCCACGCCCTGGTTAATGATAAAAGTTTATGACCAGCCTTACCCCAGAAATAATGTACAATTCTTACTTATCTTCAAAAAAAGCATGCCAGCATTACCAAAACACCCCTCCAACTGAAACAGCTTTCAAAATAATGTTAACGCCTCAAACTTCACACAAGCTCTATGGACTAACCCAGCTCTGAATTCAACAGGAAGTCTGCAGCATCCCCTTTTGACTGTCTGTAAATGAAAGTCTCCACCCAGACAGCACTGCTCCTGCAGCCATACAGAACTGTGAGGCCAAGCAGTGCCAGAACTGAACCCCCACCACACTCCTTTGTTATCCCATCTCTGATCAAGGCAGCTACATGAAAAGCATGGGCTTTGCAGTTGGGTATGTTTTAAAGACAACAATTCAGGATTGCACTTTGTAATCTCATAAATTTCATATTTAATCTTAACTCTGTGTCTCTCTCACATATTTGCCGACTGTTCAACAGAGAAAAGATTGAAAGCATTGGATAAAACAGTATCCAACATCTGTTAGCAGTAGCACTCCTGATTCCTGAGTATATCAACTGGGCCTGAGGAGAAAACACTATTGCAAGACATGTTTCAATATGAAAAGAATATTTTTACCCAAGGAGAGCACAGAAAAAAATTCTTAAGGTGCAGCAATCCATTTTTGCACTACAGAAAACACTCTGGGAAAGAGCAGAGGCTTCATTTAAGGCCAGGCAGTGGGGAAGAGCCAAATCTGTACATCCCCAGCACTCTTTGTCAGGCCACTACTTTTTAAGTCTATCTTTTGGAAAAAAAAAAACCAAAAAAGCCACACTTACGGGCACTTCTGCAAACTATATTTAGAACTTTATTAACTTAACAGATGTTCTGGCCATGAGTACATATCCATAGCAATAAAGAAATAAGGGAAATGTTCTGGTCATTTGTCAAACACAACTGAACATCCACTTTTAAGTCCTGTCGTAGTTCCAGATAGTGTTTTGTCCTGCCACCCGGACAGAGCATCCCACAAAGCAGGAACTCAGATCCTAAAGGCCGCTGGAGGCTTGACAGATGTCATAACTAACACCAACTTAAATGGAATCTTTTGTTTCACTTCGGGCACTGGACAAACTTAGAGAGGTGCCACTAAGAGACCTGAAGCAATCCAAAGCTCATACAAACCCTTATTTATGGAAATGCACATTTCTTTTGCTCATCCATCCCCTATGATCATCCTGCCTCTGATCTGTATCCTCCTGCACCAGTGGCATCACAGAAGAGTAACCGACATTTTGTTTACAATTAAATACGAGTCATTTAAACTAACAAAGGAAGAGGAGTTGGCATCTCCCAAGAAAACACGTGAGCAGGAGCAGCTATTTGGGGAAGATGTGGCACCGAGGCCCGAGAGAAGCAGCTGATGTAACAGACACACACACTCCTATCCCCAGCCAGGGCAAGGAGAGCCACATCTGGGGAGAAGGTAAAAAAAAAAAAAAAAAAAAAACTACTTTGGAGGCTTTATACCGAAAGCTTTACATGCTGGAAAGCTTCTTCCCATGCGTGGAGTCTTTTTTTCTGTGCCGAACAGCAGCACGGAAGACACCCTAGCAAGGGCACGTATCAAGAGAGCATCTTCCAGAAGCCACTCGGTGCTACCTCAAATGTTTACACCGGTGCTGCCAAGTGCAGACATCCCGGGGACATACCCAGAGCCGCTCGGACAGCACCTGCACTGACCAGACGGACAGCTGGACACCCCACAGCTCCCCCCAGCCCTCCGGCTCTGCGGCAGCCTTCCCCTGAAACCAGCGCCCACAGACGCCTTGAATGAAGAAGCCACTAAACGCAACAGCGTGACAACAGGACAAATGCCCCCGACGCTCTGTCCGCCAAGCAGCTGCCCCCAGCCAGCTCCCTAAGAGTAGAGCAGGAGGAAAAAGAGCGGCACATCGGCGGTGATGCCTCGGCCCTGGAGCAAAGCGGCATCACCTGGCAATGAGCAGGGTGGTTTCCGTAGAGCACTACCCGAGCACAGCCTCTTCCCCTCAGAGGAGCCTGCTCCGCCGCCTCTGAACAGCGACCAGAGGCCACCCGAAGCCTCCCGAACCGCCGACACTCATCGCCAGCCTTCCACGGTGTGAGGGTGGACGCCTCCACCTGCAAGGCGCCCCACGTCCAGCCTCGCCCCAAACGAGGAGTCACCACGAAACATCCCACCGAGACTTATTTCGGAGTTTAAATACCCGACAAAGAGCCCCGAGTTTATGACATTGACGAGAGGAGAATTTCTCCGAAACCGCCGGGGGCTGTGCGTGTCCCCGCGGTTCCGAGACACCGGCACACGCGAGTTTCCCCGGGCACCCCGAACTTTCTGCCGCAGCGCCTCACGGAGGGCACGGACCGGGGCTGCCTCTGCGGCCAGAGAGCCCAGGGAAGCGCCCGGGAGCCAGGGGCTGGGCAGCCGCTGTGCCTGGGGCACGGAGAGCTGCCACCCCCGGCCTCGCTGCTGTCCCTCCGGACACCGCAGCGGACGGCGAGAGGCGGCCGCGGCTCGGTCCGGACACCCCACGGCAGGCTGAGGGCCCCGGGGCCGGGCCCCCCGCTCCCAGCCCCGCTCACCCAGCAGCGCGCGGAGGTGCTTCAGGCGGGTCAGCACGTCCCGCTTGGGGTCCAGCGCCTTCTGCGTGGATTTCCTGACATCGGCGTGGCTCTTCCTGGAGAACATCCCGGCGGCCGGGGCTGCGAGGATGGAGGAGCGGCGCCGGCAGCGAACCAAACCCCCCCCGCTCTGCGCGGGGCGCGCCGGGAGCTGCCGCCCGCCCCGCTTCTGACGTCACCGCGGCGTGCGCTGACGTCACCGCGGCGGCAGCCCCCGGAGCTCCCGGGGCGCCGGCTCCGCTCCGGGGAACCCCGGCACCGCAACAGGGAACCCGGCACCGCAACAGGGAACCGGGCACCGCTCCAGGGAACCCGGCACCGCAACAGGGAACCCCCGGCACCGCAACAGGGAACCGGGCACCGCTCCAGGGAACCCGGCACCGCAACAGGGAACCCCCGGCACCGCAACAGGGAACCCGGCACCGCAACAGGGAACCCGGGCACCGCAACAGGGAACCCGGGCACCGCAACAGGGAACCCGGGCACCGCAACAGGGAACCCCGGCTCCGCTCCGGGGAACCCCGGCACCGCAACAGGGAACCCCCGGGCACCGCAACAGGGAACCCGGGGCACCGCAACAGGGAACCCCCGGGCACCGCTCCAGGGAACCCCCGGCACCGCAACAGGGAACCCCCGGCACCGCAACAGGGAACCCCGGGCCCCGCAACAGGGAACCCGGCACCGCAACAGGGAACCCCCGGGCACCGCTCCAGGGAACCCCGGCACCGCAACAGGGAACCCCCGGCACCGCAACAGGGAACCCGGGCACCGCAACAGGGAACCGGGCACCGCAACAGGGAACCCGGCACCGCAACAGGGAACCCCCGGCACCGCTCCGGGGAACCCCGGGCACCGCAACAGGGAACCCCCGGCACCGCAACAGGGAACCCCCGGCACCGGAACAGGGAACCCGGCACCGCAACAGGGAACCCCCGGCACCGCAACAGGGAACCCCCGGCACCGCAACAGGGAGCCCGGGCACCGCAACAGGGAACCCCCGGCACCGCAACAGGGAACCCCCGGCACCGCAACAGGGAACCCCGGCACCGCAACAGGGAACCCGGGCACCGCAACAGGGAACCCGGCACCGCAACAGGGAACCCGGCACCGCAACAGGGAACCCGGTACCGCAACAGGGAACCCGGTACCGCAACAGGGAACCGGGCACCGCAACAGGGAATCCGGCACCGCAACAGGGAACCCCCGGCACCGCAACAGGGAACCCCGGCTCTGCAACAGGGAACCCGGTACCGCAACAGGGAACCCGGGGCACCGCAACAGGGAACCCGGGCACCGCTCCAGGGAACCCGGGCACCGCAACAGGGAACCCCGGCTCCGCTCCGGACCCCGGGCACCGCTCCGGGGAACCAGGCACCGCAACAGGGAACCCCCGGCACCGCTCCAGGGAACCCGGGCACCGCTCCAGGGAACCCCCGGCACCGCAACAGGGAACCCCCGGCACCGCAACAGGGAACCCCCGGCACCGCTCCGGACCCGGCACCGCAACAGGGAACCCGGGCACCGCAACAGGGAACCCGGGCACCGCAACAGGGAACCCGGCACCGCTCCGGGGAACCGGGCACCGCTACAGGGAACCCCCGGCACCGCAACAGGGAACCCCCGGCACCGCAACAGGGAACCGGGCACCGCTCCGGGGAACCGGGCACCGCAACAGGGAACCCCCGGCACCGCAACAGGGAACCCGGCACCGCTCCGGACCCCGGGCACCGCAACAGGGAACCCCCGGGCACCGCAACAGGGAACCGGGCACCGCAACAGGGAACCCGGGCACCGCAACAGGGAACCCCCGGGCACCGCAACAGGGAACCCGGGCACCGCAACAGGGAACCCGGCACCGCAACAGGGAACCCGGCACCGCAACAGGGAACCCGGCACCGCTCCGGGGAACCCGGTACCGCAACAGGGAACCCGGCACCGCAACAGGGAACCGGGCACCGCAACAGGGAACCCCGGGCTCCGCTCCGGACCCCGGCACCGCAACAGGGAACCCGGGGCACCGCAACAGGGAACCCCGGCACCGCTCTGGTCTGGAACCCGGGCACCGCTCCAGGGAACCCGGCTCCGCTCCAGGGAACCCCCGGCACCGCAACAGGGAACCCCCGGGCACCGCTCCAGGGAACCCCGGCACCGCAACAGGGAACCCCGGGCACCGCAACAGGGAACCCGGCTCCGCTCTGGACCCCGGTACCGCAACAGGGAACCCGGCACCGCTCCGGTCCGGAACCCGGGGCACCGCTACAGGGAACCCGGCACCGCTCCGGGGAACCCCTGGGCACCGCAACAGGGAACCCCGGGCACCGCTCCGAGTACCCTCAGCACCGCTCCGGTCCGGACCCCGGGCACCGCAACAGGGAACCCGGCACCGCAACAGGGAACCCGGCACTGCAACAGGGAACCCCGGGCACCGCTCCAGGGAACCCGGCACCGCTCCAGGGAACCCGGGCACCGCTCCGGGGAACCCAAGCACCGCAACAGGGAACCCGGCACCGCTCCGGGGAACCCGGGGCACCGCTCCGGGGAACCCCCGGCACCGCAACAGGGAACCCCGGGCACCGCAACAGGGAACCCGGCACCGCAACAGGGAACCCCAGCACCGCTCCAGGGAACCCGGCACCTCTCCGGGTACCCTCAGCACCGCTCCGGTCCGGACCCCGGGCACCGCTCCGGGACCCCCGCCGGGCGCAGCGGAGGAGCTCGGGAATGCCCCGGGAATGCCCCGGGCAGGGCGGCTGGAACGGAGGCGCCGTAGGGAGCTGGCTCCTAGGTAGGCACTTGATTTATGATGTAATCACTGAAGCACAGGTGTGGGTGGGAAGGGCTTAAAGCCTTTCCAGTGCCAGCCCTGTCATGGGTAGGGACACCTTCCACTATCCCGGCGTGCTCCAAGCCCCGTCCAGCCTGGCCTTGGACACTTCAGGGATCCAGCTACAGCTTCCCCAGGCAACCTGTGCCAGGGCATCCTCACAGGGAAAAAATTCTCCCCGATATTCAGTGCGTATCTCCACGGGAAAACATTCAGGTTTTGCAATAACCCCTTGCACTGCAGGTGTATAAATATGTAAGTGTATAAATAATGTATGCTGTCTTTGTGTATAGGGGAGGTAAAAGAGCAGACTCAAAGTTACACAACAAAAGCACACTCCATCCCAGAAGTAGAAGCCAGGAGGCTCTCGGTTGCAGGCCCTGAGATGCTCTCAGTAAAATTCCTGGGTTAAAAAGTAAACTCTAGTATGTTTCAAAGCAGGCTGTGGTCCTAAAAAGGAAAACAAGTAGTTTCAAGGAATTGACTTGTGTATATACTTTGTAGTTTTTAACAAAAATACTTTAAAATCAATTTACACATCACGTAGAAATTAATTATTTTGGCCGTGAATCAGCGTAGAAAATAAAAAGTCAGAAGAATTACTATTGTTAGAAGCAGAAAACACAGCACTGCCACATCTCACTTCCCCTGAGCCCTCTCAGGAATCATTTCTGCTGCAGAGGCCTGAGGTGACTGGAGCAGCAGGTCGACAAGCCCTAAACACATCCCACTGGGGACAGGGCAGTCCCAGCTCCTCCACCCCTGGGATGGCCCCGTGCACGTGGGAGCAGGGAAAGGCTCTGGCTGGAAGTTGCAGTGGACAAATGAATACACAAATAAAGAAGCAGGCTGGAGGAGGGGGCTGCAGGCAGTGCTCCTGCACGCCCTGCTTGTGAGCGTGGCACAGCTCTCCCCCTCTGCAACACAGCTGGATTCTGGAAAGGGCACAGCAAGGGCTGGCAGTGCCACCAAACCCTGTGCTAAGAAGTGAGAAGTCACTTGTTGGAGTCAGGAGGATGGGCAGTGATGATGCACAGCACTGAAAATGAAAAAACTGATTAATTCCTTTTCTTACACAGAGGTGTAACGTTGAGTGCTTGGAGTCAGCCACAGAAAATTCACTGTCACATCGTCCCTCACCTTAGAGCCTGGCTCAGGCTTCCAGTAATTCCTGTTGCACACCCTTCCCATCACACCATGACACACCTTGTCCTTTGGGAGCAGTTATTGTTCTGCGACAATTGTCTCAAATTTTGGGTCACATGGTGTGATTTTAGCATCAGCAGCTTCCTGAGGAGAGTGAATTGGGCTGTTTTGGCTCTTGCCTTCCATTGCTGCAAATCAATTTCTGTAGCTGGCTGAGGAAGGACGTGGCTAAAGTCTTGGCTTGCTCTTTTTTAATTTTTTCCTCTCCCTTTTATTTTAATTGATTTACAAAACTAACAGCTTCCAGTTTGACACTTCTGGTGGTTTTTAATTGTTCCATGATTTGTCATGTTCTGCTTTGTTAAAAAAGGAGCCATTGCAGATTCAGGAATTGTGGTGATACAGCTGCTCTGATGTCTGACAACTCGTGTGACAAGCAGGGCAGCCTTGTGGTGCTTAGCACCAAACTGCATAGCTTTAGGCACTCGGTGGTTTGAGGTGTGCCAGAAATCCTGCCTGTGAAAAGCTCCAGGGAACAGAGATGCCATGTCTGGAATCACATTGCTCTAGGACAGTCATTGCTCTCCCTTTGAGTTCAAACATCATCAAATACAGGTTTTCAAATTATTCACTTCAGAGCTGGCATAGGACAGCACAAGCCAGAGAATGCCAGTAAACCTGCGGCGGTGACTTCAGCCTGTGCAGAACCACTTGTACAGTCCTGTGACTTGTGTTTTCTAACAATATAACTAACATCTGCAATTTCCCAGAAAGTCAGATGATGCGTTTCCAAAAGCCGGTGCTTAAGGTAGAATAATTTCCTGAAAGAGATTTGGTCATTCAGCTTTCAGGAACTGAGATAAAATCCGTATAAACCAATCACTTCATACAACAGAGCAGTAATCACTTGTGGCAGAACTGAAGGCCCCAGCACCGAGTGGTGTCCTCGGGGAGGTGACAATACCAGCACAAGCAGGTATTGGGCAGGGGTTTAGTATTCCTTGAGAATAATTCCTTGGGAAAATCATGCAAGACCCTGCCTGCCTGGCTGGGCCCAGAGAAGGAAGACCAGCATCCATCAGTCTGGGGGAGAATTCTGGGGTGTCATTGCCCAGCCAAGACTCATGGACCAAAGGTAAGGCCTGACCCTGCAGAGGCTGTTCCCGCCCCACCAGGCTGCTGGCACTGCCCTCTGAGCTGCTCCTACTGGAGTTTCTATTTCAAGCATTGCCTTAAGTAGTACAGGTGAGGGGCAGCGTATTCCTAGTCCAAACCAGAATGGCTTGAATTATTAATATGCATTTGCACTGTGGGCCAGCATGCTCTCCCCAAATCGCAAGGCTCATGCCCTTCCTTCCTTCCCCCCCATCCTGGAAGCAGCTTGGTGCTGTGGAGTTTGTGGAAACATGACACTGGCTGCCACCAGAATTTCACTGGACCTGATGAACAGGCAGGATTGCTTTTTCCCTTGGAGCCTGAAATGTTAATGGCAGAGATTAAATTACGGAACTTCTGCCCTTGCTTGAGTCAATATAACACTTTATAGTGAGCCCAGGAAAAAAGGCAGGGGAAAAGTAAACACAGGAGATTTGCCACGGGCTTCCTTAGTGCAGAATGCCGGTAGTGACTTTCTGTCCTTCAAACCAAATGCTTCAAATTGCGTTTAGAAAGTTGGTTTTGTGTCCTCTTGCATATCCTTGGTCCAACACATCCATTAAAGGCACCCGAGCTGCTTATTCCTGCGTTGGAATCGGCTCCCTGGATGCTTCCTGGCTCAGGTGCAGAGCTCTGGTGCTGTGCCAGCATGCTGCGTAGGAAAAGGAGGCTCTGCCCTCTTAGTCCTGGTATGACTAAGCATGTGGAAAAGGCTTTTCCAGTGGGCTCTGGGTTCAAAGGGTTATTTTCCTAACAGTGTTCCTGTAGGGCATGCAGGCGTGGACCCCTGGTCCTGCAAAGCTCTGCTTCAGGCTCAAACCACACAGTAGCTGCTGAATCTCTTTGCTAAGTGCCTGATTTGCTCTGAGTCTGGATCCTGCAATCTGCTTTCCGTGGATCAACTTGTGCAAAGGTTTGGAGTTTCACTGAGTTTATGGAAGCAAAGGGGCCTCATCCATTTAACCCTCTCTGAGGCTCTCCCCCAGCCCTTCTTTTTTGGCACCCAAAGGAATTCTCACTGTCCTTTGGCCTATGGAATTCTATTTAGGAAAAACCTGGTGGAAAAATTCCACCCATTGCTGCATATGAGACAGTCAGATGTCATTCTTCTAGTAAAAATTATAGACAGGAGAAATCCACTGTCAAAAAACCCTGTCAGATTTCCTTCTGCCAGAATCTCCAACTGTGTAGAGGGGGAAAGAGAAGGATTTATGCCTACGGATGGAAAAAAATCCAAAATAGAAAGAACAGGAATTGCATGTCCTCTGATGCTTTCCAAAAGGAAACAGTATGGAGGACGTGGAAATTTCGTGGAGTAAAAGTATCAACCCACTAAGGAGAGCTCAGAGTGCCTTTGCCAAAGGTTGAACTGCACGAAGAGGTTTCTGGCACGTTGTGCAAGCCCTTAACCTACTGCTTTGGCTGAGAGCTTTCCGTGAGGAGATGTTTGAGCTCAACTTGAGACTGGGCTAAGAGATGGTTTACTTGGTAAAAACAGGAAAATCATCCCTGTGCTTCCCTGCTCCTTGTGGCGCAATACGGAAATAAAGTGCTGCTTGTCTCAACTGCACTAAATCTGAGATAAGTGTTGTTTACTTCACCCTTCTCCAAGAGGAAAGGTCACTCGTGAACTCGGTGGAGCTGCAATAGCAATTTCCTCTTGGCAGTGTTCACCTCTGGCCGGCAAAAGAGCCCCTCCTTTGGGGATGCTGTTAACCCTGTCCCTGCCGGCCTCGTCCCAGGGGCTGGCTCTGAATACACAGGCACAGTGTGTAGGGTCTGAAACAGCACTGAGATGCTGATGGTCAGCCTTAGAGATGCTTCTGGCCCTAGCAAATGATGCTCAGAGGGTGAAATAAGGGTCACTTGCTCCTGCAAGTTACAGAGGAAGAGTCCTGCCACCTGCACACCTGCAGAAAGAGTCTTTGTTTTCCTTTTGTCCACTCCTCGGCTTTCTTGGATTTATATTGCCATGTATTTAACCTAAACTCTTTTTTTTTTTTTTTTTTTTTTTTTTTTTTTTACTGAACATTATGTTCATACTTTCGTTTTTCTCTCATGTTGGCTCTTTATCACTCCAAGGAAAAATAAATGAGGAAGAAGGCAGCTGACTTGGATCGCCCTTAAGCTGGGCTTTGTTAACACACAGAATGACCACTCTGATTGTCTTAGCCCTGGGTGCAGTTTATTCTGACAAACCAGGCTGTGTGGTATCTTCAGTCCTCCTTCTGAAGAGATCTCAAATGCTTTTTGTACATGAGAAGAAGAACAAAAAATCCTTCAAAATGAACCAGTAACACACAAAGCAACCACTGGCCACTGATGTTCCACACATTCCTCCTTCTTTTCTTTCTGTGCAAATGAACAACTGCAGAAAGCAGTGCAGTAATTACAGCCTACAGGAGTGGCTCAGGTTTTCCTCCATGGACAAGCATGACAAAAAATAACAATTTTTTTTTTAACCGACACAGCAGGTGTTCAGATGAAATTATGTGGTTAGCTTTGAAACTATATTACAAGAGAAATTTTAATTAACCTGTACCACTGAGTCAGAAGATAATATCTGATGCATCTCACATGCCTACAGACAAAATATGATAAAATCATTATTTGCAATTAGATATATGCATTACAGACAATGTTGTAATTAAAATGTACTTAATGTCACAGGAGGTCTCTTATTATCAAAATCATTTGTAGAAGGATTGTGGAAACAATGTGATGATTATTCATCCCTCTGGCTAGAAACATTCAGAATTTGCCAAGAGCCTGAAACATCTCTGCATTTGGAGCAAACACCAGCAGGGTCCAACACCTCGACTCCTTTCCCCCAGTGCCGAGTTCTGCTTGTTGCCAGGTTGGGCACAGGGCACCCATTTCTTGCTGTGCCTGTGTTCCTCAGTGCCCTGCCAAGAGGAGATGTCCCTGTGCTGCTGCACGACTCCAGCCAGGAGTGGATGCAGTACAAGTCGGATGAGAGAGAGATGCCACAGGTGCTGCACTGTTCTTCTGTGGGGAACATTGATGTCTTTGTTCCATTATTTGCTTATTAGCTGCAGCAAAAAGGAGTAGTAAATTTACTTGGGCTGATTCTTTTCCTAGTGTGGCCCTTCCAAAGCGCTTGGGCCGTGAAAGGGTTCAAACCCAAGGGAAAATTAAATTTAGAGTTGCTTTATACTTCACTTCTACATCTCTGCAGGAATGAGAGAGAGGGCCTGACAAGCACAGCCCAGTAAATCCGGGGGGATTGCTCAGACAGCCTCTGAGAGCCCATCACCTTCAGAGCCACCTCTGCCTGAGCTGGTCCTTGGAGCTGCCAGGGAACAGTGCCAGTGCCAGCTGCCTGCTCCAGGCCCTGAGCTCATCGGTGCTAATGAAGGCTTTGACAAAGGTCTCCCCCTGATTAACATTTCTCTGTCAGAGCCGCAGTGCTACAGTCGAGGCTGCTGGGCTGTTTCTCAGGCCCTTTCTCATGGCCACGGTTTGGATTTGTGCCTCCGTACTTGGAAAAAACCTCTGGACATTGATGGAGGTTTTGCCTGAGCACAGAACAAAGAGCCAACCTCATCACAGGGTGCACCTTATCCTAGGGACACATCCTCCTGCAAAGGGTAGGGGGCAGCCAGCAGTGGCGTTCATGGTTCTTTATGGAAATAGATATTTCTTTAAATCATAAATAATACGGGAAATTGCTGCAAAATGCATTGAAGTGGAGGAATGGCTTGAGGAGAAAACAGCCCCCCAGTAAATCATCTCCCGTATGCTTCCCTATATTCTTTATCTCCCTTACGCTTCTCCACTTTCCCGTTTTCGAGAGAACAAAGAGAATGTGCCAAAGCTGCTTCGGGATTTCAATGAAAAATAATGAGAATTCATTGCTAATTAGGGCTCCAATTAAAAAAACTGATCTTTGCAGGGACACTATTAATGAACTTGTAAATTGAAGCTGCAGACTTGCATCCGTATAAACATTCCCGGGGTTGATTCCGTGTGTGTGTGTGTGCACGAGTGGTGGGCGAAGGTGCCTGGATCTGGCAGTGATGGCCTCGATGCCCAGAACTGTCCACAGCACTTGGCAAGTGGCAAGGCTCAATGTGAGGAGTTGCTGAAGGTTAAGCTGTAGGCTTAGATGGCAATAGCATTCATCTCACAAAGTGTTTGGCTTCGTAAAAAAGAAGAATGGTAATTCATTACGTATTTTTGATCAGCCTTCATCTAATTAGAAACCTCTTTCTTTATTCTTGTTGTACACTGTTGAGCATGGTGGACAGCCACAGGTATTCAGGGTACTCAGGTGTCGCTGCAAACAGCCAGGTGGTGGGAATCTGCACCTTTATCCATTAAGCAGGATAAAAGGTTGCCATGACCCGCCTGCACAGTGCAAGCGGATTTCCCGTAGCCTGGGCTGTGTGCTCCAGCTCCCAGGTCGGGAAAGGAGGGGCTGCTGAGATTTAAATGAGAACGTAAACATGCTAGGGGAAAAACCCCCGTTCCTTTTGTCCAGCTGCTGATTCAGGTAAAGGCAAGCAGAGCCAAACCTGGCCATGCTGGAAGTGCAGCAGCCATGGCAGCAAAACCCCCTTGCCTGACCTTCCACCCCTTGTTCTTGGCATTTGCAGGAGGCACATCCCTGTGGCTTTTTGTGCCAACCCTGTTTTTCCCTCTCCCAGGAGGACAGTGTGAAGCCATTGAAGGACAAATTAGCAGGAGGGTGTAAGACACTCCTGAAACCTGATCGGAGGTTGGAGATGGCAAGAACCAGATAAAATTCGTGTTGATTGTACGCATTTTCCGATGAACTTACAATGAAACAGGAGCGCACGTAGTGGGTGGTGCTGACAGGTTTTGCTCTGGGGATTGGCTCAGGCAGAGATACCGAGAGCAGGGAGCTCAGGATTGTGCCTGGTTGGCTTTGGAATATGTCCAAGGATGGAGCCTGCACAGCCTCTGCAGACAACCTGGGCCACCAAAAAAAGGAGGATTTGTATGCTTGAGTGGAATTTCCTGTATTGCAGTTTGTGTGTTTTCATCTTTGAAGGAGGTTTGAAGAAAAGGTGCAGAGCACAAGGGATGAAGTGTGACATGGATATCAGGGGCACAGGAGGGAAGTGAAACAGTTCATCCTTGTGCTGGTATTAATTTTTTCTGTTTCACCCGAATGCATAGATTTTACTTCACAAAGCGTGTTACAGCTGATGACATCCATAATGGACCCATTCAGGGCCATCTCTGAACATGCACTTTTCCCACATATAACAATGTACCTGAAATTTTGAAAGATGGGATGCTCATTTGCCAATTTAAAAAGAAAATGGAGAGAACAAGAGAGAGAGGCTCATGGAGTTCTAAATCTTCACAGAAAACAGATGGAAAAACACAGGTACATTTAGAATTATGTTGACATTTCTGAAATCAGAGATATGGTGTTTTATCTAAATTACACCAAAGCCCTCCAAGATAATGTGCTGTGTAATAGCTGCAGTTCTAGGCACTATTTCATTTTCAATTTTCTGTACAAAAAGCATGATTCTTATCCACAGTTCCAGTTCAGTGTTTGACAAAGTGTTCGCATGCACTCTCCCAGTTGCACCTATGTAAAGAAAGCTGTATTTGAGGGAAAGAGGCTGCAGCTCCCCCCTGCTCTGCCCTGGCTTTGCCAGCATTCCTCATTACCTGGAGAGGAGGCAGAGGGGCAAAACCCAGGGCTGGGGTCGGTGTGCTCTGAAGGGCCCTAAAGCACCACGGAGCAGCAGAGAAGCCTGGGGTGCTGGGAAGAGGCCCTCAGGAGTCTATGGACGAGCTCCTTTGGTGTTAAAAGCAGGTCCTGCCACATGCCTGTGTACCCCCAGTGCTGCTGGCAGCAAGTGCACGTGTGTGGTGTGTGCTGGGCTCCTGTTACAGAGGTGTTTCCTTCTCCTTGGCAGCTGGAAAGGTATAAATCTCTTTGGCACCTGCTTGGCATCACCAGTGATGCCACTGGCAAGGCCTGGTCTTTTCCTGGGAGTGACCCACCATGAGCTGTGGAGAGCAGGATACAGGTGAATCTCACAGGTGTCTGTGGAGTGCAGGAGGTCCCTGCAGTACTGCTCTGACTCAGGGGTCCTGTCCTGGGGGTGTGAGAGGTAAAATAACTACCTGCCTTCAGGAGCTCCCTCCTTTCTTGTGGTGTCCACGGGAACCAGCATGTGCTGGAGGCAGGATGCCCTGGGAGGAGCAATGGGATGGTCTGACACCCTCCAAGTCCCTTGGCCCAAAGCTCTTGTTTCCAGCACTACTTGGCCAATGTTCTAGAAAAGTTCGGTGGTGTGGGAAAGTTATTTCCCATCCGCAGGTGTGCCCTGTGCCAGTGGTTCTGAGTGAGGGAATCTGGAGCCCGAGTCAGGAATTCTGTTTACTTCCCACGCAAAGAGCAAGCTACCCTGATGGAGCTGGCAAGGGGCCACAAGGAATTTCGGTGATAGATGCCATGTGCTTGTCTGAAAGGCAGGATTTCCACTCACATCCCTGGCTGTGACGAGATGGAGAGCCTGCTCCCTCTGCAGGGAACACCAGCTGCATGGACTTGTCATCAGTGCAGAGGCAAGAGAAGTCCTTTCCCCTGAGAAGTCTTCTTTGAGATACCAGTGGATGAACTCTGGAGAGATGTTATTTTTGGTACGTATGGTGACAAGTATGTGATCCTCAGCAAGCCGTGGGTGCAATGCCAGGGATGGAGGTGGAAGCTGGGACCTGCGGAGTGGGAGCAGGAGGCTGCAGCGTACCTTGTCATTAGCAGGGAAAGGAGGGTTTTCATGACAACCAGAAAGCACCAAAATATACATTAAACTCTGCTAGGAAATGAAATTCAGGGGACAGAAATAGTTTCCTTAGCAGGCCAAGAATAATGCTGGCAGCAGTTGGACTGTGGCCGAGTGAGGGGGCAGAGCAAGAGAATAGTGGCAATGATTATGGTTGCTGCCTTAACAAATATATGCATTAAAGGTAATAAGAGCCTGCTTTTAAAACATGCGGGATTTTGTGTTTGGAAACAGAGTGAGGCAAACAAGAGTAAGAAGAGCCTTGGTATACATCTCAAAGGTAATCTATCTGTGTTCAAAATAAGTGTGTCTGGTTCAGCTGGTCACTGGGAATGTATAAATAACTAAAATCATGCTGCTCTTTCTGAACAAGGTTTAGCTGAGTGCCTGTGCCCTGGCAATGGCAGCACAGCATCGGGAGGGGCAGCTATTGTGAGGAATAGCTCATTGCAGACAAGTGCAAGGGAAATGGCTTTCATTAATTCCTGTCTTTACGTTGGGCTCTGATCCGGGTTCCCCTGGGTTGGAGGCAGAGCTTCCTCTGGACTGCAGCAGGTGTGGGATTGAGCCCTGCAAAGGGCCCACTGGAGGGGAGGGGACAGAAGGAGATGGAAACTGCAGTATTCTGGCCCTAGGTATAAATCGTTTGTGGTATTTATTTGTCTTTGTCAAACGTTATTAGCCACGGCTGGAAAAGCGTGGCACGTGTGTCAAGTAGTTATGGAAAATGCAGTGGCCACGGCTCATGCTTGCCTCAAGTCTGGTTTTGTGTATCTTGGACTAGCGCAAGAGCCACATCACTGTTCACAGCCAGGGCATAGCAGAGATGCTTCTGCAGTGGAAGTTGCTGACTAAATGAAGGGAGCAGCTATTTTGGGGCAGATAGTCCTTTCCATAAGCATGACAGGGCAGATATCCCTGCAACTTCCCTTGGGGCTGCAGTGCCTGCAGGAGCCATCCCTAGGAAATGATGTTAAAAGTCTAGGTCCTTCTGAGTGTGCTTGGCACACAGGCTTGGGTGCAAACTTGGAGTAACATTATGACTGGTTTACTTGGGGAAGCATCTCTGTTCCGGTGTGTGTTGCGATCTCTCTTTCATACACACCCCCCTAATTTTAGGGATAGGTTCTGCTCAAGCATTCACAAAAGTAAAAACGACAGGGGGAGAATCTCTGAGCAAAAATTAAACACGATCTGAGGTCTTATTGCAGCTCAGCTTGAGGGACGTTTTGGACATTTTGGCTTGGATGTTCTGCAAAGAATGTTGTGCTTAGGGCAGTGAGCTCACAGCTGGACAGGGGTATGTTCATATTCAGATTTGTCTCTTAAAGAAACTGACCGGGGCAAAGCCAGGCTCATGTGTCACAGGGCTCTGGAGAACTCTTCTCTGGAGGGTTTGTACCAGTCTCAGAATCAGTGATGGCTTTGTTCCCATCCTCAGGAAAAGGAGAGGTATAATGGGATGGCAAAATGATCAACCCACGGAGAGAACTTTCAAAATTAGATCTCTCCTGGGTCATTAGGCCAGACACTTCTGCAGCCAGAAAAGCTACAAAAATTGCTTGCAGTGTAAAAGATTATATTCTTAACTACCTGCTATAGCTGGTACTCCTGTAGTACACTGTAATTTGATTTACTATTGATTTACTATTGATTTTCTGTTCTAGGGTTATTTGCAGCAACCATACAGACCCCTGGTTTAATGCTTATTTGCATGTTTAATTACTCTATAATAGTGCAGCAATTGCCATGTAGCTACAAAGGAATTACATGGTTGTCTGTACTCCGTAAACCAGTGTCAACCTCCTCTGCAAACAAGTAATTATGCAGCTAACATACCTGTTTAACTTCCCCAGGAATTAGCAGAGAAATGGGAGAAATGCGGAAGATGCAGTTGCTGGGGGTTTAAATTAATTCTTTATAATTTTTCTATGTAAAATCCTTCAGTTGCCTGATTTTATCTCCTACCATAACGTCAGACAATACAAACTGGAACCAGGGAAAACATTCCTATGGGATTAAAGCTGCCGAAGCTGAGCTCTATAACCATCACTGGTGTTATTTCAGAGCCTGGTCATCCTGCAGCTGCGGGTTGTGAAGTATTTCCAAACAACTTCCCATGTTTCCAGCAGCCTCTTCTGGAAGGCGGAGGAAAGCCACGGGATGGCAGTGTGCACCAGGAAATAAAGCTGCCCGGCGCTTTTCAGGGATCGGTCACTCAGCCCTGGGATGTGGCTGGATGGACACTTGGCCTCCCGCAGGAGCTGCGGCAAGATTTCAAGCACTTTTACATTTTAAAAAATTTACATTTGGTTTCCTGGGACTGAAAAAAACCCAAACGCTGTAGGGGTGAACATATACTCCTCGTACATTGTTTTGTGCTGGTGGATATCCTTTAGTAAGTTGGTGTGTTTGCTTTAGGCTCAGATGCTCCCTGTGGATTGTTTGGAAAAAATCTTGCCTCGTATTTCCCCTTTCCTCCCTGGGGATCTGTTTTGGTTTCTGTGCATCCAGCATTGCTGATGCTCAGGGCAGGAGCTCTCCAGCTTGTGACCCAGCCACCCCTCTCCTCCACTTTTCCTGTGGTGGGAAATGTTTGCAGAGCATGGTGAAGGAAGGGGTGCATTTCTGAGGTACAGCAGGACCTACCAGTGTGCTGGTGGTGGGGACAAACTGCTTTTATCCAGTGTAAATCAAATCTGGATGATCCCCAGGGATCCTGGGAAACAGCATCCTGCAAGCTGTTTCCTGCAAAAGGGTGCTGAGTTTGTTTCCTGTTGTATTGCTTTAGAGATGGCAAAATGGGCTAAATCTAAGGGAATTCTGGGTTCTCCCACCACCAGCATGTCCCCGGCTGTGCCTGCTGCAGCACCCAGTACAGGGGAGGGAACCTGTGAGGTGCTGGGATCCTGGGAGGGCCCTGGGGGGGATAGGGCCAGCCAGAGCAGCTGGCCCGTGGCCACTGTCCCAGCACAGGGTCTGCTGGCCACCGGCCACCGCCTGCACCAGCCACAGCCTGAGGAATACCCTGCACAGAGCCTCTGCTGTCAGGTCCTCCAAAGCACACCTACCTCGTAATCAGTCTCGTTTCTCTGAGGGAAGGAGGATACTTGGCTCCCTGCTTTTTTTTTTTTTTTATGAAGTCAACTCGTTTATTTGCTCTTCAGAAAGGCTCTTTACAGCCCCCTTCAGGACCGCTGGCGTGTGGCTGTGGGATGGGATGCCGCTCCGAGGCCCATAGCGTGCTGTGCTAGGACAGCTTTCCAGCAGCAGGGATATCTGCCGAGCAACACTGCAAATCCCCATCCAGGGAGGCGGCAGCAAAATTGAGTGTGACTGTTCCCCATGTTCTCCTCACAGCCCAGCCTGAGGCATTCAGACACGCTAGTGCGGTGGCAGTGTTAATCCTCCAGCAGAACAAATGCTATGAGTTATTGTCTGGAGACTGTTTATTCTCCCCTGAACGTCTCCCAAACTCTGCCCAGGAGAAGCCCTGGCTTTTCTGCCTGTAGGCACCAGATGGCATCATGGCAGAGCGCTGGGGGCTGGCAGCCAGCACAGGCAGGAGGAAGCTTGGCTTTGAGTTTTTCTGGGCATGGTTCCAGGCAATAATATCTTTTCTTACCAGTTGTGAAGGATGTGAACTTTGGTTCACACCAGAAGATTAAAAAAAGCAACTGTTTAAAAATTTGAATCCCTTCTCCAGCTTTGCACAGTGCTTGAGGCATCCAAGTGGTCACGGGCTGCCTGTGGGGACATGGCATGTGAGGGGACATGCCATGAGAGCTCAGCAGTGTCCTGGACCTGCAGGGCCTTCTCAGATGGACTCCGAGTGGGGGTGACTGCCTCCATCACTGTCACTAGCACAAGACCAGCAGGGCTCTCAGTACATTGCAGCACGTCCTGGCCAGGAGGAGAGCAGGACTGAATACCTCGGAGCAGCACTGACCACAGTCTGTGCAGAGCTCTGGGCAATGCTGCACAGCCTCACGGGGACATCTCCCTCACCCAGCTCTGGCCGCCCTCTGCAGATGGTTCTGCCCCTCTGACCACTGTCCTGTGGTTTTCAAAATGTTTGCATTTTGGTGTTTGAATGTTTCTGTGTGTAGTCACAAGGCCTTGAAATGCAAGGTGGTGTGTCCCAGAAAGCATTTAGGTGTGGGGGTTTTTTTTTCCATGGAACAAGTAATCCCTTTAATTTTGGTTCTCCATGGAGTGTGAAGCCAGGATTTTCCCTATGTGGCCCCTGAAGGGGCAAGCAGAAGCTGCACACTGCCAGTGCATCCCTGAGCTTTCAGCCACTTAATTGGAAACAATTGCTTTTTCTGTGGGTTGATAAGGGTTCTGTTCAGCACAGGCACAAAGAGCAAAGCTGATGTTCTCTCACACCAGTTTTGTCCCACGAGAGGAAAGCGAGCTTCAGCAGCCCAGATGATTTCCAAAGGAATCACAGGGCTGGGTGGGGAAGTCAGAGGCGCTTTCCTGAAGAATAGAGCCCGCAGTGTCTGCACCACAACACTGCTGCCCTTCTGCCCGTCTGTCTGTAGCTCTTTGTTATGTCAACATCTGGAGCTGTGAGTAAATAGCGGCAAGGCAGAATGCAGCTTTTGCAGCCGCAGCACTGGTTGGGTGCAGGCCAGATGCCGGCCAGACTGTGCCGCCTCTGTCTGCCACCGCAGCCCGTAGCAGGGCATGCAGAGAGGAGGGCTCCCAAACCCCTTGGCCGGGATGAATGGTGGTGCTCTATTGCCTGGCTCCTCACCTGTGTGATCCACAACAGCCCTTGCCAGCAGGATGCAAGTAGTTATCTTGTCAATCTGTGGAAAACATACCTGTTTTCTCTTGTCACCCACCAACCACCGGAAATCTTTTAGGCTATGCTGTTTTATAAAAATTGTAAGTATTTACAAGTGAAAAAAAATGCTCGGAACTTTCAGGACTACTCATTTTATCAACGGCAACTTTAAAATCCTGCTCTCCCTGCTCAGTGCTACCACCTGCTCGCAGGCAGCTCCAGGCACAGCGGCCGCAGGACTGGTGGTGGAGTGAAGGGGCTCAGTGGTTTGTGTGGAAGCAGAGGGGCAGGGCGGGGAGAGGGTGCTGCTGTGAGGGGCTCTCACAGCCCTCGGAGATGCAGAGCAGGAGATTGACAGCCAGGGGCTCTCTGGCCTCGGCAGCTCCCAGGGACGGGCTAAATGTCACCGGCTGTAGGAGGGACAGTCCGGGCAGCCACCTTCCCCAGCTGTGTGTTGAGCACGGGGAGCAGCCAGATAGTACTGGAATCACCCCGTGGCATTTTCCCGCTCAGGGACCTGTTAATGAGCAGGTGATCGTCCGTGTCAGTGAAACCTCAGGGCTGTTTCCAATGAAAAAATAAGGTCACAGCTGCTTGCCAAGGAAGCGTTGTTGTGAGCTGTTAGTTAGGCTGCAAGAGTAAACACTGGAAGTTGTGCTTTATCTTTCTTCTCCATCGGCTGCTGTTGCATCTGAAATCAAAATGCTGTTTTCGCTGGAGCTGTGTCTGTCAGCCCTGGCCTCTTGTGGGCAGGGGGTGCTTTCCCTGTGTCCTGCAGTGTCAGATCTCTTTGGTTTTCCAGCATCAGCATCCCTTCTGTGGGAGTTCCCCTAACAGGTGGGTTTGTGTCTTTGCAGCATCCCAAGGCTGTAGGACAGTCCTGCTGTTTGGGAGAGGGATGGCAGGCTGCTGACCCCACAGTGCTGAGGAACATGTTGGGAAAAGGGCAGGCAGGATCCCGGGGATCTGCCTGAGACCGGGCAGCAGTGCTGGGCATAGAGATGAAATGTCCAGGCTGAGAGCTGGAGCTTGGCTGAAACATGGTCAAATCAAGTTTCTCCTAGACCTGTGATCAAATGCGCCTGGTTGCTGCCTTTGAGCAGAACCACAGTGCCAGTGGCTGGGAGGCTGCTCAGCTTGTTCCACGCACCAAACAGGGCATGTTTGCACCGCAGGGCATGCAGGCTGGATCAGCTGTGCCACCTGTCCTGCCTGGCCAGGTGAGGGGCTCCAAGGTCCCTCTGTGCTGCTGTGGTGCACAGCTGGAGGAGCGGCCTTGGGTAATTACGGTCACGTTGCACTGTCTACGCTGCACTTAGTTATTTCTGATAGCTAATTAGTGCTTTCTCTGTTTTGCCGGTTCTGCATTGATCTGATACACCGTGCAAAACACTGTACACGTGGGATAGGGCGTCCTTCACTTTGTCAGGAGCCCTCACCTGTCTTTGTTCTGGTGCGTTCAGAAATGCTGCACCAGGCCCACCAACCATCTCTTGGTTTCAGCTGATTTTTCTCCTCCTTTGGAGGCTTGACAGTAGATTTTGCTTCCATTGAGCATAAGGGGAAGACTTAAAAGCACAGAGGACCGTAAGGAATCTCATTTCACTGGAAGGTTGGGTGCTTAATTGCCCCTTGTGCCATTAAAAAAATCTCCCCATATGTGTTTTGTTTTGTTTGTGGGCTTTCCCCTCTACATTCAGGCAAAAAAATCGATTGATCAATGTTTGTTACAAAGTTATGAACAAACGTCTCTGGGCTCTTTGCTGCATTGATGTCGCACAGTGTGTTCTCCTCACTAACGAAATTAGTTGCAAAGTCAGCAGGAGGTTGGGAGAACAGAGTGTGGGGTTTGTTTGCATAGCACACAGCCTGGCTGCTGCTTAAATAACAAACCCTGCCTCGCTGCGCACACATCTGACCGGGGGCTGGTTTTTGGTTTTGTTTTAGGAACCGTTGTTTGAATAAAAGGTAATTTACTGCCTTGCTGAGGGGAAAAACAGCAGTGTAAATGTACAGTGGTGTGCCGCACGCCGCGGGTTTTCGCTGGGGCCACAAAGGAGACGGTGTGCGGGAGCTGTAAACAGCCCACGGGCACCCCACATGTGGGCAGGGGCTGGCACTGGGGGCCGTCTGCGCCCTGGGGGTGACACCTCCACAGGGCCAGTGACACTGAGGTGGGCTAGGGGTCACACCTTCACCCGGTGACACAGAAATGGGCTGTGTGAGGGCCTCACACCTGCCCGGGTCCTCAGGCACCCTACGATGGAAAACAGTTGTCTGGGTGTGGCCAGGCTGGGCATCACCTCCCTTTACCTGTGGGTAGGTCCAAAGGTGACTGTCCCCTCACAGCCTGAACGCCTGAGTCTCTCCACTGCCTCCATGTGCCTCCTGGACTCCTACAGCCTTCATCTTTTTCTTCCTCGGCTAAATTTCAACCTTACAGGTCTCGCAGTAGAATTAAACGGCGTTACGTTTTGCTTCATGTACTTTCAATGTTTACACGTGGTTTCTAGTGTATGGCAACAAATGTCTCAGTGTTTACAGGTTCTTTCTAATGTGTGGAAATAAACATTTCAATGTTTACGTGTTATTTCTAATGTGTGGAAATAAGCATGTGTCACAAAATGCCATTATCACTTCCTCCCACCTCTTTCTCCAGAGTTTCTTGTGTTTCTGCCGGAACAGCAGGAACCCAAAATGTGCCAAATGAAGAGATATAATTTTAATTTATGGGAGTTCTTAAAAGGCTCCTTTAGGTTCAGATTAAACCCTACTGCAGGTTCAAGGGAAAGTTTAAGAAAATCAATTTTCCCAGGCTAAAAAGAGCAAACCCACTGCAGTGTATATAGTGCCCTTTGTTACTGGAATCAATAGCTCTGTTCCCAGGACTGAATAATCTCTTTTTTATGTAATGTTAGTACACACACAGACTTATCTCCTCCAGACTTTGTTGTTGAACTGGCAGTAAAATATTTTTGACATTTAACAGTTTCTTGCTCTTATCCTAGTTTAATTTTTCCCTCTATCTCAGCCTTGCTCTGAGCTTGAAATGGGGCAATTATTCCCTGCTGTGGCGCTGGCATGGAGTATAGAGATATTTCAAATTAATGTTTTCCCAAGAAATCATAAGAAGTGTCAAGCATCACGGCAGCTGGATGCAGCATCATTTGGGTCTGGTTTTGGCCAGAAGTGTTTTCAGGCTGCCTGTTCCAGGGTGCTGGAGTGGAAGCACATGTGGACGGGAGCTGTGTTCTGGAAGCAGATGGTGTGAGGAAGAGCTGATTGCCCCTGCCCTGCCCCGCACCATGGGGGTGTTTATTCCAGTGAACATGGGCTGCAGGTGCTATGAGGAGCTCCATCCCCCTTGCCCTCGGCAGGATTTTCCTCCCAGACGCTCCCACCCCTGGGTGGGTACGGAGGCATTCACAGAGCAGAGGTTACGGACCCACAGCAGGGCAGGTGTGTGGGTACCTGGCTGCAGGGGTGGGACAGGAGGCTTTTAATGCCCTTCATCTTAGTTAGGACATTGCAGATTGCTTTGCGAGGACACGGTCCCTCCGCCAGACCAGGCAGGCCCCGCCTCAGAAAGGCTGACAGGAACAAAGGGTTTGCTGGTTTGTTTCAGTAATTCAGGCCGATTTCCACTCTGTGTTTTAAGCATCCCCTTTCCCACTTACCAGCAGTAAGGCCGTGATTAGGGGGGCGTTGTGCGGCGGTGGCGGCGGCTGGCGCAAATAACGCTTTGACATTTCGGATCGCCCACAGCTAATCAGCCAGACGTGGCAGCACATCGCAGCCAGACATTAGGGACATGTGGCTGCCAGTCCCCTCGCTGCCGGGGCACAGGGCAGGACCAGTTGGGCTTCCACAGGGCTGAAGAGTGTCCGGCCAGCAGGGCCTGAGCTGTGCACCCTGCTCTGGGGTAGAGGTTGAGAAGCACCCCAGCTTCCCTGCCAGCAAGGGACTTGCTCCATCTCCTGGAAGGCTGGAGACCTTCTACCCAAAGTAATGTGAGTCGGTGCTTTCCGCAGCTTTCTGTTCAAAGGGATGATCAAAGAAGCCACGTGCTCTTGGCAGTTTCTGGAATCTTCCAGTGTCCAGGCCTGGGAGGTCCCGAAAAAAAAAGAGCAAAAGGAAGAAATAACTGTCTTGCTTCTCAAGCCTTTTGTGTGGCAGAGTTGCTTGTGATATTTCTTAAAGCGTTTGTTTTGAGCTTTTTCACTGCTGAGGAAGAAGGATTTCTGCTGAGGTGCTGGCTGGGTTTGGGATCTGCAGCGGAGTGGGGAAGAGCTGGGCACCCTTTGGGAGCTGCCCAGGCAGTGGGATCTGACACGTGCCTCTCCAGGCTCTGATTTTGTCCAGGCTGGGGGCTGTTGACAGAGACCTTGTTCTGGAGATTGCAGGACTTCCTTGAGGCTTTGCCTTTCAGGAGTTTCCTGCTGCAGAGCATGCCCAAAACATGCTGAACTGCCAGAGAGAGATGCACGTGAGGTCTCTGCTAATCTCCACTTAAACCTTCAAATGATTGAAGTATCCAGTGTTAGCGGTGGCATGAAGAAGTCAGTGTTGACTGTGGTTTCTCCAGTGCCCACTTAAAGATAATGTGTTTTCATGGACACAGTTCAGCATATAAAAGACAAGTTTCTACCTGGTTACAGCACCTTGGAGTAAATGATGAGTGCTGGGAATCCTTTTTTGCTTTATTTTTTTCCTCTTCAGAAACAGTGAAATTGAAGTAGTTTACTGTGGCTGGTGCTTCTGTGAGTAAACATTTGCTCAGCGCCCGAGTGAGGTTTTGGAGAGAAGGTGCCAGGTGTTTGCAAAGCTGGCCGGGTGTCCCAGACAGACTTTGTCCCCGAGCAGCAGCACTGCCTCTAGGTGACACACACTGGGACTGGGGACTGGCTCACTCGCAGGGCATGTATTCTATAATGCCATTTTCCTGCTCTGCACAGAGAGATGATGCTGTGCTACCTGGGCTGACATCTTCCAGACACATCAAAATGCTCCAGAGGTGTTTAGAGCTTGGGCTGGGAGAAGGAAACTATGGGTGGGTTCTGAGGACATAAGGAATGAAGATTTCTAGCATAGTTGGTGGGCAATCCCCTCCAGAGTGCCCTAACGTGTCCTATTCCATCGCCAGAAGGATACCTGGATACCTGGACTGCTTTTGGCCGTACCTTGCTCCTCAGAGGGGTAAATCACGTAGGCAAATCACTTGTTATGGAGCTGACTGAAATCCCAGCATGTCCCCAGGGGTTGTGCTGCTCCCATGCTCCTGCAGCCCCTCCAGTTCATGGAAATGCTTCTTCCCCTGCACTGCCCTTCCATAACTGCTTGACTTCTGGGGAGAGAACAAGGAGAAAGCAGCAACGACACATCTTTGTTTTTTGCGGTTTCTCCTCATCGGCTTAATTGCAATAACATTTATATCACATAATATAGTGCAGCAGGGTTGTAATTTTCCTATCATCCAAATTGCAGGCTGAAAATGCTGTTAGGAAAGGACTGTAGAGACTGAATTGCTGCTTTCAAAATGACTCCTGTTAACTGACAACATGACCAGCAAATGGCTCCCGAAGGCGACGTGGCTGGGAGCAGCCGCGGAACTCCAGCCTGGCGTGGCTCAGCACATGCAGAATTAAATATTCGGGCCTGGGAGCAGCCATCTCTCTGCAAACACTCCTGCACCTCACAGGGACACAATGGGCATGCCAAGACCTGCTTCTGCTTCTTGCTGAAGGAAATGCAGTTGAACGGCACTCGTGGAATCCAATTCCCACTGTTACTTTGTGAATGCTTCTGTGTCCGTATGATCCCCATCAGCTTCCCCTGTTCCCTGGCTTTCCTGGGCCTGCGATTTTGGTGGTGGTCATGTGGGATGCAAGGGGCTTCTTCCCAGAGGTGCACAGCCAGCTGCGTGTGTTAGAAACTCATTTGCATAATTTAGGTCCTTGGTGAAATGCCAGTGCTTCAGCTGTGACCTCTGAAATTCCTTGGGAAGCACTGAGAGATGGGCTACAAACTCCTGGGCCAGTTGGTGACATTTTCTTCTACCTATACCTCTGACTCCAAATATGCTCTGGAAGTCCAAATGCCAGCAGTGCAAAAAAGGATTTCACCCAAATTATTCCCGTCTGGTACTGGGCTTTTAGAAAAGCTTGTGGGAAGGTGTTTTTTGTGGGAGGTCAGTCAGTAGCTTCTGGCTAGGGTTGGAATGTTTATGGTTTTGAACGTTTTGGCTGCTAATAGAGGGTTTTGCTTGATTTCCCTGTGAATAGTCCCACCATGCATGCATTACCATGTGTCACAATCTCCGTCTTGCGTCCAGGTTTAGTTTTAGCTGTAAGAAAAATAAAATCTGGTATTTGAGTTTCTTTTGACTTGTTCTATCCTGTTCCACACCACCATCAGGGTTTCTTTTTTCTCCTAAAGATCACAAGCATGGTTAGCGTAGCATAAAGCATACGGTGGCTCTTGCTCATGCTCCAACAGGTCTGTGAATTAGTTCTGTAAATGTCACTTAGTGCGAGTATTAAGCTCCTTTTGCCAGACAAAGTAACTAAATGTGCTGGTAGTGAAGGCTTCTGCGTGTATAACTCTGCCTCAGAAAGCCCACAGAGGCTTTTGGTTATTTAAACCTTAATATTTATTTCCTTCCTTCCTTCCCTCCTTCCTTCCTTCCCTTCTCCTCCCTGGAAGAACTTTTTTTTTTTTTTGCACATCACCAGAGCCGAGGCCTTAAAGTTTTGAAGCACCGGGTGAAAAAAGCAATTTCATGCTTCACACCACCACTAATGTCATGTTGTAATCTGCAGCCAGCAAGCCCCTTCCACTGAAGTTGGGGGATAATGAAGGGTTTAACTTTGCAGTTCTGACAAATTAGTTTGGCGGGGACCGGGGCACAACGAGGCCACTTCCCTTTGGAGCTGCGGAGATTGTCTGCACAGACAAATAAGTGAGCATTACAGGTGATTCTGTCCCCACGCCAAGGCAGAGAGCTCCCATTTATTGCCATCAAATGCATTAAGCTGCGAGTCAAAGCCCTCCGCTTTCTGCTTGCTGCGAGTCTGGACCAGAAGACAATCAAGCCATAAGGGTCATTTTCTGCATGAGCTAACCTTTTCCTCTCGTAGGGTTTGAAGCCTTTGTTGACAATGAGATGCTCGGTGGGAACATTAAATTAACACTTCATATTCGTGGCTGTAAATTTACTGGCAAGCTGAGGAAAAGTCAGGGAAAACAAACACTCCATCATTTCTGCTTCATTTAGCTGCTGAATGGGGACACTCTCACCTGCAGAGAAAAGAGGTCAGGGCAAACAGGGATAATTTTAATCTGACTCTCAGCCTAGTCTTTAGTGGCGGTGGATTGTGTTGCGTTCTGCGCTGAAAGTAAAGGTGAGAGCGAGGTGAGAGCAAGAAAATGGATAAGTACTATATGAAATGCTTGAGAGACCTTGCCACGGGCAGGCAGGGAGGGATGGCGGGCCGGTTACTACGGAAACTAGAGGGCTAAATACTATTAATTTTGCAAACTACAGAACCAGTTTTCTCTCAGATAATGGCTGCACCAAGATTTCCTTGTGCTGGCCAGGAAATAATGCTGAATTCTGTCGCTGACAGCTTTAAAAATGAGCTGGTTTTCACTCTGATAATGATGCTCGGTGTGACTCCATCCAAGCCATGTGTTCTATGTCTCCCGACTCTTTCCCAGGTCATGGCGATGGCTTTCAGGGCTGATGGGCAAATAATGCTTGTCTGCAGCAGTGCTGACTAATGTGACAGCGCTGGGTTGTCACCAGCTGTTAATGTGTGTGACATCGGTGCCCCAGCTCCCGAATGCTCAGGGTGTCTTAAAAATGGCTGTTTGCAGGTTTCGCCTTCTTCTGTCAGCAGACAAATGTAATAAATTTTGTGGAAAGGAAAACCTGAGTTCTAGAAAAGTGTTTGGAGGCACAACATGTCTGACCCACAGCACTTGGATCTGCTGGGGCTGCGGAGGCTGTTTCTGTCAAAGAGCAGTTGGTAACAGCGTTTGGATGTTGGAATTACCTTTGGTGGGAGCTTTTTCTCTGACAGGAGGTGATGATCTTGTTAGGGAGCTGAAGGGGCTGTGGGCTGCCCAGCAGGGCTCGCCCAGCACATCCTGCTGGCCTGGCCGAGCATCCCGGGGCAGCAGGAGCAGCGGGAGGGAGGCAGGGAGCAGAGGAGCGGTGGAGATTAAAGCGGAGACAGCGACAAGCTGATAGTGAGGAGCCCTTTCAATAGTCGTAATCCTCGGCGTGCAAGGACAAACAGCACTGCTTTTGTGTTCAAACTCCGATTAACTTTTGGTTCAGGGGTAAAATTTGGAGTAATTTAGTGCAGCTGTGTCTCCCAGAGGGAAAAGCACAGGCAGGTAACAGGTGAAGCACAAAGCACAAGGTGACTGTCACCTGTCTGTTCCTCTGACACACATTCGGGTGGCGTGTCCTCTGCTGCAGTGTCCCCAGCCTGGCTGTACACCCCCAGCACAGCTGGAGGCATTGTTAACAAACTTCTTAGGGTGCTTGGGAGAAAACAGCCTTCGCCAAGAGGTCAAATTTGTGTGGACACCCAGCCCTTCAGGAAGGTCTGTTGGAAGAGCCTTCCGTGGAATGAGGACATTTTTGTGATAGAGATGTTATGGGGAGTGGTGGTAAAGGGGTGAACTGCATAAAAGAAAAATACGATAAATTCAAATACCACTTATTTTTGGCCAGACAGCTTTCTGATCTAGTTGCAGAGGATTGCAATCCAGCAGTGCTGCAAATACTTTAATTAGCTTTCCTTGCCTGCTGACAGGCTGGAAAGAATGTTTGTTTGTCTGTGCTCGGGAATTTGGAGTGTGGGCAAGGAGAGGAAAAGATGCTCCCCTGATGGTGTGAGGGGGAAGATTTTAAGATCCTGAAAGCAAATTAGGAGGAGGAGGGCCAATTAACTAAAAATTCTCTCCGAAGGAAGCCAACTGTGTCTGGTAATGCTGCTCCACAGCTTCCCCCTGGTGCCATGCAAAGGGCAGCTATGACATGAGCCACCCAAGAGCTGAGCTGCATTAGGCAGACAATGAATTCACAGATTGTCCGTGGATGAGGGGTTCCTGACACCCCCACCAAGGAGGGCAGCAGCACCACAGCATGTCTCCCTGCCCAGGCATTCCTGCTGGTGGCCAAGGAGATGAGCCGAGGTGCCCCACAGCCTGGTGCTAAGGGATGGGAGAAGAATGTGGGCAGGCGAGGTAGGCTGGGCAGGGTCAGGGCAGGGGCAGTGTCCCCAGGCTGGCAGACAGGGAGCTGCCCTTTGGCAGGGCTCCATGCTGGGGCCTCATCCAGGCAACACAACTGACAGCCTTCCCCTGTCACTCCCCAGCCACCGGGGACTCTCCCTGTGATGGGAGAGAGGAGAGTTCTCCATGGAGCAGAGTGTTCCTTCCTCTTTGCCATCCTGAGGAAAGGGGGTTGTGGGCTTTGGGGAGTGAGGTGGGAGAAGAGAAGCAGTGGGGCTCTCTGGTCCCATGCTGGACATGGCTGGATGTTGGAGATGCCCGAGCCAGCCGTGGGTGCAGAGCAAGTGTTGCTTGGCCTCTGTAAAATATTTCCATTTATTTTACTGGCCTCTTCAAAGATAAGGCTGAAACACAGAGTAGTCCTGCAGTTGGGAAGGAAGAATAAAGAGGATCAGACACAACCCCCATGCACATGTGATAATTTCTCATCTTGGCTTATCTTGTAAGAATTATAAGATACTGAGTAGGAAATAAATCATGATGTCAGGACCAAATGCCATTTTCTTGCTTGGCATGATTTGCAGCATCGCAGCCAAACCGATAGATTTCATTCCCTGGCGTAGGGTTCTCCCCTTTAATTGAATTATACCCGGCAAGCAAATGGGATTCATTCTCTGAGATACAAGGAAATTACCATTTCATGAAACAATGCTTTACTCCTCGCTCACCTGCACAAACATCCTTCAGGAAAACTATTATGCAGATATCCTTGATTACAGACTATTGCTGCTTTTGATCTCCATTTGATGTAGCAGGGCCCAGGGATTGCACCACAAGTGCAGTGAGCATCTGAACTGTCCTAGCAGGGTTTGCTGCCTGTGCCTCAAGAACCTCAGAAGGGTGTTTTTGGTTCCAGTCAGTTAAAATTCTCTCTGCTGCAGGCGGACAGTGGACAGGCAGGTACAGTAGTGCATCGCTGGGTGTGTCACAGCATCTTCAGTCTCTCCTCAGGGGTGGGGCATTGCAGAATAATTAATGCTAATAACCCCCAGGAACCCATTTCCTACTAAATTATTAACTTGGGTAATCAGAAGCGATAGAAAGATTTATGTGCTCCCATCTGTGTTGCTGCCACAGCTGGGGTGGTGAGGGCTGCAGTTCTAGATCTGGAGTATTGGCTCCTGTTACTGCAGCCACAGGCCTTGGAGGTGCATTCCTTGGATTTGGAGTGTTCAGTGGTCTTTGGAATTCCTGGTCCTCGCAACTGTGAGGAAACAGAGAGCCTTGAGTTCAAACCCTGACAGGCAAGGGAGAGAAGCCAATCCACACAGTTTTGAATTTCCAGCTGAAGCCATGCTTTGGGAGGGGAAAGGCTGACCCCTGAGCCTCGGGTTCTTGGGGCCCACTACACTGAGATGCTTCTACAGCAGTGTCGTGTTGTCAACTGGTTTGTGCAGGAAATACATAATGCTCTTAAAACCTCAGATTAATTACCTTGAATAAACTGGCCTTGACCAGCTCTGAAGGTTTTAAAGCCTTTTTCTCTCAGTTCTGAGCATGTGCTCAGCACTGCAGGTCTCCCCTTCTGGATAGGCTTGCTCAAGTGGGCTTCTAGTGGCGTTTGAAGCATGAGCTGGTGACAAAATTATAAGGTGGAAGGATGGCAACTAATCAGAGCACAGAGATGCTGTTCCTAATAATTTACCAGCAGCAGCCACTGATCTGTGCCATTATTAGCAAACTTATTAGTGCTGTTTGCAGGAGTTGAAATATACACACAGAGCTTCCCTGGGAAAACTGTGCCACTACCTCATCACCCTTACAGGGAAGAATTTCTTCGTAATACTGCAGCTTTTGAACCTCTAAGCTCGTTCCTGGAAGAAGATTTTGAATCCAAACGGAAGTGCACCAGCCTTCCAGCTGCTCGGAAGTCCAGGGAAAAACAAAATATTCTTCCATTTGAGATCAGTGGAGGGCACTGCTGATAGTAGTGGTCCAGCAGCCGTCCGGAGCTTTGCCGTGTCTCCCCTTGGCCGATTGCAGGTTTGGGGGGCCAAGGGGGCTGTGCTAAACCTGGGATGCAGCAGGGGGAAGTCCTGGGGGCTTTGCTGTGTCTGGCCAGACCCCACAGCCCACAGCCTGGTGCTGGGATTCTGGGCAGTGCCGTGTTCCTGTCCTGCAGGAGCTGTGTGCCGGGCTTTGAGAGCCATGACTGCCAGCCTCTGATGGCTCTGTTTGATTCCTGACAGTAAACCCGTGTTTGCCTTCGAGGCCAGGAACAGCCTTTGGAGAGAGATTGGGCTTTGGTTGGGGCTGAGACATGAATGGCTCCAGCCAGCCTTCCAAGTCAGGAAATTGCATTTTGAGGCTGGATAGGATTAGAGGACCAGGCTCTTTGCAGCCAGTGTGTTCTCAGAATTGAGCAAACTTTCATTTATGCTCCTTGCCTTGACCAAGGCTTAAGGGCTCTCTTGTCCAGGGCCCTGTGGAGCTGCCAGGGAGAGCAGCCCCTTGTAGGCCTGCTGTGCAGTGGCCAGCTGATTTTCACATTTGTGTCTAAGGGATGAAAAGAAAATAAATTTTGGCTGGATGCACATGTCCTGCAATTAATCTGTCACGCTAATATGAGATGAGAGAGAGCTCAGCTGAAGGTGGGACGGTTTTTAATCCCTGTTCATGTTCTGCCTGGCTCCGAGGCCTTGGGGTGCTCAGCTCCTGGATGTGGATGGGCAGAGGCAGCATTCCTAGAGCAGGCTCTGTTCAGTCTCCAAAGGAATGCGGATTGCTCCGCTGCCAATGTTTTTCCTCACCATCCAGTAATTTTGTAATTAATGTGTTAGCTTGTTGCCAATTAACAAGCAAAACAGTCTTGGCTGCCAAAGGCTTTTCTACTCCCAGTGTGTTCCCTTTTCTCTCCTGTCTTTCATCTCTGCGGTGGGGGGGATACCTCCACTCCAGCCATCTGCCCCTTCGCTCCAGGAGCTGTTGTTGTGGCTCCTGGCCTCCTCCTGCCTCAGAGACAGCCCTCTTTGGGCATGCTGTACTGCTCCAGGCGTTTTCTTCCTCCCCGCAGCTCTGATTCTGCTTTTCTTCCCTCTTGGCTGCTTGCCCAGTTCTTTGGGATCATCTCCCTCCGTTTCAGACGCCCAAATCCTGTTGCTCCATCCCAGACTCTCCCCTCCAGCTCTGCTGTCCCGTTCTGTTGCAGCAACCGATGTTCAGCAATCATTGCACCTCATCCAGCCACCTCTTTATTCTCTCCATATGTGGGATGTGTGTCTCTGGCAGGATATTTATATAAATTCTTATTCGCCGCCTCCATAAAATACCCGTTCGGAGTAGGGCTGGCTGGGGTGACCCAGATGCACAAGAGGAAATGTTTCATGTCTCGAGGAGCGCCGTCTGTGCCCCCCGGCAGCCCCTCCTGCCCGCCTATCAGATGTAGGGCTTAATGGGCTTAAGAATTAGAGCAGCTGCTTGGTGCAGAATTTATTTACTGGCTGTGCATAATGAGGGGAATTAAAATCCTAGTTGGCTGAGCCGTTCCCCGTCACTTGGAGAATTTTTACTTTTTTTCTCAGGGTTCCTGGGCTCTTCCCTCCCTTTCTGCCTTGCTCAGGTTGATAACCTGCCCAGGGAATCGCAGAACCCTTTAGGTTGGAAAGGGCCGTGAAGATCATCCAGTCCATGTCGTTGGGGTGGTGCCACTCTCTTCCCCAGGGGTCTCCAGGAGGAGGCAATGGTGGCAATGATGTCTGGTGTCCAGGCCCCGCTGGAGTTAGCCACCTGCTGCAGCTTTCGGAGGAGCGAAATTTAGTGGATTTCTTGGTGTCGCCCAGCGCCATGCCAGCAAGGCTCTGTTGCACAAAAAGGACGTGCCTTGTGTAGATGTGACCACCAGGCCTTCCTGCTGCCTCTCCTGGGAGCTGGGGCCAGGCCTCTGCTCTGGGCTCTACTGCAGCTCCCAGAGACCAGGAGAGGCTTTTTCTCCTGCATCCCTTGCTCTCAGAGAGCCTGAATGGGCACGGAAATGGCCTCACTTAAGGCTATGTCTCATTATTACATTAAGTCAACAACCACTTGAGTATCCAAGGATTTTGATCAAAGCTAGATATTGAAAGGGGGACAAAGAGCGGCAAACTTATTTGACTTCCACTCATTTCCAGAGCCTGTTGAGCACTCAGCTGTACTCCTCCTCAGCCTGAAGTGTGTTCCTGGGAGAGCTGCCACCTGCTCTCTGTGGTCAGGAGAGAGGATTCAGGCTGAGGGGAGGTAGGGCAGCCTGTGCCTTGCCTCTGGCACCCAGCGAAGGAGAGGAGAGGTGGCCCCCTGTCCTATCCCTGGGGACAAGGGATCAAGGGACCCCGTGGTGTGGCTCTCCTGCAGCTGGAAGCTCACAGAGGTGCACTCATGGGAAAGGCACCAAGAGCTGCTAGGAGCTCAGGTGTGGTTAGTCCAGAAAAAGGCAAATCCAGATTCCTGCCTGCTGCTTGGGGTTCAGGTAGGTCTCTTTAATTCCGTTTTATTGGAGTGAGGAAAGGCAACAGCTGTCTGGCTTCTCCTGCCTACCTGCAGCATCCTCTGGGGCTGTGAAGAGTAAGGAGGCAGGAGGAGTTCCCAGTGTGAGCCTCAAACTGGGCCCAGTGCAGGCTCCTTTCTCCACCAAAAGAACTCTAAAATTTTGGGCATCCGTTGTGCTGTTCCCTTCATTCATTCCCCATCTTCATTCCCCATCTTCAACATGGACAGTCTTCTGCCTCCACCAGCCTTGTGGAGGCTGTGGTCCTGCGATATGTTGGTGCAGCACCGAGCTGCAGCAGCAGAAATCTTGGGGATTTTTTACATGGAAGTCAATCAGGATTTCAGATTCTGCTGGAGGCAGGACTGAGGGGGTTTTACTGCAGAGTGTTTCGTGGTCAGCCCTGTCTCCTTAGTGCTCTGTACCTAATGATGCTGTAATAAAAATAAAAGTAATCTACAGTAAATGTATCCTGTGTCCTTATTTAATGATAAAGCCCCCTCAATATAATGAAAATAAACTGTTGGTGAGTCTCAGTCGTGTCTACAAAGAGGGTACTATCTCTTGGATTAATATGAAGTCCTCTCCAACAATTCTCAGCGTTATTTGCAGAGGGCTGAAAAACAGCAAGAGGAGCAGCAGCTTTCATGTGTTTTGTTGGGTTTTTTGTCCTTGCAGGCACGTCTGGGCATTGTCACTCCAGGCTGAATTAGACCTATCTGAGCATTCACCCTCCTGTCACAGAAGAAGCAAAGGATGCAGCAAGGCTCAGAGGTACTCCTGCTTTGCATTAAGCCCCACTTTTGTTACCATCCTGAAAACCCTTTGGAAATATGAAAGCAGAGACCTGTTCTGACTGCGGCTGAAAGACCATTGAAACCCAGAGAGCCCCCAAGTTTAACGGGGGAAGTCATGGTGAAGGCAGAGTGCAGCATGGGAATTTGCATTCAAGAGGGAAGAAAATGAGGGATTTGGGCAGAGAATAACTGATAGGTGCTGTGAAATCATTAAAAATGGGCTATAAAAAATACACTACAAGGTTCTGGTGACAGACCAACAAAGCTTTTTTTCTTCCCCTTCATTGTTTTACTGCCACAGGATCCTCACAATAGTGGATAGTTTAGCCTTGTACTCCACGGTTCATTATCTATTCTTCCATTTATTAATGCATTCTTGGGTCTTAGTGATGTGATAAACCATCCAGGCTTTTCTTTTATGGTTTAATAGGATTCTTCTGGAACCCCCTCCATGTTTACATAACCTTGCAATTCCCAGCTATATATCATTTATTTCGTACTTTGCGCTCTCTTGATAAAGCTGCAGCAGTGAGGGGCATCAATGCCCCGGCTGTGGGGTATTGCCTGTTTGGGCTCCTCAGAACAAAGCCTTGCCTAAAAAACAGGGTCTTTTCCAAAGAGCTGACCCTCTGCAAGGGCAGGAGGGAATCCAGGTTTGGAGGCCTCCATCCCACAAGAAGATGGTCTAGGCTCATGAGGGTCTCCAGGCAAATGGAGAGGGGACCCGTGAGCCTCCAGTGCCAGCCCCAGCCCTGTGGAGGGGCTGAGCTTGACTGCAGCGGGAAAGAAACAATCCCGTGCTTTCTCTGGGTAACTCCAGAGCTCCTTTTGAGAAGCTTGGCTGCTGGGACAATTTGCTGCCCAGTGGAGCTGGGGTGGAAACTTCTTTCGTCAAACAACCTTTGGAGAATGGAGCACCAGCGTCACTACAGGGCCGCTCTCCATCAGAGGCAGAAAATCTAAATATGTCATCTAAATATGACACTAAACCTTTATTAAGCATACTGGGAAAGAGATGCAAGACCTCATTTATGATTTCATTCATAATCCCTTCAAAATGAGTTGGTACCAGTATGTGATAAGTGGATTATGTGTTAGGCCGAAGTAAAGCCAGACGCAATTAGTGCTTTAATAAACTGGTTGTATGCATTACTAACAACTAAGTCATAAGGGAATTGGTGTATTTACAAACCCTAATTAGTAGTTTGTTACTGTGATACCAAATTTAAACAAATCTGTAGCATCACTGACCATCTGGGTTAGAAATCTCTATTTTGAATTTAATTAGGAAATAGTTGTGACAGAAAATTGGTCCTTATTAGTTAGCTAACGATCAGCATTGCCCTAATTGAAATGAAGAACTGGCTGGCGGGTTTGTGAGATGTTTAGATACAAGCAGAGACAATCAAAAAACATTCTCACTTAGGACTTTGTGAGTTGCGGTGATTGATTAAATAACATCCCCCTCATATTTTCGCAGCTAAAATGCAAATGACCCAGTGATGAGTGTGCATGACAAAAAAACCCCTGGCAATTAGAGCTGTGCATTTCTGGGTGTGCTTTTAAAAATGATTCTGTGGGAGCTGGCCTGGTGTGGATGCTCTGGGAGCACCAGCTGTGCCTTCACCTTCACTTTCACCTTTCTCCCCTCAGGCATCCTCAGGAAGGGCATCACCCCTCCCGGAGCAGGAGCCTGGCTGCTTTTCCAGTCCTGGTGCTTGCTTTCCCGGGGAGCAGCTCGGCCCCACCACAGCACAGCCAGCCTGGTCCTAGCACCCAGCGCTTTGGTGGGATCCAAATCCTGCATCCAAAACCTGCCCCGTCCGTGCCGAGCAGACTGTGGGGTGTTCAGTGGCTGATCCGTGTGGGGAATGACATCTAGATCATTTCTGGAGCACGCTCAGGGCAGAAGTGAACATCCCAGCCTTGCCATCAAAATACAGACAGGCCCTTTAGGACACGGGCTGCAGTTCTTAATTCATTTGTGCCTTCTCCCTTTATGGTTCTCCACAGGACTTGGGATAGTAGGATTCCCGGTAACTTTTCCAGATGAAAGGAAGCGCATGTTGGCAATATCACCCATGCCAGTCCTGCTCTTGGAGCAGTACTGGATACTGAGGAACTCTTTCTGTCTTCAGCAGACAATGAAGTTTCTGTCGGGGCTTTAAATCACTTAATGTTGAAAGGAATTCCCCGAGGGCTTCATCAGTCACTGTGTAAGATTGTTACAGATCTCCACCAGCTAATAAACTTGATTTGGGGTTTGTTTTGCTGGCATTTGCACAAACCCTCTGAGAACTATAGTTACTGTATTCCCATACAGTATCTGAATTCCAAATTGAAATGCCTGTTCCCCTCTCCTCTGGGAGGTGAAATAAACCTTTGCCATAGAATATGAATGTCAGTTGTTTTTCTTGGTAAGCTGGTGCATTATTATTTAAGGAGATACAGTGTTTGACAAAACCATTTATTTTGTTTCAAATATTTTATTGAGTAATAAAACTCCTATGCGTTGCTGCCACATGGGGGGATTTGTGTCTGTTAGGCTGCCAGGGAGCCCAGTGAAGGAATGGGGCCACAGCCCCGCCATGTGTCCCTCGGTGCTGCTGTCCTGTCCCACTGTCTCAGGCCGAGCTGGGGGTTCAGGGGGCTGAGCTGAGCCCCCAGCCCTCTCTGCCCCACCCACCAGGGTGCTGTGGGCTCAGGCAGCCACACAGAAAAATAAAGGCCATGTTGTTTTCTGGCCAGAGGATTTTTTATTTTTTTTCCCCTACCCGTCACTCACAAGTTTATGATGAATGATCCCTTTTCACAGATGTTCCTGTTCTGAATGGGGAAGCAGCAGTGTTCCAGTCTGGAAAGATCCCCTTTGACAGAGCCAAGTGCAGCTGAAGGAGGCTGTCAGCCTGGCTGGCTGGGAGCCCCTCGCCGTGGGCTCAGGCCGGGGGGCTCAGGATGGCCAGCAGGGCCAGGCAGAGCACAGCCGGGCTCTCTGGCTGCAAACTCACTCTTCTCCCTGCCCTGCCTCTGAGCTGGGGGTCAGCGAGACTTGCTTCAAACCCTGCTGTGGTTTGCTCTTTCCCGGGCTCCCTCTCCCACCCTAGTGCCTCTCGTCTGTGACACTGGGCAAGGGGGAGTTCTCTTCCAGCTTCCAGCCCAAGGCTGCCCAGGCTTGGGGACACGATGCCCTCTGAGATGTCTGGAGCAGCCAGGGTGGGAAGGGGTTGGCCCAAGGGGAAGCCAGCAAACCCCACGTTTTGATTTTTTGCAGTGCTCTGCTGCTTCATGTCTCTGTTTGACACGAAGATGTTTGTTTGCAGGGCTCACAGCAAGCAGAAAGGTTGGAGTTCTCCCGTTTTAACGCAGTCAGAAGCGTCCTTTCCGTGGGTGGCGGTGCACAGGAGGCCCCATGAGTGTCCATGCAGATGTGCTGCTGGAGCTGCATCTCAGTGCTGGTGCTGGCAGCTCCCGGGGCCGCCAGGGCTCCATCGTCCTTCACCCACCAGCGGCTCGGGAGTGACATTGATGGTCTGCAGCAGGAGCCCTCCCGCACACCCCCCACCAGCAGCGTGACAGCTGCCACCGAGCTTTCCGAGGGGGGGATAGGGTTTAATGCCCTGGAAAATCCAGGACCCCGTGGAGCATGCAGAGAATTGGCAAATGGGGTGTGCTGGCAGGCGCGTGTCACCCGCAAGGTGTGCGTGGAGCCTCTGCCGTGGAAAGCAGCATCTCTCCCAGCCCTGGGGCTCAGCCCCGGGGTGATGTGACATGTCCTTGTCCTGTGGCGTCCCTCATGCCATTTGCAAACCCTGGGTAACGGAGGTTATTGTTCTGCCGCGCTGAGGCCCAGCCACAGATGTTGCTCAAACATTTTCAGTGTTTGTGGTGCATGTTTAGCATCGCTTTCAGCTCACCCCTGAAGCAGTGATCGCTCCAGCCTGGTTCCGGCTGGTCAGACGGGAACGCATTGTGCAGGGACTGCCACCTGGGCACGAGTCATCGTTTTGGGGAGGTTTAAAAGTGTTTCCTTAGGTGGCTGCCTCGACCCGCATGCTTCACTTCCATATCCATCTGCTTAGCAAGGATGGCCTCGGGCACATTCTGTCACTGTGGGGGTCTTGGCCACCGCCAAGGTTGTCACCAGTGGGTGTGGGAACTCGTGACTCACCTGGGAGATGGATGGAGGCATCGCTTTCCCACAGCTGGTCGGTCATTAGTCCTTGCTCTGGAAAGGTTTAGCAATTTCAACCTGGTAAATTATGGGTCATTCCTCAAAAAAGTGGATAAATAAATGGGGCTAGAGCATGTCTTTTTTGCCCTGAGCTTCAGCTTATTGATTTGGACATATTTCCAGGCCGGGAGTAATCAATTCTTGGGCAGAATAAAATTATTTCAGGCAAACTCTTCGAGCAGCTCGTCATTAATTTGCCTTTTGCCAGCGCTCGGCATCCTTGGGGGCAGTGCCCTGGGGATCTCCCGGGGCTGCCAGGAGGGAGGGCGGGGGCCACCCGGGCTAATGAATGCGCTGTGTTTGCTCATCTTTATAGAGTCTCTTATTAGTGCTAATTGGGAGGGACAGTTCAAACAGGCACAGAGGAGCAGTTGTCGCCAGAGCGTGACTTGCTTCTCAAGGAGCAGCCGGGAGCCCCGCGCCCGGCCGCATCCCGCCTTTGTCGGGGACCCCTCTGGAGCCGAGCACCGCGGGCAGCACGGGGCGGCTCGGGCGCCGCAGACAGACAGACAGACAGACAGACAGATGTGCAGCTGTCCGCGACGCGGAGGAAGTCATCGCTGGCTGACGAAAGGGGTGGGCTGCTGGCTCCGCATACGAAGTCGGGGATATGCTCCGCTTTAATGCGCCCCGCCGCACCCGGGATGCTGCTCCTGCATCCCAGCCCGTGGGGTCCGGGGCAGGGGGACGCGCTGTGCCCTGACTTGTTTTGGGGCTCCCTGACGGAAGAGAGATCTCGTCTTTCCCCGTTATTTATACGTTCAACTGTTCTTACCCAAGCTCATATTCCTTCATTTATTGCTGCTTTCCCTAATTAAAACCTTTTGGATTATTCCCCTGCACGCCGAGCGTTCCTTGCAGTTGGGTACCGATTCCATTTTTTACAGCAGGATTGACCCGCTACACTCATTTTTAAAGAGATTTTTTAAACGTTACTTGGGGAAAACAGCTAAGCATAAATGTTTCAGAAAAAAAGAGGAGGATGGGCTTTATTTCTCGGCCCCGTTTCAGGTTTGTAGTGCTGGACAGTAAAGGGGAGTGGGCTCGGGGAAGCAGTGCCAAGGGCAGGAGAGCGCTGTCCCTCTGTCCTTCCCGGAGTCGTGGCCAGGGGTGTCCCCTCAGGCTCAGCGTGTGCCCAGACATGCTGTAGAGCAGATGCGGTCCCCTGGGCTCAGGGCTGCTGCTGAGAGCTGGGAGAGGAAGGAACTACTGCCTTGTTTTGAAAAATTTCGTCTGGCTCCAGCCTGCATTTCCATTTTTGCCTCTTCTTTTCTGATATAAAAATTCAGGTTTCCACAGTGAAAACTTTGCTTTTCTTTGAATTAGGAATTCCTCTCCCTTTTAAAAAAAAACCCCTAAACCTCCAGGTCTCCTGTTTGTGGTGTGGGAGGATGGAGATTATGTGCATTTGCAGCCTGGCTTTAAATACGCTCCAAGGGCGTATTGTGCACACATAGTCCCTGAAGAGGATAAACCTAAGGGAACAATCTTAATCTCAGAAGTTCACACCCACCACTAAAGCACTGGCAGAAAACACTCCGTGTGTGGCTGGAATCCTCAAGAGGAGCCCCAGCCCCGGCAGAACAGCCAACAAGAGGCATTTTTTTTTCCCTGTTGCATGTGTGGTGCAGATAAATCGAGTTTGTTTTGCAGCCCATTCTGCTTGAGATTTCCTGTGTCATAACTGAATGAATTTGTTGTTCATTGATACCTTAATATATAGGTTGTTGGGGAGGGATTTTTTTTTTTTTTTCCTTTTTGAGGGAAAACAATGTCCCCTTCACTTGTGCCTGAATGGATTCATTTATTCTCCATAACCTCCGGAAGTCATTTATTTCACCCCGCGACAGCTGCAGGGTCTGTTTGTGTAGGAGGGCTGGCAAGGCCCAGCCCTTCCTCCTGCCTGTGCCCAGCGCCAGCAGGGACGAGATGGGCGCAGGCTCCTGGCCTTTGGGAAGGGCTTGGGACAAAACTGCACTTGGCCTCTCAGAAATGGCTCTGCTCTGCTTGGAGTGAGGCCGTGGCACAGCGCCGCTGCTCTCCTCTCCCCAGGGATGCTCCTGAGCGTTTATTTCACTCCTTCTCTTCATACTGCAAGTCACTGATGGGCCCTAATCAGCAGCAATTTAATTAATATACATGCCTTTGTGGAGATTGTGCTTCACTGTAACTTAGCAGTAACTAGGGGCCATGTGGTGGGAGCACAGGATTTTTTCCATTTATTAAGGAAAGAAGGGAATTGCTTGCTGAGGGGATGTCAGTGTTGGTCCACTATACCCTATATCCCAGTTCAGCGTGGCTAGAAACTTTTGTGCATTTCAGTGGCCAAAATAAATTTTAAAATCTCACGCTTCCCCAAAAACACTTCCAAATACCCTAAAGGTATTTCCTGGGAGAAACCTCACACATGTCCAGGCTCGGCAGTGCCAGGCCCTGTGGGTTATCCCTGCAAACCTGGAAACAGCTGTTGGAGCTAGTGTAGAAATGCGAAGGGAGGAACTCTTGCTGCTGTAGTGTTGGGTGTGGTGACGCATCCTTGGGCCCTCTTGGGCACATTGAAAGTGTCCCTTAATGCGACTCCTGGGCTTCCTTTGCTCAAGGGAGAAAGGTGAAAGGGCATGGAAGGGAATGAGGAAGGAACCCTTCCATAGATCTGTGGATCTGTGCTCGGCACAGTGTGTGATACCCACAGGCTGCTCTCCCATGTGCCTTGGCACGTGTTTGACTTCCCCAGAGCCCCATGGAACAAGTGTGTGCCGAGTGTCAAGCTGGACTGAGACTTCATCCCTCCCCCGCTAAAGGATTGCAGATCATCCATGGTCCAGCCAAAATCTCCCACTGCGCCTTGTCCCTCAGCACCTGCTGGAGGTTTGGGGTTGTGTTTCCAAACTCAGAGTCAGCTCACCTCCCCTTGCTGTCCCCACCTGTGCTACAGTCACATCCCTGGGCAGGGGCTCTGGGGCTCTGCCACCCATGGGGACCGGAGCCAGGACACTTGCCTGTGCCACGGCAGCCCCATGGCAGCACATCCGAGGAGGATCCGTCCCCCTCGACCCGTGGGGATGGGGACACAGCTTGGCCACGGGAGCAGGGTGCCCACGGGTGGGGAGGAAGGATGGAGCTGCTCGCCGGGCTCCGCTTGGAGCTGTTCTTGGTCATCCCCAGGCTGCAGAGGCAGTGGCACTGACCAGCTGTGCTAATCAGAAGTAATGTGCAGCTTAGCAGAACTTCTTCATTAAAAGGTTTTGGGAATAATGTCTAAAATGAGTGGTTGGGGAGGTGGGGAGGGAAAGAAGCCGCAGCAGACCCCAGCTCCGAGCGTGCAGTCACGCTGCGCCTAAACCTGGAGCCGGGAATTGGTTTTGATTTTTTTTTTTTTTAATTTAAAATTCAAATGTCTGATGTTCTTAAATTGAACAAATGATATTTAAAAAAATATATCAGGCTCCAACATCTGCAGATTATGATTTGCATTTTGAAATTGGCTGCTTGAATTGAACAAGGATGAATACTGTCACTCTTCTTTCATTCGCTCCATTTATTTAATGAAATGCTAGAGGTCAACCCTTTGTCCTTAAATTAGTTACTATAAAAATCTTTTTGTACTTTTCTGCTTGTTATGATGTCTTCTAAGCAGAAGAAAAGGTTGCCATTAATTATGTCTTTGTTGAATATGGATATCTATTCACAGTTAGTTAAACAGTTTCAAACAAAATTAGCATCGAGCAACTGGAAGGCCAGCTTTAGGTTGGTTATCAAGAATTTTTTGCTAAGAGAATGCTCTCCTGCAAGTGCGCATTATCTAATATATTCAGCTTTCAGTTGCTAATTTTTTTTCCAGATGAAGATGGGCTTAATTGAGGTTGTGCTTTTAAGTTTGTAGAGCTCTTCAGCATCTCATACAAAAGCATCTAGAGGCTTTTCATTTGTCTTGAGTATGTTTTAGATGTACAAATATTATTTACTTTAAACTCTAAATCAAAAGGCACACTGTAACTATTTTAAATAAAACATTATTCTCTGCTGAAATATATATAAATTCAAAGGGAGGCTTTTTTTCATTATCACTTAATTTATGTGAAAGAGCCGCTATTAGCAAATTTTAGGATAATATTGCGGGAGCAGTGCAGTGGCTGGTCTCAGACAAGCGTTTAGTCATGTAAATTCTTTGTCAGAGGCAGAGGCTGTGAGTTAGGGGTGAGACACGGCCCCAGTTTCATGCGTGTATCAGAGCTGAGAGCCTCTACAGCAGAGCTTTGGGGATTACACCATGCTCCTTGCCCGGTGAGCATGGGTTTTTGGGAACAGCCATCCGGGGCAGGCACCCATCTCTCTGCTCAGGGCTGAGGGCTGGTTTCTTCTCCAGTCTCTGCCAGTCCCAGGGTGGCTTTCGGGGTGGGGAGGTGACAGGGCTGGGTGGTTCCTGAGGTGCCCCATGCCAGTGATGGGGCTCTTCTGAGGCTGCTCTCTGCCTGCGCTGTGCCCCAGGGACCCGACAAAATGCACTTCCTTGACCCCAGAAATGTTTCTCAACAAACCCTAACAAAGCCAAGCCCTTTGGCGGATCACCCAGGCTCTGTGTGTGTGTGTGTGAGGCACTCAGGCTTTCCTGGCTGTGGGGCCTGGGCAGTGTGAAGTGAATCACCAGCCTCGGGTGATGCAGCCCCAGGCCAGAAAATAACGGGCTGAGGAGATGGGAGGAAAAGCTACAAGTTAAAAAAAAAAAAATAGCAAAAGTAATAAGAAAATATCAATAAGAAAATATAAATGTGGTAGCAGAGGATTAGTCCTAATCATTGGAAATGCAAATGATCTCCGTGCTCGCTCCCAACATCTTTTTTCTAGGCTTGTGTTTCAGAAAGGATTTTTCTCTTGTTGTGTTTTTTTCTCTCCTTTTCCTCCTCCTCAGAGCAGCAGTGCTGCTTTCCCAGCAGCATTAAATATTCCCCCAGCTGAGACGCTAACCTTGTAATGCTTTTAGGTATAATGTACAGACTTTTCTTCCTTTTAAATGGTAGCTCATTGTGGAGTAGGGATCCCAAGTCAGCCTTATTATCGTGGTGTCTCCTTGAGCTGAACCTCTGAGAAATTTGAAGGGGAGACCTTTTGGAATGAACAAATCCTTTAGCTGCCTATAATTATTTATTAAAATAGGCGGCCAGGATAAAGGCCGAGGAGGGGGAGGGAGGAGCAGCATTCCTCTCCGTGTCTGTCCCTCCGTGCAGGCACACGCAGCTACACACCCAGGCAGCCAGCAGAGCCGCTGCCGTGGGTGGGCTGGCACTTTAGAAATATAAAATAATGGCTGTGCAGCCGGAGAGATGAAACGTGCACAGGTGACACGTGTTTTTATGCGCCGAAAGGAGACGGCTGCGTCCTGCCCGCTCAGAGCATCCTGCGCTGCTTGGGGGTCTCACGGCAGCGCCGGGCAGGTTTGGGAGGAATGTGGGCATCAATCCGCGCTTGCGGTGCGTGGAGAAAAAAGAAATGAGGATGGGAGCAGTGTTTTCCGACTCTGTGTGCGAGCGGTGAAAGCGAACCCATTCTTCATCATTAGCTGGGTAAAAGAAAGGGGAAACAACAACAACAAAAAACCACACCAAACGGACAAACAATCCTCCGCCCCAAAGAGCCAAACAAAACCCGACCAAAACCCGACCAAACCCAAATCAAACAAACAAGAGACACATAAAGCAAAAGCGCTCCGAAGCACCAAGCCAACCTTGCTGGGATTTCACGGAACGCTCGCCCCGCTGGCTGCAGACGTGTCCGGCTCCGCGGCGGCCGGGAGTGCCGCGCTGCCGCCACCCTCTCCCCGCGTCGGCAGAAATTTTATCAATTTCGGTTACTAAAAAAAACCAAAAACAAACCCAACAAAAAACCACCTTAATAAATAAATAAATCTTTGGGGGTCACTTTTCCACTTGTACCTGTAGCTCTTGAACAAGGACTTTTATAGTTCCTTTTAGCACACAGGATTTATCTGCAGCTCTGTGAAGGGCTTTTACATTTAATCCAGCGCTGAAGTAGTAATTTGTCGCCGGCACTTCCTAGCAGGCTTTTCTTTTAATTTAGCCGGGATGCGGGTCCTTTGTGCGGGCTAATCTGCGCCGCACAATGCCGGGGCACCTCGGGGCCGGAGCGGCTCGGGGCTGGCCCTCAGATGTCCCCTCTGGAAGGGGACAGGGTGAGTGGCGGGCGGAGGGAAGGGGCTGGGGGCACCTCGGCGCTGCACCCGCCGCGCTCCTGCCTACACCCGGCTGGGAGCCCCGATGGATTTTCCACGTGTGTGCACGGAGCCGTCACTGCACGGAATTTATAGGAGCTCCTGTGCCTTTTCTGCAAAGGCTCTGGTTTGGGGTGTTGTGGTGTTGTCTTTTTTTTTTTTTTTTTTCAGTTATATAATCGGTTTTTAAAATCAAATTTAAAGTTCCTCTTACGTTGGGGATAACGTGTTTGGGTTTGGTTTTTTTTCCTGGAGGAGGCAGTGCTTTATAGCCTGTCCGTATATATTTTTGAGGGAGAGGAAAATATCACGGTAAAGGAAGAGATTTTTTTACCAGCTCTTTATTTTAATTGAAGTATCACCGTTTTTTTGGAATAATTTTTAAAACGACAGTTTCACCCTTCTGCCGTGCAGATGCCTGTCTTCTTTATTAAAAAAAGTATTGTTCTGATTCAAGTGATGGACGAGTATTTTATTTCAAATACAAAAACGTCTCGGGGATACGTTTGGATGTAGCAGAAGCATGTGAAATAGTGACCAACAAATATGAAATAGCCTCTCATAAATAAAGATACCAAAGCCGCAATATTAAAAATGGGAGCAGCTCTGCCTGCCTCCCTTTTATCACAACATTTCTAAACTAGACTGATACTGCAGGAGGCTTTCAGTCAAGAAAGGTTGCTGTATTTACATGAATTATGCCTGTACTTTATACTCTGTCCGGAGGCAACCGGATCCCTTTTCTACGTTGGGTAAATGCCATTGTACAGCAGCTGCACCTCTTACGGTGGCTCTGAAAAAGCTGCTTTTGGGGGCCGTGTGCCCCAGGTGTGGGCAGGGACAGACCCTCTCTCCCTGCCCAGGCCTGGCACGGGCATCCCTGAGCTGCAGCCCGAACCATCCCAGCCTCAGCCCAGCAATCCCCGTGAGCCGCGGAGAGGGGAGCCCACAGGTACAGCAGCGGCATGTGGGGAGGGAGCTTTATGGGCATGATTTAGTGAATATGAGAACATATTTTGCGCTCCATTGTTTAGACTCAAGAAGGCATAAAATCTTTAACGTCTATTTATCATGTAGCTGTTTTAATGTAAACATTTGTCTATTTGGATGAAGTGTTTTCATTATTAAGCTAATTTCCACATGTTTCAGATAGACTGATGAGTTCGAACCAGAGCACTTGCTGATGAGAAACAAAATTCGGCCGTGGCTCAGCCTGCTGTCAGATACATCTTCATTAGTTTTTGTCATTCACTGATGGCAAATGCTCTATAAATGAGATGACGATCAGGTCCGCCTTGATAACTTGCCTTATCTCATTAGTTTTCACATCAAAGTTAATCAGCAATGTGAATTGTAATTGCTGGAAGAGACAATGCAATAGATCACTCGGCCTTTTTTTTCTGCATGGCATCTTGAAACATCAGCGGGCTGGTGTGAGTAGATAGGCTCCGAAGGAAAATGATGTGGAAAGCATAATAAGCAAGCTGCTCGGAATTAATGAGCTTACCCAATAAGAAAAGAATAACCAATCAATGTGAGCTGGGCAAATATAATTTAGGAATAATTGCTTGATTGGTTGTCTATAGTAGGCTGATTTGACCACACACAAGGATTAGGAATTAAGATGTCAAGGCAAAAAATAATTTGGCAACTGAGGGCATGTAATTTTTTGTTCCCCTCCCTTTATGACTGAAAGCGATTGCTGTTTGATATGTTATTCCCCGAGAATGAAAACATTAGACAGACGCGTGCCGGTGGGTGGGGTTCTTCCTCTCCTTTATGCTCCTTTTATCATACAAAGTCTTTCAGACCTCGCTGGGGGTATTGCGGTATGGGACATTAAAAACAAATCGTGGGCGGGAGATAAAATAAAACTACAGAAAAAGGCCCCAAACGCCTTCATTTGTGAGCGCTGCACGGAGAGGAGCAGGGGCTGCCCGCTCAGCACCGTGCCCGGTGTTTGCAGAGCCCAGCCGTGCCCTGCTCCAGACCCAAATCCGGAGCGCGATTCCTGCGCCGCGCGCACTTTCCGTCGAATTCTCCCCACAGCCATTGGCCAATTAGTAAAGAACCCTTATATTCTTCTATCTAAACTACGGGGAGGGTTCAGCCAGAAGGTAAATTTGCTTTGATCAACGTTACACCTAATTGAGTCACCACCAATGTCTCTATCCCAACATCAAGAAATGTGAAAATGTTAGATTATTTCACAGGGGATTAAACCTAATTTTCGCGTGTTCGGCATTAACCTATTAGGCTGACTCATCTGCATTGCTAATGCGGCTCAGGCAGCTGTCACCGCTAAAGAAAAACATGATCATGCAATCCTTGAATGAATGATTCCAGCTCTGATTAGTGTTAGTGAAGTTAGCTGAGCCCTGGTGATAAGGCAGGAAAATTCCCAGGTTGCCAATAGCTTTGAAAATTATCAGACTCTGGGCAAAATGTAGCTGGCAGCACGCGGAGCCTCCCTCCAAAGGCGACATTATTTAAGGCCGTCTCTCTCTTCGGGCTGCTCGCAGGAACGTGGCCGCTGCTGCAGCTCCTTCGGAGGGGCTGGTGCCAGGGGTACGGATTAAAATGCTAATGGGGAGGGACCTGAAGGCGGACGGCCGCAGTTCCGGGCTTTAAACGCGGTTTCCAGAGGGCAGCGGGGGTGATGCCGGAGCGGCTCCGGCCGGGGGAAGGGGTCTGGGGGGGCCGGCAGTAGCCAGGGCCCCGGGCTGAGCTCCGCTCTTTGTTCACCAGGCACAGGCACCGCCGTCAGCTCCAGCCATTCCTCATTCTATCCGTCAGATTTAAATAGGAAAAAGGGGGGAAAAGCAACAATGGTCCATCCCCTTGAGATGGGAAAAAAAAATTTAGGAGTGAGTTGTCCCGAGCAATAGAGCCAGGAGCCAATTTAATCCGATTATCGCCTGCTGACAATGGATGCTCCTCGCCCATTGTGGACAGAAACTTTCACTTTATTTGTTTCCATTAGTCGAGAAGCCATGATATCAGGAAAGTGGAACTTTGCCCCAACAATCGACGAATAAACAAATTGAGGGGAATCGTCTGAAGTGTCAATATTGATCTTTTGGCGCTGACTGTGTGCGGAGAGGACTTGCTGAGTGCTCAAAGTTTGTGGCACCCATCGCTGTGTGCCCTAGGTGCTCCTCGTCGTGGGGGGCGGTGGCGGCTGTTCCTGCCGGGATGCTGAGTGGACAGGGCAGAAGCTGCCGAGGCGGAACAGAGAGGTTTCAGTGGGAAAAGACTCGGAGCTGTTCCCCAAACCACAGCGCTGACGGGAAATGTAGCAGGGCTTTAAACTGCCAGGCACCTGCTGGTCTAATTCCCAGTTTCTCAGCAAACGCGCTCACCGCAGGTGTCGGTGGAGGCTCCTTCCCGTCACATTTCAGGAGGAGAAGCTTGTTTTCACACGCTTGGAACGCATTCTCCTGTCTCTCAGCACCGACACCCGTGACAGCCGCGGCATCGCCGGTGGCTCGCCCCTGTCCCCGCACGACGGTGGCGTTGCTCCAGGGAGCACAGACCACACCTGAGCTCCGTGTGGGGCTGCTGGAGCCACTTCCCTGAAGCACAGGGATTGCCTTGGTGCTGCCCCTCGAGGAGGGCCCTGCAGAGAGCGCTGACCTGCTGACGCTTCCCTGCTGGGTTCCCTCCCTGACCGTGCCTGGAGCATGGCTGAAGCTGGGCAGGCTGATGGCAAGGCCTGCTTTGTTATCCTGGAAGGAGTAGGTTGCCCCTAGGTGCTTCCCTGCGCATCCAAACCCAACAGACATCCCCGGGCTCTGGGAATGGCACACTGGAGAACTCTGAGCCTGTCGGGCATTGCTGGGCAGTGAGAGGCAGGATGGAGGTGGACACCAAGGTCAGTACAGGGTGACCTCTCCCTTCCAGATCAGCACTGCTGGCATTAAAACACGACCTTCAGAGCTTCAGGGATCCCAAGGGGAATGGGAGAAGAGGGCTGCGTGGCAGCAGGAGCACTCCCTGCACCAAGGGGCCTTCCTGGGGACCCGCACCATGGGTCGGCAGTGCTGGCCAGGACAGTTCAGGTGGTGCAACCTGTAAGATTTGGGATTTTACCCCCAAGTTTTTTGCTGTCTGGAAAAGCAGGCACCAACTGAAAAGAGCTGTGTTCCCAGCAAAGGAGCTACACTGCAGGTTGGAAGAGGTGTCTGTTAATATCCTAGGCTCCTGGAGGAGCTGCAGGCCGGAATTCTGTCCTGATCCACATCCTCGCAGGTCGGGGGAATTTCCCTGGGCACCTATCCCTCTCCTCCTTGTAGTGCTGCCCTGTGAGCAACAGCCTGCCTGGGAAAAAAGGGTCCCCAGAGCTACCCCACAAAAGGTACTTCTTATCCAAAAAGGGGATTTTTTTTTTCTCCCCTCTGTTCCGGTAAGCAGCTCCAGGTGTCAACTGAGCAAAGTCAGGATCAGCTGCAGTTATTCCAGAGTACGTGTCCGCATGCAGAATATTCTGGAACAGGTATTTCACTTTAAATTCATGCTCCATCTTATTCCAGAATATTTTCCCTGTGTAGAGAAGCACTTGGCTGGGGTCTCTGCTTGCTGCCGTACTAGTGATAAGATGGATTGGCTGATCTAATAGGTCTTTTCAATCTTTGATTTTGAAAGCTAAGATTGGGAAATTAATTTCAGAAAGGTCAAAACAGAGCAATGCTATCCTGCTGCTGTGTGATGGATCCTGTTGGTTTGTTGTTTTTTTTTTTTTTTTTTTTTAATCTGCCTATTGAGGAAAAGGTTAGTTATTCAGCATCCTGCGAAAGAAAGAAATAAATAAAGTGGGCCGAGGAACACAAAAGTGTATAGATCTGCTGACCCATTCGCAATCCTCAGTTAATGAGAGTGCCGGGGAGCGGGAGCGCTGAGATGCGGCGGAGCCGGGGGCGCCGACCCCGCGGGCGGGGAGCGGGGCATCCCCTCCGCCTGCATCGCGCGTGGCCGGAGCCTGGGAGGTCCGCTCCAACCCCCCGGCTGGGAAAACGCTGAGCAAATCCCGGCGGTGTTCACAAAAAACCCAGCCCGAGGCACCGGCGGGGTGATGGAGAGGGGCAGCGGCGTGGCTCGGGAAGCGCAGGGATCGTGGGGAGGTTTGGGAGTCGTGGGGTTTTAGCGTGGAGAGGAACACAAAACTCAAAAGCAAAGGGAGGGAAAAGGGAAAACAATGGCTTCACATAGGTATTTCCCTGCTTTTTATTTATTTCTTCTCTTCCAACACGCGGCCAAAAGGTAAAATGGAGAGTAAATTGCTTCAGTGGTTTTAAAGACCAAGGAATCAGGTGGAGAGCAAAGGGGTCACTTGAGGGGGGAATGACTTCTTAATTAACAACAAAATAGATTTCTAGATTCCTCTTGTTTGTTCGGGGTTTGTTTTTTTCGGGTTTGTTTTTTTTTTTTTTGGTGGGTTGTTTGGTTTTGGTGGTGGTTGGTTTTTTTTGTTTGGTTTTTTTGGTTTGTTTTTTTTTTTTTTTTGGTTGGTTGGTTTTTTTTTATTTTTTTTGGTTTGTTTTTTTTTTTTTTTTGTGGTGTGTTTTGGGTTTTTTTTTTTTTTTGTTTTTTGGTTTTTTTTTGGGTTTTTTTTGGTTTGTTTTGGTTTGTTTCGGTTTGGGTTGGGCTTTTTTTGATTTTGTTTTTGTTTTTTTCCTCTCCACATGGTATATTCAGCAACCTGCTGAGCTGTCCTTCCTCTGTCCACTTCTCTTCTTGTGGATGAGCTACTGGATTTTGGGAAGTGGGGAGAAACCCACCAGTTTCAGCAGCACTTATCACACCCTGTCCCAAGAGCCCGGAGAGGTTGTGTCGTGCCTGGGAGCTGCTGTCTGCGGGGTATCCTGCTGGCTGCTGCCATGCCTGGGATTGCTGTGCAGCCCCGTATCCGAGTGGGATCCCCGTGGGGTGTCCCCTAGGGGCTGTGGCAGGGAGGCGTGGGGCGAGGGGCAGGCCGTGGCAGCTGAAGAACTGAGCTGCAGCCAAGTCCAGACCTCACGAGGCCCCTTTCCCTGATTTAAGGACAGACTATCCCATGAGCACTAACCGGGGTCTCCTTGGAGCAAACCCGGGCATTGCTGCTGCGTGCTCTGGAGATGGGATCCTGACTGAAATACCGGGCCAACGCAACATTAATTAACACACCTGTCTCAGGTGTAATTCACCCCTGAACCTGTACGAGCCAGTGTCACTTCACAGTTCCCTCTTTGCAGACAATTAATAAACGTGTATGGATCCAGGGCTGCCCTCGCCATTCCTGGAGCTCTCCACTTCCTGCTTTTCCTGTTGTTTCCTGCAGCCTGTATAAAACCCAAACAGGAATAATGGGTTAAAAAAATATCTCCAGTTGAGGATTCTGCTCCCAAGTTCAGTAGTAAATGGTAATTATTAGTCAATATACACGAAATACTTCATTTCCTTAACACATGCGGTCACACTGGAGGTAAAACATAACTTGGGAAACGGGTTGCGTATCTCATTCTGAAGACAAGATGCCAAGGAAAATGCTGGAGCACACAAACCCATCCGGATTATACTTTACCAGCAGAGAATCCCGAGCAGGTATGAGTGGACACCATAGCACCTCTGGTGCTGGGCAGAATTCTCGTACCTTGGGGTTTCTTGCTGTAACTTTCAGAGGAGTCCTCATATTCCTCCCCTATGAAAGTGCATCTTTACCTGCGAGAGAATCCAGGTGTCCAATACTCAAGCTTAGGATCAAAAAGGCATTTGGGGCTTTGTTGTCCTCTTTCTTTCTGGTATTTTTGTGCGCCGTGAACTTTTTCAAATTCAACCACTGCTTAACCCTATCATTTGAATGTTTTATTATCATTAATGCAGTAGCTTCACATTGAGTGTGCACTCATTGCAAACAGGCATGGAGAAACAGAGTAATTCTTTGTGAGGGTGCCACGAAGGTGTGTCTCTGTTGGAACGGTCCAGGGATGAGCAGCATGTGGGGCATGAGGTCCCCCAAAACTGTCCCTGCCCTAGCACGTGCTGGCTCATGGCTTGAGCTGCTCCACGGGGATGCCTTGCCCTAGGCGAGTCCTAGCTTTCCTGGGAGCTTTGCCCTGGCCAAGGGCCCCACCCCAGCACTGCTGCATGGGCTGTGGGTCCTCAGCCTCGGGCAGATTCCAAGAATGCCGGGGGAATAGCCATAAACCCCATTTAAACAGGGAGCTGGTGGGAGAGAGAGGGGAACATTTATTACCATCTAATCCTGCTCAGATTTTCTACACCATATGTCTGAGCAGCAGAACATGTGAAATGTGTACTAATTACTCTGCCTGTGTCATGTGTGTATATTTTATATGCAGTCCCTGACCTTTTTGTTAATAACTTCACATTATATTCATTGACCTGAAACAAATTGAATTCAGTGGCACTCACTCCAGAATTGAATTACATAGTCTTCTTAATTGGTCTCTTATTTAAATGTGGAAAAGTAACAGTTTACCACCTGTAATTATTCTTTTCCTTAAGAAATTCCTGTGGAGAGCATGCGCGTGCGTGTCCGTGGCACACATGCTGGGATTCTGTCCAGGGGGAATTCCCACAGGAACCCCAAGCCCACCTGGCACCGTGGGGCAGGAAAAAAAAAAAAAAAAAAACCTAAAAAATTCTGTCCCTCTGATGCAAAAGCACTCATAAAAGTACGTGAAAGGATCTCTGGAAGGATCCTGGAAGGATCTCCCCTGCTAGGGGAAAGGGCAGCCCTGGGCCAGCAGCCCCACTAGCCAGCACTCTCTGCTTTGCCAGGCCCCATCCTGGGACACGGAGAGCACGGAGCAGAGTGGAGGTGGGAGAGAGAGGAGGTGCTGCTCTGGGAATGCTGACCCACCGTGGGAGAGAGCCGAGCCGGCTGGAATCTCCGCTCGGCTTTCATCCTTCCAAGACCGAGTTAATTGCCGAAGCCTCGAGGAGGAGACTTACTCTTTACTTACTATATTTAACTTAAAAATGCAAATGTTATTAGTGTCCCGATCAGTGATAAGAGTGCCTTTGTGCCAGGCTTTAACCTCCATTAGGGGGGATTACGAGAATGTATCCACATTGGCATTTTCCAAGTGTCACTGTGACAGCACTTGCTGCACAAATGCCTGGCTGTCACACTGAGGTTTATCACCAGGTTTTTTCCTGCGAATGCAGACTAATAAGCCCAGAAATTACAATTGCCTCCCTGCCGAATCTGTGATAGGCGGAAATAATGATATCAGTGCCCTGCTAATCTCCTGCCTCCGCGCTTGGCACCAGCCTATTGAGTCACCTGTCATACGCTGCTTTGATGAGGCGAATTCAATCTCTCAGCTATAATGACAATGGAGCCATTTTAATGTTTGGAAATTATTATGTGAAGGTTTCTCTTTGCTCTGTCTTGGCAAGCAAACCAGGTCAGCGTTCTGGCTGTGTCTCCTGCCGCCACTAACGACTTGGAAGGAGCCAGCCTGTATTAAGTGAATATGCCAAGTTATTAGGAAGGAGATGCCGAAGGCAGCTGGATGGGGGAGATTCTTTTTATTTCCTTTCTCACAGCAAGCATGTGCCTAAGAAGATGCTTCACACACATGAGCATCTCCCACACATCCATGGTGCCCGGTGGGCCACGAGAGCCCCGGATGCTGCATGCGGACAGCCACAGGCTCCTCACCCCAAAATCCACCTGGGAATGGCTGGCTTTGCACAACAGGCCACATGGAGCTGGCTTGGCAAACAAACCAAGCTCCCAAAGCTGTTCCAAGCCCTCCAGCCTGCTGGTGTGTTGGGAAGAGGGCTGCTGGGGAGCTGCACTCAGCTGGGCAGCCATGGAGAGAATCTCCTGTGCTGGATCCATCGCTGCCTGGGTGTCCGTGTCAATTCACTTTCTGGTAGAGACATTGAATTTCTACTTCTCTGAGATGTCTCCGTGCATGAAACCAAGTCACACCCCACCTTTGAACAGGAGCTGGAATGCTTGGTTTGTTTATTTGAATATAAAAGAAAATTACTACGTTTCCTCAAGCTTCCAGGTCCCAAATGCATGAAGAAAAACATTTCCAGCTGGATGAGGGTTTAAGTCACCTCAGAGAATCGCAGAGTCTGTCAGAGCCTGTTGCTGGAATTCCGTAGGTTTGGTACAGCCTGGGGACTCTCTGTGCTGCCCAGACTTCCAGCTGGATGGCCTCTCCCTGGTGTCTCTCTGCCAGGATCCTGTGGGTGTGGGTGACACAGCCATGGCCCAGTCCTGCAGAGAGGCCGGCACATCCTGGCGGGAAGTGACACTTCCCACGCGGTTCCATCACCACCACAATGCAGGAGCCTCTGGCGCTGAAGAGTTCGCAACCTTCTCTTGGCCTACCCCGCCAGGGGATGGGTTTTTACTGATATGGCATTAATTTTCCAGGATCTTGACCAAGTCTTCACTAGGGCAGGGGTAAAGCAGCAGAATTTCAGATGTCAAGCTTTTATTAAGGTGAGCATTTGAGGCTGGCCCTGGATGGGCATCCTGGACTGCTCTTCAGTGGGTGAAAGGCAATTGTTGGGCTGGAGAGAGGATGGAGCAGAACCCAATTTACCCATGCTGTGCAGCGAGCAGCGCCGAGCCCCTTTCACCAAGGGTCCTTGCAAATAGATCTTTTTTATTAGAGCTGAGTGCTGAAATTATTTCAAGGAAGTGATATCTGTCTAATAACAACTGTGCCCACATGAGTGGCTGCACAGAAAGAATTAAGGCAACGGATTTGACATTGAGGCAGTGGTGACACGGGTGCATGGGGCTGTCCCCTCATGTGTGTTTGGAGGGATGCTCCTGCTGGGAGCTTGGCTCCGGCCCCTCCGGTAGGAATGGAATGGGTGGTGGCATAGGCGCCGGGATGTCCTTCGGTTTTGGGTATGACCTCCCCATCCTAGAAGAGCCCAGCTTGGGCCTGGGCATCATCCCACTCCCCTACCAGGGAGCTGGGCGCCGCCACCCTCGTGCACCCCCACATCCATCTCTCCTAATTAAGGCAGCCAATCTAATTAGGGCGGCGCCCTGCGCAGCTGCCCCGTGGGGGCGCATCAAAGCCGGCGTGGGGCGCGCGCGCGGGCAGCGCAATTACCCAAGCTAAGAAAACATCCCTGTAATTAGCCAGGCAACTCCGAGCACAAGGAATGGAAATTAGTCACAGCGCAATAAATTAGTCGGTGCATATATTACGTGCCGGGAGCACCCCAGGGGCCTCCTGTTTGTAAGGCTTTGGTTTGCAGCCCCATGCCTCTCAATAAAGCATTCATCCCTAGGTGATTATGTGCTAGAAAAAGGAGTTTTTAACTGAATTACAAATTTTCTTTTCTAATTCTTTTGTGGGCAGAATTGGGATCCGTCACTTTTTTCTCTCTCTCTTTTTTTTTTCTTTTTTTTTTTTTTTTTTTTTTTTTTTTTAGGGTCCGGGGAGCAAAGCCACTTCCCTCCCCCTTCAGCTAATAATTAATTTTCAGCTTTTCAGGGTGCTTCAAGACCCTGCATTGTTTGCTTTAATTAGGAGCGGTAGTTAAGGAACTATTTCAGAATCCCTCCCCAATTCTGAACTATTTTAGCTGTCGTTTCTTTCCTGGGGGAAGAAAAAGGGAGGGAGAAGCAGGAAATTGGACTGTAGCAGCACATAACATTTGCATCAAAATAATACAGCCGGCAACAGAAAATCACAATCACATCACTCAGAAGGAAGGAACAGAATACAAATTAAAGGAATAATGTAAATTTTTTGCCATTAAGCTTCAATGACCATTTGAAATGGTGCAAGGCACAAAGGTTTTGATGAGCATCATCCAGTTTGATTATTCATACTTGTGCTTCTGCTTGAATTAAAGTAGGAGTGCTAGAGCCTGTTAGAGCAAAATATTTGAATTGGTAGTGAACTCTCACCTTTACTTGCATCCATTTACTTTTCAAATGAATACTGGATAAGTTAGTGCATTTTCTAATCGGCCTGTTTTCCAGTGAGTGCTGTCATTACATACCAATTTCTTTTAGAAGTGCTTCCTAAGAAACATTAAATACTTACGAATAAGGATGTGTCCATCACCGGCAGCAGCCCTCTGCAAGCAGGGTGATGCAGGCAGGTTGTTTGTCCTCCCTCCCAGGCCTCTGTGCATGGCTTCTCCAGCCTGGTGTGAGTCTGCCCACAGACTGTCTGACCTGGATCAGGGGCTCCCTGTGGGCTCCGGGCAGGGATCCAGCCCTACTGCCCCCCCAACAGAGGTGTTGGTGTGTGGGTGCTCAGAGCCATGGAACATCCCTGCCTGGCTTCCCAGCAGCAGCCATGGGAGGAAAGAGCATGGTCAGGAGCTCTCTCCTTCAGCTTCCAGCCTGCAGCTTTCTCCCCTGAGCAATCACTGCTTTATCCCAGTTCCAGCACTCGCACACACACATCGCTTGCAGAGAGGAAAGACCTGGACTGAATGTGGGTTTTCATTATATGGATGAATTATATTATTATAATTATATAATTATGGATGCAGGGAAAAAGCAAAGAGCATTAGGGTGAGGTGGCAGGAACCAGCCTGGAGAACCTTTCCTGGGGCCTGATCTGACCAGCATGAGGGGCTGGCAGGTTTGCTGGATGCCCTGAGAGCAAAATTGGCCAGATGTTTGTCTGAGGAGATACTGTGGGATTCACAGCCTCAAAAGTTGCAGCAGGAGAGATTTAGGTTGGATATTTGGAAAAAAAATTCTTGTCCAAAAGGGCTGTTGGGCATTGGAACAGGCTGCCCAGGGCCGTGAGGGAGTCACCATTCCCGGTGAGATTTAACAGATGCATGGATGGGATACCTGGGGACATGGGTTAGTGTTGGCCTTGGCAGTGCTGGGGGAATGGTTGGACTTGATGGCCTTAGAGGGCTTTTCCAATATAAATGATTCTATGGGCTTCTGAAAATGCCAAAAGGCAGACTTAAAATCAATGCACAGAATCCCAGAAAGATTTGGGTTGGAAGAACCTTAATGCTCATCTCATTCCATAGGCGGGGACACCTTCCATGATCCCAAGTTGCTCCAAGCCCCATCCCACCTGGCCTTGGACACTGCCAGGGATTCAGGGGCAGCCACAGCTTCTCTAGGCAAAGCTAATTTGCTAAGTAATAATGAAGTTATTCCTAATGAGCAACGGGCTGGTGATGCTGCCCAGAGCATCCATGAGCTTGGAGGTGTCAGTAGAGCTCCTGTGGGCTGGCAAACACCCACTGCTGGACCAGCGGGAGCTGCGGGATGCCTCACCCTGCCCCGCTCCGGGGCTCGATAAAATGCCTTTTATTAAGATGAGGGAGGGGGAAATCAATGCGACTACACATCAAACCCGACCAAACCTCCGGTTTAGCAATTCCCGAGCAATCCCTCAGGAGCCAATGAAGGCCGGGTTATTTAAATTAGAAAGGCCGGGGATGAATGCCTGCCTTTGTCCGGCCTCTTCCCCAAGGTGATCTGGGTTAAACCCGTGCTCTCAGGGTTAATTATCAGCTGCTTTTCTTTTAAAAATATTTTTTTCCTTATTGACACACGGGGGTTGATTTATGTAATATCCATCATAATTCCCAGATTTCTGTAGATTACAAGGTTATCCCTGCTGGTGGAGGGGCTCCATGCTGGCCTCCCACCTCGCTCTGGCCACCACCGCCCACCCTCCAGCTCCCTGGCCCTCCTTAATTAGGAATGTTTAATACAAGGGACTCTGGGGTGTGATTAAAATCATGTAAAACAAAAAGGCAGCATGGAAAAGTCAGTCCTGCTCTTTACTTCTGCCTTCTCCCTCTCCCCGGTGTCTGTGCAGCTTCTCCAGCCCACCAAGGATGGTTTTTGGTGCCAGCCCAGCAGAAGCCCAATCCTGTTCTCTCCAGATGAAGGAAATGGACCCCAATGCACATATGGGGTCACATCCTTGCACGTGAGCCTGGAGGTGCTCTGGGGCCTCTCCTGTCCACGTCAGCAGTTCCATAAACCAGCTGAAGAAGAGGCTGGACTGGCACCCAGCTCTCCAAAACAGGTCTCCCAAGCCTGAATCCCCCAGTCCTGGGGGAAAGGAGCAGTGCCTGACCCCTCCAGTCCCGAGGTTTGAGATGCCCCCTGTGGTGTTGAGGAGGTTTCCCAGTGCCTGGGCACGTGGAACAGGACCAGGGCTGGGCTGGGAGATGAGCGGGGGGACATGCATCACCTCACCAGAGAATTCAGGAAGGAGTGTTTCCTTGGGCCTGGCTGCTTCACATTACTCATCTCTCCATACTTATTTTTCTTCCTCCCATCCTTGGGTTTTCTGCTGCTTCCCCTCTGCCCAGTGCCTCAAAGCCCCGCTGCCTCTGCAGGCCCTTTTCCATGTCCTTGTTTTCCGGACTCTGGCCTGCATGTGGGCAGACACGGATTTCTGACAGTGCTAAGCACGTCTCTGCTGCAAACCAGAGCTTTCAGGGATCATTCCACTCGACTGGCTGAGAAGAAAACTGCTCTGATAGAAACTATGTCATAATAGTTGGGAGCTGGATAACAACACCCTGCTGCTGGGGTTGATCTATTCTACGCCAGCACGGGGAATTGGTCTCCACCAAAGCAGAAAATGGAGCTGGCTTTTAAGGAGGGTTTAAAATCAAGCAGCTCTGGACTTACCAGATGATAGTTTCAGTAATATTTCTGTGGGCAAGCCAGCCCTTTTGTTCTGGGAGCTGCTAGTCTGCAAAGCAAATGTCCCACAGCATCAAACCAGAGCTCCCCACGAAAGTTTAACTTTGGCTTTCAGCTCGCCACAGCAGCGCTGCTGGGGATGGGAGGGTGCTGCTGCCTCTCAGGAGTGATCAGGGGGGAGGTGGTGAAGTTTAAGAGCAGCAGCCTGATCGATGGTGAGAGGAATGACGCATGCTCTGGATTTATTCAGAAATCAGGAACATCTGCCTAGGTGTGCTTTGGAAAGGCAGAAATGAGGGAGCTGCTTGAGAGTGAGGGCTGGGCGTCTCTGCTGATGTCTGGGAGAGTGACACAGGGTGACAGAGCCACCACTGGAGCAGGGCTGGAATAAACCCTCCTCCCACGTCTGGCTGGTGCATGTGGCACTCCACCCCAGCTGGCACCCTTGGCAAGGGTCCCCTGGCAATCTGAGGAATTAGTTTAACTCTGGGTCTCCAGTTTGGTTTTCCAGGGGAGGAGTGACGACAGAGCTCGCAGCAGGTCCCTTCCGTGGCTCCCGGCAGTGTCCCAGCTGGAGGCTGCCTGAAAAGTGATGGTTTTCCATGATCTGATGCCAGCTCACCCGGATGCTGCAGCCATCCCTGCACAGTTGGCCACTGCTCCCTTTTCCTGGTGCGCGTTGCGCAGCTGGAGTTGGCTCGTGCGATAAATGGACACAGTTCAAAACTATGACTCCTCTGAACTTTTTAACCTCACACGAAAGGGAGGAATTCTAAGAGCAATGGGTAAAATTCAATTAACTGAGATGACAGAAAATAATCTACTGAGCGCATACATCAGGCAATTGGAAGCTTTCATACCTTTCGAAAAGGAAATAACCTAATTCTTCCCCTGTTATCTAATGACACAGGAGTTTATTTCTCTGGAAGCAGTTACAAATCTACCTAATGGGGCCTAAATGCTGTTGCCAGGCAATTAGGGGTTCATTGTGTGGCTAATTCTTTCATTTCCGTAGTGGTGATTGCTGTGGCGGGCAAGCTGAGGTCCCTGTGTGGAGCACACCTCTTGCTCTGGGTGTGCCCATGCTCCGTGGCTCTGCCCAGGGCACTCCTGGCCTTGTCATGCCATGACTTATTTGGTGTCTGATCCGTGAGTTATCCCCTCCCTCTGAGCTGATTCCAAAGGTTCCTGCACAAACTCTGCGCAGCCTGGGCAGCTTTTGGTTATGAATGAGCGCAGAGACACACACAGGGGCATTATTTATCTAAAATATATAAGCAGGAGGAATCTTCATAAATCACAGGCTGCTATTATCCTGGGGTTCATGACAGCCATATCTTTTTTTTTCCACAGAAACCCAAAATATATTAAACACCCTAGGCCTTGGAAAGGGACCTTTCAAACCTGTACAATTGCTCTATTTAGCTCATTCCTTTAGCATTTAATATTTGAAGTCTGTTCTACACAATCAATCTTAAAATTCCACAGTCAATCTTCAAATTAGGATTTAAGCCAGAATTTATTGAGGGAAGCTTCTGTATCTGCCTGTAGGAATATTGTTGTTTATGACCTGAGGAGCAGGGTGGTTAATCCTGGAGAGAGAGCCTTTGGAAAGCTGTTTTAAATTGGGCTCTGCTCATGTCAGGCCTGTTGGGGAGCGCTGGCAGACATGGGGGCAAGGCCGTGGATGCTGCAGGAGACCCGGGATGCTGCAGGAGCATTGCTGCCCTGCAGTGGCAACTCACGAGATCATTCCAGAAGGTCCCTCCTTGGGCTGCACTAATCAAGGGATGTGCCCAACAGTTTACTACAGCATTTAATTAAACAAATTTACCTTTTGAGGGAAAATCCATCACAAGCAATTTGGGTTCTGGTGTATCAGAGCCTTTTTTGAGGTGACTAGTGCTTTTAACCACTGTCTGAAGTGCAGGCGGTGTTAATTAGCATATTTAGGATTAAGTAGATTTAGCATGCAGTAATCATTCCCTAATTCAGTAAGAACTATCTCTGGTGAATAGTGGACATTAATGACAGTTGCAAGAGCTTAGATATTACATAATCACTAATTACATTCTGCACAATTAGCGGAGACTCCTCAGTGTGAATGGCTAATGGCTGATTTGTGTCAGCAGCCTGTTCTGGCTCTACAGAAATATAAACAGTCCGCATAATGTTCTGAGGGAATTAGCATAGGGAAGGAGGTTATCTGTGGAGGTGGGAGGCCGGAGGAGCTCTGATGGATGGGCTGAACCTGGAGGCAGTGTCATGCCTGGACATACAGCTGCCCTTCCTCATGGATGGCCTCAAAATGCCACCACGCACTTGGAGGCTCTCAGCTCCCATGGCAGAGGGTAAATCTGACACACAGGGGCCTCGGAGGGCATGTGAGGTGTTCTACTGAGTGCTGAGTGATGTTCTGCAGAGCTACCACCAACAGCCAAACCCTCAGTGTGTGGAGGCCTTGTGCTCCATGCCAGGGAGCAGCTGGGACTGACACACAGCCTGCCAAGGCAGGAGCAGGACCAAGCAGGGAGCAGCAACCTGCAAGTGCTGCTTGGTTTGTTTGGGGTTTTTTTTTTTCCCCAAAAAAGATTTCTGAAAATAAAAATGCGATAGCATCTTGCCCTGCCGCATTTGGCATTTCCTCACCATTAACCATTGTCTAAAAGGATGAAAAAGCTGAGCTCTGCTTTCTGCCCATTGCGCATGCCAAAGCTGCCCCTCAGGGAGAGGGCCTTCCTTGGGTGAACCTTCCAGGGATTTGGGCAACAGCGAGGTGGCAGGCAGGGGAATCAATTTTTGCCCCATTGATTTTTAGTGATGTTTGGATCAGATCCATGGATTCTTACAAGCGAATTAAGGCTCCCACATTTGTTGTGTGATTAAAATGAGGAATAGCGGTATTAAGCTGAGGGAATTGATTTGGACAAATCCCAAGCAGGAGACTTGCACTGGGCCCCTATACCTTGAGGTACTGGGTATTTTAAATTAAGATTGCATGTGGTTTTAAAAGGCATTGTCAGAGCAAAAGCAATTTAACAAAAGGCAATGTATCTGACAGCGACTCTCCTGTCTGCCAAGTGCTCTTCTCTGCAAGCACATTGTAGGGACGCAGATTACATCTCCTGAATATTTTTGTTGCTTGGTTCATTTTCATAATAATAACAACTTGCATCCCGTCTCCATCCTTTCATCTTGAAGGGTTGCAAACTATTATACAAACACACTCGCTCCCGATGCAGTCATCTCCAGGGGACAGCCGGCGCCTTTCGGCAGTGGGGAGCGGGATGTGGCCACCCGGGAGCATGCTGACCACAGCGGCCTCCGGCTGGTGGGATGAGGGGTTCTGGGGAGCCCCCGCCTGCAGCACACCCCACCTCGTACCTCCAGCACAGACCTGTCGGTGTGGGTGAGTCCTGCCTGTGCCTGGGGGGGCTCACAGAGGGGACACATGGAGCCCAGAGAAGTTGTGGCTGCCCCTGGATCCCTGGGAGCGTTCCAGGCCAGCGTGGACAGCAGGGCCTGGAGCAACGTGGGATAGTGGGAGGTGTCCCTGCCCATGGCAGGGGGTGGAATGAGATGGACTTTAAGGTCTTTCCAAGCCATGGGAGTCCGGGATTTCGTGTCTGAAGGAAAACATCTCAAAGCCCTAGAAGCCTCAGCGAGGCTACCTCTTTCTGCTCCAGCACAAAAGTGGCTGTGCCCCATTCCACACCACACCTCCAGGTAGGACTTGGGGAGGGTTTATAACATTGGCAGTGTTGTTTCCCAGCTGCTGGGATGTTCAGAATCGAGGCTTGAAAATACTGGCCTTTGGGTGCCTTGTCCAGAAACCCCATTTTTTCATCTCTGTGGGTAGCCGACGGCCAGGCTGGTGTGAGGAAAGAATGCAGCGGTGGAGCTGAGGCCAGCAGGATTTCTCTTCGGCATGCCAGGGAGGAGCAGTTGAGCGGGCATGGCACGGAGAGCACCGTGCTCAGTCAGGGATTGCTCAAAGCCACGCTCCTCGGTGTCACCGGTGGCTTTTCTGTGTCAAAAAACACTTTCCGTGCCCTCCCCGCTGCCGGCCTTGGAGCGTCCTGGCTCCTCCGGCCTGGCGCCGAGGGCTGGAGACCAGTCACAGGACAGCATTTCCCTAAGTGCTGTTTGCCGAGGCAGGTGCTATTCCTTTCATTATCGCCAGGACATTTAAATCTCACTGATTGGCATTGTTGTCTCAAAGACGGTGTTTTTCCTGCTGAGAAACTGCATTAGATCGGCGAAACGGAGCTCATTTCCATTCACTCAGCAGTCTCTCTAGAAATGACATGCAGTGCTTGAAACTGTTTATTTCCAAATTCAGGCCTCCTCTGCATCAGTCATCAGCTTCAATTACCAGTTTTCCGCAGCCAAGCCATCAGGCAGTCTGACACGAGGGTCCAACCTAATTCCCACCTTCTCCAAAGTCAAGAGCATAATGTGCAGATGAAAAGGTGGAAAATAGCCTGGACTTCATTAGCATGCAGAGCCCGGCTGTTCATTTGCTTGCTGCGAATGGAAGTTCTGACACTCGGTGCCTTCTGCAATATGAGAAAAGTCCTCTTCAGAGTATATGATGTCCTCACCAGCCTGCAAAGGTCATCAAAAAGGCAGGCGCTGACCTTGCTCCCTGCTCTTCATGACTAGTTTATTGATTCCAGGAACACCTCATTACATGCCGGATCAACATATTATTGCCGTGTTCAGCGGCTGAATTGTTTACAAGTGTCTTTATAACCAGCAAAAAGCCTTCCAGATGATGCATGACTACACTCATTTGGATGTGACCTGCCAATTAGATGTTATGCGATCCGGTGCCGTGTGTCCTGATCCCTGACCGAGTCCACTGCCCTGCATCAGCATGGGCCCATTTACTACTTCTTTGGAACGGCTCTTTGGCAAAGTGTCCATTAGCCTGTCAGTCTGTAAATATTTTATTTTTTTACCTTAGAAGCAGTGGCGGAGGCGCCGCTGGTGCTCCCGCTCCATCATTTGCTATGCATGAGGTTGATAATCAGCTGGGGGAGGCGAGGGGGTGTTTTATGGCAGCGTCTGATGGCCCACCCCATTTGCAGTCAGCGTGCATGGCCCGCACTCCTGTGCCGCGTGCCACCCCGCCACAGGGACCCGGCATATTTTATTCTGGCACAAACACTGCGAGGCTGCTGATTTATCAGCTGGGGGAAGGCAGGAGCGAACCCCCCTGTGCTCAGCCTCGCCCTGCCTCCAAAGGCCTCGTAACTTACCACACAGCAAACGCATTTCCCCTTTCTCTGTCTTTATGGCACTTTGTGTTCTCCCTTGTTAATATATTGCGCTGCGTTATTTATCCCGGCCCGCAGCCTGGGGTATTTACACATGCGGAGATGCAAGAACTACAAAAATAAATCACGGGGCACGACTACTATTTTAATCTCTCATTACAGACACTTCTGTTGCTCCATAAAGAAAAGACGAGCGAGTCTGTAAAGAGAGATCTCTGTGCCAAAAAGCGGCACTGGGATCGCGGCTTCCGGGCAGCCTCTGGAACAGGCTGGGGTTTTGATTTTTCCACCTCAGCCTTTGGTGGTGGTGGGGTGGCCAAGATGCTAAAGAAAACTTCGTGCAGCTGTGCATGTGGCTCATGTGGCAGTGCCGGGATGTCCTTGGGGGCTGTGGCCTAGCTGGAATATGATAAAATGTTCACACACACGGCACTATCTGCCCGGAGCTCTGCAAATATTAATCATGTTGCCCAGCGCCCTTTGGCAAGTGTCAGTGCTGAAATGCCCTTGCTGGGGCTAAATCCAGGGATCAGAAGGGCTAAAGAGCTCCAAGGGTGAAGCCACAGCCCCCCAAAATACTGTATCTCCAGCATCCTGCTCTCCAGAGCCTGCATTGAGTCCTCAGAAATCCCAAAACCTGCCGTGCCAGGCCTTGGGCTGCTAAATTACAGGAATGTGCCAGGAGGGAGGGTTGCCCATGCTGGGTGACAGAAACAGCTGAGGGTCCAATTCCCTCCTTACAACATTGCCTTGGTTTGGGAAGACAGGTATCTCTGCCAGGGAAAGCTGGAGCTTCCCTTGGAATGGAGAATGTAAACCACCACCACCACCCTTTTTCCAATTATAATTTTTCAGTTGAAAGCTTTTAGGCAAAAGATTTTGGAAATAGAAATAGCAGTTCTTTACTGGTATGTATAAAACAAACAAACAAACAAAAACAACAAAAAACAACTACAGCATTGATAACAAAAACAGTACCAAGAACTTTGAGGACTTTGCTTCACAAAAACCCAGGTCAGTTTGATCTCAGTGCCTTTGTAGGATCCTCAGAGCACCAAGCTGGGAATAGTGGAAAAAGAGTCTCAGTAGCTGTGGAGTGGCAGGATGTCCCGGCAGAGCAGGGGCAGGGTGTTTTGGCAGGGCAGGGGGATGCAGGGTCACGCTGTAGGAAGAGGAGCAGTGCTGATGGAACCACCACGGCAGGGCAGGGCTGGCCCAGCTCTCACAGAGAAGCTCAGAATTCCAGGGTGAGCAGATGATGGCAGATTTCCCAAGACTGGACTGCAGTGAAATTCTCCAGCAGGAGCACAAACCCAGCCGTGCCTTCTCCCCGAACGCCGAAAAGCCGAAAACCAGAGAACGAGGCTACCTGAAGCTCTGCCCTTTACCTGCCTCAAATCTCCACAGTCCTCCGAGCTTCTTCGACCACCCCTTGGTTTTGTTAGTCTTAAGTACGACACTTAGTCTCCTTGGTAACTTATGGGGGAAATATTCTTTAGAGTAAAAAGGAACAAAACCGAACCCCAACAAACATGAAGCATAGGGAATTGGGGCCTGGAAAAAGTGGGATTTGAATTCCTTAAAATAGCACAATTAGCTTCCAGAATAAAAACTGGAATGTGTTTGTTTAATTAGAGCTGAAGCAAAATACACTCTCACATCAGACCAGCCTTAGGCTCCAGAGACAGTACAGTGCATTGATCTGAATTTCGGAAAGGAGGGGGAAAAACCTCCATTTTCTAGCAAATCCCAGGCTCTGGGCATCCCTGGAGCTGCCAGTGTTGAATATTCAGAGGGCTGATTCCCCACAGTGAGCTCAGAGCTGCAGCCAGGTAACAGCGTGGGCTGGCACAGCGGGAATCGAGCCTGGGAGCTCCAAATCCCAAATGTGGGATCTCCACCCGGGCACTGGGATCTCCCTCCCCCGGGGGAGGTACCAGGTCTGGCCTGTCCCACGCCCCGGTGTGAGCTGTGGCCTTATTTTCACCATGATAAGCCTGCAGTGGTTTATCAAGCCCCAGACATCCCTCCAAATTTGGCACCCCATCCCTTCACTTCTGTTTGTGTCCCTGTTTCTGGATTTCAGTTCACGGTGCAAATCCTCCTTTGAAATGGCAGAAAAAAATCAGCTCTTTATGACCGCAGACATTAAAGTTGTATGACTATGGAGAAGTGCATTAACCTTTCCTTCAGCTTGGAGAACTTAATAATCTTTTAAAAATCAACTTTTTATTAATTCTGGAGTGATGTTAAATGCCTGAGGGGAGTGAGGAGCAGCGGCATCCCCAGGGCAGCTCTTTGCCACTCTAACTTAAGATCAGACCTGTGAGTGATGCAGGAACCACAGCCCATGCAGACATGGAATCACAAAATTGTTAAGGTTGGAAAAGCTGTGTAAGAGTCCGAGCATTCCTCCAGCGCTGGAAGACCACTAAGCAGTGTCCCCAGGTGCCACATCTGCACATCTTTTAAACTCCTCCAGGGATGGGGACTCCACAACTGTCCGGTTCCAGGGCAGGAGCAGCCAAGCACCACATCTTCCCATACAGCCCAGGGGAGTGAATTAAACTGGTGGTGCTTGGCCAGCCTGGAGCTAGACCTCTGCATCCATGTGGGGAAGGATGAAGGAGCCACCTCAATTTTATTGTAAGAATGGGTTTCCCTGAGAGGAAATCAAGATGTCCTTCCTGGGCTGAAATTTGGATTTGGCAGGGCAACTGTCAGCCATTCCTCCTTGGAGAATGGGGCAGTGACAGCCAGGAGAACTCAGCCCCTTTCCAGGGGATTTTGTTGGGAAGGAAGCAGCTGAAGGGCTGTAAATCCTGCACCCAGAAAGATCAGATCTGTCTGGAGCGACAGAGACCTGGAGCCCAGAGCTGGGGGATGGAGCCCAGCGCTGCAGCATGTGCGAGCCTCTCTGGGTGGTGGGCACACACTGGGGAGGGTGGGCTCTTATTAATTACTGCTAATTGCTTATTTCACATATCATTCTTGATGAGGTTTCCTTGCAAAGGGCGGCTGATATTTTAGGGATACGCAGGGTGAATATCTGCCCACGCAGCCGAATCCCTGGGCTAGGGCTCTAAAGCCAACAGCACAGCCCTCACCGAGTGTTTCCAAACTGAATAGTCGTTGGGTTGGCAGATAATTCAGAAACTATTTGTATGAGCTGTTTATCAAATTATTAACTGCACAGATGTTGTTTGGTTGAAGAGCAGCTGAACCTTCTCTCTGCCAGCCGTGGAGACAAAGGTCTGCAGGAATAATTGGAGATGTGCATGGAATATTAAATTAATTTACGGCTCTTAATTCTTATGCAAATCCTGACCTCTGATAGAGCCTATCAATTACCCTGCACACAGGGAAAAGAAAGGAGAACAGTTCCTTTCTTTTCTTTCCCCCTCTCCTTTTTTTCCTGTTGTTCTCCAGTTTGGGGTTTTGTTTCTTTGTCATTTTGTTGTTGTTGTTTTCTTTTTTTTTTTTTTTTTTTTCCTTTTGAAAGGGAACTTGGGAAAGGAAATATTTGTGGGAGGAAAAAAAGCTATTTATCTGTGAGAGAATCAAAGGGCCAGGATTATTTAATTGAAGGTCCCCGTTGCAGCGATGTCCTCTGGGAGACGGGGTGTGGTTTTTAACATTGTGGGGTGCTCAGGGGAGGCCTGGGAATGGTGGCCAAAGCTGGGCTGGAATAGCTCCACATGTTTTCCCAGGAGGGGCCCCACTCTGCCAGCACCATAGTGGGTTGCAGTGGGAGAGGACTGGAGGCCTGGGCTGGGTTTTGGTGGGGTTGGGGGCAGGAAGGGGCCCCTGGCTCCACTAGGATCCAGCCAGGGTTCAGGTGGGTTGTTGGGGAGGGCTTGATTCTGCCAGTAATTACCAGGGAAGAAGAAAGAGAATTTATTGTGAGGTCCCAGGTAAAATGAAGCAGGATTTAATTGGTCCTCGTTAAACAGAGCTGGGTTTCTAATATGGAGAAAGGCCTTGTCCGGGCAGTGTTTAATTGGGGCTCTGTGTGTGCAGCTCAGCCGGCGCTTAAAGGCAGACACCAGGCACTGTTCTTTCATCCCATTTTCTAATAAGGATAAATAAACAGGATGAATAATGCCATCAGCCTCTCCCTCGACCCCTGGAGACCCCAGCAACACACTGCTGTTCATCCCAGAGCTGGTCCCTGGGATCCACAAATCCAATGTGAGTGGGATCCCTCTGCACAGAGCACCCGGTGTGGCACCGATGGGCGCTGTTAGCAGAACCCCCAGGTCCAGCTACGGAGCAGTTTGGGTTGAATTCCTTGGTTAGTGGCTGTCTGAGGGGAGCCTGAAGAGGAGATGGGGCTCAGGGGGCAGGAGAGGAAAGAAGGGAGAAAAAAATGGAAGATAAAATTATGCCTTTCTTTCTTATTATTCCTTTTTTATTTTTTTCCCCCCATAAATCCCGGAAAGTGTTAGGAAGCTACACTCCCCCTCCCATGCAGCCCACTCGGATAATTTCATTTATCCCGTAAATCTAATTAGCAATCAGCGGCTGACATTAATAGGGATCTAATGAGGCCGGCGATGACCAGATTATCAGGTGAGCACTGACAGAGCCTTAAAGGCACATCGAGCTCTGCCCTCGGTGGGACCTGGAGGGGGGAAAACTGCTTTATAGGGGGAGAAAAGAAAGAGAGAGGGAAAAAAAAAAAAAAAAAAAAAAAAAAAGACAAAAATATGAAGGAGGGGGAGAAAACCACGAGGAAAACCGGTGCGGGTGCTGCTTGGCTTATTAAGGGAGCTGGACATCATTGCTGGATACAGTTTATCCACTAGCATCGGGCCTCCGTCCCTGCTTCTCCGGAAATACTGTTCTGCAGAGGAGAAAAAGGAGGGGGGGGGTTGGATAAGGGAAAGAAAAGAGGGAAAAAAAAAAAAAAAAAAAAAAAAAAAAAGGAAAAAAAAAGAAAGAAAGAAGCTGGAGCCCAAGGAGTCGCTGTGCAATTTATTCCAAGGGGTGGCTGTTGAGAAGGCGGCAATTTGCGGCGGCCGGGGGTTATTTAGTGCGATATGAAATCAAATGATCCTATTGCTCAAATAACAGTGTCTGGGAGGAGAAGCGAGCGCGCTCCAAAGGTAATTGTCTCCAGATGATATTCCCATTATCCTCCAATCCCGGCCTAAACGCTGCCAGCGCCGGACTGGAATCGATACGGGGGGAGGACCGAGGGGATCGGGGGGAGGCATCCCCGGCACTGACCCCCCTCGGGAAGGGCGGCAGGGCTGCGGGAAGACCCGAAATTTCCTGTGGCTGCTGCCTGTCCGTGCCTCGGCGGGAGCGGCAACACCGGCGAGGGAGCCGAGCGCGGAGCGCAGGTAAGAGACCTGCCGGTGGACGGGGAGAGGGAACCCGGCCCCTCCCGTGCCCCGGCGGGCAGCCGCTCTCCCAGCGGACCCTTCTGCATCGCTTCACCCTAACCCAGCCTGCCGGCTCCGATGCGACCTGCCGTGGCCCCGCTCCAGTCCCGCCGCCGGGGGGTCACCGCCGCCTGCGGGCGGTCCCGTTTGCCCGGAGCCGCTGGAAGCGCAGCCGGACCAGAGGCGGCTTCGCTCTGGATCCCCGAGTGGCGGATGGAGCGGCGACTCCCGCTCTCCGCGGCGCTGCCCGATGGTAAAATCGCCAGGTTCAATGGCTTGAGGAAAACGACGGAGGAAAATCCAAGGGGGACGGAAAGCGGTGAGCGAGAGGCGGGGGCAAAGCCAGCGGCACCTACCGGGACGGGGGTCCCCGGGACGGGGGTCCAGGCTCGTTAGGTGGCCGCTGCGGCAGAGGGGACCGAACGCTCCGAGTGCGGCAGCCCAGGGCAAGAGGCGGCCCCGCAGCTGCTCCCCAAATTCCATCCGCCCGTGGGGTGGCCGGAATTCCGCCCGGAGCTGCGGATAATGGCACGGGGCTTTTCCCCTTTCCGCCTTTCTTTGTCAGCCTTTTGCCCCGGCGGGCAGCGCGTCCCCGGTAGCGCTTCGGGTAGAGAACAAACGTGCTTCTGCAAAAGAAATAATGCGAGTATCGAGGGAGCGAAACTCCGGGCTGGGGAGCACAAGAGTGTTCCAGCTGGGGCAGCTCTGTGCTCCCGGGGGCCAGGGTTTGCCCTGGACTGGTAACAGCGGAAGGTGGCTGTGCTGAACTAGCGGGGACACCGCGGGGAGCGGCAGGAGGAGAAAGCTCGGGGTCAGGCGCCTCTCACGGGTCAGATTCTGATGAGAACAGGGCACAGGTCACCCCCCCACGGCCGCCGGGAAAGGTTGGTGTGGTTTGTGTGTCTGCAAACGGGCAAAGTATTCGGGACCTGCAGCCTGGAAGTGAGCCCCAGCCTTTGCCCACCTGTGTGTCTGCCCCACGCTGCCTCGCAGGTACGTTAGAAACGCATTTTTGAGCGCTGATGGAGGATTTTTCCACCTCTGCTCAAGCGTTTTTTGTCAGCTTCAGCCTCAGGCTCCTATTTCTGTTTGGCGTGTTCTGAATAGAGCGCAAGGCCCAGGGGTGCTGAGCTCCGTGCAGACACAGCTTGATTAATTCAATAGTCCTGTGCTCTCTGCTTTTTACAAACAAATGAACAGTTGATATGTTTGGATCCTTTCATTCACCACCAGAACAATCCTCTGCACAGGACAGGGGGAAAATGCCTAATCAGTCATAGCAAACCAGCACGGTGGTTTGGGGTGGGAAGTGAAAAATAACCATGTCCACTCAAACCTGGATTTCTTAGCACTGGAGGACTGGGAGAGGCAGGGTGCAGGAATTGCCCCGGGTGAGACCTGGGCTGGCCGCACAGGCAGCACTTCTTCAAGCTGCAAGCCAACTTCCCCAGCACTCCCGGGTCCGGGCACTCAGCTCCAGACCTCTGGCAGAAGTGAGACTGGAACAGACGCAGCAGCCAAGCCTTGCCCAGGCAGGAACTTGGGGACCTCTATGGTGCAAGCTCAGAGCTCTGCACTCGCTTTCCTCCTGCATGGCCCTTTTATTAATCTGCTCGCTTTTATTTCCCAGAGTTGCTGCTGACCCGCAGGTGCTCCTGCTGAGATACAGACGTGGTGGGCAGGGTTTGAGTGTTGGGGTGCAAGGAGGCGAGGGATCCTCCAGGGACGCCGTGTTTGTCAGGGTGTCTGTCCCAAGAGCCGTGCCCTGCTGCCCATGCCACCAGATCCCAGTTCCTGGCCCCATGAACCACACAGCTCACCCAAGTGCCTTCCTTTGTTTCAAACCCTTGGAGCCTGGCGTACTCGTTGAACCTGACAGTGACTGCATCAAAGTGGCTAACAATTAGGAAATAAACAAATATCATCTGAGGCGTTTTTGGGTGGAATCCAGCCATACATAGATGGGCTCGTTGCTGTTGTTGCCATATCGAATATTCCTCGTAGTCGTGATATTTGTGCTGCACAGCAGCGTCCCCGGCACAGCAAACATGGCATTATTTCACTGTGCAAAGGCTTCATTAATCAAACCAGACAATGGGCCAGACACATCCCTTTGAGCCCAGTGCTGGGATCCTCCGGGCTTTTCACCTTGTCCAGACACCTCATCCCTGTCAATGCAGGCAGCAGCTCTTCAGAACCAATCCCTCTGAATTGTGGGACTGACAGGAAAACATCTAATTCAGTTAAAAGAATCCCACAGTTATTTTATATTCTCCCTTTAATTTTTAATGACTTGTAGAAGCTAAGCTTTTTCAGTCTTTCCATCTGTACGTGAGATCAATCTGGTCATTTGTTAAAACGCTGATGAAAGAGCCTGACAGATCTGTGTCCTTTAGAGCAGCAGCAGCAGCGAGCACTAAGATCGAGCAGGATGGACTGGCCTCGCCGAGCCACGGCCCTGCCAGCGAGAGCTGTGGAGCAGACGGCAGAGGGAACAGCATGGCCATAAAGGTGCCGTTCTCCTGAAAGAGGATCCTGGCAAAAACACGGCTTAGTGCAAGGGACAGTGTGCCGCAGGTGAGGTAGGACCTTGTGCGCTGGGAACGTGTGTGGGTGCAGCGTTCCCTTTTCCTCGCTGTAGCACTGCGCGCTTCGAGCACAGAGCTGGCAGCAGAACAGTTGGGCACGGGGAGTCCTGCGAGCCTCTGGAGGGGTGGGCTCCATCCTACATCTGTGAGGATGGGAGCTCGTGGTGCCTGTGGCAGGTTCTGGCTTGTGCTGGATTCTGTTCTTGGAGTCAGGCTCCAGCTGTATGGGACCGTGGTTCCCCTGGCCATGGGACCTCAACGGCCACTTGTGGCACTGAGTTTGGCTGTGTGTTGTGAGCCATTTCTCTCACTTGCAGTCTCGTCACTGCAGGCATGAAGAACGTACTCCAGAATGAGCCAAAATACCCTTTCCTGAACAGAAATACACCAGAGCTGGTTGAGCTTGAGGCACAGAAGTTGAAGGAGCTGTGGCACAGGGTGCTTCTGAGTGTGAGTTGTAGATGCTTTCAGGGAAGATGAGAGTGTTAAGCCCTTTGGCTGTGAGTGGTCTGGTTTGAATTCAGCCTCTGGGCCCACATCTCAGAAAGCCTGAATTCAGTTCTCATTTCTTCAGGGACGGGGAAACTCAACACGGTCAATATCTTCTTTTCTCTTCAGACAGCAGCAGACACTTGAATGGAGACTCCTCCTCATGTTTACAGCCTGGTCACAGGAGCAACTGAGACCCAAAATCTTCCGAACATCTCTTCTGGATGCCTGGCCTTGGAACAGCCTCATTCATGTCACACCTGCTGCTTTCCACTCACAGAGACTCCTGTGCTGCACAGGACACTGGAAAAGCACTTGGAGATGGCTGGAGAAGGAAGGGGGCTTCCTGGAAAACAGTTTCTAAACCAGGCCCTTCTCTGTGCTGTGGCTTTTCTGAGACGGCTCATTAATATCGGTGCTTGTATGTGCTTGTATCTCAGTTCTCCAGAACTGATTCAAAATCCATGGACAGTGCCATGCCTAGGGGCTTTTCAATTATGTCACCAGGCTTTGGCTATGGCCCTTACATTTGTAATAAACATGACATGCTTTAAAAACTGCTGCAGTCTCCAGGTTTTTTTGTATTCAGCCGTTGGGTTCTGTGTTCCAGGTTCCTGCTGGAGGAACTCTGTCAGCTGCCCTGAGGCAGCAAATCTGAAGCCAGGCGTGGTGTGCACTGCTCGTGCATCAGACACAAGTAATAACAGGCTTCAAGGAGCTGTACTACTTAATAAAAGCATTTTATTACATTTAAATGTATTAAAATGTGAACATTAAATTCAACACACTAATTACTGTTTCCAGGCATTGCCTCTGAGAGGAAATGGATCCTCACAACTGCTCTGCTGAGATCACTCACTGCTGTTACTGCTCCTTGGTTTCTGGTGTGTTATTAGTGCTCTGCATTTGAGACTTGAGTCATTAACAAAACGGACTCGTATTGGGCATCGTGTAAATTCTGTGTATGTATTCACACAGCTCCCGGGGCCTACGTCACATGTCTCATTGAGAAAAGAAAAGCAAATGCATTTGGCTCTGCCCTGGCTTGTGGGCAAGCTCACGGTGCTCTCGGGGATCACCCAGGCACAAGCACAAAGAGGGAAAACCTCTTCCCAACACATCTCTGTGTTTCTGCAAATCCCTTTCCAGGGCAATTTGTCCCCTCAACGCTGTGTGTCCCATGACATGCTACCAGGGACACCAACACTTCTTTCTCTGTAAGGAGTTTCCCACTTTTCTGGCAGGAGGACCTTCCTATCCCTGCAGCAGGGATGTGGAGCATGTGGAGCCATTGCCCTGGAAAACTGGGAAGCCTTGCCAGGGGTCTCTGGTGGGTGAGAGGCCTGTGGCCAGGCACTCAGCTCCATCAGGCAAATCCCGCACCTTCTGGGATATGTCCCAGAGGAAAGGGGGATGCTAAAGGACACGTGGTTGTCTCCCTAAATGAAAAAGAGTGTAAAGCTGTTGAGATTAGTGAACATCAGTCCCTACGCTGGAATCAAGAGACTTTGGTTTGGCAGCTACTGGGGACAAAGACACCATTCCGTTCAAAGTGTATTTAATTCGACAGAAGGAGGCAGCTTCCTTTGACAGTTTTACAGCTCTTATCAGATTACATCAAATTTAAATTAAAACAATCTAAAAGAAGTGTGAAGTACTGCGGGGAGAACACAAACAAAACACTCCTCTTTGTAGGCTTTCAGGGAAGGGACCACATTCCTTATCAGGGATGGGAGGATGGAGATTACTCTTGAGTCAATTATGAGCCCGAGGGCTGCGGTGAGCACCAAGACACAGAACAAAGTGGGACATACATCGGGGGAATTTTTTTTTTTTTAATAAATAGCAGGATGTTGAACCCTGCCTGTGGTTCCAGACCCTCGAACCACAGCCCGAAGTCCACAGTGAATAAAATCCTCCCAGGAGACAAACTGTGCAGCCCGATGGGTCAGGGACCATCAGCCCCTTTCCACCAAACCCTGAAATTGCAGTTTGGGAGTAAGGCTTCTAGTGGGCTCAGGATTTCAGATAGTGCTGGAAGAGCTTGGAAGTTTTGTACTGTTTTAGGTGCTCTTTTAGCACGTACAAATATTTCTGAAAGTACGCCCAGATTTCATCTTGTGGGCTCTTGTGAAGGTGGAAGGGAGACCTCCAAAACACATCTTTGCTTTCAGTAAACAGAAGCGGGAAGAACAGTCTCCACAACGAGTGCGTTTTATGGGAATGCAACACTAAAAGGCTCCCAAATCCTCTGCTGGGCATTCCCGGAGCAGGAAAGCTCTGACTCAAGTCAATGTTCTCAATACTGTGTTGAGCCGGGTACTTAGACAGACATGCAGGACCAGAGCCGGGCTGAATTTGAGGAGAGCTGGGTGCTACTACATCCATTCCACAGAGCTTTTTACTCTTTTTAAATTTGTGGAGCTGAGCTGGAGGCTGCAGGTGTTGGAAACACCAGGAATGCTGCTGCATCCCCAGCCTAGGAACCCCAAAAGTGTTCAGTCTCCCCTAGTCCAGGGCACGTCCCCAGCCAGAGGCTCCAGCTCCAGCTGAGCTTTCATGCTCAGTTCTCGGCCAGAAGTTCTAACGAAGGGTAATTACTGTGATGATCTCGCTGCACTAATTGTATCCTGATTGCCATCCTAATTATGCTCAACCATTTCACTGCTCTCTGCAATTTTGTCCATTGATGTATATAGCTCTTCCTTAATTTCAGTTATTCCTGCGGTACTCAGATTTTATTGGGGCCCTGGAATTTAAGCGCTCATTTGGCAACTTCCGTTCAAAGGGATCGAAGTTTTTATCTGGACATGAAAGGCGGGCGTTCTGTTTTAATTCTCCAGCTGGAGATGTGAATGCAGGGCTGGAGATGACTGTGGCTTCTCCCATATGAATTTGGAGAGGTGACAGCACTAGAGGGACACAGTGGCACTCCAGAGGACGAGGAATCAGGGTGGTTTTTTTTTTTTTTTTTTTTTTTTTTTTTTTTTTTTTTTTTTCCTAGAAAACCAGGGTGTACAATAAACCCGGCAAAACCGACTGTAACTTCTCAGCAGCTCCCAGTTATTTTTCGGATTGGCGCTTTGCAAATTTCCCCCTTTTCCTGGGACACGGATCCTGCCTTGCCCCAGGCGCCCTCCATCACCAAGCCGGGGGCTGATTCGGGCGACCAGCGAAACCCGCGGCAACAACGTGGTGCTGAGAGATGGGCTAACGAGAAATACTGACTTAAAAAAAAAAAAACACAAAAACCAAACCAGACCACCCCCCCCCCCAAAAAAAAAAAAAAAAAAAAGAAGTATATGTATATATATATATATATATATATAAAGGCTTCAGAGGTTTTAGCGCGCCTCTGGGCGGCGCAGGCCGCGCCCGGCCGTTCCCATGGCAACGCGCGAAGCGACACTTCCGGGGTCCCGCGCGGGGCACGACGGGAGCGGCACATGGGAACCGACGGAAACGACCGGGACCGGGAACGGGAACGGGAACGGCACCGGGAACGGGAACGGGAACGGCACCGGGAACGGCACCGGGACCGCCCCTAGACACCGGCACCTGGGAACGGCACCGCGACCCGCAGCCAGCCCGCTCCAGGTGAGCCGCGTCCCCCCGCGGGGAGATGCGGGTCCGGGCAGCGGGTTGTTTTTCCCCTCCTTGTTCTCATCCATCTCTTTTTTTTCTTTTCCCCTTCCATACCTAAGTTCTGGAGGGGCTGAGAAGTCAGTCGCCAGAGATTCAGCTCCTGATCTGTTGACCACTCGGGGACGTGTAGTTAGATCTAAAATTACCTCTCAGACTCTCCTGGCCAGGGTTTGTTTCCTGATGCTGGTCCCTGGTCCAGCCTGCACATGAAGCCTCGGGATGGGGGATTTGTTTCGCTGTGTCCTGCCCCAGGAGACCTTCCCTGGCTCTCCCTGTCTGCCTGAGTGGCCGGTGGCGTGCTGAAAAGCCTGGCTGGTGGGGCGAGAATGGGCTTTCGGGAGCTGAAGAACGCAGTGTGCTTCCTGCAGGATGGGGAGAAGGGGGGGAGTTAGGAAATGGGATCAGAGGCAACGGCTGTTCACATCCATCGGCTTCTTCATCCCCTAGGATATCGGAGTTCTCCGGTGAGGCAGGAAAATTACTTGGAGAAGTGGAAAAACAAGATCTTGAAATTTGTGTTTGTATGGCTGTCCGTCCTATAAGAGGAAATGGAAAGGATGAGGTCTCAGATGGAGCATGGCTGTTAAACTGTGCACATGATGCAAAACCTAATCCTGCTCCAGGCGCTGGCAGGATCACATGGCTAAAACAGACGCCTTGATCTCCCAGGAGGAGCAGCAGGAAGGGTTTCTCCTGGCTCCCCTCTCTGCAGGGAAACTGGGAGGAGGTGTCTGTGTGTGTAGGGAGAGCCCAGATCCACGGAGAAGTGGGCACAGACAGGTGGGGACGTGTGATGTCCCCTTCGCTCCCACACCTTGCTGCTTAATGACGACCTGATGCTGTTCCTGAGGAGCCACTTGGCTTTGCTCGTGGCAGGGTTTGCAGTGAGAATCTGCTGGCAGCCTCTCTTGGTTATTTTCTGGTTTTTGCTCAGGGGATGGTTGTTCATCCTCAGGTGCAGTTTGGAGCTATTCAGTAGTGGTAGCTTTACTCTGTTCCCAAAACCACCTTCCCAATGGGATGGCTTTAGGTGAGGTGTGGATGACTTTGTGGTTGAGCATATGTCTGACCCATGCCCAGTGGCCTGGCACTGCTCCAGGCAGTTCCAATGGCCCCACAGGCTCTCAGCACCACCAGCATTCCTGGTGGACACTTGTTCCTGCAGCAGTGCTGGCAGTGGGGCTCACCTGCCTCTAGATGGACGTGGCTTGCATGCCAAGAGGGAAATATGGGCTTGGTTTCAAGTTCAGTTCCTAAATAAAATACTTGTCTGGCATGTTGGGTTTGTGAGCTGGGAGGGGCTTCGGAAGTGTGTTCTAATCCATCCCTCTGGCAGGTTCAGGGGATCTGTCGTGGGAACAACTCAGGCCAAGCGTTTCTTGCATGAAAAGGGGTCTGCTATGGGATTCTGGGGCAAGAAAGGGAAAGGGATGGCCTTGGAGACTGCCCACTGTGGGGTTCAGAGCCCTTTCTGGGCTCTTTGGGGTCTCTGGCTGTTTTGGTGGATTCTGTGTGGATGTTCAGGCATCTCTTCTCTTTCCAGGAACCCTGTTCCAGTGAGGAACAAAGACAGGGGTGAAAGCTTGGAGTTGTTCAGAGCTGGGCTAGCAGATGAGTCTGTAACTTCCAGCAAATCTGACCTCTCTGCTCGGCATTTGTTGGGGGTTCAGTTTTGTTCCTTTTTACTCTAAAGAATTTTTTCCCCATAAGTTACCAAAGGGACTTAGTGTCGTACTTAAGACTATTTAACAAAAAAAAGGGATGGTCGAAGCTCGGAGAGGGTTGAGGGGGTGGGGGGGATAACCCCCACGAGTTTTGGGGCAGGTAAAGGGCAGAGCTTGGGGACAGATGGCACTCTGGTTTTCGGCATTCGGGGAGAAAGCACGGCTGGGTTGGTGCTCCTGCTAGAAGAGTTCACTGTCTCTGGAGGAGTCCAATCCTGGGAAATCTACCATCATCTGCTCACCCTGGAATTCTGAGCTTCTCTGTGAGAGCTGGGCCAGCCCTGTCCTGCCGTGGTGGTTCCATCAGCGCTGCTCCTCTTGCTGCAGTGTGACCCTGCATCCCCCTGCCCTGCCAAAACACCCTGCCCCTGCTCTGCCGGGACATCCTGCCACTCCAGCTACCAGCCCAGGATGTTCCACTGTTCCAGCCTGGTGCTCTGAGGATCCTACAGGGGCACAGAGACCAAACTGCCCTGAGTTTTTTGTGAAGCAAAGTCCTCAAAGTTTTTGGTACTGTTTTTTTTGTTATCAATGCTGTAGTTGTGTTTGTTTGTTTGCTTTGTTATATATGCTAGTAAAGAACTGCTGTTTCTATTTCCAAAATCTTTTGCCTAAAAGCTTTTAAGTGAAAAATTGTAATTGAAAAAAAGAGGGTGGTGGTGGTGGTTTTCATTCTCCATTCCAAGGGAAGCTCCAGCTTTCCCTGGCAGATACCTGTCTTCCCAAACCAAGACAGCATTGACTGTGCTCTGCAAAACCCCTTAGTTCTGGCATTTGGAGAGCTCAGGTGGTGAAATACTTTTATTGCATGTGTGTTGTTTGTTTTCTTCCAGTGAAGCAAAAAGGCTGGAATTAGGAAGGCAGAGGATGGAATACACAATGGCTGATCCACACCAGTAAGCCAGTTTAAAAGCTTCTTGGGGGTTATTTTGTTTTAGTTACAAAGGTTTAGTTATCCTGAAATGCCTTCAGAATGTTGTCTTGAAAATTTTTCAATAATAATACCTTTACATTCATATGCTAAGCGTAATGCAAAATTCCTGTCTTCAAGTTACTGATGAAATAACTGCAGCAATAACATAAATGCCTCATTGTGTGGATACTAAAACCATGGGAATAACCAGTATGTAGGTTGGCTTTAACCTATTTTTATAAAATCACTACAGCTTAGAATTCTCCATGCTGGAGAATCCCAGGGTCTTAGAAAGTTGAAAGCCTTAAGAAGGACTAGGCTCCGGTCCTGCTCCTTGGATTCTTTCTGCAGTGTCTATTTAATGTAAATTGCATGGACAGTCTGTACAAAAAAACCCAAAAAAACCAAACCAACAAATCCAAACCCTAAACAGCAAACCAAACCAACCAACCAACCAAAAAAAAAAAAAAAATCGTGAAGTCCCAACAACCAGAGAGGACTAAGAAGTGTCATCCAGTATTTCATTCCTTTCCTCAAAGGTGTTCTGTAAAGCTCCAGGGACTGAGTGCTGGGTGCTGTGGGAACTCCTCTTCTGAAAGGAGCAGAAAATGCAGATACAAATTAAAAAAAAAAAAAAAAAAAAGGTCTAGTCAGGTGAGGCAGCATCACGTATACTTTGTTTCCTGGTTTTATTGGATTTGGTTTAATCTATCAGGTTTAGAACTGCAATTTCTCTGAACATCTTGGGGAGTTGGGGTTGCAGTTTCACTCCTGGCTGAAGTGGAGCTGTGAGCTAGGGGCATCTTTGGGTCCCCATTTCCCTGTGTTGGCATTAATGCCCTGTGGCTGCCCTGGAGGCACATCAGGAAAGAGGTCTGGCTGGAAGGGAATTCAGGTTTGTAGGTGAGAGAGAACTGGGTTAGATGGATTTCCAGGGCCCCTCTTGGTGGGCACCATGGATTTAGGCAGCTAGAAAACCTCAGCCTTGCTGTAACCGCTTTGGTGACTTTCAGAACACATTCCTTTGCTACTGTTGTCATTTTGATTTAATGGGATAGAAGTGACTAGCACATAACCCATTTAAAACACAGTTACAGGAGATTTTTAATGCATTACCCTTTGGGACATCAAAGCCCCCATGTAAATCTGCAGGGGAGTGGCGCATATATATTTATATAAATGTAGGTGTGCAGAAGAACAAGTCTTCTCCTTTTTGGGGTCTGCAGCAGTTCCCCCTCAGTGTTGGTGTGCGTGTCTGAGGCAGGGCGATCATAATGGATGCTTTTGGTTTATTTTCACACCTTTAAATGCCTGTTCTTTGCCCTGCAGAGTGAGGCTGAAGCTGCAGAAGCACCTGGCAGCGGTGTTGGTGCGGCAGCAGCTGGCCCTGAGCCGGAACCGGGCCCTGCACCAGGAATTCTTGCAGCTGGAGACGTGCATGGAAACCACGGGCTGGGAGACCATCCGGAAGATGGAAGTAATTTTCTATAAGACTTGATTGTGGGTGTTTGCTGTTTGCAGGTATCTCCTGGTATATCCTAGAGCTGAAAGCAAACTCAATCAGGGTCTGTATTTCAGTTGCAGAATAGACAGATCTGAAGTACCACAGATTCAACAGATGCTGTAAGAAAAAGCCAAGCCCTCAGGTTTCTTGAATCACATTGTTAATATTATTATTATTATTATGTTGTTGTTGTCGTCATGTTGTTTCCTAAAGTACAGTTTGGGATGTTGCAAAGTGATGAGTCCGGATTTTTAAAAATGAAACTGCAATGTCTGCTTATGCCACTGATGGATGGAGCCAGGATTTTTGGGAGCACAGTCTGGGAGGGAAATGAGTTCATTCCTGCTTTCTAAGAGCGGTGTCACTCCTCAGAAGCATTTGGCTGTTTATTCCTCACACGGCAGTAACCCAAGTAGTGTCTGTTGGATCTGGTGATGTTGGGAAAGATGGGACAGGAAGGGCTAATGGATATGATTGTCTGGTAAGAAATACTGGAGATATAAAATCTGTGAGTGAAAGAGAAATGAAGGCCAGCTTTGAGATGTAGGCAAGGCAGGCAGGAAGGCGGTGATTAACTGGAGATAGGTTGAAGGACAGAAAACAAAAGGACCCAAGAATGCAGCCCCTCTCCACCCTGCCAAGGCATCAAGGAAAAAGCAGATAAGAAGAGTAGTCTTTAGAGTTTAGAATATAGGATGATATGGTAATTTAGTAGTTTTCATAGGTTGCATGCAAAGTTTGTAGGTTTTGTATCTTGCGCCGGTTGGTCACTGTAAATCAGAGTATCCAACACAAAAGGAGATATAATGTGTTGTAACAAGGTCCTCGCTCTCTTACTCCTCTTACCTCTTAGCTCTTGCTCTCTTGCCTCTTCGCCCCTTCTCTTGCCTGCTCTCTCCCTCTGCTTCTTCTCCCTCCCTCTCTCCTCCTGCCCTGACCCCAGCACTCTTCTTACCTCCCTCACCTCATACCCCCTCTCTCTCTCTCTCCCTCTCTTTTTGGGGCTTCGCTTCAGCCGAGGCTGGTGGCTGAAAGCAGCCCTCTTTACCCACCACCCTTGCAATAAAACCACATGTTTCTAGGATATCTCAGGTCTGCAGAGTTCCTTTGTCCCTGCCGTCCACAGATGCCCTTACAAGGTGACATTCCCAGAATATCTTTTCCAGGCTGCAGTGCAGTAGCCCAGAATTCAGAGCCTGTCCCTGGGGTGTGTGATTCCCTCTGATTTTTTACTTGTTATTTGAAGCAGAGCAGAAAGGGAGCTGTGCTGCAGTGCCAGCTTTCCCCTGCTGTTTTGAAGGGTTTTTTCCTCCTCAGCAGCTCTGGTGCACACCAGTCTGTCCAATGTCACGTTTGATGGTTCTGACACTTGCTGTGAGTCCCAGTGCCAGTGCCACAGGTCGAGCTGCACGTGGGGGTTTGGTTCAGTCCTTCCATTTTGGTGTACCTGTGCTATCCATTTTATCTTTGCCAAGTTACAGTTACTTTGTAGAGCTGCTGAGCAAATGGCATCTCGTCCATGTTAGTTATGGAAAGCAGGAGAGTTATGGAGCATGCAATCATTTAATCTATCATGGGAGTACATAGAAAAAAATTATTGCTGTTTTTTCTCCTTTTTTTTTCCCATACAGAATGCCCTTTAGGAGTGCTTTATCACAACTCTGTGCGCATTTATTACATAGCTGTAGCTCACAAAACTCCTTTTGCTTCTGAAAGATGAACTTTTGCTCCCCGCGTTTGGTCAGTAATTTTTAGGAGTATAAATAAATGCACTTCAGCTTTCAGCAAAATCTAGGAGTTACATCTGAATTTCTTTTGAGCATCTCGATTCCTCACGTGGTGAAGTTTTGTTCCCTAAAATTCCACATTTGAGGTTTTCCGAGCAGCTCCTACCTGGGAGCCGAGCGCGCCACCTGCGCGAAGGGCAGAGGCGGGCGAGTCGATAGTGTGAAGGATTCATTCCCACACCCATTCCTTCCTTTCAGCCCCGGTGTGCTGCTGCTGCTGCTGCTGGGGGCTGCAATTAGGAGGATGCAGGACTAATTGCAGGTGCTGCCTGCACGATGCCCAGCCCCATTCCCAGTGCTGCTCCAATAAACGCTGGAGCACAGTGAGCCGCGTTTGGAGCGGCCAGCACGGTGCCTTGCCTGCCGGGCTGCTCTCTGGAATGTCTGCCAGGGATTGTTTCTCACAACAGCCCAGCCAACTGTAAGATGGGGGATGAAAACCACATTGTGGAGCTCATTTCATCCCAAAGCAGCCGAATCATTGTCTGGAGGCAGCAGCAATAATTTGGTGTTACAGATGCTGGTTGGGATGCAATAAATATGAGTCAAGAAGTTACTGCTGTTCTATAGGACTCTAAATGATAGAGATGAATGAATGTGTAGGAAAGCCCTGCAGCAGATTGTGTACAGGCCACGTTGCTTGGGCAGGGGAGCGGAAAAATGAGGAGCAAATGAGATCCCTGCTTTTAAATATAGTCTGAGTTAAAAAGGCTGCGAGGGTTTTGCATTGAAGGTGCACATTTTGCAAAGTGCTGTCTCTTGGGTTGGGGGGTGGGGAGGTTGTTCGGCCTCCAGTTTTGCGTGACGGATTTGTTCCCTTTTAGGAATGGTACAGAAGGGAGATTAAAAACCTGTTATCCCTTCGAGAGGGCAGCTTGTCAGCAAGAGGTGACAAGGAGGAAGGATTCAGCGAGCAGGTAATGGGGGGGAAATGGGCTTTATTCCAGCACTGTGCTCTCCTTGGAGCTGCGCAGCCATTCTGTGGGGATTGCGGTGCTGGCATGTGCAGTGTGAAATTGTGTGTAGTGCCTGAGAGAAGGAGAATCACCTGGGTAAAAAGTGCAATCGTTTCATCCAGAGAGCCAGAATTAAAAAAACCTCTGACTGTTTACGCACGTCTTCTTGTTGGCTTTTATAAGTCCTGTGCTGGATGGTGTGGAGATGGTCGTGACCGAGGAGGAAATGTTCCTAATGAGGGATATTTGCAGAACTGCAGCCGAGGAGCCGTGTGCTGTGTTTTTAATTTTGTGTGTTCTGACCTTTCCTCAGAAGGAGCAGAAGGAGATTGCATATCTAAGGAACAGACAAAAAGACTGACAAGGAATACTTAAATATCTGCTGCCATATATCTGCAGTAATGCAGGCTCCTAATCCCTCCTCCTATCTCCATATAAATGATACAGTTCAAGACCAGAGCTGTTTTCTCCACTAAAAGCAGCAAAGCTCTTTTAGATGAAATGTCTAAAAACATCTTGTAATAACTTGGAGCATGCTGGCAAGAGTAGTCACTTGTGACTGTGTGTGGAAGCCCCTCAGCCAGGCGGCGCCGGAATAGGCAGGACGGGAGCATCACTCCATTATTCCGAGGAGCCGGCAGCACGCGCGTCCCTTAGGCTACAGCATTCATTAAGGAAAGCTTACTGGGCTGAAAGCTGGGAACAGATGATAACGGGATATGATTTTCATATTTAATGCATTCCTTGGAAGACTGTGTGTGCTGCAGATTGATAGAAGAATCAACTGCTACTTTACTAAAAGACTTTCTAGTTTGCCCTATAGCTACCGATGGAATCATTCAGCCAAGAAATTAACTTTTTTCCCTTTTACCTGCTTTATGTATCTGCTAAGCAGGCTACTGGCTGCCAGGGAATGTTATTATGCAGTTAAATGTTTGGTATTTAAGACTCTTATCAGAAAAGAAACAGAGGCCACACTATTTTGTTTTTATAGTTGGAGGAAGGTTTTTGGTTTCCTTTCTTCAGTGCATAAGCAGTCGTTAATCTGAGTTTATAGGAAGTTTTCCCCATAGATTAAAAATTTAAAAACCTTGAATCTAGAGCATTCTTTAAACTGTAATACACAAGGCAGTGAACCCTAGCAGCCATGACCTATAGAGGCAGGCCTGTGGCAGGGTGCAGATTGTGGTTTGAATTGGGAGGTGTTGTGGGGAAAGGTGAGTTTATTTTGGAATGTGAGCTGTCCAATTAGGGCAGGCAGTGTGGGAGATGGGATTTCTAGCCGATGGAAAAGTTGGCATCAGTACTAGAGCATCAAAGACTTGTGCTGTGACTTGGGGGTTGAAAAACTGTGGGAAGTGGGCATTTTGACAGTGTGGTGTGTACCTAAAAATGTCAATTTGTGTATAATAATGGATGGATTCTGGATTCCTTTATCCCCTGTCCTCCTCCTCCACATCTCTCTCCTAAAACACAGAGGTAACTTCAGCTATATTGTGCATTTTTGCCATGTCCCTGGGCTGTGTTTCGGCTCTTAATTCTGGGTTTTTTCACTTCAAATGTGCTGGTTCCTCTGTCCAAAACACAGGAGTTTGTTCTCAGTGATGCGGCACCGAGTCAGTCACAGAGAGTGTGCAGTCAGCATGTGGGATGTCCAGGATACAGCTTGTGGAACTGGTTTTATTTCCCAGCACTGGGATTGGGATGGCTTCCTTCAGGCTGGTTGGGATGCAGTGACTGCGTGATGACCCCGTCAGTGACGTCTTGAGGGGTCATCTCTGGGCCTTGGGGACCCAGAAGGACAATCGCAGAACCAGCCTTCTACAGATTGACAGTATCCCAGTGCTCAAACACCTCCAGGAATGTCTGGCACCTTCCTGAGCCCCATGGGATATGTGCTCTTTTGGGCTCCCAGTGTCCAGGGGAGTCCTTAAGGTCGGAAGTCCCACACTGAAGAGCTCCTTCCCAGCTGGCAGAGCTGTACAGCTCAGGCACCTGGATCCTCTGTGCTGGGAAGTCAGCTTGGAAGGTCTTCCTTAGAGCCTTCAGAAGATTTTGGACTTGGGCATGCTGGAATCTCCCAGGATCACCTGTGGGTGCCAGAGTCCCTTCCTTGGGAAAGAAAGGGATCGATAGGGATGTGTGCTGTGCCTGTGCCTGCTTGAAATCCATTTGTTTTGGAACACAGCATCCAAGAGCTGCTGAAGCCATCAGGACTGGCAGGAGGCATTTGAAAGCACCAAATCCCACACCCAAGAAGTAATTAGGAGGAACCTGAGAGCAGTGGTGATGGAATAAACTGTGAATTCAATCTGAATGGCAAACTTTACTACTACTTAAAAAATTACTTCATAACTTTGGGTTCTGCCCCTTGTTATGTGGAATTTGAGCTATTTTAAGGAACCTTGGTCACAGAGCAGACAAGATGCCTTTGTTTCCTTTCAGCTGGGCTTGGCAGCTGACTTGGTGTGGGAGGAAGAGGTGAAAGAGAGGGGAGAGATGTGGAGGTGACTGTAAATTGTGCTGCTGGGATTTGGGGCTGGAGAGGAAGCCCTGCTCAGTGTGAACAGTAGCATTATGATGGGTCATTTTGGCTTTGCATAAACTGGCCATGACCCTGTGGCAGTCATGGTGGCAGCAGCCAGTCCTCCTAAATTGTCCTGATTGAGTAGGTTTGCAAAGGAGAAGAGACAAGCGTTAAAACACTGGGATTTAGCAGCAGAGTTGTTGTACTCCTGGAGCTGATTTTGTGTAAATTCAACAGTCCTTGGAGGAGAGTGCCATTCAAAATGTGTCTGCTCCATGTCGCATGTCACCTGGGAAAGGCCATGTCACTGCCATGGGAAGAGCAGGAGGGAGACAGGGAAACAGAGTTTTGCCTTGTTCCATGCTGTGAGGGAAGCTGGATCTGCCGATGGAGTCACACATGGAACGTGATGGTCCCTCTGGACTTTGAGCCTTGTGGGCAGCTCTAAATGCTTTGGTCCAGGGTCTCCAAACCTTTGTGGGATCCTAATCCCAAAGGTTTGACTCTTTGTAAAATCCAGTCACCATTGAGATGGATTTGAGTCCTTGGTGTGTGTGGGTCCGTTTTGGCCAGGCTCGGGGTGCAAGCAGCTTCTACCGCTGGGTGTTCTGGCTCATGGAACTTTAATGCAGGCCTGGGCCCTCATTTCACACTGGGATGTATGGAATGTGTGCCTGGGGTTGTGTAATATTAATGTCACAACAAAGTCTTGAATTCTGTGGCACTTTTCTCTTCAGAGCCCAGCTCCATGTGCCACACACAGCTGGTCTCTTGTTAGTCTCCTTCAGCCATGTCCCACCTGTGTTTCAGGTGCCGCAGGCCAGAGGACAGGTGGGAACTGGCACCAGTACAGCTGTGCCAGCAGAACTGGGCCATCCAGCAGCAGCCTTGCTGGGCTCCCCCACATCAGCTGCCTCGGCCACAGGAGGTTTGGGCTCGCAGCAGGAGCTCCCTCTCCGTTCCTCATCCCCTGAGAGTCTTGATCCTGAGACCAGGAGCGCTGCTGGAGGGAGTGAAGAGGGAACAGCAGGACACGGGGACCTGGCTGCCAGTAAGGAAGGCTCTGAGCATCTCACCTCAGTTTCTGGTGCCAAAGCAGCCCCCCTGAGGCCGGGACAGCAGTGGGGAAGTGTTCCAGGTATGGCAGTGGGATGTGTCCCTGTCTGCCTCCACCCCAGTCAGAGCCATGCCCGTGGCTGCTGTTCCTCCTACACCTCTGGCAGTGGGTTTGGAGTGCAGTGGCTCTTACTCCTTTTTTCTCTCTGTTTCTTTCATCCTTTCAACTCCATTTCCTCCCAGGCCACTCACCAGGACAAGGAAGGGTGCACTGGGGGCTGATCCCACAGAGGGCCTGGTGTAGTCTGAGCCTTATCTGAAGATATTTAATGTGAACCTGCTTCAGCAGAGGAGTCTCTTCTGGTTCAGGCTGAATTCCTTCTCCCTCAGAGCTGGTGCATGATAGCTGATTGATTCCCCCAAAGCTGATATGGTCAGTAGCTGGTCTCTGCGCCAAGGTGGTTTTTAAGGAGTGCCAGGTTTGTTCCCAAATCCCAAAGACTGCAGCCTCCCTGGACTCCCCCTTGTGAGAGGAGCATGGAAGAACAGTGCCTGAGGGCAGGGAAGCCCACAGACAAGAGGAGCAAAGGGATGGATGGATGGATGGATGGATGGATGGATGGATGGATGGATGGATGGATGGATGGATGGATGATCCCTCACATGGGGTGAACAGTGTGGGTGAGCTTGGTTTCAGTTCCTACCCTGTGATCTACTCCATGATCCTGCTAATGTTTTGAGAAGAATAATAACAGGTCGTTTTATCTTGCATTCATTCTTTCCTGTTGTTATTACAGGGGCAAAGCTTGGCCTGAGCAGAGAGGGGAGCAGTGCTGAGCTCCCAGTCCCTGCCAATGCTGAGGAGGAGGCAAGGCTGAGCATTCCCAGCACGTGGCAGGAGCAGAGCGGGGATGCCCAGGCACCAGAGGGCTCCCTGCTGCCTCCACCGAGCCTTCCAGCAGCCCAGCAGGAGCCCTTGGACAGCTCAGCACCACGCAGGTATCACCTCCCTGCTTCCTGGGTCAGCTGGGCTGGTCAGGGCACCAAAGGTCATGCCAAATTCTCCCCTGTCCTTTGGTAGCTTGTGTCCTTTAGTACCTTGAATGCTGGGCGTTCAGGGGCTTTGGGCACCTCACTGGGGTCAGAGCTGGCAAGTGAAGGATTTGTTGCTAAAATGTAGATGATGCTCTTTAAATGTACGTATATCTTATTCCAGTCGCTCTACTTGGTAAAACTTCCAGGGGCTGAACTGTTTGAGCATTTTGTTTGGAAATAGAGTAAGAGAGGATGAGGACAGTGCGCTGCAGACACAGGGCCTGTCCTCTGCTGCCCTATGACAGTGGCAGGATTTTGTGACCAACAAGTGCAGCGCCAGAGCATCGGCTGTAAATCCATCCCGGCAGGATTTTCGGCCCTGCAACGCCCTCATGAGACAGGGAAGTGCATCCCTGTCCCAGCAGGGCAGTGCCCGTGGCAGGATGGTCCCTGGGGCTGACCCAGGGTCACCCAGGAGGGCTGGTAGGTCTATAAGACGTGGGACACTGTGCAAAGGAAACAGCACTTTTACTCCTGTAGAGCAAGTGCTCGTGCAGAAGGAATTCTCCTCTTCTGCCAGTTGGTTGGGATTTTCCATCTTAGCTGTTTGCAGTGTTTAAATCTGTTAATATCTGTTTCTGGGCACGTTGTGGTGGTGCTGATGGCAGTGCTGGGTTGGATATTGACACCTGAGCAGAAACTGGGGGCCACCGGCAGACACTTCTGTAACTTTATCCCTTTCCCATTTGTGTCGGGCTGTTGCTCGACATGGAAACATCATCTGATTTACATGTAAATAGCTTTCCCCCAGTCCTCCCTTTGTATCCCACCTGTTAATCACAGCAGAGCTAGGGGAGAGCACCGAGTGCCCGTCTCTGAGGCAGTTTAACCTTGTGTTCCCTCCCCGTGAGGCCTCCTGTACAGCAGCTCTCGGGGAAATGATACACAAGGTTGGAGCGTCTGCATTGTCCCTGGGCCACGGCTGGAACCACAGCACAGAGCTTTGCTCCCCTTGTGCCAAGCTGAATGCCTCTGCTTCTCAAGGCCATGGAGTGTGCCACTGCTTGCCGGTGCTGCAGAAAAGATAGAGGTTTTAGTTTGCTTTACTTGAAAATGAAAAGGCAGATCCACCAGCAGGAGCAGAGGAGCAGCCATTCCCTCATTGTGCTCACAGCCAGATGGGCTTTCCAAGGCACCTGGAATGCAGCGTGCGCCCTTGAGACTTGCAAAATTAATCGGCAGAAAATCTTGTGGAAAAGCTTGCGAGTGATTAGTACATGAATTTCAATCGTATACATTACACAAAGTATGGGAATGCAGCTGCCTCAGCTCTGTCACGTCACAGATTCACAACATGTGACGTCCATCCAGCCCCCGTGGTTTTCTCTTGAGAAATTCCCATGCTGGCTGAAGAAATGTGCTAAAATTCGCCAAATTCTGTGTATTTGTTGCCTTAAGTTGAAATATCTGTAGCTTGGACTCTCCCACTGCAGCAGTGTCACTGTGGCATCAGAAGGAAGCACTGTTCATAAACTTTCAGTGAATTATCTGAAATGAGTATAAGGAATGGTGTTGAAAGGAGCAGAGACCATGGCTAATTCCAGAGGCAAAACCAGTCCTTGTTATGTGCCAGGAAGCCACAGGTTTTCATCTTTGGAGTAAATGCCTCCCCTGTCTTACTGCAGAGATGCCAGCCAGCCTCTGTTTTTTAAGGAGTTTTGGGTTTTTTCTCCGCAGTGAAGTATTGGCAGCCAAGTAAAGGAGATATGAGGAAAGGTGATTGAGTATGTTGTTGCAGGTCACAGTAGGGGGATGCAGCTTCACTGACTCAGTTATTAGAACTGATGATAGTTGGACAGTAATGTCAATGTTCCTGCCTCCTCACACCCAGCCCCATGGGAACAGCCTGGGATGGGATTCCTGTCAGCAGCCCCCCGGCACCATGGGGGCTGGTAAAGGCTCCTGATGTCCCCTCCGGTGGAGCTGCTGATCCAAGGGGAAAGGCTCTGTGTCCTCTTACCATTCCCTGCAGCACCCAGCCCTTTCTTTGAGGGCTTAAACCCGGGGGGCGGGAGGTGGTGGGGCGAGGGTCTCTGAGAATTAGTGTGGAGAAGGATGATGACTATTTTAAGGCCTGAGCTGAGGGGGTGGAAGAAGGCAGAGCTTATGCCTGTGCTGCTTCAGCTGCATTGAGGAGGACTTAGCACATATGGATTGTGCATTACAAAATGTAACACATAATTCAAGCTGTCAGCTTAATCAGACTGTTTCCAGGAAGCAACCTGTAAAAGAGAAGGACCTCTTGTTTGCTGACCTCTGATCCGTAGCCTGCTGCAGATTGTCATACATTTTGTTTTTCTTTATGTTGGTGTCCCTTCCTTCCCCTTCCCTTTTTATTATTGTATCCCTCTCGAGTGGCACCCTGGAAGGACCACCCAGGGGGAGGAAAACAATGGGAAATGAGCCGGCCGCTGGAATACAGGGTTTGTAAGGCTGGGGGAAAAGAGAAAGCACTGTTTAACTGCCTATGTGATCTCCCTGGCATTGTTTTGCTTATTAAATGTCTAGGAAACTCGACCAAAGACACAGCAGCTCTCACTTAATTGTTCACTGTTGCCCAACACTTGGAGGGAAAACACAGCTTTGGGCACAGCTCAGCGTGAGTGTGCAAATGCTGAAAGTTTTTGTGCACAGAGCTTCTCCCTGGAGGCAGAGTAAGCCAGGGTTAACTGTGGAAACATGTCAGCTCCTGCGTTTGGGGGAAAGAAAGAAAACTCTCTTTTGCCCCAGCTGCGGTGAGACCTGGGCTGGGAGCCCCACAAAGCGGCAGCCGGGGACCTGAATAGCCATTTACACCTCTGTCCCGGGATTATCCTGCGGCATTGTTTCAGTGGTTAAGTCCTCATTTGCATTATAGAAGTGCAGCCTCATCAAAACCCCTCTGAGGTCCCAGGGTTTTCCCCATACCTGTAGGTGGTCACCAGATTTGTTTCGCTTGTGGAGGTGAAGGAATTAAAGTGCTCTGCACAGGGGTAATTTCCATGCAGCGGCTCAGCCCGGGCTGATTTTTGGGTGGTTTGTTTGCTCATGTACTTTTTTTCCACCCTCCCCTTCCTTACAGAGCTCGAGAACGTGGTTTTTGTCGTTCGCTTTGCACAGCTCAGACGAGGCTGTTTGTTTTCCCAAGGGGTGCGATGGGAACGCGCTGACGAGGTCTGTCACACGTCGGTCACTCGGTCACTCGGTCACTCCCACCCTGTGTGTCCATCCGCAGGCCCGGCGGGAAGCTCCTGCAGGACCTGGGGACGAGCCCCCGGCACCAGGCGCTGTACCAGCACCAGCCCTCGGGGACAGTCCAGCTGCCCAGGTGAGTGAGTGCAGCCCGGGGGACAAATGGCCCGTGCCAGAAAAACACAACAAAGGGAGCAAGAGGGCAAAGGGAATCCCCAGAGCTCGGGTGTTGCCAAAACCTGTGGCAGAGCCCTCGCCGTCCCTCTTCAGCCTCTGGGCCCCTAGGTACAGAGCTGGGAATTGTTGGTGACTTTATTGTCAACGATGCACAGCCTCCACAAACTGAGACTCTTGTAGGCACTTGATGATGGGAGGATTCCTCGGGAATTAGGAAGAGGAACCTCAAACAGGCCTGCCCCCCAGCCTGCCACTGGAGGAAGCTCTACCGAGGGGATGTCCTCAGCTTCCCTCTCCCTGGGAGGCTGCACCTGGCACGTTCCAAGTGCCACGTGTGACCTCTCTGTCCTGTCCCATATGTGTTACAGAGCACCACGGATGTTTGTCCCTCTGGCTGTCCTTTCTCCAGGCTGGGATGGGCTGTGCTCATGGGGCTTGCCCTCCCTGCTTTGTGTTGCAGTGCTTATGCTGAGAGCAGCGGGCTGACTGAGGGCGACCTGGAGGTGACAGAAGCTGTGGTGCTCCAGCAGCTCCAGGCTGTGTCCCAGGGCGAGCGGAGCGGGAGCCTCCCGCCGGAGAACACGGGCAAAGCCGCAGGTAGAGCGGGACACAAGGAGCACACCAGGTAAGGGGGACACAGAACCCACCAGGGGTGAGGAACATCGTTGTCTCTGCCCCGGATCCCTGCTGCCCCTCCCTCTGGCGCTGAGGCAAACGTGGCCATCGGAGGCTCATGTGCCTCGTAGTGTTCACAACGGGAGTGTTCAGGACTTTATTTATTTCCCTCCCATTCCCCAGTGGTAGCTCCTGCTCCACAGGGCAGCCCCGAGGTCCCCCCCAGTTCACAGTGTCTCCCACTCTCTGGCAGGCAGGAGGGAATTGCAGGAACTCCAGATACCTCTCAGCTAGTCATTCCCAGGATCTGAAAGTATGGATGGGAAATGTAATTTTGAGAAGGAAATTATTCTGTGTGAGACAGAAGATGCACATGGCCTTTAAAAACAACAAAGTGCAGTTATTCAAAACGGGCTTTTTTTTCCTGTGCATATGCCACAAGGACAAGTGAGAATTACTTTTTTCTTTTTCCCAGGTCTCTTTAACCCAGGAATGAAAACAATTTCTATTCTGTCTTGCTTAGCTTCTGTCTAGACCTCCCTCACCATCGCAGCCTCCACAGTGCTCAAGTGCTGGCAGGATGGGGCACTTGTGAACACTGCAGAAGGGTCTCTCTGCAGTACTTGCCTCTCCTGTGAGGCTGATACGCCTGCAGGCACCAGCAGCTCCTTGTGTCTCCTGAATGGTTTCTTAGGGACAAACACTCCTGGAGTTAATTGGAATTCACTCCTCTGAAACTTCACTGGAGCAACAGGAAAAAACAAACAGCTTTGGCAAACAAAAGGATTGCAGGATTGAGATTTTCTACATTAAAAGACACCTTGGTTGCTTTTTTCCTTTTCCCTTTTTATTCTTTCTGAGCAAAAGACAAGCCTGGGGCAGTGGGTGCCTGGCTGTGCCCTAGGAAGTGAGCAGGCTACTGTGCTGAGACCAGGGCTGTGTCTTCGGATCCTGAGCCTCAGGACAGGGAAGGTATCATGTGATGCTGGTGATGATGATGGTAATGGTCACCCCTGGCCATCTTGCAGAACTCGCAGGTGGCTTCCTACATTTTCTACATTGAACATTTTTAAAGGAAAAAGTGGGAATTGAGGACCAGATGGGTGGTGTTTTTTCCCAGCATGTGTGGGTGGGATGCCCCACTGAGGATGCCGGTTTGTTCCTCAGGGACACAGAGGTGCTGCGGACTCTTCTGAGCCATCATGGCTTGTTCCTGAAGCAGCACCGGGTTCAGCTCCCAGAGGGGGTGGCAGAGATGTTTGAGCAGCTGCTGGCTTCAGGAGAGGAGGAGCAGAACGGCCAGGTGGGCACTGACACCTTGGGTAAATCAGGGGCACTGGAGACTCCTCTGCACCACTGCAGCTGTGCCCTGGCATGGTGTGGCTTTCAGGGCAAGGATGGGCAGTCTGTGGTTAACCAGCCCTGGGGTCTCAGGGAAACATGTCCAATGCTTCATCCTACAGGAAAAGGGACTTTTTAAGGTCCCCACCCTTCATACCAGTTAGGCATTGGAACAAGCTCACCCCTTTGCTCTGGTGCAAACCATCATGAGGCTTCTATCTCTGTCTTCTCCTGTGACTTTTTATCATGAATGATGTATTTTGACTTTTTTTAAGCAGAGTTTAGTTTGGTACTGAACACACAGAGCATTTGATACATGGTGGCATGCTCATGGTTTTTCTAAGTTATTGCAAAAGGTTATAGCAAACTATTTAAATAAATTAATGGAAATGGCATTTCATGGGCTGCGAGTGCCTCAGTCTCTTACTGTTTGTGCTGTTAAACAATTGTTTTACTAAACAGTGAGAGAGCTAGGGCAGAACATGGAGTAGATTTTACAGTCTCAAGTCCATATTTCTGTCCCATACCAAGCTCCAAAAGAACATCCTAGAAGTCAGGTAATAGAACACCTAACAGAAACACCCTGAAAGCAGATTACCCTGGGAGTGTAGGTTAGCCTGAATGTGTGGTGGAAAATGCTTGAGAGGAAAGATAATGGAGCTGTAGCTGTTTCTGTTTTGGATACTCAGGCTGTGCCGATGCTGAGAGAGGCCCTTCCAGGAGAGCAGGAGGATGAGCCACCTGTCCAGAGTGATGAATCCTCTCTCAGCCTGCCATCGATCCCAACCAACGGCAGGGAAGGAAAGCAGGGGGAACTTGCATGGAGAGAACCAGGTAAAGGGGTGTTCCAACTCTGGCTGCCACTCCAGGTTCCTGCTCTGGACATAGGAGAGTTCTGTCCAAATCCCCAGGGGACTGTGCAGTAGCTGCTGGCAGATCAGTGTACATTTGTGATGAATTTGGGGGATTTTCCTAAGTATCTCGATATCACTTGTGGTTCTGGCTACTTCCCAAACCAAGTGATGCCTGTGGTGGTGGGTTTTTCTGCAGGAGAGGAAAGGCCAGACCCTGTGGCCGCTATAAAATGAATTCAGTGAGTTCTGTGTGCACATTCACAAAGCAGCTCCCATTTAGGAACTGGGAGATATATTTGCTGCTTCTTGTGACAAAACCAGACCACAGAAGGAGTTGCCAAAGTGAAAGGGTTCATGCGGGGCCATTTCCCAGCTGGGGATGTGCCGGTATCGGGGAGAGCCCAACTAATTCTTTCACACAGGGAGGGAATACATTATTCCAGTGATGGCAGTTCGCTTGCTCTGCTCCTGTAGCACCCCTTCCATCAGAGTCTGGCAGCAGCAGACAGATAGGCTGCTGTGCTCTTTCCCTTTGTATTTGCATTTGCAGCAAATTCAAACAGGCTGCTCCAGGCTCCAAAATCCACACCGTTCTTACGTGCAAAGGTGACCAGACTTTGATTTAAGCTAATTTCCTGCAGTGGGTCTGGCACATGCCACCACTGCTGGGCGTTGCTGCGGGTTGTTTGTTTCCCAAATCCATTGGGTCTTCAATTCCTCGGGACATTTGGTTGGCTTGTCCTTCTGTGAGGAAGCTACAGAGAGCCAGGGTGGCAGGTTCTCTGTGGGCGCTGCTTTTAAAAGAGGTAATGGATAGTTTAGATCAATAAACAAGAAAAAACAAAAGTGGGAAATTAAAGGGAGTAGGGCTTAAAAGCAAACAAACTGGTCTGATGGTTGCCGCTTTGAAATGGTTTCATTACAGCGTGTTCACTTCCAGAAGTCACAGGCTGGAGTGAAGATGAGAGCGGGCAAGAAAGTGTGGTGGGAAAGATTCCCATTACAGGTGGAAGGGGTGACTGTATATTAACCTTGGGCCCAGCATTCGCCTGGGTTATACAGTCCCACCCCGGCGGCTCCGTGCCGAGGGCGACTTCAGAGGGAGCAAACGCAGCCGCTCACCCTGAGCGCAGATTAAACGTCACATCACAGAGTCCGTATTGGCAGAAACAAAGGTGGCGAGCACGGTGCCTCTTTAATTCCTTGTAATCATGTTCCACGTTTGCACCATGTGAATATCCTCTCTGTGAGCCTGTCAGGACCTGCTGGTGGTGTTACAGGGGTCAGTCTCCATGGGGAAGATCCGGTAATTATATGGCCAACTCCAGAGGCTGCTGGTTTGATTCTTTCTGTGACTAATTGACTGGGGATCATTAGAATAAGGACAGGGCAGATCCCTGCCAGCCAGGAGCCTCCTCTCTGCCTCCTGTACCAATGCTGCCTGATAACAGTGGCTCCCTCCAGCCAGTGCCATCACTGAGACTTCCCGACCTGGCTCTCTCATGGAGCAGACCCAGAAGTGCTAATGTTTCCTGTGTGTAAAAATGCCAAGAAGCATCTCAGCAAAACCCAGTAACTCCATTTCCAGCTTGTCCCTTGTGAGGGAGCTGTCTCTGCTATTCCTCTGTCTCCAGGAATGAGGCTTCTCACACCTCACTTGAAAGCCAAGCTGCTCCTTTCAGACTTGATTCATCTTCAGCCGGCGATGATCTGGTTTGAAACACCAGAAGCCTTTTGGGACTTTGGGGTTTGATGGACTTCACTGTGAGAGCTGTGTGGATGCACTTCCAGGCAGTCTTTAGGATGGCACTTCGGGAATGCTTCTGGAGTTTTGGTTCAGTTTTCTTTTACTTCTGTTACATAAAAAAAGAACCAAAACATTCATTTACTTGAATATCTGTGAATATTCCAGAAGTATTTGTGTTGGTTCTTTAATGCCCTGTCCAGAGCTTGTGGGAGGCTGCCTGTGGATAATGAGCTTTAAAGGGATGGTACCTGGTGCACAACTCGCCCAGAGAGGAGCTGGCTGATAACAGCAATCTCCTGTGCTACCAGGTTATGTGAGGATACAGTGGAGAGCGGGGCTCGTTCTCAGCTCCTCCGTGGATGCTTTGTTTTTTATCAGGGAAGAGGCATAAAAGAAATCGTTCAGCTCTTCAGCTGTTCCTGAGGTAGGTGAATAATGCGAGATTAAAAAGGATAAACCCCATTATTTCTCATTTTGCTGGATGACTGTTTAAGGGTCTCATTTATTAGTAGGAAATTGCTGATTTTATTGAAGGGGCAAGTTTGTTAAATCTTTAACAAAACCAGATTCTCTCTCTCCCCTTCACTTGTCTTTGATTTGAGCAGGCATCTTATAAAGCTGTAAAGGATTTGGATAAAAGATGGTGTAACGGCTCCACTCGTTGGGCTCAGCTTTAGAACAGCTGGAATGTCACCCCCAGCTGCTCTCCAGGTCTAAAATATCCTGTAGGAATAAGGAGGAGAAGTGCTATTACCAAGAAAAAAATTAGCCCTTCTTTATGTATTATATGGGAACATGCAGGAGCACAAGCTGAATTATTAGCTCCCTTTTCCAGCCACCTTTAATAAGCCAACAATCTTGCCACCACTTTTCCCACACCCACATATGCTTCCAGGTGAGGTCCTCCTTTGAGAATTCCAAGGTGCTGCTTGGAGTGCACCATCAAGGCATTTAATAAGTCTCAGTCAACCTTTTGCTCTGTTTGATATCGTTTGATATATTTGGGATGGAGCAAGTTCCTTGGGCCGGTGCCAGGTTGGACACTGCACTCAAGTCAGTCTGGATGATGCCATCCAACAGCTAATGTTGGACACCTGAGTTCCTCAAAGACCTTGGAGTCTTTCTGGAGTTGTGAATTCTGTGTGGAAATTCTTCATCCATCTTAAGCAGAGGCAGCAGCTTGAGCTCTGGTTTTGGGAGAGGCCAGTGCCATGAGCTGTGATACATCATGGAAAAAGGGGGGTAAATTCTGGGGGTTTTACCCCCTTTATCATTTTCCCTCTCATTCTTGATTTCTCTTTCTTCCTGGGCAGGCTCTGGCACCTCTTTGGTGGAAGAGCCTGAGACAAAGCAGGATTTTTGCCACTGCAATCCATGTGCAGAAGGGACTGGGAATGTGCACAGCCAGTTAGGAAGTGGAGAATCCAGTGTAGTCAGAAATACTGGATTGTCTTGGTTTGGGACATTGGTGACAAGCAGGGCTTAGTTATAGTTTCAGTGCTGCAGATAAAAACATATATATAAAATATATATATGCAAAGCAGCCTTTTAAAGTGGGATTTTTGCTTGAGCTTAATGTGCTTTGGAAACGAATAAAAAGATGAGCAATTGTCTGACCCCAGTGAATTAATCCATTTGCCTTTTTTTTTTTTTTTTTTTTTTTTTAATCAATCTTTACAGCATGGAAATGAGATCCACAGAGCAGGGGAAAAGGGAAGAAAGGAAAGTGAGGATAAAAGGTTTTGAAATAGTTTGGTGTTTGGCTGTTTAAGTCATAAAAATCTCAAAATACATGTTTAATTTGATTTTTATAGAATTTATTAATTTTTGTCTAATTCAAGAGAATGGTTGAAAACACAGAGGTATCAAATAATATTGGCAGAACGGTAACATTCCAAAATAATCTTCACTTAAGGGGAAGGAGAACAAAAATAGCCTTTCTAATCTATGTAAATGGGAACTTGGAAAGTTCATAGTCCCTGTTTTTCCTGCACAGGTGGGGATTGTGGCCACAACAGTCCCAAAGGAAGCAACAGCCTGAGAAGACATTCAGAAAGCAGCTCCTTGTCAGATGGAAGTGCTTCTCCCTTCCCTGGGTAAGGCTGTAGCACTGCAAATGATTCTGTGAGGGAGAAACCCCAGCAGAAAAGGAATGAAGCTGCCCTGATTTATTTTTGTATTGGACAAGGGTTAAGGTAGCTGTTTCTGTAATCAAACACTGCAGGTTTGGAACACCTCAGGATATGAGCTCCTCCTTGCTTTTAATCCTCCTGCTCCACAAATTTTTAGGCTGCTGTGGGTGAGGCTAATTCTGATTCTGCAACTGCTATTAAAATCATCGAATTTCTATAATTCAAGCACATTAAATATGAGCTGTAACCCAGCATCGGTAACTGGCATTCCTGCTTTTAGTGAGATTAATTCTTACCATCTTCTGTTCAATTGTTTTCTCTTTTCATATTTTTCTGGAACTTTGAGAATGATAAGGCACATTATCCTGCCTTGTGCTATGAAATGCAAGGGTGTTCCTGTAGATGAGGTTTTGAAATGTTACATTTTAGCCTTTCCCTGAAGCCTGGGACAGCAGGAAGAGCAGGATAGGGCCCTGAGAACTTACAGGATCACTGTGGCTGATTAAAATGTGCAATTTAAAATTAACTATTTTTTATTTAAAATAAAAACTCTCCACGCTAAACCCCATAGCTGCTGCACTGCTGGCCAATTGTGCCTGCAGCCACTTCTGCCTCGGTTAGATCCTGTATTTTTTTTTTTTCCTTTTTCTTTTCTTTTTCTCCAATTTTGATTTGTATTGGATTTCAAATAATTCCCTGGTCTGTAATTCCAGGCCTCTCAGTGCTCAGCAGCAGCACATTTTGTGCAGGGATTATGTGATGACGCTGCTTTAAAAAACTATGGTAATAAATGTGTAAGTAGGTGTAAGAGTTAGTTTTTGAAAATGGCTCAAAGCCACGGCGGGGTTTGGGAGCAGCCCTGGGCACCGGCTGCCTGGTGCGTGGCGCAGGAAGGAGGAAGAGGCAGAGCTGTTTGCAGCCAGGCTGTGCCATGCCGTGCCATGGTTCTGAGGCACTGCAGCTCTGCTCCCAGCAGCCACTCCTCAGGCTTTATTGCTTTCACAAGTGGTCTCAAACCCACTACTTGAGAATAAACATCCCTGCGAGCTCAGCCATGGCACTTTATAAATTCTCCTTTGCCGTGTTTTGTCACTGAGCTGATGAGTGACCTTGGTGTGGACCCTGCCGGACCGGAATAAAAACCATGGCTCCTCTGATGTCCCCCAGACAATAATTATCATGTGCCAGTTAAGCCCAAACTACAGCTGAGGGATTTTACTTTAAAGCGGAGGCTCGGGCGCAAAAATGCATTTATAGCTCTTTGTCTGGCACCTCATTATGTGTGGGCCTGATTCATTAAGTAATTGGTTTGCAGTTGTTTACATGAGTATTAAAGCTTTCTATTCAGCAGCCTTTGAGATACACATTGTGCAAATGTTGCATGTTATGAATGCAGAATGAGGGGCCGGGGCCCGGCCCTATTGGCTAAACACTGCACGCTGTTGAAAAGCAAGAGAAAGAGATTGGGTGCTGCTTTGCATAGCAATGACTTTCTTAATAAGCTTTACAGATTGATACACACAAGCTATAAAAGATGCAAAGAGATACTCTTAGCACATTTATCCATGCTCGTTTCACTATTATGGGCCTGGAGAAGGGAAGAATTGAGGGCTTTCATACTCGGGTTTTCAGTGCATGTCTTCAGTGCATGAGACTTAATAGAATCCGATGTTTATTGTATTATAAATCATGGGGAAGTAGGCAGATCTGCAACAGTTTATTATTAAAGATTCTTTCAATGTAAATCTTTTTCTGCCATTGTATTTCCTACAGCAAAATCATTTTGTGGTTGAGTGGGGATGAAAGGCATAATGTACGACGGAGTGAGTCTTAATAGGAAGCTGCTCTCTGAGTAAAGACCACTTGTTCCCTTTTGTTCGGCAGTGCATGCCAGAGCTTCCTCTTCTCCCAGAAATGCTGCCTGCTCTACCTCCAGCAAGGAAACCACTTTTTCCTGGCTCCTTTACTTTCCCAGGGGAATATTTCCACGCAGGGAGATCCACCTTTGGGTGCGATGTCAGGGTGCTGCAGCAGGCGAGAGGGCGTTAAATGACATGGTCCTGGGGAGAGAAGATATCAGAAGTCAGGGCTGAGGCTGCCAGCGAGCGCAGGCGGGTGGGCAGCGATGTGTGTGGCATTCTGGGGGCCTGTAGCGATGGATGCAGCCAGTGGAGGTCACTCGCTTTCTGGGAATTCCCCATTTCAGATGCAGGCATTTTATTTTTCTTTGACTTGTTTGCGCTGTCTCGTTTCCAAATAATCTGGAGATTAAAGGTGTGTTATCAGCTGAGAACCAAAGCCTGCTTTGGATTTGTCAGGACACCAACATGGTGTAAAGTATTTTAAACTTTAATTAATCTTCTGGAAGGACTCTCGGGAGGGGGGCGGGGGGCAGTCTCTGAAAGCTGGTTTTCAGCCCTGTTGCCCAACACAGCTGTAGTGACATGCAAATAGAAGTTGGCAGAGTCGAATTCATCTCTTAATCATTCCCAGACCCGTTGGCTTTGGCCATCGGGGGGCACTCGGGATCTGTGCATCCCCCACTCCCCATTCCTGAATCAGTCCTGACAACAAAAACTCTGCTGTGCTCTGAGGAGAAATCCCAGAGCTTTGGGGCTGGCAGTGCTCAGGATGTGCACAAATGCATTTCCCTTGGAAATCCAGGAAAAGTGCCATCTCGTCAGTCTGGATTCCTGGGAGGTGCACCCAGAAACCAGGCAGGATCCGATGGTTTTATCCCCATGATATACTTCCAGTCATCAAATGGTTTCTGTAAGAAGCTGACTGAAAATTCCAGCAGGATTCTCTGCCATTCCAGCTGTTTGTGTGAGCTTTGTTTCCTTTGCCTGCACCCCCAGCTGCTGCAGAAGCAGAGCTCTTGGGGTAGCAGTGCCCTGCCAGGTTTGTGGGGAGAGGCACCAACATCTGCCAGCCGAGCACAGAGGGAACAGTGGAGTTTTTTGCACTACCCCTGCTCTCCTGCACGGCTTCCTCGCAGTGCTGTGATGTATCTTTGTGTCAGTGAGGTTTTTTTTTTCTCCAGCGTGGTGAATCCAAACAGAGACCGGTCTTAGATGCAGCTCGATAGAAATCTTTGTATCCTAAAATAAGAGTCATCCTACTCACAGTGTATTTGCTGAAATGCAGTGTTATTACTCCAGCTTTGGCATGATGAATGGACTTTTGAGTTTATACTGCCTATGTGACACTGTGTAGAATATGTACTCTAGATACTTGGTTTTCCAGGGTGGGAAAATCCCTTGGCATTTAGGATTTCCCAAATTTTTGGGGTATCTTTTTTTGCTTGACACTAAAAAGAAGAAGTTCAACAGGTGCTTTAGCAAGAAGACCCTCAGTAAATGTTTTCTGCTGTTTCCCAGCAAGCCCCCTTGATTAACTCGGCTCTTGTTGTCCTGGCATTTTCCTCTTAATATTAATTTTCTTTACAGAGGAAAAAATATTTTCTTGGAGCTTTTTCATTCCTTTCTGTTGCAGCATCTTCAATACAAAAAGCCTGTTCATCAGAGAAATTGAGAGATTAAAAGGCTCTTTGAAGTGAAACTGGTTTGGATTTTTTCTTTGTCAGAGCCTGGGTTCAGTTTGGAATTATTTTAGGGAAGAAGCAAATGTGTAAATGGATATCAGAGGGTCACGACAGAGGATTAGTGGAGGTGCTGGAACTAGCCTGGCTCCATTTATAGCCCGAAAATGTCTCAGCGGAGGTCTGTGCCCATTGTGTGCTGCGGCTGCTGGGTGAGCGCTGCCACGGCCGGGGCTGCCGAGGGCAGCTGCTGCGTGATGCAGAGGCACCGCTGCTTCTCCCCAGCTTTGCACACCTCACCCCAGAATTCATCCCCTGCAGCATTTCCCAGGCTTGGTCACTGGGAGCTGCTGTTCCCCCTCTGGCCTTTCTGATGTCCTCACTCTGTTTTCCGTATCTGCCTGGCATTTCCCTGTGCTGACAGCTCTCCTGCTGAGCCTTTGCTGCCACCCCGTCCTCATCTCCCTTCTCTGGGATGGCTGTGCTTGACTTTGGCTCCAGGCTCTTTGGGAAGTGAACCCCAATCCACACCTCGTGGGTTAGCACCAGGAAGATGAACCTCAGGGAACAGATGACGTTTGGTATAACACAAAAATCTCTTTCCCTTGCTCTCCTCCCAGCTTTGATCTTTCTCTTTGTGGGAAGCTGAGGTAGGTGGTGGGAAGGTCTCCAGATGTTCCTACAGCCATCGCAGTCCTTTCTCCATGGATCCTTCAGCTCGATCTGGACAACCAAGGCCTGGAGATGTGGGCAGTCCTTTCTGGTGATCCTCAGCACTAGACCCAAAGCACTGACTTGCTGGTGTTTGTTGTAGGTTTGAACCACAGAGAGAAGTGGAACAGAACTGACAAACTCAGTTGTCAAACGGCTTTTGTGAGAAGCTAAATGAAAACACCAGGGACCTCATGCTCCCCTCCCAACAGCAGGCTGGGATGGGGTCTAGGGGAAGCAGTGGCTGCTGCCCCAAACCTCCTCCTCAGCTACTTGAAATGGTTCCTGTGCCAGCATCCACAGGAGGAGCCTTGCCAGCTGCAGCTCAGCAACAAGTGGTTTCCTGCTCCACACCCCGAGGAAAACAGCCTCTTGAGCACATTTTATGGGCTGAGCACGGGAAGTGCTGAGGACCAGGAGATCTGGCAAAAGGGAGCAGGAGCTCGAGGTGTTCAGCAGGATCAACCAGAGGCTCCAGTTTCAAATCCTCTCTGGGTATCCTGTTGAGTGCAGGCCTTTGAAGAAGTGAGAGTATGTGAGGCAGAGTGAAGTTTTGCTTGGAATAAAGAGGAAAGGCAGTGGAATGGTGCACTAAAGGAATGTTCGAAAAACTGTTGAAGCCCAACAGTTTAAAGTTTTTTACTGAATAAGGTCATAATGAATTACTGTTAGTACTCTGCCAGAGCTGCCACTTGGTACTTGCACTTCTGCCTCGGTTTGGCACCTGGTGGAACTTGGGCTGTGTTTAATATTCTAGGAATTTCTGTCCGCAAAGTGGGAACCCTTGGAGAGGAAACGGGGCTTAAACAGTGGGAGCTTTCACTGGGTTAAAAGGAAGAGTGGCTGCACCACTGGTAGCTGCAATGTGTGAAACTTTACATGTGGCTTTCTGACTGAATACTAAGGGAAATGCAAGCAAGGAATCATCCCTGCTTTTTTTTTGTCTCCTTCACAAATGCCTCCACAATAGTGGAATATTTGCAGCTCCCCTCTTTAATCACCTCTGTGTTGGCTGCCACCTTTTTAAATGCAATGCAGCAAACCACAGACATTTCAGAGAGTCCTGTTGTGACTGAGGCCACAGCTTCAAACTGCACCTTGACATTGGCTTATATTTCACTGGTTGGCCCAGTCATGTCCCAAATACCTCCTATTTGATCTTCCTTATTAAAATCAACTGAAGCTTTATTTTTGGAGCTTCTTGCAGGACTGCTGCTGTAACAGTTAATTCTCCCCCCGTGCGATTATTCCCCAGCCCCAACACAAAGCACGTGCTGCACACAAAAGATCAAAATGATTCCAGCTTGTTTGAGAGATTCAAAAGGGCCTGTGATGCTCCAGACACAAGAGCAGCCATTCAGCAGAGCAGGCTCGGGCTGCACACACATCAAGGTAGATCAAAGGCAGCAGAGATTGCACATTGCCATGGGGCTGGGGGCCGGGGGACAGCACCGGGACCTGGAGGAGCACGCAGGGAGGAAGTGCAGGGAGCAGCACTAGGAGAGATTTGTGTTTGTTTGGATTTTTGTCTTTCCGTACTTTGCACGCTCTGAAAGTCAGCAGGGCCCTGCTCCTCTGTACCTTAACTCAGTGCTGGTGTAAATCAGTGCTGTTACTACTGGGGAATGACTCCAACAACAGCTGGACCAGTGTCCCTCCTGCACATGAATTCCTCCAATTTTTAGGTGTAGAAGTCCATGATTAAATAGTTATTTGAAAAAACAATAGTTACAGAAGTTACTGAGTTGTTGGGTTTTTAAACCATTTCACAGTGTTTTTTAAAAATTCACTTATGTTTTTAAAATGGGAGACATTGTGCTGATTGTTTTAAATGTTTTACAGGACTGAATTGCGGAAGGAAACAGTAACTGCCATAAAATCCAAAGGTAAGAGACAAATGTTATGCTACTCAAAGTTTGTGTCTTTCTATTTAAATTTATACCACAGAAGCCGTCCCAGAACAATGTTATGACCTGCATAAAGAACAGAGAAGGGAAAGCGTGGAATTTCCCTGTCTTCTGTGGGAGCCAGCAGGGAGCTGAGGATGACAGACCCAGGGCCAGAGAGGAGGTGTTTGTGGGGTGGGTGGAACAGATTGGGATCTTTGTGGGATTTAATCAAACACCAGCAAACAGCAGGTGGAGGGAACCTGGAGAAGGAAAAACCCATGGGTTCCTTGGTCATCCTTGTGACCTGAGATGTGGGTGGGTGCAGCTGGATGGTTTTGTCTGTGGCCAGGCTGGTTTTGTTCTGAATTGGTGGCTGGGTCCTGTGTGTTTTCGCTGCCCACACATTCCAGTTCCCCCCTTTACCCCCTGCAAGGCCCACTGGGGCCTGCAGCCGCCTCTGACAGAGCCTTCTGCCAACGAGTCAGCACTGAGAGCCAGGATCTCTCCACCTGAAGCCCTGCTCTGGGTGCTGGCAGTCCAGAATGGCCCAGTTTTAGAGGTGTGGCATTGAACTGAGGTATGGATGCCATCAAGGATGGCTGCTTTGGTGGTACTTGAAAGGCTCTGGCATCCCTGGCCCCTTTCCTATCTCAGAGCTGTTCAGCGTGGGAGCAAGCACGGGGCTGTCTTTGATGTTCCCGGTGGAGCGCAGCCCCACTGCCCAGGGGGCCAGGGATGGAGGATGAAAGATGCAGCTGCTGCATCTGTAGATAAGGCGTTCATGGAGCTGGTGCCATCAGAGGCACCAAAGTGCCTCAAACACGAGCCACAGTGTCTGTGTGAGCGTGACAGCCTTCCTCCTCCCACTGTCCCTGGCTGAGCCCTGGGCCTCATCCTGGCTGCCTTTGGACAGCCAGCAGCCTCTGGATTGGGTGGGAACAAGAGAGCAAAGAGAGCACAGCTCTGTCAGCCACTGTGACCCTGACTTCATGTGCCATGCTTCCTGCTCTGTCCTATCCGTGGGTCAAAAGAATCTCCACAAATCTCTCAGGCAATCTGAACTGCTGTGGGATTCTGCTGCTGTCAGTGAAAGGGTTTGCTGATTCCCAGAGCCTAAGGTTAAAGCTGTGTGATCCACTGAGATCAGGCCTGCCTGGATCTGATCTAGTCTCAAAGTGGTGATTTTTCACTTGTGATGTCATTGTCATTTTTGTGCCAACTCTGTGATGTCATGGCCCACTGGTGACTTCACCACAGGGTCAAGTAGTGGGGAGAAAGGGGAAGAGACTAGACAAAGCTGCAATTGAGGCAGCAGCTGGTCAAGTAAATCGCTTGGAGTGGCAATGTTCTGCCTGGCTACCTTGCGGCACAATGGAGTGGGAGCGCTGAATGAGGCCACTGTCCAGCACAGCCGCTCCACTGCCAGACACCACGCTGGACACACCTGCGGCTGGGGCTCCCAATTCCCAGCCCTCAGTCAGCCTCGGGAGAGCTGTCCCATGCTTGTTGCTGTGACAAATGGCACCGCCACAGAAAAGGTTTTGCACTTCTGCTTTCTGTTTCCTCACCTGCAGCGTTCTGGGGTGAATCTGATGATAGCAGCTCTGAGCTTGAGGCTGCTTTGCGCCCACAGACCCACAGCGCAGATTCAGACGACTTCGATGACTTCTATAACTGAGATTCTCTCACTGGTTTTTGGGAGAGAAGAAACAAACTGTTATTTTCTTTTACACAATGAGCGTGCCACAGGCTGAAGCGCTGCTTGTCACTTTATCGGCAAGGAAAATTTAAATACTAAATAAACATAATGGGTCCTATACAGTGTCTGTGTGCTCTCTCTGACTGGCAGTGTTTTCCTGCTCTGACAGGGACCCTGCCCTGTGACAGACCCCTCCCAAGGCTTGTGGCATCTCAGTTTTGGGACTCCAGTGCTAGACGGGGTTTGGGAAGAAGCAGACAAGCATTGTGGGTACACAGACAGGCGCTGCTGGGGCAGGCTGGCATGTTTGATCTTTATCTTCTTCTGCAACAGATCAAGAAAAAGAAATGCATAAAATATCCACTTGTAATTCAGCACATTTTGGAACAGAGCAGCATTTACATGTGGCAAGCCTCAGTGCTTTCCTGCTTTTCCCCACTTTGTGAAATCCGTGCTGGCGTTGCTGTCTGGACATCACAGTAATTGGATCACTCCAGGAGCTTCACGGATTTTTAATTTTCTTCTTTTCATTCCTTTTATCTAAAATTAAGTTCATTAAACATGAGATTTTCTTTGGGAGGGAGAAACCAGGGGACATGTTAAAGCTGTTCATAAATGACAGCAAGTTCAAAAGCAGAAAGCAGCATCCCAATTGAGCTGTGCTGTGCTGCAGCCCCATGTCTCCCAACACGGGCACCAATCTCTGCACCCCATCCCTCAAAACCTAGCTAGAAATGGGAACATTCAGTTTAATAAGAGGAACGTGCAGCCTGAGAGCTCAACAGCATGAAACCAGCATGAAAACAGCTCAACGCCGCCAAACAATTTGCAGAAGGCTTGGAACTGAGCAGGAACCCTTGGCACCGCCGGCTGCTGTGGGTTTCAGTCTGGCATCAGTTGAGTCTGCCAGTGTTCTGGGAACTGGGAAATCTGCTGCACCACAGATAGAACAGGGTGACCATGGCTGACATCCTGGGAGACTGCTGGGCTCAAATAAATGACTGCAGCAACTGACAGAACGAGAGGACACAGTCTTAAGATGCACCAAGGGAAATATAGGTTAGATATTAGGAAAAAGTTTCTTATGGAAACAGTGATAAAGTACTGGAATGGTCTGCCCAGGGAAGTGGTGGAGTCACTATCCCTGGATGCATTTAAAAAAAGACTGGATGCAGCACTCAGTGCCGTGGTTTAGTTAAGGTGATGTAGGACATGTTAGGGTTGGACTCGATGACTTTGAAGGTCTCTTCCAACCTAGTGATTTTGTCATTTTGTGACTAAAGCCAGACTTTACTGAGGGCTTTAATGTCCTTTTTACCACCTGACTTCCCATGTCCTGTGGCACTGCTGCCTTCAGAGAAAGCCCTGTGCTGTGGGGTGGGCACGTGGCTCAAGGTGGTATGTGGAGAGGAGGAGCAGCCCCACTGAAAAAATCCAGCAGCCTGTGCTGCCAGGGAATGTTGCCTCAGCAGCACAGCGCCTTTGCAGCTCTGAGCTCCTCCTGAGTGACTCCAGGCTCTTGATGTCAGCCCACTTTCTGTCTGCTGCATGACACCAGTCTGTGGGGCTTTCCGCTGCTGCAGTCCAGCTCAGCCCCAACAGCAGCCTGTGACAGGTGACAGATGGCTGCGGAGCCATGCGCAGGCAATCTCTGCCTCTTGGTGTTGGAGCGATAGCCGGGTTCCTCTGGAGCATTATTTATGATACTCGTATTGTGCACAGACTCATTAGATGCAAAACATCCTGCCAGTCAACTTCCCCGGGCTCCTTCACAGCTGTCACACAGGCAGCCCAGCGCTGGTGACAGGTGATGCTGACGGACAGGGGGACTGGAATCAATACAGCCTGAACAGATTCCCATCGGCATGCCACTCATCCGAGGAAAGTGCCCGAGCGGGAAGCCTTCCCTGCTCCTGCTGCGGGTGCGCCACTCTGTGCTGCGTTCATGGATGCACAGTTGGCAGGTGAGACCTGGGCTCACAGCCTGGCACAGCTGCTGATGCTCAGACCAACTTTTCAAGGAATTATCTGCTGCCGTATTAATTTTTCCAGCATTTGTTTACCCAAGTAATTATAAGATAAGATGATCGCATTTCATTTGCGGCTGCCAGCCTTCTGTTTTCTTCGGCATTATCAGAAAAACAACTGATTGCCCATCAATACAAACAAAATGTTCACGCTAAGCTGCTGTGCTCCCTACAAAATTCCAGGAGGAGAAGCACTACAATAGAAAGCTTCAATCAGGGAACGTTTTCTAAGGAACAGATAAAGGACAATCTTCAGCTGATACCACAGGTGTGGTGGCACTACAAAGTTGTGGGGGAAATTTATTCAAGTCACAGATTTTATTGAGAGCAACGACAACAGAAAACGGCTTAACAACAGCCAAGTGAGGATAAGAATAATGAGAGACACAATACTGGGTTAATTTGTTCGACAGAGAATTAGGTACCAAGGTTCCCCTCCTCTCCCCAAATTGGCAACGTTGACTCCATAAGCACTGCTGAGATTTTGTTATTTTTGTTAATGACTCCCAGGCCGCTGTTCCCTGTCCTTGGCCCTGTGGCTGCCCTGCTAAGGGAGCTGGTGTGCAGCAACGGGACATGGCAGAGCAAAACCTGCCTGATGTTAATCCTGTTTAATTCCTGACTGTTTAATTCCATTTCACCGCCATCAAACGGCCATAAATTAACAGTATTTGCTTATGCCACAGGCACAGTGAGAGGACAGGGGCTCTTTGCTTTGTGCCGCTCTCACAAATCACATGGAGCCATTTTCCCACTAGAAATGTCCCCTCAGAAGGCACAGAGCAGACATGCCCTGAATCGCTTCTGTTGCCAAATGCGGGATAAGTCAAAACTGTCTGAAGTAAGGATGTTCTTTAACGTATGATCTTTGTATACTTTCACGCAGAGATCTGATTAGTGCATCCCTTCCTCAAGGACACCCTGGACCTACCAAGCTTTAAGGATGTAGTAAATCCAGATGTTGATGCCTATGTGCACATTCCTAACTTGGCAAAACACCCAAATTCCGTGTATCCTATAGCTGAACCATGCTAGTTGTAACATTAAAACTCACACCTACAAGAGAGAAAGAGGTGCAGACCCTTTCCCTGAGCACGTGGAGAGTTGGCTGGGGTTGCATAATTCATGTGGAAATCACCGATCAGTCCTGAAAGAGGGGCTGTGCTTGGGAAGTTGCCAACACTGGATTTCTGACTATAAATAATGGTGCTGGAAGCCTGGTGGTTGGGCTGGGTTTAGGGAATACACCGAGCACGCAGCTTGTGCAGTGCCGAAATAAATCATGCATGTCTATAAATTACTGATTTACTGCGAAATGCAGCCTAAAGCATCCCACAGCAACACCTGACGCTTGCTTTTTAACAAGGTGCTAACGGAGCGTGATTCTTCTTACACTGCTTGTTTATGGCGGTTTTTGAAGGCAAGCAGTCACACTTGTGTCTTGGCTGAGCGAGAGGGCGGCAGTGGGGCCGTCTCAGGAGTTAGCTTTCCCTCAGGCTTTGCTTTTACTCCTGGATATCACTTTCGTGCCTTCAGACTTCGCTTTTCCCTCTGGGCGTCCTTTTCGTGGCGCAGAAGCTGCCCAGACACGTTTGGGGAGAGCAGTTATCCCCTCACGCTGCCCGTCTCCCCTCAGACCCCACACGGCGCCTCAGGCAGCACCCAACATGGCGGCAGCACCGCCCACGTGGCCGCGGCCCCGCCCACCCTCCTTCCCGGCATGCCCCGCGCCGCCCCCCGACCCCGGAAGTGCCGCGGCTGCTACCGGTCCCGCTCGCCGCGGCCCGTCCCGCTCTCGCCATGGGGGTCCCGGCCTTCTTCCGCTGGCTCAGCTCCAGGTATCCCTCCATCGTCGTCAAGTGCGTCGAGGAGAGGGTGAGTCGACCCTCCGGCACGGCAGGACCCGCTGGCGGCCGCCCTGGGGCTCCGCGGGGCGGGCGCGGGAGGCTCGGCGCCGGTGAGGCCGAGTCCCCGCTGTGGCCCCGTGGGCTGCCCCGGGGCTTTTCCAACGCGAGTCGGTGGGGGGGGGAGTTGAGGCTTTTTTTGTGTTTGCTTCGGGTGTTGTTTAGGATTTGGGGGAGTTTGGGTTGTTTTGTTGTTTTTGTTTTTTTTTTTTTTTTTTTTTTTTTTTTTTTTTGAGTGCTAGAGTTTTCAGGACTTTAATCCCGCTGGAAGCGGACGCTGTGCGGGAGGAGTTAGCCTAGCTCCTCGTTCAGCTCGTGAGCTCTCTTGGAAGGAATGGGCACCTGGAGAAAGTGGGAATGGGAGCGAGGAATCGGGCTTCTCCTTCGATTTCCCCTTCTCCAGGCGGTTCGCTGGAATTCCAGCCCTTCCTGATGCCCTCGGCTCTGCCTTTGTGTGACTTCGGCCCGGAAAAGTAGGATTTGTGACTCTGGTGAAACTCGAGTAGGGAGCGGTGGGAATGCTTTTTGCTGTTTCTTGAATGTTTTTCACAGTCCCTGTTTGGCCACAACTTTTTTGTTGGGAATTATAAGCCGCAGCTATTCCAAGCCTCGAGACTTGCTGGGAACACGGGTGTAGCTGGCTTTCATGCTGCATCCGAGATTTACGACAAGCTTGTGCTTGTACTCTTTAACCTTGAGCAGTCTCAGTGGGTTTTGTCTCATTGCTGGTGTTTTCTAGCTCAGGATAAACATATCCTGGCCAAACAGGGAGCTTATTATTCCAAAGACGTTCTCTAAAATCTGTCTTTCCATGGCAGCAGCAGAAGGAGGTTTCAGTGAAGGCTCTGACACAGGATTCCACAGGTGCCTTTCCAGGCAGTGTTGCAGCTGGAATGATGTTTCTTTACGTGTTTTTTTTTTGGGGGCTGGATTTTTCAGGCACATCCTGCAGCCTCGAGAGTGTTGTGCCCTCCTGTGAGACAGGGTGGGAGGGGACGTGGAGGACTGGCGTGCTCTCCCTTCAGCGACAGGCTTTGAGTGGCTGCACTGTGGTGGATTTGCTGTGCCCTGAGTGTGGCAAGTTTTCCTCCTCGGGGCTAACTCGAGCCTTTCTGAGGAGGCAGACTGGAGTTCTTGCTTCCCGAACTGCTTTTTCCCATAGGCTTTTCCAAATAGCTTGTGTTCTCTTTTGTTGGATTTACCCCCGTCCTTCTCTTTTGTTGGGTTTTACTGGCTATGCTCTGCTCTTCCCTACCGCTGGTTTGGAAAGTTCAGGGCATGTGCTGGTGCTTCTGCCCCTCTCCTCCTCCTCCCAAGGTGTGCTCACCTTGGGGAAACACCTGGAAGGGGATAAAATGTGGCAGCACGGTGGAGGAGATCAGGGAAAAGAGGGTGAGGCGGTGGAATTCCATGTTGAGGCTGCACGTGTACCCTGCCTTGCAGCAGGATGCTCAGCTCTGTGCATTTCCAGGATGTTTTTGTGTTTCAGGTTCAGGCGGTGAAGCACAGGTTTGGTTAAAATTGTAACTTGCTGCTGTGGTTTTATTCAAGCTGTGATTTCAGGCCTGCTCAGAAAGGTGGGAAGTTTATTTCACCTGTTGCTGCAAGAAGTGAATTTTTAATGGAGGATAATTAAGGGCTAAGAATCTGTCCGGGAATTTTTATAGGAAAAAAGAGGGAGTTGTGGGCTTAGCAGTTTCCCTTAGTGCTGAGCTCCAGTGGCACTGGCTCTTCTAGTGTCTGCACCAAACTCCTGGATGTGACCTGTCCTGAGAACACTCAGTTTATGGGCTGTCCTGGATAACCCTTTAAGATCTGTCGTTGATAAGCACCCACAATTTAAACAGCAATTACATGGGTAACAGTTCCTGTCTCTAAGAGCAGGTTTGCCTTTCTCAGCGCACTTGTAAATGATTGGATTAATCTGTGTAATCAAAGCTGCTCTCACATTTAGGCAAGACAAAGGTTTATATACCCTGGTTTTGCTAATTGTATGTCCCTTTTTTTGAGTCCTTAATAACTGAGCTTGTACCAGCCAGAGTTCTTTAAGAAAGTAAGTGGAAAGACACAACAAATTCCTTGAGTTGGATTTGCCGTAAGTGAAGTGGCAGCTCCTGCTATCCTTATCCACGTTGCCTTGTTCCAGCTCAAGAGCATGTTGCAATTACAGCCAGGATAGCACATGGATAAATCATATTCATTAACTTTTTTTTAGTATTCAAATCTGGTCATAAATCTGAGAGTGGACTTTGGACAGACAGCAGGGAGACGCTGTAGTTCGTCGCGCTGTTGATGAATTTAAGCTTCTCTCACGATGTAATCAACTCCATGTGTGTTTTAGGATTGCTGTAAATCTTTCTAATCAGAAATTTTGTATCTCCTAGTAGCATGTCTCTTTGAAATATTGAAAAGTTGATCTTTTTCTCTTACCTTGCTAGATTAATCAGATTTAAGAAAAAAAAAAATCTTCTTAAGCTGAGCAGGAAGAATGAGAGGAAGATCTTGAAGATAACAAAAAATCCAGGAGAGAATATTCTTAATCAAATGGATAGGAATTAATAAAGCTGCAGCTAAAGTACCATGTTTGAAGATCTGTTTTTAGTGGTTTCAAAAGAGGCCATAGAAGAGAACAGTTTAGCTATATCACAAGAGATATCACTGCCAGATACTTCATCCCTCCTTCCACACGGCTGCTGCAGGAGAACCCCAGTGGATTTGTGAGGAGGGGCTCATTTTCACAGAGCTGGGATTCCTTCTCAATCCCATTTTAGCTTGGGAGAGAGGGTGGCTGGGAATCCTTCTCAATCCCATTTTAGCTTGGGAGAGAGGGTGGCTGGGAATCGAGGAGAATCCAGAGGGGTAGCCCAGAGGAATGTATAAATGTTTGCACCGCCACTTAGTTTCTGTTATCACAAAGTCATTTTGAGTGTGTGTGAATGTCTCGAGACCTTAGTAAAGGAGGCAGACAGTGCTTGGGGGTGGCATCTGTCAGGATAACTGTGACAAACACAAATATGGAATTAAGACTTTAGGGCATTTAATTTTGGGGGTAAGAAGTCAGCCAGTCCTGCATTGAAGAAAATTTGAATTGAAAATCTGAAGCTGATGGCATGATCTGTAACTTTTGGGGTTTTTTTCTTTCTGAATCCCCATCAGAGATGTGGAGAACTCACCCAGCAGGCAGTCTGGTGACAGAAGTTCAGGGAAGTGCTTGATGTTGGCTCAGTAGCAGCTGCTGAGCTCCCTGTGGTGGGAGACCCAATGGTATCCTGGTTTTCCCCCATCCCAGGCAATCCTGTGACCATAGCCTTTGCCTTGGAGCATGCCATTCGTTTTTAAACTTGACTTGCTGCCCAGCTGTTCAAGAGCATGTTTTGTTCCACCTTTGGGTGTGTTATAACCCATTCCAGCCAGAATTCTTCTGAAAATCATGAGGCTTTCATTTGCTCAGCTCCTGTCTCTTCCATGCTCTTGTGGTTTGTGTTACGGGTGTGTTACACCTTTGGCTGGTGGAAGGGAGAATCAATGTTGCTAATTGCTTTTTGACCAAACTACCACAAAACCAAACCTCAAACCCAACGACAGCAAAGGCCCAAACAAAACAAACCTGAAATTATGGTGAGGAAACAAAAGTGACCGTGGTTGTTGAGGATGTTGAAGAATCCACTGCTGGAGCAGTCCAGGAATACAGATGGCTCTAGGTGGTTTAGGATGAAGGAATAATATGAGACATGGGAACTTCCCTTGTCAGCAGAAATGGACACTCTGCCATAACCCACCATCGTATTTTCTAGTTAAAAACAGCTATAGAAAGAAGTGCTGTTTAATAGTGAAAAGTGCAGACACAGGTAACGTAGGTACTTATTGCTCTTTTTCTTCTGCTGCCGTTAAAACCAAAGGAAACTTACATGAGTGTGTGCATTAAGAGCTGCTGGTTATTTGTGCTGAAATCCTTGTCTCCACTGTCTCCCCAGGCCAAAGAGTGCAATGGTGTCAAGGTCCCCATTGACACGAGCAAACCCAACCCCAACGAGGTGGAGTTCGACAACCTCTACCTGGACATGAATGGCATCATTCACCCCTGCACGCACCCAGAGGACAAGTAAGGCTCTTTGCAGGTGACATATCTCTCTTTACTGACAGCATTTTAGGTGTTAAATTGAATGCTCTGTGTTTTAGGCCAGCACCCAAAAATGAAGATGAGATGATGGTGGCAATTTTTGAGTATATTGACAGGATCTTCAACATTGTGAGACCAAGGAGACTCCTTTACATGGCCATTGATGGAGTGGTGAGTATTGACACATTGGGTTTCCAGCTGGAAAATCCTCATCTTCCCGCAGTACACAGAATCACTGAATGGTTTGTGCTGGAGGAGACCTTAAAGATCTACTTCCACATGGGCAGGGACACCTTCCACTAGCACAGGTTGCTCCGTCCAACCTGGCCATCAGTAGGGCTGATGAAAGATCAAATCGACTTTTTGTAATAACTTGTGAAAAGCAGCTCTCAGGACAGGAGAGATTGTCCAGATGCAAAAAGTGACCCAAGCTCTCCTATACTTCTCCTAGGCTCCACGTGCCAAAATGAATCAACAGCGGTCCAGGAGATTCAGAGCCTCAAAAGAGGGTATGGAAGCTGCTAAGGAGAAGCAAAAAATCCGAGAAGAAATTCTGGCCAAAGGTAGGGAAGTGGCCTTATCAGTGGTTTTTCCATGAGAATCACCTTATTTGATAACTTCAGTGAGGTTTGGAAAAGGGCTGTGTGTGCATTGCTGGGAGAAGGGGAGAACAAGCCTGGGGAAAACTGGATCTGTGTTTTTCAAAGTTAAGAACTGAGACAAAACAAAATGTCATCTTTTTTCTTCAGTCTCTTGCCTGAAATGAGTTTGTGCTGAGTGCTCTTAATTCCTTTTGAAAATAAATTGAACAGAAGAGCAGGGATAAATGCAGTGAGAAACAACCAAAACCCTTCTGGAAGGAAGTACATGTTTGTAGGGCTTGATGAAAGGAGGATTGAGGCTTAAAAGCGGGATCAGATGGAAATACTCCTGCACAAGGGTAAATAAGCTGCCAGCAAGGGGAGTTACTTGACAGTGGAAACTCTAAATTCAGTGAGGAAATAAAATTCAGAGCAAATTTGAGGACGGTGGTGACAACAGCTGGAGTGAGAGGGGAATGTGTTGCTGTGGTCTGGGCTTTGAAATCACCTTGCTGAGGTAACAGTGTTTGTAAATGTGGTAACACTTTGTAGTATGGAGATAATGCAATAGTAAGAGTTGGTTTGGTGTGGTTTTGTGGGAATTTTATTAAACAAACTGGTTTCAGTGAGCTAATGATTCCCAGGGGAGCTGTCTGGGATTTTCCATGCAAAAATGTTGGCAGTGGTCCATCTGGATGTAACTGTGCTCTCTGTTTCTGTTGCTTCAGGTGGCTTTCTGCCTCCAGAGGAGGTGAAGGAGAGGTTTGACAGCAACTGTATCACCCCGGTGAGTGGCCTGGCTCTGTACCCAGCAATTGCCAAGGGTTGAATGTTGGTTTAATTCCTTTCCTTCCAACCCTCTGTAGGGAACTGAGTTTATGGACAATCTTGCGAAATGCCTCCGCTATTACATTGCTGACCGCTTGAACAGTGACCCAGGCTGGAAGAACCTGACAGTGAGTTTCCTAATTTCACACTTGAGGGAGATGAAGGAGGTGTTTGGGCTGGGCTGGGTTCCAGCTGAAGAGCAGAAATTTAACAGATTTGGCTTTTGGCCTGGCTGTGAGCTGTTATTAAAAGTGGGCCAACATGCACATCCTGCTGAGGCTTCAGGGATCCATTCCATGCTGATAACTCCATCTCCCAGCACCATTTGCTGTGATTTCATTGAAGGACAAGGAGCAGGTTTGCTGCTGAAAGCCACAATTTCATATAATGGGAAACAGGGCTTTAAGAATACTTTTCCTGCTTTTGGGGAAAGTGTGAAGACACATTGTAGTTGTATCTTTTGCACTATTTCTTTCTTATAATCGCTCTGTCAGCAGGCTGCATTTTCTCTGTTGCTCCAATGGCAAATAACAGGTGTCAGCTTTCTTGCCTTTCTGGGCTTGGAGATTCTCCCCTGGTCTTGCCTGGCCACTCCACTCCCCCAGTTCTGTCTGTGACAGCCCTGCTGCATACAGAGGGCAGTGCAGGCAGGAAATGGAGCTGTGTGCCACAAGTTGACTGTTCAGCTGCCCTCTAATTAGAGGGCAGTTGGCTCTGCTTGATTCCCCCCATCAGATGGGGCTTTAATAAACACTAATTTTCATCAGGGTGAGGAGGGTATGATGAGATAATGCTTCAGCATATCAGTGAGCTGAATCTGGAAGTTCTCTAGTGCCCGTTTCATTGCCCTGATAATTTATCAGGACACGTCAACTGTGCCGTGATCGTTTCGGTGGAAATTGAATCAATGTCAGCTTCAGCCTGGAGCTGTAGAGGAAGGTGAAGGTCTCTTCACTGCTCCTTGCTTGTAAATAATTTCATCTTCAATACAATATTTTAGCTCAAACTACAAATTAGAATTTCACGTATTCATAAGTCAGGTGCTGTGTTCAGTGTATAAGTTATTGGGGTTTTTCCTGCGGCAGCATTAACTGTTGCCATGATTTGAATGTTTTTCAGGTTATTTTGTCAGATGCCAGTGCTCCTGGTGAAGGGGAGCATAAAATCATGGATTACATCAGGAGACAAAGGGGTAAAGTTGCAATTAATGTGGACATTTTGTTTTAAATTATGTTCAGTAATAACTTACATTGCATGACTTTCACAAAATGTAATTTTCTTTTGTGCAGCTCAACCAAACCATGACCCAAACACTCACCACTGTCTGTGTGGGGCTGATGGTGAGTTCTCTCTTGCTTGTGGTTCCTGGGTAATCACATCAACATCTTGCTTGAGGTGGAATTCACTTCGCTTCTAAACTTTTTTTTTTTTTTTTTAACCCAGAACTTGATGATGTTTATCCCTAATCACATTTTATTCTTCTCTTTTGCTTGGTAGCTGATCTGATCATGCTTGGCTTAGCTACACATGAACCAAACTTCACTATCATTAGGGAAGAGTTCAAACCAAACAAACCCAAACCGTGTGCTCTCTGTAACCAGATGGGGCATGAGGTTAAAGATTGCCAAGGTCTGCCCAGAGAGAAACAAGGAAAGGTAAGAATTTTGCTATTTCCAGGGCTTTCTAATCTAGATTTAGTGCATAAGGAGATTATCAAATTGCTCTTGCTGTTGATTTTAGCTGGGGCATGATGCAAACTGTTGCTGGGAATACCTAGCTTTCCCCCTGGGAGTAAAAATACAAAAGTCTCATGCCAAACCTGATATCCACACTTGCGGTGTTTTGTTGTTTGGGGTTTTTTCCCTCTGAATGAGAACAAATGATCAGTAACTGATCAGATGTGGAAAGAAACAGAGTACATGCTTGGCACAAGGGCTTGGGAGCCTGGTTTTGGATCTCTCTCAACTCCTCTTGAAGGAAGCCTTGCAAGTGGTGCTGGAGAAGCTCTGGGATGCACTTGGATCTGATGCTCGTGTCCTCTCTTTCAGCACGATCAGTTTGCCGACACGCTGCCGATCTCAGAGCAGGAGTTCATCTTCATCCGCCTGTGTGTCCTGCGAGAGGTGAGGTGCTGCTGCAGCTGCTGGCTGTAAATACCATTCAAACCCTGTGCAGTGTTCTCTGAGCTCCTTTTTCTTGTGTGTTGCAGTACTTGGAGAAAGAGCTCACCATGGCCAGCTTGCCTTTCACTTTTGATTTTGAAAGGAGTGTTGATGACTGGGTCTTCATGTGCTTCTTTGTGGGGAATGACTTCCTCCCTCATCTGCCGTCTCTGGAGATCAGGTAGATGAGAATCTGTTTCCTTTTCCTGCAAGAACAGCTCCCGTGCTTTTCACTACCAGGAGTCTCACGCTGTGGTTTGTGTTTAGGGAGGGAGCAATCGATCGCTTGGTTAACATCTATAAAAACGTGGTGCACAAAACTGGGGTGAGAATTTTCCCTTTTCCTTTCAAAGTATCTGGGGCTTTGCCACAAAACGGGCTTGCTTTTCAACTCTGTTATTCTCTCACCTGCAGGGCTACCTGACTGAAAGTGGGTTTGTGAACCTGCAGCGGGTCCAGATGATCATGCTGGCTGTTGGGGAAGTTGAAGACAGTATTTTCAAAAAGAGGAAAGATGATGATGTAATTTTTTTGTTGTTGTTGTTCTGACAGATAAATTTAGTAGATCATTTAAATCATTACTAAAGTTTTGGGGCTTTGAGTACGCAGCTGGTTTTTTTCCCGCCATAGATTTTCAGGATAGGGTAGTAATTTCCATCCCATTTCTGTTGGATTTACAGACACTATAATCGACCCATGTCTTACTCAGAACATCATTCCCTAAAAACTTTGTGGAGTGATCAGTTGAAGAGTATAGTGAAATCATTTGCCAAGGAATCTGTGTCCTTGACTGACATTATTTCCCTTTGTTCTTCGTTTAGGATAACTTTAAAAGGCGGCAAAAAGAAAAACGGAAGAGATTGAAGGTAAGTGAATTCCTTACCCAATGCAGAAACTAGCAAGAATTAAAATGTCTATTTTAGTTTCTGGAGGTTGAAACTGCAGGTATAATCATGGTGTTTGCTGGCCTGTGTGTAAACGATTTCCAAGTTTAAAAGATTTAAATTAGGTTGGGGCTTTTTTTCTCTTCCATATTTAAAAAAAAAGTGCCTTTGTACATTCATTTCCCTATAATGTTAATCTGAAAATTGAGAGACAGCATAATCCCGGTGCACAGAAGATCACACATCTCTTTCAGTAGCCTTGTCTGTGTTTATCTTGCAGAGGGATCAGCCTTCCTTTATTCCTGGTGGTCAGTTTTCCCCTCAAGCCCTGGGAAATCGATCCAGCCCTCAGGCGATCTGTAACCCTCGGCAAGCTGCCTTTGAGATGAGGATGCACGACAGGCAGAGCTCTGTGAGTAGATGTTCAGAGGCGTTTGTGGAGAGGAAGAATCGCAGCCTGTGTTACTCCAAGCACCTTTTTCTCTGCCCCATCGAGTTTTCTTGAAAAGCTGACACCTCAAACATTATTCTTCAAGGAAGTGGCTTTTAATAACTGATGTTTCTAAGCCAGCTTGAATAAAGTTTTCGTCTTTATTTCTGTTTGGAATGATGCTTTTCCCTGGGGAAGGGAGAAGCTTGGATGAAGTTTTAGGCAAGGATTAGTGGGGGAAAACTGGAAAAAAGTGCTGTTAGAAGTCTTGTTAACTTTAAATAACAATTATGACAAATACTTTCTTTTTGAGTATAAATCTTCATCCAAACACAATGAACAAATTAGAAGTTCTTTTCATCACAGATGTGTGTTCTGTCTCTGAAGTCTAAATACAATGTGCTTTCTCAAGTTATAATTTCTGCTGCTCTTCCCTTTTAATCTCAAAATTTTTTTGCACCTGAGTTACACAAATTAGTTCCTTTATGGAACAGGATACATTTCTTTTAGGCTCTAATATTAAAACAGATAAATTTGAGAGGAGTTTAAGAGGCCAGCTGTGAAGGACCTCAGAGTATTTTCTGGCAGTTCTGAGCTGGAAGGGCCTTTTTTTCACTGGTGCTGCAAAAGGAAGTTGTAACAGAAGCAGCTGTGGTGTTCCAAAATTGTAATATATCCAGAATGGCATTTTTGAATCAATTCATACTTTGTTGTTTATTGCATCTTTTTCTTTCTCAAAGCCAGTGACGTCTTTGGCTCTGTGTATCAATGCCTCCCTTTTAACAGGGATGAGGTTTTCCCTTTTGCCACTTGACTTTAAGGTTAAGAGTTGTGCAGCCTTTGCCTGTAGTTTTTTTTAGAACTGAAGACAAGGCCTGTGATTATCACAGAGCTGTTAATTTTAACTTGAATTTTAAAAGCCTAATAAATCCTCCTTTTCCCCTCCACCTTCCTCTATTTATCCGTAATAATTCTGACCCTAGAACACTTCAGCATCTCCAAACACCAGCCTGACTCCTGATGGCAGCCCATCCCTGGGAGGAAGAGCTAAGCGGAAATCTGAGGACAGTGACAGTGAACCTGAGCCAGAGGATAATATCAGGTGAAGCCATTTTTTGTAGCACTTTGTTAGCAAATTGCTGAGACAAATGCAGCCTAATTATTGCCATTTAGCTCAGTGCAGCGGTGCCTTCAGATGCTTTTCTGTGGTCTTTTTATTCAGTGGTAATTAATGTGGAGGGTGAATTCCAGTGAGATGGGTGAGCTTGGCTGTTCAAGCTAAGTATCCAGATTAGTATGTGTGAAGGTTTGCAGCCTCCAAGCCACTGCTCCCTCTGAGACTGAGCTTGGCGAGACATTCCCTGATGATGTGAGTGGAATGCTGCTGTTCCTGGAATCTAGGAGCTGTTTAACCCACTGTGACTTGCATGTGTACACCAAGGCAGCACAGCATTCGTCCTCACTTCCAGTGCTCTCCTCTATCTTTGGTTTGCAGCAGGCCCTGGTTTGTCTCTTGAGTTCTTGCATTGTCTCAGGAAGGCTAAGCCTGGGATGCTTGAGACAGGAATTTTCTTGGAATTAACCACCAGTGAGTCTTCCCTGATCAAGGATTTCAGTGGAGTTCTTGCTGTTTGAGTTGAGGGTGAAGGCCCTTACAGCTGTTCCTGAGAAGTGCAGCCACTGGGGTTCATTTCTTATGGAGTCAGGACATGGGTGGATGTGGGAAAACACTTGGGATTCTTTCCTTGTGGAGTTCTGGTCACAGTCATCACAATGTATTTGTGACATTTGGCCCATCAGCTCTTCCAATATCACAATTCTTGCTCTCATTCTTATTTTCTTTCCTGTGTGTCTATATCTAAATGGACTGATTTTTTTTTTTTAATCTCAAGCAAGCAGAATTTTTGTATAAAGTCATAAATTTTAAGGATAAAATTTTCCATCTGAGTATTAGCAGAGCTGCTAAAAGAAGCTTGAACAGTAAGAATGAGCTGTGATGATTCACAAGCAGCAGTGGTTCTGTCAGAGTTGGTATTGCCAAGGAAAAGGATGTGGTACATTGAATCACAGATTTTTAAGCTTTTGTAACTCGGACTATTTTTTCATGTCCTTTTCTGAGTGGAAATTAATTCTGTGCTTGCCATTGTAAATAAAAAGAACTGCATTGATATCATAGATACAACCACGTTGTTTGTGAAATTATGTTCTGTATTTAGAATTACTTTGAAACCAGAACAAATTGTTGCAGTTGGCTACAAATGGGTTATATCTCACGGAAAGGTTTTTTGAATTTATGCAAGTGTCTGTCTGCCAGGCAGCTCAGAGCCTGCAGATGTTCTTGACTCTATCCCTCAAGCTTTCAGTGTCAGGAGCTCCGTCCTTGCTCACCAGCTTTTCTGGAAGTCTTGAAAGCATCTCTTGGCTTCTCTGACTGCTCGTCAGTGTGAATCCTCTTGGAAGGATTTAGAAAGTGTCCCAAGCAAGTGTCTCAAAGCAGAAGCAAGGGGAAGATCCTCTTTGCAGAGCCAAAGGGATGTGTGTCCTGTAAGGAAGCATAAAGGGGTCGTGGGTCTCTCCTAAAGCTCCATACACAGGATTTTGGGCTCTGGGAGAATCTGAGCAGTGTCAGCTTGAGGTGACCTCTTGGAGTGGTTTGGAGTAAAATTCTGTGTAAGAAAACAAATCATTATTAAGGGATTATTTGGTTTAACCAGTTTGATTCTTTGCCGACATGATACAGCAGAGCTGAAGGGTGCAGCTGCCTGTGTGTGAAAGATGAACCAGTGTTTGTTTTCCCTGCCCCATCTGTGGACAGACATGAGGGGGAGCTGTGTGAAGGAAGGATGAACTGGCCAAGGTGTCTCCTGTGATCCCAGTGTCGATCTCCAGCCTGAGAGACTGAAAATCCTGGGTGAAAGGGAGCTCATGTGATGTGAGGCAGCAAACACAGGGTGCTGAGCTGCAGATCTGCCTCTGGTTGTCAGAGCTTGTGTGAACAGCAGCAGAACACAGAGACTTATGCATTTACTTGCCTTTATGTTTGGGGTAGTGGGAAAACTCTGTCAGTTCTGCCAGCAGTCACATTTTATTCTGTGGCTACTGAGCATCACTTTTTCTGCTTTCATTTAAACTGCATACAAACGGTAGCTGAAGTAGCAAGTGGCTTTTCCTTGCACTGTAATTCAGACCTGAAGATGTGCATCTGTTAAGGCACCCGTCCATGTTAACATGTGTCACAGTCAGGACATGAAAAGAACCACACTCACCCGTCTGCATGAGTGAGAAAAGAAGGAACTTTATTTTGGGAAATTCAACTTACAGAGTTTTTGGGATTTGGTCAAGGATTGGCGGATGAGAGGAACACCCCTCTGACCCCAGTGGTCAAACCAGCAGTCCATCACAGGGAGAAAGGCAAAAACAATCCACTTGTTTATGTTTCAATGTGTGAGAACTCCAATACAAAAATGTAAAGGCATCAAAATGCTGAAAATCAAAACGATAAACATGTTTTACCCATGCCTGATTGTGTTGCAGGTTGTGGGAAACTGGTTGGAAGCAGCGCTACTATAAAAACAAATTTGATGTGGATGCCTCGGATGAGAAATTCCGTCGCAAGGTTGTGCAGTCCTATGTGGAAGGGCTTTGCTGGGTTCTCAGATATTATTATCAGGTACCCCAAAGTTTGTTGTCTGAATTTGTTTCAGTCTGTTGCTGGTTTTGAAAAAGCTGTGGGTTTTGGGTTTTTTTTTGAAGGTGTCAAATAAACGTATGCCCATTCTGTTTGACACTGGGGGTTCAAATCCAGTTTCACCATCCCTGGAGCTGCTGAAGGAATAACTGGACATGGCACTCAGTGCTATGATCTGGTTGACAAGGTGGTAATTGCTGACAGGTTGGACTCTCATCTCAGAGGTCTTTCCCAGCCTCAGTGATTTGGAGATTCTGCTTCTCATATCCAGTAGCAGCACTTTCTGGTGCAGCAAGAACTGCTGCTATTTTCCCTTTCCCACAGATAATGACATTGCAGGTGACTAAATGAGAGAACAAAAGACAAAGCCTGTGAAATGCCAGTAAGAATTTGCAAGGGACAGAGTTGTCAGTCTCCTCTGTAGATTGTAATGCTGCTCCATGAAATGTGTTGTGATTGAAGTAATCTGTATCCGATTTAAATCTTTTGATAATTGAGATGTCAGATTGGTAAGAGATTAGTAGGCCATGGTGGGGTTTTTTGTACTGATGGTTAATAAGGAGCTCCGTGCACTGAAGGCAAAGTCAGTTAGACTGGCTGTGTGACCTGAGAGCACAATGTGCTCTAGCACATGGAGTTTGTCAGTCTCAGCAGGAACTTGGAGCTTCCACACAGGGCTGTGTCCTTAAAACTTCAGATTTTTCCTCAGTGGCTGCCAGCTTTCCGGCTGGGAGCACAGGCAGGACAGATACCTCACGTGCTTACAAAATGCAGTTTCCGATAGGTTTTTTCACTCCCCTCTTGGAATAAAAATGGGAATGTGTCCGCTTCCCTCCTGCTCTAACCATTCCTTAAGCTTGGGCTCTGGCCCATGTGCTGTGAGGGATGAAAATGATCAAGTTTAAGGTTTGTAAGTTCTGTGCAGCTGATCTGCAGGAAAGCTGAGTTATCCACATCCTTGTGTGCATGATCTGCTTTTGCAGAGGACAGATGTCATCTGGATGCCTTTATAGGTGGGAATTCCCACGATCCTGGGCACAAGGAAACTGTGGGTTTTTTTCACTATGCCAGGGTATTTTCCCACAACTCTCTATGTTGCTATCTGCCTTCAGGGTTGGAAATGAGCCTTCAGGTGAGCTGTAGGTAAAAGTGTCCCCTTTAGTAGTACAAGAGCACAAAAACATTCCAGTCTCTTGTGTGGGGATGGAGCAGCTGGAAGATTGTTCCCTGCTCATATGGAAATGCATTTAGGAAGCTGTTGAGCTGGGGGAGCTTCAAGGTAGGTTTGCTCGAGGATATTTGTTTGGCTTTTTTTCTTTCCATCGTAATAAAAATTGACTCCAATAACTACTACTGGCTGTCCATAAAGCTTCTGCCAGAATACATTACATGCCTTTCTATTACTACAGAAAGCTAATAATGCAGGGCATGTTGCACTAGAAGGAACATCTGTTTGGAGAGGGGGAAAAAAAAAAAAGGAATGAAAGCAATCCACCTGGCTTTTGAAACATTCTGAGTCTGTCTGAAGGACTGCAGCGAATAATTATAGGTGCTGCAATTTTGTACCAAAAATATCACTGGAGGAGCCTCGTTGACATTTAATTGTTCAGAAATGGAAGTCAAAATAGTAGTGGGCTTTTGTTTCAAGTGGTGCTGCTAAGAAAAATAGCTGAGGAGGTGAAAGCTTGACTTAGACCCTCAGGAGCCACATTTCCTTTACAAGGTGCACGGTGTTCTGGTGTGTTTTGAGTTTGCTTGATTCTCTCCTTTCTGAGGACACACTTTGTGTTCCCTGCTGCTCAAGGCAGGAGAAAGAGAGGGGAAGAGCAAAGTGCTACTCTAAGTGTGCAGTAATGCTGGTACTGGAGAGAGAAGCACTAGTGAAAACCAGACTTTTTCTCAGCATATCTGCAGCAAATACTGTTCACATTTGCACACCCAGTAGAGTGTGCTGGGGGAGTCTCTGCTCCCACACCTCCCCAAGTTAGCGGTGGGATTTTGCTGTGGAAAACAGGAGTGTAAACTGCTCTCTGCCATGTTATCATGTTTGGTGACTGGGCTGCATGATTTCCATTTGCTGATGTGTCTGATTTTGTGTCTCTCACCTCCTTGCCCCAGGGCTGTGCATCCTGGAATTGGTATTACCCTTTCCACTACGCTCCGTTTGCCTCGGACTTTGAGGGCATTGCAGACATGCCTTCAGACTTTGAGAAGGGCTCCAAACCGGTAGGGCTTCTGATGTATCTATTCATTCAATGCTGATTTGCCCTCTCATTCCAAGTGTCCCACACCTGCTTGTCTGCCTTCAACAGTTCAAGCCTCTTGAACAGCTGATGGGGGTGTTTCCAGCTGCCAGTGGAAACTTCCTGCCGCCGACGTGGAGGAAACTCATGACGGACCCGGTGAGAATCTCTCTTGTATTCCTGGCTGGAAGCTCAGGTTGTATTGCAGTGGTGCAAACGGGACCTGCTGCTTCTCACTTCAGGCAGAGAAATGCTGCAGACCAGGAGGGAAAGGTTTTGATAGATTGTAATGTTTCTTTAAAATCCTTAAAAATGATTTATTGGAATTCAGATGACATTTCCCAGCTCTCTTACATGTCAGATGGTTTTCTTACAGGAATCTTACAAAACTTAGTTGGGGAGCAGATAACGTGCCTTAATTAGCTCTCCTGCCTTTCCTAATTTTTCTCTCCTCCTTAATTTCCTTTTTTAAATCTCTTGAGTAATGGAAGTGCACATCCTCACTTTGGGCTTAAATGGCTTTTAATGAAAGACCTTTGTGTTTGGCACCACGTGACATGCTGAACCCATGTCAAAGTTGGCTTTAAGATTAACTTTTGTTTTCTCAATTCCAGGAATCAAGCATCATTGACTTCTACCCTGAAGATTTTGCTATTGATTTGAATGGGAAGAAGTACGCTTGGCAAGGTGAAACTTTCCCTTTTTTTTTTTTTTTTAATGTTTAGACATTAGTCTTAAAAACCTGTAAAAATAGGAAGAAATTGGAAAATTATCTTATTGAGACATCATTGCACCAATACAATGGTAACTTGTGTCACTTGTTGTGGGGACAAGTATTTTACAGCAAGTGTATTTTTGAAAAGAAATTAGTATGAAGAGCAAATTATGGTTCAGTAACTGGTTTTGGATTGGCAGTGATTATTGGTAATTTCAGCAGGCATTCTAGATTTGTTTATTTGTCCTGAACTAGATTAATCATTCTTCTGTTTTTATCAGCCTCAGTGTGTAATTGTCTTTTGTCTCCTTTGCATTTAATTAATGGATCTTGTTCTGCTCAATCAGTAGCTCATTAGTACTGTGCCAGAAATACTTCGGGGAATATAGAAATATTTTGGAGCACACAATGAAGGGAATAAGAGCTACTGCATTTATGCAGCTTTTCCTTTCTTTAGAGAATATTAATTTCCAAGGTCTGCCAGATTTTGTGGCTGGCTGTAATTTACACTGCAGGTAAAGCTTTAGGTTTTCAGTTTGAGTGCAACAGTTTTGTTTGAATAAAGCCACAGGAAGATCTGACTTCTGAAGCAAAAGCGTGATTCCTTCAGAATCACACTGCTCTAGCTGTTTCTTGGCTAAGGAATCTTATGGGAACTTGCCATGCTGGTTTCTCTTTTTGGGGATATTCTGGGTTTTTTCAACAAGTGTGAGGAAATGCTGGTTTGGTTTTGCCAGGTGTGGCTTTGTTGCCCTTTGTGGATGAGCGACGCCTCAGAGCTGCCCTGGAGGAAGTGTACCCCGACCTCACTCCCGAAGAGAGTAAGAGTTGGGGTGTTGGGCTTAAGAATTGGGCTGTTTTGTTAAAGAATTGGGGTATTTCACTATCACCTATGAAATTCACTGTAAATGAACAAGGTGTCCTTGATGTTTGGTTGGGTTGAGTTTATGACAGACTCTTCCTCAAGGGTGATGCTGGTAATCAGAGTGATCCTCAGTGGATTTGTTTTGTAACGCTTGCTCAGCTTTTAAAGGCCACTGTTTGTTTCTCTGTTGTACAGAAAGAACATCTGGTTTTTGTGGGTAAACTGTGGAGGTGTGTGGGGTTTGGGGTTGGATTTTTGCCAATTCTGTCTGTATCTGCAGTGTTACTCTATTCTAAATTCAGCATTCCTCCACTGAACACAAGATACCCATTATTTTTACTGCCTGCCAGCTATCCTTGGGACTAGATAAGTCCTGCTCTGGGCAAACATTGTCTTTCCTATGTTCTCAGGGAACGTTCAAAGCTTTCTCCTAAAACACAGTGAAACTTGGCTTTCGTGGAGGTGTCACCAGGAAAGTGTTGCTGGTTTGCTGTGTTCCTTCCTTCCCTCTTCCCTCTGAACTCTTGCCCCATTCCCATAATTTCTCCAGGCAGGAGGAATAGCCTTGGTGGTGATGTTCTCTTTGTGGGGAAGCACCATCCACTCTGTGACTTCATTGTGGAGCAGTACAAGACCAAGAACACAGAGGTGGGTCGCACTTGCTTTTTGGAAACAGAGGAAAGGGTGAGGTGGGAGGTCTAAAGTGCTGCAGCTGAAAACTCCTTCCTCCACAGGCAGTGGACATCCCTCCGGAGCTGTGCCATGGCATCCAGGGAAAGCTCACCCTGAACGACAACGCTGTCCTCCCGGATCAGTGAGTGTGGCCTTTGGGGTGGGTTCTTGCTGCTAAAGGACCCCTCCTGCACTTACGGCAGCAGAAATGTTTTTGTGCCCACAAGGAGTAAATTAAAGCTCCTGACACGGTCAGTAGGTCTGAGGGTTCAGAGCAGGCCTGTTTTACCTCCAGCACGGGCAAAACCCCCAGCAAGTGAAATTTGCATTCTGTGGTCCCATTTTTTTTAACCTCTCAACTTGGCTTTTAAAGCAGCCTCAGGGGTCTTTAAAACATTCTAATGCATTTGTTTATTTGCTGAGGAATCTTTGTTTGTCACTTTGCCTGTGGAAGGCTGATTTTTTTTTTATGTGTTTAGTTATTGTTTTATGAGGTAAACAAGGCCTGGGTAATAAAAGTAGTAGTGTTCAGTGGCCTTGTTCAGTAGGGTCATGTTTTGGCTTCTCTGCTTTAGTGTGGATGTTAGCATGGGCTGATGTGACTTCCTATTAGTGCACGTTGCCTAAAATCCCCAAAACTCTGCTTTTTATATGCTAATCCACATTACATCAGAGAAAAATCCAGGTAGTGATAGCTTAGATATATTTTGGCTGTGTCCATTTAGTGTGCAGCGCTAAAATCAGGGCTGTTCCCAGCTACACATACCAAGAATGCTCATATTTTTAGCTTTCTAGAGAATGCATCCAGTTTGAGGAAGATTCAGTGTAATCTTCACCTTGTAGGACACACACTCGTTTCTCTGACTGTGCTCAGAGATAGAGGTGTTTAGTGCCTCGTTTGTGTTAGGTGCACAAACACTGCTTTGCCTGGACAGAAAATGTTCCCCAGATCACTCTAATAGATATTTCTTCATTCTTGTCATGGCTGTGAAGAATATCATCAAGTCAAAGTTGTTACTGGAGGGAACAAGAAACCTTTTCTGGCCTTGCCTTCCCTAGACAGACCCTAGAGAATCCCCACAGATCAGCTGCAAAACAAGTGGCATTAAGAAATAAGGATTCAGTCGCTCCAGTGCTTATAGAAGTACTTGGTTTAGGGAAAAGGCGAGTTAACTTTGAAATAAATGTTTTGCAGGCTTAGTTGGCAGAGCAGCAGATGGTGAGGAATGTGTTCCATGGTGTTTTGACAGAGATTTTTCTTTTCACCAGGGTGGTGCAGTCTCCTGTTCCCATGCTTCGGGATCTGACACAGAACTCTGCAGTCAGGTCAGTAAACTCAGGGATTTCATGCAAGGGCGTGCAACATTCAGCACTCAAAACACTGAAAATCACTTGTCATCTGTGTAATTTTTATCTCCAGAGAGGCACAGAGTGACTGTGCAGAGCAGTAAGAAATGCTGAGTTATGCTTTGTCAGGACACTGTAGGAAGGACATCCTAAATGGGGATGTAGTCCCTATAAGTGATGAGTTAAAGGAAGGGTTTGGCTTTCCCATCTGCCAGTGTCAGGAGGTTGGAATTGTTCTGTGCTTCCTTCCTTTTCTCTGTCACAAGGATTTTTCCTTCTGTCTTTGGAAGTGGTGTGAGCAGTCAGGGTGCTGCTCCTCAGGCTGTGTCACTCAGGCTGAATTTTCCAGGGAATCATTATTCTCTTTCCTTGTAGCCTCATTGTTTCTTGATCCTGGAAAACATGAATTCCAGCTGGAAGAGTGAGATTATTCTTCTCATCTGTTTGCTTTTAGCTTTCTTGGTAATAAAGCAGTGATTACTGTTTCACTTTGTCTCCATTATCCAAAGAACCTAATCCTCAAATACTGTCTTCTAGCATCTCATTCAAAGATCCACAATTTGCTGAAGACTTCATTTTCAAGGCTACAGTGTTACCTGGGGCAAAGTAAGTGTCAGCTGCCAGCTTTCAAATAATTCCATTCTGATATATTCATCTGAGTATTTGCTCTGATACGTACTTATGGAACTGTTCTTATTGTTAAGGAAACCTGCTCCAGTTCTGAAGCCAGGGGACTGGGAAAAAAACAACGATGGCAGGCCTTGGAGACCACAGCTTGGCTTTAACAGGGACAGGAAACCAGTGCATTTGGATCAGTCAGCATTCAGAACCTTGGGGTAAGGCTGTGGGGTTACTGCTGCCTTGCTGGGGTGACTGCCCTCCTTTTTCCCTTTTTAAATTAAAAAAAAGAGAAAGGGATGGGCATTGGTACCAAGCTTAGGTGCTGATTTTCCATGTTGGAAACCTCAGTTTGTGATATTTAAATTCAGTATTACTGAAAACTGAACATTACAGTGATTTTTGCAGTAACACCTTGTTTGCTTTTCAATGGATAGTCCTAGATAGTTCTAAGTCACTTTCCTGTTGTTTGGGGTTTTTTAAAACTCGTTTAGTGGATGCTTGCTTGTAGTATAGAAGGTACAAAGAGAATATTGTGCACAAATGATAATTAAGACTGCTAATGAGGACACAAATGTCTTTTAAGCTTTTATAAACAAAGAAGCTTTAAAAATTAAATGAGTTTCCATGTTGGGGAGTGCAAGGAGTCATGCATTTGTCAGAGCCATAGAAGGGAATGTTTTAAAGGAGATTGGCAAATAAAGTTTGACTCTGGAGTGTCTCCTTAGGAAGAGAAAATACCTTCTTCATCTTATGGCCCTGGAGGAGCTGCAAGAAAGAAAAGCACCCCCTTTTAGGAAGGAAAAGCAGGACTGTCCTGGGGCTGCATTGAAGAGCCCTCTTGCACGTCACAGCCACAATAAAAAACACAGCTGTGCCATTGGAAACCTGAGCATTTCCCTGGGAGTAACTCCCCAGGCCCGTGTGTGAGTCGGGATGGGCCTGAGCCCTGATCCACCAGTGCATCCCTGGCCCAGTGGAGAGAGAGGGGGCATGGGATGGGGTGGGAGATGGAGTTCACCACAGCATCCTCACCTGCTCCTTTGCCATTTCTTCCTGTAACAGGCACACGATGCCAAGGGACAGGGGCATGCCAGGGATGTACCCCAGCGCCATGCCGCTCGGAGCCTACGGCAGTCCCTACGCCAGGCCCCTCATGGGTGGCCAGCAGCAGATCCCCAAACTGCTGTCAAGTAAGTGCCCTCTGCTCCCTGCTTTTCACAGCTGGGTTGGTCTAAACATCATCTCTCTTCATCTATTTCACTTACTTATCTGTGCTTAAATATGACCTGGAAAGAAGAATGTGGGGAATGGGAAGGCAGAACTACCAGACGGGCACGGCAATTTCAAATTCATCTCCAGAAAGAGAATATTTATGTGGCTTTGGGGAGGTTTTTGGGATCCCAGCAGTTCCTCTGCTGCTGTTCCCGTGAAGTGTTGGTGTGTTGTGGGAAACGCTCCAAAGTTCTCTGCTTGTCCCACGTCTCTCGAGCTGATCCTGCCCATGAAGCACTTCCCAAACTCTCGTCCCCTTGTGCTGAACAGGCAGCACTCTGCAGGGAAATATCCCCAAGTGCCATAGACTGGTTTGAACTGAGGAGGCGTGGAGCCACTGCTAGGGGAGAAATTCCAGTCCAGCTGTTGGCCTTGGAAAACTGTCTGGTGGCTTTCCTTGATGCGAGCCTCCCTCCCCCTTGGAGTGCCGCAGCCATCCCTGGTCGCTGTTCTGCAGGTGTGCCCTGCAAATCTTGGAGCAATTGGTTGGGCTTATCTTCCCTCCCCCATGTGCTGCTTTTTCCACAAGGCAGAAGTTGCTGTGCTGCTGTTGTGTGGAGCAGCAGGGAGATGAGCCAGGTGGAGCTGTCTTGTGAAGGCTCCTTCACCACGCAGGGTCGTGTGCCAGCTGCGCTTTCCGGAGCCACTTCCTGGCACTCTGCTCTTGTGCTGCACGCTGCAAGGGTGTTCTCTGGCACTTCACTGGATTGTGTTTCTCCTCCTTTTCTGCTAAGACACTGAGCTGCCCTAGGAGATTAGACCTAAACTCTAATTAACTCCAATTAACTTGTTTGCACTGACTACAGTGTGAAGTCTTTGCGACTGATTTACGGCAGCGTTTGACTTAAGAGTTTGGAGATTGTTCCTTTCAGTGCCTCTTTAGCTGGACAGCTCATGTCCATCAGGAGGTTTGATCAAACAGCCTGAGGGCTGTGTTGCTCCCTAGAACCATTCCCAAAAACCATCCTGCTGCCTGGCTGGAGGGTCAGGCCCCAGCCCAGCTCACCTGGGACTGTCAGTGCTGAGTGAACCACGTGTGCCTCAGCTCCTACCAGGTAGAGTCAGACCTGCTTAAACCCTTGTTAGAAGAACACCTCCAGGTGGCACAGCCTCAGATTTCTGCTGGGATCAGCCTTTTGGATGTTCACCTGCCTGAAGATCATAGCACATCCTGGATTATGGATTGTTTGGATCCAGTGCTGTGAGGATGAGGGGTGTCAGCAGCTCCCCAAACCCTGCAGTGAGGGTCTTGCTGAGGGGGAGCAGTCTGCCTGCACAGTGTGGTTGGGAATTCACAAGCGCTTGGGCCAGTACCCACAACAACCTTCTGCTTGGAGTCCCCAGAGATGTTCCTAGGTCTGGCAGCACAACCATCTTCTTCCCTTTAGCAGTCACCCCTTAGATCACAAGTGTCTCCATCAAAGCACTGCTACCTTCAGCTAGAAAATCCAATCAGAGAAATGGGAAGGCCACTTGGGCTGACACAAGGTTCTCTCCAGTGTCCCAAGTTGTGTTCATCAGCTCTGTCAGTGTGAGAGAACTGCAGTTAATGGTGTGGGTGGACTGGGAAGCACCTGGAACCCACACATTCCTGAAAAACCACAGCTGATCAGGTTGAAATCCCCATATTCAGAGGGACTGATGAAGAGCAACTTTCCACTTGGTGTGTGGTGTTTTCATATGCATGCTGCAGTAACAACAGCCTCTGGAAAGGTGACACGGTCAAGCCAGGAGCCATCTCCTCCTCGAGAGCTTCAAGGCTGGGGATGTTACTCACCGGTGCTCCCTAATGTGCCTTGGATGTGCCAATTTTCAGCTGATGAATAATTGTCTGTGCTGATAACTTGGGGAGTCAAGTGCAGGGTGGCAGTGCTCTGGGAATGGCAGGTTTGGCTCCTGCAGCACAGGACATCTGATTTATGACTTGTGTGGCAGGCAGTAAATTTGTCAATTAGCTGCCTTGGAAAAGTGATTTTGATTAGTGCAATCAGTAAACACAAAATCTTGTCTTTGATTGCCACCCTGATTAGATAAATTGTTACTTGAGGAGCTGCTAGACAAGGCAATTTCTTTGGCCTTATAGCTCTGGGAAATGCCTAAGTTTTGCAGCCTAAAGAAAATAGTAATTGTCATTCCTTCTCCTGTTTGTACCTTTCTGAAGTGCAATTCACTGCTCCAGACTCTTCCCTCCAAGGTTATTCTGTCAGCCATACAAATGAATAGGGGGCTTTAAATGTTTTGATGATTATTTCATTGAAGTCTTGCTTAAACTGAGCTGCAGAAATGTGTGGTTACAACAGGAGAGCTGGGTCCTTGCTTCCATGGAGAGGAAGGGTCTGGAAACAAGATGTTGCCTGTTTCTGTGCTGCTGCTGTCTGTGAAACTTGGAAATTATCAGAAACAGAGTCATTTTAGGGTATTTTTGATTGAAAGTTGTAACACTCAGGGCCGTCCCAAATTTTTTAATACATTTTAAGCTCCAATTGAAAAATTGTGCATTTTCCCCTAAAGCAGCACCGTGGGTTCCGTTGCCTACCCCTTATATTCCAAAATAAACATGGCTTTGTATGGGTGCAGCCTGTTCAGGCCTGGAAAAGCCCTTGAGATTCCCGGACTAATCAGCAGGAGAGTGGCACTTCCCCACCCTCAGTCCTGCTCTGCTTCAGGCTGGAGATTGACTGGAAAAGAGGAGCTGAGGAGTATTGGCTGGTAATGCTGTGTGTGGTGGGGGGGATGTAAAACCAGGCTCATATCATGGTTGATGATGTTGTGTGTATAGGTGTAAAGCTGAATAAATAACCCTGCATGGGGAATAAATTCAGAATTATGGGCTGGCTTTGCCCAGCAGGCTCCCAGGAAGAGCAGAGCTGCTGGGGCTGGGAATTTTATTTGGTGTTCTCCTCGCTGGGGCTGGGACAGACAATCCAGCCAGAGCTAGGAGAGAGGCACAGACTTACTTATTTTGTTTCCCACTTCCCCTTTCCAAAGGAGGCCAGGCTTCCATGTCCTGGCCCCTGGCAGCATGGCAGGGTGTCCGTGTGCCGGCCATTATCCAGCTGCTGGAACCAGCTGTTGGAATTAGGTCACACTTGAAGGCCATTGAAAGCCATCAAAGGTGTCAGTGAAACTGGAGCTTTTGATTGACGCTGGCCCTGAGTGCTGGAGGCTGCCTGGGTGCTATTGAGGAGCTGCTGCTTTTATCCTGTTTGCTGACCAGGTTATTTAGAAGGACAACAAGCGTTTAATTGCGGGCCCTGTTAAAGCAGTGTTGCTCCTGCCTTGCCTTTGTGCAGGACTGGTTTGGGTGGCACAAACAATGGGTGAGTGGGTGGTCTCCTGCACGGCAGCACTGGGGCTCTGGCCAAGGTTTTACCCAAAAAGGCTTAATTCAGTCTGATTCCATTATCTGAGACATCATTAATAGGTTTTTAGTAGTGTGTTATCGCTGCCCACAGTAACTTTTAAATGCACCTTTACTATCTTTAGTGATAATGTGTTTATATTTTACTCTAACGAATTTTTTATCTTTTGCATCCTAAATATAGCTATATTTACTTAAACGTGAATAAAACAGAATCATCCACTTTATTCCGTGCTCTGGCCATTGTTTTAGTTGCCTTTATGGAATAACTTAGCCCAATCAGAGGGAAACTGGCCCATATTTTGACTTTGACATCTTTGTTGGTCACAAATGTGGTGTGTAGTGGTAATACAGTGGTGGGTGTGTATTTGAGTTGCCTGTATTTTTTTTATATAGTAATGAGTGTACTGGTAAGAGATATAAATATTAAACCGAGTTGTTAGGGTCACAGACAAGATTTTGCATCTTCAGACATTCAGGAAGAGACACCTGCAAAGCATCTGGGCACTAACCAATGTTAGTTCTAGCAATTAAAATTCATCATTTTCTACTGTGAAGCTTATTGGACGTGCTAGAGCCAAAACAGTTGCCTTTTCTCAGTTGACAGCAAGCCATGACTTGGAGTGTGTCTGTGATACATCCAGCCTGAGCTTTCCTCTTTGGCTTCCCAAAAGTAGCTCTGGGGCATGCAGAGGAGTGAGCACAGCTCATGAGTGGTATTTGCCCTCTCTTATTTTACTATCTCATTTCACCCTCCAGATCTTCGCCCCCAGGAGTCCTGGCGAGGTCCCACACCCTTATTCCAGCAGACACCACAAAGGTAAGGCAGGAAGGATGTGAAATGTGCCCAGGAGGGTGGATTGGGCTCTGCCAGCCTTCCCAATGTTTGATTTTCCCCTCTCTGGGTGGGGGATATTGTGGTTAAAAATTGTGGAAATGATGCTATACAGCAGGTTTTTGAGTTAATTAATGTCCATAATTTATTGAGATTTTGAGAGCCCACTACATGGTGTTCATTCTTTAAAAGGCTTGAGCATTTTGTATTAAAAAAAAAAAAAAGGAGGGAAAAACACTTTCCATTAAAACTCAGGCTTCAAAACTAACTTTACTGTTGGTGCTTTGGTACTGTTCTTGGTTCTTTGGCCTTTATCTTATTGAAGCTTTTGAGATACTATGAAATTGAACACAGAGAGCTTAAAACTGCATTAGATTTTGGACAGGCTAAACAAATTTCTTTTTAGGAGGGCTGTGGAGCTTAATGAGGCATAACTAATGGTGTTCCACTTTTATCATTCCTGTGCCGCAGCCGCAACATTAGCACAGACCAGCCATTGATTCTTGCTACAAACCTCTTGAAGTCCTAATCAGCTTCTTTGGTACAAGTTTTTCAGGCCTGACAAGCCCATTGTAGGGCAGTGTCACTGTAGGTCAGTAGTTATTAGTTGCCACTGAAAACAGTTTCTTTAACTACTTAAGGCTGAACTGAATTAAATGCAGAAGGGACTCAGGGAAGGATTATGGAATCTGCAGCCCAATAAGTGCCATCGAATAGAAGGAATGTGACATGGTTTGATAATCAGGGATGTTTTACATGCATCCCCTCATTGATGGCTTGTGTGTCCTCCGGTGGGGTGGGCTCAATAAACCCGGCTACCTGTGGCAGCTATGAATAATGACATTTATTTATGTTTTGGAGGAGAGAGAGAGAAGTTCCTGCTCTGAGGCCCTGCTTTTTTTCCCTTCGGTTTATTTGCAAGTGTTTCACCATTGGAAATATGGGCTTTGGGGGAATTTATTGAGCTCTCCAGAGTCACTTTCCATGGCAACCATTTTGATCCCCACTGAAGTAGGACTGGCTCCCTTATCCTGTGCCTCATCTCTGTGGAATATTGTAAGGCAAGATTCATTCATAATGCAAACTTTAATACTACTTGGGCCTTGGGAGTTGCCACTCCCAGCCCTTAATTAAATCCAATTTATGTACTTTTATTTGTGAAGGACTGCTGCAGGTCTGTCACCTGTCACTGCCTTGCCTTTGTTACACTGTGCAGGGTTTATGAAAAGCTCTGCCAGCACTGAGGATAAGTAGTTTCGTCGTGTTTTTGGAAGGTTTTGGATTTGGGGAGCAGATCAAACGTGCTTAGAGCTGATGTTTGGTTGCTGTACAGAGGCAAGCACAGAGACTTAAGCAGAAGGTTAAACACAGAGACACTTGGTGCAGGAAAAAGCATCTGAACCTGTTGAAGGCGTTTTGAGCTTCCCATTCATTGCCTGGGGAGCTGCTCGTTCCCCAGACTGCTGCCCCGTCTCTCTGCTGCAGCTCCAGGAGCAATAGGTGTCATGAGAGAGTGCAGCCAGGGATTTCTGCTCTGGGAAGGAAAGAACTGAGGGAGAGGCCTGCCCTGCTCCAGCCCTGTGGTGTGGAGTGGGTGGGCAGGAGGCTGGGGATATCCTGGATTCACCACATCGAGTGAGAGATGAGCAAGGAGCCCTGTCCCTGCCAGCAGGGCTCAAAACCTGTGTATGTTATTTCAGGGATGGAGTGGTGCAGCGGGGGCTAAACTGGCTCTTCCTTCTCAGGCCTGCAGGGAAAAACCAGGAGTGTAAAGCTGCTTCTTCATAATCCAGCCATTCCTGTCTCCTGTGTAGGATTTCTTGCTTTTAAGCCTAGTGCTGCACCTTGGTGTACAGCAGGGAAACTGAATTTTGAGGTTCCTCCCCCCTGTCCTGACATTCCTGGGCACTGCAGAGGTCCTTGTCATGCTCTTGAGCCAGTCCAGAATTTATAATGGAGAGATTTGCTACCTGGCTGATGGAAATGTGTTATCTGGTTAAACAGATCTTTTTTGCTTAACGTATTCGTAAAAATAAATTCCAGAGTGGCTGGGGTGTGAAGACAGGAATGTTTTCCTGTGTAAAATCTCCTGAATTTAGCTGACCCGGCTGAGTGTTTTTGAGTTGATGTAACTCTGGATTATGCCTATGGGTAACTGCCAGTATGAGCTCCTGGGGTGTTCCAAGTGGCACAATTCTTTTTTTGGTTACAGCTTTGCTCTGTACAGATCTCCACCCTCAGGCAATTTAAATAGCCAATCAATGCCCTAACAAAGCAGCGATGTTGTGTTGGTTTGTTAAATATGCCAACTTTTCACTAAATAGCACTTAAAGAATTTAAATTCCATGCCAAGTAAATATTAATGTCAAAAGAAATTTGTGTCAAACTTCCCAATTCCAATCATGGAGCAAGTGCTCGCCTCTGAGCCTCAGTCATATTTATCACCAGCACTTGTTGTGGATAGAATGATTGTTAATGAAAGCCCCAGAGATGGGTAATTCCCAGCAGTTTTCCCTATGGCTGAGCAGTGTATTTTTTCCTAGAGAGTATGCTGTTTTCTAGGAATCATGAGGGGGGAAAAAACTTAGTACTCAAAATACTCAATCAAAAGGAGTGAGTATGAATTTAGTTCATTCCAAGTATGAACTTAGAATGTTGATTTTGAGAGTTTAGTCTCCACAAATGTAAAGTGCTCTTAGCTTTAACTCCTTCTGAGGAGTGACATGTAGTGCAGCAGGTAAACTTAGGATGCAGGGCTCCTGCTCTCTGCTGTCACATCCCAAACCTGGGACGCAGAGCCGATGTTCTCTGCTGTCCACAGCTCCCTCCAGGCTGGCTCTGCTCTGCTCAGCCAAGTCCCTCTTCAGCAGGGGTCAGGAAGGATTAACTGTCTCCACTCTCCATGTTTTTCCCTCACAACATCATACTGTCCTGCAGGACCCACGTGCTCTGAATCCTTTAAGAAACTGTCCCTCAGCTGTATTCAGCTGTAACAACTGAGTCACGGCCATAGCATTTCCCTAAATATTTTGAATTAAACAAATTGGACGCGTTCTACCTGTTGCTTTCTAATTGTCCTGTTGGAATAGGTACTTGAAAGAAATAAAAACATTTCTTGCTGTGGGTAATCCAGGATGGCAAACTGGGCCATAATGGACGTTGGATCTGCGTTCCCATATAAACTGTACACCAAATGTCAGTCAGCCTGTGCCAATTAGTGCTTATGTTGCTAGGTCACCGTGGTCAATTGAAAACGGCATCAATAGAACTTAAAAAGGTTTCTTCCCGATCAGACCTCCTGACATATTGAGCAGAATAATGGATGGGAAAAAGCAGCCAAGGCCCCTACCCTAGATTCCGAATACTCGCCGTAAGAATTCATTTGCAACCTGCAATTAACTGGGAAGAATGGGCTCCCAGAAAGAGTCTGGGCATTCAGAGAAGAAAGCCTCCCGCTCCCGTGTGGCACATGTTTACTCCTAGGGTGCTGGGGAGCCTTTGGGATCAGCAAATCCGCCCCTGCAATGAAAGGTGCATGGAAGCCTTCTGGGGAATTGGAAAAATCTGCTGTGTGCAGCTGAGTTTGCTGCTCATGGCCTCGCAGCTTCCAAGCTGTGCTGAAGGAAGTGGTCAGCAAAGCGGCCTTTAGGAGGATTTGGGAAGATACTCTCCGCTCCTGGTTTCTCACTGGCACTTGGCTGTCTGTGCTCTGCTCAGAGACAAACCCAGGAGCGGGTCTGTGCTGCGGGACTCTGTGCAGGAGGTAAGTGCCCACTGCAGCGTTCTCTCCTTGTGCAGAACCGTCGGAGCTTCTCCTCTCCTCGCCTGGAACCGCATGCTGCAATCCCCAAACCAGTTCCAGCCAGCCCAGTACCAGGGGCTGGGGCCAATGGGATACCCACAGAGACCCGAGGACCGCATGGACAGGGGCAGACAGGTAGGAAAGCAGGGCCCCATGTGCTATGCCATGTTCTCCTCCCAGCGAAGGCTCCCTCCTCCTGTGGCTGTGGAGAGGGAGTATGGCAGGTGCAGGCATTGCTGAGCTGGTTTTAGTGTCACTGTGTCACCATGCACGGATGAGTGACTTCTCAGCCTTGGCCAGCCCTTGGGCTGTATCCCTGGCACAAGGCCTGTGCTGGGACTGCAGCACCAGTGTCCATTAACACCCCTCAAATGTGGTCCCAAGTCACATTCCTCCTGCGGCCTGAGGCAAGCATTCCAACCAGTCTTCCTCAAGGAAATCTGCCCACTGGACCTTTTGGGTTCTCCCCAGCATGTTTGAAATGTAGATTCTTACAGCTTCCTGAATTTCTCCCCTCAACTGGCTTTCTCTGAGCTAGAAAACTACGTAATGCTACATTTCCTCATAGCCAGAGGAATAAGCAGCTGGAAATAGGTCTGTGTGGTTAAAAGGAAACAAGCAAACATGAGGTGAGAATCTCATCCAGAATTACAAATTACTTGGTCAGCAGTCCATGAAAATGCCACAGAGTGAAAATGCTGCTTAAAAGCAGCACTTGGTTCTGCTTAGGGAATTTTTTGGGGTATGTGATCCCAGTAAAACTTGATCTTCATATGCTGTTGTACCACAGCTCTGGGTGTTTACACAGTTAATTTTAAATAAATTTTGCATATCAAGGTTAAGCTCCTAGTTCTGCTGCTGTTTAGGGAGGTCAGCATTGTGGGAATGCTGGTTAGTGACCAGTCCCTGGGAGGAGGAGGGGGAGTGAGCACAAAAATTAAGGCACGAACTGTTGGAAATGTGTCTTCTGCTAGGGCCTGATTCAGCTACTACAGTGACAACAAGTCACTTTTTAGTCACTCCTAGTTTTAATTTTCTTCTTCCCAGCTTGCCCATCTGCCCCCAGTGGTGGTGGGCACAGTACCCAGATGTGTGTTACGTGGCACAGCACCAGTATAAACCCTGCCAGTGCTGGTTGTGACTGGAGGCAGAACTCAACAGCGTGGGTTATAATCACAGGGAAATAATGGGGCCTGAACCTTGACCCAACCACTGGTGCTCTAAAATACATTTTAAATTTGGGTGAGGTACATTGATACGATCAGACTTCAGGAATCTTTCATTTTGTGCTACACAGGTTTACCCAAAACCCCGGAGCCAGAGGAATAAATGCCTGATTGCACTAATCCATAGCAGGGGCTGTTGTACTCCCAGGGAAAAATCGGGGGAGGATCTTTGTGCTGCTGGAGTCTGGGCAGGGTTTAATTAGTCTGGGAAATGGACATTTGAAAATGTTTGTCTGCCAGGGTACACCCTGCTCTGCCCTTCATTCTGGGCAGGATATACTTGCTAAAGGAAGCTGTGCTTTGAACACTTCATTCTCAGCCTTAAATCGTGGTGCCCAACAGCTGGAATAATGAGTGGGAGCAGGAATGGTTTCCTGGCAGGGTTTGCAGCGGGGGCTCGGGGGGTATCCCAGTTAGTTCCCACTTGGAAAGCTGCCTTGGAGCCCTGTAGACATCTACAGCCTGGGTCATGGTGTGGTCTTGCCCAAAATAGAATTCCCTTGGTGCTGGCATGGACCCACCTGCAGGTGCAGGAAACATTAAAACCCACTAGTGACAACCCTTTTATTTTTGTTCACATACATGATGAGTTTATGATTAAGCAGAAATCTTGTAGCTCCAGTGAACTTGCTTCTTTAAAAAAATCCCCTTTGCAGTTGTGCTGCAACTGTTTATCTGCTTTTAATTTTAATTTTTTGTTGGTTTCTTTTTCCTGTTCTTGTTATTTTTTTTAAATGAACTTTCAGATGTCATTATTTCCTCAGGGCTGGAGTGAAATGAGAAGGTACCTGAAAGGGTTTAGGGTGCCAACATAATCATTGAATCCGGCCTTGCTGCCTGAAAATTTCAAAGCTTTAAAGCCTTGAAAAGGGATTCAAGTGGAAGTGGTGACACGTAGCAGCATAAATAATTATCTTTGGGCCCTTTCACCTCTGAATTCTTTTTTTACAGCATACAGAACATGGTCTGAAGAGGTTAATAAACGTGCTGCTGCAGAGTGCTTACAAAATTAATGCAGCTGCCATGGATCTGGGGGGCTCCCTGAGAGTGGGGCTTTGCTGCCTTCCAGCTCTCCCAGAGAAGCAAAGAATGAACTTGCTGGGGTAGTGCAGCCTGGAGCAGCACACAACGGAGCGTCCGCATCTGCGGCTGGTGCAGTGCTCCCGGACCGCTGCTTTGTCCTTCTCTGCTGATGGTTTGCAAGGGTCTTTTAAAGGATGTAGACAACTTGATTCCTTTTTTAATTGAGTTCATCAAGCCTGGAAACAAACCTTGCCTGCAAGGGCAGGCTGCAGGAGCCTCCCTGGCAGGTCTGTTCCCTGGCTCCACGGTTTCTGTGGTTATCCTGGCCGTTGTGGGCTGGAATAAAGAGGGATTTCTTCTTTTAAAGAAAGGAAGCTCCTTTTTCCCTCCACACCAAAAATTCCTGAGCAAAGAGCAGACCAAGCCTCTAGCCTGGTGTTGATGCATCACCTTTCATTAACTTGTTGGTTTCTGCAGTGTACCAGGTTTGGAAATAATTTTAAATGCTTCAGGGGTGCTCTGTGATATTTTCCAATGGATTTTTCCCCCGGATACTTGATGTACCAAATACCTGAATATAAGTACAAATATACATCTAATTTGGAGTCATTTGCAAAATGGGATTTAGATCTCTTTGACCTCTTATTAAAGTGAACGAGTGCTGGAAAACGCCATTTCTGCGACGAATACGGCTTTAGCTTTTCTTTAAAATACTTGTGTGTGAAAATACTGAGTATGAGCTGCCCCACATATCGCTGTCTGTCCCCGGCTCCAACATTTGTCCCTTTGCTGCAGACGGAGCACAGCAGAGGTGTCACAGGTGGGAAGTCCCTTGCCCACGGCGCTGGCTGCAGGTGGATTTATTTGAGATTCCAAAGCCGGTGCCGCACAGCTCCGCTCTGCACCAAGGGATTCGGCCCCAGCTCGTGTTTTTGGGAGACTCCGCAGCCAGATGAGGGATGCTCAGCTGCGTGCCGCCTCGAGCTCGCCCCACTTGTTTATTCGTGCTGCTAATCCCAAAAATAAATGCTTGCTTTTGTTTGTTTGCAGGCATATGGCCCTGGGAGGCCCTACCCGCTCCCACCTCCCGCAGGAAGGTACAGCTGGAATTAGCTCCTGCATCCCGTTTTTTTTAAAAACATAGAAAATGTCCGGTTTTTTTGCTTTTGTTCTTTTTATTATTTGTGGGGCAAGGGGGAACAAAAATGAATTTGTTAAGCACCGTCCTTGTAGTTTTAAAGTTGATGCCTGTTTTAAATGTGCACATTTCTTATGGACCTAACGATGATTTTTTGGGGAGGGACTGGAAAGAACAGATTGCCATCAGACGCAGTGGGAGTGCTGTGTTGTCCTGCTTTCGTATCCGAGCTGTGCCGACCAAGCGCTGCCCGCCACTCTGAACTCCAAACATCCTCTGCTGCACACACAAGAGCCTGGAAACAGACACGGAGTTGCAACAAATGCCCAGAAATGGAATTCTATCAACTCCCAGGGCAGAGCCAGCAGGCAGCCGGTGGCACTGAAGGACATGGCCCTCGCTGCTCCTTGGTAGATGCTTCTTTCGGTTTCTCACAGAGAAGGAGTTTTTCGGACTCTGAAGCAAAACATTTCAACTTTTACAACATCTGCCTGTTTCTGGTGTGGATTTTGTTGTGGCATGACCAGACAGGGGCCATGGACTTGTCTGTTTGATACCTAATTTAAAATAGCTGCGAAGGACAGAGATTCCATTCATTTTTAGCACTCTTTCTAGGGATTTTCTGTGTGACTGTACCAAATCAGTAAATATTTTTATTTGCTTTATAAAGTGGCTTTTGAAATTCTGAGCAGTGGCGTGTGGTTAATTTCCAGACCTCTCCAGAGCCTGTTTGTATCTTTCACCTGTGTGCACAGTTTCCTGTTGATTTATTACAAAATAATTCCACCCAACCTTTAGCATTTAAAGTCTTTGTTTAATTAAAAAAAAAAAAAAAAAAAAAAAAAACAAAAAACAACGGATTAGGAGAGCATCCAGTTCAGCCTTTCCCTTTGGACTTTTCCATTAAATCCAGGTATTGTGTAAAGCAGTAGAGTTCCCAGCCCCACTCTTGCCCTGACTCCTTGGTGCTCGCTTCTTTCCAAACATCCAGATGTTAATCACCAGCAACGGGGGGGAAAGCCCAGACAGGCCTGTGTAACCTTGGAAGGAAGAAATCATCAACCTGGATTCATTATTTTCAAGTGATGGAGGGTGGAGCAGAATCCTTCATTGTAATGGACTGTTCCCGGGGCTGGGAGCTGCTGGCCCTCCCCAGGGCCTTCTCCCGAGACCAGGAAAAGACTGGGGGCTCAAAAAGAGCTATTTTGCTTTTCCAGCAGGACAAGATGAACTCTTAAGGGTGAGTTTTCATGGGAACGGACTGCAGGAAGGAGGGGGGTGGGTCGCCTATGTTCCAAAAGTGGATGGAGCCGGCTCCTGATGGGTTTTTTCCCTCGCTCGCGTTTTTTGGGGGCATGAAAATAAGTCTGGGTAAACATTCTGGGGGGCTGCTGTGGGAAAGGCTCATCCCTGCAGGCTTCCCTTGGCCCAGCCCTTTACCCTTTTGCAGTCTGATCCCAAGTGGAGCCAGCCTGGGCCCTGTGAGCTGCGCTGCCCACTCCGCTCTCGGAGTGATGCTCGGAGCAGCGCACCAGCCCGGGGGCTTTGTTTCCTCAGCTCTGGCTGGGATGCAGGACTTCACCGGGCAGCACCACCGCTCCTGGGGCTCTGCTTCGGCTGCTGGGCGCTCTGGGTGAACAGAGCCCAGGCCCTGGGCACGCTGCTCTGCCCATAGAAATTTTTTTTTTCCAGGCTGGAGCTGAGCCAGATATACCCCCCTTGGATGTAACAGAATTTTAGGGGGAAACCACTCATCAGGCCGGGCTCAGTCCCACCCCAGGCACTCTGAGCCGTTTCCCGTGGAAGACAGCAGGGAGAAATTCTCCCTCATGGAAAGGGAAGGGAGCCACAGGGTCCCCATGTGGCACCTGCCGGGAGGGGAAGGGATTCTGTTCTCTTCCCCAGAAGAACGGTGGAGATCCCTTTCCCCTCCAGGCTCTCACATGGGGCTTGGGAAAGAGTCTGGGAGTGGGTCTGTGGTCTCGCAGAGGCCAAAATGCCCATGTTTCCACCTCAGAATCGTTCCTTCGTGGCACAGCCGGGAGTGGAGCGCTGCCCGGGACTGGGATTCCGCAGGTCCCCCAAGGATGGAGGAGCCTGGCGGCGGCGGGGGGGCGCGGAATTAAATCCTTGGTAGCTGAGAGGGAGGCAGAAAAAAAGAGGATTTGGAGGTTGCCCTTAAGTCTACACCGACAACGAAGCAGCCGACTCGTGAGAACAAGGTTTCCTTTTATTTTTTAAAATAAAATTAAAATTAAAAAAAAAATTTAAAAAAAATAAAATTGAAAGAAAGAAAAATTGCCGGAAAGTCCCGAGGAGCGTTTTCCGATGTGCGGGATTTCCTCGGGAAGCGGCGCGGGGATAAAGCCCGCTCCGGTGCGGCGCATCCTCCGGCCCCGGCTGCTGCGGGGCCCGACCCCGGCGGGAAGCGGGGTCCAGCCCCGGGAATTCCCGGGCTCTCCGTCACCCCCGCGGGGCTCTGAGCTCGTCGGGAGCTGAGCCAGCGGCCGGGGACTTGAGGCGGTTCTGAGGGACGCGCGCCCCGTCCACACACGGGCTTTCACGAACTGCGCGATATTTAACAACAACGAGAAAAACGGGGGGTCCCCCTTAAATCTGAGCACCAGCGCTCCAGGGCTCTCCTGCCACTGCTCCCACTTCGAGCTGCCACTCCGTATTTACCTCAGACGGGGATAAGAACGGAACAGCACTCCGGGGCACCCCCACGGAATTAATTCGGCCGAGATGAGTTGCGCTTCACAGGGTTTATTGTGGAGCTCCGCGGGGCTGTCGCGGTGCGCGCCGGGGCTCCGGGGCTGCGCTGCCGCCGGGGAGCGGAGCGGGGCCGGAGCGGACGCCCACGCTGCCCCCGCCCCGTCGGGAAGAGCCCTCGGCCGCCGGGACACGGAGGCGCGGACACGCGTGCACACCGACATTCACACACATCCACGCTCACGCCAGCGCTCGGCGCTGCTGTCGGGGCCGTTTGTCCGAACAGGGGAGACTTAAAAAACAAACTCGAAGGGAGGCCGGGAGGGGACCGGGGGTGGGGCGGCCGTCGGCGATCCCCGCGGGCACCGGGCCGGGCGGAGCGTCCAGTGCCGGAGGAGCGGGGCCGTCGGGGGAACACACGCGGGACGCACCGATTACCACGTCCTGCCGTAGAGCAGGTTGGGGCTGACCATGCCGCCGTTGTAGTCGACGCCGGCCGAGTCCAGGGTGGGCAGAGGGGCCACGGGGCCGTGCAGCGCGGGTGGGCTGGGCGACAGCTCCTCCAGGTCGGCCGCCTGCCCCAGCGAGCCGGGGTGCGGGTGCGCGGCGGGCGCGGCGGCGGCAGGGGCCGCGGGGGCGGCCTGCCCGGGGCCGGGGGTGCCGCTGCCCGGCGGCGGGCAGGGTTTGCCGTCCTTCACCAGCACGGGCACGGCCACGCGGCGCGGCGAGGGCTGCTGGCACAGGCCGCCGCCGCCGCCGCCGTCGGGATGCAACTGCTGGGCGGCCGCCTTGTCCTTGGCCTGGCGCTTCATCTTGTAGCGGTGGTTCTGGAACCAGATTTTCACCTGCGTGGGGGTCAGGTGGATCAGGCTGGCCAGGTGCTCCCGCTCCGGCGCCGACAGGTACTTCTGTTGCTTGAAGCGCCGTTCCAGCTCGTAGACCTGCGCCTGGGAGAAAAGTACCCTCCTCTTCCTCCGCGGCGCCGCGTGCAGCGGCACGATGGCCTTGGCGCCCTCGGCGATGCCGCTCAGGCTGCCCATGCTGGCCACGTTCATCCCAGCCGACGGGCCCATGAACCTGGAGACTGAGCGGGACGGGCGACTCAGCGCCGGCCGGCCGCCCGCCCCGTCGGGGCCGCGGCTGCCCCCCGCGCCCCGCCGCCTCCCTCCTCCGCCGCGCCCCCCGCGCCCGCACTTACTGCTGGAGTAGCGGGGGTCGCCGCCGGGGCCGTACCAGCCGCCGCCCGCTGCCGCGCCGCCTCGCATCCCCTCGGGGTAGGCGGGCAGCTCGCCCACGTTGCCCAGCCCGCCGTTGCAGTAGCCCCCGACGGCACCGTGCGGAAACTGCGATACGCCGTGGGGCATGTGGTAGGCGGCCGCGCCCGCGGGGACGTGCTGCGGCACGGCGGCGGCGGCGGCGGGGGGGCACGGGCGCCTGGCGGTACGGCCCGAGGGGCGCGCCCAGCCCCCCCGCCCCGTCCATGCCGCCGAACTTCTTGTAGCTCTCCTCCATCGGGCTGAGGATGTCGGTGACCGAGAAGGGCGTCGTGTGCTTGGGGCTCAGCGACATGGCGCGGCGGGGCGGGACGCGACGGGGCGGGCAGGGCCGGGCCGGGCCAGGTGCTGCCGCCGGCACCGGCGAGCCGTCCGCGGCGGCCACCAGCCCCGGGCGCCGGTAGCTCGCCGGTTCTTTTAGCCCGGCGCCGGGTTTACGCCAGACGCGGGGGGGCGGAGCGGCGGCGGGCGGCCCCGGCCCCTCCCCTCCTCCCGCCGGCCCCCGGCCCCTGCCCCCTCCTCCCGGCCATTGTCCTGCGGCCGCCCGACGGCTCTTAAGCCCGGCCACCTCGGGGCAGCGCCGGAGCGGCTCCGAGCGGCCCCGCCGCCCTCGCCCGTAAGTACCTGCCCGTTCCCCCGATCCCCTCTCCACGGTGCGCGGCCGCCCCCGGGCAGAGCTCCCGCCCGGCCCCGACGGCAGGAGCCGGGCCGCCCCGTCCCCTCTGCCGGCACGGCCCCGGGGCTGCGCGGCGCCCTCTCGGCCCCTCGGAGCCCGTACCGCCGGGGTGCGAGGCCAGCGGGACCCCCGCTACAGCGGGTACCCTTTAGGGCCGGGGCTTCTTTTGCGGTTCGGTTTTGGGGATCCTTTCGGTCGTTGTTCGTTTGTTCGTCGGTTTTGGCACAACGAAAGGCTCCCCCGGGGCAGCCCGAACTCGCGGAAAGCGGCTGCGGGGCTTCTGCCCCGGGACCCCGCGCCCGTCGGAGGCAGCTCCGGTCAGCGAGGGGCTCAGCGCGGTCTCTGCCGGGCTGAGGCCGGGCCACGACCGGACCCCGCGGCTAAAGCTGTCCCCGTGTCCCCCGGGCCGGGCACCGCCGCGACGGGGTGGGCGGAGGCTCTGCTCGGGGAGATGCGCTGGGTGCGCTCCTGGCCGCGCCCGGGCCGTGCAGGGGGCCCTCGGGGCTGCGCCTCCCCCACAGGCTGATGAAAGTCGGTGCGTTCGGTGACCGGCACCCGCACCTCCCTCTAGAGTGGGCACCGGTTCCCGAGCTGCTGCCGGACTCCCCTTTTTGGGGAGCCAGGGGTATTCCACGCCCTCCAGACTGGACCGTTCCCTTCTCAAACCCCGTCTTTTCACTGATCTTTTTGGAGGCAAGGCACCTGCAGCTCTGTGGTGATGGCTAAAAATAAAAGTTTAGAGCGAGAACGGTTTTGCGTTTTAAAGTTTTTGCTCCCCGCTGAAACTCTTGAGACCCCGGCGAGGGTCAGGAGTTAAATAAGTCCCGAATCTCCACGCACTGCTAGCCTAATCCTGCTTTCCCGACAGGTCTATTCACTGCAATCTTCCCACCGTTCGGGCAGAATTCCTGGCACCTCCATCCCTTTATTTCCCCCTGCATCTCTTTTACCCTCCCCAAAAAAAAAAAAAAAAAAAAAAAAAAAAAAAAAAAAAAAGGGCAAAAAGCGCCTCTCTACATCCCTGTTGGAGCAGCACAGGGGCTGCCCCATGGGTGGGGACACTGCTGCCCCTCAGCACAACCTGGGGGGGTCACAGCTCTGTCCCTGGGGTAGGGCCCCCAGCACAGACCTGGGTGCCCACCAGTGATACCAGTGAACTGCTGAGCCCAGCTCCTCCTTCACCAGATTCTTCCTTCAAAAGCTGATATTTTATTTTATTTGGTTTGGTTTGGTTTCACTTTATTTTTTCACCTGGGAGTTTTCCATCCCTCCTGGAGCAGGTCCCCTCCTTTCTGGGGCTCACACTCCAGGAAGGAGCTGCTGAAACCTCCGTCCTCCCCAGACACAGAGGTGCCTGTGTGCTTTGGGACAGGAGGTTCCCGGCAGAGGTGATCAGGCTGGAGCCCCTCAGCCCTGCAGGGAGAGAGCCCTGACAGGAACCTGCAGCTTGGCAAAGCAGGGACCCTTCCCTGGGGATGGATGGGTGGTGGGTGGGTGGATGGATGGATGGATGGATGGATGGATGGATGGATGGATGGATGGATGGATGGATGGATGGAGAGAAAAGACATTGGTGTCCCTGCTTTGCCTTTGGCTGCTTCTGGCACTGTAGGGATGATTCCCTACAAGCCACGGGGCAGTTTGGGATGTCACCAAGGCCCCAGTGCTGCTTTGGGGACAAACCAGAGAGAATAAGGTGAAGGGCTGAAAGGGACTGGTCCTGTTTGTGTCAGACTGGCCCTGTAAACCGGGATTTTGGGATGTAGCACAAGCAAGGTGGTTTGAAGGGATTTTGAGAACACATGTGGTACCAGCCTCTGCTCACAGCCTCTGCTCACACCCCAGGACTCTGGGCTGGGCACCTGGGGAGTGAAATCCAGCCCCGGGTACCCAGGGACAGCAGCCCGGGAAGGGGTAGCTGGGGGAAAAGGGATCCTGAACACCGCGGCTGTCCCCAAATCCTGCTGCTGGAGCTGGGATGAGGAGCGATATGAAGCTTTCCTGTTGGCAGGGCTGGGGAAGGTCCCTGGGACACAGCGGGGGCTGAGCAGGGTTCCTGCCCACCAGGACATGCCTCACCCCTGTCTTAGGGGCAGAGGAATCGCTGCATCCCCTGACAGAGCTCCGGGGGAAGCACAGCTCGGGGTGGGAGCTGGTAGAAATGCAGCCAGCAAAACCGCTTGTGGCCATTTTGCGCTGAAAACACCCCAGAATTTTCCCCATGTCAGTAACACCTGGGATGTTTGGGATAAAAAGCACCGCATCATTTCGTTCGTGCTTGTAAAGAGAATCCTTTTGATGTGGCAAATGTGTCGCAAAAAAAACAACCTCTCAACCTCGAAATCTTTCTCGCTTATAGGACGTGCTTTTCTAACCTAACCCTCCATCACCTGGAGGTTTCACACGGAGCAGGACTTCTTCCTTCCCTACCCTGGGAGGATCAAGCTGCAGATTCCAAGTGAAGCAGTTTAAAAGCAAATTAAAAAAAAAATTAAAAAACAAACCAACCAAACAAAACGACCAAAAAACCCCCCACCAAAACATAGGAAATGCAACAGCAAAGAGCCAAGAACCCAGACTCCTGGGCTTTAATTTTTGGGGGCGATTTTTCCCCGTTCCTGATTTCCCCCCCCTTCCATGGAAGGTCGCCAGGATCCCGGGCTGTGCAGATGTTATTTCCAGGAGTGCAGATGTTATTTCCCAGCCCGTCTTGTCTCCCTGATAATAATGACACATTCGGGGCTCATTTCCACACGTAAGTTGTCCTTTGCTGTGCGAGCCCGTGCCTGTCACAGCAGAGGTGTTGACCTCGGTGAGCCACAATTGACACAGAGATGGAGGCTGATTTTTTTGGGGGGGGGGGCGTTTTTCAATAATCTAGTATAAATGCTAATTTATTTCTTGCCCCGAAAGCGGTGGTTTTGTCTAAATAATCAGCGGTGGCCTTTTTCCACACGGTGACAGCGCTGCGGTGGCAATTTTCCTTGAATCAGCTCTCACCAATAATTTGCAGAGATTAAAAGGGTCTCGGAAACGGAGGCTTAAAGAATTGCTTTCTAAAGACGTCGCAGGATTGGAAAAGGAACCCGGGGTTTCCAGCGCACTCTAAAATCATTTCCACGTAAAGCCCGGAATTAAGAGTTTGAAGTGGCGCTAAATGGGCTGTTCACAGGCGAGGCAAGAAATTAACCTGGCACAGGGACACGGCCGCTCCTGCGGCCACCGCCTCTCCCTTGCCTGGGGAAATCGAGCCCTGAACAAGGAATTGGGGGCTGGGATGCCCATCCGGAATGCCCATCCGGAATGCCCATCCGGAATGCCCATCAGGAATGCCCATCAGGAATGCCCGGCGGTGGCACGGCCCCACCAGGAGACCCTGTGGCAGGTTAGGGGGTTTGCTTACCCCTAAGTCAGGTTTAGGGAGTGTTATCTCCCTGTCCACCTGCAGGGTTCCCTGCCCCTTTTACGTGATGATGACTGTCATGGCATAATGTGGTTATAGGGTTTTGTGGTTGTAGGTTTTTGTCGTGCGACTTTTTTTGTGAATTCCCCCCCTCCTCCCAATAAATATATGTTAGTCTCTTACACCTTTCCCCGCTTGTTGGATGGATGTGTTTTCCTGTGGGGCTTGGGTGGCAGAGAGGAGACAAACTAGCTTTCCTCCTGCCTGTGGAAGAGGATGTTTCCAACCACTGAGCTCCCAGGTAAATGTCTTGTGTCCTCAGATCCAGCTGGGAAAATTTCTGGAAAGGGAAAAGTGTGTGGATGGGAGCAGAGCCAGTTCCAGTGCAGGCAGCAGGAAAGTGAAATATCCCAGAGCTGCTTTTAAGGCTTTCCTAATGATTGAGGCTGCAGAAAATACTCCAGTGCTGCATGATATTCCTGTGGCATCTCCTCCAGCTTTTCCTCAGATAACAGAACACAGATATTTCTCTGGCACCACAGAGCTCTGTGCCCAGATCCCTGATCCCCAATCCCTGATCCCTTCCCTGTTCCCACCTGGCAACAGCGTGTGTCACCGGCTCCTTTGTGCTGGGGCCACTTCCTCTCTCCCTTTGTTGAGGCTGTGTTTTTCATTTCCCATTGTTTTCCCAGTTTAATTAGTGGGAATAACAAGGCTGGCTTTCCCTGTGGCTGCAGTGTGGGTGAGGGAATGCCAGGAAAATCCGGGTTTCTGAGTTATTCTCAGGTTTAAATTCTCTCCTGGTTTGTTCTGCTCACGACTGCTCCTGCCTTTGGAATGAGAGCCCTTCCACATGGCACATGGATGTTTTTCCAGTAGTTTTACCTGGCCTGGGCTGTAGGATCACCATGGAATTTCTGCCTGGGTTGGGATGGAAGGGACGGAAAGGACCATCCTGTTCCAAGCTCCCTGCAATGGGCAGAGATGCCAGCTCCAGATTAGATTGCCAGGACCTCATCCAGCCTGGCCTGGGGCACTTCCAGTGTTATCCAGCGTTCCCATGCTCTGTGGCAGCTGGGTTCAGTGCATGTCCAGGACACTGTACTGCTGCTGGGGACTTGGGATGAGTTCTATTTCTGCCTCTGCCGCCCAGGAGAGATCCTTGTGTTGGCAAGGAGGGCAAAGGAGCCAGAGGTGGCCTGTGTCCAGCCAGGAAGTTAATTTCCTGACAGCTGGACCCACACAAAAACCCAGACAAGCACGTGAGTTTTCTTGGGGAAAGGGGGAAAACAAATGGAGAAACCTCCGTTTGTGTTACATTTAGATACTGTGCAAGGAAGTCATGAAGTAGAGAGACTTCCTGAAGGATAATCTCTATGACTTCTAAATTCAGAGCAATATTCTGTGTACAGTTAGGAGTAACTCTAGTGACTTGGGGCTCTGGAACATCCAAGTGAGGCAAAATCCATCCCTGTTTTCCGTGCAACCCTGAGGAGTAGGATTGTGTCTGATGGGTGCAAGACCTGACAGGGAAATATGGAATGTGTCATTTCCCAGGGATGTGGAGAGCCAAGGAAGATGGTCCAGTGGTGCAGCTGTGGGTACGAAATGGAGGTTAGCTGGGATTTTGGGATATTTATCCCCCTGCCAATGGCAGCTAAGGAGCAACTTCAGGGCTTGCTTGCTGTCCCTGGAGCAGAAGGAGCTGGAGAGGTGGAACAAACCTGGGACAAACAAACCTGTGGGAGCTGAGGTGTGACAGCCAGGCCTGCTGTGGGATCACCTCAAGACAGGACGTGGCCAAGGGCCCCTGAGCTGGCCTCTCGTGTTGCTGGATTCTCCATGGTCGGATATTGACTCCTCCTGGCCCTGTTGGGTCCTGCCGGCAGCTCCGTCCTGTGCTGGGCTGGGAAACACCCCACGACCACTCTTTAAAGCCTATTGAGGGACCCAGAGAAGCTGTGGGGCAGCATCCCGTGGTTTGTGGGGCAGCCTGGTGTGGAAGTGATCCAGATCCTGGATGGGGAATGGCCAGAGCTGGGAACAGCAGAGCAAGACAAGATGGGGTCAGCAGGACTCTGTTAAAGCAGATTTATGAAGGATGTCACCCCGAAGGAGATGAGTTCTGCTCTCAGATGAGCACATGCTGGTGGGAGATGTCTCTCAGGCTTCTTCCACTGAAATCCCTGCTGCTGTAGCCTCTTTTGCCTGGATACAAAGCTGTTCCAAAGAAAAATTCCCTTTGGGCCGTGGGAGGCAGGGACAGGATGAGCGCCTTGCCGATGACTTCCTTTGGGAAGCTTTGGGAATTGGCTGCTCCGTCGTGAGGAGCAACATTCCCACGTGGAACTCTGTGGTGCACGGTCCCTCACAACTGACAGACATTCCTGAACCACTGCTTTGGGCTCTCACCTGCAGGAGTCAGGACTTTTGGGGAGAGGGGAGGAATCCCTGAAAACATGCCATTGTTGAAGTGCTGTAATAAGCCACGCCTGGAAAAACTGCAGAGAAGTTTCACACTTGAACAAAGCTCCTGAGCAGATGTTGGAGAGGTGCTGGCCTCTTCCAGATGGGGTTAATGAAAGAATTCATTAGGTTAAAAAAAGAGGAAACTGAAGTTAAGGACCTTCTCCCGTGTGCCGTACATTTTCTCCTCAAGGCCATTCTTTTTCCCACAGCCCGGGTTCCTGCTCCAGCTCATTGTTCCCTCCCGGTGCTGCTGTGCCGGCTCTGACCCACTGGTGTCACAGCTCCCTAGCACCGTTTGTCACCATGGAGTTGGCTCTGCGAGGCGGCAGTGGCACTTCAGTAACCCAAACCAGGCGCAGCACTGCCTTCTCCGCCTGGCACAGCCTGGTGCTGGCTCTGAGATGATTCCAAATGGATGCAGGCCTGGGGGGCTTCTCTTGCTTTGCTCTTTCTCCCTGGAGCTCTCCCACAGTGGATGGGGAAGAGAGAGCCGAGGATGGAAGGAGACATGGATGCCTGTAAGTCCTCACTCGTAGTTTCCTGCAGGAATCTGCCCTGCTCTGGAGCCCTTGGGAATCCTGCCTGTGTCCTGGGGGTGTTATTTGCAGGGCTGTGGAGCGTGCAAGGGCCACTTGAGGTGTCCCTTGGGGAGCTGTCCCCTGGTGGGACTCCACATGCTGGGGGCTCCAGGTATGTGGGATACGCTCCCTAGTGCCCACCAGCACTGGGAACACCTGTTCAGGGAAGAGGGGTAGGGCTGAGAGTTTTCTCAGGGAATTCTTGGGTTTTGGCTCTTGCTAGGAGCCAGCCTTGATGACTTTAATTGAATTGGTTTTAATTTGTTTGACAGGTCTGGTGCTGGGCTTGCCCAAGGTCTCACCCCTGCTCTGTCAGCTTTGGTCCAGGGAGAAGTTGGTAATTCCATGCTGCTGAGCCCCTCTTCCATCTCTGGGAAAGGAGCTGCTTGCCCATGGGAGGTGTTTGACAGCTTCAGGTCTGTGTTCCAGCCTTGGGTCTCTGTGCCAAGTACATCGCTGTCCTCGCTGCAAGGTGGGCCGGGAGAGGGGCTGGGAGCTGCCTGGGGGCCACTGGCAGGGTCAACATCACGAAAAACGTGGGAAAAAGATGTCCTGGTGGATGGCGGAGAGGTGGAGGGTGTCATCCCTGGGAAAGGGCAGGGCCTGGGGCTGGGACAGGAACGACCCGGGCCTGGCGTGGGCTGTCCCTGCGCAGTTCCACAGGGGGACATGACAGGTTATTCGTCATTTCTCTGTCCTTCCAGCTGAGCTTCCCACAGTTTGGGGCTCTGTGGTGTGATCACCAAACCGCTGAGGTCAGAAAAGCCCTCCCAGCCCACGGAGTCCAAACTGTGCCCGACACCCACCTTGTTCCTAACTCGGAGCACCGAGTGCCGCGTCCAGACCTTCCTTGGGCACTCCAGGGATGGCGGCTCCAAACCTTCCTGGGCGCTTCCAGCACCTGACCACCCTTTCCATGAAGAAATTCCCTTTGCTGTCCGGGCTGGATCTGCCCCACGGCATGGCCCTCCGCTCGCCAGCACCTTCGCTGTGTTCGTTCTGCCGCTAAACTGCTAATTAATTATGACATTTGTGGTACTTCATTCTGCGCCCTGGATCTGCGGAGCCTGGCAGGCAGTTAATTAGCTCTCTCTATGCAAAGGATACCGGGGAAAAATAATTGCTTGAGGAATCATCACGGCCTTCTCTCAGCAAGGTCCTACCTACGAGCTGCCTCAGAGCCTGCCACAGCCGCACTCCCAGAGACGCCTCTGTCAAAGGCCAATCCTTTGGAAGAGAGATTTGAAGGAAAAGGTTATCTGGGAGATGTGGCTCACTAGGTGTAATTTAGTGCTTGTAAGTCCAATGGAAATCAATTATCTAAACAACTCCTGTCGTGGAATGGGTTTCTTTATTCTTTTCTAAATATGTGCTCATCTTTGTCTGCGTGGGGCTGTGTGCAGCCAGCAAACCTGAGAGCGAGGGAGGAGCCCTGGTCTCTCACAGCTGCTGCCTTGGCAAGGTTGAGGGGCTTCCCCGCCTTCCTGGCTGCTTGAAAATAGAATTTATATTCCAAAGGAGCCCTCAGTTTCACATCCCCAAATTCTCTTCCCAAGTGTATCCTGTATTCCCAGGCACACAAACATGCCGAACCCCTCCATCCAGGGGGCTTCTCTGGAAGTGTTTTTGGTGTGGTGCTTGTGGTGCCTTCTGCCTGTGGGCAGATCTTGCTGCTTTTGTGGGGCATCTGTCCCCAGATTCCCCTCAGAGTGTTTGGCAGCACATCCCCCTGGAGCAGGACCCCCAGGAAGCTGCTCCTCTGTTTTTCCCCACCTTTGCTGCTGCAGGAACAAGGGGATCTTCCAGGTGCCTTCAGTCCTAGACCATTCCACGATTCTAACCCAGATGTTTTTTTTCCAGCACGCCAGGCAGAACTCTCCCCATTTTCTGCCTTCTCTAACAAGGACAGGTCCGTGACCACCGCAGGCTCATCGGGGTACAAGAGCAGGTTTTTACTTTGGGGCCGACAAAGACGAGGAGGAAACCAGGATAATAGAAATGGTGTTTGTGCCTGCAGGGATAAACAGGAATTTTCTTAACCAGATTGGAACCTCCAGCAGGTAACTTGCCCTCTGCTCCCCCTGCGAGAAAGTTGTTTTATTAGCAGATAGTTCCATGTTGAGGCTGCCACAGGAGTGTTGCAGTAATGGAGTTGACATCTATATAATGGAGTTGACATTTTATTCAAAAGGGAAAAGAAAAAGCTTTAACAAACAGGGGTGCCCCCCTCCCCCTTCCTTTCTTCCCATGTTTTGCTGCCATCGATCGCATTGAGCCACACAAACTTTGAACGGCCGCCCGTGCTGGCAATTTAATAAAATTCCATACAGCAGTGTGTGCTTCAGGGATGGGGGGGGGGGACAATCAGCCTGCTGGGAACTTGAACTTGGGGGAGAAATCAAGGTAAGGGCTTTGTTCAGCAGCAAAGCACCACGATTCCAGTCGGTTCTCGGCAGCACGCTCGTGTTAATGTTGTGCACCGCTCCCTGTGGGTGCGGGATAGGAATCGGGATAGGGAACTCTTCCTGGAAAACAGAGATTCCTGGCACATCCTGTCCCAGCTGCCTCAGGGATGGGCTGCTGCTGCAGGTTTTAGGGGGGTTGGGGTTGAAAAGGAAACCTCTGCTGTGTTCTCCAGGTTCGTCAGAGCAGGTGTGGGACAGCAGGGAAAAACAGGCCCATCTGGGTCCACGGAGGTGACAGAAGATACCGGAGGCAGGTGCCAGCTGGATTCCAGAAAAAAGAGATCCAGGATGGAGGCACCGAATACACCTCACTGTATAACATTCCTGCAGCCATCCTTTTCTGTAGGAAATGTGCCATTTGGGGTTTGTATCCCTGATTTGGGTGAGCAGGGAAAGACCCAGAGTTGTCCCCTCTAGTTGTATCTCGTTCTGGGTGTAGCAGAAGGATCACTGAGGAAAAAACCACAAGCTCTCACCTCCCAAAATGCTTCAGGGAAGTTGAGTATTTTTAATTAACTCCAGTTAAAAGTCCCTTGGTGGTGTCTTTCCCCTGGTGTGTTATTTAAGTCACACATCTCCCTTTCCCCCCTTCTGACAACTCGGTTGCTGCAGCCCATTGACATTTGTGTTTCTGATGTAATAATTAGATGCTAAAACACCGAGATTACATTTGGATCAACACATTTGGTTCTTAAACCCTGCAAGTAATTATCTTTTCTCATCTACAATGGATGTAAATATTATTCCATTAACCGTTAAGCAGCTCTGAGCAGGGGCTGGTGTTACCATTATGAGGCCTTAGTGGATTTTAACCTCAGCTTTTCCCCGTGGCTGGAAACTTTTTGGGGAGCTGTAGGTGATCCTGGACAGTTCACAGGTGAAAACTGTCTGAAAAAAACCGAAGGTACTCAAAACCTGGCCTTGAGCATTTCCAGGGATGGACACCTGCTAAAATCATGGTTAAATTTCTCAGGGAGGGTTTCCTCACCCGAGATTTAGATTGTTTCAAGTCCTTGGCCCTCTAAAAGCCCTGAGTTGTGTTGGTATAAAAAAAAGCAGAGTCCTCAAGGTCTGTTTTCAGGTTTCTCGTGATGTTTATTATTTGATAGCTCAGAATATTCTCCTCTCCCAGCCGAGGTGCTGACAGTGGCTGGGACATGAGGAGACTGCCTCTTGAGGGGATGTTCCCTAACATTTACACAGATAACTACATATTGGTTATTTACTATTTTGTGCCAGTGCCCAGTGCCCACACTAAAAGTGACATTTCTACTTTGACCCAATCCACTCTAACTCCTTTGTGCCATCACCACCCCAAAAGATGGAGGACGAGGAAGAAGGAGAAGTACATGAGGTACCACCCAAATTCCACCATCTTGTCCCCATTTACCTCTATTCTATGAACCCTAAAACTACTGAATTCTGTATCATCTACTGTACTAAACTACTGTTTTCACATCCCGGTGGTTTGTAATTCCTTTCCCAGTGTTGGAAGCTTTTCCCATGGATTAAAATCAAACCCGGTGTTCTTCTGGGCTCTGTGCCAAGGTCTCTGAGCCCCCTGGACCAGCTCCACACCCCCTGTCCAGGGCTCAAATTCCCTCCCTGGGTCCCAGGCCATCCAAGGGGATGTCCTGGACTCCAACATCATTCCTTTAGTTTCGTCCAGGTTTTCCTTGAAGGAAAACATCTGGCTGGAGCCCACGTTAGTGAGCGCTCCCTGTTTCTTGGTGCACCCAGCTCTCCACTTGGCTCCCTGCAGAACAGGGATGCACTCGGGGCCCCTCAGACCCCCTTTGGAAGGGATCCCTGGGGAGCAAATTGATAAGAGAGTCAGTAACAGCATGTGCTTGAAGTGGGACTTCAGCTCGGGACTGGAAACACTTGAGAAGCTCTGGTCACAATTAAGCACTTAATCAGGAGAGAGCAGCAATTTCCCAAGCACAGGAACCACGGAGTGCAGATCCAGAGATGGGAGGGAAAAGGGTCTCTGTGGCAATTCAGATCCCTTCTGCTTGGAGCCAGGGAATGGTCTTGTGGAATGACTTCTATTGCACAGTGGGGGCCAGGAATTTTCAGCAGCGCAAACCTTGGTGCCTCAGGTGCCACTCAAGGAGTAAAAACTGCTCAAGGAGTAAAAGTGCCACTGCTGCTTAGTGGATCCTCTCCTGCTGGCACCACTTTCCCTCCTTTGGAATAACAGCTGAAATTGTCTCTTTCCCCTCCCCACCCAGGCACTGGCTGGAGACCCTACGCAAGCATTCCAAGGATAAGAGGTTTTCCAGGCAGTTTTCTGGATGCAAAGCTGCCTGAGGAAGGTGCTGGTCTCTCAGGAGGATGCACCGAGGTGCCCGCCCTTCTGCTTTTTGTTGTTTTGGGGCTGATTCCTCCCCCGTGCCTCACCCAGCAGGTGGGGTTGGGCTGATGTTCTCTCTGCTCCTGGTTTTCCCTCCTTGGGAGCTGTTCTGTGCCCAGCCTGTGGCAAACCCAGCTCAATGTGTGAGTTCTCTGCTCTGATACTCCCTAATCCCAAAGTTTTCAGGGCAGATCTGGGAAAGCACTTGACGCTCTCTCCTCTCATTTCACACTTGATTACAGACAATGGTGTCGAGGTTTATTGTTGATATTTTCTGTTTTATTGCCTCTGTGGCTTCTCAGAACTCCTTGTACCATCTCCAAATGGCAATGAACATGGAGCCTGCCACCACCAGTGTGGCTTATCCTCCTTGGAGCACCTGATTCAGAGTCTCCTGAAGTAACTGGGAGTTTTTCCAGTGGATCTCAAGTCAAGGCTCCTCCAGGCTAGCGCTGGCTTTGATGGGCTTTGAGTGTGGCACACGAGGCACAATGGGCTCATTGTTCCTCTTGAGTTCCCCAGGAGCTGTGCTGAGCGGTGCCGAAATAATCCCAAATAAATGCAGATGATACCCTTGTCGTTATTTTAGGGGGTTTGAAGGGGCACAGACGAAGCTGGGATTGCTCTGAGTGCAGTTACCTCTGAGAGCTGTGTGGGCAGCTCAGGAGGCGGAAGAAGCCTGGAGTGGTGGGAGTTATTCCTTAAAAACTGACAGTGCGAATAAACAACGTGTCAAAGCAGGTAGCCTGAAGGTTGTTAGCTGCTCCACTGTGGTGTTCATCCCCAAAGGTCCCTAAGGCAGCCAGTGGAGGAGTTAAGGGTGGCTTTTCCCCTTGCGGACTCCCGCACTGCAGCCAGATGGGACAGGATAAATCTCTCCTCACACACAGCCAAGCCAAAACAAATATTGTGCAGTGATTAAGTGGCAACCCAAACAGAGGCAGGCGTCCTGTGGGCTGAGGCAGGAAACCTTGGGTTGCACACCTCAAGATATGTTAACTTAATTTTGATTATATATTTTATATATATATATATATATATATATATTTGGGCTATCCGTAGTAGCCCATAAATTATTGATGGTGAGGAGAAAAGCTGCTGTTTGCCTTTAAAATCTACTTTCTGCAGAAAGTAGAGAGTGAGTATTTAGGGGCATAATTGCTGCTTCTATGGGCCACTGGACAGAGGTCCCCACTGTCCCTGCTGGTGACCAGGGGCAGGAACTGCTGGAAGGACACATGGAATTCTCCCTGTCTGATAATCAATGATTATCATCAATTAGGGAGCAGGAACAGCAAAGTTTCTTCAGCTCCCCTGTGGCTGAGCTGGAGCAGGAAAATCCCAATCTCAGGTAGATGCTGTTCCCTGGCCTCACCTGCCTTTGAACAGGGGTGTGAACAAAGCCTGCCTTTGGGACAACAGGGTGAAGCTGCACAGGGATTGCTCCTGGATTCCTGTTTGAATCTCAGCACAACAGCAACAGCCACATCGAAAATCTGGGCTTATTTATTATTTTCTTCATTCCAGTGGTAAAAACCCAATGATGTGTACAGCCAGGTGGCTTCAGGCATGCCACTGTGTTGATTTATCCTTTTACAGGTGCCAGGAGATCCACGGGGAAAAAAACCCTCACATTTTCCAAAGTCAAAGTCTCCCAAGGGCAAATGAGGTGAGTTGGTGTCTCTGGGCACCCACATGCACCAGGATAGATGGAGCTGGATGTCATACGAGTTTTTGCAGAGGTAGTACCCACTGCCACTGTGCCGCCAAATCCCCTCTGAACGTTTTTGCTGGCACTGGAGGTGACTATATTGATGTGGCTGTGTGGCTCAGCTGGGAGACCCTGATGTGTTCCAGAGTGGCTTTGGACAGGCCAAATTTTGGGCAGGTTTCTGTCAGACAGGACCACACAGCGCTGGGGCTGCTCTTTCATACTCAGATGTTTCTTATTTGTTGATTATTTGCAAACCCTGGGTTCAAGAGGAAGGGAGGAGAATAAAAATTTATCCTGAATGGACTCCACCAGGGTAAAATTGCGTTTAACATTACCATTCCTCTGACATTTTAGATACATCATGTGATCTATTTATTGATTAATTTCACCCAAGACTTCTTTGTATGGGAAGGGAGGTTGGATTTCCTGGGTGTGGTTTCCTCCAGGATACACCAGGAAGGGATTGGATACACGCTGAATGACCATTCCTCCTCTCCCTCACTCCTCGCCACAATCAGCTCCCTTTGCTCTTTGGTAGCTCTGGGGTGAGTTTTATTCTCCTCTCATCCAGAAGCCCTTCAGAGAACTAAAATACAAAAAGAGCTGGGGATGTTGCCATTGCCTTTTCCCTCTGTAGTTTTAAGTGGCCTCACTTGAGAAGGACCAATCAAGGAGCTGCCTGAAACCCACAACAAACAGGTCCCACCCCAAGTCACCCCTAATGACAACACTGAATCCACTTTTGTCATGAGTTTTCATCCAGCTGTACCCTGATTCTGAGAGGGACATCAAAGCCAAATCCTGCATTTATCCAGCACTTAAAAAGCATCCCATGACCCAGAGAGAGTTTTGCCCTTTAAGGCCTTTGTCTTTTGGGCATTTTGTATATTTAGGTTCGCACAAGGTGTTCCCATCCTGGCTGCAGTGTGGCAGGAGGAGCTTGATTAAGTGCCTGGCACTGACAGCACTTCCCTCAGGTGTGGAAATCCATGGATCTGGCACAGAGGAGTGCACACAGATTGGGATGGCCACGATCGACGAGTGCAAGTGGGCCCAAGGGTGTCCATGAGGGTGGAGTGGGTAGCAGGGAATTCCCAACATCATTCCCTGGGAGGTGCTGAAGGCTCATGAAGGAGGGTGGCCCCTGGATCTGGCTTCGTGTCCAAAATCCCTGCTGATCCCTTCCCTTTCTCACCTGTGACAGCTCTGATGCACAGCCAGAGCCTCTCTCCCGCTGGAGGAATTCCAAAGCCCGCTGGATACACGTGGGGCAGCCTCTTCTCTCGCTCCTGGGACAGGGCAAGGATGGCCTAGGAGTCACTGGTTTACTCCTGGGCTCACCCCAAGGGCTCTGCCTTACACCAAAGGGGTTCCAAAACCACTTTAAATCGGATTGCTGTGCTGTTGGGAAAGAACTCAGGAGACACATCACCCAAAAATAGGAGGAATTTATGGCCATTTATACCAAAAGTTTGTTGAGGCTGAATCACTTGGCCTGATTTTGGGTTAAGAATTCTGTGTGGTGCTTTCAGCTCTCTTAGGAGTCAGTGACTTTTTGTGGGACAACACTAACCGAAGAGGGGGAAAATAATGTCTAGATAACAGCTGGGAAGTTCCAAGATGGGGGAAATATTTCAGGGATTTTTTGGTTTTTTTCAGGCTCTCGAACAACCAAAGCTAGATTCTTCCTTCAGACCCCTCTTGCCTGCAGGATATGTGTGTAGAAGCCCAGAGTGATGCATTCCACAGGTGGTGGGGAGGAGCAGCTCTGTCCCTGCACATACAAGGACACAGGCACATCTTAAGCCTGTTTTTTTCCCTGAAATAGTTGACCCTGCTTGGCCAGACCTGATCTGAGGCAATGACAGCATGATTTGACACAATTTATTTCTTGCCGTTTTAATCTGATGGAGAACTTTCTACCTGAACTGGAGCTAAATCCCGTGGAATGCAGCAGATCCCAAGGCAGGAACGAGGCACTCTGTTTGTCCGAGTGAACTTGGAAAAATTCCAGGGAGGTTTGTGTGAGCTCTTGTGTTTTCCCATCAGATCTGGGATGTTTTGTATCGAGAGCATGGACGTGACTCCTGGTGGTTTAACCCCAGACGTGTCAGTGGAACTCAGGGGCAGTGCATGAACACCACTGAAACTGCCCAAACCTTTGTATGACCCAATAAAATAGATTCAGACAAACTTTGGTTTTTGTGGCTGGTGAGACCTGTGGGGCCTGTGGGATGGAAAGATGCTGCGCCCAACCACTCTGCAGCCTTAAATCCTCTTTTTTATTTTCCCCAGTCAAGCGCTTGTGCTTTGCAGCTGGAGCATCCCGGGTTCTCCGAGTCTGCTGGTTATTTAAATTTTGGGGAGGGAGAGGAGGTGGAGAGGGAGAGAGGGACGCAGGGACAGAGGGAGAGAGGGAAACAGGGAGACCACTGCCTGCAAGGGCCGTAGGGGAGCTGAAGAGAAGGGTCTCTCCTGTGTCCCTCTCGTCAAAGAGTCCCTGATTCTCTACATAATTACCGTTAATTAACGGTATTGTGCAAAGTGCAGTAAATTCGCCAGCACTGAACGAAACCCAAAATTCAGTGAGGCATCACCTGGTGAGGGAGAAGCACAAGTCTGTCCTGAGGCACTCACCTGCCGTGCCCAGGTGCCTGGTTCTCTCTGGGTGTGCGGGCTGCGCTGTCCCCAGTGTCCCCAGGGCGGGGAGGGAGCTGTCACAGTCCCTGTGGCTCCCTGTGGGGTGGGAGCGCTGGCAGGACGCCCTGGATGAACTGCCTTATCCTCTCCAGCCGTCCGGAATTCCACGCTGTCCTCGCCATCGGTCTGATTGTTCCTCCGGAACGGAAAGGGCGAGTGCACAGGGCCAAACCCTTCCCGGGGTTTGGGGGGGACCCTGCTTGCCTCAAAGGTGCGGTCCTGGGACTTGGGGAGCTTGAGGGGTGTCCTGCCCCCCGTGAGAGTCAGGACACGAGCTCTGCGCTGGATTTCAAAGCGATGTCCCCGGGGCCGTCGGTTTAGGGCGAAACCCGCTCCTCCAGCAGCAGGGCGAGGCAGGGGTTTGGGCGGGGGAGGGCACCCCCTGCCCCTCGGGGCTGTCCCCATCGTTCCGTGCCTCCTCTCCGTGTCACCGGGCGAAGATCCCCTCCCCGCCAGCTCCCCGCTGCGCGTCCCTTATCCAGCAGCGCCGCCGCGCGGCCAGCCCGGCTTTGGGGGGGCTCTGGGGACAAGGACGAGGCTCCTCGGGGTCCCCCACGGCTCTGCCGTGCCCGGGGCCGCGGAGAGCAGCGCAGCCTGTGCCCCGTCCTGCGCCGGGCTCCGCGGGGCTCTGCTGCCTCCCCGCGGCCAGCACGGCCCTCGGCAAAGAAATCGACCGCAAGCTCTGGTGTAAAGCGAGGAAGCCTTTCGGGGGTGCTTTTCGGGGAGCTTGGAGGTTGTTATTTGCGCAAATATCCCGGAACTCGGCCCAGGGTTGCGCCTCGCCGCTCCAACCCTCGCCACCCCCCCGCAGCCCTTTGAGCCCCCCCGGCTCCTTAATGAACCCCGCCGAGAATTGCCCTTGCGCTCGGTAAATATTGGCTTAGCTTCCCCTCGAGCGGCTCCTCGAGCAGCCTCGAAAAACCCACAGCTCTGCCGCCTAAGCCCTACAGTCAATAGGGGACGGGGGGAAGTCACCGCCGGGCTCAGCGGGGACCGCGGCGTCCCGGAGATCCGGCCGGAGGAGAAAACCGGGAAAACCGGGGGGAAAGGGAAACGCAGAGGGGTCCTGAAGCTCGGGTTCAGATCTCACTGCCCGCTCGCTCCCCAGATCGCGACCCGGGGGCAGTGTCGCGACTCAGCCCCGCCCTGGCGGCCGAGAGGGGCTGGCCGGGGCTCCCGGAGTTCGCCGGGGCTGCTGGGGACCGGAGTGGCCGGACCCCCCCGGGAAAGCCTCTTCCGAGCGCTGCGGGCGGGCTCCGAGCCCTGAGCAGCTTCGGGCACCGCAGCGATCCCGCGCAGCGCCGAGCGCCTCCGCCCCGCCTGGGGCGCGCAGGATGGCCGGGCTGGGAGCTGCTCCCGGCTCTTTTTCTCTTTTCTCCCCTATTTTCCTTTCTATCCGTTAGTTTTCTTTTTCTTCTTTCTCACATTATTTTTTTCTTCCCTCTCTTTTCCTTTCTCTTCTCTTCTCTTCTCTTCTCTTCTCTTCTCTTCTCTTCTCTTCTCTTCTCTTCTCTTCTCTTCTCTTCTCTTCTCTTCTCTTCTCTTCTCTTCTCTTCTCTTCTCTCCATTATTTCTCGTTCCTAGTTCCTTTTATTTTTCTATTTCCTTTCCTTTCCTTTCCTTTCCTTTCCTTTCCTTTCCTTTCCTTTCCTTTCCTTTCCTTTCCTTTCCTTTCCTTTCCTTTCCTTTCCTTTCCTTTCCTTTCCTTTCCTTTCCTTTCCTTTCCTTTCCTTTCCTTTCCTTTCCTTTCCTTTCCTTTCCTTTCCTTTCCTTTCCTTTCCTTTCCTTTCCTTTCCTTTCCTTTCCTTTCCTTTCCTTTCCTTTCCTTTCCTTTCCTTTCCTTTCCTTTCCTTTCCATCGAATTTCCTTTTGAAATGTCTTCATTCTTTCTTCTTTTTCTCCCCATTTTCTCCCTCCCCCCTCCCCTCTTTTTCTTTCCTATTTTTTTTAAAAGAATTTATTTATTTCCCCTTTATATTTTTTTTTCTCTTTAATGTCTGTCCCTCCCTGTCCCTTCCTCCCTCGGCCGGCCCGCCTTGCACAACCAGGAGCGCGGACAAGAAAGGGCCATTTCTCCGGGAGGCAGCGGGCGTGCCAGCCGGGCTGGCGGTACGGCCGGGCCACGCCGGGAGGCGGCAGCTGCAGCCCAGCCCGCCCTCAATACAGCCTTGTTCTGCCCCGGCATCCGCGCCGCAGCGCGGCGGCTCAGCGCAGCTCCGCGGGCTGCTGCGGGTGGACGCGCTCGGAGCTTCGGGGAGGGGGTAATTTCCTGTGAAATGAGAGAGAAACTTGTCAGCAGGGAGTGGGAGAAGAGGAGAGTCTCTGTTGGCCTTCAAAGAGAGAGAAGAGAGGGAGGGAAGAGAGCGGGATTCTTTTTGCCTGCGCCCCCTTTTTTTTTTTTTTTTTTTTTTTTTTTCTTCTTTTTCCAGAATAGATATAGCACGAATTTTTAATTCGCCTGCCTTTCACAGACAACAATGCTGGGTTTGAAAGCTGGGCACAATTTGGGTTTTGTGAGGGGTCCCCGGCCCAGCTGGCCATATGGGATACAACATGTAGAACATGCCGAACAATGAGCGCGAGTGACAGCCCGAACAAAACGCGAAGGACACCGCTCCCTGACTCCGCGCTTCGCATCAATGCCGAGCCCCAAAAACAGCCAAGACCGAGGCAGGCGAGGCGCAGGGAGGGTGTTGCCCCCTCCCGCACCGTCTCTCCCGGTTTTTCGCCAGCTCCTTTGGCTCCCTTGGCTGCGACTCGTTAAAATGCACGCCTCTAACATGCTCACCTCCCTGCCTCCCCCATTGTGCTGCTCTCTGAAGTCTACTGTATATTGTGCAAAGATAGACTGGCCCGGCGGTAGGGCAGATATAAGGCCACGGAGGTTAGGGCCACACAACTGGTTTGATAGACTCGGCACAATCCGAGGGGAAGGAGGGAGAAAAAAAAAAAAAAAAAAAAAAAAAAAAAAAAAAAAAGTGGGGGGGAAAAAAAGAAAAAGAAAAAAATTAGGGGAAAAAATGAAAAAACAAAAATAAGTAAGAAATAAAAAATTGATGGTTTTCCTTCTCTCTGTTCCTGGCTCGCACACCGAGCTTGGAGAAGGGAAAACCAGCACTCGTCCCTGTGCCCCTCTCGGGTCCGGGACAGCAGCGGAGCTTCCCAGGGTTGGAAGTGTTTGCCGAGTGGAACGGCGGCGGCTGCTCCGCCGCTGCGCGGAGCCTCGGTGGTTTGGGGATAGGAGGCGGGGGAAGGAGGGATGAGAAAAGAGGGGAGGAAAAATGTGCGAAAAAGATAAAAATATCCCAGGCTGTGCGGGGACCCGTGGCCGGCGCAGGATGCGCTGGGAGCGGAGAAGCGCGCCGGGATCGACAGGGTGCTGCGGGCCGGGATGTTGGAGGGTCGGGATTTTGCAGGATTGGGATGCTGCGGGGCCGGTCCCGATCGTCTCTTTGGCACTGAACTGCCCCGTCCTGGCCGGGCTCAACCCCGCGGGACGGGGCGGGCGCTGCACCGGCCGCATCGCTCCTCCGGACAAAAGCCTGTTTGTATTTGTTTTCGTTTTTTCAAGCATCTTTAGCAGCCTAAAAGCCGCAAGGGCGGGCTAGGAAGCCACGGTTCTGCCGCAACCCGCTCCGAGCCAGGGCTGCTCCCGCCCGGTGCCGCCGGGCTCGGTCCCGGTCCTCGTTACAGCCCGGCAGAGCCCAGCCCCGCCTCGCCTTCTCTCTCGGCCCCTCTCCCTCCTCCTCTGATTTTTTTAGGGGGTTTCTTCAGGTGTTAACCCTTTCCCCTGCCCTGCCTGGGCCGGCGGCTCATCCCCCGAGGGCTGGCCGCGAAGTTTTGTTGTCGCTCCGGTTGGCAGGGCCCCCAGCCCGGCATGGGGACACCGTGGGGATAGCGGTACCCAAATCTCAGCAGCACTGAGGAATAGAAAAGAGCGCTGACAGATGAAAAAACAGGAAAACAAAAATTCCCCTCGCTCCGGTTTTTCAGTGGCGGGGATGAAGCTGACTGGCCCCACAAATAAAAAGCCGGTTTTGCCCAAATAAAGAAGCCCGGCGGATGGAGAGGGGTGCGTGCGGCCCCGCTGGGCAGGGTCACCCCGCGGGGACGCGGCCGGCCCCAGGCAGGGCAGAACCGGCCAGAGGGATGCGGGCCGCCGCCGCCACGAGAAGTGGCACAGAATCTTCCGCTCGTTGTTATCGGTTATTTCTCTACAACTTTTCCTAGAAACGCAGCTTTTTTTTTTAAAAAAAATAAAATTCGTATTAAATGGCTGGGAAGCCGGGGCGGGGCGCACACAAGGAGCCCCTCTCCGGGCGGGGAGGATTTCAGCGTCCGCGGGGCTTTTTCCTACATTCGAGAATGGTTGAGGCGACCCCCAAATCGGAGAGTGCGAACGGAGCACCCCGACCGCGGCTCCCAGCAGCTACAACGACAGCGACAAGGTGTAAAAACAGCCCCGCTAGCAGCTGTCGGGGCCGAAAATCGCGTTCCAAGGGCAGCGCCGGAGTACCTTTTGGGGTACCCCGCGAGGCGGCCGCACCCTCATTCCTCACAAAAATTACAGGAGCAGCGGGGGGGTGTTTATTATTTATTTTTTCTTTTTTTTTTTTTTTCTTTTTTTTTTCTTTTCTTTCTTTTTTTTTTTAATTTATTTTTTTTTTAATTCTGACGATCTCCCCGCCCTCCCTTTTTCCTCTTTTATTTTAGTTGTAGGTAGACAGGACCACTCTGAATGGCGCAAAAAAATTCTGTAAACAATGACGCACAAAAACCACCTCCCCTCCCTCACCCCCCGCCTCCCCCCGAAATGAAACCGAACACCCCCAAAAAAGGGGAAAAGAAACGGCAGAGGGAACAGATCCCATAATAATAATAATAATAGCAATAATAATTATAATAGCAATAATAATAATAATAATAATAATAGCGTTTCCCTCGCCATTCCTTCCCCCACAGTTTCGATTTTTTTTTTTTTTTCAAATTTTTTGGAGCATCAGTCTGTCTCCTTCTCTCTCTCTCTCTCTCTTTCTCTCGTTCTGTGCCTGTTATTTCTGTGCTTTCCTCCGTTTTCGGGGCCCGCAGCCCTCACCAAGTCCATTGCTGCGCCTGTACCAAGTGATGCGCTGTGGGGTACTGGGGGCTGCCGGCCGCGCTGTACTGCGCGTTGTACTGCATGTGCTGCTGCAGCGACTGCGCGCTGTACGCCGAGAACGGGATGCCCGTCTGGAACGTCGCGGCTGCCAAGTCCTGAGCTTTGAGCGTGTGGCAGGGTTTGCCGTCCCTGACTAGCACCGGCACGGCCACCCGCCGCGGCGAGGGAAGAGGAGTCACTTCCATACCTTTCTCGGCCCGCGCTCGCTTCATCTTGTAGCGGTGGTTCTGGAACCAGATCTTCACTTGCGTGGGGGTGAGGCGGATGAGGCTGGCCAGGTGCTCCCGCTCGGGCGCCGACAGGTACCGCTGCTGTCGGAACCGCCGCTCCAGCTCGTAGGTCTGCGCCTTGGAGAAGAGCACCCTCCTCTTCCTTTTCTTGCCCGCGTCCCCGCCGCCCGCCGCTTCCTTCTCGTTGTCGGGAGACTCGTCGGCCGACGGTTCCGGGGACTTGGCCGAGGGGTCCTGGCCGCCGCCTCCGGCCGCCAGCCCGTGCACTGCGGGACAAGCCGTGCCCGGTCAGCTGCGGGGGACTGGCCGGGGAGAAGCCCCTCCGCCACCCCCTGCTTCCCTTCCGCCGAGCCCCGCGTCGCTCCCGCTGCCCGGCTGTAGCGGGATAGAGGCCAGCCGCGGGGAGAGGCAAACCCCCATCCATCCCTCCATCCATCCCTCCATCCATCCATCCATCCATCCATCCATCCATCCATCCATCCATCCCTCCATCCATCCATCCATCCATCCATCCATCCATCCATCCATCCATCCATCCCTCCATCCATCCATCCATCCGTCCCTCCATCCCTCCATCCATCCATCCATCCATCCGTTGCCTCCCAACTCCCAGCTAGAAGCCGCGCTGCCCCGTCCCAGGCCGGGACGAGCCGCAAGTCCCCCCGCACACCGCATCCGTCCCCCACGGCCCCGGTCCCCTCTGCCCCATCCCCCCGGCACTCACGGGAGTATTGGATGCCCTCGGCGCTCGCCAGCCAGCGCGTGTAGGGATTATCGCTGTTATCATAGAAAGGGCTCTTCAAGGGCAGCGTCGGAACAGTGTCCAAGGGGGTTTGTCCCAAAACTCCCGCTTTCCTGGGCGGCTCGGGCGCCTCGCTCTCCTCCTCGCCTCCCTCCGCCGAGCCGTCCTCATCGTTGGTGTCGGGGAGATCCAAAATGTCCTTCACCGAGAAGCCCGTCTTTGTGTTGGTCAGAGACATGTTCCGGCCAAATTCCGCCTGAGAAAGTTGGAGCCGCAGCTTGGCCGAGTCGCCGGGTCACGGCTGGGCACGCACACGCCGAGCGGCGACAGCGACACTGCGCAGGGACACGGGGGGATGAGGGGAGGGGGGGCACGGCACGCGTAGAGAAGGAAAAAAAAATAGAATTATAATGTGGATTTATAGAAAAATAAGCGGCAGGGGGTTGTGCGGGAGAAGCTGCCTCGGCGACAGGTCTCTGCGGTGGTGGTTGTTCTGCCACGGGGGAAAATTCCGAGAGCAGGAGCAGCAGCTGGTTGCGGGAATAGTTTGTAACTCCAGGGAAAAACGGCGAAAAGCCGCCAAGGAAAAAAAAAAAAAAAAAAAAAAAAAAAAAAAAAAAAAAAAAAAAAAAAAAAAAAAAAAAAAAAAGGGAGAGAGAGAGAGAGAGAGGGAGTGGGAGAGAGAGAGAAAAGATCACTAGATCACTTCTGGATCTTGTTCAGCCGCGCCGAACCCGCGCCTGCCGCTGGAAAATCCCGAGCCATTGCTGGAGCGAGGAGTCCATATAAGGCTGGTCCCCACAGATGAACCTGCCGAGAAGAGGGAGAAAAAAAAAACTACATTAAACCCAGGAAAGGTTGGCCACGTGTGGGCGGGTCTTGGAAGTCAAGTGGATGAAGACAGTGTTTGCAGATGTGAAATTGCGGGTTTTGGGCGAGCTCCGAGCTTCCACCATTGGTGATGAGTGGTATAACGTGTCAGTTAATTACCGGCGCGGGGAGGGCCCTGGCGCGGGGGGGACGGGCGGCGCCGGGCGGGGGAGGGGGCGAGGGAAGGAGGGGGGCAGACACGGAGCGGGGGGCGACTTCCCGGCTTCTTTTAAGGGCACTATTTACATACAAAGAGCTCCGCACTAGCCCGACGCTCCGGACTATCCAAAGTGTGTTTTCCACCCGTGTTTTCCTCCGAGAGGAAAAAAAAAAAAAAAAAAAGAAGAAGAAAAAATTTTATATATATATATATATATATTACGAGGGAGGCTGCTTTCACAGGCGCTCGACCTGCCCGTCCCGCGCTGCCCGCCCCGCGTGGGACCGAGGCGGCTCAGATGGCAAGAGCCCAACTTATCTAACCCGCCTAGGTCAATATTTTGGTTGGGGCTTAGGGATGAGCGCTGGAAATTAAACAGCGAGTAATTGATTCTAGTTTGCTCCGAAATTAGGCGAACTGGCAAAACGCGATCGTCAGGCGCGACCCGGCGAGATCCGAGAGGTGATTATTGGGGAGGGGGGGGGAGTGTGTGCTTATTTGAAGAGGTCTCATTGATTTTGCCACCTTCTTCCAGGGGAATGAATCCAGCCAGTTGGATTCATGGATCATTCGATGGGCTGCAACCCGATGGACACATGCACGACTGATTATTTTTTCTCTTTTCCATCTTTTTTTTTTTTCCTTATTTCATTCTTTTTCAGGACCTGGGGAAGGAGGAAGAGGGGCAAAGAAGGTGTTCCTTCCCAGTGGAAGGCCGGCAGCTCAGGTCATGCTCGCACAGCCGCGCTCGGCTCCGCGGAGCCCGCAGCGTTCCCGGCCCTGGGGGCTCGCCCCGCCCGGCGCCGGATACAGAGACAACAGCCCCCCGCCTCAATCTCTCTCTCTGCCACCAACTTTTATTTTAATTTCCTTTCTTCCTTCCTCCTGTTCTCTGCACCCCCCTCCCCAGGAGCTCACGGGGCAGGGCTCTCATCGTCTTCCTTCCTTCCTTCCTTCCTTCCTTCCTTCCTTCCTTCCTTCCTTCCTTCCTTCCTTCCTTCCTTCCTTCCTTCCTTCCTTCCTTCCTTCCTTCCTTCCTTCCTTCCTTCCTTCCTTCCTTCCTTCCTTCCTTCCTTCCTTCCTTCCTTCCTTCCTTCCTTCCTTCCTTCCTTCCTTCCTTCCTTCCTTCCTTCCTTCCTTCCTTCCTTCCTTCCTTCCTTCCTTCCTTCCTTCCTTCCTTCCTTCCTTCCTTCCTTCCTTCCCTCCTTCCCTCCTTCCTTCCTCTTTCGCTTTCCCGTTCCTTTTCCCTTTCTCTTGTTTTCCATCTCTTTGCTTTCCCCGAGCCCTGCCCGGGCGAGGCCGGAGCGTGCAGGCCATGGAGATGTGCGGAGCGTTGCGGGGCACGGGGTTTGGACAATCTGGGAAAGGGGCTTCCCTTCCCCCCGTATCATTTCTGGGCAGGAAAAGTTGCCCGAGGTGAGGAAGGAGCCGCAACTCCGCCGGCCGCGCCTGAGAGATGTCTCCTCAGCCTTCCTCCTCCGCGCCCATCAATGGATTCGCACCTTCCCCTCCTCTCCCTCGCCGTTCCTCCGACTTTTCCTGTCCCAGCCCCCAGCCTGCCTCCCATAAAGTATGTGATGTGGCTGACAATGCCCAGGGATTTTTTTTTTTTTTTTAAGCGAGCCCCTGCGCGCATCCTGGGTGGTCGGCCCCGCGCAAACACAAATACAACCCGACGGCTAAGCTGGGGACAATGTCCGCAATGTAGACAAATGTCCGGCTCCTGTTGGAACCCTTTGTCTCGGCGCAGTTTTTGCATTTATTTCAGTGGCGAAATAATACGTGATTGACGCCCTCTTTCAGCGCGCCCTAACTGTTGGGAATAAATCTGAGGTTGTTCCTAGTTGTCATGGTATTCAACCGCACTCAATGGCTATCTCTTCATCCATTGCGGAGTCCTCCTCGATATCGAGGGAACCCGTTCGGGCCGGGGCCTGCCCGCTCCTCTGCCCCGCGTCCGCGCCGAGACTGCCAATTCCCACTGAATCTTGGGGTTCCCAATGGATTTAGGCGCCCCCCCGTCTCGGATAGACTTTAATTTGGCCGAGGGGAAAAAAGAGCAGGCGGAACGGCGATAATCGTGGTAGCGGCGTGAGAAGCCCGATAGAAGCCAAGCCTGGGGAGGGAAGGGCAGAACATCCCCGGGGCAGCCAACGTGGGCAGGGCTCCGCGGGTCTGGCAGCGTTTGGTAGTAATAACACCACCGCTACTACCAATAGTAGTAATAGAAATATTATTATTATTGTTAATAATAATACCAATGATGATGATAAATGATGATAAACACTGCCACACTCGAACCTGAAGCCACGGGCAGAGCATCCCGCAGAGACCTAGAGCCGTGGGGCCCGGGGGTCGCGGCCCCCTCCCAAAGAGCGAACCTCCCTGCGCATAGCGGGGACGGCACGGAGCACCGTGACGTCATCAGCGGGATTGTGACGTCAGGAGGGGCCGCGGGGCCAGGATGTTGCCCCGCACCGGGGTCGAGCCGCGCGGCGCGAAAACCCGACGGCAGCGGCGCGGCTGTAGCGGCAGGGCAGCGGGGCTTCCCCTGGCGGGATGGGCGCCTTATCTCCCCGCCAACACCCACCCCTCGGCCCCCGCCGGTCCCACGCGTGGCAGGGATGCTCCAGCGCTGGCACAGGCGGTGACAAGGCCGGGGCCGCTCCCCTGCCCCAGCCCCCGGAGGCCGCGGCGCCTGTGGCGGGGCTGAGTGGCGGCCCTCGGAGCAAGCGGCTCTGCCCGTGGGTACCGATTCACGGGGGGCTCCCTGCCCGCACCCCTCGCCGGTGGGGTTAAAGCTGATTTTTCTCTTCTCTGGGATGGGGGAAGGGGCAGTCCGCGGGGATGGGATAGGGAATGAGGCCTCCCGAGCCAGTGCCCGCAGTCACGCGTGGGCCCGGCTGCCGCGGATGGCGGGCTCTCGCCACGCCGCGGGCGGCCCGTGGGGCTCCTTTTAAGTGGTTTCCTCGCCTTTCTCCTCCCGGCCGCGGCCCGAGGGTCCCTCTCCCCTCGCGGCGCCGGGGCTCGCCCTCTGCCCTGAGCCAGCGGGCACAGGCTCCTACGCGCGTATCGCGTATAACACAGCGCGGTATCACCCAATGTAATAATAGATATTATAGGAGGAAATGTAGGAAAGGGTGTTGGGCAAGAGCCTGCCTCCCTCCTCTCCCTGCCCGCACCGACCCCGTCTCCGTTCCCACTCCCGCTCCGCGGCTCCGGGAGCGGCCGGCAAGTGTATCAATTTATTGTTTGATAGACCCAAAGATGCGAGATATTGTTTTTCCTTCCCTCCAGCTCCGCAAATAAACAAACGGAGCGGAGGGCTGCACCTTGCCGCTCGGCCCGGATTAGCGGAGCCCACACAAAGCCTTTGTTAAGGGACAGGTTGATTTTATCTCCTAGAATGAGATCCACTTGGAATGAATGGGGAAAGGGAAGAGCAGCCCCGTGTCCTGATAATTGTCGTGAGGAGCTTCACCTCGGGCACATTCCTGTAAGTAACACCCTCTTTGTTTTAAAGTGTGGCGGAGGAAAGCGAAGCCGCCACATGAAAGGAAACAACTGTCCCTGGCCGTAAAAATATAAAACCAAAATTGAAAAAATCAGAATAAAAACGATGGCAGCGAAATAAGCCGCGCATGGAAGGCTTGGAACAGCATTCTCCAGCGCTGGAGAGGAGATTCTGCTGCTGATGCTCAGCAGCGGCTCCGGCTCTGAGGGGACCAGCCACACCAGGCGATGGGCACGGAGCCCACGCCGAGGGATTTCCTCGCAAAACGGCAGCCCGGCCAGGGAGCGAGAGAGACAGAGAAAAAAAAAAATCATATTTCCTAAAATCAAGAGGAAGCGGATCCTCCCGAAACCTCCAGCGCTTACAGGAACTTAATTGTAACGGAGTTTCTGCGGGGTGAAATTCCAGGGTCGTTTCCTGGATGGAAAAAATGGCATTAGCAAAGGCGCTAAGGATGTTTTGGGAGAAAGAAAAGAAAGGAAAAAAAAAAAAAGGAGGGGGGACGAGGGGGTGGGGGTGCAGATCGCCCCGCACGCAGGAAAGGAGTCAGCAGAAGCATTCCCAATGGAAGCTCCAGGGAAAGCCCCCGCCACCCCCAAAAAATCCCCGCGCCGGCCTGCCATTCTCCAATAGACAATTAATTCTCCTCCAGGACATAGGAATCTAAATGAGCTTCCCTATTCTCACGATTGCTCTATCTCCTTCCCCCCGAAGCTTCAAAGGCGGAGAAATCCTTCCAATTCACCGATATTTCTTATAAATCTATAGATGTGGATCTGCCCCGCAGCCGATCTCCCGAGGTGGCGAATTGTCATAGAAATTGGGATTTCCACCCCCCCGCCCCCCCGCGCTCCCTGGGGGCCCGTAGGGTTATGGCAGAGCCGGAGGGCACATGTTAGGGCTTTGATAAATGCACTTTAATGAGATTTTGGAAATTATTGCCCATAGTGATGGAGGCAATGGGGTACGGGCACAAAGCCGGGAGCCCGCAGCCCCCCGACACACATTTTGTCCTATTTAATTCCCCCTGTGCGCTCGGAGGGAGCTCTAAGCCCGGCCAGGGGCTCCCTTTCCTTTTCCAGTCTATTCTAAACCGGTTTATTCTCCGGACAAAGGGGGGTGTCCCCCTCTGGAGCCCCCCGGCTCTGCCCGTCCCCGTCTCTAATGATTAAACGTGTCCCAACGAGATTAAGCTTTGTCAAAAATGATTTTTTTTCTCCTCGGCCGGGAAATGCCGGCCCTCTGGCCCCGGGGCGAAGGCAGACGGCGGGATTTACTCTCTTATCTGAATTCACTTGGCGCTCTGGAGGGCTCTGCGTCCGGGTCACCGCCGGCTGCATATCGCGAGTGGGCTCCGGGGAGCCTCCGAGGCAGCCCACGGTGCCCGCACGCCCCGCGCGGTGCCGCGGACGAACCGGGGCCGGACGGAGACGGGTCCGCACGGGTGGGCTTGGCTCCAAAAGCCGGGGCCCATCCGGGGGCACACGCGTGGCACAGGCAGGGAAGGGAAGGGGTGAAGGAGGAGGGGGGCACCGCCAGGGCCGGGGCCAGTCCCGGTCATTCCCGGTCCTCTGGCGGACTCTGCCGTCGCAGCCGAGAAGTGTCCTGCGGCCGGGGCAGGGGGGAGAGCCCCGGGCTCCCCCGCCCCACTCTGCCCCGGCCCCGCGCCTACCCGTGGCCGTGTCGCAGCCGCGCCGTCGAGGCCGGGGCCGCCCTCCCGGGGCGCTCAGCACCGGCTCCTACCTGCGCGGCCCCCAGAGCCCCTTCCCACCTGCGGCTCCGGCCGCCGGTACCCCCTCTGTCCCCGAGGCTGGCCTCCAGCCTGGGGGCCTCCCGCTGCCCGCCGGGGCTCACCTGTGCGGGTTCCGGCGCCGGGGGAGCCCCTCGCCGCCCCCCGGCACTCACCTGGGCGGGGGTCCCTTGGCTGCGGTGTTGCCCCCGCTGTCTTCCTGGCAGTCACCCGGGCAGGGGACGCGGCGGGAGAGGCTCCCCTGGCGGGGCTCACCTGGCCGGGGCTCCCGAGGCGGGGGGTCCCTAGGAGGGGGGGCTCCGCCGGCGGCCCCCCGCCTCCCGCATTGTCACCGCTGTGTGTCGAGGCCGCTGCTCGTCCCTCCGGCCTCACGTCCCCCGCGCCGCTCGCTGCCCTCCCCGGCGCCTGCCGCCGAGCGGAACACCGGCCATATGCTCCGCGGCCATAAATTGGGAAGAAGCGCAAACACGCCGGTTCCTGGGTGGCTCTTTTAAGGCTGAGCCGGCCCCTCTCTCCCCCCGGGGGGCAGAGCCCTCCTCCCGGCCCCCCTTCCCCAGAGGAGCTGCTGGCTGCGGCCCCCGCCGCCCCCCCCGCCCGCAGCCCCGCTGCTGTGCACCCCCCTCCCGGGCCGGCCGCCCTCCGGCCGTGCGCTGATGGCTCGGTAGCCAGGGCGCCGCGCAGCCAAAAAGCCAGATGTGGCACGTTATTGATGTGGGGAGGCTCGTTGACATTAGATACGCGGCTGATCCGGCCGCTGATAGCGCCGGGGAGCGGGAGATCAGAGCTGCCCTGCCACGGCCGCCTCCGACCGCTGCCCGCCCCCCCCGCCCCCGGCCCACCTTTATGGGGTCCTTTTTGGGTTTTAAACCAAATTTTTAATTTTTTTTCCCCCGATTATTTGTAAGGCAATGAAGAGAAGGCGATGGAGTTGGTGAAGGAGTGCGGTGCTGCGGGACTTCCCCGAAGGATGAAGAGCTGTCATGGCATGCTGGAATATCCTCAGTTGAGGCTAGTCAAGTCCAGCTCCTGGACAACTCCAAAAAACATCCCACATACCCCGGAGCGTTTTCCAAATATCCTGAGGCTGGTGCCGCGGCTGCTTCCCAGCGGTCCTCGGTTGCAGGAGGCTCTTGCTAAAGTTACCATCCCACTGGGATTTCAGGGAGGAGGGAGAGCTCTCAGGGCCACAGGGGCTTCCTGGGCATCCCATGTCCCTTCCAAAAACTTCGTGGGTGACATGCAGATGAGGGACCCGCCCGTGGCTGCTGGGGACAGAGGGAAGGTGGCAGAACCCCTTCTCCATCTCACCTGACCCCTATCCTCCCCAGCACCTGCTCTGTTCCTGGAAAGACCTTGGAGTCCTGTGTGAAAGTCCCAGGGGCCAGGGCAGATACGGCTCAGTGAAATTCCCTGGTCACAGGCAGCTCTAGCAGAGCTGCCCGCAGATAAAGTGATTGATCCTCACCCCGATCAATAAAGATCTTGTTCCACGCAATTAATAACTTTGCCAAGCTTGTTTTTTTTTTTTTTTTTTTTTGGATAAACTGCCTGGATTGCTGACTGAGGGAGTGAAACTCGGGGAGAAGATAATCCTCTAATTTTGTGTCACCCACATAAAACTACCAATCAAACGATGGTGATTTGCAGACGTATTTATTTGCATAAAGAGTCTTCATTTCCAGAAATCTGCAGGGTCTTTGCTTTCAGAGCAGAAAATTCAGGGTGGATGTCCAGGACATGTCTCGCTCCATCCCCAGGGAATGCCGCACGGAGGGATTGGAGCTCTCTAAGTTTGGTCGTAAACCAGCTCCAGCTCCTGTCTCCCCTCATCTAGGAAGGAGAGAAAGTGCAGGAAAAGGCAAGGGAACAAGAGCTGCGTTTGGGGACCCACAGGTGTTCCTTGGGACAGCTGTCCCAGACTCTGCTGTAAAACTTCGGCTTTGCTGCAAACCAGTTCCTATTTTATGAATCAAAACTCCCTATTTTATTATTAAGCCCATTTTTATTAATTGTTTTTACTTGGAGGGTATTTTTGCACCCAGTGTGTGTGTATCTCACCGTGTCCCAGAACTGCTGGAACCAAACCAGCAGGCCTGGGCCAAGACAGTGAGGTGGGTTTCGCTCAGCCTCAGAAATTTCGTCCTTTTTGTTCCTCAGACATCCCGTATGGAATCTCCTGGAGGGGTTGGTGTGAAGGTGGGAGGCCTGGACTCCAGTCTGGGGAGGTTGGGATGGGCTCCACCTCATGACGGGGTGGTTATTCCCAAGTATTTGCAGTCACTCAACTCCTTTTGAGCAGAGTCCGCTGGCACCTCTTTGTGTTGCAGTACTGGGAGCTCCAGGCTTGGAATGCCCAGGTGGGGTGAAACACCCCGAAAATTCCCTGGCTGAAGAGATGTATTTCCGCTTGTTATCCACAGCCCTTTCCCAAAAGTGAAGGAATCCGGAATGCCCTGAGGGCAGAGCTTGTGAAGGCAGCATTGGGACAGGGCAGGGAAGAGCAGGAATTGGGAAGTCTGGGCCGAGTGCCTTATTCCAGCCTGGTTTGCAGAAGGAATTAAAAAGATGCCCAGTCCACCAGAGCAGGGAATGGGAGGGAGGGGATGGGAGCAGGCTGAGGGGCTGGGGGTGCACCCCAACACCCCACCTTCTCCCTTAAGATCTGGGTGTGTTTGGGAAGCCTGAACCATGTCCCTGCCCCGGGCCGGGTGCACACCTGGGGGTGACAGATGGCCACGGGCTGTCCCCGGGCTAAGCACACAGCACAATCTGCTGCAGCTTGCTCCAGCTCCTGCTCCCGGCACCTGGAACACGGCAAGGAAGGGGGAAACCTGGGCAAAGATGGGGATTGCCCCATCCAGACAGGTCGTGATTGGAAGCAGGCACCCACTCCTCAGTTTCCAAAATATAGAATAAAATTTCATTTTATTTCACATTATTCTGATTTTTCCTGGGCGTTGCCCTGGGATGCAGCAGGAGCAGGTGCTAGTGGGAGCTGGTGGGGACACAGCAGCCCCAGGTCAGGACACCAGCTCAGACAGCAGTGCTTGCCCATGGGAGGCTCTGTGGGCTGGGGAGGTCCTGTGACAAGAGTGATTTTGGGGACACCGTGGGGACACTGTGGACTTGACCTTGTCTCACCTGCTTGGCAGAGCAGGGGACATTTCCCAGTGGTCTCATGTGGAGGCCCATGTTCCTGGGGAAGCAGAGGGAGTGGGAGAATGTCCCAGTGACATCAATGACATTCTCGCTTGGACTGGTTTTCTCCTCCCCTCTTCCCTGTCTCCAGAGCCAACCTTGGCTATGCACACCCAACTTTTTTGGATGAAATTCACCGCTGCAGCATTGGGCTCAGAACCCCTCAGGAAGCTGCTCTCCATGGATTTAACTCCCAGCATGATGGCACGGAAAGCATCTGCTCCAACTTCCCCGTGCCCACCCACACTTTCGGATGACGGCTTTTGCCCTGGACACTTCACCCAAGTTCACAAATCCTGCGGGTGAAACAGATTTCTTGGTGGGAAAAACCAAGCAGGGTGGGGAAAAAAAAAAAAAGCAAGCCAAGTGACAGTGATGCCGTAAACCCTGGGAGCGACGCAGAGACACCGGCAAGGCGCAGATAAGGAGCGCTCGCGCCATATCACGGGCACCCCATCAATCACTCGTCCATCTCCCGGCACCCAGACCCTGGGAGTGGTGGGAATGAGTGGTGGGATCACTGTCAGCTGCATCAGCCAGCCTACCATCGGGAACGTTGTGCCCAAGTGGACACTGCAGTGGTGGCCTCAACCTCGGACGGTGGCTTCCTGGGAAGAGAGTGGGCAGTGTTGGAGCCAATGTCGTCCTCAGTAGAGACAGGGCCACAGGGGAGGTTTGAAATGGATATTAGGGAAAGGTTTTTCATCCAGAGGGTGGTCAGGCACTGTACAGACTCCCCAGGGAATGGTCATGGCTTCAACCCAACTCAGAGATGCTCAGGGTGGGACTGTTGGGATGTCTGTGCATCCAGACCCCCTCTGTTGGGATGTCTGTGCAGGACTTGGATCGGATGATGCTGGTGGGTCCTTCCAGCCCATGACATTCCTTGATTCTCTGGTATTCTGGGAGATCACGCTGCTGCTTGGCTCATTTTCCATCTGGACTTGCCCATCACTAATGGCTTCCACGTGGAAAGCCAACGTGGGAGCGTTGGTTGCCGACCCTCCCCGGAATTCCCTGTGTGCCACAGCAGATCCCAGTGGGAGCAGGTCAGCGGTGATATGTGCTCCAAGGACACTCCTGGGAAAGCCTGCCACATCACAAGTGACAGCATGGCAGAGATGCTTCAGGGGCTCTTCAAAGCTGGGCTGGGAGGGGCTCATTCCCAGGTTCTTCCCCTTCTGTGGGAATGGCTGAAAGGAAAAGTGAAACCCCAGTGGAACAGGGCAGCTCTTGTGCAGTGGGAGGATGGATAAAATCTGTCCTTGGGGGTCTCTGTGCCTCGGAGCCCAACCCTGAGGGAAATCGCTGCCATTGCTGTTCAGCCAGGAAAAGGAGAACACGAGGAGGAGGAGGAGGAGGGAAACAGCCACGTCTGCTGCTGAGGAACGGGGATGCAACATGGGTTCCTGCAGGACATCTGAGGAAGGCACAGGGAACCAGGGGGCTCTGAGCAGGACTTGGCCCACTCAGGATGACCTAGGAGCGAAGTGCTCCAGATTTCCCTCATCCCTGACACCAGGGGCAGGACCCTCCCTGCCCACCTCTGCCTCACCCCCTACCCACTCAGCGTCCCCTGAGGGCTTCAGGAGCCCTGCCTGGGCCCGGCTCAGGCTTGGTGCCTCCCCTGGCAGCTGTTGATGAGCAGAAGGTGAGGGAGAGGTGGCAGAGCTGGGTTTACACATTAACCAGGACAGCGGCTGCTCTTTCCTCCTGTCCGGGAACTATCCCCGGCCCTGGCCTGCCCTGGCTAATATGTAATCCCAGCCCTCGCTGTTCCTTCCCACCAGGATGTCCCAGTAGCTAGGCTGGCTCAGGGAGATGTGATGTGCGGGGAAGACTATTTGATGTTCTTGGGTTTTATGAATAAATGTTTTTCCAGCACCCCTGAATGCTTCCTTGTGGGCACGGAGCGGCCCGAGGGACAAAAGCACTGAGCCCAACACGCACAGAGGCTGTCTTCCTGCTAAAATCGGCTTGTTTTCCTTGTCACGGTGGGAACTGGGCTGCTGGAGTTTGTGCTGCTCCCTCGAGATGCTCAGGTCAAGGTGTTGGGTGGCTGTTGCTTGTCTCCACACAGCTACTGCTGGGCACAGCCCTGCCACAGGAATAACTAAAAAATACCTGGATTGGCTCTTCTCCTCAGTGCCACTCGAGATTTTGGGGCTGTGGAGGTGCCTTTAGGGATGTGCACCCCTTTTTTTTTACCTGCTCAGGCTTGAATTTCTGGGACTCAAGCCCAGGGAGAAGCAGGAGAAGCCAGAGGGGTGAGGGGATGAGTGGGGATGGGATCCTGCAGTTCTAGCAAGAAAAATGTGCTCATTTTGGCTGCTTTTTTCTCCCCCTTCTTTTTGTCCTTTAATAAACTTAGCATTTATGTTGAATAATGCCCGTCAAGGGTTTGTTTCCTCCTCTTGCCTCTACTAAGCAAACTCTTTTGCCCAGGAGATAGCACTGCGCGCTTCATTTGTTGCAACAGTAGGTCACATTCCTACTGATCAGGATGCCAAATGCTGCCTCTAACCCAAAGTTTTCCATCAAAGAGAAGGACCTGAATCAAGTAATGAATATCAAGAGGGTTCTACTCCTCAAAGGTGGAAAAAAAGTTGATTCTTTTTGAGATAAAAGCTCATTGGTTGAAAAAAAGATAACTGGAAGTAAAGCTAAAAGATTTCCTTATCACCAAATATTATTCGCAGCAATAAGAAGGCCTGGTTTCCTCCCCCCTGGCAGGCTGGGGGCTCACAAAACCCTGATTTGAGTAAGAGACAGAGGAGAAATCGGCTGGATTTGGGATTTTCCAGGAATCTGGGGGTCTTGGAAACGCTCCTGGCTGGGCGTCTGGAGGGGCTGCTTCTTGGCTTTGCTGAGAGGGGAGTGGCATTGGCAAAACTGGCTCCATTCCCTGGGATTTGCTGTAAATTTGGGAGAAAACTGGGAATTACACCAGTGTTCAATTGCTATGCAGGCAGAGCAAAGCAGCAGGGAGGCCTTAAAAATGAGGAAAATAGGTGGAAAAGAGGAGAAAATAGAACCACCAGCATTCTGAGCTGTACCAGGGGTGCCCCATCCCTGGGAGTGTCCCAGGCCAGGTTGGATGGGGTTTGGAGGAACCTGGGACAGTGGATGGTGCCTGCTGGGCAGGCGGTGGCACTGGATGACATTTAAAGGCCTTTCCAATGCAAACCATTGTGGGATGATTCCATTAATTCTTCCCCAGTCCAAGCTTTTCCAGGGAGCAGGGATGCAGGTGAGCTGATCCGGCCGGGGATTAGCTGGGTGCTGAACAACTGACCTGTGCTGCTCTGAGGGTAATTACCGGGCTGTGCTGGAGGCAGGAGATTCCTGGGCATTTCCTCACCGTGCTGAACCCATTTGGGATTTTTTTTTTTTTTTTTCCCCTCTCAGGTAACACTCAAACGCAGTGGAAGGAAACTGAAGGAGCTTGGAGTCCCTTTTGTGCTCTGCCTCTGTAATCTCAGGGTTGAATGTTCTCCTCGCGGTCATTTCCCGAGCCTCTCTCCCTTTTCATGTCTAACATCTCGTGTTGAATAACTCCTCGGGCCCTGTAATTTCGGGATCAACCACAATGCTGACAATGGAGAACAAATTACACGGGGAGGAGATCCCGCAGCCCCAGCTTTATTCTGCTGCATGTGTGCATCCCTAATCCAAATTAACACCGAGATCAACTTTCTCCCAGGTTGCTTGGGCTCGGGTTTGCACAAAAGGCCGAGGTTCGGCCACATTAAATAACTGATAGCACCCCGGGGCTCCGGAGCCGTGGAAAACACACGGCTGCAGCGGGGAGAGCAGAGGCTCTTTGGGAAAGGGGGATATTGGGGAAGCAGGAAAAGGGATTGGAGTTTCTAAAATCAGGCTCTATGGTTCCCGCTTCTCCAGCTCCCAGCAGGATGGAGCTGCTGGATGCTTCCACTGGGAGTGGAGGGGGGGAAGTCCGTGGATGGGGAATCTTCGTTTTCCTTGGGTATAGGGATGATCCAAGATCAGGGATGCCCAGGTGGTTTTTTATCCCTAGCGGGGCACCCTGTGCGATACAGGTCCTCTGCCCTCCTGCCTGTCCCTGAATCAGCAAACAAGGAGGAGGATCGTTATTTGTAAAAAATAATCCCAAGAAACCCTAGCAGAGGCATCACCTCCCTCGCCCTCGGTGGCCGCCGCCCAGCCTTGCCTTGGGTCACTGTGTTTGCCATTCCAGTGCTCAGAGCTGCTCCTGAGGCACGGCCACCCCAATTTGGCCCTTGAAACGCCTCCAATTTGGGGGCTGCAGCCCTGGCTGTCGCTCCCCACCCCTCGCCACCTTCTGCTCCCCCAGGGAGGTGTCACTCAGGTGAGCAGCATCCCCGAGCAGGCTGCGGGGCTGTTCATTATTCACCGAGGCAGGAGCCTGTCTGCAGGCAGGCGAGCCCGAGGAGGAGGTGACAGCTCGATGAGAGAGGTTCAGTGACTCGTTCTTCACGTGCTGGCCACCTGGTAGATTTGCCTTGAACTTCCCGCACTCGCTCCAAAAGCCCTGCATTATTTTCCTGAAGGACACCCGAGATAATTTCATTCACCATGGAGCGAACTCTAGGGCTGTCTGTAAAAGAATATATGAAGAGACTTAACGCAGCGAAGGACATGAGATGTGTCAGCACTGCTGCGGCTCGCTGAATATGCAGCGAGTCCTCCTCAACTTCAGGGGATGGAAGAGATTGAAGAGCTTGAAATAAATTCACCAACTCTCCTAAGCACACATACACACCAAAAAAAAAAAAAAAAAAAAAAAAAAAAAAAAAAAAAAAAAAAAAAGAGAGAGAGAAGCAAGTGCATTACCGGCGTGGCAAGTGTCAAGTGACTCGGCATTTTAACATTTTCATTATGCTCGGCGAGAGTAAACAGTGAAGCCAGCCAAGGTTTTTTTTTCCTCCCTGCAAATTGCGAAATTGCCTTTGGGTTCCTGAACGCCTCGTGGTGAACTCAGGGCCAGCATGAAACTCCTGAGAATGGGCAAGGGAAGTTGGGTTTCTTCCCAGGGTGACAAGTGTGCAGATGTATTTGTCGCAGCTCAGTTTCCATGTCCCCTCCTCAGCCTCAGCCCCTGCCAAAGGAAGCGCTGATCCCAGAGTCCAAAGCTTTGGGAAGTGCCTGGGGAGGCTTCCCAGCTTTTGGGGCCTCTGTTAGGGACAAAAGATGGGGGTCCTGTTGGATTTGACCCCTGTGGCACAGAGAGGGAAGTGCCGAGTGGGATTAGGGAGCTTCTGGGTGCTGGGGCTCCCACCACTGGGGTCCAGTCCAAGGTGTCCTTTGGAGTCCTCTGGAGGCCGGGAAGTTCTGAGTGGCTGGAGAGGTTTGGGAGAAGGAGCTTTTCCCTGGAGGCTGATGCATAGCGATGACACTTCCAAATAATCCAGCGGGAAGTGTTTGTTCTCTGGCCCTGGGGATAGAACGGTGGCCAGAAGAGCTGCCCACGGGTGGGTGCCGGCCTATGGTGGCCAAAAGCTGCTGTGGGTCACTCGCTGCTGGCACCGGGGCTTTCACCAGTGAAGGACGCCTGGAAAACTCGGGATGAGCTCCAGCTCGGGCGGGATGAATGAGCCGGGGCTGGAGGCGTCCACGGCACAAAGCGGCGGCTCCTTTGTGCCTGCCTGGCTCGGGAGCTCTCGGCATCCGCTGCGGGCTGAAGTGGCTCTTGGGCTGTTTAAAGGTTGAGTGCTGCTGCTCCGAGTGACGGGAGGCAGATTCGGTTAAATAAACACGGCGGCTTAGAGAGAAATTGAAGGTGACGAGGAGAGCTGGAGCAGAATTTAATGTTGGCAGCCGCGTTCCGGCGCGGTTCTCCAGCCGCATCCCTCTGGAATGGAAACACGTTCCCTGGAATGCGGAGGAGGGCGGGTGGGGGCTTCGGACGGGTACCACGAATCGGGAACCTGCTGCAGGGAACTTGTGGTGGTGCTGCAGTGGATTCTTGCGGATTTCACGTCGTCCCTGAGCTCTGGGAGGGCGCCGGGCTGTCCCCGTGCTCTGTCACACCACAGAGCCTTTCAAAAGCCATTTTGTCCTTTAATCACCGCCGGCTCTCCTTTAGTGCCTGGCAGATTATCCAGGTGTCGTTCCCGCGAGTTCCACCCTCGCCCCTCATAAAGAGGTGTCTGTGCTGGGATTGTGCTGGCGAGGCCGCGAGGTTTTGGATTCAGAGATTTTTGGGGGGACCCTGGGCTGTGGTTTGCTCGGGATCCGAAGCACATCCCCTCTTTTTCCCTGCCCTGTCAGCACATGGAAAATCTCCTGCCTGAGGGTCATGGGAAGTGTTTGTACTGGAAACAGGGAGAGGAGAATCTCAAAGGATGGACAAGAAGTTTCCCCTCTCTCTGCTGCGCCACCGTCCCGGGCGAAAAATCCCATTGGATTTTCCTGTGCGGAGAATTTTCCAACCGAAATATTGGATGGTGTTGAAGCAGAATTGTTTCTCTGCTCCGAGGATCCCCCTGGGACAGCCCCCTCCGTGCAGCGGTTGGGTGTCGGTGGAATTCCATGGTGGATTTCTCCAGAGCAGGGATAATGCAGGGAATGGCTGAGGAGCCTGGGCTCCTTCCTAAAGTGCCACCAATTCCCAGGCTGAGGAATCTCAGCAGAGATCTCAGCACTTCAAGTGCCTTTGCAGGAAAACAGAGTTTTGGTCAACACCAGAATCCCGAAACAAGTGCAGTGCAGAGTAAGGGAAGTTTTCGTGGAATTTGGGTTTTTTTTTTTTTCAATCCAAAGCTCATGGAACAATTCCACCTGGTGTGTGCTGCTCCTCAGAGCAAAGCTCAAGGTTCTGCTGCTCCTTGCCTTGTGCCAGTGTCTGCACTGACGGACTTCGTGTTTTCCAAGCCTCGGGAATTCTGGCGTGCAGGATTCTCTGTTTCGGGAGGGGTGGAGCTGGGGAATTTCTCAGTGCCTCGGCAACAGTGTCACTAAAAATCCCATCGAAGGAAAAGGCTGGATGAGGCTTGGAGCAACCTGGACTAGCGGCATTATCGCTGCCCGTGCCAGGGGGTTGGAATGAGATGAGCTTTAAGCTCCTTTCCAACCCAAACCCTTCTGGTGCTCCATGACAAAGAGAGGTTTTGGCGCACGGAGAGCAGGCCGGGGATGGAAATGTTCTGGGAACGTGGCAGCAGAGGACGCGCGGGACAAGGAGCGCGAAGGAGAGGAACGAAAGGAAGGAAACACGTCGGAAAAAGGGCGGAAGGCTGCGGGATAACCGCACCACAGGGGCCATCCTGGCGCAGCTGATCTGTCTGGCTCGGGACCCGCCGGCCCACCCGTGTCACTGTTGCGGCACCGAGGGGACAGGGTGGCTCAGCCCTGCTGCCTACCGCACCCGGGTGACAGCGGTGGCACCCCGGGGTCCCCAGCGCAGGTGAAGCGGGTCCGGAGGAAGGGGACCCGGGCCCCCTGTGTCCCTCCAGGCCTGGCGGGGGACACCGATGGGGCTCCGGCTGCAGATCGGGGCCGCGGATGTCGCGATCTGCGCTGACACCGTGTGGCCGCTCCCCGCATCTCGCCCCGGCGCCCGGCAAGGGGGATTCAGTCCAAACAGTCCCGAAATGTCCCCAAAGTCACCTCTGAGCGCAGAGGAGTGTCAAGCAGGAGGCAGGAGATGGGCCTTGCTCTGGTCCCCTGCCACCCTCGTGCCTGGATCCCTGCATCCCTCAAAACGACACTTTGAGCGCTTCCAAATGAGCTGGACCTGGGCTTTTTTTTTTTTTTTTTTTTTTTTTTTTTTTTTTTTTTTTTTTTTTTTTTTTTTTTTTTTCCCTACCGCAGTTTTAAACTCAACTCGGTTTAAAACTAAATACGATCCATTTAGATAAGACACCTATAAAAAGTGATTTTTTACTGTGGGATTACTGAGGCCCTGGCCACAGGTTGCCCAGAGAAGCTGTGGCTGCCCCAGGATCCCTGGAAGTGTCCAAGGCCAGGCTGGAGCAAACTGGAGCAGTGGAAGGTTCCCTGCCTATGGCAGAGGGGTGGAACGAGGTGAGCTTTAGGGTCCCTTCCATCCCAACTCATGCAGTGGTTTCCCAGAAGGGCCCATCTGGGGTCTGTCCCTGCTCCAAGGGACTTTTAATTCCCCCTGTTCCAGCCAGGCAGCTGATTTGGGGAGGACAAGGACTTTTTATGTCCCCTTTCAGCAGGCACGAGGCCCCGGAGAGGAACCATGCCCGATGTATTCAGCCACTCTCGGAAAAAGCCCTTTCTCCGCAGCCTTTCCAGCCGCAAGGATTTGGCAGGGAAAAGCCCAGCTCTGCCCATGTGGGAGCAGAGCCGCAGATACGGGATGCAGGTGGATGGGGCTGGAGAGGCAGGGGGGCCTCGCTGAGTGGAAAATGAGCTTATTCCTGATTTCTGCAGCACAAACCCATGGATAGAGGCACGGAGATCCTTACCCAGCGCTTCCAAGCGGAGCAGAATTTTAGGATAAATGCCCCCTCGCCATGCCAGGAGGAGCCTCGAGGGCGCTTGCCGTGCCCATCCCCTGCGGGCCCCGGCACAGGCGCAAAGCGGAGCTGAAGGAAGACTTGGAGCTGAGGAAAGAGCCCAAACAATGGACAATGGAGCCATTTAAGGAACAACAAATAACTTTCTGCCCTGTGAGTTTGTCCCGTCGGAGTCACGGGGTGAGCGCAGGGCATGAATGGGGGTTGTGCTGGAGGGAGCCAGGCTTTGCCCCACCGCCGCCACTTCAGATGCTGGCGCATTTATTTTGGTGGGTTTTTTTTTTTTTTGTTTTTTTTTTTTTTTTTTTTTTCACAGGATCAGGGCCAGAGAAAGAGCGGGGACAAAAGCAGCACATTCAGTGTGCAAAAAAACCCCCAAACAACAACAACAACAACAAACCCAAAGCAACACCAAAAACGAAGGGAGGGAGAGAAAGGGCTTCGAAATAAGGCGCAGATGGGAAAACATGAATATTCAGGTGGAGAAAGGGACTGAACCTCTCCCAGTGAAGCTGGTTCAGAGCTGGAGAACTGGGGAAGCTCCTTTCCCCGGGAATTCGGGACTCTGAGGGGCTGTGGTAAGGTTGGGAAACTGAAACCTGTGCCCAGTGATGTGCCCTGGGGATCGGGAATGTCTGTATCCCGGACACCTCTGTATCAGGAGCCTTTGGCTGGAGCAAGTCATGCGAGGAAAGGCTGAAAGAGCAGAAAATTCGGGATGAAAGAGTTACGGGATCTCCCCTTGCCTCTATGTGTTCTGCCTCCAGCCCAGCTGGGATTCGGTAGCAGCTCTGGGCAGGAGCTGTAACGAGGTGACAGAAAGACAGATCCTGCTGGAAACAGGGAAAACGAGGCGAAGATTCCTTCCTCCTGAATTCCAGGCCTGGCTGCCAGATGGAGCAGGGCCGCACTCTGCCTGGAAGCACAGCAGGGTGCTTGGGTGAGAGGTGCTGAGGCTCCTGGGCTCTGCCGTGCTGGATTCCCTGGGAACGAGCTGCGAGAATTGGAGAGCCCACAGGAAAGTTAAAGGGTGTTGTTTTGGTGTGGGTTGTTTTTTTTTTTTTTTCCTTTTTTTCCCCTGCTCTTTGGGAAGCTAAAAATAGTAATAATGCCAGAGGAAGAAATAAAAACACCCAATCAGCCAAACCAAAATTGAGCAAGGGCAGCACTGGAAAGGGAGAGGGGGAGAATGTGCTGAGTTGGGATGTGCTGCTAGCTCTGCTTCCTGTAGGATTTGGCTTTTTGAGGATTCCAGCCCAGTTTTGGATGTTGTAGGCCAGGGTTTGATCCCACAAATAACTGCTTTTATCCAAGGGAATCAGCAATGGGAAAGTCTTTGATGTTAATGAGCCCCAAAATCCAAATTCCTGCCTTTTTCCCCCCCGCCCTTTGGGATCTGGGATCACGCTGGGATCATGCCACTGCCATGGGATTGTCCTGGATCCCAGTGCGACAATCCAGGGATGCTCCACCACGCCGCCAGCCGGCCCTGGAGCTGCTTCTCCTGCAGCTGTTCCGTGTCTGTGAGGTTAATGAGCGCAATTAACAGCTAACGCTCTAATTGCAGCAGTTTAGAGGGAGACCCGACCATCAGTGGCTATGCCCGGCCCTTCATTGGCCAGAATCGGGCTGCAATTGGGCACTGCCTCGTCCCGCTGCTGCCAGGAGACCTCAGGGATGCAGCATTCCAGACTCAGGGTTCCTGGCAGATCCCGCCCTTCCCTTTCTGTCCGAGGGAGGCGGAGTTTGGGGTGAACGGTGGAATTTTGAGCTAAAATCGCCGGGTTTTAGAGGGAAATGTGCTCTAAGCCAGGTTGGTGGGCACTTACAGCGAACAAAACCTTGACATCAATCTGGAGCAGCAATTCCAGCGGGGATTTGGAGATGCAGCTCTCTTCCGAGTGGAATTAGCGCTCGCCTTGTCCAAGTGCGGCTGTCCTGGGCGATACCAAGATGTACCTCAGAGCTCCATCCTCACTCGGGCTGACACCATTCATCCAAGTTTATCTCCCCCCTGGATTTAAAGCTTTCCCCAATCCATATCAAAGCCCTTCCCTTGCTTCCCACATGAATAATGAATGCTGGCGCTGCTTCCCATAAATCATCGTCGTTCCCGGTGCCATGGCTGCTTCGAGTGCAGACATCTGCATCTCAGACCATAGAGAACGTGGAAAATTCACTTTCCCCCCTTCATCCTGGTGGGATCACAGGCTTGGTGCACCCAAGGGGATGGCGACTCCAATTCCATCCTTTGCCTTCCTTTGGTTTTGAGACCGGAGAATGTGGGCTCCTGGCTTTTCCATGCTGCTGGGACACATCCTGGCGCTGCTCTGGGAGCTTTTCCGTGCCCAGCTGATGCCCAAGGTGCTCTTGGAAAGGCCTTGGGAGCTCTTTAATCCCTAATGGAATTCAGGATTTGGGGCAGGTTGGAGCTGGGTGGGTTCCTGGGCAGGGAAGATGGTGTTAGGCACCCAAGCCACGTTTCCCTCCTTCCGTGTGGATCCATTCTTTGCCCTTGGGAGCAGCGGGTTTCTCCCTCCAGCCAGGGCACATCCACCCACATCCCGATTTGCCTTACAGAGCAGATTTTCCAAGAGAAAGCCACAGCATTCCCATTCCAATCCATCTTTTGGGGCCTACAGAGCGTGTTTTCCTCTCCCCAGCGCTCCACAGCTGGTGCATCTGTGGCTTTGAGGGATTCTCCCACTTTTGTCTTTCACCTTGGCTCGTCTTTTATCAGAAATCGTTTGGAAACTTTTTTTTCTTTTTTTTCCCTCTATTTATTTATTTTTATTCATAGGCTTTTATTGTAGCTCTGGCTACGTGACGAGGAGCCTGCTCTGAAGTGTTCTTGAGGATCTCATTGTCCCTTATCGTGGGATTGTATCTCGCTGCAATTCATCCACAGTCATCCTTCAGAGGCGAGCATCTCTCATATGAAGCCCCTTTCATCACGCGGTGACAACTCTTGGATACATCATTATTCAGCGGCGGGGTTGGGAATTATAATCATTAGGCAATTTTTCCACCCCTAATCTGATTTTATAAACTGTTTCTTTTCATTATCTTTGGGCGGCAAACAGTAAATGCATCTGTCTGGTTAGATCCTCCCCGATAGCAGTAATAGAAAAAACCTAGTCAGGACATCTCGGGGAGGGAGCAGCCCAGCTGCTCGCCCTGTATTTGCACATCCAGAGGTTATATAGGCTGGAATTTGCTCGGCTCAAATTCCCCATGCTCAGGTCTCACCCCGCTGTCACCCCTCAGGTGAATTTTGGGGCAGTGGAATGGCATTTGTACCGTTAAAAAGGGAAAAAAGGAGTGGGAAGGAGGGGATGTTTCCACACGCCGTGGATGTGTTTCCAAGCATTTCTTTAGGAATGAGTTGTCTGTCCCCTTTCACCTCACAGCCGGGTAAGGGAGATGCCACCTGTATAATGCGGGCTCCCTTGTAGAGATGATGTTTCCTACTTAAAAACTTGGGTTTTTTTCCTTTATAATAATGGAAAATCCAATCTCCATGGCTCTTTTCCCCTCAGAAACTTGCGAGAGGCAGCCAAACTGCTGGGATGGGGCTGGAGAAAGCCAACGGGCTGCTTCATTAATTCCCTGCTCCTGGAGTGCGTGGGACCAGGATACCCAAGATCCATCAGGATTTCAGCCCTCACTGCCCATTTTTGGGTGGCAACAGGTCATTAAACTCAAACGTGGCTGCCACCTGCTGCTTGTGTGACAGGGACATCAGGATGAGGCCTCCCAAGGGTGACCGTTTCCCCATTTCTTTTAAAACCTGCCCAAATTTCCTCAGAACTGGGCAGGGGAGGGAAGCTCCCTCGCTGCACGTCCCTGGGAATTGGCAGAGCCTTTTCCTGCCCACCCAGGGGCGCTGAAAACTCCAGAGGCCCCAAGCCCATCCCTGTGCCCTCCTGTTCTGCTGTGGTTCCTTCTGCCCGTATCCCGCTCCACCTTCCAGAGGTGAGAGGAGCGATGGGGATCTCGGGGAAGCGGCAGTCGCATTCCCAGGCTGTTTTTTAATCCCATATTTATACCTAGAAGCAGGATTGGGATTAAACAAGGAGCATGCTGTGCTCATCCCCTCCTCCTTTGCCAGGAGACGGGAAGCACCCCTCTCCACTCTTCCAGCCCCCCATGGAAGGGAGGGAATGCTGAGAATCTGAGTGAAATTCCCATTTTCCTCTCCCCTTCCCAAAAAAGCGGAGCCGTGGCTGCCTGGATGCTGCAGCCCAGCAGAGAGAGGAGGGAAGGAGAGAAGGACGGAGGTTTGATGTCTCATTTAGCTCTGCGGCCGCCAGCCCACAGTGACAGAAACCAATAAAACCTTTATTGATACAAGCTTAGTCCATGGAGCTGCTAATCCCGGGGCAGATGGCAAACAGATAACGGAGACACTCCAATTTTCCCCGGTTTATTCGGGAGGACGGAGACAGGTAAAGCAGCGCAGGGTAAATACCCGTTATTGCTTCGAACACGGCAATAAATCCCGCTCCTTTGGAAGGGCTGGAGCGGGATTTTCCTGCGCAGGGCCGAGCTGGGAGCTCGGGGGTGTCACGGGCCCATCAGGCTCCTTCCCGGAGCCGGGAATGCCACAAGAAGATGGAGATTGCCATCTCCCGGCGCGTGGAGATGCTGCAGCGCTGATGGGACCAGCCTGGGCGGGCTCCCAATCCCATGGGAGCACCCACATTCCACCCGCCGTGCTCTGGGAAGCTCCGCCTCCCTCTCCCGGCGGTGGTTTTTTGTTTGGTATGGTGGGGTGGTTTTTTTGTTGTTGTTGTTTTGGGGGTTTTTTGGGGGTTTTTTTCTTTTTTTTTTTTTTTTTTTTTTTCCTTTGTGGGTTGTGGTTGTTGTTGTTGGGGGGGTTTTGGGGTTTTTTGGGGGTTTTTTGGGTTTTTTTTGGTTTTGGTGGTGGTGGGTTGGTTAGTTAGTTTGTTGTTGGTTGGTTGGTTGGGGTTTTTTCGGGGTTTTTTTTTTTTGTTTGTTTGTTTGGGTTTTTTTTGTTTTTGGTTTTGGTTTTGCTTTTTTTGTTTGGGTTTTTTTTTGTTTTTGTTTTTGGTTTTGCTTTTTTTGTTTGGTTTTTTTTTTGGGTTTTTTGGTTTTTTGTTTTTTGTTCTTTGCTTTTTTGTTTTGGTTTTTTTTTTTTTTTTTTTGGTTGGCTGGTTGGTTGATTTTTTCCCCAGCAGCTGCGATCCTGGAGGATGCTTTGCAGGGAGAGGGAGGAGATGGTGCCGGGCGGGGACACGGAGTCTATGAAATGCAGCTCTGGGAAGGCCTTGAAGTGAGAGCATCCCTCAGGGCACAGTGGGATGAGACTGTTCCTCATGGGATGAGGATTTGGGATCTGGGGCGGTCCCTGAGCTGCTGAAAAGTGCTCCGGCTGTCCCTTGCTTCACGGCGACTGTCCCCACGGCTGTCCCCGTCCCTCTCCCTTCTCGGGGACATGGATAGGACAGAAGGGGACGCGTGTGGGGCAGAGGTGAGCATCCAGGTGGATCCAGGGACACTGAGCTCTGGCTTTGGACACTGCCCCACGGATATATCTCAGCTCGGCCAGGGCAAATATTTGACGAGTGGCACTTGTGTGTGTGTTGGCAGGGACACAGGGACACACGGCCAGGGATGTCCGCAGGGCTGGGATCTCTCACTTCCCACGACTGTCAGCATTTCCTGGGATTTGCCACGGCAGGGAGGCCAGGCTGGTCCCTGAGGGTCCCTGCTCCGGGCTTTGGTGGCACCAGCCGCAAATGGGGCACCCAAACGTGTCCTGAGGGCTGGAGCAGGGAATGGCTGGGGCAGGGAATGGCTGCGGCGGGCCCCTTGGGGATAGTTCTGCTGGCTGTCCCCTCCAGAGCTTTTCCTGCTGGGACGAGAGGACCCCTGGTCCCCGGCAGCTCTGGGAAGCGGCACTAGAGGGAGCCGCCAAGCTGGCAGCACATTCCTGCCTCTTTTCCCCTTTTTTCCCCCTCTCCTCCCCCTCCAGGAGACTTTCCAGGCAAGAATTCTGACCCCTGACCTGTTCCGGTGCTGTGCATGGAGACACATCCTACCTGCCATTGGAACCATCCCAAAGCTTCTTCCCAAAAACCTGCCCAGCCCTGAACTTTTCCTCTCGGAAACTATTTAAAAAGGAAAATCTACTTTCCCCTCTTATTTTAAAAATGTAAATCTTTGCTGAAAATGCACGGCTAGGGGGTGGTGCTTACAACCTATAAATATTTCTAATTTTCCCAAAGAAACCCTGGTGAACTTTATCTCCATTCCCAAATATCATATCTTTACATTTCCAGAAATGATGGCTAACAGGATAAAAGTGCCTCCTTCAGCTCTGCTGATCCATTTTTTCCTTAAATTCAGTAACACTTAAAAAAAAAAAAAAAACAAAAAAACCCCTTTAAGGTAAAAATCTGCCTTTTTACACCTGTAAATACTGATATTTGAATGTATTTTTTCCCCCAGAGACTTTTTCAGGGAGGCTTTTACAGTAATTAACAACTTCTCCTGCTCAAGGCCAGCAGCCTGGTACCGTGTTAGGTGTCCCTTCCCATGGAATGGGATGAGCTTTAAAATCCCTTCCCACCCCAAAAATTCTGGGGTTCTTTGTGGATTATTGTCGGTGTCCTGCTGAATCCAAGAAGCATTTTGGGAATTTGAATGTATCTTACGTCAGGAGCACCCATATGGAGCAGCTCCAGCTCTCCTGCCACTTCTGAGGACCTCAGGTGTCCCATCCCCAGGAATCTGCACAGGTACACAGCGAGATGCTCCTCCACACAGGGAATCCAGGAGGAATTTTTCCACGGAAAGGGACGAGTTCCCACCCAGACACCTCTCGCTGGTGCAGTTCTGGCACAACCGGTTCCCCTCAGCACGGAGATTGGGATCAAGTTTGAAGTTCAGGCACTATTGACAGAGATTCTGTCAACAAAAAGGTGTTGAAGGATGGGATATTTGTGGAAGAAGTCAGCGAGAGGTGAAAGATATCCCCTTCAGGGGGCCTTTTCATGCTCAGAAGGCCCCTGCTTGCTGAGATTTTCCGGGAGAAGCTGGAGGCAGGGATATGGTGGCTCCAGCTCCTCCCGGGCTAGCGAGGTTTTGCCAACATCCACCCGGGATGGAATAGAACCAGAGCACTCAGGGAGCAGCTGCATGCTGGAAAACAGCCTTGGAGGCTCTGCTACACGGTGTTTGGGTTTCAAATACCCTAAATTAGGGATAGGGAATCGCAGCTCAGTGTGGAGATATAACGGGGTGACGGAAAGGGAGTTTCCTTGCGTTCTCTCTGGCTCTTTTTCCTTCCCCCTGTTCCAAATTATCCTGGGATATTTGCTCACCTTTCTTGGGCTCATCATCCCTCTTTGGCTGCCTCTGAAAGGACCGTGGGGAGCACCCACAAGCAGGATCCTGGCTGAGCCCTCTCCGGAGAAAATCCCTCTGGTCAGAGGAATAAGCAGCTCTGGAGCCTTTTCCCACGTGCTGGTGTCTCCCTAAGGGAGCCCCTTCCTTGGGATAGGGAACATAGCTTGGGGTCACCCCCAGTTCTCTGTCCCACCGGGAGGAAATGAAGGTTTTGGGGCTTGAGATTGGCCAGTGGATGGTAAAGAAGGTGGGCTTGCAGCAAGGGAGCTCAGAAAGATGGATGGATGGATGGATGGATGGATGGATGGATGGATGGATGGATGGATGGGTGGATGGCTGTTCCCTGTCACTCTCATTTCCTTGGAAAACTGCAGGAGCCACTCCAGCTCCTAAGGGAGATGGGAAGGAATCCCAGAGGGTTTGAACCATTAGGCTTTTTGAGGAAAATCAATCCTGCTCAGTTTTACTGGTGCCTTTGTTAATCCCAGGGTGAGGAATTTTCCCCAGGAGAGCAGATCCTGTGCGGGTCATTGGCTCTGGGCCTCCTCTCCTTGCTGCTGCTCAGGGGCTGGGCAGAAGGAAATGCACTGGAGGTGTTTTGTCTCGGCGTTTGTCTCCTGCCAAGATAAGGATTACTTCCCACCCTCAGCCCGCACCGGGATCAGGTAACCTGGCACAAATGCGGCTTTCAGGATTTTTCAGGCTTTTTTCAGGCTCCTCCTTCCTCCAGGTGTCAATGCAAGGCCTCCTTTAACTTCCTTTTCCCCCTGTTTCCCCCCAGTTTTCTGCAAAGTTTGTTTGTTGCGGTTTTTTTGTTGTTGTTGTTTTTGGTTTTTTTGGGTTGGGTTTATTTTTTGTGTGGGTTATTTTTTTGCTGTTGTTTTGTTGGTTTTTTTTTTTTTTTTTTTTGGTGTGGGGAGAGAATGGGGAGGATGGACACGTCCCCATGGAGCAGCATCCCTCATCCCAAAGCTGGGCAGATTGAGCCTGTTTACCATCAGCCCCTCCTATCCCTCTTATCCCAGTCCATCCTGCTTCATCTCCGCAGCAGCCAGGCCTGACTCTTCTCTTGTTTAAAGAGGGCAAAAACCCCGTTAAACCCCTAAAACCTCCAGGCACTGGGAGGAGCTCCAAGGCCGCTCCATGATGTTTGAGCATTCCCGGGGATTCACTGGCTGCAGTCCCACCGTGCCGCACGCAGCCGGCCCCTAATTGCATTGTTTCTGCTGATCCACGAGGAAATTATTTATGGGCACGAGGAGCCTACTCAGCTTCCAGAGCCTTTCAAGTTTATAGGAGTTTTCCATGGGCTTGTTTGCAGGTTCGGGTTATTTTTACCCCCTCAATTACCGGGGGTTGCTCCCTCCCTTTGCAGGGGGGTTGATTCTTTCCTTCTCTCCCTGTGGGATGGGATGAATGGGTGGCTGGAGAGGGGCCAGCTTTGGCCTCAGCCCATTTCTCTCTGCTCTCAGCAGATCCAGATCCTGTTAGTCCTTTGCTCTCCTGGCTCCACGTCCCGGCCCTGGCACAGCTGATGATTCCCAGCCCCTCACAAGCACATCCATCCCCAAAGCAAATCCATCGGGAGCAAACAATCCCCCTGGAACCATGCTGGAAAGGCTCATCCCAACTCTAAACATCCATTACCCAGGAATATGAACTGCTGGTGGAGCTCCATTTCCTCTGGCTCCTTTTTAATGGGTACCTGATACCCCAAGTGCTTCCACATTGGGAAATTTGCTCCAAGACGTGGAATTGCACGGGATAAACCCCACCACCGGCAGCTTCTCCATCAGGGCAGTCTCTCCAGGCTGGGGTCTGCTTCTCTGTAGGACCCTACTGGCCCTCAACCCCTTTTCCACACCACGGGAATGGCTGGGTACCCTCGGGAGGAGGGAACACAGCCTCATTCCGGTCGTCTCCTGCCTGGAAGTTGTTTTCCATGCTCCCACTTCGGTGGGTTTAGGCACACACACGCTTTCTTGGGAAGGGAGCAGCCTGTGTGGCAGGAATAAACCATCTGAGGTTGCTTTAAACACCCCTTGGAGCAGGGCCAGGAGCCCAGGCAAGGAAACGCTGGGAGCTTGTTTTAATTTAGTGGTGTTGAAGTGTTCGGCTGCAATTAAGCAGCTGAAAATTAAACAGAACCAGTCATTAGGGCTGGTGGGACAAGCACAGCAGACCAGAGGATATAAATTATTTCCAATGGAGAATGCCAGAGCATCGTCAGGATGGGGATGGTTCCCCTCCTTGGCTGTTATCTCTTGGTTTAAATCAGAGGGATTTCATCCCGAGGAAATGAGTCCCTGCAGGTGCTGGCTCTTGGAGAAGGTAAGGAGAGGGAAAAGAAAATCATGGCAGGGGGTTTCCTGTGCTCTCCCAGTCCCTCCATCCCAGGGAATTCCTTCCTCTCCCTACCTGAGCTCGGTTTTGAGCTCCCATCATTATTCCCTGATGTTGATGCTCCCTTTCCCGGGATCCTGCTCCCCATGGAAGGATCTGGAGCCACCAGCTTCCCCTGGGACCAGCCTTGGGTCACTCCCAAGTGTGTTTTGGGGGACAATGACCTGATCCAGGCCGTGTCCTGGGGAATTTCTTTGCCACCTGGGCTGCTTTGGAGGAAGGATTCGGGGCAGGAATTGGTGCCTTGGTGGAGTGAAGGTGGAGAGGGACAAAAGCGGGAATTTGGGCTGGAATCCCTCACCTCCCGTGGGGAAATCACAGCTGAGAGGGGAAGGATGGGGCAGGCTTTCCAAAACCTGCTGGCTGGGCATATCCATGATGTTTATGCAGACAATTCTGGGATATCAGAGCTCCCAGACAATGAAGAGGGACAACCTGGATCCATGAATCTTCCAGCATCCTGCAGGATTCTTTTACAAGCCCAAAGCCAGGTAAGCCCAGGAATGCTCTTTTAAATCCCTCACCTTTCAGCAGAATCAAAACTTAAGCCTGGCTTTAAAGCCAAGCCCAGGTTTTAAGTGCATTCCTGGGATCTGTTGAAGTGAGTGGAAAGCGTCTCCCTCAGCTTCAGTGGGATTTTCCCGGCCTGAAACGAATCCAGATCTCCCGAAATAAATACCCCCGGCTCTGGAGCTGTGGAACCACACGGGGCTCTGGGAACAGTCGTAGCCAGAAAAGGATCCAGCTCATTCATCTGCCCTCATCATGTGTGTTAAATTCTGCTGACATCTCCCAGAATTCCAGGAAATAAATGGGAACCAGTGCCTGAAGAGCACTCGGTTGGCAGTGCCACGGGATGAGTGGCAGGAGCATTGTTTGTGGGCAGCCTTCCAAAGGGAGCTCCCATTTCTCTCTTGCCAGCACAAGATGTGAAATTTCATTCCCATTTTATCCCAATTACTGGCCTGGAATTCTGACATGGAGTACTTCTGATAACACACAATAGCTCCAATATCCCAGGTGCTTTCCCTATGGGAGCAGAGTTGGATTTAAGGTGGGAATTCCACCATATTCCCAGCCCTTGCTACCCATCCTGGATTCCCACTCCAGGCCTCAATTCCAACACTGCCCTTCCAGGAGAGCAGTGCAATTCACCTGATCAAAAAACACATTTGAGCTTTTCTCAAAGGAAATGAAACTTTCCCGGCCACCTTCTTTTATCTGGGGGAAAAAAAAAACTAAAAAAATAAACATACAAACTCACAAAAAAACCACAAACAAAAGCAAAACAAAATACAAAACCAAAAACACACACACACACACACAAAAAAACCCAAAAAAAAACAAAAAAACAAAAAAACAAAAAAAAAAAAAAAAAAAACCCAAAAAACCCCACAAACAAACCAAAAAAACCCCACACCAACAAAAACTAACAAGTCTGAAACCCTAAATCTTTCTCAGCTCAAAATATTTTTACTCAACCCTGTGCACCTGAAAAAAAAATCAACCCAAAAAACAACAACAACAAAAAAAAACCCAAACAAACAACCCCAAACCAAAACCCCTGAAAATCCCATTTTGCTCCAAAGAGGTTTTTTTTACTCCTGAAGAAATTAGTGACAGCAATTTATAAGGCTGTAAATAAATATTTTGTTGTCGTTTATTTGGATGGTCTCCTGTAGGTTCAGGAAGGCAGAGCAGTAAAGAAAAGAGCAGGTTTTATCTCCCTCATCTTTAACTTTAAAGGCCTTGTGCAAAGAGGAGCTGCCAGGCAGGAACGGGAAGCAGACTTTTGGGATGAAGGAATCGACTGGAGCAGACAAGGCAGCTCTTCACAGCTTTAAATCCTGTTTTATATCCCCCATTCCCACACAGGGAGAAATAAACAGAGTTTCGCTGTGATTATTCGGAGCCTTTATGATGGTTGTAATGTTCTCTGCTGCTCACCTCACCTTGGCTTTGCATTTTCACACTGAGACGAGTTTCTGCTGGCAAATGAGCCCTGAAAAGAGTTTACCTAGCTCGAAATGGCTCCAAACCCTCGGGAAATCCTCCGGAGCAGCACCGGAGAGCTCTGGGATGGCTGGAATGGCACCCTGGGCACAGCCAGGGGCTCTGGCGTGTGGCACCAGCAGGAAGAGCTGCAGAGGGGACATTGGAAAATCCAGGACTATTAAATACAGTGTTTATATATTCAATACTACCAAATTCAGCACAATTCAATTCCTATTCAGCCCTATAAAATGTTGTTCAAAACCCCCCTCCACTATTAAAGCAAAGGACCTTGAGGAAAACCAGCAGGGAATTCAGGACTTTTCTTCTCCCTTTTCTGGCTGAGCAACCTGGCAGGTTCAGAGCCATCCCTCGGGAAAGCATTAGGTTATTAATCCCGCTTTTCAGGCCACCCTCGTGTACACCGCACACTTTTTCCTACAAGACCCTCTCAGGACAAGAAGATCCTGCACTGAACGTTGCTGGATGGATCCCTGGCCTAAAGCCTGACTTAAGCATTATAAAACCCTACCGAATCTGCTCCCAACTCTTTTCCAGGAGGAGCAGATTCCCTGCTTTCCCCAGCTCTCTGGACACAAGCCCAGCAAGCCCCCGGCGCTAATCCAGCCTCCCTTAGGTGTTTTTCCAGCAGCACGACTCAATATCCCGCTCCTTGCCAAGTCCGTGGCCTTCGAGCTCCGTGGTGGCCAAGAGGAGGGATCCATCCCGCTAGGAAAAACAAGGGGAATGGCTTTAGCAGCCCCTCGGCCCCAGCACGTGCGGGGTTTGTTTGCAGAGCAGGGCCGGGGCTCGGGATCTGCTCCCGCCTGTATTTACAGCCGCCCGAGGCTTCCATGTGGGCTCAGCCTTAACCGGGACCTTAACCCCAAGGAAAATATCGAGAGGGAGTTTTGTTTCTCTTTCAGAGCACGGGAGGAGGCGAGGAATATTCCCCAGGGAGAGAGAACCACCTGGGCTCCGTAGTCTTGGGAGACTTTTCCTTCCAGCTTCAAGGCTTTCATTCCGGGGGATTTGAGGAGGAGACGAGGGCTTCCTGCGGGAAGGAGCTGCCGGTGTCTCCCGCTCTCCCCAGAGGCACGAGCCCCGCGGCTTCCCAGCGCCTCTGTTCGGCTTGCCAGCAGAGGGATGCGGTTTTCCCGGGATGCCGGGAGGGAGAGGAAGGAGCCTGCCTCCCTTCTGCCGCATTCTGTGCGGGATCCCGGCTCTCGAAGCCCTCTCCAGAGGCGGCGGCTGCTCCCGCTGGCCGGCCCCTCCTTGCAAGCGGCTCCCAGATGCGCCGAGCAGGATTTGCAGGGAACAACCCTTAATCTCCCCTCCTTCCAGCCCCAGACTCCGCCGTGAAGCGGGATTCTACCCAAAATACTCGGTGTTTTTAAATATCGACTCCTGGGAGGGAAAGGTGATATCTGGCACCGGACACATCCGGAGGTGTGGGATACGGCTGGAGCTGCACATCCCCGAGCTCCACTCAGGGTATGAAATGAGATTCCAAACCCAGGCAGAAAAGGAGGAGAAAATCCCTGTAAAGAGAAAAGCAGGACGGACTCATGCGACTTATTACGGGTTTTCAGCGCTCCGGATCAGTAACCTTTCCCACCAGGAATTTTTATGTAAAGGATCCGGGATGCCGCTCTCGTTTTCACGTTGAGAATCTCTGATCACAGAACGTAGAGGCTTTTTTAGGGGGGAAAAAAAAATCACACGGAAGAACTCCCGGGGGGTTTGGTGTGGTTTTAATCCGGGTAGGTTTGAGGAGCCTCTGGCAGGGAGGGATTTTACGGAGGAAAATTGTTTTTGACAAATATTACTGTTAAGTATGGAACCTGTGGCCCTGACAGAGATGCTCAGAGGGAGTTTCGGAGAGAGATTTTATTTTGCTGAGCTCTCAAACGATCTCCTTCAGCAACCAGGAAGTCTTTTTGCGATCCTCCAACTCCCTGCATTTGAGCAAAAGGCTGGAGAAATCCTGTCGGAATTAATTTTGCGATGTCTATGACACACAAAGCACGGGCTGAGGCACCCAGCACTAACTGGGGGTTTTGAGCGTGTTTGATCCCACATGATTTTCCAGTTTGATTTGTTCCCAATGGAAAAGGAGCTCCATAAACTCCCGTAAGAGCTGCAGGATTCCTGAATCAGTAATGAATTATAATAATAATAAAATAATGTAGCACAGCATGGTAGCATTAGATAGCAACACAACAATAGAATATATGATTGTTATTATATAATAATTCACAGTATTATCTATTACAGTATAATATTAATTATTTTATTTTGTAATAAATAATCGAGAACAAATACTGGTGATACACCCCAGGACCTCCTACCTTTGACTATTCTAATCTCGAGCTGCTGCAGCAGAGGAACATCCTTGGAATTCTATCCAATATTCTTCGTATTTCCATCTCGTATTCTTGACATTCCTATTTTAAAATATATTAAAAAAAAAAAAAAACAGAGCTCCCTGCTCCACTGGATTTTTATTCGGCAAAATTAATGACGTAAAATCGCGCCTCTGTCACCCGAGGCTCAGCCCGGGGTAAAAACGCCCACAAAATTTCAGCATCTTTGGCAAAAACGGGGAAGATTTTGGCTTTTAAAGTATTTTTCATGCCGGATTGCGTTCAAGTGGAGAAAGAAGTGCCGGGGAAAGGAAAGAGGAGCCCGAGCAGATGGAAACCATTGTTGCCAGGGCAAGGCAGGGAATGGCCAGGGGGGAGCAGTTTTGGGGTTCCGATGCTGCTCCTGGTGCTCCACAGAGAGCTGGACAGACAGTAAATTAATTGGGATTTTCCTGCCACATCTCACCTGAGCAGCCGCCCCTTTCCTTTCCTTCTTTTCGCCTCTTTCTTTTCCCTTTCCTTTTAATAATTTACTAATGTCTCTTCTTTCTCCTTAGTTCTTTTCCTCCATCCTAATTTTAAAAATTATTTTATTTTTGCCTTTTTCCCCCATTCCTTTTCATTTCCCCCGCTTAACTTACCTCTCTTCTCTTCTACGTTTTTTTTCTTCTTCGTTTCATTTTTAGTTTGATTTGCCTCCTCCTTCTACTTCTCTTCCTTCGTTTCCTTTCCATTACTCCTTTCCCTCTTCTTTCCCTTCCCGTTTCCCTCAGCTTCCTTTCCATCCCCGCTACATCCAGGCGCACATTCCCGCGGGGACCGGATTGCGGTGATGTCCTCGGGAGCCCGGCAGGGCTCCGGGGACGCGGGGAGCAGGGGGGAGGATCTTTTCCTACAGGGATCTTTTCCTTGGAAAAGCCCCATCCCCAGGCAGCGAGGGATGATCCAGCGCCGCTGCTCCGCCGCGCGCGGGCCGTGGAAGGGGGAATCCTCCTCCGCTGGCGGCAGGAGACCCCTAAACCTCCCCGAAACCCAACCCCAGGGATCCGCAGGGGTGCGGGAGCGGCGGCTGCCTTCCCCGGTGGCTTTTCGATGGCCGCCTCCCCGGGGTCCGAGCGCGGCGAACTCATCGCACCGCGGCCGTGTCGGGGCGGGCACCGGAGGCGGGAGGCACCCGCGGGCCCCCAGCCCTGGGCGAGGCGAGGCTCCCGTTTAATCGATCCGCTCTCTTTTCCGGGGGCTTTTTCCAGCGCTCAGGCCCTGGTTGGATTCAGGGCCGCAGCTCGGCCCGGGGGTGCCCTTCGTGCCCCCCGCCCGCCCTGGGGGACACGGGAGTGATGGGCGCTGCATCCCGCTTCCCGAGCCCCCCGCTTTAAAACCCCTCGACCAGCCACTTTTCCAAGCTCTGCTCTCCCCACCCCGAGCCCCCATCCTTCCAGTCGTTTGCGAGAAATACTCACGGTCTTCCCATCGAGTTCTTCGTGAGGGGGGATAAAAGTCCCCAGGAATCCCGCGGCCGCTCGCCCCATTTGCCTTTGACGGGGCCGCTCCCGGGTGGGATTTTTCGGGGCCGAAAGAAGCGGATTTCGCCGCCGGCGGCTGGGCAGCAGCCCGTCCGCGGGCAAGCCTCCTTGGGCAGGGCCCCGTGCCCTCCGAAATCGACCCCGTCCGGTCCCGCAGCCCCGGGCCATGCCCCCGCCCGCGGGTCCCGTCGGGCCGGAGGCGGGGCAGGTGCGTGTCCGTGTCCCCGTCCCGGGTGGGAACGGCGCGGGGCGGGACCCGGGGACGCGCAGGGAGCTGGCGATGGGCCCCCCGCAGTGTCCCCGCCGTGCCCTCCCGCAGGCCGGGGCTGCCAAGGGGGGGATCCCCGGCGGCGGCTGGGCCCCGAGGGGGCGGGCAGAGGGGGCGGCACCCCCGGCCCCGCCGGCCGCGGCCATTTAGAAGCGCGCGGGAGCCAATGGGCGGAGGCGCCGCCGCCGTGACGGCTGCGATTGACGTGATTCGCACGTCAAATTGATGCCGAGGAGCCGCGGGGGCTCCCCGCCAGCGGGGCTCGCTCCCGGCGCCGCCACGATCCCCCGGCCCCGCCGCCTCCCGGGCTCTCTATGCCGCGGCTGCCGAGAGACCGCCCGGCGCTGCCCTCTCCCCGCGCCGGGCCATGGGTGAGTGCGGCCGGCTCCGGACGGGCTCCGGGACGGCTCCGGAGCACGGTCCTGGCGGAGCAGGGCACCGGGAAGGGGCAGGAGGCGGCCGGGGGTCCCGGGGTGCCGTGCCCAGCCGGGAGGGCTCCGGGCTGCTCCGTCCTCCCGTTGCCTCCATTCGCTTTCGCTCCGCTCTCTCCTTGCGACCCCTTCTCCCGTTCTCGTTCTTCTGCCTTCTCTCTGTCTTCTTGTCTCACTTGCCTTTCTTCTGTCCTTTTTTGTCCCCTCGCCGTTTCTGTTTTTTCTTTTTCTCTCGTTCTTTCCCTTTCTTTCCCCCTCCCATCCTCCCCCCCCCCCCCCCGCTTTTTTTACTGTCATCTTTATTTCACTTTTTTCCTGTCTCTATTTCTTCTTTCTCTTTCCTCCTTTCTCCCTTCCTTTGGGCTTTTATCTCTCTCTCTTTCTCTCTTCCTCTCTAATTCTCGTTTTGCTTTTCTCTTTTCCTTTTCTCCCCTTACTTCCCCCTCGCCTCTTTTTTTTCCTTTTCCTTTTTTCCATTTCCTTTTCCCCTCTTCTTTTTTTTTTTTTTTTTTTCCTTCTCTTTTTTCTTCCTTGTCTTCTTTTTATTTTTTTTTTTTCTTTTCCTTTTTTCTCCCTCTCTTTCTCGCTTCCCCTCTCCCTTTCTCCCCTTTTTCCCCCCTCTCCCCTTTCCGGCTGCAGCGCCATCCCCATCCCGCGGGCACCACGACGGCTGCGGTGCCATCCCGACCCGTGCCATGCCGTGCCATCCCGCCCCGCAGAGCACACGTACGGCGAGGTGAACCAGCTGGGCGGCGTGTTCGTGAACGGGCGCCCGCTGCCCAACGCCATCCGCCTGCGCATCGTGGAGCTGGCGCAGCTCGGGATCCGGCCCTGCGACATCAGCCGCCAGCTCCGCGTGTCGCACGGCTGCGTCAGCAAGATCCTGGCTCGCTACCACGAGACGGGCTCCATCCTGCCCGGGGCCATCGGCGGCAGCAAGCCGCGGGTCACCACGCCGGCCGTGGTCAAGCACATCCGCGACTATAAACAGGGAGACCCCGGCATCTTCGCCTGGGAGATCCGCGACCGCCTGCTGGCCGACGGCGTGTGCGACAAGTACAACGTGCCCTCGGTCAGCTCCATCAGCCGCATCCTGCGCAACAAGATCGGCCCTTTGGCCCCCGCCGGGCCGCCCCCGGCCGCGCTGCCCTGCGCCCACATCTATCAGTACCCGTACCCGGCCCCCGCGGGGACAGCCGCCAAGGGCGGCCCACACCCCGGGGGACACCTCGCCGCTCCCCCGGTGGCGCTGCCCCGCTCGTGGCCCTCGGCGCACTCGGTCACCAACATCCTGGGCATCCGCACCTTCGTAGAGCAGGCAGGTAGGTACCGGCAATTCTGCTTCCCCCATTCCTCTCCTCCTTTTTTTTTTTTATTTTAATTTTTTTTTTAATTTTTTTAGCTGGTTTTTGTTTGTTTGGGTTTTTTTTCTAGTTTTGCGGGTTCTTTGTGGCTTTTTTTTTTTTTTTTTTTTTTTTTTTTGGTTTAGGGTTTCTTGATTTTGTGGGTTTTGGGGGGGAGGTTGGGGTTTTTATTGTTGTTGTTGTTGACGGGTTTTTTTCTCTCTGTGTTGGCGGTTTTTTGTTTGGCTGGGTGGTTTTTTTTTTGGTTGTTGTTGTTTGTTTGTTTCGAGGGTTTTGTTGGTTTCGGGTTTTTTATTTGTTTCGGGTTTTTGTTTGTTTCGTGCCTTTCGGCTCGTTTGGGGATTTTTTTACTTGTCTCGGCTTTTTATTTGCTTCGTGCCTCTTCGCTGTTTCGTGCCTTTTTGCGTCTTTCCTCCTTTTTTATTAGTTTCAGCTTCTTAATTTATTTCGAGTTTTTTTCTTGTTGTTGTTTCTTTCTTTTTTTTTTTTTTTTTTGCTGTTTGTTTCAAATTTTTTTTTTGTCGTTTCGTATATTTTCCTTTTTCCCCCCACTATTTCTCCCCCTTTTTTTCTCCCAAGGGCCTCCCCCCGCTCTACCAGCCCGTCGGGGCGGCGGGGCCAGATGCGGCCTCGGCTCAGCCACATCTTGAACTTTTTATGAAAAATGTGGAAAATATTTTCCTAGGGATGATAGATTGCCGACCGCAAATTCAGAGCCCTGAATTTCGCTCCGCAAAGGGGGATTAAAAAAAATTATATATATATATATATATGAAAAGGGGAGGGAAAGAGGGGAAAATAGTAGGAAAAATCAGGGGGGGGAAAGGAAGACACAGCAGCTCAGATCTGACCTCCTAGATTCTCCAGAGGAATCTGGCAATTTTGGGGGTCCGGGAGCACCGGCAGCGCCAAGGCCGAGCCTCGTCGGCTCCAGGGGGAGGCAAGCGGCCCGTGGCAGGGGAGTGCGGGTCCTTTTATCCTTCGAAAAGCCCGACTAAATCAACCGCATGCGTTTCCCCCCCGCGCAATCATTTATCCTTAAAATTCCGATGTCACTTCTCCAAATCCCCTTCGTCGGGAGAGAAATTGGGGCCCCTAAATTATGGGGGATTGGGAATCGGGAAAGGAGAGACGGCCAGAGGGGTTTGGGGGGGGACACACCACAGTCTCTCCCCACCGTGTAATCCCAAATTCCGGGCTGCAGGACGGCACGCAGATCCCCGCGTCCCCAATCCACGGGTTTACACAACCAGGCGTTTGGGAAAGCGGGAATTCCCTCTGGTTCACCCCAGAAAGTTGCTCGGGCCCTGCCCAGGGGGGGTTTGGGGCTAACGCTTTGTTCCCCAGGAGCTCTGGCTGGCACCGAGGGGGCCGCGTACCCCCCCAAAATAGAGGAGTGGCCCAGCGTGAACAGGAGCGCCTTTCCCGGGCCCAGCCAGGCGGTGAACGGGCTGGACAAGGCTGCCATGGACGGCGACATCAAATACCCGCAGGTGAGGGCTGGGCGGGCCGCCGGGGACACGGGAGGGGCACGAGTGGGGCTGCAGTGGGGCGGGGGGGGACAAGGCGGGGAGAGCAGGGAGGGGCCGAGGGCGGTGGGAAGAGAGGACAGGGAGCTCCCACCGTCCCCGAGCGGGTCCCCCCCGCTCCTGGCGGGCTGTTCTGAGCTGCTGTCCCTGCCTCCAGCCCGGCGCGGGGCTCTCCTCCATGGGCACCTTCCTGCCGCCCTGCGCTTACCCCCCGTCCAGCCAGCCCGGCGTCTACGGCGGCTCCCCCGGCGCCTACATCGGCCCGGGTCCCCCCTGGCAGCCGCAGGGGACACCCCTGGGCCACCACGGCCACGGCGTGACAGTCCCCGGCGGCGAGCTGCCCGTGGCCTTCAAGCAGCCCGGCAGGGAAGGTGAGCAGGGATAGCGCGGGGACAGAGCCGGGAGGGACCCCCGGTGTCAGGAGGGGCCGCCCCGCTGGGGGTTTCAATAATCCATCCCATGCCCCAGGCCGGGATTCAGTGGATCCCCGCCACGTCCCGGTTCTCCATTGGAATTTCCCTCCTCGCTCTTTGGGAAGCGCCGGGGAATGGGAAAAATTGCCGGGCTGCTCATCCCCCCCGGGAATGTGGGAATAGGGCGGGCCGGAACAGGAGCCTTCCCCGTGTTCCCTCGAAGCCACGCGGATCGCAAAAACCGGGAGCTTTTCGGGAAAAGCAGAAGCCTCGACAGGGAATCGTTAATTCCTAGTAATTACCTATTTATTATTTACTGACATCAATGATTTCACGATTTGTTTGTTGTTATTAGTTATCATAATGAGCTGTGATTTTATTTAATTGGTTCCCGGGATTATTGATGAATTATTTCCCTCCGAAGGCTCCGCTGGGAATCCCACGGGAACAATTTGAGGCTGTCAAAGGGGGCATTGCTTTTATTTCCCGTTAATTATTTCGCCTCATTAACAGAGCTCGATTCCCTCGTTTTTAAAATCCCGATTTTTCCGCCCTGGCCATAAAATCCCCTTGAATATTATTGTCATTTTCCCCGCGCTATTTGACTTCCTATTATTTTAATTAATTTGCAATTAATTCCCTGTTTATTCTTCCTTTTTTTGTTGTTTTTTTCTGGGGTTTAAAATTTTTGTTTGGTTGTTCTTCTGTTTGTTTGTTTGCTTGCTTGGGATTTTTGTTTGGTATTTTTAAAAAATAATTTTACCATTTCTAATCTGCTGCGAGTTGTAACCTCAGCTGTGCTGGGGAGGAGCGATTGAGGGTGAAAATAAATAATTTAAACCGATTATTAAGCTTTAAAAAAAGAGGGAAAAAAGGGGGGGGGAGGGGGAGAGAAAGGAAAGAGAGAGAAGGAAGAAAAAGGAATGGAAAAAATGAGAAAGAAGGAAAGGAAAAAAAAAAAAGGGATATCAAACGACCAAAGCCACCTTTGGGTATTTAACATATTTTCGAGGTATTTTAAATTATTTGGAGCCTGAATTTTCTGATTTCCCATATTTAAAGCTGTTTTGTCCCAAGACTTTCTCTAAACCTTTGTAGGTTTTTGATTTATTGGTGGAGTTTCTTTGGGTGTGGTGGGTTTTTTTGGTTTTTTTGTTTTTTGTTTTTTTTTTTTTTAATTGATTTTCATTTTTCTCTTTCAAGTTTATTTTTAAAATTTCCTCTTTTTTCTTTTGGGTCGGTTTTCTGGTTCTACCACTTATCTGGGACGAGGAAAACGTTGGATTATCCGACAAACAAGCTGGAGGAGGAAGGGTGGGGTGCGGGTACCTGCAGCCAGTGGGGAAAATGGGAAAAGGCTGTCAAGAAGGAAGGAAAACCAGACAAACCCAGCCAGGCAATTTCAGCCTGTTTTTTCCCAGTTTCTTGAATTTTCCCCGAAAATTCTCCCTGCTCATCCCAGTGCCTCCAGCAGCCCTGGGGTAAATATCCCCGTGTCTGAAGGTGGAATTCCCGAGGGCTGAGCTGGGATGGAGCTCAGCAGGAATTTCATCACCTCTGGAATGGTGGCACCGTTCTGTTCCCTTCCCCACCCCGGCACAGTCCCCTCCCAGGACACCCCAAATTTTAGGAATTTTAAGGATGTGTTCTGTGCGTGAATGGGACTGGTCGGGGCCACCTCGCCACGTTACGCCATGTCCCTGGCAGTGCCACCAGCATTGTCCCTGTCACTGGGGGGACACATTCGCTGTTGGGGAGACCCCGAGCGAGTCTGGGGGCGGTTTCTGGGGTGTCTCCGTGCTCGAAGTCCCCCCATCCCCTGCCTGGTGTGTCCTTTTCCCTCTCCCCCTTCCTGCAGGGGTGGACAGAAAACCCCCCAACCCCGTGGGAAAAGCTCCGGAGCCTCTGACCGCTATCCACGGAATCTCCATCCCGACCTCCTCGTCCTAGAGCCGCCGAGCAGCTGCCACGCGACTCCTGCAATCTTGGAATGGGCTCCTGCGGAGCGGGACTGAAGCCCGGAGTGGGGACAAGGGGACAGCCTGGGCGGTGACAGGTGACCTTCTGCCTCGGCAAATCTCCGGCAAGTCATTCCCGGAGGGACACTTTACCTCCATCGGATCGGAACGGGATGACGGAAGAGACTCAGTATTCCTTATTTTTTTTTTTTTACCCTTTTTTTTTTTTTTTTTTTTTTCTTTTTCTTTTTTTTTCCCCTCCCCATTGCTTTCAGCTTTTCCTTCTCAATCCCCATATTCCTGACGACTGTTGGATGCTGTGATTCCCTCCGTCCCCGGGCACTGCTGGGAGCATTCCCGGCTCTGTCCCAGTCCGGGGGCGCAATTCCTGGCTTCCCCAAGGAGCATCTGTGCTGGAGCCCTTTCTCCAGCCCCTTTCCAGCGCCTCTGCCCCGGGATCGAAACGGACCAAAAGTGCTAAGACGTTTTATGGGATATTTTTATAATAAGGAACCTTAATAAAATGTGACAACCGTGGGCACGCTGCGGTGACCTCCCTCAGGGTGAGCATCGTCCCTTCTCCAGGGCTCTCCAGGAGCGGGAGGACTCCGTGGGATCCCTTGGAATCGCTCCTTGAGCTTCCTCCCGGGATTCTCCCGCATCCTGGGGGTCTGTGGCCACCTGCCCCCCACCTTAGCTGGCCCCGGAGGGCTGCCCACCCCCAGGGGACTGGGCCCGTGTCCCCCCTGCTCTTGTCCCGGGAAGCCGGCTGGGATGCGTTCAGGACGGGATTTTGCATTCCCTGGCTCCTCCAGACGCTGCCGCTGGCGTCGATCCCTTCATTGTGTGGGAAGGGGCAGGTCCTGCAGTGGGGCAGGGAGGGAATATCCTGGCAGGAGAAAACACGCCGGGATTTCTGCGGAGAGGGCGTCTCGGTGGGAGGGAGAGAAGGAGCCAGGAGATGCCAAACACAGCCCACCCCGGGAAATAATCTTCTCTCCAAACGCAGCGTGGCAAAATTTTGCCACGCTAAAGCCTCTGCTAAAGCCAGGCTTTGATTCCCACTGCAGCACTCGGCAGGGAAAGTTGGGAAATTCAAGGAGGTGAGAGCACAGTCCCAGGGCAGGATCTGTAGCTCGACTTGGCTGAGTGGATTTTATGGATGTGAGGATGGAGGAGTCACCTGAACCAGAGGAGGAGTGGCCCTGGTCCATCCCCTGCCGGGTTTATCCATTAAATGCCGCATTCCAGTGTGTGGAAGAGCAGCTTTGGGAATGATGAGGGACAGCAAAACCCTTAATGTGTGGTGTTTGCTGTGTGCCGGTTCTCAGCATCCTCTGGGGCTCCTTGCCACATTCCAGGCAGGAATATCCCTACGGATATGGGACTGGGAGCTCTGGGATAAGCAAGGCCGGAGTCAGACCCTTTCCATTCTTGTCCTGCCGGGATGGTGCACGAGCAAGTGAATTATTTCCTTCTAAGACTGCCATGGACCTGCCAAACCCCTGGGAAAATGGCTGGATGCTGAGCATCCAGCCACAGCCACAGGGCAAAGGTGGCCATTCCTGGGGACTCCCTGGGTGTGATTAAAAATGCCATTGTCAGGATTTCCAGTGGAGAAGGGATTTTTGCCTTAAACATCCCCAAAAGATTTTCCTGTGCCCAGTGGAATTCCTGGGGCAGGCAGAGCCACCAAATACCCCAATCCAGAGGCCCTAAACCAGCTGGCACCTGTTAGGAGGGTCCCCAGGGAGGAGGGAGAAAGGAGGAGCTTTGCTGGGTGGGAAAACAGCACCCATGGGAGCTCGGGGAAAATCCCTGGGGGAATTCAGTGCCGCAGCTCATGGAAAAATGCTGGGATCAGAGACCCCCCCCAAAAAAAATCCCCCAAAGAAATAAAATCAAATTGGGTTTTTGGGCAGGGTGAGGTGAGGGGTTGCTCTGCCCAGCCACAAACCAGGCAACCTGACAGAGTCCAGGGAAAATTTGACTTGACGGGAGCAGGACTTTTGGAATTGATGGGAACAAAGCAAGGGGGTGGAAACAATCAGCTCTGACACTTCTGCAGCCATGGTCCTGTCAAAATCGATCCTGTCCCTCAGAACACGGCAATTCGGATGGAATGGGGTTTTCAGTCTGGAAAAAAAATGAGGCTGGAACTTTTTCCATCAGCTCCACCTGCTCCATATATCTTTAGCACCCTTTGGAGAGCACAGAGCAGGATGGGGAATGTTACTGGACACTTGCTGGTGGACCTCAGATTGATTTCCTTCCTGGCGTGTTTGGAATCCTAAGGATTTAAACCCATCCCTCTGCTCTAGGAACAGGCTGGGGCTTGCAGATGTTTGGCACCAGCACAAGGATCTGCTTTCCCGGGATTCTGGCACTCCTCGCTCCAGGTTGTGGCTGGAGAAGCTGGAAGGGGCTGGAGGGGATCCTCTTGGAGATCAGGGATGGCCCAGGGAAGATCCAGGCTCATCATCCTGTGGATGATCCTAACATAGCAAAGACTGGGCCCTCACACACCCAGGCTGGAAAACAGCCGATCTAAAATTCCCAAAGTCAGACTGGTGCAACTTCTTTCAGTTCTTCGGAGCTAATCCTCCTCCTTGTGCAGGACCTTGGAAAAATCCGTGCCTAGCTCTCCAGAGAAGCTGCAAATCCCCCCCTCATTTGCAGGGTTATAAACCTGCCCGCAACTTCTTAAGTTGCACTTGGAAATGAGAATTTGATTCCCAGTTCCCTCAGGCACTTTATAACATTCCCTCTTAATAGGGAGTTTTCAATTTTTGGGGAATCCAGCAGATTTTTACCTGTGGAATCTTTCCCCAGAAGTTTTCTGCTGCTCCCAGGCCATGGCCCAGGAAAATCCCTCTTCATTTCCCAGTGAGAGGCTGGAGAAGGGGCTTTTATTCCCTGGAACTGTTGGGAGAGGTTTGGAATGGGAAGGTTTCGAGGGAAATCATCAAAGATCAGTCTGAGATGTGTGGGATCAGCCACTCCCTGGGACTGAATGGCTGCAGGAGTGCGGCTGTGGCAGAGTTTTGACAGAGTTCTCCATAATTTGTAGAAAACTGTGGATGATAAATGGCAGGGAAAAGTTCCCTGAGCCCTAATTATAGTTTCACTTCACCATCAGGCAGCTCTGTGGGTTCAGGACTCTTTGCAGAAGCTTCCAATGGATTTTGGAGGAATTGGGAAGGATGATCAATGACAGGGCTGACAAACCTTTTCTTCCTTGTTATTACTGATAGGAATTTAATCATTTCCATGGGGAAAACCCCCCTCCTCCCTGCATCCCTTCTCCTGCAGCAGGAATACGAAAGTCCTTTTAATCCCAAAGTTATATGGACCTGGCAAGGAGAAGCGAAACTTTCACTCCTGGAGATAGCTCCATTTTGGCACCATAATCCCAGAAAATGATGTCATGCGGGATTCCTGTGCCAGAGTTTTCCCTTTCTTCTTCGGATTTGTGGCGATGTCAAAGTTCCTCTCCGGAGCAGGTCTGGTTTTAATATTCTATATTTACGTTTTTCATTTCGGGGCTGGCTGGAGCTTCCGTCAGCCCCAACTTCGCGGATGCCGCCGGAAGGAGGGAGGAAGAGGAGCTGGGATGGATTGATGGGCACTGTTGCGTTCCTAAACCTTAGGAAGCGGCCCTAAAATAGTCCCTACTCATTTCTCAGGAGCTGTAATTTCCTCTCCTCTGCCCCACTGCTGTTCCCATGCCCCTTCCCACAGATAACACCTCCCTTTGCCAGGAAGGAGCTCGGAGCTGATCCTGGAGCTGCCAAGTTTCACGAATCCATGAAAAATCCCCGGGAAGTGAAAGACCCAAGTTCCCAAAGTATCCATGCCTTGTGAGATAGTGAGGAGCACAGTTTGCTGAACATTTTCCTTATCCTAGTAGGAGACAAGATCCATCGTGGGGATGGATCCATATTCCTTGGGCTGCTTGGTGCTCCCATGAGGTAAAGTGGAAATAAACCAAGCAGCTTTGGAGAATCCCAGTTACCCAAAACTCTTCTGGAGCCAGCAGGGAATTTGTCTTTTGGCTTCCTCGGACTGACAGAGCCGTATTTTTAGGTCGGGAATGGTTGTCAGCATCCAGGCACGGCCCCTGGAGCCGGTGACGCAAATGTGACAGGAGGCAAAGTCAGGTTACAGATGAGGCTGCTCCAAAGTCTCTCTTAGGGAGCCAGAGGTCTGGGGAAAGGGATGAAATGTGCCGGAAGAAAAAACAAAAAACTCCCAGCAAAGTGCTGGAAAGGGAGAAGAAAATTCCCACTGGCAGGAACTTGGTTGCTTTTGGAGGCAGCTGGTGGATTCCAAAGCAATGCCCCCCCAAAGCCAGTGCTCCACCTGGAATCGGCAGCAAAGGGTCCTGTGTCAGTGGGGTTCGGAAGTACATCCATGAGGGACTCCCAGCTTGGGTCTTGGGTGAATTCCATCCTTCCAGGAGACCTCAAGCAAGGCTGAAGGGGGAGGTGAGAAACTGCCAAGGGACTCCATCGAAGGATGGTTGAAATTCCCTGCATTTCACATGCTGGGTTGATCCCAAGACCATTCCAAGGAGTTGTGCGCCTCCATGAACTTCCCTGCCTCGTGAACATTCCCTTTCTTTCATTCCACCTTGGATGAGGCAGGGTCACCTGGCTCTATCCAGTCTGGGAATCACCTCCAGGAAAAATTCCATGCCGGAAAGAGCTCCCACAGCCAGAGCTGTCAAACTCCATCTTGCTCTGGGATTAAAATCCCTCCCATCTCCCAAGCAATAACAAAACACCAACGTTATGGAAAAGCTGTCAGGAATTCAGTTGTTTTCCAAACACCACGGATCCCTCTCCATTTCAAGGAACGAGTAGGGTTGCTTTTGGGATTGGAAGGATTGAGTAAGCACAAAGATTCCCAAACAAAACTCCGTTGTTTCAGGGAACTGGGAAGCAGCTGTGGCAGAGGAGTACCCTGAATCTGGAATTTTAACTTCAAAAAAACCCCAACCCTAAAAAGGGTTAAAGAACAGCAAACATTTTATCCTGAGTAACGGGGGTTGGAAAGGGATCGGCTTTTAAGGGAATTGCCCATAACCACAACAATATTTGGGGGCTGAGCAGAGCCTAGATTGGGTGCAGATGTTCCGCTGGCATTCACATGCATCCCGAAGGAAAAAAAAAATCCCTTTTTTTCCTGGAGTGCCCGGCACCCTGGAGTCGCTTGAGCTTTACAAACTGATTATGAACACTAATTACCTGTTCTGCCATGAGGCCGGGTTGCACACTTGGGCCAAGCTTTACAAAACCCAGGCTCAGGCCTGCCCTGGCTCCTGTTCCATACACAGACAGTTTTTAGGAGCAGAATGTGCTGATTTACCCAAAATCCCAATTCCTCCGTTAACCCTCCCGCTCCCATTCCAAGTATCCCAGGGCAGCTGAGGATGGAATATTTTGGGTGTTCCCCATGCTTTTTTCCCCACTTCCATTCTGAGCATCCTGGGAAAGGTGAGGCTGGAATATTTTGGGGGATTCCTTGAGCTTTCATTGCGGTGGAGAAAGGAGGTGCCTAACTCTTCTCTTCATCCTCTGCCATTGATTTTTCCATGGAATTCCTGGGGGCTCAGGCTCTGGATGAGGTAAAGAGTGTTGGGATCACCTTGAGAGTGCCAATGAGTTGTTTCAAATATTCCTATTCCAAGCCTTTTTCCTGTTATTCCTGCAGGGAATAGTGCCAGAGTAATGTGATCCAGAGGAAATATTCCCATTAAAACAGAGCCTGGGCATTGGGAATGATGGACCCAGGCAAGGACTGGGAAAATCCAGCTCAAGGGCTGCTCAGGGAAATGTTTTACGGGAGACATTCTGCAGGGAACGGCTCTGGAGCAGGAGAGGGACTTTTCACTCTATCCACGGTATTAATTCCAAGAGCTGGGAGCAGATTGGAGCCTGGAATGTGCCTCCCAGGTTAATAAATCCACACAGGTTTATTGTCCAGGATAAAACCCTTTTTCCTCAGCAAATAACCAGGATCATTCAGGGTTAGAGCCATTCCTCAGGAAATGCTTCATAACCAATGTTTTTATTGGTATCCAAGGAAATTCTTGTTGCAAGGAACACGGGCCTGTAACTTTTATCTGCCTTTAAAACAAAATCTGTTATCTTTTATGGCCACTTCCAGAGAGTCCCACTATCACTTTTCATAAAATTCAACAACATTCCTCCTCCAGCCTGAAAAATCAAGACCAGAGCTGGGGGAAAAGTGAAAAAGTCGTTTTTTGGGGAATATTTTAGGAATTTCTGAGTTGTTTCCATTTCAAAGCCTCCGTGCCCAGCTGGGGCCTGGCAGAGCCCCCTCGGATGCTGCTGCTGATTCCTCTGGAATAGCTTTAAAATGGCTTTGGAGGATAAGTTTTCCACAATATCCTCAGCCTGAGCAGTTATCCTGCTTTTCCTGCCACGTGCAAACCTCCCAACAGAAGCATTTTCACCCCAGATTGTGTTCCAGGTGAATCCATGGATCCCTCTCTTAATTATCCCATTGGTTCTTTGCACGATTCCTGTGGATCCCTCAGGTTTGTGGTGGGATTCAGCCTTGGACCATTCCCATCACAGGTGTCCTGCTTTTTGGGGAATATTTGCCAAGAAATCACTCCCTTTCCCAATGTCACAGGAGTGACACCACAATGAGCAACTTTCTCTCTATTTTTTCCTCACCTCCCTGTTTTTTGGGATGGAAAGAGCCCAATATCCCATTCCCACATAGCTCCATGCACCTCAGGGATCCCACTCTCCTCCAAAGCCATTTCTCCACATCCATTAGCCAATCCTTCATGGAACCACTCCATAAATAACTAGTCATGGGGAGAGCCCAGGAGCTCATTAAATCCATGGAAGTTTCCTCCAGGAAGCCAGGATTTTTTCCCCCCTGGCCTTTGAATTTCATCAGGAATGGCTCAGGGATGGGACACAGTTAACAACAAACCTCCCAAAATGTTCATTTTCCTTGTTAGAATTGTCCCACCCGGCTGGAGCCTGGGCCTGCGCCTGCTGGAGAGAACGGGTTGGATCCCTTGGGAATGAGAAAAGGGATTGGAGCCTTGTGTCTGAGCAAGGATGAAAAATACTGGACAAGGATAAAAAAATCCAGGCAGTTATTGATGGAATGAGGGTTATTTGTAGGAAAGATTAATCCTTAATTCACTTCATGCTCCAAAGGTCGCTGCAACCTCCAGAATATCCTGCAAATCCTCAGACTCATTGCTATTGGAGGTGACGGCTCAATATTCCACAGAAAATATGGAGCCTCTGAGAAAGAGATGAGGGGTTTTTTTATGGAATTTAAGAAACACAGCGTTTCTCCAGCCAGGAATGTGATTTATGGAGTGAAGGCTGGGATAGATGGGAAATAGGTCATCGATAAATTAGAAACCGGCTTGGGCAGGATATGGAAAAATGCTTAAGTGGGATGGATTTTCCCAAATTAAGACAGGCTCCTAAATTTCCTTGGATCTTGGTTAACAAAACTGATACGCTGGAAATTCCAGGAGAGATGGATTCCTGTGCAGAATCTGCTGGAAAAGCTGATGGAAGGCAGGTCCAAGGTCCTCAGCCTTCCACAGGGATAGGTCCTGAGCCCTGGAATCCTCTGTGTGCTGGGAAATGAGGGATCCAAAGCATCAGAATGTGCCCACAAATCCCAGCTATGTCCTGGATTTTCTTCCCTCCAGAGTGGAGAAATTACAGAATATTGAGGATGAGCAGGGGGTATGGATGGGATGGTGATGATCCATGCCAAGATCCTGAAGGAATTCCAGCTAATCCCTGGAATTATGCAGGAAATTTGCATTAACATGCCCAGGTGCTTGTGGCAGCCACTCGTTCATAAATCCTGGGAAAAAAGCAAAGGAATTCCTGTTTCTTTACCTGCTATCGTTCCAGTTTATATTTTAACTTGTGTAATCCCAAAATTTATTTTAATAGGGATATATATTAAACTGGAATAAAATCAGACCATATTTAAATATTAATTAATCTGAAGTAATTTAGTATTTTCCACAATTTTTGGTATATATTGATTTAAGCATTATTAAATTGACTCACCTGGTCCAACTTTTCCCTACAAACTTCCCAATCTGGAAAGAAAACCGAGAAATACTTCCTAAATCTTCCTGAGAGGAAAATTGGGATGGGCCGTGCATTCCTAGATTCCAAGGTGTCCAAGGAGCACTTGGAGTAAATTTAACCACCTGGAAGGAGCCAGATCTCCAGATAATTCCTTAAAATCTCCTGAAGCCCTGAGAAATGCCAACAGCAACTGCTGGGAGGAACTGGGATTCGTTATCTCCCGGGATTAAATTCCCCTACTGATCCATGTGGCAGTGCGTCCGGGATAATCCCTGAATCCTGGAGCGGTGATGGGGGGGGCAGAGCTACACTTTTAGGGAAGGAACATTTTCCACAGGAAACTTTCCCAGCAAAGGGAGTTTGAGAATTGTGCTTTGGCTGGGGTGCATCACTTCCCACCCGGAATAATACAGATTCCCAGGAATGGCAGCACCTCCAATCACCATAATGGTTTGCAGGGAATCCCCAGTGCAGGGAGTGGGAAGTATCTTAAAGTTTATCCCATTCCATCCTGCCATGGACACCTTCCACTATCCCAAGTTGTTCCAAGCCCCATCCAATCTGGCCTTGGACACTTCTAGGGATGGGACAGCCACAGATGGTCTGGGAATTCCATTCCAGTCCCTCCCCACCTTCTCAGGGAAGGATTTTTCCTTAATATCCCATCAATCCCTGCCTAAAGTCTCCTTCCTCTCCATATCCATGTGTTGTTCCACCATCCAACAGGGCTCCTTTCCCATTCCCATCCCAAGGAGGGAACACCAAGATCTCCCCCTACCATGAAAGCTTTGGAAAAGCTGAGGCCATAGTGGATTTTTTTGGCCAAAAATCCCAGCACATCTTGAATCCAAACTTTTTTTGGGGAAAATCTGCAACCCCAGTTGTGTCATGCTGGGTCAGTCTGAACCATCCTGAGGGCTTCGTTTGGTTTTCCCGAATTAATTGAACTCTTTTGTTCCTTAATTTGGGTCAAATTGGGAATAAACAAATGCTTTTGGGAACAAAAGGGTTTGCTTGGGAAATGTCAAATCTTTTACCGAGTCTGCAGTGAAATGTTTTGACATTCCCTCAAAAAAGAAAGGGAAAATCCGTGCTTTTCCTGAGCTGGAATCAATAGCTGTGTTTGACCCTGAAGTGTGAAGAGTTTCTCTTTTCTTTTGCAATTCCATTTTTTAATGGGATTGCTTTTATTGGCAAATGAAAAAAAAAATCTCAAGCCTGAGTGTAATTCTGCTTCATAATCCCTGCAGGATTCCACATGGGATCTCACCAGAACCCCCACTTCCCTGCTGTAGGATCAGCCTGGGATTGGGGGGTTTCTGGGCAGCCAAAAAAAAAAAAAACCAACCTCATTGGTGACATATTCCAGTCTTTTTTTCCCTCTCCCTGATTTTTCCCCTGTGCTTGACAAATGGACAGAAATTCTGGGATGAAAGAGATGGACAGAGGGATAGAAGGAAAAACAAGGAGAGCATTTAGGATAACAAATGGAATAAATCTCATCAGGAAATAATCAAAGGGAATGTCCCTTGTTGCAGATGCTGGAATGTTCAGCAAATCCCATGGGAAGAGAAAGGTATCCTGGACTGAGTTGCCTTCTTTGGAATGCTGGGGCTTCTCAAGCTGCAGAGATGGATTTCGGGCTGCAAAATCTTGCATGCTCAGAAGGCCAGGATGCAATTCCTGGTGATTTGGGATATAATCCTGTATGCCAATGTTTTGCCAGATATGAGCACAGCAGATGGGACTGAGGATGATGACGGGTATTTTCCTCCCAAAAACCCACAGATTTAGTGACATTCCCTGGCAAACCCTGCTATGAAGGAGCAGCCATCCCCATTTCCCCAGCAAAGCTGAGTGTTAATTGGATTTTTCCAAAACTTAATTTTTCCCAACCATTACATCATTTCCTCACTGCTTTCAGCAGATGGATCCAACAAATGTTTCCTATTTTTCCTCAGGATTCAATCCCAAGATGGGCTCTGGCCTTGGCAGGAATTGAAATTTATGGCATTTAGGGACATTTATTTTCATTTCCAAGGAAAGGCTGAGCTGCAAAAACATTTTTCATCCCTTTTTTTTACTCCATGCACCACTTTTCCCTGCTGCAGGAATTATGAGATGTCTGCTTCCAGAGCCAAGGGAAAAGGGAAAAAAAATTCCTCTTTTTTCAAGGGAAAATATGTACAATTAATATCAGTTTACGTATCTGGAATAACATCAAACATCTGCATCCCGGGGATTCCTCAGGACATAAATCCTGGAAGGGCCATAAAGAGTTGTTTAAGGACCTTGTAACAGCTTTTATTAAGGAACACTATCCAATATTAAAGATTTGTGGGAATAAGACTGTGGAAGCACTGCTGGAGTTTCCTTCACCCAGGAAACAAATTTTCCCAATAAAAACTTAAAAGCTGGAGCAGATCCTTGACCAGTTCCAATAAAGAGAGGCTATTCTAGTTTATCCAAGCTGGATAAGCTCTGGAAGAGCTACTGGTGAAGGAATGTCTAAGCAGGGCTTAAAACTCTGGGATGAAAAAGCAGGAGGTTGCTTTTTAATCCCAGAGAAAATACCTGGAAATGTTCCAGGCCAGGTTGATGCAACCTGGGCTAGCTGAAGGTGGAACTGAATGGATTTAAGGTCCTTTCCAATCCCAACCTTTCTGGAATGCTGGGACTGCAACCCCTCTGCATTGGGAATTCCCATCTCCAGCCAAGGAATTTCACTTCCCAGCCCCTCCAACCCACGGCTGACTCGCCTCTAATCCCAACTCAATTCCTGAGGCTCCAGGAATTACCTTCCCAGGAAAAATGATTAGAAGTGCTCTCAGCAATCCCTGTCTTTCAAAGGGTTTATTTCCCTCTTTCTTCCCTTCCAGGATTTGGCTCCCTGGAAGAAGGGGATAGGACTTTTAGTGCCAATAAAGTTTCATATCCTTTCCCTAATATTTACATTTTTACATGGAATTTGTTTCCCAACTGTGGAGTACCTGACCCTGCAGGGGTGTAAAGGATTTACTGGCAAATATTTGGGATGGGGGAAGAAATTCCCCATTTTTATCTCCTTGTAAAAGTTTTAATAAAGTCAAATTATGGAGCATTTAGAGGGAAATTAACCTTTAATTTTACTGGAACACCGGAATATTGCCAAGCTGGCTCAGCATCCCCAGGAATCAAGGAGCATGCAGAGGAATAAATTGATTTAGCCAGGCAGGATTCCTGAATTTCCCACTGTCCAGGGGGATGAGAGTGCCAGCTCCATCCTGAGCAGGAAACAGGAAAAGCCTGGGATGGAGACTGGGATCTGGCAGGGAAAGCTCCTGCATCTCACCCCCTTCCCACTGTCCATGTGCCAATTATCCATGGATCAGCATTCCCAGGGGTTGCGCTCCAAGTATCTCTTGCTCCCTGATCCCTCTCATGGTCCTGGTGGAAGACCAGCATCTCCCAAGGGTGATCCCAGCTGCCCTATGGAATCACCTTTCTTTCCCAAATATTTCAGGCTGATCCAAAGCCAGGTGAGATCCAGATAATTGTGGGAATGAGGAGCTGGAATTTTGGCTCCAGGCAGGAAAATGGGATAGGTGAGGGGATGGATCATGGGGAGTAAATCTACCCAGACAGGGGAATTTTATTCCTCTTTTAGAAGATCTTTACCAGAGAATTCAGGGATTGCAATTCAGGATGGGGATTCAGGAACTGTGAGGAAGTTCAGCTGCACAGCCAGCACTGAGAAGAGCTCCAAGATATCCCAGAGGAAGAATCTTCACCAGCTCCAGGCAGGTGAAGACAGGATCATGGAATCACGGAATGGGTTGGATTTGAACGGATTTAAAGCCTATTTCATCCCAGTCCCTACCATGCCAAGATATTCCCATCTCATGGTTTTGGGACAGTAGGAACTGGGAATAAGACCTGCCAAGCACTGACTGTGGCTGCTCCATCCTTCCAGCCCAAATTCCCTCAGCCATGAAAAAGGGAAAAGCTGGATCTGCCTCCTGTTTTCAATCAAAGCATGTTTTGGTTTGGGAAATCCCAGCAAAAGCCATTCCTTATTTATGGACTGCAAACAACTCACTTGTGTTATGATCCCAAAGTCATTAGGCATCACATTGGATATTCAGATGGATTAATTCCATATATTCCATGTATTCCATAAAAACCAGGGGGGTAGCAAAGGGGCCTGACTCCAGGCTGCCTTCGGAGATATTGGCTGCAGATAATCCAAGCTTTTTTTGATTAAAACGGAGGAGAATTTGAATAGGAATGCATTGTTTGGAATCCATTTCCATCAGGCTCCGGAAGAATTCCCGCTTGGAGATAGATGTGGTTCCACTTAACAGGCGAGGGATTAAAAAAAGCCCTGGGGTTGGGGCTAATTCCTGTCATTATGTATTTTTGGGGAATATAAATGGATTCGGTGTAATGGGGCTGATTGGAAAATGACCTGGTTGGGATGGGAAAAGGAAAGGGGCTGTTGGAAAACTGTTGGGATTCTGTGGGATGCTGAGAGGCTGCTTCAATCCAAACTCTGATTGGAAAATTGTGGCTTTTCGCAAGCGGGTATTTGATCCATTAAATTGGTTTTCATTCCCGATGTTTTCCTTGTGCTGGAATAGCATGAAATAAGCATGTGTTGGGCATTAGTCAGGATAAACACGGGAAGAAGGGAACAGGGGAGTGAAGCAGTGGCTCTAATTGGGAAAAGTAGCCAGAATAACCCAAAGTGATTCCACATCAAACTGGTGGCACTGGGAAGAGAATCCGGTCCCTGGAATACGGAGATGGAAAATCTCAGCTTTATGAGCTCCGCCCATCCAAGGATTGCTCCACAGGGACCAGGCGGAATGGCTTTGTCTGGCCCGCATTTGCATTATCCTGGGGACAGGGATCCTCCGGCTTCCCTTGGAGGACTTTTCCACATTCTAATTGTTCGGAAATTGTTCATAAAATTTAGGAGCTTGGAAGTGAACGAGGGAAGCCGGGCAGAGGCGCTCCATGGAAAGAGCTACGGCCATATGGAATGAGTTAGGCTGGGAAGGCAGAGAGGAGTACAAATGAGTTCAAGAGACATCCCAATTTATTTCTGGAGAAGGGAGAGGCACTGGGAGCATGTAGAGAAGCCGGAGCTGGCTTTCACAGGGATTTAGGAAAAGCAGGGAAGCTTGGTGTGAGGACATTAACAGGGAGAGCACTTGGAGGATGTTTTTCCAAGGATTTCCTTTTTTAATTGACTTCTGTAGTGTGGGACAATCCCTGAAGTACAGAATTCCAGGGAAAATTCAGCAGATAAAATGCTTTACCCATTGAGGGCATTGCTTTTATCCTGCTCCTCTCCCAGCCTTACCCAGAACCGTCCCAGGAATGGGCGGAAGTCCTGGGAATTCCCAGTTGGCCTCAAAAACCTTTACACTGAGGACTGGGATGACTCCAGCCATTTCCGGTATGCAGGAGGCCACTTCCAATGTGGTGGGAGCTTCCAAAGAAATACCTGCCACTCTCCCTCCACGCAGAACAGTGGCACCGGGAAAGGGTGGCAGAAATAGAGCTGGAGATTTCCCGAAACACATGGATTGTGTCCAGCTTCCCTCAGGGACCTGTGATGGCTCTGTGGGGGCATCTGGTGGCCAAAAGATTCCCGGGGATTCACCTAGGAGCAGGTCCTCCCTTTGCCATTCCCAGCAGGGCTTGGGAATCCTGAAGGATTGAGTGGGAATGTTCCCACCATCTTTTTCATGAGATAAGCAGAATTGTAGCATGTGGGAAGGGATTTATCCCGACCTCAGGAGAAGGCACTGCTGGCTAACCATGCCTGGAATCAGGAAAGGCTGGAATGATTAAAAGTGAATACAAGGGGGATCATGGCATCTCCTGAAAACTGGGATGTGTTGGAGCTGGATTAAAACCAGAGCTGATGCTGCTCCACGCACTTCCCAGATTCTGGCCTCATTCCCAAACTGGCCCATTCCCACTTAGATTCCCCACAAAGTGGAGTAAACGAGGATTTTCAGCCCTTCCAGGTGAATTTGAGTGAATTCCGCTCCCTTTGAAAGTTGCCAGCCATCTCCTTGGAAGGAATCCCAAAAAACCCAAACAATGACACCTTAAACTTTAAAATCCTTGGAATGATTTCCTCCCAAGCCTTTCTCCAAACAGCTTAACCTCCTATTAATAATGGGAGCTGCTGTTTACTTGGGTAAATAAAGCATTTTCCATGGATCTCCTGGCAAACAGATTAAAGGATTACTCTAAAGACCTTTCCAAATTTTCCTATTGGGGTCCTGGAATCTCTGTATTTGATCCTGACCCTGCTGCCAGGCTGGAAAGGGACTTTTTCCCATCAAGTACATCCTAGAAAAAAAGAGATTTTAAAGGATTTTTTTTTGGTTTATCTTCCCTGTTCCCTCTTCATACAGCATCAGAGCACAAATGGGGCTCATGAAGAGTTCCTGTTAAAATTCCCAATCTGGGAAGAATTTATTGGATTTCTAATAATAAATACAACATTAATAAAGCAGAGGAATAAATTTCCCTCCCTGTCAGGGGTGTTTTGGCAGTTGGTAATTTGGGTTCATAAATGGCTTTCCAAATGATTAATGGGATGTGGACATAGAGAAATATTCCTTGGATTTCCAGGAGCCAGGATATTGATGTTGTAGTGTTTGAAGGGCTCCATCCTGAGGCAGGATTGTCCCATTTATAATCCCTCCAGACAGGAATGAAGGGGCTTTGATGTAAAACATTCCTTAAATGATCTCCTGGATGGAAAAGCAGCATTTTCCCCTTATTTCTGGCTGCAGAATTCCATCGTGGAGCTGTTGGAATGGTGGTTTCTGGAATGGGCAGAGGAGGAATCTGGATATCAGTGCCTTGGTTTATCCCAGTATTTTAGGATTTTCACCCTTCCTGATAACTTTAGCTTCCTTTAGAGTAAAGGGAGATTCTAAACAGCTCTTTGATTATGGAGCCATGGCTGCCCCATCCCTGGAATTCTTCAAGGACAGGTTGGATGGGGCTTGGAGCAACCTGAGAGAGTGGAAGGCAGATGGAATTTAAAGGTTTTGCACTAAAATGGAAATTAAAATAAAATTAAATTAAAATTTCCTGGGTGGAAATTGTGTCCAAAATTATCCCAGTCTCAAATATCTCCCAAAGAAATTTTTATCCTTTCAAATGGATTTTAAAAATAATTAAAAAAAAAAAAGCCTTGGAGCGCAAAACCTGCCCTGAAAATAACCAGCTTTTTTAAGTGGCATTGGACGCAGTCCCTAAATCCATGGGAGACAGGATTCTTATTGGAATTTGGATAAAAAGATGGAACAGTTTTTAATCTATGGGAGGTTAAAGTCACCATCTGAAGTTGGTTTGGGGTTTTTTTTTCCATGTCCCAGGTGGTTTTTTTACCCCTCCTTAAACAGATCCTGCTCATTTAAAAATTCATAAATAAGGGAAGGTCGTCAGTCCCCACTCCATAAAATATTTGGGTCACCTTTCAGGGAGCTGCTGGAGCCTTTTCCAAGGTTTTTCGGGCAATATTTTACGGGGCTGTCAGCCTTATTACGGAATGATGGCCACTGGAACTCCTTCATCCATAAATTCCCCTTGCCATGGACATTTCCACCTTCATTAGGAGGAGATGAAGGAACCACAGAGGCTTTTGATGAACTGAGGCTGAAGGGGAAAAATTCCAATGGGGCTGGGTTTGGGATGGTTTGATCCCAGATATTCCATGCTGGAGAAGCTCAATGTGTGTGGAAATTTATTGGCTGGGTATTTCAGGGATTTTAGGCTGAACTAAAAGCCTGGAGCAGGTCAGGGCTGAGCAGTGCAAGGGAAATGAGGGGTGGCACTCCAATTTACAGTCCTGGGATAATATTCCAGAGGGTCATATATCCATGCTCATATATCCATGGACTTAGTATCACATTTTGTCATCTTGGGTCACTATGTGGCATTTAAGACAGTGACAGTAAAAATGGAAAAGGAGACTTCCAAATCCTAAAATCCAACACTGTCTACTTTTCCCAGGCAGCGAAGAGTCTGAAATATTAAAAGCTCCCAAATACAACGCAGGGTATCATGGAGACACTGGAATTCCATGGACTATTTAAATTTTGCTGTGCCAAAAATAAAGTGACCTCCTGTGTTCCAGCTGTGCTCCCATTTGGCTGGAATCCCACACTCCAGAGAATACAACCAAGTGCCTTTTAAAAATTATTTAAAGTCCATTATTCCAGGTTTTTAAGATAATTTGGAGAAAGTCGGGAGGGGAAGCCTCTGGCAGAGGATGAAAAGCTGGAGGCGGGAGTAGTCATTGCTGGAAAACCAAGGAAAATAAACAATGAAATTCCTACAAAAATAAGTGATGACATTTGCAGCCATCACTGGGAATTTGGCCACGGAACGTGTGGCTCTGCTCCAGCCTGGAGCGGGCTTGGGAAGGACGGAATCCATGGCTTGGGAAGGATGGAGACACCTTGGAGGGACCAGGAAGGAGCAGACTGAGATCCAAATCCCTATCCTGCTCCATGGAAGGAAAAAAACCTGGATTAAACCTTCAGAGATGTGAGTGGTGGATGTAGAAATTTGTGGAATTGATCCGGGACAGGCTGGAGAGGGCTTGTAGCAACTTGGGATAGTGGAAATGTCCCTGCTTCCATGGACATGGAATGTGATGGTCTTGAGTGTCCCTTCCAACTCAATCCCAATGTCTCATGGATGATGGAGAGGAATTCATCCCTAGGGAATGGGAGTTTGAGCTGGCATATATCCAGCCACTTGTCACTAATTCCTTCCACTGGCTATGAAAGCAGAATTTCCAGGAAGTGGCTCTGCGGTGGGGCTGGATGAGGAGACCTCTCCACACCTTTTCCAGTCCGATTTGTCAGGGATTCCTCCTGCACAGAGAACTAACCTTCTGGAATGTTTGGATAACTCTGCAATTCCCCGCCTTGACAGCCATTCCTGACCAAAACGCCAACAGCTGGATCCCATTTCTCTGGGCTGGGAAAAGGAGAGTGAGGTTGGAAGATGGATGGACATGAAAGTTGGGATGAAATGAGTTGTTGGAATCTGTTTGGAATCGAATGGAGTTGAATTAAAGTAACTTAAAGCTGATTTAAGGCAACCTCAGGAATATTCCTGATTTAAGGCCCTGCCTCCGGAGGGGGCTGGATGAGGGACTGGATTTATCAAAGCTGAGCCCTTCCAGGCACTAAAGTCTGGTATTTGCAAAGGCACAGGGAAAGTTCTGGGCACATTTGTAACCACTTACCCCAATCCAGGCCGTTCCAGTGATCCTGAGGGCCAGATGGGATCTCTGGAGCATTCCAGCATTCTGGGAGAGAAATATCCTATTTATTGCCTGGTTTTGCCACTGTTCCCAAAGTTTTCATGCTCCTGTGGATCCGTCAGCTCCTGCTTAAGCTGCAGCTCCAGATCTCCCACATACACTGGCTACAGATAGAAAGGGAGGATTTCCCTTTCTAATTCCCTTGGAAAAGCTGTCTCTTTTATTCAGGGGATCACCAAACCACTGGGATTTTGCCCCATCAGACTGGAATACTTGGGTGACATCCAAAGGCAGGAGATACCTTTGGATCTCTTGCAGATCCCAGGGAGCTGCCATTCCAAAGGGAAAAGACCCAGGATGAAGCGTTGAGAGAGAGGAGGGAATTTAACTTTCCAAAGGGTTTATCTTTTTAAGTGTTTATTTTTTGGGGAGTAACATTTGGGCTGTGTTTTGGAACAGGTTCTCAGAGAAGTTGTGGACACCACATTCCTGGGAGTGTCCAAGGACAGGCTGGACAGGGCTTGGCACAACCTGGGATAGAGGAAGGTGTCAGGGTTGCAATGGGATTAAAGGTCCCTTTCAACCCAAACCCGTCTGGAATTCCATGATTCAAATCCTCCAGTTTGCCACTAAATCCTCAAATTCCTGGGGGAATTCCCCCTAATCCTACACCCAGAGCCTTCCATGTGCATCACACTCCGGGAATTCACTTCCATGCACTGCTCATTCCCAAAAACCTTCTCCATGTTTCCAGGCACCATCTACCTTGGGGTCAGCCCTGGGACCATGTGTTTGGAATATTTCATGGCTCCGGCACAGCTGAAAGTACTTGGTGTTCCCTGGGATTTTCCTTGGAATCGTAGCATGGGAAGCAACGGCTGTTCAGACAGAAAGGAATCCCACTGCCTGGTTTTACCCTTATCCATTTTGGGAAGATGCTCCACTGTTTCCTGGGATAACTCATCTCCATGGCTGGTTGGATATGAGCATCCTTCTGGTGTCAGATACCTGATATTTCCAGCACAGTAATTCCTGGGAATGTCGCCTTCCCAAGGCTCCAGCCCACAGGACTGTGCCCTCGAATGATTTCCTGAAATCCTGGGAGGTTTTACATCTTATTTTCCGATTTTGTTCTATTTTGACTCCTTGTCTAGCTACCAAATAAATTAAAAAAATATTCCTAGGGTTCATCTTAATCCATAAGGAATCTCATCCTTCATTCCTCACCCCTGTGATGCCCAGCATCCCACAATCCATCCTCCTGGCCACTTTCCTAGGTGAGAGGCATCCCAAAGGAAATTCACCCCCTCCCGACCATGGATTTAAACTTCCAGAGCAGCAAATCCCTCTCTTTTTCCCTATTTTCTACCAGCCCACCAAGAATATCCCAAATCCCCTCCAAAGCTGTCAGCAGAGTGAAAATTCCTGTGGGACAGAAATGCTGCCCCCATGCTGTGTCCCCAGGCAGCTCCCGATTCCTTGGATACCTTGGGAAGGTCCATTAAGCGCTCTCTGCTTTCCCCCTCCTCCCCGTGTCTGTCTCCCGAAAAAGCGCAGGGAAAATCTGTTCCCTTTCCAGACCACACAAGTGCAAAAGCGGCTGGAAAACAACTCCCTCTGCCCTCTGCCTCCATTTTAACAGCTCTCCAAGGAAAAAAAGGTCAGAAGTTCATGGATGGCAGGAAAGACCTACTGCGGACTCAGCTTATCCCAAACATTCACTGCCCCATCCCCGATTTATAAAAACCTCCAACAGGTTGAGCTTTCCCCCTCGGAGCTGGATGAGTTTTCCATCTGGGATGTATTTTTAGTGCCTGGAACTGTCCTCTCCTCACTCCCAACATGTGTTTGGAGCTGCTCTGTGCTCCCAAATCCTGATAATTATTTTAGCGGCTGTTTTGGAACATCGGGAAACGTTGTTGGTTCAGCCCAAATTGATCCCGGTCAAACGCCTGGAATAAGCTGCGGATAAATCCATGATTTCATCACCTCCAGCCTGCCGACCCCCAGGAACGGGAGTGATCTCACTCCACGTGTTGATGTGTCCCAGGAATAAATGAGCTCCTGAGCCGTGCTTCTGGAATAAACTAAAACAATCGGAATGTGTAGGAAGGAAAACACTGCCTGTGGTGAGCTCTGCTCCCCCAAACTCACGGCTAGGCTGCTCCAGCCATAAATTATCCCTAATAAATATCCTTGGATGTTTAATGCCATCGCTGTCCTGCCAAAATGGGGGATTTGGGAACGGGCTGGATGATGGGCTGAAATTCCTTGGGAATGTTGAGGCCATTATTTGTTTTCCTTCCAAGCTTTTAAATACCCCCACGTTATCCTTCAAGCAGATGTCCAGGGAAAGGCTTCTGACCCATTTAAACCTTTTTTTTTTTTTTTCTTTTCATTTTTATTTTTTTTCTTTTTTTTGTGTGTGGGGGAATAAAGTCCAGTTTGGGGCTGACTTTGCTGGCCAGCACCTGGCAAAACTCGGGAATGGGAATGCAGAGCTCTAATGGCTCCGGGGTGTGACTTTTAATGGCAAGGCCGAGGAAACGAAGATAAATTAAACCTTAATTGGGGCCGTTAACGGCTTTCCCAGCCTGCACATCTGGACCCCAGGAGAATCCTTGGAAAAATGTTACAGTCAGCTCCTGTTGCACAACCCAGCCACCTCCAGATTCGTTCCATGCTTTTTAGGGATAAAAATCCATCTTTCAGTGTCCAGAGCCAACACAAGGATTGAGATTTTGATTTTAATCCTCAACAGATTTGCCACATTATAAAAATTATCCCAGAGCTATTCTATAATCCCAAATTCCCCTTTCCAAAACTTCCAAGCTGCCCCAGCAAGGGAAGGCCACATGAAGACACTTCCCGCTCCTACGGCTGGGAATCTATGGAAATAAAATTCCAATAAATACAGGGAAGTGGTTACAAATCCTGCTCGAGCCCTGCTTAGCATTTCCCATAATAAAAATCTCAATCCCTGGGAAACCAGTGGATAAAAAACTCCTGTGTTATATCCAGGAATAGAAACTTCCCTCTTTTCAAGCCAGCCATGGATCCAATCTGGAATTACCTGATGGAATTGCTGCAGAAGTTTGGGATGCTGCTGTAAACTCATTCATAACCTTGGACACATTCCCTCCAAGCTGGATTCTTGGATCAGGTGGATGAGAACAGCCCAAATCTTTAAGACTACAAAGAAAAAGCTGAGTCTTGGAGGATGAGAAATGGGAATAAAAATCCAGAAAAGGAATAAAAGTCAGGGAAAAAAACCTTTCAAAGCCTCCCCAGATGTCTCGATTAATTAATGAATTTATCAATCAGTATTCCCTCATCCTCTTTATTCTCCAGGGGTTTTGGGGAGCCATGGCAAATAAATTCAAGGAAATATCTGTTTCTTGGGAAGCAAAAGAGCAAAGGGCAAACAAGAGCATCTCTGACACTTTCCTAGAGCGGGAAAATTTAGGGACTTTTAGGCCAGGAAATGAAGTTTAGGATAAGGTTTGGGATAAGCCCAGCGGATTTGTTCCTTGGGCTTGGATTTTGCTCCTCCAAAACTAGTTATTGGGAAAGGAGAAGATTTTTCACCATCCTCTCTTATCTCCTCCAGCTCCAAGGACAAAACCCTGACCCCTCCACCTTCCCAAAATTTTGCCGAGCTTCCAGAGCCACCAAAAAATCCCTGCCTGAGGTTTTCCAGTCCTGTAATACATGATTCCTAATAAAAACACCAGAGAAGAAGCCATGGATTTTCTGATTTCTCCCCCCACGTTCCTGGGAGGTTTGGGAATGTTCCGTACTTTTGGGATCAGGTCCAGATTAGTTGTGCTGAAATGGAGGAAAATAGGGATTCATGGCAAAATGTGGGGATGGGAAGGAGCAATCCAAGTCCCCCCCTCACTAAACAAAGGATATGAAGGGGCTGGAGGACATTTCAGGAAGGAATGGAGCTGGGAAGGAGCTAGAGCACCAGGAGGGAGCTGGGAAAGCTCAGACTGGAGTAAAGGAGGCTCAGAAGGGACATTCCCATAATCCCTGACAGGAGGGTGCAGCCAGGTGGGATCAGGAAGTGCTCCCAGGGAATGACAGGATAAGAGAGAATGACCTCAAGTTGCTCCAGGGAAGTTTCAGGTTGGATATTGGGAAAACTCCTTAGGAAACAGTTGTCCTGCTCTGTCAGGGATTTCCCAGCCATAGATGTGGCTCTTGGGGATGTGATTCCATGATTCTCCCACCTCATGTCATGGGAATCTACCCAGCAAACCCAGGCACATCCCAGCTGCTGGATGATGTGGGAAGAGCTCCAGGCTCCACTCCCTTATCCCACAGAATTCCTGGCTGGCTCCTTTTGGGGTTAAGGATTGTTGGTTTAGCCCTGGCAGCCTCAGGAGTTCCAAAAGCATTGGCTGCATCCAAGGAAAACACAAGGCAAGCTTGGAATTCAGGCAAACACAACACTAAAAATAGTAAATCCTTGACTCTTCTCACTTCTCTTCCCATTTTTCACTTGGCGTCTCCCCAGTTTTTCCCTGCAGTGCTACTTCCTAGGGGTTTGATGCTGTTAAAATTGGCTGTATGTAAAAAACGTAACCCAAAATTCAGGGATTTGACCTAAAATCCAGGGATTTAAACCAAAACCCACCCAAGGAATTTGCTAAAATGCCCAAAGCTGGGATTGTGATTCCATGGATTCCCATGGATTCCCGTGGATTCCCAGGAACACTCTGGCATGGGAAGGGGTTCCATTTGTAGAATCAGTGTTTGCAATGCTCTGGGTAATCCCAATTTCCCTGGACCAGCATCCCAAGAACCAGGGATACTGCAGACATCCCCATGGAGCACCACAACAATTCCTTGTGTCTCTGCTCCACAGAATCTCATGGATGGAGCCAGTGAACAGGGATCCATTCCCAGCTCCTGAATGGCTCAGGAGCACCTGATCCACCCCTGTCAGCATTCCATGTTCCTACACCTGGAGCTCCTGACGGAATGTGAGCCTTTGAAACAGGCACTGGGACACATCCTGCGCTTCCTGAAAAAATAGGATGGAAGGAATGTAGGAATGAGATATTCCTTGACTCTGCATTCTTGCCTTCCCTCTAAACAACACCTGCTTCCCAGAAAAACACAAATCCCTTGGCACGTGCATGTTGGGGATGGATATCCATCACTGAGCTCCCAGGAGCCAGGGAAAAGCTCGGGCATCCTTTGGCACTGGCATTCCACAGCTGTGTCTCTCTGCTTCCATCCCACACCTTTGGATCAGGCTCTGTCTTTCCAGTCCCGTGGAAAGAGCCCTTGTAGAGGCAGCAAATGCCAGCCAGAGTTTGGGAAGCAGAATGCCAGAGGGAAATCTTGGAAGGTCCTTTAAAGACGCTCTCATTCCATGCCCAGCCATGGGCAGGGACACATCCACCACCCCAGGTTTTTCCAAGCCCTGCTCCGCCTGGAACTGGACACTTCCAGGGATTGGGTATCCACAGCTTTTCCAGGGTCTCCCCACCCTCACAGGGAAGAATTCCTTCCCAATATCTAATTTATTAGAAGTAATTAATATTTAATTCCAGCTTTGGAAAACCTCAGATCTTCCTCTCCTCCTTCATCCATCCATCCATCCATTGGTGCTCCCAAATTTTTATGGAGAGCAGCCAGGTAAAGGAATCTGCCCGGAATCCCGGGAAACCTCTCCATCAAGGGAAGATCAAAGGCTCTGTTTCCCCACGGATATTGAGCTCCACGTGCCAGAGGCAGGAGAGGACAGATTTACAAGGAAAAGGATGAAATCCAGCCAATGGATTAATGCAGCACTCAATTCCAGTGAAATCCCAGAGTGGGAACTGACACATTCGGGATAACACATTTGGGATGGAGAAATTTCAGCTGCTGTGAGGAACAACCTGGGAAAACAACAGGAATTTTGGGAATAAATCAAAATAAAATTAGGGTTATGTATTTTTGAGCTGTTCCTGGGGAAGTCATATCTGCTCCTGAAGATTTTAGGAATTTTTGGTCTCTGTTCCCCATTTTTCCTGTGTTTTCATTTAAGGGGATCCATCTGGAATGGTGTCCCTTGACCTTGGCACAGCCTGAGGCCAAGAACAACCCATTTTCCACTAGAAATGCAATTTTCAAGGAAAAATCCAATTTATTTCCATCCAGATGTCTTATCCTTGTTGTCCTTTGAGCAATTCCCTTTCTGGTCATAAAATTTCCAGGAAAATCCAACGAAACCACACAGTATTTGTTCCCAAATCCCAAGTTTTGTACTGACACAGCCTAAACCATTTTTCTTTCTAAGGCACTGAATTATTTTGTCTTTAAATTCCTAAAAAAAAAAAAAAAAAAAAAAAAAAAAATTCCAAACCTTCTCAGAATCTGGGGTTTAATCCAGCCTATCCTGGGATTCAGGAAGGATTAAAGGATGCATGGATGGCCCACCCCTGGAATGTTCCGGGCCAAGTTGGAGAAACCTGGGATAGCAGAAGGTGTCCCTGCCCATGGAACGGGATGAGCTTTAAGATCCCTTCCAATCCAAACCATTCCATGATCCCAAGATTTTCCCAACCCCTCCATCATTCCTGGGGCAAAATAAAAACCTCCAGATGGACACTGCATTCCAGAGGGATTCAGCATAACCATTCCCACCCCTGCTGTCCATGGTGATTCTCTCCTCCATTCTCAACAATGGCTTTTCCCAGGTTTCCAAGAATCTCCAGGAATTATCAGTCAGGAATCACTGGAATCACTGGGAGAGATGGTCCCAAGGAATCATCCTTAAATCCCCAAACTCCAGCTGCCCTCTGGCTTTTCCACAAAAATCCCCAAGCCCTGGGAAATCCATTTTCTGTGATTTGTGCAGTTTTCCAGCAGGGAGGAGGGAGATCCTGGATTCCAACTTCACCTGGAGGAAGGGTAGGGATTCAACAAGGAAAAATTCCATTGACCTGGAAGCAGGGAGGCAGAGCTCGGATTCAGGAGTGGTTTGTAGCAGGAATGCTCAAAAAAATCCCAGATCCCTGAACCCAGAAGGCATCCACCCTCCTCCCTCCCAGTTTCTCATCCCAAATCCAGCTTTTTCCATCCTTTATGGAGTTAAGGAGAGCTTTGCCCATCGGGAGTATTTCTGGAGCAGCTGAACATTCCAGCTTCCCACCGTTTTCATGAAAATCGGGAGAGGGAGGAAAGCCAAGGGCTCAGCTGGGACACAACCCAGGAATGCTGGGACTTGGGAGATTGGGATTGATGGAATGGTCCTTGCCAGGACCCATTCCAGCTATGGGAGATCCAGGAGGAGCCGTAAATCAGGGAAAAGCCAGGCACATCCACCCTCTGGAGTCTGGCACCTGAGAATTCCAAAGACAGGAAAAACCCCAAGCTCCCATTCCCGTGCCAGGAGCTTGGAGCTGCTCCTGGAACCAGTATAAATCAGTTTTCCCTGCCCTGCTCCAGACAAAATTCCAGCTGCTGGGTTGTTTGGATTTGGATTCCCCCTCCTTCTCCTTATTTTTTCAGCCGAGGTGCCTGGAATGAAAAACAAAGCCCAATGTGCCATAACAGAGTTTCCAGACATTGCTGCCAGGCAAAGGAAAAATCCTGGGAATAACCCCCCTTAGATCCCTGGCCCAGAGGCAGAGCAATCCCAGATTTAACTGCAAGGTGGGGAGAAGCCCTTCCCAAATAAATCTGGGATGCATGGATCCCTCATCTCATTTCCTTTAGTGTGGCAGAATGTCAAATCCCAAAAATCTCATGCAACCAAATCTACACCGAGGGAACAGGCAAATGGGATAACCTGGATTCTTCTCTGATGATTTTAAGTCTCGGGATTAAACACACCTGGATGCTAAAACTTGGGAAAAGGGAATTCAATGTTCAGTTTTCTGATGGATATTCCTGTCCCCAGCTGATGGATGTGACATCTATACATTGTCCTGTATCCCTGATCAATCCCAGGTGGAGAAAAACAAATGGCTGTGAGTTCATTTTTTTTTTTTTGGGAAAACGGAGTATTTACACCTGGATAAATATAGGAATAACACCTGAAAAGAGGGGGAAATCTAGATTTTTTTTTGTTTTTTTTTAAGTGAGATCTGACAATTCCAGAAGGAATCAAACAGCTTTGGAACACAGGCAGAAATTGTTTGGCATTCACTGCAGCATTCTTCCTTTTCCCATCCCTTTTTCCCTCAATTCCAACAACAGCACTGGAATTCCCCATTGCACATCAGGGAAATTATTTCCAAACTGGAAACCATTACCCAGGGTTTTGGGAACATTGGGTAAGGGAAAGGAAAAGCTGCCACACCTTCCTGAGGCAGGGGTTTTGGGATGTGTTCTGCATTTTCCCGAGTTTCCAGTTTCCTCTGGTGTCCATTTAGGAGAGGAGGGAGGGCTCCAGAGGCACTGGGAATGGCAAATCCAGAATGGTGAATCCGGAATGGCAAATCTGGAGTGGCCATGAAGGGGAGCCACTTGGGAGCTGGGGAATTCCTTTCCTTATATATCCCAAATCCTGGGATCCTGATCCTTAAATCATGGCACTCCAAGGGGATGGAATACAGATATCCGGGACAGCCAGGATCCCAATATTGGGATGGGGCTGGGGTGGAACGGGGACCAACATTTGGATCCAGGATTTTGGGGCTCCTTTGGATGCTCAAGCAGAGACCACTTGGTTATTCCCAGACTTTCTCCCCTAAATCCCTGGACACATCCAGGATGAGAACTCCAAACCCATTCCAATTTTTTTCCTTATCCCTCAGCTCTACGGTGAAAATGATGCCCAGAATTTTATTTCGCTGTGATTCCAATGTTTGGCTGGGCTTTTCCTTGGCTTTTTTTTTTTTTCTTTTTTTTCAATCCAGCCAGCTGAAAAACCTGGAGAGAAATAAATAACATTTCAAGACCATCCATCAGCCGGGAATGAGTGCGAGGCTGTTCCCTGAAACTCCCATTCCTGCTGGTGGCCGAGGGAAATCAGTGCTTCCCATCAATCCCAAAGTCCATTTTTCAGCTTTAATGAAGACGTCGTTTTCATGGAAGCAGAGGGAACATAAACAATCTGAGCCACAGAAAATGAGGAATGAATTGCCTGGAAAACCTGGAGCTCATTTGGACTTCTCCAGCTGAACATGGCCAGAGGCTCCTGAGTTTTTTGGTGGCGGTTGGATGTTGAGAAGGTAAAAAAAAACAGGGAAGTTTTAGAAACAGAGCTTGGAACGAGCTCCAGGAGCATTTTCCATTGGTTTTGTCCTGCTGGAGTTGGGAATTAATTGGCTGAGTGGGCAGGGAGTGCAGGCACACACCTGTGAATTCCTTGGAAAGGGAGGCACAATCCCAGAATTAGGGAATTGTTTAGGTGGGAAAAGCCCTCTGGGATTAGAGCCCAATCTGTGCCCAGTTCCCAGATCCAGACATTCCTTGGATATCTCCAGGGATAAGGATCCATCCTGCTCCAATGCTTTACCACCCATTCTATGAAAAACAATTCCTCCTGAATCCAACCCAACCCTCCCGTGGCACAGACTGAGGTGTTTTCCTCTCATCCTGCCCCTTTTTCCGTGGAAAGAGAGAGATCTTATGGATCTGCTCCTGGATGTATGGAAAACACTCCAAGGGGAGCCATTTCAAGCTTTTCCTTTCTTCCAGCTGAGGAGCTGAGAATCAAATGGAGTCCAGGCGTAGGAACCATTCCCACTGCACTGCAGTAGCATAACCCTAAAATTTCATGATTCCCAGGGAAAAAAAAATCTCCCAAAATCACCTAAAACATGGAAGCAACGTTGTCCTGAGATTTCCTGGATAAATGATTCACCATTCTAGGAATTCCTTGTTTATTTCCTTCACCAAATCCTCAAAGGATTCATGGAAAGGTCAATACCAAATCCATACCTGTTTCAAGAGGAATTTGGGGGTTTGGAATTTTTGGATTACCACCAAATTCCTCAATGGAAAACAGGAATGTGGATGCCAAAACCTTGTCCTATGTCATTCCCACCAGCTTGAATTGTAGCTGGGGAAAAATAAATAAATAAATAAATAAATAATAAAAAAGTATAAGTGGGATACTTTTGAATTTCCCTCTTTTTAGATCAGGATGGGTTTGGTGCCACCCAAGCCTGGAATTGCCAGGAAAATCCTGGAGATGTTGGCACAGGTGGCAGCTCCAGGGCTAGAGAATGACTTAATTCCATGTGGCTCCCAAGGATTCCAAAAAGCCCCAAATTACTGCCAGGCATGGGTGCTTCACCTTTGGATCCAGGGCTGCCTGGAAATAAACAGATTTCATGGGTGCTTCACCTTTGGATCCAGGGCTGCCTGGAAATAAACAGATTTGGGAGCTCCTAATCCTGAGAGCTGCAATCCAGGGAGATCTGTGGGATCTGGAAGCTCTGGAGCAGAAATTCCAAGCCAAGCAGAGCTGTGTTTTCCATCCTTCTTTTCCTGATCAATTTGTGGAAAGAACTCCAGCAGGAGCCTGGATCTCCATGGGTGCTTCCCTCTACACACTCCTGCCAAGAATTCCAGCTAATTCCATTTTTCTCTTACCCGTCTCACTTTTCCCTGCTTCCAGGAGCATTCCTGAGGCAATTATTCCCTCCTGGAAAGCCTAAACTATCCAGGGAACTCACTGCTCCTGTTGGGAAGCTTTGTTTTATCCCAAGGGAAAAATAATCCCACATTTCCCTCTCCTGATGGGAGAGAAATAACGGCACAAGGATTTTTTTTTTATAATTTTGCCATTCAAGGCTTTTCCATCCCTGGAATTCCCTTCCCTGGATGGGGCTTGGAGTGACCTGGGATAGTGGGAGGCGTCCCTGCCCATCCTCACAGGATGATCCTTAGGATTCCTGTGCTGGGGATCAGCTCCTGTTGGAACACCGGGCAATAAACATGAGAACTGGGAGGAAAAATTCTCGGTGCTCCATCAGCCTCCAGAGAGGAGGAAGGTGCGGAAAATTCAGGAGCTGCTTTATGGCTTTACACCTTGTAAACAGCTGCTGGGAATTTTATGGGAGCTGTGGGGGTCCTGTTCCCTGGGAAAAGGAAATACCAGACCCACAGCACTCCAGTGCCTTCCCAACCTGGGATTATTCCAGGGAACCACTGGAGTCAAAGAGAAAACCAAACTGTGATTTTTCAGTTAACAAACTGTGAAAACCAGAGGGATCTTAAAGGATCATGGAGTGCCAAGCATTCCATGGTTCTTCCACACTCCTAGCAGGCAGAGCCACAGGATAAGGAAATGCCTAAGGATAGATCCAGGATGTTCGAGGTGCACCTCAGCCATGTCCAGGCACTTTCCTGGAATCCCTCTCCCCATCACTTCTTCCTTCCATGCTGGGATCCATTGGAATTCTCCTTTACAGCATTGTTTAATCCCAGAAATCCCCTCCTGCCTGGCACAGCCGTGCTCCCACCATCCTGGAACATCTGTTCCCTGCTCATCCCACAGGAAAGGTGGATCCCACCTGGATCCATCCAAAAGGACTTGCCCACAACTCTCTCCCTTCTCTCCCTTTGCCTTTCCATCTCCAACAGGATTTTTTGGGAAGAACTGGCATGCTGGTGAATGGGATGGATTAATTAAATCATGGGGAATAAAAGGGAAATTGAGTCCAAAAAATTCCCAAGTATCCAATTTTATTCCCTGGAAATGAAGCACAAGCATCTTATTCTCTATCCCCATTACCCCCCCCCCCTGCTTTTTTTTTTGTCAGCCACTTCCAACATATCTTATCCTACTTTTTTTCCCCCTCCTGTATTTTTCCAGAACTTTTTCCCCTTGGCTTTTTTAATCCCAGCCTAGAAAATTCAGGATGACCTCACTTGCCCAGGAATGCTGCTGTTACCCTTGGAAAAGCTCCTTGCCTAGAGTTGTATATTTGCCTTGGCTACTCCCAGCTCAGATCTGACTTGGAATACCAACCCTCTCAAATGTTCCCGAGCCAGATCCATCTCCCAAACATGCCATATATATCCCACATTTCCAAATAGAGATGGATTTTTCCCGGATTTGTTTGATAAATCCCGGCCCACATTCCCAGTTGGAGCTGTCAGAATTCCTACTGTTTGCTCCATGTTGGTGGCCAAGCCTTAATCACCCAACGCTTCCCAGGAGGCCATAAATCCCAGGAATGAGCCAGGCCTTTGTGCAGGATTTGGACAGGGCTGAATTTAGGGGAAAAGCAGAGCCAGGATTTACGACTCTCCAGGGTTGGAGGCTTCCAGTATTCCCGGCTGTGTGAAAACAGATGGATGCACGGACACTACGGCACACCCCGCCTGACCTGAGACTGCCAGTGCTGCTTCCAAATGGGAGCCAGATGCCTGGAAAGGTCTTCATTATCTGGCCTCCCCACTTTTCCTTCAGGATTCATCCAGAAGGATTTCCCTAGGAAGGGATCATCCCATTCCAACCCTCCTGGGACACTTGGGAATGAGCTTGGAAAAGCCCCAGCCCTGCCAATCCCACTCTGATCCCTCCTTTATCTAAACGGGATTTTCCAGGCAGATTTCTGGGATATCCAACGGGATGCAGCTGGATATTTTCAGACGTCAGCAGCAGGTTTTCCCAGAGTGAAACACTGCTCCCACTTTTCCCTGACAAAGCTGCCTGGAACAGTTGCTTGGAGCCTCCCAGATTTCCTTGTGCTAGCGGAAAACTGGGAATATTTTTAATTGTTATTCCCAACAATAAAATCTGGAGGATTTGAACTGATTAATCCCAAGTTTCAGCCCAGCCCTTGGAGCAAAGCTCAGCTTCCCAAGGGTGGGAATTCCATATCAGCAATTATTTTAGAGAAGAAGAGCTGCCAGAGTCTGCAGCATCCTCTGGAATGCGGCATTGCTCCCGTGGGAGCAGCATCCCTGCAACCCATCTAGATTTCCTCAATATCCAGGTATAATAGAATTAAAACATTAAATCCAAGTGTTCCAGCTGGGATGGGGCAGTCCCATCCTGGGAAATACAGGATTCTCCTCCAAAAGTGGGAATTCCCAGGGAACGTTTTCCTGCCCAGGAAGTGCATTTGGCATCTCCAGAGCTGGGGCTGGCTCATCCACAGGTATGGACTGAATTTTCTGGAAGCTGAGGTGGGAGTAGGAAGCAGGAGCAGAGCTTCTCCAGTTGGACACCCCCGATAGCTGGCAGAGAAAAGCTGGGCTGGAGCAATGGCGGCCCTTGGGAGGAGCCAGAGGGCAGGAAAAGGAACCTCACTAGGACAAAAGGCAGTGTGATTCCGGGTGCGGTCCAGCTGGGTGGAGCGTAGCAGTGCCCGAATGTAGAACTTTAATGGTGGTCTGATCACCAACGCGGTGACCGCACGGTTTGGGAGGCAGCATCCAAAGACCCGGGGCATGGCTGACTTCACAATATACCAGGTCACCCGGGGGCAGGGGTCCACTCCTGGGCGGGGGATAGGGGTTGGACTATATATGTCAACAGTCTTGAACCAATGGACAAGCAAAACTAGAGACATGACCTATTTCGGAATGATGCCATTAGCATACAAATTTCCATATCCTGCCTCCCGTGGTCCCAAGTTTATGGTTTCTGCATAGGCGACTTGGGCTAAGGTGCTGTCCACCTCAGCTGACTTGGCAGCCACACCGCACAACAAGATGGGTGCGCCCTTTGGCTCTGGGGATTCTGCTCTTTGCTTTCCAGGGGGGCTTTTTGGAGTGAGGCTTTTGTGAGAGTTGTCTTCCAGGGGCCTTTTGGGTCTTGTGCCTTGAGCTTTTTGGAGACTCTGCGTTTTTTCTGGGTGCTTTCGGAGACGGGGCTCCCTTCTTTTTTTGAATTTTGCTTTCCAGGGGGACTTTTTGGCGTGAGGCTTTTGTGAGAGTTGTCTTTCAGCGACCTTTTGGGTCTTGTGCCTTGAGCTTTTTGGAGACTCTGCGTTTTTTCTGGGTGCATTTGGAGACGGGGCTCCCTTCTTTTTTTGAATTTTGCTTTCCAGGGGGACCTTTTGGCGTGAGGCTTTTGTGAGAGTTGTCTTTCAGGGGCCATTTGGGTCTTGTGCCTTGAGCTTTTTGGAGACTCTGCGTTTTTTCTGGGTGCATTTGGAGACGGGGCTCCCTTCTTTTTTTGAATTTTGCTTTCCAGGGGGACCTTTTGGCGTGAGGCTTTTGTGAGAGCTGTCTTTCAGGGGCCTTTTCGGTCTTGTGCCTTGAGCTTTTTGGAGACTCTGCGTTTTTTCTGGGTGCATTTGGACACGGGGCTCCCTTCTTTTTTTGAAACTTTTGCTTTCCAGGCTTCGGCCCTCCAGGAGTTTCACAGATCTGCCAGGCGGCGCTCGCTGATGGCGTCATCATTCAGCGCCGCCGCAGGATTCGGCGTTACTGCTGCAGGAGCCCTCACTTCCGGGTTCCGAGGCAGTGCCGGCAGTGACGTCATCGCACGGCCCGGCGGCTCGGGTCGACTTCGCGCCGCCGGCTCTCTCACTGCCGGCTTCCGAGGCGGCGCCGGTCATGACGTCATCGCGCAGCCCCGCGGCTTGGCTCAGCGGCTGCAGGCTCCCGCTCCTCTTCCGGGTTGCGAGGCGGCGCCGTGACGTCATCGCGCAGCGCGGGTCAGTCGGTGGCGCGTGGCGCACGTGCTGCGCGAGGCTTCGCGCCTTTGGGGCTCCGCGCTTTCCCTGCGGGCTCCGCGCCATCGCTGCCCGCAATTCCCAGCGTTCCCGTCCTGGGCGACGGCAGCCGGAGCCACGCTGGGGGCGGCGCACACCACCGCGCTTCGCCTGGAGCTGCATTTTGCCTGCAGAGGCCTGCTGTGTAACGGTCCCAACGCCCGGGTCCCCAGCCCGCCCTAACATTGGCACAAAGAGGCTGGCTCTGAACCTGTGAGAAAGCAGGCTCGCCCTTTACATTTTTGTTTTAAATTTCATCTCTTCGTCAGGGATGAAAGGGACGGTGCGCAGCGCTGGGATGCTTGGCAAAGCGCCAGAGGCGCGCCAGTTAGATTAAAACGAATTTCTTATATGCTTTTTCAATACATTGGTTAAATGCATATTCATGAGGATTATACATATTCAGACATACCTGTGAGTTTACATGTTCCGGGAATTTTTTTCTTGGTTCAACCCTTGACTCATCTTCTTAAAGTACGTGCCGTCCTGCAGATGAAATTCTTTATTTTTACTCCTTATCGAAGCTCTGTTCTACTGTTTGACACTTCTTGATTACCTGAGAGTCAGTACTAAATCCTTCCTTGCATTTTTTCTCTTGGTGCTTATTTTCCTCGTTCTTTTCAGTGTTACCATTCAGATAAGATAATCCACAAGTCCATTAAATCAACATTATCGGAGTTATTCTCACTACTGTCATTTAGTTACACAAGTAAAGGCATTTAACACTACAATGCACAACACACAGTCTCTATTTTAATATTTTGCAAAAGCCTAAGCTACATTATGTATTTATCATCCTACTCTATATATATATATATAGATATATACACTGCACAGTGCATTGGCTACAAAAGCTGATAGATTATACTATGATAAAGCAGATAAAACTGATTACAAACTGTACTATATCAAACCTGTTGTGATTAATAATAATTTGCAAGAGCCAATACATAATAGTGAAAGCTAATGACTATGGTAATTGATAACAAAACCTTTCAGGAAGGCAAGTGAGGGGGAAGACAGGTCTCTGCCGCACCCCCCAAATACAGATAATGCTTTGGGCGAGGGGTTACACCTTGGTGGGTTTTTTGGTGTGGTTTTTTTTTTTTTTTTTTTTTTTGGTGTGGTTTTTTGTGGGTTTTTTGTGGGGTTTTTTTGTGGGGTTTGTTTTTTTGTTTTTTTTTGGTGGGTTTTGAGGGGGGCTTTTTTGAGGGGTTTTTGTTGTTGTGTTTTTATGGTTTTGTTTTTGGGGTTTTTTTTTGGGGGGGGGGGTGGTTTGTTTGGGTTTTGGTGGGGTTTTTTTGTTTTATTTTGTTTTGTTTTTTGGTGGTGTTTTTTTTGGCGCACTGTTACAGAAGGGCAAAACAGCTTCCCGAGGAGGGTCACACCCTAAAACTTGCAGACCCTCCGAAGAGTGCTCACCAGGAAGACACAGATCAGGGTACCGACCTAATTAGCTGCACAGATGGGGCATTACCCTTCCCCAGAAGGGCCACGTTGCAAGAATGTTATAAATAAATGCGTAGATGTTGCCTTTCACTGTTATATATTAGCTTTTACGAATTATTTTGATATTGTGCAGTTTGTAATCACTTTTTAACTGCTTTTGATGGAGTACAATTTGTTAGCCTTTTTACCCTAATCCCTGTGTAGATTATATACTTTAATGTGATAAATATATTATAGTTTAGGCTCTCACTAAATATTAAAATAGAGACTATGTGCTGTGTATTACAACATTAACTGTTGCAGGAGGAGTTAATGCTTTTATTTGTGTAACTAATGGACAACAGTGAGAATGACTCAAATAATTTTGTAAAATAGTTCCTGTTGATTTAATGTACTTGTGAAATGTCTTAGCTGTATGATAAGATAACATTTAAAAAGAACCAATAAGTAAACATAGAAAAAAAAAAGAATGCAAGGAAGAAATTACCTTTCGGTTATCAAGAACTACCAAACCACAGAAGAGAGGGCCTTGTGAGAAAATAAAATATATAAATTTCATCTGCATGCTGTCTGTTTGGCATGTATTTTAAGAAAACAAGTGAAGAGTTGACCAAAGCAAAAGAATTCCCAGAAGATATAAACTCACAAGAATGTTTGAATATGTATAATCTTAATGAATATGCATTCGACGAATGTCATGAAAAAGCACATTTAAAATTTTATTTTAAGTTAACCGTATGCCTCTGGCTATGGCTATGGACCCAGCGCTGTAAAAGTCCCTTTTATCCCTTATTAAACTTTTAAAAAAATTAAAGAGTGAGCCTTGTTTCTCGCAGAGAATCCTCCAAAACGCCCCAAAAGCTTCCGGAGAGGACCAAGGCAGCTGCACACAAAGAGTTACAGACAAAATCCGTCTCAGAAAGGGCCACACCGTTAAAGTCCCGAACTGCCTCCAGAGAAAACATTTTGCCAGAGGACACAGGTTTAATTAGTTAAATTAGTGGATAAGGGGGCGAAATGTTTCTCAGAAAGGGCCACACAGTAACGAGTCTCTAACTGCTCAATGGGAAAAAACACTTTCTGAGGAGACACACCCGCATTCAGGGAAAGTCACACCTTTATTTTCTCCTTAATCTCCCAGCGAGATCTCTCCCTAAAACGCGCCCGAAGAGGTTCACGAACATACCGCGTTTTCCTTCAGGAGCATCCCACCGCTGCCACCAAGTCAAAATTTAAAAAACGTCATCAGAGCAGCGCCGAGCCGAGCCCATTGATAAAAACGGAATCCGCGTTTGGAAAACGATCGGGATCGACCCCGCCGATAGCGACCTTTTTCTTCCTTCTTTTTTCCGTCTTTTCTTTCGGCTGAGCAACTCCTTTTTCTTTTCCTTTCCGTAACCAATAAATGGCTCTCGGACGGAACGGTTTTGCCTCTTTAGGAATAATTTCGCTTCTGACCGTCCTTTGGAAAAAAAAAAAAGTTCCTGGCGGTTTCCCTCAGCTAGGAATGGGAATTCTCCCGGCAATTCCAGCGGATCCTCCCGGGAAAACCGCTTTGGAGTGGCTTTTGCCTCTTCACAATTTTCCCCTTGTTTATTCCCGGGGATTTGAAGCCGGATGGGAGGAATTTTGCCCTAGGGAGAATCCCGATCCAGGGGGATTTTCTGTGCCTTTGCTTCCTCAGCATGGAAAAGACACGGGAATCCTGGAAAAGAGTGGAGAAAAAAGGCGGGGAAAAGAGAAAGAGCAAGAGGTGGGGGGGAAAGGTGAAAATCTCTTCTGGATTAAGAATTCCTGGGAAAACGGAGTTTTTAGCTAGGAATAACCTGGAAGCACCAAGTGACATTGGAATTTGGTGTTGTCCTGAGGGATAACACAAATCCCAGGAGATTTCCGGCTGCTGGTTGGGGAATTGTAGGTATGGGAAGTTCTGGAAGTCTGTAACTCGGATTTTCCAGCTGCGATTTCATGCGAGTCTCACAAACCCGCTTCTCTCCATTTCTTTTCCCATCGGATTTCCCTTTCCTGCGAGGCTGGGATAAAAATCAATCCCATTTTCCCCAAATCCAGGAGATCTATAAATGGTTTACACCGTTGCCAGGAAATTCCTAGTTTTGGAGGAAATTCCAGCTTTCTTCATTTCTTAGGGAGTAGGAGATTCTATGGAAATGAAAAGAGCAATTCCCAGATCCCAAAATTATTAAAAACAAGGCTTTAAAATGTAAAATTATCGAACAAGAAAAATAATAAGAGGTTAAAAATTAATAAATAGTTGTTAAGGATGGGGAGCTCTGGAATTCCCACTGGATTGGTCCCAACAGTCCCAGAAGGGGAATTTTAGCTCTTATCTGGATGCAAATTTTAATAACGTAGGAAAAATAAGACTTAATTTAAAAATTAGGAATAAATTAATAATACGGCTCTGGATCTAAATTCAATTGGGGCTTATTCCTCTGTCTAATTGAATTAATTTATTCAATTTAATTAAAAATTAAATTATTTAAATAAATTAATAATTATAGAATTTATGCATTATTTTATATATTTTATAAAATAAATATCCAATGTTCTATTCAAGTATGCTTTATTAGTATTCAAATGTAACAAATTGATTAAATTAAATAAAATTTATATAAAAGGCAATATAAATTTTATTTTATCTAGATTTAATGAAATTTATTGAAATTTTATTTCAATTTTAACTTCAATTTAATGTCAATTCAATTTCAAATTTTTCCTTTCAATTTATATTTAATTTAAATTTAATTTAAATTTAATTTTTAATTATTTCAAATTGAATTCAAAGTTATTTTGCATTTATTCAAATTTAAAACCACGGATATATTTTTAAATCAAATTATTTATTAATTATTAGTTTTTAATTAACATTTCCACATTTTATTCTATTTCCCCGTGTTCTCAAGGAATTTCAATATTAAATCCCTAACTAATTATTTCCCCATGTTTTGAAGCAATTATAAATCAAATTCCATATTCATTATTTTATCAAATAAATATTTCCTTCTCCTGATTTTTAAGGGCTTTTGAGGGCAAATCCTTAAAATTCCAACTACTTCCTGATTTTCCTTTTTTCCCCCCCTATCCCTGCCCATCTTCCCAATGATTCCAAACCTTGGGATTCCTTTCTCTCAGTGATTCCAAGCCCAGCAATCCCTTTCCCTTCTCCTAAACAAATCTTTTCTCTGGACCTGCTGCATCCTGAGGGAAAAAAAAAAAAAAAAAAAGAAAAAAAAAAAAAAAAAAGGATGGAAAAATATAAATAAAATCCTCTGAACATTCCCCTTTTCCTGATAAATAAAGGCAAAGATGATCTTGGAATTGTGCACCAGAATTATTGGAATATTCCTCCTTTACAAGAGCCTTTAAAATCCATCTGGAGGATCGGGAGATTGGAACCAGCACTCGGGAATTGTTTTGGGGAGAATTATTGGAATTTTTATTACAATAAATCAAATCCAGGTGGGTCTCTCATCAGCCGTGCTCTGGATTTTAATAAAAAGGAAAAGTCCAGGCACATCCTGGACATTTTTGGGAATTTTTTTTTTTCATTTCCAGCCTCTCTTTGGTCAAGGATAGGACCCAACTTTATGGAGTTGTGCCATGAATAGGACGAGGAGCACACTTCCCTATGGAACTGGGAGTGTGGAGTTCATCCTCCTGGGATTTTGATCAACGTCCAAAGGAAGTTTTGGAATCACCTGAAATTCCAAAGGACAATGCTGTTCCGGGCTGGGAAAGAATGTTCTCCTCAGGGAATGGATACTCCATCCTGAGAAGGAATATTTTCAGGGAAAGGATATTACACCTTGAGAGGGAATTTTCCCCTCAGGGAATGAATATTCCAGTCCTACAAGGAATATTGTCCACAGGGAGTGGATTTTCCAGGCCTAGAAGGAGCTGCCCTTCCCAATCCTCTTCCAAGGAGCGGGATGATCCTGCCTAACATCCACAAAGACACTGGGAACATCTGGAGGGAATAAAACCTCCACAAAATCCCTGCAAACAATGGGAAAATTGGGGAGAAAAATATCCTCTCTTCCAATCCTGGTTCTTTTATGGAATGCAAACACGTAAGGAATTCCATGTTCCTGGTGGGGGGGGGGGGGGGGGGGGGGGGGAAGAAGAATCCTCAATAAAAAAACCCAACTCAATTAAAAATCTGTATTTTCAAAGAATTCGATGAAAAAGCCCAGGAAAAGAACTCACAAAAATGGGCAAAGAATAAAGGCAAACCCAAGAATCCTCAACAGAGTGGCCACAGAATTCCCCAACCTGCCCCAAACCCGGGAATTCCAGCTTTTTTTTTACCTCACCAACAGGACCAGTTCATTTCCCACCCTCAGCCACCATTTTTCCTCTTGGAAACCTCATCATTCCTGGGATTTGTGGCCACTATCCACCTTTATTCTCGGGCACAAATCCTGGCATGAAGCGGATCCAGAGGCGCCCTGAGCCGTCGGTCTGTCAGAAATTCGGGATTTCATAAAACCGGGAGAGGAGGGGGAGGACGCGCTGCGGCATTCCCAATTTCCACCGCTTTTCCAAAGGCAAAGGATGCCTTAGGCCGCCATCTAGTGACTTCTAGGGGAGAGAGCACTTCCAGGGGAATGACGGATGAGTTTGCTCATCCCAGATGTTGGAATTCTCAAAGAGCATATCGCCCAAAGCCGCTGAGGGAGCAGATCCCAGTTCATGGCCTCCCTCTATCCCTCTTCCTCTTCCTAAGTCCGTTTAACACTAAGACTGGGCTCGGGAAGAAGCCGAGGATCTCCAGGTTTTCCGGAGACCTTGGAATGCCCCACGTGCCACCCATCCTTGTCCTCTCAGCCGTGAATCCCTGGATCTCCTTCCTGCCCTTCCTGAACTCCAGGAATGCGGGAGAAAACAGCTGGAAGAAAGGCCCATAAATGAGAATAGAGATTTGGGAAAGAGATTTCCTTTGGGAATCTCTTCCCTTTATTTTTTAGGACTCTGGAAAGCCATGGCTTTGAGCACGACAGGCACCTTTTCCACGCTTTTTGGGTGGGAATAACATGGAAAGGAGCAGAGTGGGGAACGCTGAGATTTTCCCAGGAGACTCCCCCTGATCCCAAGGCACCGGCACTTGGTAATTCCAAGGTGCCGCTGGATTCTGCCGCTCCATAAAGCGGCCTTTATTAAAATCCCGGGATTTTCCTGGAATTATTTGGGACAGGGACGCGTGTCCCCAGCACCCCATAACTCCCGGCGTCCTCCGCTCCCTGTGACAGCGCTGAGGGAAAGCGAATTCCTGAGTGGAATTCGCCTCATTCCAATGCTTTATGAGGCGCGGGTGACACGAGGGGTGACACGGGAGTGGCTGCGGCCGCGGGAATTTCCCTTCCTGGGATAATTAAATTCCGGGATTTGCTGTAATGAGGCTCATTAGGACGCCCCATTTAAAGCCCCATTTAAGCCAGGCTTAAAAAAATTCCTTAAAAAAGCAGGAGCGGCTCAGGAGCACCAATTAAAGGTGGCTGCTGATGGCTCTCCCCAGAAAAGGCAGGAATGCGTCTCCAAAGGCATTGGGAAATGCGGTGATGGGGAAACAGCGGGACTGGGGGGAAACCAGGCAAAGCTCTCAAATACGGGAATGAGGAGCGCTGGGAATACAGGGAAGAGGCTGGAACTTGATAAGGGCAATTCCAGCTGGGTTTCAATTCCAGTTTGTCCCCAAAACACAGGGAATGGGCTTTGTTTCCCGGCAGGATCAGGTGAGAACACGGGGAAGGAGAGTGGTGGGGTGTTCATTCCCTGGATTCTGGGGTTGGAAACTGCGTGGATCCAGACAGGATCCATCACTCTGAAAAGTATCTCGTGCATCACACGTCTCCCCTCCCCCCCCCAAAAAATGCTAGAATAAAAGGACCCAAAATATTCCACGACAAATAAAGCCTTGGATTATTCCCACCTCGTCCCTGGTGTGATTAAATCCAACATCCTGGAATTTCCTTCTACTCCTGTCGGTGGCACAGGGATGCAGCAGGAGAATGACCCAAGATTTGCCAGGAAATTAAGTTGAGATTGGGGAACACCTGCTTTCCATTGGTTAAGAATTCCAAGCTCCCGCTCGTCCTTTTGCTCTCCTGCAAATGATTCCTTGTTCTCCGTTGACAAAGATAAATGGTGGGATTAAAATATATTGGAGAAGTCCTGGTAAACAAGCGGGAAAAGGGGATGGATGGATGGATGGATGGATGGATGGATGGATGGATGGATGGATGGATGGATGGATGGATGGATGGATGGATGGATATTATTTCCCTCAGGTAGCGCTGCCCACACAAACGGGATTAGCGGGAATTTGCTGTGGGAATTAGACGCGAACAGGAGCCACTAGCGGCGACGACGTTTATGGAAATTGCTTTTTCCAAAGGAAAATTCCGCTGGCTTTGGATACCTGGCCAAGGAAGGGGTGATTTGGGGAAAGAACGGAAAAATTAGAGATCGTCAATTGTGATAGGATAGGGAATGAGGCAGAGAGAAATATTAGGGGGGATAATGGAAGGAAATCACGGAATTATTTAGAAGTTTGCAGGATCGAGTTCAGGCTGTGCCCGATCCCCGGCAGAGCTCTGAGTGCCACATCCAGGCATTCCTTGGACATCTCCAAGGACAGGGATGCATCCCATTCCAAAGCCCGGGCTCCCTTCCCGTGAAGAAATTCCTCCCGATGTCCAATCCTGGCCCAGTTTGAGGCCGTTCCCTCTCATCCCATGCCTTATTCCTTGGAAGCAGATTCAGATCCCACCTGGCTGCTCCCTCCTGGCAAGGAGTTGTGGGAAGTGGGAATGTCCCTCTGAAGTCTCATTTTTTTCCAGTCTGAGCCCCTTTCCCAGCTCCCTCTTGGTATTACAGCCCCTTCCCAGCTCCATTCCCTTTCCTGCCCGAATAATCGGGGTGGAGCTGCATCCAGGTTGTTCCCACCATTCACGGAGCCTTTGGAGCTCAAATCCCTGGAGTTCCGCAGGCACCTACTTTAACGACAATCCCTATCCCACTAAATCCTGCGGGAGAAGGGAGTGAGATCCGTGCGGAGCGGGGTGTGGGATCATCGGGAATCACTCTTGAGATCTCCTCACATCCAGGTCTTTTTTGACAGCTCCCCAGGTTGCTGTTTCAGGAATTGTTTGGGGTACCGGGATGGAGAAACGCAGATATTGGGAGCACTTCTGGCTGCTTCCCTCTCCAGCGACTCTCTCTTTTCTTGCTCCTTGAGGAGATTCCCGAGGCGCAACACTTGTTTTTTAAGGAACCGGTGGTGGATGTTCCCAAAGGGGTTTCCCAGGGAATCCCTTCCCCTATAAAACGGGAAAACTGAGGAAAGTGGGCAATGTTTTCCCACTGGAGTGCTTGGAGCAGGAGCTATGTCCCTTCCCAGAGGGAGGAAAATTACCGTGGAAGCGGACAAAAAGCGGGACAGAGCCTGCTGGAAATCCCTGGATCCAGCGGGATCGATCCCGGCGCCCCTCCCACCCCCCTCCCGCCGCATCCCGGCACGCTCGGTATCAGCATCCCGCCTTCCCTGCGGGCTTGGAAAACAATCCTGGAAGTAATCCCTTTTGATCTGCTGCTAATCCCAGATAATTGCTTGCAGGCTTAATGGGAAAACGGCGTTTTCTCGGGAAGGAGGGGGGCCGGATCGGGAAAAAGCTTGGATTGGGCTCCTGCTGGAGGTGATTGCTGGAGCAGAGGGAGCCCCATTGTTCCCGGGAATGTGATGCCAGCAGGAATGACAGAGGCCGTGATCCCAAATTAAACCCGTCTGGCGCAGCCATCTCGCACATAGACACGGAATTCCCGGGAAAAGAGCCTTCCTGAGGCGCTCCAAGCTGGGAAAAACTGGAAAGTGGGATAACGGCTGTGCGGGATGCTGAGGGTTAGAGGGAGATGGGATAAATTCCCGGATAAATAAACATATGGATGACATTCCCCACACACACCTCGGGCTCGACCTGTCCAAGGAATGCCTCCCATTTCCAGGATCCACGGATTTGGGATAGATCCAACCTCCTCAAACACCATGACCCCCCTGCATGGCCAAATTCCAAGCCTGGAGTGCTCCATGAATCCCAAATCCGGAGGGCATTCCAAACACACTTGACACTTCAATGGGAAAGCTGCCTTTGGATGGGTCACGGTGCTCTCCCGGTGTCCCTCCGGAATCCTGGAATGCTGCAGATCGTGGCCATTCTTCCCGATTCGCTTCCCAGATCCCTAACAATGCCTTTCCCATTGTTCATTAACTAAACATTCCCATTTGGCAGCCGCCGGTGTTGAAATTTGTGAGGAACAACGGGAGTTGTGGCCATTCCAAGGTGACAAATCCAGGGTTTTTAGTGGAATACCGCCTCTGCAGAGAAGAATTGGTTTGGAGTGGATTCTTTGGGAAGTGCAGTTAAGACTTGGAGGGGATCACAGAATTCCAAGATGGATTGGGTTGGAAGGGATCTTAAAGGGCGTCTTATTCCACCCTCAACACCTTCCCCTGCCCCAGATTGCTCCAAGCCCATCCAGTCTGGCCTTGGACATCCAGGGATGGGTCAGCCACACTTCCATGGGAATAGATGGGTGAGAGATCCTAAAAAAGCGGGTTTTCCACATGGAAAAGCACCTTTGGATGGCAATCCCAAAGTGCTCCCGGCTCTCCTGGAAAATCGGAACATTCCTGCTCTGCGCTCCTTCGCCCACTGGAGGGAGCATCCGGCAAACCTTTGGATGCTCGGGACACAGGCTGGGAGAGGGCTGGAATTTAAGGAAGGCTGAGGAAAAGACCTCGCTGGATCAAAGGGATTAAATCAATGAAAAACGGGAGAGAAATGCGATTTATTTTACGCCGGGTTGGGATTTCTTCCCTTTCTGAGAGTTTTCCAACCGGGAAAATATTTAGCAGAGGAAATCCGTGGAATTTTCCCTAAATTTATTTTAAACTCGGTCATTGAGAGTTAATTATTTATAAATTAAGAGTTAATTTGGTTTTAAACTCATCTCTTTAAACAAACAAAATCCATGGAGAGAAAAGGAAATCCACTGAAAGCCTAGAAGTTGCTGAGTGGGAATGGGGAAAATTCCAGTATTTGGCTGAACCACACCTAAAAATCTGCTACAGTTTTCCCCACTGGGAAGGGAAAAGAGGGACAAGAGGAGCAGCATTCCCTAATTCCCATTCTGTCACTCTCCAGAAATCCCTCTGCTGCTCCAGCGGTTCCAAAATTTATGGATCATCCCTAAATGTCAATATTTGGGCACAGGGAAAAAGGAGCAAAGAAAAAAGTTTGGGAATAGTGACCAGGACCTTCATGTACAAAGGCCCTCATTCTCTCTTTTTTATCACTTTTGTTGGGAGAAGAATATGGAATATTGGATTTTAAGGAAGTGGTGGTGATCCCCATCCATCCAGCAACATTCCATGATTTTAGAGATGGAATTCCAGCTGTCTTTGTCTATCTCTTCCTTTGGAAGTTTTTTTTTTTTTGACTGTGGCCAAACCAGGGGGAAAATCTCCCTCCCTCCCACTGCAGCCAATATTAGAATTCCAAAGATTTGCTGTTTTCCTGAATAGTTGGGTTGCCCCTCCCATCATTCCCTGACTCAGGAGAACATTCCCAATCCCAAAGGGTTTTTTCATGGCTGAAATAGCCAAGTTTGGATGTGCGATTTATTTCTTTATTCCAAGTCACTTTTCCCTGGAGACAGCACTGCCACTGGATCCAACTCCATTAACACCATTCTAGGGAATTCATGGCATCAGGATCATGATCCAAAGGGCTGTAATTCCCTTTGGAAAGCAGGGCTGATGCCCTCTCCTCAATCCATGAGTTTGATGGGAATGTGCAGTCTGGTTTCTGACAGATTGTCTCCAGAATCCAGCCAGATTCTCTGGAATTGTCTGCAGGAACAAAAGGCTCCCATTCCCAAGCTCCCAAGCTTCATGGAATTCCAGGAGGGAATGATTACAAAGGTTCAGGCTTCAAGTTGGGGTGGAACAGGCCTGATTCAAAATTATCCATGAATAAAGCAGGAATTCTAACACAGCCTGGTTTTATTTGAGATGGGGGATGTTGTCACAGCATTCCTCCATCTCCAGAGATTCATGTTCCCTGGGATTCACTGGGGATAGAGCCAAGAGGGAATGTGCTGGTGGACAATGTGCACTCCATGGAATCTGTCTGGAATTCCAGGATCCCCTTCCAAACCCTCTCCCACTCCAGCCCGTCGCCAGGCTCAGAGTTTTGGAAGTGTCCAAGGGATTTCCAAGGGGATCTGTTGGCATCTGGTTATTATGGAATCCCCCAGGAAGTTTGATTGGTTTGTAACCAGCCGAGTCTGATCATGGATAAGGTTCCATTTTCCAAGGATGTGCCTGGAATTATAGAACCATTGGATAATCATTGGGTGGGGCTTGGAGAAACCTGGATTCATGGAAGAATTAATCTCTTCCCGTCCATGGAAGAGGATTGGAACGAGAGGGGATTCAAGATCCTTCCAACCCAAACCATTCCAGGATTTCATAGGGCATTTCAAATTGGGAGGGATTCATAAGGATCATCGAGTGAGCTCCAAGCAGAGTGATTTCCATTGGATTTGGTTTTCCATGCCCAATCCTGCCAGCTGGTACGAGGGGACCCCTTCCCTGCCACCCCCCCCCCCCCCCTTTTCCAAGGGTTTCCCTATGCAAGCCCAGCTGTGCCCAGTGTTTCCAGTGCTTTTCCAAGAGGCTCCACAAATATTGAACTCCAGCAAAAAGGAGAAATCCTAGAGAGAGCTGGGATGGCCGTGTTTGCCCAGAGGAGAGGCTGAAAGCCTCTGGAATGCTGTGATTTGATTCCCTGGAAACTACTTGGGAGCCAGAAGGGGATAATGGTTCAGCAAACACGGAGAGCACTTGACCAGAGAGATTCCTGGCTTGTCCTGGGAAACTGGAAGGACAGGGAAAGGTGGGGACCCCGCTCCCCTCTCTAAGGCTTCCCTCTTGTCTGGAGGGGCTGGGAGCATTCCTGGTGGAATGAGCCGCTCCTGGCGGGATCTCTGGGGTGAATCCCGCCTGCACCTCGGGGATTTTGGAGCTTTCATCCCACATGTGCCGAGGTTTTCCTGGGATGTCCCCCATGGTTCTCCTGGCTGGAGACTGTGAAAGGCACAGCCAGGCCTGGTACTTCCATGGTGCCCATGGCCCAGGGTGAGAATTCCAATTCCCAGACTGTGGAAGTGCATCACGGCCCAGGGAATTCCCTGGCACACCAAGCTTTGCCTAAAAGCACAATTCCAAAGAACTCCCGCCTTTTCCTTTCCCATTCCCTTTCCTTTCATAATACTAATAAAAACAATAACAATAATAACTAATAGTAGCAATAATAATAATAATAGTAATAATAATAATAAAAAAATAAATAATAGCTTCTTCTTCCTCTTCTTCTTATTGTTATTGTTATTGTCATTATCTTATCAAAAGTTTCCGTGCAATGTTTCAGCTCAGGTCGCAGGCAGAAAAAAAGAGACTGTAATAGTAATAATAATTAAGAGAATGATAATTATCATTGGTATTAAGAATGATTATTAATAACAAATGTTATGACTACAATAATAACAATAATAACAACTATGTTTGAGGTTGCAGGGGGAGAAATAAGTAAATAAAATTAATTGAATAATCAATTCATTATTACGTTTCCGTGGGACTTTTCAGCCCAGGTTGCAGGCAGAAAAAAATTGAATGAAATATGGTGATAATACAAATATCATTAAAATAGGAATATAAAAAAATAGCAATGTTGTTATAAGAATAATAATAACGATAATAAGGAGATGATTATGATAACAATAGTTTTTATTATCATTAACATTAATATTATTAAATATTATTAATGATATTTTCTGTCTGTAATAATAATAGTACTACTACTACTGCTAAGAACAATAATAACAATAATAACAATAATTTCCTTTCAGTTTTCCCACTCTGCTTCTCAGTTTCTGGGCAAGCTTTCCACCTGCCGACCGGGATTCCAGGAGGTGAATTATTTGCAATGTGGTGATATCCACTGGATTCCACTGAGTTCCTCTGGTTTTGGATCCAGCTTGGGAAGCCGATGCAGGAATGGAATAAGAGAGATGCTGCTCTCCTTTTGGGTCGCTGAGCGCTGGAGGCGCCTTCAAAGAGCTGTAGGATGAGGTTTTATAGGATTATCCCTAAGAACCTGTGGACCTTTGTGCGCCCAGCCTGCAGTTCCTGAGGATGGGATTCATCCATAACTTCCACTCCAATTAATTCCAAGTGCTCCTGGCTTTTAGCACTGGGATTTGTGGCACGCGACCAGCTCTCCTTGGCTTTGTCCTACTTCCAGGGGATTCTGGCTCCATGTCCTGCTTCCCTGAATCCCAATCTTCCTACCAGCCTTTTCCAAGCTGGGCATTACTTGTTATTATTTTTCTGTGATCCTCTTTTCCTGTTTCTCCGTTAAATAAATTGGCATCATCATCATCATCAGTGTACAATTAATTTTCTCTGTTCTTCCTTAGGATATCCCTTGGATAGTCCCAAACTCACTCTTCCTGGGCCCTCTGACACCACCTGATGACATAATCCTGCTGTTATTTCCTCTTTTTTTAAAATCCTAACAGGATTATCCCAAAGCCAATTTTTATAATCGCATCCTGGAGAATGACCGCATTCTCTGGGGGACGTTCAGTGATGGGAAGCACAGCATGGATTGTGTCCTTTTCCAATCAAATTCCAACTCTTGGAATTCCATCAGGAAGGTGCTCCTCAAAAAACCCAGAGCTACTTACACAAGAAGGGAAAATCAGGATTTTTTTGGGTGAAAATCAGGATTTTATGAGAAAAAAAATCTGGATTTTTTTTTTTTTTTTCCAAAACCTCATTTTATCCATTGGAAACACATTGGCCAATTCCACGGCACTTCATTGCAGGATCATGGAGAAAGGAGAGCAGTGTGTTTGCATTTTGGAAAATGAACCTGGATGCAGTTATTTATCTTCTCCCTTTAATTGTTTGAGCTGTTCCTAATGTCAACTCCAGTAATTTTAAATCAATAGAGGAGGAAAAACTTTCCAAGGGATCAGAAATCCCGAGTAAATTTACTTTGCAAATAGGCTCGGGTAGGTGGGACTACGCCGAGGATCCCCAACTGACACTTCCAGGCAAAAATGCTGGGAATACTGCAGCGGAGGCTCTGGCATTCGGGAGAACAGAGCACCTGGCTAGTTGGAGGATTGTATTGGAGCTGGATGCTTCAGGATTGGAATTACAGAAGGAATTCTTCCCTGCAAGGATAGGGATGTCTTGAAATGGAATTCCCAGAGAAGCTGTGGCTGGTCCATCCCTGGAAGTGTCCACGGCCAAGCTGGATGGGATTTGGAGCAACCTGGGACAGTGGAAGGTGACCATGGCAAGGGGGTTTGGAATGGGATGAGTTGTAAGATCTTCCCTTTCAATCCAAACCATGCCAGGATTCCACAGAGGATCCAGTGGAACCTAAGAAGTGCCGGATCCTGCAAACAGGGAATCACATTCCCAAGGAGACTGATGCAAGTTCCTCAGATGGATGGACGCACCCCTGATGATCCCAGAGCCTCCGGCTCTTGATTCCACATCACTCTCCTCTGGGACCTGCCTAAAAATAGGATTATCCTGTTGGGACCTGTTTTTCCGATCTGTATCCTGTGTGCTTTGGATGGTTGACAAAGACGGATTCCAGGTCTTTCATCTCCTGTTGCTTCACAGCCAAACTTTAATGGGACAACATGTCCCAGCACACCTTCCTGCTGCCACCGGAGATTGGAATGCATGGCTGCGGCTTTGGGACTCCCAAGAATACTTTAATGGGACAACATGTCCCAGCACACCTTCCTGCTGCCACTGGAGATGGGAATGCATGGCTGCGGCTTTGGGACTCCCAGGAAAAGTTTTCAGTGGATTCTGTCATCATCCCATGTAAAATCCCAATTATCCTCAGTGGGAAAGGTTGGCTCATGTTTTGGAGCTTTCTGTGGAGGTTTAGAGCTGGGCTTAGAGAAGCCTGGGCTATGGATTAAGGAGGTAAGTGCGGTGTTGACTCAGCCCTGTGGGGTGGTGTCCCTTTGTTTTTCTAGGATTTCCAGGCAAAGCTCCAACAAAGGAAACACTCCAGGTGGAAAGGTAACTCTGGTGATTAATGACATGGACATGACAGTCCTCATCCCAGGTGGTCTCATCCCTCTGGAGTTCAGCAGCCTAGGAAGAGAGGTGGAAAAGGGAAAAGCCGGGGGAAATTAATTCATTGCCCAAACAATGGAATTCCTACACCTGGAATTTGGCAGGAAGTCCCGCCTTGCCAGAATTTTGTGGCAACTCCATAAATCCTGACTGTCCCTTTCATACCATGCAGCCAGTCAAAAAAAAAAAAAAAAAGGTGGAATTGGAATGCTGGGATTGGTTTGGGCTTGTTGGTTGTGTATGTCAAGAGGATTTTTTTGGAATTCAGTGATGGAGTTTACAATTCCAGTTCCCAGTGATTATTCCCAGTGCTCCAGTGCAGCTCCTGGGGCAGGATGGAGATTTTCTGCTTTGGATACAGAATTCCCAAACCTCATCCCAAATCCAGTGGGGTCACAGTTTGGCTTTGGATGATAGCTCTGTTTTCCTCGGGTTGAAGATCCAGGACATCCAACATTCCCTTGGATTTTCCACAATGGATAAAAGGAGTCAGGTGAGAAATATCTCTGGATGTCAGCTTTGTTGGGAATAAGCAAATTCCATGCAAATGAGGGCCCTCATTATCCTTGTGTGTGAGACAATCCCACACCCATCTGAAATTCCCTTGGGAAGTGGAATCCATGGATGCTGCTCTATGTGTGCTCTGGTTCCTTTAGATGGCACCATCCTCCTGTGCTGTATTCTAGCTTGATCAGAATTCCCTGAAAAAGAGGAAAATTTCTTCATTATGGAGCAGGAATTGAGGTGGCACCAGCAACTCCGCAGATTCCATGAGGGAAAAGGTCGATGCTTCCAGTGCTGCTAGCCTAGAGTGGCCACATTCCTCCTTGCTCCAGGTATAGGACAGTGAGATGGGACATCCCCATGTGACATTCCAGAACCAGGCCTGGCTTTGGGAGATTGGCAGGATTAGTGGCACTCTGCCACGTCCAGAGCCAAGGGAGGAAATGGGAATTCCGTTCCTAGGTGGAATGATACAGTTATTGTTCCAGGGTGGCCTCTACAGAGCCAAGATTTTCCTCAAACTTTGGGAAAACCACCCAGGAACAAGAAGATTAAAGAGGGTTTGGACCATCCTGAATGCTGTTGGTCCATAGAGATCATTCCCAACCCATAGGGATCATACCCACCCCAACTGATGGGAATTTTGTCATCCAGAACCGTCTGCATTCCAAAAAAACAGAGAAACCATAATGGAATAATCTCCTTTGGGATTCAAATTCCAGGAAAATGTGGCAGGTAGAGGAGCTGGGAATTCTGAGTTTTCTCAGAATTCTGAATCCTGAAATTTCTCCCAGGAATTTCTTTATTCCTCTCAGGAAGTTTTAATTTAAATGCAGCATCCCAGTGGATAAGATGGGAATTTTCCCATTCAGCAGAACGATTCCCTCAGTGAGGGAGGATCCATCCCTCCCTTCCCACCAGGAAAAATCCCCCTTTTTCTTTCTTGGCTGCCCTGAGACAAAGCAGCAGAAGGGAATTCTCAGCATCAGCCCAAATCCCTGATTCTCCAGTCTTGTTCTGCATTTCAGAAGTGCAAACATTCCCTGGAAAATATGGGAACAGATCAAGGATGGGAAAGGAGACTTTTTTATCTGCTTTGGTCTATATTTCTTGGATTTTTTGGGGGGGATAGGCTGGTTTTGGTCTCTCTTCCCAAACTCATCCCTGCTCTGGCACCCTGCTTCTCGATTGGAATCATCCCCACCAGGATTTTGGGATGTGAACATTCCCTCAATAATCAATGCTTATGGATTAATAAAGGATCCTAAATCCTGGGAAATTCTGATGGCAAAACATTCCCTGACAGGTTTGGGATGTGGATAAGGCAGGAATTGATCCCAAATAGGTGCTGTGAATTCCTTTCTTTCCCTCTGCCTTTTGTTTCTTTCCCAGCCTTTGTCTGTGGCCACAGAGGATCAGTGCTGGGAATTCTCCCTCCTGGGATCATTCCAGCTTTTTCCATACCCAGGGTGGGCACCCACCCTCAATCCCCCTGCTCATGTCCTGTTGATCCTGTACCAAGCATGAAACACAGATTTTCAGGGATCATCGTGATTTCCCACAGATTTAGTTACCTGGGAAAATAGGTTTGGCTTCCTTGTTCTTTGGGATGTCAGATCCCATCATTCCTTATTTTTGGGGGGGAAGTCATGGCTCCTTTCCTTGTTAAATAGCTTAAATCATTCCTTAAAGCAGCATCAGGGAAAAATCTTCCTTCTTTTCCACTCATCCTTTTGGATGGAGCAGGGAATAAAAATACTCAGTCTAGTTGAAAGAACCTGGAAAGATTTGTGGGCAGGGGAAGTATTCCCATTATCCATTCCATTTTCCATCACTAACCAAGTTTTCCCCATTATCCATTCCATTTTCCTTCATTAATCAATTTGTCTCCATTATCCATCCAATCTTCCTCCATCATCCATTTAATTTTCCCCATTAATTTCTGGATTTTCCCCAGTTAGCCACTGGAGTTTTCTCCATTAACCACTGAATTTTCCCTCTGCTATCCATTAAATTTCCCCCATTATCCATTGAAGTTTACCCCTTTAATGACTGAATTTCCCCCCAATATCTGTTGAATTTTCAGCCAATATCCACTGACTTTTCCCCCATTATCCAATGTTTTTTCCTCCATTATCCATTGAATTTTCCCCTTATCCATTGAATTTCCCCCCATTAACCACTGATTTCCCTCACTAATCGTGACATTTCTCCATATTCTTTCCCCAAAATCCCTAACCCATGGAAGAAGCAGTGTAGAAATTCCCTGTAAAACCCCCGATCCCCTTATTTCCAGGTGACAGCGAGTAAAAAGCAGAAATAAACTTCAGGAAAGGGAAAATCTCCAGCCAGGAGCTTAAAAAAAATCCCCCCAAAATCCAAGTGTTGTGCTGTGTTTGAACCTCACTTTCCCACTTAAATTTGCCCTTCCCACCCAGAGTTTGGCATCTCCCTGGAATCCAGAGCTGTGATTTAGGGACCTGACTCCAAAGGGAGGAGCCATTCCTTGGGGCCAATTTTATCCTAATTTTCCCGTGGCGACCCTGCTGTCTCACCCTGCTCCCTGAATTACGCCGGCTTTTCCGATGCCTCCTGCCGGAGTCAATTGTATGTGGCCACTTCCATATTTCATTTCCACTTTTCCAATGTCTGCACAAGGTCAGGTTGATATTCTCCGGGAATCATCAAGTGACACTTGAGATAAACAGAATGTTTACTCTCTCCATGTGAGCTGGAGCTGATATGGAAATTTATCCGGCGGCGGGAATCGCATTTGCATTCCCGCTCTTGGGCAAACATTCCCAGTTCCAAATCAAACAGCTTTGGGGGCTCAGCCCCTCTTCCCTCTGCCAGGCCAAGGGAGCAGGGAGCAGCGATTTGGATTCAAATGGGAAGAGGGACACGATGGAACGAGCCTCAGCCATAATTGGATCAACTTTGCATCCCAACGCCCCAGCCTTGGATGCTCGGCTGCCCGGAACGGCGGCTCCGGGTGCCCCCGGTGTTTTTCCAGCACCTTTATCTGCTCCGAGCAGGCCGTGCTCACCT